>NC_142846.1:29717544-30967544 GCF_061612785.1 Hesperophylax consimilis
ACACGTACTAAAATTGTAACTCTTTGACTGGATACCCGATGACCCAGTAAAAATGGCTTTACGAAACTACGTACAGTATTGTCCACTACACTTTGAGTGATTCAAAAATATAGTTTACCTACCGGGTACATTATACTTCCAAATACAAATAATGGGGCTACTTGTAAATAAATGTTAAATTATAATATATTTTAATTAGGAAAATAATTCATTGTAAATTATTTTCGTAACAAGCCTAGGAATTGGTGATAAATTGTACAGCGCCCTTGAGGTTAGTTTTCGCTAAAACGGCGCTATACAAATAACCAAATTATTTTTGTTGTTTGTTTTTGGGGTGTTATGCCGTGTTGCGCTCACTCCTTCTTTAGCCGACGTTTCGGACAGCGTTGCAGTGTCCATCATCAGGGCAGATCCGGTAGATCCGAAGATGTGAGAGATCCGAAGATGTGACAATCAAGGCCGTGAAAATCTAAAAACTTACCTAACCAAATTATTATTATTATTATTCAATGGATGTGGTAGTTCTAACAGAAATGCTAAATAAGTTTTTTTTAAATTAAATTTATATAGAAAATTAATAAATATTGCAAAAGATTACGATTTTTATAAATTTGACCACTGTGCATCGATGTTGTTGTTCGAAAGTGTGCAATATTTAAAATTGCATGGTCGCAATGTTGAGACCATGGAAGAATGATTGAGACGTGTTATCGATAGCCTAGTGTTAATATTGTTAAACCGATACGATCTAAGTTCTTCGGTAGATGGCATAAGGTTAAAATTATCTTTTATAAACTCCTGTGCCGCCAGTTAAAAAAAACATCGCTTAAATGCTCGTTTTATTTTATTTTATGAAATTCAGGCACTTATATTATAAGATTATCCGATTCTTTTATAAAAAAAATAATTTGCCACAATATACATTATACAATTACATTCAAAAAGAGATTTGTAAGGAGATTTTGAACTTTTATTATTTATTATTATTTGTATTTTTAAAGGTCTTATGCTTTATTTGTGTTTGGTCTTATAAAGTTTATAAAAAGACAAGATGCCTACTTGCAGTATTTGATAAAAGCAATTATAATATTCCTAAGCGATCAAATTTTCCAAATAAAAACATACGATTTGCATTAATTCTCTTTGCATCGAACCAATTTAAACCAAAATAAGGTCGCAACGACCGACATGTGAAGACCGGAATCATTCAGTAATCTGGATAAAGCAAAGGGAAAATAGATTAAACATAATATACAATTTAATATCTGGATCTGAAAATCAAATCGTTTTTTCAGCTTTTCCGTAACCGAAACCATTTTTACACAAATAACTCTTTTTCAAAGTAGCCTTGGTAAACTTAAACGATGGTTTTTTAAGCCCATCAATAATAATAACAATAACTCTTTCAATCCTCCCACCTTTGTTTAATTATATCTTGCTATCTTGAAAGCATAAATTACAATTATTTTCCAAATTGTATTATACTGAGTTTTGGAAGGAGGATAAAACACTATACGGGCTTAATGTTGGTTTTGTGTTTATGTCCATTTTTGTACCGGTAATAAATAATGAGCAAGGTTGATTAAGGCTTCTATAAAATAACACCATATCATAAAATATTGGATTAAGGAGTAAGGGTGCGCCAACTAGGGCACAAACCCTGGTCGGGAAAAATGATAAACATAAAATATGAAGAAAAAAAACATTATTCTAGTAGACCCCGCAATGCTTTGCTATTACTAATATCTTTTAGGGCGTCTCCGACTTCTTCCACCATTCACTAGTGTATACCACACTGTTACTGTTGAAAAACTTCATTACATCGGATTTAATTCGACTCCGTATCTAATTCCAGTGCATAGATATTGCCTTAAGTATTCCTCGGTCGTCCCCAACTTCTTATACCATTGAAACCACTCTCTAAACACTTGTGTAGTTGGTACATACATAAAAACAGTAACATGGTTGTTCGGTGTACGTTTCTTTTTTGTAAAGGACACTATCAAGTTACATGTGAATTACCTTTAGGTACCAGTCATCTCAATTATTATAGTGATATCATTGATATTTGTCCCTGCGCAGTTGTAGAGGACTCTGGAAAGCAAGATAAGCCTAGAATTCATTCCTTAACCAGCCACAGGTGACCAAGGCCAACCTACCCATGGCTGGTCGAAGCCAGTAACATCATTATTATCGTCATTATAATTATATTCTACTATTCGACCGTTGGAGATTATAATCCACGTTCATCCGAGTTATCACAGCATGAACACTGGACGTCATCGATCAAGATGTCTACGATGAAGAAATGGAAGACAATCGATGACATCTTTTGAAGAAGTTGGAGTCGCACGCCTATTTATTCGCGTGATATTTCATCTCCCGACATTGGTCTGCAGAGGACGCTGCACGGGACCTGATGCCTTTGGCAAACACCGGTCAGTCGTTGGCTGGAACCGTGAGGCTGGAGCCTTGTTAACTGCTACATCCCGCCGTTTCAACTTCGTCAGCAGCATAGAGGGATGCTTCGTTCCACCACACCAAGTTCTTCTGTAGCGTCTTAATTTATAATTTTTGTATTTTGTTACTTAAATAGATTTTACTTCTAGTGTAAAAGACACCTTGTTTAATTTCATTCACCCTACTCACATAAGTATACAGCCGCCTGCCTAAGGTCTACAACCTGAGATTTAATCTGTGTCCTTGATTCTCATGCTCTAATTTACCCAGCATTCCATACTATGTATAATATTTTAGCTCCTAATGTGCTATGCTTATACTTAGTATAAAATTTTGACGCCCACCGTGATTTATTTAGAATTATTATAACATACTCCTGGTACTAATAAAAACCATCTTTGAAATTTTAGACTGTTGTTCGACTACTTTTTGAGTTTTGCGAGCACATGCGTATGGAGGCTGAATTTTTAAATAGGTACTAAGAAGATTTCCCTGATTTCTCTTACTGGCTACAATTATACTGCTTCTTTTTCTGATATGATATATTCTCCATATAAGCACCTGTATCTGCTTGAAATGTGGTGGCTTTATTGTCCATATTTTGTAAGCCCTTAGATTCTTGCACTGTCCACTGTGCCACACCCGATGTAGCGGTAGCGGTGTAAGTGAATGTTCCCTTCGACTCTGATTTCTCGAACTTTTGTGGTCAACTGGCTTGGGTTACTCAGTCCCCAGAGTTGTACAGAAGTGTCTTATCCACTTTCCTAATATAAGGGTCAAGTCTCATGTCTGGCCACTGTGCCACTGGGAATG
This sequence comes from Hesperophylax consimilis, assembly GCF_061612785.1. NCBI lineage: Eukaryota > Metazoa > Arthropoda > Insecta > Trichoptera > Limnephilidae > Hesperophylax > Hesperophylax consimilis. The sequence continues at coordinate 29,720,818 of NC_142846.1, forward strand.
GTGTGCTGGGTTTGAAGGCATACCTTCCCGTCCCTTTGCTCACTGTCTCTCGTCAGGACTGCCTGTGGTGCCAGAAGCTACTGGTCTTAGTTTTATTAGGAACGTGTTTTATACTGTTTTTTATTTCTATTTCCTCTTTGTAAATGTTGTCTCTCCACTACCTTCAAGAACAATCTACCTTGAATGGGTTCTTGACTATTCAGATCTGATCACCAAACATGGTTAAAGATATTTCAAGCAACGTTTCGATTCTGAATAGTGGTCTTTCACCAGGACTCTATCGAGAGAGTCTACCATTCTTGTTAATATAGAGTATTCACGATCATATTATTACTACTGTATTTTTAAGATAGTTTTTAAACTATATTTTAGCAAACAAAGATAATAAAAATAGAAATAACACAAAGAAAAGTAGTTTTTTTTAGTAGATGCATGCATAATTTACTTTCCAAGTACGGATTTTTTCACAGAATTGCAACAATTTTTCAAGTTTCAAAGTTAACATTCAAATTCTGTCAAAGTCCTATTCAAGTTACGGATAATTCCAAGTAATGTGAAATAACCGATGATATAATATCAGAACTTGAATAGAACTTACACAGAACTTGAATTTTTACTTTGAATTTCGATGAATATTTCTATTTCTGTGAAAAAAATGTTTTATTTTACCGGTCAATTTTTAGTAAGTTGTGATTAATTTGTGCGCTATTTTTTCGCATTTTTTATCAATTTCTCTTCTGATTCTTACGATAAGCCGACAATTTAATCGACAAATCGATTTTTTTTATTTTTTTTATTCGTCATTACAAATACCAGCTAAACTGTCAAAGCCGTTTGTGAGCAGGTCAATGTTACAATATTATAACACTAAAAAATAAATTATAACGAGAAAACACAACATAGAAAATATAGATAGAAGAATAAGTATCTAAAATACTAAGGCATAAATACATTAACAAATATATTTAGCACAGGTGACGTACTCATAAAAAAGTAATTATCATGAATTGCCATTAAATGTTGAGTGCGAAATTAATCATAATGATGTTTTCTGGGATCTCCTGAATTAATTTATAGAACCATTTGGAAATGAGATTATGTATACACTAAATTGATAAAAATAATATTAAACATTTTCAGAATACGGATTTTTCACCACGCGGTTTTACAACCAGCGACGCCTTAGAGACAACTAATTCGATTTCTTACACATTAAAACAATTCTTTATCAATATGTAGTGCGTACAGCAAACATACACGAGAGCAAAGACTTAACAACTTCTATGAAAATAATACGATATTTTCATTATGAACCCAGTTGGAAATAAAGTTCACAGAACGAAATTATTATGATGAGAGAGAACGGAAGTGGGATGCAGCCATAGATACAAAATACACGAGGTGGTAACATCATTACATTCTTAATTTAGTATAATCAAATACTGGAAATAGAAGTTTGAGAATGTTTTTTCTTTCCATTCTAATAATACATTATATAGGAATAGTTAATTTATTATAAATTTAATTTAGATTAAATTTGATAATATTATTATTAAGTTCTGCAAGTGTTTTAGTTTTTTATTATTGTGACAGCTGTTTCGGCTTACAAGGCCATTTTCAAACTGTGGTTAGTCCACATTGAGACGACGTTTTTATACTATTTCAAATGTAAATTTTGAAGGTGCATACATTGATTTATTACTGGTTACACCGATGACATGATCTATTGTTGGTTAAACCAATTTATGTTTTTCCCTCAGTAAATGGTAATGGGTTCTTAATTATTTACTAATGACTTTATTGCTATGAATTATTTGGGTGCATTATACTGCTTGGGTTTTGTGAAAATATTGAGAAGTGGTGAGTAAATTATTTTCCGTACTTTATTAATTAGTGTTAAATTTGGGTCATTCGTTCGTTTATTGATTTCTAATTGTTCAAGTAAATTTAATCTAATGCCCTTTTTTTCTACATGCAATGGCTTAGGACCCTTGTTGTTAAGTGGGGTATGATTATTCACCAAGAGATGTTCTGCGAATTTTGAGGATGTGTTTTTATTATTATAACATCGTATATGCTCTTTGAATCTAGTTGAGAATGCCCTCCCCGTTTGTCCGATGTAAGTGGCGTTACAATCGGCGTGGTCACATTTTAATTCATATATGCCACTGTTATTGAGTATAGGGATTTTACTTTTAGAGTTTTTAAGGCTTGTTCCTAAATTATTGTTAGTTCGAAAAGCTATATTTAAACCACATTTTTTAATATTATTGTAGAAAGCAATCACTTTGTGGTTTGACATATTTAATAAAATAAAATACTTTTTTGTTTTAAAACAAAAAAGTATTTTATTTTATTCACATTTTTTAATTTCGTTTGCAATTTTTTCAGATATTGGGCCGAGGAATTCGAGACATGCAAATTTTTCTATATTTTTGTTATTTACCGGATATATTAAATTGATTTTATTTTTATATTTCTTATTTTTTATTATTTTTTCAATGTTATTTGCCTCATAGCCGTTATTAATCGCGATCGTTTTTATCGTTTCCTTTTCTTTTACATAAGCTTTATTGTCTAAGGGAATGTTAATGAGTCTATGTACCATTGAATGGTACGCTGATAATTTATGAGACCAAGGATGATTTGAATTTGAATTTATTGTTGTATCTGTAAAAGTTGGTTTTCTAAATATTTCAAAGGTATGTTTATTATTACTTTTACCAATTGTCAGATCTAAAAAGTTTATTTTACCTTCAATCTCATGTTCAACTGTGAAGCAGATTTTATTATTAACGGTGTTGGCCCAATTAGTAAAGATATCTAACTGTCGGTTGGTACCATTCCAACATATAAGGATGTCGTCTACGTATCGGACATAATATACTATATGTTTAGCTAAGGGGGATTTAAGAATTATATTTTCAATATAATCCATAAATATCTCCGCTAGAAGTGGACTTAATGGTGACCCCATGGGGAGACCATCATGTTGTTGGTAATATATATCATTGAAAAGGAAATAATTTGTATCTACGCAGATTTTTATGAGCTGGAATAACTCTTTTCTTATTACCGGATTGATATTACATTTTTCCAAGATATTTTCAATTATTATTAGGCATTCTTTAATGGGGATGTTGGTAAATAGGGATTTTACGTCTAGAGAAATGAATTTACAGTTATGCGGGAGATTAAAATTTTTTATTTTATTAACTAGTTCTATCGAGTTTTTGACACTGTAACGTGGTGAAAAATTTGTTAATTTTTTGAAGATGAAGTTAAGTCTTTTAGCCATGTTTGATGTAGGGGCGTTTATAAAAGATACTACGGGCCTTATTGGATTATTCGCTTTATGGAGCTTAGGTTGGCCATACAGAGCAAAACAAAACCAAAACCCAAGCAAAACCCAAGCAGTATAATGCACCCAAATAATTCATAGCAATAAAGTCATTAGTAAATAATTAAGAACCCATTACCATTTACTGAGGGAAAAACATAAATTGGTTTAACCAACAATAGATCATGTCATCGGTGTAACCAGTAATAAATCAATGTATGCACCTTCAAAATTTACATTTGAAATAGTATAAAAACGTCGTCTCAATGTGGACTAACCACAGTTTGAAAATGGCCTTGTAAGCCGAAACAGCTGTCACAATAATAAAAAAACTAAAACACTTGCAGAACTTAATAATAATATTATCAAATTTAATCTAAATTAAATTTATAAAAAATTAAATGGAGTTCTACGAATTAAACACAAAAACAATAAATAGTTAATTTACTTTAAAAATACTGTGCTATTAAGGAAATCGTGGATAGTATTCAGTGCGTTCACTGTACACTCACTAATTTAGGTATTCCTAGACCAAATTCATGACGTAATTTAAAACAACACGGTGCAATTGGGGAGAACATGGACAGTATTCAGTGTGTACACTCACTCAGTTAGGTATTCCCAGACTGAATTCATGACTTCATTGAAAACAAGACCGTGCGATTGAGGAGATTGTGGACAGTATACACTGTATACAGTAAGCTTAGTATAACTATAAATTAGTCAAAAAGCTGGCTGGGACTAGCTGGGGATGCGATACCAAAACTCTTAGAACGGCATCCATTGCCCTGGTTTTCTAATATGGGCTAGAAGCGCCCACACTTTCATGGTCGATGTTCAACTAAATTCCACAATGCGAACTATCAAAACCCTTCGTTTGGCTCCCCGTACCTGCAAATATATTCCCGCCAAATATCAGGCGAGAGATCGCAACACTGAGGGAATACAAGATGGCGCAATAAATTTGCACGATGGTGTCATCTTTCAGCCTGAAAGCCGATTGAAGTCCCGAAAACCTTTCTGAGGTTTAGAAAAAAGAGAGGTTTAGAGAAAAGAGAGGTTTAAGATAGGTGGAAACTCAAGTGGCAATCGGCCGACGTAAGAAAAGCCCATCTCGTGCCTGACTCCACTGAGAGACACCCTGGATTCTCGATGCCTCGTAAACTCTGGCCCACCAGCAATATGATAAGGTGCTCCCATATTCGCTGTGCCCTCACGATGCACAGATGGGGCCTGTTCGGCTTTCGGCGATGTGTGAATGCGGTGCGGTCAACGATCAAACCTCATACTTGTAATGTGACGTAGATAACCCGCCACTCACAATATTTATATATATATATATATATATTTTTTAATAATGGACATATAAACACACTATGCATTGCGGGGGTCAAATCTTTATCGTAAGGACTTATCTAACCTATATTATTTCCACGGATACTGCAAATACGATTTTTCGTCAAAATGTTTTCAATGAAATTTTGCTCTCTTCAGCAAACGTAATCGGGTCCCGATGTTTTCAGAACACAGTTCTCATTTTACTCTCATGAATTTATTGCTATATATGATTCTAAACCTTGTTCACAATATTGCTGCTTATTAAATGACCCCGGGGAAATAGATGTAATAACAACACAGCCTGTTTGCTTTCACGTGGATGGGTAAGCGGATATTTCTATTAGGTATATCGCATGCTATTTCAAATAATATATACCTAATGCTACATGCATAGTCTGAGATGTCTCTTCCATAATATGTCCATTTAAGCATATAGATACCACAGGAGAGTTACAACCAGGAGTAAGTGGGCTCATGTTACTCGCAACATAGAAATTACCCGAGTTAGAAATAGGAGAGAGGAATAACAATGGAAAGATGATGGATAGGAAGTACCTGGCTATTCAGATTTGAGAAGGTGGATTGCCAGCCAACTCGGTCTTAACACACGCATCTTGTTTCATCCAAAGTCATACATCTTCTCACACATATATTTCTGGTATACTGACTCGACGTAGCCTATTAAAAAAACATTTTTATGTATTTCTCAGGCATTAACTATGTAAAAACTTCTAAACATTTTTGTTTTTTGAGTTTTATTTTCCAATGTACATTTGTTACTTAAATTTTGTTTTCTTTGCTACCGGTTTCGACAGAATTGTGTTATTGACTAGCAATCTTAAAACTAACTTTAAAAATATACAAGTACAGAAAGATTACATTTTATTAGATGGGGGGTAGTGGGTGCGGTGATTTGAGGGTGTGGGGAAGGTGGGAGGAGTCAACATAATAGGGAAACATTGTCAATAAAGGTAACTTACATTAATTTTTAAATTAATTTGTTGAATTAAAAGTTCCTAAAGCGCACAAATTGAAATATGTATTAACGGTTAAGTGTTTAAATTTAGTTTTTTCTTTGTTTAGCAAACTCGGAATAGTAATTATTTTGTAAACAGAGTTCTTGATCTCTGATTTTAGTTTTAAAATTATAATTATCTTTTCATAGTTATGGAAAGAAATTAAAAATTATAAGATTATATAAGTTTAAAGAAAAAATAATCTATAACAGAATTGTAGCCTGAAACCATAGTATGATTGATACAATAATACACACTAGGGAACCTTGACTTAATGGTAGGAACATAAAAGTGAATCCAAATAATTATTAGGATAAGAAACCAATTAACGTTAGGTAGATTATACATACATAGTTTCAGGGTTCATAATGGTTAAATCTCATCAATATTGTTTTCGTAGATAATTAGATCAGGCAAAGGAAGAATGTAGACACAATATGATTATGATTTTGTTTGTTTGTGTTCTTCCTTGAGACTAATTTCTTTGAGATTTCTAATACAACATCACCACTTGTTGATTTATAACTGGTTTTCTTGTTTCTATCCAATCTGTTTATACTGTGAGTTGGTAGTCGAAGTTACGTTCTATTGGTATTAGAATCAAGCCAATATTGATAACTAATCACGGTAAAAACCATTTAAAGCAAGCCAAATCGTGGAACCACGATAAAACTTTTTAAAAAAACTGCCACAGTCAAAATATTCAAGCACATGACTGTTATTAAATTCTTTCATTAATTCTTTAAGTAACATGACACGAAGCAACCCCCGGAGCTTAAAAGCCTTCTATTTTCTTACTACTTCTGCTGCATAATTATATTGCAATGTAAATTATAACTGTATACTGTCTGCCGCTAGCTACAGCGGTATAATCATTAATGAATTCGACAAAATGTAATCCGCGAAAAAGGGGATTTCGGGAAGAATTTCACAAAGATTTTCCTGGAACAAAGAGCCCAATCGAATTCTTTTAATGTAATTTACGAGTTCTTAGGAATTTCAATTCAATATTCACTGCGGCAAGATGATCCGCATTAGATACTCCTACGTCTCGAAATAATGTCGTTTACTGTGGAATAAAGTTAGCATAAATAATACAACGACGGTGTCGAGAACACCTAACACTAGATATGAGCAGATTCATTCATACCGGTGAATAAATTCGGTTTGAATCGCCACGATAAGTGAATTCGTTAATTAAAAGTTGTAACTCGTTTTTTTTTATTATTTATTAAAGTGTATATAACGGAATTCAAAACAGTTATCTCGTGATTTTTTTGAAGTTTACAAAATATAATGAAGATAGTGACCATTCTCTGGTTTTGAAGGTTAAGTGGGCGAAATTTAATTGGTCTCAAATAAATTCATTTTAAGCTACAACATCGTCAATGGTGTATTATTTTTTACTCACTTAAGTCACGGACCGCTACTGATGTTATGCTAGAAAAGTAGTCCGTGGAAGACAATTGCCACCAAAGGTGTCGATGAGGTTTTCTATCCATCATAATGCTAAACCTTTGTGGAGCAAAGAAGAAGACGGAACGTGAATAATGTCGTATCAGAAGAGGAATGGAAAGAATGATATAATTGTAATCAAATGTTTGGACTCACTTTGTATATAAGAGTATAAAAAAGGGAGCGATATAATGCAGCATAATGATAGGCTCTTCATCTGATCTTCGAAAGCAGATATAGAGAGGGTTTGCTAATGACTCTCAGAATTGTTGAATGTGTATCGCAGTGTGAATGTGTAAGTCCGAGAATAATGTGGATTCGATTTGAAATCGGTTTGAAAATTTGTTATTTGCTATGCCCCTGTTAATTCCGAATGTGAAAAATGATTTTTGGACTGGTGTGAACAATGTAATGCTACGTAAACATCCGCGAGCCGAACTGCCGAGCTGAACCTCAACTTATGGGAAAAAAAACGAAGCAACTGCAAATGGCGCGAAACGCCGCGACAGTGGATTCGTTTATTTCCCGTAATTCGAGGTACGGTTCGCGTTTCGGTTCGCAAATGTACACGTACCCTTATGAGTCTCAAAAATATGAATAAAAGGATTTTAAAGGCGGGCGATTAAATTGGGTGAATAGGAATTAGATCTGACGGTGTAATTATTATTACGATGATTATGCTATTAAAATAACCCTTTGAGTCATCGTTTAGCGATAACTAACATAAAGACATTCAGTCAAATTTAAACATTACAGTAATTGGGAAAACTTTGCTGGGGTAATAACCATTAATAATTTCTAACATTTTTACTCAGAATTCAATTAGGAAATCAGTAATTGAAATTAAAATACCTATCTACAAATAATATAAATGTATCGTCTGTAAGTGGGCTACCCACAGTTTGATAATACCTTCAGAGGGCGAAACAGTTGCCACGCGTAATAATAATTACACAGCAGAACTTGTTTAAAAATAAACTGTTTTTATAAACCCAATAACAATATTATTGAATATATAAAAAATTAAAAATTAAAAGGGAGTTCTACAAATTAAACTTAATAACAATAAATAGATTGACGGATTTGATTCGGTCTTAGGTATGTTTGGGGTTAAAAAATCTAATGAAAATGGGAACAGAATACTTGAAGTATGTTTGGAGTGAAACCTGTTTGTGTCGAATACTAAATAAAAATATGATGAATTAAATTTGAATATTAAAACTTTGTAAGAAATGAATTTTAGAAAACAAAAATACGTTTTTTTGTAATGCTTTGTTTTTCTCCTCTTTTGTGGTGATATCACCTGTTGAGGTGTTATTTCATAAAAATGGTACCAAAATTATGTATAAAGTCAGTTAAATGATTTTGTTGGCTGGGTTTTATGATTCATAATATGTACCTCTATACGTGCTTGTTTTGCTACGTTATATGGTGGAAACGCCTGTTCTATAAATCTAAACTGAAAGGGTGGTTTTTAGACATTCTCATAAATTACTGCAGACTAACATAAAACTGGTTAAAACACGTTAACGTACGTTTAGCTATCATGTAGGAGGAATAAAATTAGGTTTAATTTATCCCGCAAACAGGTGACGGACCACCTTGTTATCTAAACTTTGACCAGCGCACGAACTGTCACGGCCAAAAATAACCTTTTGTTGGTTCATTATCATTAGTTATAACACTTTTCCACTAGTAAAATACTTGGTACACCCCCAATGTTATGTAATAACTGTGGAAAATGCGTTTAAATAATGACATTTTTTGCGAATAAACTACTAACATTGAAATTTGTTGCCGGTAAAACTTACGCACCAGCAAAAAATAATTAGTTGTATATTATAAGGATTTATTATTTAAATCGTTTATTAATGAGGAGTGTATTCATTTTTTTGTATATAATTGGTACCAATATCATTGAATTTAAATAATTTGTAATTAACGTGCATTTTTTTTTTTTGATAGACGTCGTAATTTTTTAAGTATTCTATCGGTGTTCATTCGAAAGGCACGTTTCTGATCTATCGTAAAAACTTTCAGTTACATAAAACCTAAAATTATAATAACCCGTGATTATTCACGGATCTGTTCTAGTAGCATCTAATAATATTATTATGCCATCGTCTGAACGGTTTAGGCCCTCTGATTGGTCTAATTCAAATCGTGTGTTTCGGTTAAATTCCGCATAGGAAAATATTACGCATTCTAGGGTTTCTTGAAAAAGTCAATATCTGCTTTACCGGTCGCTGGAGTAGTTTCCTTATTGGCCGACAGAGCACACCTCTGGAGGCATAATAGCGAATAATTTCATTTGAAATAATCCATAACAAATACGTAGAATTTTTAAAAAGAAAACATACATTTGATTCAACTTGATGACAATAAACAACTACTATTTGCATTTTCAAATTAAAAAAATATTGATATTTAATATTATTTACGTAAATAATATCGCGCCATTTTACATGACACGGATATGAAGTTCGCGCTTAATACGCATATCTTTGTAGAAAGTGAAGGAACTGCCAACCCAATAAAAAAACATGAAACAAAACCGGAAGCTAGAAAACGCTTCGTTGATTGTAAAATTAGCCAACAAATCTGTAATCTGACATGTACTTATATGCATAATAAAAAAATCATTTTGCCAGGTATATATATTTATATAATATATATTAATTTATCTCTACCCACTTAGGAAATTATTTGGGATCTGGCCACGCTTTTAAATAAAGCGTTTTGATTTTAGGTTAGTTTAGAGTGGGTTATTATAGGTTAGGTTAGGATAGGTTAGGATAGGTTAGGATAGGTTAGGATAGGTTAGGATAGGTTAGGATAGGTTAGGTTATGATAGGTTAGGCTAGGATAGGTTAGGTTAGGATAGGTTAAGTTATGTTGGGTTGTTATAGGTTAGGTTGGGTTAGGATAGGTTAGGTTAGGTTGGGTTATTAAAGGTTAGATTAGGAAAGGTAAAGTTAGGTAAGGTTGGGTTATTATAGGTTCGGTTGGGTTGTGATAGTTTATTATAGGTTAGGTTGGCTTAGGTTAGGTTAGGATAGGTTAGGTTAGGTTGGGTTATGATAGGTTAGGTTAGGTTAGGTTGGGTTATTAAAGGTTAGGTTAGGATAGGTTAGGTTAGGATAGGTTAGGTTAGGTTTGGTTATTCAAGGATAGGTTGGTTAGGTTATTATAGGTTAGGTTGGGTTATTATAGGTTAGATTAGGAAAGGTTAGGTTAGGAAAGATGTGGTTGGGTTAAGTTAGGATGGGTTATGAAAGGTTAAGTTGGGTTTTTTTTACATACAAAAATATTTTTAAAAACTTGCCTTAATACACTTATTTCAATAAATAACGATTTTTTTTACAAATAATATTATTTACGTAAATAATAATTTCGCACCATTTTCACAGACCAATAAAAACACGAAACACAATCGGAAGTTCGTAACGCTTCGTTGATTGTAAAATTAACCAATAAATCTCTAATCTGACATGTACTTATATGCATATATTATTACTCATATTATATGTATAGATAAAGATGCGATAGTATGAATACCTGTTTTAATGACGTATAAATGCAATTTTTTCTTATTGTAAAACTTCCTGTTTCTGAAGGGACGACGGATAAAACATAATAGTTCTTGACCTGCGTTATTAGACGATTACACCAACACTAAAAGCAGAATTTCACATTACGAGGATTAACGCTTGCCACACGGTATCACTTCTATATAAATGAACACACACTCCGCAAAAAGTTACTCATCTGCCCTGATGATGGACAATGTAACGCTGCCCCAAACGTTAACAGTGCATGAAACTAAGCGACACGAGACTGAAAATAAAGACCTCACCTGTGCTAGGCAGGGACGATAAGCTATTCCACCCCTTTATAGGGAGTAACAATACATACAAAGAAGCAGTATAATTTTAGCTAATAGTAAGATAAAATAAAATATTAGACAAAAATAAACGAAAGCAAATAAGTTCATAATGTTATAACTTAGTTTATATTATCAGGGCAATAAGTACATAAATAAATAAAATAAAACAGCTTTTAAGTCAATCGAAACAGAGCACCCCTTAAGTAGCGGTAGCAGTGAAAAGGAAGGTTCCTTTCGACCTTGATCTCCAGTTCTCTTGTGGTCCTGTCGGCTGGAATGAGTTACTTAGTCCCCAGAATTCTTCAGAAGTCTCTTTTCCACTATTCCACCGTCTTAATAGGCGTCACGTCTGGCCACTGGTTCCTACGGCCACCTTCCCATCCCACTGCTCAATGTCTTTCGTCGGGACTGCATATGATGCGCCAGAAGCTAAGGCTGTTCTTGTTTTGTTTGCTGCCATGGAAATGTGTTTAAATTTGCTTTTCTTCTGTATGTTCTTCTTTATAAATGTTGTATCTCCACTAGCTTCAAGAACAGGAACAAACTGCCTTGGGTGAGAACACTTAAACGTTTTTGGTATGCATAAATGTATGTTGTGACTTATAGGGACAGTCAGGGGCTTTTCAAGTCACTTAATAGTAACTTAATTTAAACAAAAGTATTTACGTGATAACCAATAGAAGGATCTATCTTCGGGAAAGTGGTGGGTGCCCTCTACTGTTTGAAACTTTAGCTAAATAAAGAGGAAGCGCAACAAGGCATAGCAACTGAAAAATTAATCACGATAGTTAAGTTATTTTAATTTAACTCCCGTACTTATAAGCATGCCTTATCTAAGTTCTACACCTAATCATATTTATTTAGTCCCTGTATTCAAACCACTCGTAATTTATTAAAACACATATTTTACAAGAAACCTGAGAACCACTACAAGATTATTAGGTCAAATTCAAATGTCACCTTTTTGATCGCAAGTAAGTAGAAGTTACTTAATTTCTCAGAATTGGGTCTTAGAGAGAACAAACATGCTTAATGTCAAGTCAAATAAAGTCAAAATAAAATAGAGTCCAACATACACTTTCCTTCTTATCACTATATATAAGTTAAAAAGAAAAAGGTCAGAAACGTACGAAAAACATCCTTTTTTACCCTTTTTCGTATTTAGCGACTGAAATTCTTTCATTCTTTTCTTTCTCGGTTCAAAGTTTGAATCCTCAATAAAATACTGTTTCACAGAATTTGAAAAATTCATCAAATTTCAACGTTCATTTTTGGGTTTCGTGTAAGTCCTATTCAAGTGTTATTATCATATCATTTTAGCCAGTTAATTGAAAGAATTAAAATGATAACAGAACTTGAAAAGAACTTTCACAGAACTTGATAATTAACTTAAAAAAATTGAAAAATCATTCGAATTCTCTGAAACAATCCATCATATGAACTGGTTGTTTCACAGCATTTGAACCATTTATCAAATGTTAAAGTTGATTTTCGAATTCTGTGAAGGTTCTATTCATGTTATATTACTGGCCAGTTGCTTCACTAAACTAAAATAATAACAGAATTCGGATAGAACCTTCACACAATTCTATGAAACAACCCGTCATAACATTTGAAATGAATGAAAAAGTAAACATACGGAACTTATTGTATTTGAATTATCTTTATGTTTTACATTTAAAGTAAAAAAAAACGAGGCGTTAAACAAAATAACTAAGAAAAAAACCTTGTTGCTTTGAAAATCAGCTGAACTGGGTTCTACCGGATTATTTTTATTAGTTTGTTTTCATCTAAATGCCGTGTTTTTTTTTGCAGAGTATGATGTTCTTAAACACGAGACAGTAGAATAACAATACGTTCTGCATAAGATTAACTTTTCCACAAATGTAATTTTCACTTATTTACTCAGTTTCACGCAATTAGCAGGTAGAACCTTATTGTCCCAGGCAAATAAGATCGAACCCATTGCAAATGTAACTTTTTTTAATGGAACTAAGCTGCAAATTGCAAATGAAACCTTATTATTAAAAAAACACGTATTTTGTAAAAAAAAAGTTGTATTATTACTCTATGAACTTACTTAGAAGTTGAACATATTTTAGATATGATTTTAAAGAGAAAAAAGTTCTAAGAAACTTAAGTAACTTAACTTTAAAAAGTGGTTCGGCACGTGTCGTAAGAAAAAAAATATTGAAAAACAAACATGGTGTTTGATACTTGATTGACATTTAAAATGGACTGTGTGTCATTGAAAACAAAAGATCAATCGATCGTGTTATTTATTATCACAAGAAATATGATAAGAGAGGAAAGGAAGCCTTTGCCTGTTGATCACGTTGGTTTCTTTTGGAGACTTGTTGGTTTGTTGTTGTATAGTTTATTGGTGTACACCTTATACAATCAACATTAATCTATTTTCACAACACAACTCGGTTTACATTTACCACACGACGATAATGAACGTGAAGATAAAATTTGCACTATTTAATGTAGTTTAACGAGATTAACCATACGAGCAGCGAAATTACATGCAATCTTAATTAATTCGAATAAAAAACAAATGACATGTGTGTGTTGGTAAAAAATGAGTAACACTGGCGTTAAACCAGTCATTAAAGAAACAAAAGAAATGAAAATTTGTATATGATAATAATCACAAAACTGTTTCAATACTAAACACATAGTAATGGTGATATATTATTGTATCTCTGTAATGTTACTTAAAAAAAACACATTATTATGGAAGTAACAACATTAAATATTTTTTACACATAACATCACAGTTCTATTTGGAAATAACATAGAAAGGTATATAAATAATTGAAAACATATGGGTGAATTATGGAGCTATAATTAGAGGCGCTACTGCGTACTTATTATGGAGCTATAATATCTGGACGAAACTTGATCCACTATTAGAACGCGATAAGCGGTGCGCATATACCGGCATTGGTAGTGTTAGTTGGAGCCAGTTAGAGCGTTGGGAGAATTGTAGGTCAGTTGGAGGTCAGTTGAAGGTCAAAAAGCGGAACCTGTTTTTTCGCTTCATGATAATCTCATCTAAATATAATATATCAATGAAGTGAATATAATTTGGAAATGTTTATTTATTTCAAAGTTTTTTTTAACTACAAATTAACGCAAAAAATTAACATTTACGTATGTAATTTGAAAATGTCAAAAAAATGATAGGTTGGTACTATCTGGAACACAAACATGATTTCTGCAGGACAAAATAACATCTAGCTAGCTACGTGAACATGTATAAAAATTTAACATCAGGCTTACTAAAAAAGTGTTTCACAATCTACTAAGTCTCTTCTGATCAGTAATAAAATTTGGATTTTCGATCACTTACTAAATTAATAAAAAATCATATTCGTAATAAGCATTTACTTTGTGGCTCATTATAATTTGCAATAAAAGATATAAATTTGTTTTAGACCTCTTTAATTTTAATTGCCCTCTACCTGTTTCGGAAGAACCCTTCCTTCGTCAGGAGAATATTAAAAAGTTTTAATATTCTCCTGACGAAGGAAGGGTGCTTCCGAAACGGGTAGAGTACAATTAAAATTTAAGTGGCCTAAAACAAATTTATATCTTTTATTGTAATAAAAAAAATCTTTTTATGTTACAAAATATCTCAATATTGCCGTAACGACCTTTTCGAAACTTCTGTTGACTGTAGTAACGGCGTCTTAAAGAATCAATAACTATATAATAGATAGAGATAATGAATTGGCTAAACATTAAAAAAAATATATCCACGCGTAGCTTCCAGTCTCGTAATAAAGATACCCCACGAACCCTCAAAAATTGTATGGGTTATATAAAAAACTTTCTTTTTACGAGCATGTTTTTGTGTCAGAAATAATACATAAATACTGTCTCCATTGTTGCTAGTGCACAGGATCAATATCTGGCTTGTATGGACTCACCTGCCTGTCGTTCCAGGTTGCTATGGGGTGATAAGGGTGGGGAGCAGATGGAGGTTGGAGGGATGGAAAGATGGGTGGGGGAGACGCATGCGCCCCTTATTTCCTCCCTCCTTAATCCCCCCTACCTCCCCGAGCCCAGACAGCCAACAAGTGGCTACGGTCAGGACAAACACAACCTTGCTCGTGGAAGTGCAACCTTTATTTAACCGCATTAATAATTATAACAGACTTTATTTTGCCTCAGAAGTGCGCGACTTGACACCAAAATATGTGGTTGAAACACGCTGCCGTGGAATTTTTTATGACGCCGCAATGATTATGGTCTGAACACAACCTTTCTCGGGGAACTGCAAACTTTATTATGCCGCAATTAGAACCCATATTTTCCCACGGGGACAGTGCAACCTTTTTTACGGTACCTCCTGTGACGTTTATTATACGAATTCTTTATGACGGGCGTATTCTGGCTAGGGTTAAGCTTAATGCCACCATGCAAACCATCAACAGGACTCGAATATTTACTCCTTTTCTTTAGCTTGTTTAAAAATATAACCCCGCCAAATATCAAGTGAGAGGTTGCAACAATGAGGTAATACAAAAAGGCGCTGCAAAATGGCGCAATACCTTTACACAATGACGTGCTGGCACTGTTGGTCGACGTGGTGCACTCTCTCGCTGCAGCAGCTGGTCCAGTTTCCTCGCCACCTAGGATTCTTGCTGCAGAGTCTCCATCTTCTATCTTCGTATCACCTGTTCCTGTACTTCATCATCTGTTCGTGTACTTCATTTTATTTAACTTAATTTCACTTATTTTTGTGATATTTATATTTTGTAATACATGCATCAACTGTAAAGCGCCCCTGAGGTGATATCTCACAAAAGCGGCGCTATACAAATTATCCAATAAATAAAATAAATAAATAAATGATATCGTGTCTTTTCCTGAGTGCCTCCTGAGATCACGAAAACCCTCTTGGATGGAAGGAAATACATGGTATATGCCCATCTGGCACACGACCCCCCTTGAGACCCCACCGCTTGCGTTCTTACTACCTAAAAATACTACGACTTTTCTACCTGAAACTCTGGTCCTCCATCAATGTGGTAAGGTGCTCTCACATCTGTTGTATCTCCCACATAATGCATAGATGGAGCCTTAAAGAGTTGGCGATGTGTGAATGCGGTGCGGTGCAGACAACCGAACATATGGTCAACGAATGTGCGCTCCCATTCATACCCCCGGCGGATTTGATGAGGTCCCCAAGACTGGCTCGCAGACCTAGATGCCCCCCTTTGATCCCTCCACCACACGAAAGAAGAATAGGAACTCTGGCTACTAGTTTGGAAGAGACCGGTTAAAAAAGTTGTTCGAATAATATTTAGATTTCTCACTCTTGCAAAAATTCTACGCCGGTCTAGTCAGAATTGAAAATTCAACCATCAAAAAATAAAAAATGAAATTACTAAACACAAAAGACCTGAATTAATCCTTCTCGAGGAGTAGGAAAATAAATACTTAAAAATAAAAAACATCGTTCTCCAAGTCGCAGTATAGTTTTAAGATTCTTTTCACAACGCTGTAAAAATAATTCCACGTAAAGTTCCAATAGAAAATCTAGTTTTGCAAGTATGCTAGAGTCATTAAACTCATTGTTTATGAACTCAGTCAATAAATAATAACTAAGTATAAGTCAGTATTCTTCCCAACATGATGAGCAATCGGTTATATGGCATAATTTCGTCACAATTATATCAATTTCCTTGATTCGAAGAAAAAAAATCTGTTTCAGTTTATAACGAAATATAATTAGTTGACGTCTTCGTTAATTCTCCTAATTAAATATTTTAATTAAATATGTATTTATGTATCAAATTTTTGCTTTAATTAGAAGCCTATTTCGATTTCGTAAGCCTTAAATTAAAAATTTACTATGGAAAATATTTACCATTTACACGTTGTTACCTTAGTAATTATAATTTATAAATAGACATGGACTGTAACTGAAAGTAACAAAGAAGGAAAAGGGAACTTTACAAAGAGAATAAATCAAGTAAAATGTACGAAATATTACACTATTAGTTCTGTGAACAGTAAACATGGCGTCCAAAATATTATACTGATAGTTCAGTGAACGGTAAACCTGGCGTCCAAAGAAATTTGTTTCTAATTTTATCTTATTTAATAAAACAAAACCAAAATACACTCAATTTAAAGATTACATAAAATAAACATTTTAAAGTTACAAAAATTATAAAATTCAACTTCCATTTGATACTATAAATTTCAGGGATAATACAATTACCTACCCGAATAGTCACAGCGAAGAAAAAAATGTATGATCCTGTAAAATTATCAAGGGTATTTAAATAGCCCTGACCTAATGAGTGTGATTAATTACCTCGTACCTAATTAAACAAAACAATACTTCATGCTCCATTTCATGAAGTTGGTTTTTGGAATAAATTCATGTACACTTCTAATTCACGGAGTTTGCATTGTAGGGGAATAAAATCTGCCATAACGACGTATTTAATTTTAACTCATCGGCGTATTCCTCGACCTATCAAAAGCCTTCGACAAAATAAATCACTCATCACATATTTAAAAAAAAAACTAGAAAATATAAAGATTTCTGAAAATGAATAGACTTTTTTTAAAGTTTTGTGAAAAAAGAAAGCCAACGGTAAAACTTAACATAACTAGCGAGGTTACTGATGTTAAATTCGGGCTGCCTCAAGGAAATATTTTTGGCACATAGAATGTGAAGCCCAAATCAGTCGTTTTGTCGTTTGTGGAACAATCAATGGTTGTTTTTCAATTGGACAGTTAGGGAAAGGTTTGGAATAATTCTTTATATTATTATCGATCTAGAATGAAGTTGAAAAATTAAACAACAAACAAAGTTAAAAATCATTTTTTTAATAAAATGGTTTGTCTAAATTTAAATGGAATTGCTAAACGTCGCGTCGCTTCGCACCCATTATCTTTAGATACTGCAAACGGGTGTTCCAAACTCTTATTTTTAATCTTTTTTATGGTGTGCACAATTACATTTAAATATATCGTCATTAAAATTTTTATATTGTTAATAACTCAAAAATTGCACACCCAAACTGTTGGATGACCTCGTGTTCTTGATAAATCTCTCTCTTTAAAATGGAATATTTCCAGACAAACTAAAAGTTGCGAAAACTATACTTATACATAAAGACGAATTTACAAAAATGTCCAAAATTATCGTTCAATCCCTATACTTCCAGCTATTTCTAAATTGTTTGAATGTGTCACTAAAGAAAGACTATTGAAAAGTCTCGAACATAACACATTTCTCCGGTCAAAACAACACGGTTTTAGAAGAAGGTCTAACACTAAATGTGCAATTTTCGATTTGATATCGAATCTACAGAAACATATTGATCGTGGTGATTTTACGGCGGTAATATTTATTGATCTAAAGAAGGGTTTTGACACAGTGGATCATAACGTATTGATCGAAAAACTGAAACATTTGGGCCTTGTTGGTACTTGGTTGGAACTTTTCCGAACTTAATAACCTATAGAATTGCTTTTCGGTTGTAGAACTGGGTAGAGTCACGAATGACTTAGGTAAAATAACATGTGGAGTGCCCCAGGGATCAATTCTTGGACTGTTACTTTTCCAAATCTATGTTAATGACACAACAAAGTGGGGTATTAAAGGATATCTACAGCTTTATGCGGACGACACAGTATTTTTTTTTAAAACAAACCGAATGTAGCGGATCTTGAAACGGAAATGAATGTTGATGTTTTCCATCTCACAGTTGGTATAGAATAAACAAACTAATCCTTAACGTAAAAAAAAACGCAATACATACATTTCGGCAACAAAATAAATTGCAGTCTCACTATCGAAATTGGTGACAACTGTCTCGAAAAGAAAAAAATACAAAATATCTGGTCCTGATTATAGATTCCCAGCTATCTCCACAGAAATCATGTGAAAGAGAAAATTACCCCCATAACTGGTGTACTATAAAGGCTTGAAGGATGACTACCCACTCATATACTAAATTCGGTGTATTATGCCATGATACATTCACACCTATTTTATCTCTGCTGCATCTGGGGCTTTGCCGCAAAGAAACTGATGGCTGGCGTGCAGGTGGGAAAAAACCGAGTTCTCAGAAATGTTCTAGGTCTTCCATGGGACATACGCGTCAAAGACATCTAATCAAATTCCGTTATCCTTCTAATAACAGTCCTTCTCAAACTTGAAATCACGATCGCCATTTTACAAATTACCCAACAATCAACCAACACTAACATCAAGCTACTTTACAATTAAAACTTCCACAACTACAATACTCGGAAAAACAATAAAATCCGCATTCCTCTAAAAGACACTCCAAAATATGGAATAAAATCTATTAACTATATTTCCTGCACACTCTATAACTCTCTTCCAGATATGTATAAAAACAGCCAGCATATTCCAAAAATTCAAAGTAAGACCCTAGAAACCTAATCTATTTTATAGGGTCATAAAGCTTTAACATACGTCTCAGAGGCGTACACATGTAAATGACAGTCTGTAGGCAAAAATAAACCTACTTTCGCCCTATTTTTCGATGGAAAGTTAAGGTTGGTATATAAACTTATAATAAAATACAGTTTTTTCAATGAAAACTGTTATCACAAGTATTTATTGCAACGAATCAAAAGATTATGCTTATATTCAAACAAAAAAATCATCGTAATTGTAAAAAGCATTCACTTTGTGGCTCATCATAATTTATAATAAAAACACATAAATTTGTTTTTGACCACGATAGTATATCGTGGTCAAAAACAAATTTATGTGTTTTTATTATAAAAAAAATCATCTTCTTAAAAACCAACTTAAACATATGTTTTTTTTAGATAATCTAATATTTTTTCAACATTATTTACTTATTCTTAGAGCAAACATTAAAAGTAATTATGCTTTTAATTACTAGCTATAATTTGAGAGCAATCTACAGAGACATCAACTTTGTGCTCAGAACTTTCTGACTTTTTGTACTTACAACACGCTAATCTCGACATTATCTTATTTTTTAGCAGCAAAAAGAGCAGGATTTACGTTTTTGGGGCTTCGGTTCTTCTGCCTGAAGCTTATTACTGGAATCAATAGGTTTTGCAAGAATTCGGCATATATTTTAAAGTCGGAGCTTCAAGTCTCATCTCCATCCAAGGCTAGACCGAATCCGTGCTGACTTGCTTGGTGAATTTTCTTTTATTTGAGGGTTTATTTGATCTAGTTGTGGCCATAAATTACAGCAGAATAGACAATAGCCATATTCAAGATGACATATAATACAGCCATTTACCATCTATTAGTTTTGCGGCTGCACGACATTGAAAAGCACATTTGATCAAATGAATCCACTCCTCTTTTTGTTTGGTTGTAGAAATGAATCATGTCTGGTTTGCCGCTTGAATTATAAATTATTGCATTTTCATCACTAGAAGATAAAAGGTAAACCATATTTGCAGGTTTTGAGGGCCATCAAAGCAAAACGTAGAACTGCCAACAGGTCGAGATCTCGAGTTTTTCAATTGTTCGTGGATTTCCCGCTTATTTCATCAAATAGTGCCCACTAGATTTAATTTGTAATTTGAGCTGGTCCTCGAGAGGTGCGAGCTATATTCGTAGCTGAAGTGTGAGATGATTGACTTTTATTAGTTGACCGAACGTCCCGCGTCCATTCTTACCGCGAAGAGTATTTCCAGGAATACGATGAATTTGCCCTGAGTTTACAGATTGCGAAGCATGGGCAGAATGAGATGATAGGTCACCTTCTGTAATTTTGAGTACGCTTCTTCAGTGGGAGCAGATTCTTATTAAGAGAAAGCCTCTTCAGTTACATAGTTATTTTCATCTTCGCTTTGAATGTCGTCCACAAACTGGCTGTCCTCGTTTTCAGAGGTTGATTCTCCCAGATAAAAACTATTTTCTTGGTCTATGATTTTCAAAATATCATCACTGTTTAATATATTATATCATGACGAATTGGTTTAGTGAAACACATAATCTTAGTTAAAAGTTACACAAAGTCTAAAAACACGTCTCGCAGACGTAACTCAAAAACTCAAGACTCAAAACTTGCTGGACTTACCTTAGTAATACAGGTACCAACGGCAAGCTCTAGTTGGCCACTGGGTTCACTGAAGAGCACGAAGCGCTATCTTCAACCGTTAGAAAGAGATGTTTAGATTGTGTGTACGCCTTGCAGACGTAGATAAGGCTTCTAGGGCTAAAAGAATATTTTTTTAAAACACATAAACATGAAAATACGTAATTTTTGTCGTTTTGTACATTGTTTTGTTTCTTTCTCTCTCCTTTCCTATCCCCTCTATTTGTAAGCGAGCATTATCTATTTTTACCAATGTATTAGTGGGTAAGTACCTTCTTCTAAATTCCTACCTTGCATTTGTGCTTATGTCTTTTTTGTTTCTTCTTGTTTGTTCTGCATAACCTCCCTTTTTCTATCTGTGTACTGTTTTGTATGTAAAACTTTTAGTTGTGATATTTTTCTATTTTTGTTCTGTATGTGAAACTTTTGAAAAAATGTTGACATCAAAATTTTGAATCAATTTAAAATTGTACCTATTAACTCCCACCTATGTATTGTAAGTTCCTCTCGTCCTAAAATGAGTTTTGTAACTCATCGGGATTGCTCTAGCAAGAAATAAAAAAATAAAAAAAATAATAAGTTTCCGTAAGTAGGTACATGTATTGTGTAATATTTCCAATTTACTATTTTTACATAATATGTAGTTTGAGTCGTGGATTCATGATGGACCTATCTACAAATTGATATAGGTAATAATATATGGGCATTTTTCACTATTTAAAATAAAGATAAGTCACACTCTAATGATTACAAATGACCTACCACGCCTGGATCCCTAGAGCTACTTTTGAATAATCCTCAACTGTATCAGTTGATTATAACACTATCGTGTACTGACACATACGTCAGTACACGATAAAATTTTCATATATTTTGTTATAAATATCTACGAGCGTAAAAATCCAATGGACTTTTAAATAAATAAATAAATAAAATTGAACGGATTATCAAAGTAATACTTGCTAGTGGTTTGCTCCCACAAGCGATAATCTTTTGAAAATATCATTAAAAATATTGATAAACACAAATAAATAAAATATCGAAAAATCTAAAAAAAATTATAATTGAATTTTTTTCCCCGACTTGCTTAGCGAATGGGATTATCCGTGCAACAGCAGAAGATGATTAGTGAAAATATCAAAGGAAATTGAGAAGGAATTTTCCGGCTTTGCCCTTCTGTTAAATATATTTCACAATCAACTTAATTGAGGAGAAAAGAAAAAAATCTTTCCAAAAAGCGTGTAATTTTCTTTGATATTGGAACGCTTTATGATGTTCTTTCGTCGAAAAGAATTTGAGAAAAAATAAAGTGACTGACATCGCGTGTTCGAAACGAAATTATTTTCCTTAAATCACATCCAGCCATCTTTAATTACTACGTGTACTTTGATTTTAGATAATGCTAATATAAAATTAATTGAGTGCCATTTTTTATAAAATAAGGTTTTCAAGAGATTTTACTATCTGTGAAAATTTTTTTTCACACTGATTCCATAGAGTTTTAATCCGCCTTAGACCTGATGGGGAGTTTTTTCCAAGCTTTAGCGCCCGATTCTAGGAAAGCGCGTTCCCCGAACTTACCACCTGGACTGCCTTTCGATTCCTTGAACGTAGAGATAGTTGATGACTTTGCTAATCTAAAAGATGATTGAAGTATTATTTTTAAGAATATACTTACTTTGCATCGATCCATCCATCCATCCATCCATCCATCCACCCATCTATCCATCCATCCATTCACCCATCCATCTATCCATCCACCCATCCATCCATCAATCCATCTATCCATCTTTCCATCCAACCATCCATCCATCCATCCATCCATCCAACCATCCAACCATCCATATATCCATCCATTCTCTATTATTTTCATCCGCTCTATTTTTTTGTGTCTTTCATTTTCAATGTTCTTTAAATCCCGTTGACGGATGTTGAAAAGATTTTTAAATATTCTTATAATTCTTTTAGTCGCTTACAGCCTTTTTAAAGCACATTCTTTAATGTTAGCACAAAATAATTACTAACTTACGTTCACAATTTGTTCAAAAAAGAGGTAATTTAGAATTAACGGAAATAATCTTTGATCGACAAAAAATTGTTCCGCTGTGTTTTAAGCATTGAATTAGTTATGTTAAAATTGTCGATATCATTGTACGTTGTTGTATATTGACAAGACAAGTCTCTACGTACCGGAATGGTATCCAAAATTAATTGTGTTAATTGAGGAACAGCAATATGGAGACGTAGTTATTCAGAAAGCGTCCAACTCCCAAAACATTAAACTGAAATAAAGGCATTTTTATAAACCTGTACAAAAATATGTTTATTTTTAGACAATTTCTGCTGTATAATTATCACTACGCGCATTAGGTTTCGCCTTCTGAAGGCAATTATCGCATAATAATAAGTACACAAACAAACTTATTTTAAAATAAACTGTTTTTTTATAAATTGAATTTCACTCCATGTGTGCCGGTGTCCTGTTGAATTTACAGTTTTGTGCGGGCTCCACTTCTCACATATTACATAACCATTCCAGTTTGTAATGCGAAAGTTCAAGTAAAATCAATAATTTTATGATATGTGACGTTGTTACTCAGTAAATATTCTAAATATAGCCAAAAACTTATGTAACAAGTGAATAAAATAAAACCATTAGGTCCCAACACATAATCGATATATTATTATTATTCATTGAATAGTTGGCAACTAGATTTTGGTTTTGGAGTAAGTGCTTGAATGAATAGCTAAGTCATGTTTCGACTCGAAAATTTGCATTTTGTCTTTCTGTAAATTTGTTTACACGTTCCGTTTCCATATCAAGATGGTGGTCGTTTTTATGGTTGAGAAAATATATTATAATATTCAAATGTATTATCTTCATGTTTATTTGGACCCTCTTATTCGCATTTCAATATTATAGTGGGTACCTGCCCGAAAAAAGATTGAAATAAAAAATGTCACTGAGATAGTGACTTTTCTTTAGACATTTTTAAATAATTTTTTGTTTGACATATAAAAAGCTTTAAATAAAATATGTGTTTTATAATTAAGTACGTAGGTACATAAGAACCCGCTATACAAATCATACGATTTCGAAGAAAATTTTGATTTGGTTTTATTAAATAAGAGAAGATTAGTTTTACACCTTTTGGACACGAGGTCTACTAAGTGTATTGTATATTTAGTATTGTTAGTTATATTGTAAATTAAATTGAAGATCAATAATTAATTCATTATAATCCAGCCTCTGCAGAAGCGTTGGTTCGATGCGATCTACCCTAAGAAAAATGTTGTTTTATACATTTCATCGGTACTTACCATCTTATCATCCACTGTAAATTATTTCTTCAATAATCGATACTAGTGCTTGCTATGAAACGTTATTTCTTCTGTTGGTGTGGTTCTATCATTGTATTTAAAAAAAATCTAATTAGTTAATACCTTAATGGATGCACCTGAATTAACTAAGCTAATAGCGTTCCGAGTACCAAATCGTAACACGAAACTTCCTTAGTTGTTCTTTGTTCATTCATCTGATAGTAACTATTTTATTATTTCCCAGCTCAAAGGCCACATAGGCTTGGAGATAAACTCAGATCCGTTGATATTTTTATTTATTCCATACTTAAATTTAGATCAGAAATTTCTAACATTCTGTTTCGCTAACATTATTATATTACATATACTTGTATAATCTATAACTTACCCTTTTTTGTAAATATTTAACGGGTATGCTGATTTTAGTTATTCACTCTAGGTAGGTATTAACAACTTTTTTCTCTCTTTTATTGTAGTTTTGTATTGATTTGCATTACATTATTTAATCATGTTATATTCCTATCTTATTTTTAAAATTCTTTTGTTACTATACATATTTGAATTGAAAATCTTATCTATCTATTTGAGTAATAAAAACACTACCAAACAAGATGGTTTAACAAAAATTAGACTTTTGATTAAACAGTACCTTAACAGCCTGTGAATGAGCGATTCCCTCAGTCTGAAGGTTTTAACGTAATGTCAACTGAGTTCAGATGATTAAAAATAATTACAAAAACAGTCATTCCGTCTAGCCAAAAAACAACTGAAACTGATATTTAGACTTATTACAAATGCGTAGAATCTGGTATGGGGGAGTAAAGTTTCAGAGGTAACTTTTTAGGAACAAAAAGAAACAAGATATGCAAATGGTATTTCTGTTTTTGAAACTAATATTTCGTAAATGAATGCCATTGCAAGAATGTAAATGAATCTATTTTCACAATAATTTTAATCATTGGGTTGAACTTTGTTTTCACGTCCTAAGAGTAGTAAATTAAGCTCTTTGAGTGGTATAGTCGTATTTCACCAAATTTGATTAAAATTATTGACGATTTATAGTTGTAAGTTCATTGTTTTGTTATTTGGTTCCGTGGAATACAAAAAAAAATAGAGAGAGGAGTCTGAAAAACTGTTAAAAATTGTCACACTTAGTAAAAACTTAGTAGATAGTTAAAAAACAATATTTTTGACTGCATAATTCATTTGAAATTTTGACGAGGATTTGGTTCCCTGGAACAGGCAATCCGCCTATTTAGGAACTAATATCGACCTGAAAAGACATAATAACACTTGCAAACATTTGATTACAATAAAATAAAACGCATTATGTACGATATTCATAAAGTGTTGCTTTGGATTGAAAAATTAGAAAGATTGTGTATAAATTTTTTTTTATTATATTTTTACACACTTAAAAAATATAAGGCAAAAAAGTCCTGATAAACTGCTTTTTAGCAGTTTGTCTAACGGGTTCTTTACATTTTAAATCTTATTACATTGAGTTTATAGTTAAATTTTTACAATTATATGTAATAAACAAAAAAATAAAAATTTTACAAAAATATAGCTAAGAAAATTATGAAAAATATGAATAACAATTTTAAAAGTCTTTAGAATAATATTTCATTGTAAGCTAATACAAATTAATTTTTTCAGTAAGCCCAGTCTTCAGTAAGTTCACCAATTGTTTGTTTTGGGCACAGTTTTTAATTTCAGCAGGTAACTTATTAAAACAACTGGTATATAGTCTAACGTTCTTTGTCCATAATTATCAATATGCTTAGGTAGAATAAGTCCTTCATTAAAGCTAAAACGAGTTTTATGATTGTTTTGTAGCCTGTTTATATATAAGTGTTTATTTATGTACTGAAATAATTTTGTACCACAGAATTGCTCTTACTGAAAGAATTTTGAGACCGATAGAAGTATGGAATATTATGCCTTTCTTTGTATAAATTTTTTTCAGCTAATAATTTAACCAATGAATTTTGCACGGATTGAACATGGTCGATATAGTTTTACAGGAAAATCCCCAAGCTGTTATTCCATACCTTATAACAGATTCAGCTGGAGATTAATAAATTATTCGAAGTATGCAGATTGGAATAATTTTTTTTTGTTTAAAAAATCTGCTTACAATTGATCTTAGTCGTGCACAAACTTAGTTAATTTGTATATCCCACTTAAAAAAGCAAACAATATTGACACATAAATAAATATTATTCATTATTTAGTTCCATATTTTCACATGTACACATTGCAGGAATACCATCGTGTAAGCAATCCGAGGTATGGGTCTTTATTTCAGGTGTAATATATACCTTAACATTAGGGGCTTTTATCTGTAAC
Organism: Hesperophylax consimilis; assembly: GCF_061612785.1. Lineage (NCBI taxonomy): Eukaryota > Metazoa > Arthropoda > Insecta > Trichoptera > Limnephilidae > Hesperophylax > Hesperophylax consimilis. The sequence goes on from NC_142846.1 coordinate 29,747,623, forward strand.
AATTTAGTTTTTTTTTGCTTCTATGATTAAGCCATTTTAAGAGTTCAATGTAGTCTTTTTTAAAAGGTCTATAGAAGTTTGCAAATCACTGCTAGAAATCACTAAAGCAGTATCATCCGCATATACAAAGTGCTTTACATGTCCAAAAATGTATTTCATAAAAGATACATATATAATATACAGAATTGGACCTAATATGGAACCGCGAGGAACGCCGGCAAAAGCGTTTAAGAGTTTTAATTTCATACATCGGTTGTTTAAGTAATTTTCAAAAAGTTGTAACAGTTTTCCTCTTATTCCATTAATTTCTAGTATTTTAAGTAATTTACCATGATCAATAGTATGAAAGGCTTTTGAGTATTTTATAAATAAGACTAATGTATGATTTTTTAGTTTAATACATTATTTATCATGTTGGCAAATTTTTAAAGAAGCAATTGTGTACTCTTTTTTTTGGAAGCCGTATTGATTAGTATATATTATGGAAAATCTTCTAAATATCTATTATTATATTAATTTTATTTAAATATATTTTTCAAGATTTTTTTCTAGTGATGTCAAGATACTAATTGGTCTGTAGTTACCCAATACAATATGGTCACCTCCCTTATATATAGTTCTTATAATCCTACATTTTAAGTCATAGGGAATTTTTGCTTGAAATAAGATTCTATTTATAAAATGGGTTATTGATCTAAGATTAAAATATGTTTTTTTGAAAATCTTTCATCCAGATATTATCAATTCTTGGAGAAAAACTCTTCATTTATCTAACAATTATGGTTGCACTTATGTAACATATTGTAAACACTTTCAGAGAAATAATCAAAATTCAAAAAAATATTTATATACAGAGTACAAAGGTATAGCTTATAGGTTACATCCTATTTCTTCCAGCTAACCCAACAAACACAAATTATATTACACAACCAAAAATTACATGTTAACAAATGTATGTAGATAATAAATAAAAAAACAGAGGTATTTAATTTATGTAAGGTATTCATTTAAGGTGAAGTGACATTTGTTTAGAAGAAATGTTTTTAGTGATGATTTTAATTTAAGTATGTCGGTTATTTGTTTGATGTTACGTGGAAGGTTGTTATATAATTTAATGGCCATGTAGTGTAGTCCTTTTTGAAATATAGTTTTGTTTGCTTTTGGGATAAATAAGTTTTCTGTGAACCTTGTAGCGTGTTTATGTGTTGAGTTTTTTTGTGGGAACTTTTCTGGAGATGATCGAACTAACAAGCATAACTCCATTATATATATATCCGTTACTGTCAGAAGTTTGAGATTTTTAAAAATTGGTCTACATGAATCCTTGTGATCAGAGTTTGTAATTTTTCGTAGGCACCTCTTTTGGATGATAAAAAAATCTTTGGCGTTTACTGAGTTTCCCCAAAAAACTATTCCGTATTTTATCATAGAGTATACGTATCCATAGTATGCGGTGATTACTAACTCGATGTTTAGGATATGTTTAAGGGTGCCTAGAACAAAAGAAAAGCTACTGAATTTTACTGCAACTTTAGATACATGTTCTTTCCTATTTATATTCATCTGGTTGTATTTCCAGAAGTGAACAAGTTTGGGAAGGTTCGATATCATTGTTATTAAAGTAAAAATTTATGTTTACAGGTGTAGTTTGTACTGGACAAAATTTTAGAAGTTCAGTTTTGTTGTGTTAATCGAAAAAAAAAATCAACAACATCACTAGTTAAACTTTCTTTTGTTCGATCTTTCATCAGAAAATATCAACGTGAAGCATGATAGTATTGCGTTTAATAAAATTAATTATTTGAAATATCAACTACACGAGACTTGCGGCTGAGCAACTTAATTTAATAAATTTTCGGCCTATTTTTAATTTAAAAATAATGTCCTCTGTTCAATTCTGCTACCTCGTTCGTTCCTGTGAGGACACAAGTATGATCACCTCTATTTAAATAATTACCCACACATGTGTGAAATGTACAATTTTGTACAATGAATAGAGAAATGACTGGTGCAAGTTATTACCCATTAAAAACCGGAAAAACTTATTATATTGCAGGAACCACCTATTTCATCAAAACAATGTTCAGATATCATAATATTACTGATTTAAATTTTTGTACCAACTGTGAGGTTATTCAGGTGTAACTAATATTGTAGCTAGGAACCTACCATTCTCTTAGTTCATTGCTACTATTTTTCAGTTTGTATTATATGCTTTGTAGTGTGATATCATTGGATGATAATCTATAAACAAATGAGATAAATAAATAAAAAATACATGTGTAAATATGCATGTATATTTTATGCATACCTACATATCGTAACATAACAACATACCTGTGATATCTCATGTTAAATAATAGAAAGCAAAACCAAAAAAAAATACATAGGCATTACAATAGACCAATGGTTAAAATGGTGCACTTACATAAACATACTAAAAGACACAGTGTTACGACAAATATACATTTTTAGATGTCTAAGACAAATACTTAATGAGGATTTACTCAAAATGACATAAATATACAGAATATGGCATTATTGGTTGGGGTGGAACTTATAAAAAATATGTACAACCGCTTTACATAGCACCAAAATTAATATTAAAAAAAATCTATTTCAATCTTATAAATATCAAACAAAACTGTTAAAAGAATTAAAAGTCGGTGAACTAAGTACAAATTTATAAAGATATATTCTTAATAAAACTATACCATTTAAAAACCATAGATTACTCAGACAAAATTCAACTCTAAAATGCATAAAAACAAAACAAAACATTGGGGAATTTGACCATAAATATCTAGAAGTAAAGAAGTATAAACAATATTAAAGATTTTAAACTTCACGTTCAAACCACACTGACAAATATAAACTGCATACTTAAGCGTATAAATAAAAAAAAATAACGAACAAACCCCCATACACACGTGCCTAGCTATAAAAGGTGGTTTATTTTGTGTATAAAATAAGGTGAAATAATTTATATATTTTCTGTAAGTTATGTAACATTTTTTTTGATAAAACATTTGAAAAAATAGAAAGATTTTTTTTTCAAAATTTGATTGCTAAAATATTCCGTTGTAAAAAATATAATATTATGTGAATAAGTATAATATTATTATTATTATGTAATGAGCAGGCAGCATTCTGCTGATGCGCTCATATCTGATTTCACAACAAGTTTGACAGTAATTGAGTTGTTTTAAGTTTGAACTAAGTCCTTTCTTCTCTCCAAATGTGAATCCAATAGAGCTTTGAATTGATTTACATTTGTTGCATCGATGACATGTTGTGGGAGTTTTTTCCAAGCATCCACTACTCTATTTGCAAGGAAGTGTTTTCTAGGATTAGACGCAAAAGGCGTTTTGGTAATTTTTTTTGAGTGTCCACGGAGATTTATATTTTTATTAGTAGTGAATATTTCTTGGATGCTAGGGCAACTGTAATTTCTAGATAAAATTTTGAAAGTCTCGATCAAGTCACCCTTTTCTCTTCTTTATTGTTATGTTTAAATAAAAATACCTAATAACAGTAAGAGTAAAACCTAATTTTAATATCGTACTACTACAATACGTATCAAGTATATTTAAATGTTAAGAATTTGAAATAAAACTCGCTTGCAATATCTACACTACATTATATAAACAAATAAATTTAGGATTTTTTACGATAAAACTGAACTCAGTTTTGAATAATTTGCGTTAAAGACAGTAAAAAAAACTGAATATTTTAAAGTTTAAGATTACCTTTAAAATAACCTACCAAAAATAGGGGAACATAAATAATTATTTTTTTAATTTAAAACATTTTTCCATTTGGACCATGCCTTAAACATTTGACAATCATTGTTAAATATTTAGAAAAAAAACCTACGAAAAAATGATGTTTTAAAAATGCTTCTACTAATTAATAATTATAAATAATTCTTGTATTTTCTTAAAAACGTTTATTTCGGCGAGAAAATTAGATGTTTTCAATTGCGGTAAAATTTTCAAAAAATCTACCTTCTTAGTGCTAAATTAATACAAAACCAAAATAGAAAGGTCAAATAACCACAGCATATAAATAAAGGCGTCGTTAATGTTATTTTCAATCAATAAGCGCTTAATAAATATTTGATACAGGCGATCGAATATTTATTACTGGTGAATATGAAATAACGCAACTATTTAGATTAAAGATTATTTAGCAACGACATAAAAATCTATTGCGGGAATTTGAAAAAAATATTGTGTACGTCGAATTTAAGCAACAAAAGACAAATCTATTGTGGGGATTTCAAAACATTATTGTGTCCGTCGAATTTAATCAACGATAGAAGAATCTTTTGCGGGAATATGAAAATATTATTGCGTACTTTGAATTCAAGCAACGATAGACAAATCTAATGCGTAATATGAAAATATTATTGTGTATGCCGAATTTAATTTTAAAGCCGAGATTTTTTGTAATCATAATGCTTTAAAAGCTCACTATCACGGACTGTTTGGTTTAGGTGTCACAAAAATTGCACGGCTATTTCGTTTGAGAATTTTCAGGCCAACTATTTTTTTTCAGTTCGTAACCATTTTTCCATATTTTTGAAAAATTCTACTAAATAATACTTATTTTTATGCGAAACCGCACAAGAGTAACAACTGCTCTCAACCATCTGGACTAGTGAGACTATGGCATCCTCAATTGAGGCTGAAGGTAGTGGGGAGGAAATTGAGATAAGGAGGAGGAAGGTGGGGAAGTACCTGGCTATTCAGATCTGGTCATCAGCCATTTCAAGCAACGATTCAATTCTGAATGGTGGTCTTACACCAGGGCGAAACTAAGAGTATCTTCCACTCTGGAACTTGCCTCAAATATACTATATATCATTGTGTAAATTGTGAAGTAACACAAATTAATCAAATAAAATTGACTTGCGCACGCCTGGATTTTAACCAACGACCTTTGGCTTGTAAGTGTGAACCTTACCCCTTAACCACGGATCCAATCATAAAGTATTTTAACTCGTGGAAGCCATATGATAGTGACCGATCGAAATTTCGGTTTAGTTTTCGGCCAGATTCGGCCAATAAACGAGTTTCGGTCGTGGTTTCGGTTTCGACCAAAAGTTTGCTGAAAGCTGCCTTCAATTGATCACAATTTGGATTTATTCGGGTTTTTGAGTGTACCTCTAGAATAAGATATTATTTTAAAATAATTTTTCACATAAAAAAAGTAGTCTTAAAGTTCAAAGTAAATAATTTTCGAGCACTATTTATTTATTTTTGATAAAGTTTATCCCTTAAATAATAATATTTTTTCATATGATTATTAACGAATAAAATTATTACTTATTCATAGTAAGTAGTTATAAAATCTTTTGTATTTAATTAATTTATATTACATTAAAGTAAAAATACCTACTATAGCGTACATTGTAGAACTGTTGCATAACAACGAACCAAAAATCCCTGAAACTAACCAATTTGGACTTTTATTACGTCGTGTATTTTATTCAAAACTTACTTTATTGAAGAAAACTCATATTTTCGGTTTTATAGTGTTTCAAAAGTTTTGCGGTTTTAACCGAAATGGATGCCGAAATTTGGAAGTCGAAAATCTAGTTTCGGTCGGTCACTACCGGATAGTAATTATTGGTATTATAATATGTGTAAATCTTGAATTTTTTAAATGAACTAGTAATTTTTGTATACTTCATATTTCATTATATTTTGTTTTGACATATTTGTTGCATTCATCTCTTACCAGAATGATTACTTATCTTGTTCTTATCTAATTATCTCATTCACCTCTTAATAAATGCCTACGTTACATTTAGTTCGTACTTAATATATATATTTTTTTTGACTATTACAATACAAAAATGGGAACAAATACACTAATAATTTAATTTTAAATTTATTTAGTAGATAATCCTTTACCCCTGTAGTTTTGAACAAACACGTTTTTATGAAGAAAATAAATAGTGAATTCAATACTTCATCTGTTCATAATGTGTATATTTTTATCTCTTACCAATGGGCGTGTTAGATTTTTGTGCAGCTGAGAAACCACCATTACTTTACATTAAGAGTTGATTATCGGTTGTGTAGGGTTTGAAACACGTTTATTAGTATGTCCAAAAATCTAACATTATATCAACAACTCTGATGTAAGGGTCAATATGAAACTGGATGGTGATCCAATGTGTCAATGTTTTGTAAATGTCAATTAAATACCATGTATTTTATAAATAATTAAAAAAATTATAATTGTGTTTAATTTATAACTGAAGAATTTTTTAAAATTAACATTAACACATATCGTTAGAAATTTAGTTGAAAGGTCCACATTTACAATATTTTTATAGCAGCCACAGTTAAACTGTTATTGCTTCCGAAACTTGTTTTTATTTGAAACATGTTTCGGTACTTAACATAAAAAGACCAAAAATGGACTCGTGCCTACTCAAAAGTTCTACGGCCATACAATTATGGAAAAATTGAAAAGTGGATGGGAGACAAGGGGTGGAGCTTCTTTCTAAGTCAGTAAATTCCATTGCACTTTAATTAAACCGTCGTCAGTCAATCTAGCTAAATTTTAATATAATTAAATACCTGTATGGTATATCTATACCGTGGGTATTGAATAAACCCAAAAAATATAAATACACATTCTCTCAATTTATTATATTAAAACACAAATAATTTTGTTTACATCACTTTTAATATATATAACCTCTTCATGCTTCATGAACAAAGTTCACCTCATAAGGAGTTAGTATATACTTAAATCAAAATTAAATACAGATTACAATTGAACAGAGGTACCTCTCCCCATTCTTTCCACTAATTTAATTTTTGACTTTAGTATATACTTACTTCTGGTGAGGTGAACATTGTTCATGAAACATGTATGGGTTATACATATTAAAAGTAATTTTAAAAAAAGTTAACAAAGTGATAAGTTTTCAGAAGAAATTTTCTTCAAAAATTAAACCTATTAATTCTTGATTCAAATGGATTTTAATCAGTTCTTTCGGCTGTTTTCTATTGCGGCTTATTTAATGTTCTAGCGTACCGATTTTAAAATGCGTCAAATCAAATTAAAAAGTTGAGCCTGTAATGATCTGCCCTTTTCTTAAACTTTTCCTTCTCTTTATTACACACCCCTTCAAGTGTGTACCTCTTAGTTTGTCTACGTGTTTTACGATCTTGAACGTAATCATTTCACGTGACGGTTCAGTATAAAAAGACTTCACCGAACGTTGTGTTGGTTTTTTTTGTTTCTCGGTTTAGAAACCTAGTTATCTATGTATGTGTGGTATCCCTTGGTTCTTTTGAGATAGAGTGAGTTGAATCCATTACCGCTGTGTTTTAAAGCTATTTCATAAACCTTATTTTCTAAGTCGCCTGCTCCCCAACTAGCTACGTGATTCTATCTATCGTAAGTTAATGTGAATATAACAAGGTGTTAGATTTTATATGTGTGATAAACATACGATAAATTTATGGTGTTAGTTGTCGGCGCCATCCATATATATATTTTGGGAGGGGAAGGAGAGGAAAGAAAATGAATTTGTTCAAGCTAAGATTGGCTCCTCCTCTTTACCAAACAAAACCGATGGATGATAATTTGAGCAAGGCGATCGATATCTGCGTGTCTGGATATCACAACCGGCCGGGTCTCCCCTTGTTCCAAATCGGCAACCGTCACGCCAGAATAAAGAAAACCAGGTCTCCTCACCAATTTCAGAATTGCCCCAACCTCATACACCTCCAGGATAATCTACTTTACTGAGTGTAGAAGGGGAAAACCATGACATCCCTTGTCACGATTCTAGTCGCGAAAATGTGACACGTAAGGTCCTAAGTAAGGTCCTAAGTGTTACGCGCCACCTCCAGAAAACGTTGTAAATTCCTCGTCGTCGGGAATCTACATCCCTTTCTAGGTCAATAACATAGATAACATACGACGATCTTGTCGACATTTAGCCTGCTTTTAGCGATAGGTTGTGTGCCTACCCATTCAGCCAATTATCATGTGAGATATATGTAAGGTCTACTCGAAATGCCAAATTTAGGATGAAGACTGTCTGTATTTTAATATTTGGTTCCAGTATTTATTTTATGAGGTTACTAGCTCCCTCGTGTATTAGGTATGAGTAACTTCTATTGAATACCTATCCTCTCAGATAGGTATAAACGGATAATTGGTTTGATTTTTGCATTTAATTTAAAGAGGCTGCCTACCTCTCGAAATGTACCTGTTGAGAAAAGTTGTTCGGTTGGTAGTTTTATTTCGGAGATTACCATCTCCCTCTTTTGACTCTAGATTTGTTTTGTGCATCCCAATTCGTAGCTTAGAAAGTCAAACAATAGATGAAAAGTATTAAATTAGAAAGTCAAATAACAGAAGAAAAGTATTCATTTTGTTCTGTCTGGTTGCATCCAATCGCTTTCTATTCGGGCGGTCATACGCTAGCAAAACTTCCCCTTTGACTGACTGTACCTGCGTCTTGTCCTATATATGAAAAGGTCATTGGCCCGTCTCCCACTCACAGCTGATTTACAATTCATCTAGCACATTCCTTTTAATGAGAACATTATTTGGGTTGCAGGCGTTGCAAACTCGGTTCCTGTACTTTGGTTGTACCCGTCTTTTAAAAGGGTCCTCTGGAATTTAATAAATAATATAAAAAAACTCACCCTGTTAGTCACCTCCAAATCCTAGTGTGAAACTTACCTGGTTACACACTACATAGCTAAATCAGTTTAATTTTCGGTCCCCTCCATATCGGCTTCTTTCCTCCCTTTAGCGAAATCCTTGCAATTTGTCCACTTTTGGTCCCCTCCCTACGCCTATAAAAGGGTAATTAAATAATTCTGTAAATACAATTGTACCTCCCTAATCTCTGTTGGGATTCGAACCCGAGTTTTATGAAATCACGTTTAATTTAACACACTCCATATTACAATCGCGATCGCCCAACTCTTAGCGCCCCTGGGGTGATTTTTCACAAAACGGCGCTCTACAAATTATCCAATTATTCCTATCTCCACTGAGTACAACCACTTTCACTTCACACAAACATCGGTTCAATAATATTTCACTTTAATTCAATATTCCACAATACTCTCTAACACCATTTGAATTCACTAATTAACTGTAATTTCACATATCACTTCTGATTTGTATTGATTTCTCGGAGCTGTCAACGCATCCACGTTCAAAATTCGACTCTCCTGCGGTCTCTTCTTTTTCTCCCTTCCCGTGGGAACATGTTTACTCCAAGCCCGCCTGTCAATAAATCTTATGTTCTTATCCCAAACAAAAAAAATTTTGGAGCACGTTCGTTTCGTTTGTTTATTTTACGTGAGTATTCAAACCATCACAAGCCCATGACAAGAAAATCCAAGAATTAGGAAAATTTCGTTGCAATATATAAAGAGAAAATAAAACATATTATGTGACTTAAAACGAGTAATAGAAGAAAACCAACATCATTCCCAAGGAAACTTTAATGGTGGTTTAGTTGTATCGACATTGTTAATGCTGCAATTTCAAGGGTTTAGGAGTTTTTTATTAATTTCCGATGGTATGGAAAATGGATAAAGAATATTGTTTGCTAGCACCGTTCGAACAAAAAATCCTCGAATACAATTTATAATATGATAAACACTTCAATTGTATATATTTACTATCTACACATCAAATCATGCAGCAAATCTGGGTAGGTAAATATCATAAACGCGAACTTTTCGAGTCTCGAGTAAGGCATTTATATTTTTTAATTTCCAGTTTAATGAATAAGATAAGTAGTAATTACACTGACCAACAACAAGGGCTTAAAGCAAAGAGTTATGTTTGTTTTAACTAACCTCATTAACGTGTTGATTTGTCAAAAATAAATGTGGTGTTTTACTGGTCAAAATCGTATCTTTTTTAGCTCATATCTAATAATATGACGTATACGAGTAATATGAATTGTGTAAGCGGTCAGTTGAAATGACAGTGTAACAAAAAATATATCAAAAAATAAAATAGGTTTATTTTTACTTCATCTCATCAAACTTGCGAGGCCCAGCTGATTTACAGAATAAAATATTAAATCGAATATAATATTGACATCAATTGGACATTCTGCGTCATTTTTTTTATATTTGGAAGATTCCCGTTAAAACGCCAATTCTAGGTAAATTTCAGCTTTTTATCAAATTTTAATAAGCTTACAAACTTAGCAAAAACACAGCAGTCTTCTTCTGATGATAAAAACAAATGCGGTGTAAGGCCATTTGATGACTTTGTCACACGTACATTTTTTAGCACTACACTAACTTTAGTTTTTTTAAGTGTTGTCAGTGTTTTAAAAGTGTGTTTCAAAACTCAGTAGAAGCAAAAAATATTTAAAATTAGAACGACTTGAGTTAGGTATACCTCTAGAGAAATTCTAACCTCATCTGGGTAGTTATAAAAAAGGATATAAAACGAATACCAACAGCTTCTAACTACTCAATATTTCAACTCTCGCATCATAACGCTCGGAAAAACTGGCTAAGGGTACCTACCTACTTGTTTTTATGGGTTGCGTAAGATATGGTTAAAATAAAAGTCCATTAAAAGTATACGGGTGTTATTGGGAGGAACAAAGTATTACCTGTTACACCTATTGGAGGCTTTAGTATAGGGAGTTGGTAGTTGAAAAGGTTCTTAAACTTAAAATACGAGTAACTTATTTTATTTGAAAGAAAGGTTGTAAACAATGAATTTTAAAATAGCGTTTTGTGACCGTTAAATGTTTTCTATTTTAAAAGGGTCATTGCACCATTACTTTTATTATTACGAGTAACTTAAAAATCGCATCCTTCGTAAGATTTAGGATTTTTTATATGATGACATTACCACACAACTATCCCTAATTACAGTATGATAAAATCAATTTGGGAGGCGTGTATGGGTACAGCCCGGGTTCATTGGGTGAGGTTGAATTCAAACGTCCGTTACTGCTGGCATCACTGACCCCCAGATTCCTACCCACCCCCAGATTCCTACCCACCCCCAGATTCCTACCCACCCCCAGATTCCTACCCACCCCCAGATTCCTACCCACCCCCAGATTCCTACCCACCCCCAGATTCCTACCCACCCCCAGATTCCTACCCACCCCCAGATTCCTACCCACCCCCAGATTCCTACCCAACCCCAGATTCCTACCCACCCCCAGATTCCTACCCACCCCTCATACCCTTTTCTTTCCCATAACTCTCTTTCTTCCTCATTTCATTAAAAAAAAATGTTTTCACCTTCATCCCTAAAGATGACATAGGCCCCGAGGGATATTATTTTCCTTTCTACCTCCTTGTGTAGATAATGTAAAAAAAATAACTAGCGTATCCTTTTAGGCAAGTGGAATTTGGGTTAGAGGAAAGGGGCATTTTGCAAGACCAACAGCATATTATTTTTGGGTTAGAGTAAAGGGACATATTGCAAGAACACCAACAGCGTATTATTTTTATTTATTATTATAAATCATTGAGTATTTGAGAAAATTTTCCTCGAGGTCGCCTGTATGGAGTTAATGTAAAAAACAAATGGATGTTGGTAATTATGACGTATTTTTTTTTACTAACATACTTTCAAAAGCAGTTTGTTTTACGGGAATTTCGATGGAGTCTGCTCGGGAACTAACAGCATTGATTATTTTCTTACCGGTACGTTTTCTTAAACGTACGTATGAGATTTTTTTAAAGCTTCCCGGTAAACAAACCTCCTTTATTTAAGCCGGGTCTCTTCAAGAACCACATCTAAAAAAACTTTATACTCTATTAAATCTCATGGCGATATCTTTTGTAAATTTGTTAAAATTTGTAATGTAAGTTCACGAGAACTCTTGTAAAATTTTATAGCCACCAAATTTCCTGAACGAAAACTTAATAACATCCCCATAAACGATAGACCTTGAGAAAAAAAATATTTTACTCTGGGCCTACGGTGTGGAGTTCATGTGAAAAAATTTTAACATCTGATTTCAAAGTATTTTTAAAACGAAGAATATTATTATATAATTTTGGGTTGTATTATTACAGTATAATGAATAATAATGACTGTAGACTAGGTTCTATTTTAAAAACAATATAGACCACACATAACCAAAGTAAGTTTCAGAGCCCCGAGGCTGTAGGTTGGCTTGCTCATTATTGTTGATTCTGTTTATTAATAATTCCCGCAATAAATATTCCGGACCCTTAAAGCCTCCGCTTAATAACTCCAGACAAAGGATGAAAGAAGAGAAGGGAGAATAAACTGGGAAGCTTTATCTAGTGAAACTGTTTCTCGGGTTAAACGTGTTTTATGTGATACGGGATATTTTTCAGACTCGTTCAGATTTCAGGTTAGCCAAATAATTTGCAGAATTTATGGATTTGGAGTACAAATGAAGAAGTAACTAGATATCTTTTTTATTATGAAGAATTATAAACCCTCGAGGAATAAGCTCTGACGTTATGAATTGTGCATCGATTTCAACGACTTGAATTTCTTGAGATATCTACAACTATTTTCTTCTCAAAGCGTAACGTTTAGCATGAGCTGGAAAAAGTGAAGCGCTATATTGTTAGGCGGGTTTTAAAGATTGTATCTAATTTGGAGCTTTTCTCTAAAAAAAAACTATTTATTTTTAACGAAGTTCTTCAGCGTTGTCATTATAACGCGTAGCAGCTGTTTCGCCTTATGGAGCCATCATCAAACTGTAGTGAGGTCACTTACAGACTATATATTTAATAAATTGTTTTAATTGTATTCCAATGCCATATTGATTTGCAAGTCAATTGTCGGAAATTATTTATGTTTATTACATCTAACGTGTCCTATCTTATTGTATTAATTTAATTTGGCTGAATGTCGTTAAGTCGATAGGTTTATGAATTAATAATTTGGATAACATCCTGGGTTTTTTCCCCCTATGGCTTAGTCTTTCTTTTATTTTTTAGTATTTTTTTAATTTTATTATTTTGTTTATTTCTTAATAATTATTACATTCGTTATCAATTATTTGAAACTAACATGCCCTGATTACCAATGTTAAAAGAAATGAATATTTTCTCCTGGGTATAAAAATAAATCATGTTTGTTTGTGGATAGGCATTTTTCGTGACACAAACATTTTCACTATCATTATGACGCGAAGACAAAGCTACGCTTTGCCAGTGAATTATTTATTATATTTCAAAAGCCACTCTGTCGAAAAAAATTCTAATGTCAGTAATTTCAGAATGAAAATACAACAAATATCGAATAGAAAACAAGCAAAATTTTGATATACGTAACGATTCTGGAGCTGTTTTAGAAATTTTTAGAAATAGTTTTTGGAAATTTTGACATGACACGATGATGTATAGTACCAAGTTATCAAAATAGTTTTATCTGTTTGTAATTGGAGGTTTTGTGATTACTCTAATTATTAATTAATATTGTTATGACAATTATTTTACTAAACACATTATTAAATGTGTAAAATTTGTGAAGTAATGTTATTTTTTAGGATATCACAATTGTACGGAATTTCAACAACATGAGATCAAAGAGGTTATATGCAACGGTAATAATAATATTTGACTAATTTATATAGCGCCGTTTTCGTGAAAAATCGCCTCTATGTGTCCAATGTCATCTCCCTAAAATGGACTAAAGCCAACTTCCTGAATGCCACCAGCGCCTTTTGAACACTGGGCAGACCGACAGCGGCAAAAAAGTTCTGGTCAACCGCTCGTAGTGCTATAGGCATTTCACTCTTGTATCATTAATATACGTGTATAATTAGAATCAATAATCGGTTAAATAAATAAATATCAATAATTAATATCGATGAATGGTCGTTTGCTGAGTTGACATCGCATTTGGGTCTCATCCAGGAGTAGTGTGTTCAATTCCACGGCTGGCTAATCGTCTATCACATCACAATCAACATTTTCCGCTTACTGTGGTGGTAGTAGGAGATTTTCAAATATTGTCAGGTTATTCGTAACCCGGGAATGTTTGTCTTTTTTTTTTAAATAAACAAACAAACAAATATTTAATTGACGACAATCCCTTGCGCACATACAATAGAAGAACATTAAAATATCACTTCACAAAAGTTTACCACATTTTGCGACAGATTTTATTAACCACTGAACACATTAACCGATGACTATACAATCTATACATACATTGTAAATATAAAGTTCATAAGTATTCATATATGTTTTATACAACAACGTACACGTATCATGTGGGTAGAGATAACAAGGGACGTAAATTATATAAAGACCTCCTAAATTCCTCTTAGCACCAGGTTTATGTCTCAAAACAGGATTGTCAAACCATGACTCGTGGCTGGCAAACACCACGGGTTTTTATTTTTTATTTAATGAACGAAAATTAGACATTTTATTTTTATAACTAATTGGGATTCAGGTATATTAACATTGCTTTTTAAAATGTAATGCAATCATTAACGTATTATTCTCTATGAATGCAATGCGATCTTTCATCATGACGACACTGAGAATCTCCACTATTCTGCAATGTGGCGTAAATGTACATACAAAAATTAAATCAAGAATGTACCTGTGAAAAAAATTGAAACTACACTAAGGACGGGTTGTTTCGGAGAATTTGAAAAATTCATCAAATTTCAATGTTGATTTCTGGGTTCTGTGAAAGTCCTATTCAAGTTCTGTTATTATATCAGCATAGACTATTTGCTTGACAGAACTGAAATAAAAACAGAACATGAAAAAATCTTACACAGAACTTGAAAATTAACTTTGAAACTTGAAGAATCGTTCAAATTCTCCGAAACAACCCGTCCTAAGAGAATAACGAAATAACACTGACGGAATTACACACGGACGGATAGTTAATTTATTTGGACCCGCGTAATTACAGTAGGTGTAATTTAAAGCATGTGTAATTATTTCCGTCTATAATTTCTTCCGGGTAGTATACGTGAAATTCACTTCTTTTTTCGCTTTCTTCACTTCCATACGTTGTTTTACATTAACTCCACAGGAGGCACTGAGGAAAAAAATATTTCCTAAGGTTCTATGTCATCTTTGGGAATTTATTTATTTTTCATGTTCTCCGTAAAACGGTTATTCACCAATACATTATGGAGAAGATTACAAATTAGACAAAAAGTATAGCAAAACACATAAAAAGGTCAGTTTCACTACTTTGTGACATACGTCAAAAGATAATTGTTAAACTGCCTGTAGGTTACGTTAAAAATGTCGATGGTCAATGCAGATTCGTTGAGCAGTTCAGTCGCTCTGTTGACTGGGGCGTTCTGATAGGCAGAAGTCCTCGCTTTTGGAGCATAAAAAAGGGTATGGAACCTTCCACGAGTATACTTGTCTGGGACATATAAGTTAATCTCTTTCAAAATAGGTGGATTATGTATAGTTCCAGAGATTATCTTAAAAAAATGTTTTCCTAAAAATATTTTTCGGCGGGCTTCTAATGTATTAAGATCGAGCATTCCTGCTAAGAATAAGGATGGATACAGGAAAGGGTAGTACATATATTCCCTCATATATAGGTAAAGCATGAATCTCTTTTGTACTTTTTCTATTTCGAGAATATGGTTTTGCTCAGAAGGGGCCCAAATAATGGAGCTATATTCCAAGATACTGCGAACAAGTGCTTCATACGTTCTTCGGATTGCGATTCCGTTGGTAAATGATCTTGAATTACGAAGAACAAATCCAAGCATTTTGTTGGCACGGGAGACAATATCAGATATATGGGATTTGAAAGAGAGATTTGCTTCAAAAATTACGCCAAGGTCTCGAATCTCATTTTTACGTGTTAATTCATGTTTATTAATGTGGTAGGGGAACAGGAATGTATCTTTGGACCTTGTAAATGTAACGACACTGCATTTCTGAATACTGAAGGGTAAGTTGTTCAGTTCCGACCATTTGACAAGAGATTCAAGATCGTTCTGCAGAAGAATGGAATCGATGTAACTTTTGATTGCTTTGAAAAGTTTTATATCGTCAGCAAAAAGGAGATATTTTGAGTGGTTTATAGTGTTGCCAATGTCATTGATGAATAAGATAAAGAGAAGGGGTCCTAGATTCGATCCCTGGGGAATCCCGGAGTTAGTTTTGTATTCGTGAGAGATATGGTGTCCGTAACTGACATACTGACGACGATTGCGTAAGTAGCTAGCCACAAAAGCGAGGAAATTCTGAGAGAATCCGATGTCACTTAATTTTTTTAATAAAATATCATGGTCGACTTTATCAAATGCTTTCTCGAAGTCTGTATAAATCACATCAACAGGTACAAAATTTTCAAATGAATTATTAATATAGGTATGCTGTGTAAAGGATTTTTTCAGGGAAAGGAAGGAGAGAAATTTGTGGGAATGATAAATGTATGAGGGGTGGGTGGGAATGTCTGGGTCAATGTGTCCAGGAGTGATGAACATATGAATCCTTTCCTCTCACTGCAGTGCAAAGTGATAGGTCGAGAGAGTCCGGCTGTAGAGGTCAATAGGTCTCCCTCAATGCCCTCAATCAGTCTCTCGCGATCAGACTCGCCACGCAGTAGGTCAGCAGAAACACCCGAGGCCAAGAACTAGACGAACATCACCCCTTGAACGCGGGCACCCCTGCTTAATCACCAAACGTAGCGAACCACTTGGGGTGACCTGTGCACGGATTACCATTCGAGCCCGATAAGCATTTAATTGCTGTCGTTTAATTAATTAATTGACTTAATTTGTACCGTTTTTTTCTAATATCTACGGTTGACAGCCCTGCCTTACACAATGAAAAATCCCACTCTAAGTAAAGCTATATCTTTTAGCGCACTGTAACTACCTCCTTCATCTTAATTTAAGAGTGTCTTGTTCTTGACCTTTGAACTTTGATTATTAATTAAGTATTAACGAAGTTGCCGGGAGACACTGCCGTGTTTGGTGGAACATTTCTCTTCGGAGGGGATCTTGTTTCCCAAGCAAGAAAAATCTACTTCCCCCCCTCCCGAGGGACAAGCATCATGTATTTCATTATGTATCAAGAAACTTAGCAATTATTTCAGTACCAATTTCCCAATTTGTACGCCGTAGAACAAGCAAGAAATATCACAGCAAGTTGATTATGCAATTGTTATTAATGAATTGAACTTAATAATTTGTTTGATTCCCTCCGTTCTAACCATTGACATAATTGTTTTACTACTGGTGGGATTTTTGGCTTATTATGCGAAGTTTAGAAAAAAATTTTGAAAATCGCTTGCCGTAATGTGGCAAATTTATTGTGCGATGGCATTGCGTCACCGTAATTTGGGGCAGAGAAAGGCGTTATCCTTTCTCTGTTCCAGGAGACTTGTAATTAGAAATGGAGATTGCGCTACCCCAACCAACACACAAAGTAATCGCCAGATTTCTGCACTTAGTAGGTTTGGTGATTCTTTGGTTTGATGTCCATCGGGACCCGCACTTGGGAATATTTATAGAAAATTAATGTTCCGTCACGCCTATTTGCTTTTGACAGGCCGTGTGCTGACCAATAGTACGGTCAGATTTTGAACTGTACAGTTTGAAATCACACGCATCAACTATAATCACGGAGGGCCGTGAGCCGAACAATCGCATCGAAACATTCATCTTGTCAAAACCAATGTGTGTACTATCGCCGGTTATTTATCGGAATAATTCCAATTCAAAATAACGAGTGCTACCGTACAACAATCACCGTTCCAGTGCTGACAGATGATTCTCGAGATGCAGACTTCGTTCGCCACCCGGTAAGCTGACTGTGAATTAACCTTACAAATTGTGTTATCGCATTCGCCTGTCATAAGCCATAGGCGTTATCCATGCTTTATCTGTGTGGAATAGCCCTTTAAAATACGGCTTTCCCAACCCTTGTTCGTTCCTTGAACAATTATAATATGAATAAATGGTGAAATCGAATTGAATTCATTGGCCTTAAACAGCAGTGAGCAGTTTCATATGTTTTTAAATCATTAATTTTGAGATTTAGTATTATTTAAACGTATTTTGTAAATGTTTTTTGGTAAATGTGTCATTGATATGGCACCAATTTCACTAGTACTCTAGTGGATTAAACTTACCCTAATATGAAATCTGCTAATCATTTCGGCAAGCAGGATGCAAACCACGTGACAATATTTTTTTGCACCAGAAGCGTTCGAGAATGCTTTGAATATACTATGATATCAGTCGTACATTGAACACCGAAGAACCCTCAATGAAATAGTCAGATCATGCGCAGAAAATAAAGTAAGGTAAAGGCAAAGATATTAGAAGAACGAGATGTGCTATGAGCAGTTCATACCGTGTGGAATTGTTTTGCTGAGTGTCGCCGGTTTTGTTCACCAATACTACTGCACACCTTCGCTTACGCTAAGGTATCCGCACTAATACATAGAACAGATTTCTGTGCGTACACGTCCCGATACCGTTCAAAGTACCCTAATTAGGTAGTACTCCGCCTACGATCCGGCGGCCAACATAGCATATCTCGTTCTTCTAATATCTTTGGGTAAAGGTATGCAGCGCTGGTTATTGTGGGTCTTTTATGCACAGGATCTGAATGTTGATTCTTAAACGAATTACCTGGCGTGGCGAAGTTAAAATTGACTTGGGTGGGTAAATTAAAACACATTTGTGAAAGGTTCCAACTAAATAATGTAAAGAAATATTACATTCTGAAACAAGCCCGAAGTTTTGTTTACCTGATTTGGGATTATGTTGTTAAGTTTTCCCCATAAATGGGCAAAACCAATGTTTTCAAATTGGTCGTGATAAGTTTATTGTTTACTCTTTATGTCCATTTTTTTAGACTACGATATATATTCGTACTTCCGGAATCATTCTTCGATAGAAGAAATAATACAACATTTCCTCCCCACGGACATAAAAACGTGAGCATTAAACGAAAACTTATGTATCGGGCTGATTGTGGTTTTCACTAAAATTGCACACAGAACCTTAAATTATCAGTATATTTTTATTAATAGCCTTTCCAACTTATTACAGGTCAGAGTTTCATTTTTTACATACACTTAATGTATGGGCGTTGTAAATACCAACCTAAAAATGAATGAATTCTTCAATGAATCATATTAGGTAGTACGTAACACAATGCACCCGCGGGAATAATATCTCGTTTGTCAAACAAGAACAAAATAGACAGTCTGAAAATACACTATGATACCGACATCTTGAAAAATTACCTGCAACTATTTTTAATATTCCACGACAGCCTAATAACATAATATGGAGAAGGAATAATAATAAGAAAATCAGTGAATATACGTCTCTAGCAGAAGCATTACTCAGTGTAATTTATCAAAGACACTCCGCATCCATTTGTAATTCGGATTTTATATGTGACAAATGCGACCATATAAAAACATGGACGGTATATACACAGACATCGTTGAAGCCCTAAGTAAGGCTGCCAATATTATATTTTATCGAGAGAAAGATCAAAACAAACCAAAAAGACATCGTGACATTGCTGGGTGTAATCAACAAGTTAAGGAACACTACAAAAATTCCAGATCTGTCCCTGATATTATAGAATATGATGGACAAAACGTTTACCTCTCTGAAAGTAATATAATGAAGGCCATAACAGGCACTAAGGCTGGTAAATCTCCGGGACATGATAATCTAAGTATTGAACACATAAAATACGGAGGTAGATACATACCCAAACTACTAAACATACTGTTCAACGCAATCCTTTAACACAATCATATACCGAGCGCCATGACGAAAACAATTATAACTCCAATCCTGATATCGGGACAGCCTGACAAGACTAACTCCAGCAATTACCGGCCAATATTCTTAGCAACTATAACTGCAAGATTATTTGTAAGGGTAATATTAAATGAGATACATGATAAATTAATGTCTAAAGACAACCAGATGGGCTTTAAATGTAAATTATCCACTAACATGGCAATATAAACTTTAAAGCAAATAATAGAATTCTACAAGAAACGAAAAACTACCGTATACGGGTGCTTCTTAGACCTAAGTAAAGCCTTCAACAGGGTCTGTCATAAAACATTATGGGATAAATTGAAAGCTAAAAATATACCTACCATATTTATAAACACACTATCCAGATGGCACTCCCAGCAGAAAAAATGTTGTACGGTGGGCAAGTACGTACTCCCAGCTGGTATATTTGCGGTCAGGAGTAAGTCAAGGAGTGTGTATGTCCCCCATTCTACTTAATGTATACATGGACGAGTTGTCAAGTCGCCTGGACATCAGAGCGGGCTGTCGTGTTAACAATGTATGTATAAACCAAATAAGCTACGCAGAAGACATGATCCTCCTAGCTCCGTCGATCAAGGGATTAAGATTACTTCTAAACATTTGTGAAGAATATGGAAAACAGCATAATATGATGTATAACCCGAAGAAGACGGAATTGATTGCGTTCCATCACGGAAAAAATCCAGATACAAGTAAGATGCTCCCCGTATACCTTAACGAGGCAAGAATAAATACATGTTCGAACGTAAAATATTTGGGGCACAATATTAATCGAGACCTATCGGACGATGGCGATATCGAAGGGAAAGGGAGAGCCTAAGCATAGTGTCTAATATGATTGCCCGCAGATTCTGCAAATGCAGCAATACCGTTAAAAAAATACTGTTCAACTCATTCTGTACTGGCCTGTATACGTTTGAGACATGGTGTCACTACCAAACTTGCTCGATGGAACGACTCCGAATTCAATATAATGACACCTGTAGAATCGTATTTGAATACCGAAGATACAGCAGCGCATCGAAAATGTTCACGGAGTTAGGACTAAATGGATTTGCCAGCCTGATGAGACACCGGGTCACTGGAGCCAGGATGCGGCTAATGCATCCTACCAGCACCAAACGCCACTCCTGAGTGAGCGCTGGGTCATAGCTCACTCAAGACCACGCCCTGCATAGTTGTACTCTGTTGTTAATTTATTATATATATTATATTAATAGGAATGAGTAATTACTAGGAAAGTAACTAAGCGAAAAATAGTGATAGTTTTGAAATATGTATCGATTAGGGTCAATAATTAGTTAGTCCAATAATTTGTTATATTTATTTTTAACAACTCCCGAGAACATAATAACATCGTTTGAAATATGTATTTTACCTTTAAACTAAAAATATAAAATATATTGGTGTCCGAGTTTATTAATTTAACTAATGAGGTCGTTTGGTCTTGCTAATTAAATATTGTTTGCATTTAAAATGTTATATTTAAACGCAAACAGAGGCATTTCTTAGCAATATGAACTTCACTTTCTTGATTAATTAAATTTTCTTAATTAATATATGCATAGCGTACAAGAGCCTCCGAGTTCAGGTGACTGAAAGCAGGAACCCGTATAAGCGGGAACCTGTTAACGAATATTTATACCAAATATGTAATGTTAAAAATAATGTTTTTGAGTAGGTGGTCATTGCGGAGTCTATTTGGTTGGTGATAGGTTAGCACTAGAACGTACCGGGCTCAATTCTCACAACCGGCAAAGACTAACTCCCCGATATAGAGCTTCAAGGCATTACATCTGGAGTTACAGAGATTGTATGCGATTCAGTTTGTGATTTTATTGTGAACTGTTATCAATTTTACACAATTTGTGGTAAACAGTAAAGATTTTGACTCACCTTTGGTCTTTTTAATAGATATTATGGACTTGAGGACACTGCTTGGTCATCACTGCACAAGTTTCCGTAATAGACTCGAATTAAACGCACTGAAGAGACATGTTCTGTTCACTGCACTGGTTTTCTAATCAGACTGGCCATGAACAAATAATTTTTTTCTTCATATGAAGCGGTTACTTTGTGATGTAACATTTATAATTTAAAATTAAACAATAACTTTGTAAACATCACTTATAGACTCACTATAAGTGATGTTTACAAAGTTATTGTTTAATTTAAAAAAATAAATAAATTGTTGCAATGTCACTGAATGAAGGTACTTCAAACTGACAAACAGGGACAGGTATTTGGGTAATAGATAATTGTATGGAGGAATGTAGGAACATTAAAAGGAGGTGCATATAGTTGCGTCAAAAACATCTTTAAATTTCCTCACTCTACTACATTTGCACAATATACGAGGCGTATCCAGAAAGTAAGTGTACTGAATTTTTGTAGGTTACACATTTTTTTATTGAACAAAAAAAATTACATAGTTACCGTAGTACATATGTAAGCTATTTTTCGACATAGTCGCCATTCCTCTCAATGCAGGTGTTGAAGCGGGGGACCAACTTTTTGAAGCCTTCCTCGAAGTAGTTTCCCGCCAACCCCTTCGTCCACTTCTCCACCTCCTCCTTTACCTCATCGTCGGTTGAAAACATTTTTCCACCCATGTACAGCTTCAGGGAGATAAAGAGATAATAATCTGAAGGTGCTAGGTTAGGGAAAAGCGCGGGGTGGTTCAAGACATCCCATTTAAATGAAGCAAGCAGTTCCTTCGTGGCGTTAGCCGTGTGTGGTCTGGCATTGTCGTGCAGCAGGCTGACTCCCTTTGTCAGCATGCCTCTCCTCTTGTTTTGAATCGCCTTCCGCAATTTTTTTTAGGGTCTCACGTATCTTGCAGAGTAGATGAGTCTCCCCTTGAGGCAGATATTCAATCAAAATTATGCCTTGACAGTCCCAAAACACCGGATGCCATGATTTTCTTGGCTGAAATTGTGGTTTTGAACTTTTTGGCGGAGGGTGAAGAGGTGAGAACCGTTTTTAAACTCGCGGTACAACTTGTACACACTCGCAAAATTCATAGCTTTATCACCATATGCAGTTTTCACCTCTTTATAAACCTCAAACGGAGGTTTTCCCTTCCAAACGGGATAACGGATAACGCCGCGTATTTCGCACTTGGCGGGAGATTGGATTGACATTTTTCACGAAACGTATTGTCGCGTCGACACTTCTCAACGTACTGACCTTGAACCGGTCTCGTTGCGGAGGAGAAGAGTTAGGCTACACGTAAATTTAGCCAACATGTCGAAAATAAAATTCGTTCGGTCGTGAGAGCCTCAGTACACTTACTTTCTGGATACGCCTCGTATTTACAACTAAATCAAAGTTCTTAAAGATATGTTATTTTCAATTCAATTTGAATGTAAGCTACTTTTACGTTAATCTACGTTCTTATGAACATTTTAAATGTATTTTTTTCTTTCATACACAAGCCAATTAATTTTTTTTATTTATTTATGTGCGTATCAATTAAGCACTAGTTGCTCCCAACCGCTAATCATACAGAAAAATATGTCAACTATGGCGTCTAATCGTACAAAAAAGATGACGAGTTACTTATTTTTGGTGCATTCAATATATTTTATCAAAACGTGAGGGGTATTAGAACTAAGAATGTCAGTGTACGCAATGAAATTTTAATTAATAACTATGATATCATTTGTTTTACCAAAACATCGTTGAACTCAAGAGTATTCAGTTAAGAATTGTTTGATGACAAATATTTAGTATTTAGAAGAGATCGCGAGTCCACCAAATGTGTGTCTAGAGAAGGTGGTGGAGTTCTAGCCGCCGCGCCGTTTCTAAAAGACTTTTTTTTTTCTAGAAAAACTGAGTGGGAAAGTGACAATGAAGATTTGTGGCTCGTGATCAAGTCCAATACTCATTGAAACTCGTTATTTTTTATTTGTCTCGTCTACATTCCTCCTAATGTTGATAATTATTGCAGTCAGATTGTAAAATTACAGGATCTATATTTAAAGCATTCAAATTTTAATTTGCAGTTTATTATTATGGGTGATTTCAATTTGCCCGAAATTAAATGGTTACCTGACACTTCGTTTAAAAAGAATGTCTTTTCTTCTTCTTATTATAAAAGCCAGAAAGCACACAGTCTTGTCAACCTTGTGATATTTTACGCTTTTTGCCATTCTTTTATTTGTTTAAAACAGTATAGAATTTTCTTCTCTCTTGGCTATGACCGATATTTATATTTTCCTAAGGCTTTGCATATGTGTTCGTAGGTATGGAAAATTCTTCCCCTACATCACATAAGCCTCCATGAAAATTGGACCCTTATTTTCTTTGATAACTACAGAAAGCTACTTAAAGCTCTGTTGTACTATATATCTTCATAGACATATGAACTTAACTAATTAATACGTTATTTACGACCTTGAACGTAAATATTTTCATATTTATATTGTAATTAAATTCCATCAAACGTTGTGTAATTTTTTGGTTTATGATATAGGGCTTTAATTTCTTTCATTTTTGTGGTACCCTTTTGATTCTGATCAGGGTGTTGAGCTTCAAAATTGAATTGGTCTCTCCATTGCAAATCTAAACTTAAATAGTTTATCTTAATGAACTAACTTTCCTTTTGTAACTGTTTTGATTCCCTGCATCCTAACAAATTCGTAGTTAAACGCTAGTAAACGATATTATACATGTCTATTTAGACAGATAATTAAATATAACTTAAATGGTCTGTTAACTGTTGGCGTCACTCCTTTATGACTCTGCTGCTATAAGGTACATGTAAAGATTGATTTAGTAGATTAATGTGAGTATGATAAAGTGTTAGATTTTATATATGTGATATACATACGATAAATTTATGGTGTTAGTTGTCGGCGCCATCCATGTATATATTTTGGGAGGGAAAGGAGAAGAACGGAAATGAATTTGTTCAAGCTAAGTTGGCTCCTCCTCTTTACCAAACAAATCTGATGGATGATAATTTGAACAAGGCAATCGATATCTGCGTGTCTGGATATTCGAACCGGCCGTGTCTGACGGGCTTTCGCTTGGCCTCCCCTTGTTCCAAATTTGCAACCTTCACGCCAGAATAAAGAAAACCAGGTCTCCTCACCAATTTCAGAAATGCCCCAACTTCATTACACCTCCAAGAAAATCTACTTTACTGAATGTAGAAGGGAAAAACCATGACATCCCTTGTCACGAATCTAGTTGCGAAAATGTGACACGTAAGGTCTCAAGTTACATGCCACCTCCAGAAAACGCTGTAAATTCCACGTCATCGGGAACTTACATTCCTTTCTAGGTCAATAACACAGATAACACACGACAATCTTGTGGACATTAAGTCAGCTTCTATCGATAAGTTGTGTGTTTATCCATTCAGCCAATTATCATGTGAGATATGTGTAAGGTTTACTCGAAATGCCAAATTTAGGAAGAGGACTGTCTGTATTTTAATATTTGGTTCCAGTAATTATTTTATGAGGTTACTAGCTCCCTCGTGTATTAGGTATGGGTATCTTCTATTGAATACCTATCCTCTCAGGTAGGTATAAACGGATAATTGGTTTGATTTTGGCATTTAATTTTATGAGGCTGCCTACCTCTCGAAAGGGACCTGTTGAGAAAAGTTGTTCGGTTGGTAGTTTTATTTTGGAGATTACCATCTCCCCTTTTTGACTCTAGATTTGTTCTTGTATATCCCAATTTGTAAATTAGAAAGTCAAATAACAGATGATAATGATTCTTTTTTTTTGTTTGGTTTTGACGATTTTATTTAAGAGATTCGCCATCTCTATTTGTTTGGTTAGTGGTCTTTGTTATAGAAGTGACCACTGCCTCCTATTAAACAACATAACAAAATCCTATTCCAGAAAACCCGTTGATTTAATAACACTTTTCTAGTTTAAACTTTCAAATGATAGCTACTTCAAAATTAATTTCGAAATGGTAGATTGATGTTAAAATTCTGGTTAAATCGACAAACACTTTTAAGCACTGCCTTTATACGCGCGATGAATTGTAATTGGTCACTTTATTGATTCTAAAATTCGTTTTATATAAATTTATAAGAAAATTTATTCCGAATTGCGCAATCTTTTAATTAACTCGATTTTAATAAATTAAATATCTGTCAAAACTTTCTCCCAAGTTGCACTGTTTTCACCAATATTGAATTTAAACCTTTTACTTTTCACAAAATTCTCTAAGTCCAGGGACTTGATTAATTACACACACGCTTAATCGTATCTCCTTTCGACTCCCAAAACTCTCGACGAAAACTGTCCCGAAAACTGCTGTGCACTCGTTTTTATACTGTTTTCAATACCAAAATGACTTAAGTCGATTTCATCGTTCAGGCAATTAGATCATCAATCAACTCGTAAATTTGAACATATCTGCCACTAATTTCGGTTATAAATCTTGTCACTTATTCTGACGACACAGTCATATCTCGGTGACGCCCCAAATTTCTTGTCTTTTGCTTTCTGTAGTTGCAGGGCTGGATCAGTATCCTTTAATTATTTTCATAGAGTTCGTCGTAAGGTTAAATGTGTTTTTCTAGCTTTGCTTAATTTCTATTATTTTCTGGGAATATAATCAGTCCATTACAGTATTCCCTATGCACACTTCACATTCAACGTTTCTTATCTAATTCTTTATTTTCTAAAGAATTTTCCCTCTAATTTTTGTTCTTTTCGGGATTGCGTTTCATAATTCAGTCACTATTGTTCCTGTCCTAGCAGGCAAGTTCATGTTCGCACTGGATTCCCTCAATCCAATCATGTTTATTAGTGTTTACCTTTATTTCCCACCTTCCTCGTCTCCACGCTCATATGATGTGCGAAAACCCTCCCATCACTGCATCCTTGTCGTATCCAGCCGAAATCAACTTCATAATGCTGCTACTCTCGTGTGCATTTCAGCTCTTGCCAATCTGTCGGTCTGTATGCGTCCCTTCCTCCAAGACCAAACTCTCCATTTAAATCTCGCTTGGAAAACAGAGCTTATATGTTTTCATTTATATCCTTATGCATTATCTCAGTTTAAACATACAAGGCAGTACTTCTAAACATCCCAAATCTTTATCCACCTTAATGTCATTAGACCTGAAACGAACATTATTTTTGCCCCTTTTCACCGGTTTGCCACTGTAAAGTAATTAAATATTAAGGTGTTACCCGTATTGCATCTTGTTCTCTCAAAAATAATCATTAATTTTTTATTAATATGGAGCCATTATCATAAAATTTTTGTACACCAGTCATCAATTCTAGCTAATGTGTCTGCCTGTCAATTTAATATATTTGGTTTTATATAAACAGTCACATATATTCTGTGTTATTTTAATTGCTCAATTTCAACTTAATCGTCTGCCTAATGATCGTGGGTCTTGTATTGTTTATCTCAATATAAACACATGTATTTATGAATCAGGCCATTGTATTTACTCTCACTGATCCAAAACCATTGGTTTCTCGGCCGGTAATTGCCTAGTACGAACTTCTCAAATTTGCATATTGATTGCGCGTGTTTCTTATTGATCTGTAGGTGTAGTTTCCCTCCATCATCCCAAACTCTAAATAAATCACTTTGTTTTGTTTTGTTTTGTTTTCGCCTCCCTACACAGTTTTTCCAGGTTCTCCTGAGTCTACTCTACCCTCACGCGTTCATTTCACTTATTAAAAGTTTCTTGTTCTTCCCAGATAACAGTCCATGATACTTTATTCGATTTTAAATTACAATCAGTCCTTTTTTATCATTTGTATCAATCTCTCCTCGTTTCTTACACCGAAAGTTTTCGACCAATGAAGTCCCCATGTGAATGTGTTTAGTTTATAGTACATTAACCCTTCAATTCGATGCTTTCGTTCCCAGGTTAATAAATAACGTAGATTTTTCCTTTGTCCTGTCAAAAGCCCTGTATGATTGGTTAATTTTAATCATAAATCTGGATAGACACATCCTACTAAAACGCCTCTTTTTCTAATTACAGTTTTCTGTAGTGAGTCCAATAATATACGCTTAGTGTCTCTAGTGTTATGATTTCTACGTAATTGAGGTTTAGCTTTCATTAAATAACATTTTCTTTTGGGGGGGGGGAAACTTTTTTCATCACAACCTTTTATCAATTTGTAATTTGTATCAATTCAAATATGTACTCAATAGAAATGAAAATTTACTAGACCTTATTTTGTCTGATAAAGTTAACATAAGTATACATTTTGCACCAGGCTTAACCAAATTAGATCATTATCACCCTTCATTTGAACTTAAGATAAAACAAAATAAAATCATTTCTTGGAAAATAATAAAAATGATTCAAAGTATAACTTCAGGAAAGGAAACTATAATAAATGTCAACAAGATATATTGTCGATTAATTGGATAACCCTTTTTAAAAATAAAAATGTGAATAACATGTTTCTCTTGTTTTATGAAAAATTGTGAGAAATAATTGATGAAAATTTTATAAAAAATGTTATTAAATCAAAAAATCATTATCCTGTCTGGTTTAATCAGAAATTGATTGCTCTTCTAAAGAAAAAAAACAAGGCTAGACTTAGACCTTAGTAAAAACACTTTGACCTTAGTAAAAAAACATAATAATGCATCAGATTATTGAGAATTCTCTAATTTAAGAAAAACGGCAAAAAATATGCAAAGTGAATGTTATAAATCATACATTAACTCTGTTGAAAGTGGTCTGCATGATAACATGAAGGTATTCTGGTCATACTCAAAACCATTACGAAAAAACAATTGCATTCCTAAAATAATGCACCTTGATGATATTTCCCCAAATGATGGAGAACACATAGCAAACATATTCTCTAAATATTTTTCATCTGTTTACACTAAGTCAAAATCATCTACTGATTCAATACCAAAAATTACTGAGCACGAAAAAAGCAACCTAGGTATAATACATATTAGTGCAAATGAAATAAAATGTTTTTTGAGTAAAATAGATTCGAGTAAAGCTCCTGGACCTGATAAAATTCCTCCATTCTTTGTCAGTTGCTGTGCAGATTTTTTATGTTTACCACTGTTCATTATCTTTGATGCATCTTTAACTACGTGAACTTTTCCTGACTTGTGGAAAGAAGCACATGTGGTACCAGTTTTCGAATAATGTGACCATTCTTTTATAAAAAACTACAGACCAATTCGTATACTGTCATGTTTTGCCAAGGTTTTTGAATCGTTGATAGACAAAAATATATTTTCATATTTTAAGCCTATTCTCTGCAATAGGTAACATGGGTTTGTTCCTCATAGATCTATCAACTCAAATCTTTTAGAATTTTGTAATTATGTGTGTAATTATTTTAATGAAAGATTACAAGTAGACGCAATTTATACTGATTTCCAAAAAGTTTTTGATAAAGTTAACCATTTCATCTTACTAAAGAAACTAGAACAAATAGGAATTCATGGAAACTTATTGCACTGGATGAAATCATATTTATTTAATAGAATACAACTAGTGCTTATTAACGGATACAAATCATCCCCTATAGTTAACTTCTGGAGTACCACAGGGGTCAAATCTTGGCCCCCTGGTTTTTTTATATTCATAAATGACCTTGGCTCGAAATTAAACTGTGATTATGCTTTTTTCGCCGATGATCTTAAAATTTGTCGTAAAATTGAGTCTGTTACCGATCATCTAGTGCTTCAAAAGGATCTCGATACACTAAATAACTGGTGTACTGTCAATGATATGCACTTAATTGTTGAAAAATGTTACATTCTAAACTTTACTCGAAATAAGGTTATAAAGAATTTTTCCTATTTCATTACTAAGAATATTCTCAAGAAAGTGTCTTCTTTAAGAAATCTAGGAATTACTCTTGATTCCAAATTCATATTTGATTTACACATTAATGAAATTAAGTCCAGATCACTTAAAATGATGGGATTTATTCACAGAATAACTAAACCTTTCAAAGATCCTCAATCAATTGTCCTCATCCCTTTACTATGCCTTAATTAGAAGTAAACTTAAATATGGAAGCACTACTTGGAATTATTGCAAGCATGAAAACATTATAGAATCGGTTAAAAAAAATGCTTAGACTATTATCTGTCAAATGTGGACTACATGACCATCTTAGATCATACGACGCACGTCGTGAATACTTTAAGATTAATACACTTAAAATAAGAAGGCAATTGACTGACCTAATATGTTTGCATAAAATTATCCACGGCCATCTTGATACCTCATTATGTCTTAGCAATATTTAAATAAATGTCCCCAATTCCCATTGTTTAAGACACCATAGCGTTTTTCACCTGAATATTTTCAAAAATAATATCGCCTATTTTAGTCCTCTGACCCAAATGTGTCGACTGTATAATATAAGATTGATTGTGCTGAAGGAGATATTTTTGTTGATAATTTATATGGATTCAGAATTTTTTTCTATTGTTAATTAATATGTTGCACTGATTATATTATGTATTACTAGCGTCTCTTACTTTTCTGTAATATTTGTATTTCATATATATTTTTAATTTTGAATTTTTATTTTTATTTGTTTTATATTTTAATCTTTACCTATTTGAAAATTAATGTGTCTTTGTATGTGTATTTGTATGTTAACTGAGTTTTTATATCTGGATTGTTCTCGCGTAAGTGAGATCGTCTGTAAAAACCCAGTATAAATAAATAAACAAAAATTACTTGCTCTCGCTGGGATTAGATAAGGATTAGCAGCGAGAGACAATATTAAGCCATTCATGAAAGTACATTATTGAAAACAGCAGTTAAAATATATATTTATCATAGAGATACAAGTAATCAAAACTCACTTATCTAATTTTCGCATATTTTGACATACGGCTGTATGACATGCTACAGTAAAAGACACTAATAACAAACCACTATCATTATTGCGAAGTATCGTGATACTGTCAATTACCTGGTTACTTTAAATAGAAAAATATCGCGATGAAAAGATTCAAGGTAATGGCATATCCATATATTAATAACATTTTCAAATGAACAACAGGGAAGGTATTGATACGCGCCTGAATCACATATTATCATAAAACTCACTCTAAACAAATCACCTCATATTTTTGCAAAGGTTAAAGGCCAATGTTTATAATAATAATTAAATTACGAACGAAGTGAATTTGGTCATGACTTTGTATGTGGGATATAGAACGTGTCAAGGAGGATGATATTAGGGTAGAAAGCACGAAGAATTTTGTGGGGATTACAATTTTTTGTGTGTTCCCGAATAGAGATCAGTTTAAAAAATATATATAAAAACATGTTTTGAGTTGCGTATTGTTATCGATAAGATAACAAAAATGTTATTTCATGTAAAGAGTACGTAAAACTACTACAAACAAAAAATACAAAAATACGCTGGAGTGAAAAGTGTATCAACGGAAAAGGTAGATAAAGATAGATAAATAATCCAAACAAAAAAGTAATAAGTACAATTTACAAATATATGTAAGAATGGAATGAATGCTTAAAGCGAATATTCGTTATTTTCAAATAAGTCGTGGAGTTACAAAACCCGCTCTGTCATTTTTCCGAAATCCAGTGTTACAAAGTGTTTGGAACACCTCGAATACAAAAATAATTAACTTTTTTTCCTGAATATGAAAATAATCATAGATTATTTTTTTGATATTTAGCGAAATATATAAATATTTTCATTATACCCCGAGTACTTTATTGTGAATGTACAAAAAACAATCAGATATTTGCAGAGTGGGTTTTGATTTCCACGACTGACTATTGTAACGATTGACTATGTTTTATCTGAGAAAAAATCTAGTATTCAACATTGTTGCTGGAATAACACAGGCCGGAAATGGAGTTGACAAGCCATGCTTATTTTTGCATCTTCAATTTGATTTTGTCACTGGCGGTGTTAACATTATCCATGCTCCCAGTCTACTTTCAATTTTTTCACTCCATTTCCGAGAAAATATTTTTGCACGAAAATAAATAAATATTTTGGTATATCAAAACAACAGCAAAGAATAATATCATGATATTTCTTGCCAAGCGAATACAAAATATTTTACTATGCTAGAAGCATTTGAAAGGAACACAATTCCACAAAAAAATACTTTTGTTTTAACCTTGGCTATGGGCAAGGCTGGCGTTCATCGGATGAAATTTTCCATCGCCGAAAGGCATTTCCGGAGCTCGAGCGGTTAAGCGCTACTTACTCGAATTCCTGTTAGATAATAACTATCATATTGTGGGGAAAGTTAGTTAGTAACAAACAGCGGTAATCACTAATAACCTCATGGCAGGTACTAGAGTTAGAGACTCAACTGTGTGGTAATAATACGGTTCATGTTAAGTTTCAGGTCCCAGGTCTTTTCATTACAAACGCTCCTTTGAACTTCACTGAGTTTTATTTTACAAGGGAAACAATTTCAAATATCTGTACTTAAAAAAGGCCCAATCCCCATTAATCGTTCTGAAGTAACCTGCTTATTCAGTTTTTGGTAATGGAAGAAGGAAGATTTTAACAATAATATCTGTTTTATTCAAACTATATACTTAAGGTTTTCAAAAAAAGACAAAATGATTTTAACTTATGAGTTTTGATAGAATTCTACACCATCAACTATATAATTTATATTTAATTATATTTAAAATTGACTGTCCCGAACTACTTCAATGTATCAATGTCCATGTTCCAAAAAAATCATGCCGACGTTTCTTACCTTTTTACTTTAATAACACCAGGACACTAGCTTACCAAAATTCTCCGATTCCGAGACTTCACAATCTCAGAAACAAATATTCTGATCTGGGTGATATATTTCATTTGAAAACTAATCAGTATAAATGTTGTATATTCCATCACTTTTATTTTCTAGACACAAATAGACCTATGTACCCATATAACTTCTCCGCTTCTACTATTTTGTTTCGTTGAATCTTTTAAACTCAATTATATGCGTGAGGATTCATTTTTGCCATTATGTTTACATTCTTCTTTATTGTATTAATTTTTAAGTGTTTACTCTGATACAAAATGCATGTATTTTTTTTAAAGAAAAGCCCACTAGGGCGTGTAATTAATATTGTTTATTGTTTATTGTGGTATTTTAAGTAGGTACATAGTTATCTATGTCCTAATACAATCCTTATATACATATAATTATGGTAACATATTTAAAGTGAATCAATCACATATTTTCTTAATTTAATTTTAAATGTTTTTATGTTTTCTTCTGATTTTATTTCTTCTGGTAGCTCTCCAAATATCTTCAACGCTCCGTACATCAATGACTTTTGACTCTGTGTTTTTTTCCTGAAGGGGAGTCTCAATTCATTTCTTTTCCTTGTCTCATGTGTGTGTTTATTCTGCAGTTTATCAATTTTTCTTAGGAATTCACTAGAAGTATGGCCATTGATTATCTTGTAGATTAAAAATATGGTATTAAAGTAAATAATTTGTTTAAATGACAAGATATTTAACTCCTTCAACATGTTCTTAATTTTTGTGTATCTATTTTTCTTCAATATGATTTTCATTGCTCTATTTTGTAGAATTGTCATTTGTTTCATTAAACCGTCGTTGGATAAGAATAGAATGCTGCCACAGTAATTTATGTGTGGTACAATAATTGCGTTGTACACATTTTTACTGGAAACTGTGTTAAGGAATCTTCTTATTCTTCCCAACAGTGAGATTTTTTTGGCAATCTTTTTAATAATTTGTTTTGTATTTTGAGCAAAAGTTAATTTGGAATCAATTATTACCCCCAAATATTTCATTTCAAATACTTCTTTCAATACTTCACCGTCTATCAATATGTCTTTTTTGTTTGCGTTACTCGTTTTCCAATGTTCATGAATTTTGTTTTGTTTACATTCAATTTAAGTTTATTTTTCTTCAGCCATATTGATATATTATGTAGGTCTTCATTTAGATGGTTCATTATGAGTTCATAATCTTCTCCTGTTATATAAATCAGTGCGTCGTCTGCAAATAATCTTATTTTACAATGTTTCAATACTTTTGACATATTATTAATGTACATTATAAAAAGAATAGGTCCGAGAACCGACCCTTGTGGTACTCCCAATGTAATTTTTACTGGTTCGGATATTATCTCACCCACTTTTGTGGTTTGATATCTATTACTTAAATAATCCTTGAACCATTTCAACGCCTTTCCTTTTATTCCATTTTTAGATAGTTTTTTAATAATTATATCTCTATCTATCGTTTCAAAAGCTCTCTGAAAGTCCAGGAAAACCGCGATCACATATTTATTTTTATCTGAGTCTTGTTTCCAGTCCTCCAGAACTAGATTGAGAGCCATTTCACAAGATTGGTTATTTCTAAATCCACACTGTTCTTCACATAATATATTCCATTTTTCTATAAAATCAACAAGTTGTTTTTTTATTATATGTTCAAGTATTTGTTCATACTTAGGGAGCGTGTTCACTGGTCTATATTCTTCACATTTTTTTGTATTTTTTATTTTCGGTATTGGGATGACTCTTGATATTTTCCATGGTTGAGGGAACTTTCCTAAGGTGATAGATTTTTTTTTATTTTTTTATTTTATTTATCAACTTTCAAAAATACATTTTTTACAATTAAGTCCCGTTAAACTGATTGATATCAGTTTGTCAACGGGTTCTTTTAACAATTACTTCTTAAATACATATACAATTTTAACAAGTACATAAAATATACACATAATTACATTAATACAAAAAAATTCTTTCACATAACCATTTTTTTTAACATACATTTCCTTCTGTGAGTCAATTCACAGCTTTTTATTGAGTTTGGTAACATGTTGTAAATTATTGGAACGAGGTATTCTAGAGTTCTTTGACCATATTTATTCAGGTATCTGGGAACTACAAGTCCATCGTTTGCAATTAGTCTTGTATTATGAACATGTGTCACTATTTTATTATGTTCAGATTGAGATGTATGCTGACTCGCAATTTTAAGCCACAATAAAGCACGAACAGATAATACATTTACAGAGTTGTATAGTAATGACTTTGGTACGTCATTTCTTTGTTCGTATTTAGTTCTGTTTAATAATAATTTTACCAAAGAATATTGTACATTTTGGACTGAAAGAAGATTTGTTTTTGTTGAATGTCCCCATGAAGTTATTCCGTATCTTATTAGAGATTCCGCCAATGATAGGTATACTATTTTAAGGGTATTTGGTGGAACAAAAAACTTTAATCTATAAAGTTTGCTCACTATAGCTCTAAGCCGTGTGCACACTTTTTGTATATGTATATCCCATTTAAAATAACAATCAATTGTTAAGCCTAGATATACGTATTTTGAAACAAGTTCAATATTTTTGCATGAGTATGGTTGTATTACAAAGTTATGAATGCAATTAAAGTCATGAGAAATAATTTTAGGAGTTATGGTGATGTTATTATGAGGAGATCTGATGTGCATAAGCTTCGTTTTTTTAGCATTGATTATTAAACCTACATCATGTGACCATTTTTGAAGAGTGACAAAGTCAATTTGAAGTAAATTACTCGCTATTAATAAATCCTCATGTGAAATAACTAATGCAGTGTCGTCAGCATAAACGTAATGTTTTACATGAGAAAAAATAAATTTCATTGCAGTAACATATATTATATACAAGGTAGGGCCTAGTATGGACCCTTGTGGTACGCCTGCGAAAACAATATTTTTTTTGCTAAAATGATCAAAAATTTTTACACAAATCTTTCTATTTTGAAAGTAGTTAACAAATAATTTATGTAGGTTTCCTGTAATTCCAATGTTTTCTAGAGTTTTAAGTAATTTACTATGATCAATCGTATCAAAAGCCTTTGAATTATCAATAAATAATACGAGTACATGTTTTCTTTTGTTAAGATCATTATTAATTTTATTTGAAAATTCTTGAAGTAGTAGATCTGTGCTTTTATTTTTTTGGAAACCATATTGATGGGTATCAATAATAAAAATTTTTTCAAGGTACTTTATTAGTTTTACAGATATATATTTTTCTAGGATCTTTTCAATTGCAGGTAAAATACTGATCGGTCTATAGTTTTCAATTTCACTGTGTTTACCACCTTTGTAGATAGGTCGGATTATGCTACATTTAAGATCTTCAGGTATAATTGCCTCCGATAAAATCATATTAATTAATAGAGTTAAAATAGGTCCTAAGATATTAAAGTGTTTTTTAATGTGAGACATTCTAATTTTATCTATCCCCGGCGATTGACTATTTTTTAAACTTCTGACTACTTTTTCAATATCACAAAGTTTTGCTTGTGTTAAGAGCATGCTGTGTGGAAGTCTATGTGTTTGAATATGAAAAACTTTTTTGTCACATCTATGTAATAGTTGCTTAACATTGTCAGAAAAAAAGTTTGCAAAATTGTTAGATGTTTGTTCAGTCGTTTGTTCTTTTTTTAAAAAATAGTTTGATATTACTTGGTCGCAATTACTTTTGCTCTTCCTCCCTAACAATCTGTTTATTTCGTCCCACGTTTTTTTAGAGTCGGCAAAGTAATTTTTAAATTTTGAGTTGAAGAATTTTAATTTGCATGTACTGATTAATTTTGTAACTTTGTTTCGATTACATTTGTACTCTCTTTCATAAAATTTATTTGTAGGATTATTTTTCCATCTTTTGTAAAGTGTATCTTTTAATTTGATTTTTGATAATAAATCTTCATTTATCCATTCATTTATGGCATTAGGTCTGATTTGAGGTTTATAAGACTTTACTACAGTACTTTTTTCATTTATAAAATTAAGTAAGTAATTCTCAATGATTGGTAATGATTGAATTATTAATTGTATTGTTATTCCATCAGGACTGGGTTTTGATTTCATTTGTTTCAGAATAACTTTTGATTCCTCCTTTGTTATTTTTTTAATTTCCAATTCTATATTTCTTTCTTCAATTTCATCATGAACATTATAAACAATTTTCGGAATACTCTCGTTAATATTTTCAATACTTTTTATAAAATAATTGTTGAATTTATTGGCTATATTTAACCCATCTGTTCCAGGGGGGAATATTATGTCTTCATATGCAATACTGTTATTTTCATTTTTCAGTAACGATTTTATTGTTTTCCATATTTTCTTCTGATCTCCCCTTTCTTCCTCTATTTTAATTCTGTAGTATTCATTTTTTACACTTTTTAATTGAGTGGTATACCTGTTTCTATAGATTTTGAAGTTTTCCCAGTTGTCCGAGCTTCTCGTTATTTTTGCTATTTTATACAATCTGTCTCTTTCCTTTTGCATGCTTCTTAGTTTATTGTTGTACCATTTATTTTTTGATTGGTTCTTAGTTTGTTTTTCTGGTACAATTTTATCAATTGAATATTTTATATTTTTTATGAGTGTTTCTACCTTCATATCAAAATCTAATTCCATTATTCCATTCCAATTTTGTGCTCTGAGTTGTAATCTAAGTTCTTCTTCGTCATATTTTGCATAGTTCCTGTAAACTTTGGTTTTTATAAAATGTTTTTCCGTATTTCTATTTTGCTCTATAATTTGAATTATGGAGTGATCTGTGATTCTGGGTGAATCTAAAAGATTTACCTGTAGTTCAAATACATTTGTTATCACCAGATCAATTAATGTACTTGATGTCAGAGTCACTCTAGTGGGATCTTTTACCAGTTGTTTCATCCCATTGAACTCAATGATATTTTTAAGTTTTTTTGTATAGGTGTCTGCATTTTTATTAATGTTTATATTGAAATCTCCTACTATAATATTCGGTTGTCTTTCTTTGATGTTCTCTGAACACCATTTTTCAAAGTACGTTAAGAAATCCCTCATACTCGAATTAGGTGAACGGTATACAATACAGTAGACCCCTTTTTTTAAGCCACTTTTTACTTTTATCGCCAACATCCACGCTATTTTATCGTGTTGTTCATTGGTTATTATTTCAAATTTTATATTTTGTTTGATTAATAGAATTACTCCACCCGTATGTCTGCTATATGAGTTACATCTTATAGTATTGTACTGCGGAATATTGATTTCATTATCTTCTATGTCTTCTGTGACATGTGTTTCACTTAACATAACCATTTGTGGCTTTCTCTCCTCTAATAATATTTGGAGCTCTTCATGGTGTGATATAAGGCTTTGTATGTTTAGGTATAAGATCTGTTCCTTCAGCCTAAAAAATCGATTTTTTTCATTTCTATTTCAACTTTTCTTTTATATACTGGGCATTCCTTACTTGTAGCTGAATGATTCAATTCAATTCAATTCAATTTGTTTATTCCTTTAAAAACATTACAAAATTACATTTTATTTCGTTTTTAAGTATATTTTTAAAATTGTATTACATAATAGTTAGCGGTGTATAAACTATACCAGCATCAATAGAGCTTGCCTTTTAAAGGCAGCTTCACCGATGCTAAATATGTCGATATCCGAAATTCTGTTCAACAGCAAGACTGCTCTCCACACCGGCATGACCATTGGCAAGTTAGTCCTGCAGGCCGGGAGATAAAACAGTCTATGCTGTCGGTGACGGAGATAACCATCAGGAACATAGAGACTAATACTCTCCATGATAGTCGGATTTACTAACCATCCACGAATCAGTTTGAAGAAGTGTGATACAATATGCACATCTCTTCTGACCCGTAGATGGTTCATACCGAGCATGCCCAAGAGAAAGTCAGTAGGATAGAGCCACGGGTAGTAGCCATACTCCCTCAGGTAGAGGAATCTCAGAAATTTCTTCTGCACTCTCTCCAACATGAGGGAATACTTCACCTGATGTGGGCTCCAAACCACCGACCCACTCTCAAGCCTACTCCTAACCAACGCAATGTATAGCACTTGGAGAACCCGGGTGTCTCTAAAATTCATCGCAGTGCGTAGGACGAAGCCCAGCATTTTCAGTGAAGCACTACACGTCATTTCGATATGAGCATGAAATGTCAGCCTACTATCAAACATGATGCCAAGATCTTTCATAGTGGAGACACGTTTTAAACTTCGGGCATTCATGGTATACCGGTAAAACCAAGTATGACGTGCCCTTGTGAAAGAAAGAATGAAACATTTAGAAATATTGAATTCGATCCGATTCCGTTTACTCCAGTCAACAATTCTATTAATGTCCGATTGGAGTCGAATGCAGTCTTCTAAAGTTTTAATTTCCAAGAATAGTTTTAGGTCATCAGCAAAAAGAAGTGACCTGGAATGCAGAATATTTTCTGTAATATCGTTAATAAAAATTAGAAAGAGGAGCGGTCCTAAATTAGAGCCCTGTGGAGCGCCTGAGAGTACAAGGAATAATTTTGACATGAATATTCCATGAGATACAAATTGCTTTCTTCCAGTAAAATAGCTTGCAAAGAATATGAGAAACCGTAAAGAAAAACCTACAGTTGACAATTTATTTAATAATATGTCATGGTTTACGGTATCAAATGCCTTCGAGAAATCATTATATGAGCAATCTACTTGGTAGCCCTTATCTAAAGATTTGGAAACATAATCTGTGAGTACCAGTAGGTTAGTATCTGTTGATCGACCTTTTCTAAACCCATGCTGTTCCGATATTAAGAAAGGCTCTACTTGAAACAGCACATGTTTATGAATTATCGATTCGAATAACTTAGCCGGGGCTAAGGCTTTGTATGTTTAGGTATAAGATCTGTTCCTTCAGCCTAAAAAATCGATTTTTTTCATTTCTATTTCAACTTTTCTTTTATATACTGGGCATTCCTTACTTGTAGCTGAATGATTTGTATTAAGTTGGAGTCCCAATCTTTTATTTGTCATTATGCAGTTTATGCACTGAATATCCCCATCATCTGTGCATTCTTTTATGTCATGTTGTTTTGCACATTTAGAGCATGATTTTTGATTTTTGCATTCTAGTGCCTTGTGGTTATATCCATTGCACTTAAAGCATCTCATTATATTTATGTTATTGTACACCCGGCATCTGTCCCACCCTATATATATCTTTTCGGCCTTTATTATTCTCATGTAAGTGTTTCCGTCGACTTCCGCATATACTGTATAATTTATCTGGTCTCTTTTATTTTTAAACTCTTTTATGTAAGTTACTTCAATATTTGAACTTTTTTCGAATATGTCTTCATTTTGTGATTTTATTTTTGTTTCGATTTCCTCTCTGTCTTGCTTCTGTGTTATTCCAACAATTTTGATACTTGGTTTCTTCGCTGTAATTTTTTTAATATCGTATTTGTCTCCTAATTTTCCCTTTACCTCCTCACACATCTTGTCTATATTCGACGCATTTTTACATTCAACTATTATTCCACCATCTTTTGCGTTTCTTACACCCGTCACACCGCAGTTTATGGGATCAATATTTTTTTTAATTTCCATTGTAGTTTTGACATTTTCTTGTTTATTTTTCGGTTTAATCATTACCATAGGCTCATGTTTTTTTACTTTCTCAGCATAAGATTCATTTAAAGTTATTTTTTGAGGTCATTTTTCAGGTCGTCGCTTTTATTTTTTATGTTTTCGGAGAGACATTTATTTTCACTTATCATTTTCTCACATTTTGTATTTAGTTCATCATATTTTTCAGAAAAAAATTTCATCTGTTTCAGGATAATCAAGTTCTTTTCTAATAATTCATCCATTTTGTTCTCATAGATTTTGGATTGCTCTTCTAATTTATTTTCAAAACAGGTTTTCATTAAATCAAACTCCTTTCTGAACATTTTTTGAATACTGTCAGATAGATTTTTTTCATTTGCATCTTGCGTCACATTTGCCCTGGTAGAGCGCGTAGTGGCGGTATTCTGATTGGTTGTCATGGCGTAGTGGCGGTATTCTGATTGGTTGTCATGGGAGCAATAGCTGTAATTATAGCATCACTTTTAATTCCCGACTGCACCTCACATATAAATACGTTTCTCACTGCACCTTGCCCAGGTACTTTGTCTATGGTAGTTGTCACTTGTCATGTCAATGTTAAAGTTGTCAAAATTATTAGAACAAATTTACGCGTGTGTTTACAACAGAATTCATTTCTAACATTCACACGGGTAACTTGGCACTTTTATTTTATTTTAATAGCACAGTAATTACTGTATTACACCGCAATAAACAGATTACAGTTTATATTCCACGAGAGCTACAATGACAGTTGTTGCGTATGTATTGGTTTTTATTAAGTAATTAATTTTAATAAATAAATAAGTAATTAAAGAAATTTAGTCAAGTTTCAAACCTTAAAAGCTTACACATGCAGAGGGCAGCAAGAGCTAATTTTAACAGTTTACATAGTTTTGTTACGTTTACATCCTATTAAATAAATTCTTACGAGTATAACCTTAATTTAGAAATAACTTGTCGTACTAACCACGTTTATTTTTTTTTTCATTTAAAGTAGGTAAAATCAAAGGGCAAGAAATAGCTTCTTTTACAATTTTCACAGTTTTATATAGCTAAAAGTTTGCGGTTGGTTTATCATTTTCACGGCCAAGTTGGTAAAAAAATTGGTTGCCTAGTGAATGACAAGAGTGAAAAACTTTTGGGAAGCCTTCGTAGAGCAGTGAATTATGATTTTTTTTTTGTATATAACAATTTTTTCTTACAGCATTAATCAGACATTACAACGCGCTTAAGAGGATGAACTACATTACATTGTATGCGATCTGCGTTAATAAAATCGTACTGCATACTAATGTCACATCATAAGAAACTGAACTGCCATTTTTTATGTGAATATCGCACAAAAGTCCCAACTGCTCCCAACCGTCAGGAGGCAGTGAGACTATCGAATCTCTAATTGGGGTATGTAATGAGGTTGAAGTTGGTGGGGAGGAGATGTAGAAGAATAAGGTGGGGGAGTACCTGGCTATTCAGATCTGGTCACTAAACACGGCTAAAGCCATTTCAATTCTGATTGATGGTCTTATACCAGAGTATCTTCCATTTTGCCGCAAGTATACTTTATATTATTTGAAATAAATAAATTGTTATAAAAAATAACACAAATTCAACAAATTAAATTTAATTGCGCACGCCGGAATTTGAATCGCTAGTCGAGAGCCTTACCCTTTAATCTCGGAGGCCGTCAAAACGCCGTATTATTTTATTTTTTTTATTTGATACGATAAATATTTTGTATTCATTTGAAGCTGCCTCAAAAAGCAAATCTTTTTGAGGCAGCTTCAAAAACAATCCTGAAACATTGTTTCTTTAAAAATATGATTTTTATTATTCAGCGTATTTGAAAAAAGAATTTTCCATCCCAAATCTCTCTATTAGTTTTAAATATCTTTCAATTAAAAAAAAAGTTTTTCCTCCTTATTACGACATACGATGTTAGCCTGAGATACAAGGAAGTCCCAGTTCTAACTCGCGTTGTTTGGGTAATTCAATAACCTTATTTGTCTAAGGTAATGTGAACCTATATCGTGTGTGTCTTAGTTTTATGTATACTACGGGCAATGGAGTGGGTACGAATAAACACACGTTATGTTAAGCATGGGAAATGTACACTCGGAGCAGGTGAATGAGAACGAATCGCAGGGAAAATAATAAGAAAAGGTCATGTTTGTAAAATATGATAAAGTATTTATGCTATATCTATGTAAATTATAGTTACGAGTTAAAACGAGTACAACTTAAGTAATGCCATTCATTACCTCAGGATACAAAGAATTCAAAATAAATTTTAAAGTTTCTATATCTTAAGAATGGAATTTAATTAAATTAAATTCCATTTAACTTATTAATAGGAACACAAGACACAACCACCTATCAGACACACTAACTAACCAATAGGTTGCATGAACTGGGCAACAAGTTTAGTACTATTGATCTATTTATTGACTCCATTTATAGAACTAAGCGCAATCTATAAAAGCACTTAGTTGAATCCTACAAATTAAAGTAGCGTTGGTAATGCAGTTATAGTAATTTGTCTTATATGTAGTATTGTTCTAGTTTCTATATTATTTTATATTACTGTTACGTATTTTAATAAAAATGTTTCATATTCAGTCTATCGGTTTACTATTATGTCGTACTTCAATTTTTTTTTGTTGAGTTTTCGATACCTCACTAGGTATATTATTTTCTTAAAATCCATGTTAAAGCCCGGCTGGGCGTAAAAACAATTAAAATTCAAATAAATTTATTAAAATTATCCGAATGTTGAATAGTTCATTACTTGACTTGTTTATATAAAATCATTAATTTAATTATTGACAGCTTTGAACTATTTATTGATTTTTTTTTCATATACCTCGCAAACCAACACCGAGGCAATATTTACAGTTTTATTGTGACAACTCCAACATGTTCGGTCTCAGCTAGAAAAAAACATTTCCAGGTTGATAAATACTGACAATATTTATAAGGACGGGTTGTTTCGGAGAATTTGAACAATTCATCAAATTTCAAAGTTCATTTTCAAGTTCTGTGAAATGTTTTTTCAAGTTCTGTTTTTATTTCAGTTTTGTCAAGCGACTAGCCTATAATGATATAATAACAGAACTTGAATAGGACTTTCACAGAACCCGGAAATGAACGTTGAAATTTGATGAATTGTTCAAATTCCTCGAAACAACCCGTCCTTAATCTCCTACTACCAGCGCGTAGCAAATTCAGTAATTTAGTATTTTCAATTTAGAGCAGTTGATTGGTTGTTTTATTAAAACGTAAATATTACTTCATTTTTTAAATATTCATGGGTAAAACAATAAAAAACATTTGGAATATCATACATTTTGTTATATCTCTGCTTACACGCAGATTTCTGTGTGTTGGGAACTCGTGATAAAGTAAAGGGTTCTTTACAATTACTTTTATTTACGTTACAAGTCTGGATTTATCTACACTGTTACCCGAGGGTTGGTAATTCTCTGATTCTAGAAGCTTGAAGTCTGACAAGGATACCCCACAGGCAATTGCTATACTCTGGCGACGTGGCGACATCTGTCGGACTCTGGAGTAAGCTTTCTGACTAGTGCCATCTATCGCTTGAATACCCAACTTATTACCATACATCACACATTTTTTAACGAAATTTTGAAATCCCCTTTTTGATTTGATTTAATTATATCTTTTTATATAAATCTAATGGAAATGGAAACCTGATAGTAGAAAATGCACCTATAGCTGATCGAGACGAATTGGCGACAAAATACAGAAAAATTATCACCACTCGGTATGTTGTTTATACCTAAATAATAAACTAA
Source organism: Hesperophylax consimilis (assembly GCF_061612785.1). NCBI lineage: Eukaryota > Metazoa > Arthropoda > Insecta > Trichoptera > Limnephilidae > Hesperophylax > Hesperophylax consimilis. Next base: position 29,791,620 of record NC_142846.1, read on the forward strand.
CTTTATGTTACGGGAGTTTCCTGACTTACAACGAATTAATATATTATTAAAATCAGTGAGTATTGGAGAGTTAGGTTCGGAATGTGGTGTACCAAATTAATATATTATTAAAATCAGTGAGTATTGGACAGTTAGGTTCGGAATGTAGTGTACCACATTATCTTTATATAATCTCTCGACCAGCTAAAATGTCAGAATTCAATGCTAAAAGAACATCCATATCAGTTTCTGGGATCCACTCTCTAGTTAATCAAAAATAGTTTTGATGTAGAATATGAATCGTGACCATTGACACGGTACTAGACTCGTAATAAATACTGGCCATGTAAAGTAAGGTCATATAGCTCTTATTTAAATGTAAAATATTAACTGTTCACATTGTGGCACATTCTCGTCAAAATCGTCACATAGCCCATATGATCCAGTACTCCGCGCACGATCCATAATTAATTAATAAAATTCTTCTATTATTACGTCCTTTATCGTACAAATTTACCTATTCGAACAATTTGTCTCTGCGGCCAAACAGTGGTGGGCAGCGCCATTATTTATTCTCTCTCAATTTCCACAGAACGACGAGTGTAGGAGTATATTCCAGTACGTACGGCATATTCCATACATTCGGTATGTTTTGTGTAACCGCACAGTTCAGAGAGACCAAATTGAAATGTCAACTCATATAATCGTTGGAGTAGGGTTGGCCTATTTGATTTGATACTTTTCGAATATCATGTTTCGAAACCCGTCAAGAAATTGATAAACAATAATCAATCATCTTTTTAATACTTCCGTGACAAATAGCCAAGATAATTGTGAAATATTTTTTCACGATTAGTTATTGATTTTTTTTCTGTTTTTTCTGGCGATTGCTTTTATATTTTTTTATTTGAATGATGCGCAAGAATCCCAACTGCTCCCAAACAGCCAATGAAACTATGGCATCCCCAATTTGGGAATGTTGTAAGGCTGAAGGTTGTGAGGGGGGGAGGAGACGAGGAAGATGAAGGTGGGGGAGTACCTGGCTATTCAGAACTGGTCAGCAAACACGGCTAAAGCCATTTCGATTCCGAATGGTAGTCTTAACCCAGAGCGATACTGAAAGTAACTTCGACACTGGAACATGCCGCAAGTATACTATTGTTATTTAAAAAAAAATCGTTTATTAACACAAATAATCAATTAAAATTTACTTGCGCACGCTGGAATTTGAACCCGCGAACTTCGGCTTGCTAGTCGAGAGTTTTACCTCTCGACCACGGAGGCCGTCAAGGAATATTAGCAAAGTCAATACCGAAATAATCTTTCTGAAATGAAAATAATTATTTGTAGACTGCTTGACGCTTTTTTATACGCCACGATAAAATAAACAGCAAAAAAGCCTGTAATAGAAAATGATTTTTTTTTAAATGTTGACGAATTGATAAATCAGCTTCCATTTGAACCATTATTGGAGTATGCTGGGTTTTGACTTATAATTTATAATCTATTTTCACTGATATGTCAACTTTTGCTAAAAATACATTTTCGAATAAGAGACACTCGCGAAAAATGCTTTATGCCGTTTCTATCCATGAAGCAAATAAGTAAAAAGTAATTTCTCTTCTATTTGAACTTGTACACATGAGAGATATCATGTGAATTAGGTCTAGTTACATACACCTTCTCATGGGTGAACTGCAATATCGCAAAAAGGATACCATTTGTGCTCCCGCATTATTGCAGCGCTTCGACGATGCTTGCCACATCCACACCGGAACATTTATATATTTTGAGCATTTTCATTCATGATATGTTTCTGATTATATAACAGGTCATGCGCACATCTTTATCTGTTGCTTCCCCATTTTTTACTTCCCGTGCTCATAATTTGCCATCAGTTTATCCTCCTACCTTTATCCCAAATGCGGGGAGGTTCTTCTGAAATCAGTAATCAGTTAAACAATATTAAGAGGAAGCTACAAGCCAAAAATGTGTATATTCTTAATATACCTTATACTGTAGGTAATAGACATTAAAATCGCTTGACAAACGGAGTCTAGAAACGTTCGATTTCAAGAACAAAACTGGTTTTTATTTTTTTTGTAAATAATTTTATAAGAATACAAAAACAAGTTGATCGAGTGAAACTGTCACAGATAATATTAGCTATAACACTGTATTTTTAAAACGTTGTCCCCTTTAAGCGTTCTTACATTTGTATTGAAAATATATATTTTTTAGTAGTTTTAAAAAAAAAAAATTATTTCATTTAATTTATTTTTTATATGTATTCTACTCAAGCGAAACGATAGGAAAACCTTTAATTTATCTCAAGCATATTTTTTAGTATTCATAATGTACACCATTTCGTTATAAAGATTAAACAAAACAGTGATTTACATTAAGCTTTGCCTTAAACAAAGTTTTTATTATAACATTTATTTTGTTTAATTTATAAATTATTGATCTACTGGCAAAAGTATTGGCAGAGTAAAGGCAAAAAAAGTTTAAAAAAATTATGTTTAATCGCTTTTAAATTGTTCCGATGTTTCGTACATACGTATTGTCTGCAACCCTTGGTTTAAGCAATAATTTGAGGGTCGCACTGGGACCCTTTATCAATGTGTCATTTTCAGGTTATTCCGCGTAAAGCTGTATAGAATGAAAGCCAAAGCCTTAGTGCGAGGATGAGGGTTCAGTAATGGCCTACCATGGAAGTAAGATGCTATGAAATAGCAGTCTATCTGGAAAGTATAATTAAGCAGCTTTTAGACCATACTTGGGGTCAAAATACGGACGTTTGAAATTTGAGATGAAAAAACTTGTAGAGGCGTTATTCGCTCGCCGTTTGTTTTCATGAGAAGTTTGTGTTTCGTATTTTATTATTTTTAATGACAGATGGTTTTGTGTTCAGTGATTTCGAATTCCAACAAAGCAATGTAATATCTAAATCTAATAATGGTATTCAAATTAAAAAGCGAGTATTTTTTAAAACATTTCATTAAATATTATAGTGTTTACATTTTAATACATTTATGCCTAACGTTTGTACATTGTATTTTTTTATAAAGCTTAACTGTATTTAACCGAAGATGACCAGAGCTGAATAAGTTAAAATTTGCAATTAACAGATTTAAAGTTTTATAATTTCAATGTTCCTATTGTGTAAATGACCAATACAAGTATGTAATGCATTTGTGTAACATCATATTATGACATATTTAAAAAAATATATATTAACATTCCTGCACTTATTGTATCCACAAATGCTTGGTGAAACTCCATCTTATTAATCAAATTTTAATCTATTTATTAGAATATATTTATTGTACTTAAGTATTATTTCTGTTCATGTTTATTAATAAAGTATATAATGGTTTGATAATGTATAATCATATAGTATAATCGTAAAGATTGGTTTGATTGTACTTTATCATTATTATAATTTGTATATATTTTATACATAATATTATTTTATAGTTTACAAGTCATAAATACCATTTTCATCATTATGACATACCACTTATTACGTAAATACTCCTCCCTTCATCACGAGCCAATCACTAGCTAAAACTAAGGTGAGATAAAGCACCAGGATAAATAGTGCATTATATGTAGGTATTTATGTTACAACACGATACAGATATACTAGAATTTTTAATGGTTACTAATGAGCTACTTCTCGGCTATTGTAAAAGTAATAATAACGTGTAAGATGTAAGTTGTCAAAACGACTGTATCATTTTAAATGTATTTAAAAAAATCAAATACAAGATAAGGATATAAATATTTTAAAGAAAGTTGACGAATGTACTTCAGAGCCTGTACAAATATTACATAAATGTATTTGTTAGTAAAAAATTACAATGTAGCCTAAAAGCATTATCAAAAATCCCCAATACAGCTCTTAACTTATTTACCGCATTATCATGACAACAGGTAGTTGAGAGCAGAGCTTAAATATCAGGTATTTTATATATATATGCTTTATTTTATAATATAAAATATGGGTTCTATTGCCGTTCAATGGTTTCAAACTTCTATGTGACCTACACTGAAATCTACTTATACCGCCGGATACGACTGGAAACCACATGAAAACACCCATATAATGGTCGTTAGGCTCTCTCCGGAAAGCAAAGTTCAGTATATGAAGGTGAGATGACTTTAAAATGATTGTATGTCTTGAAGTAGACATTTTGTAAGTTCTCTCGTTTAAAAAATGTAATATTGTATTCTAACTTTTTTCTGAGCTTCTTAACGAGGGTGTTCAGAGAGGATGGACTATCACACAAATCTATCTTGGCACACACTCCTTGATACATTCTCAAATATCGTCTCACACATAACTACTCTTCTGATTCTTGTCATGATCTAACATTATTATGTGTATATGATTCAGTTGATCGTCATGCCTTCCAAGGTCGTCGACATATTCTTGCACTCACGTTACGTAACATTTCTTATTTTATATTATGTCTTTTTGTTGTCGATTTAACACAGCGTATAACATGATCATCATGTTAGCTGAAAACAAATGCTTTTTATATCGTTCATTTAGTATACAGTTTCTAATTGCTTTCGTTTCTCCATCACTTTCTCAGGGAAGTTTATCACCAACATTACATTAATGTTATGCTTTTTAGTCTACGTCCACATTTCTATCTATAGTTTGTGTTAATTATATGTTATTTCTACTTGTTGTTTGGCATCTCCACTTGGATTTTATTTACCATCAAAAACATAACAGGAATATAAACATTCGTAATGTTCAAGGTAACATTAGATTTAATATAAGAACAGTAAAAGAAAAGAAAAACCAATGGCACAGCAATAAAGCGACAATAATGGTAGTTATATTTAAGTTGGATATAACCTCCCTCACTCAATTTTGAGCATAATTAATTAATCACAGTATGGTTTATCAATATGTATAACGCATCCCCAACATTTTTAACTGGATTTTAAACACTTGGGATGGGTGGTTTCATAGAATTTGAACAATTCATCATACGTTCATTTTCGGGTTCCGTGAAAGTTCTGTTATTGTAGGTCAGTTACTTGACAGAACTGAAATGATAACAGAACTTTCACAGAACTTGAAAATTAACTTTAATTAATTAATTGTTCAAATTTTCTGGAACAACCCGTCCTTTGATTCCCTATACTAATTTTATAAATGTATCATGTTAATAACTTGTAAATATTCCAAGACAATAAATAAATAAATGTGGAACACCCTAAATGGACATCTACATACATCCCTGTGTAAGTTTAGTTTCTAAGGGATGCCCTACAGTAGTCAAAAAAGCGTGAAACAGACAGCCTGAACCGTACTGCAATCCCACACCCACCTGTGAACTGTATACCTACATCTAGCTATCCAGTTCATAGGTGAACTATCTATCTATTGTATCTATATTGGAGCAATATAACTATATGATATGGGTACAGCCGCAGTCTTATTGTTTCATTGATTGATTGCTTGAATTTACCGAGTAGTGATAACTCATTGTCATTTCTTAGGTTCACTTGTTGCCACTTGAATTTTCACCAACCTTCTAGGGTTTTACCTTATCAAAAGGTTATTTCTCCTTCAATACAGAGAAATTTAACAACGATTCCGATTATAATTAATATTGACGGAAAACATGTTTTTAAGCATCTGTTGGCAAGTTTGACAAATTTAAAAAAAAGTTTTTATTTAATTTTTTCACGATTTTTTAAATTACAATTTCATCACTAACACAACAGAATTATTTTCACCGATTTAAAAAGTTATCAGATTGAAGCTTTTGTCAAAAGCCTAATTTGCACAAGTTTGGCTTCAAATTGAAGGCTGTGAGTTTCATTTTAATATCATTGCCGGCAACCCGGTCTTGTTGAAATTCAATATGTAATACCTGGATACCCACATATTAATACAAGTACTCGTACGTTACCCGCCTCACTAGACGATATCTGTTCCGAGACGGGTATTAAAATACATTTTTTTTTCACGATATAATCGTTATTACATTTAGAAAAGTTTAGATATTCGTACACGGAGAAAAATGAGTATTGCTGATTTGTTAAAAATGTCTTTAAATTATTCGTAATCCGGTTAAAAACGGGATTGCAGGCCATTTTCAGAACACGTGTACATGCATCTGCATTTGCTTTGATAATATATTGTAACGAAAATATTACGATGAATACGTGTTTCGACCCATGGTAATACATTTAACTTTTACTTAATGTATAACAGGAAACTTATCAATTCATTTATTAATGGCCTGCAATCCCGTTTTTAACGGGATTAGGAATAGTTTGAAGAGATTTTTTATATTCATGAACAACTTTTTATTTGACTTATTTTGAAGGTTATACCAATATATGGCCGGCATAGTCCAGTGGTAACGCATTGGACTGCCATTCCGAAGGTCGCGGGTTCGAACCCGGCGTGCGCAAATAAATTTTATTTGATTAATTTGTATTAATTAAAATAATATATAGTATATTTGCGGCACGTTCCAGAGTGGAAGATACTACCAGTATCGCCCTGGTGTAAGACCACCATTCAGAATTGAAACGTTGCTCCAAATGGCTTTAGCCGTGTTTAGTGACTAGATCTGAATAGCCAGGTACTTCCCCACCTTCCTCTTTCCCTTCCCCACTTACCTTCAGCCTCACAACATCCCCCAATTGGGGATGCCATAGTCTCACTGACTCCAGACGGGAGCAGTTGGGACTCTTGTGAGGTATTCACTATAAAAAAAAAAAAAAATCAATGTCATAGCTATATCATTAAAGAAGAAGTTAATTAATTTATTTTTCTGTGTCTTGTTCTGTTTCATGTTTTGTTTAGATGAATTAGTTTTATTTTCTTTTTCAATGTTAGATTTTTAAGAAATTTGCAATACTCATTTTTCTCGATGTACATTGCTCTTCGTTATTTTCATAAAATAATATTTTGGCGAAAATAAAATTAGGAAACAATAAAACTGCTTGAGAAATAACGCAAATTTAACAGGCCTTAAATTTCGAAACAGTTGGGGAAGTCAACAAGTTTGTTTTGGTGTTAAATGTATTTACCGAGCGTAAAGCGCCTTGCATTTAGCAACTCCTCCTTCTGGTTACTTCTTAGAAAAGCTTTGCTCGAGAGCTCTCAATAATTAAACGCCGCGTGAACTATGCAGAAGCCCAGGGGATGTGGATGCCCACATTATCTGAGGTCAACATTTTGGAAATAATTTTCCGCCAAGTCGATTATAAATTGTGAAGTTAGCTTGAAGTTCCTAGAAATCTATTGAACGGGATAGTCCATACTTCTTATCTAGGTACTGCAAAAAACACCCAGAATATTTCAAATTAGAAACATTGGAGGATTTGAACAATTCATCAAATTTCAACGTTCTTTTTCGGGTTCTGTGAAAGTCCTATTCAAGATCTGTTATTATATCATTATAGGCTAGTTGCTTGAAAAAACCGAAATAATAACAGTACTTGGAAAAATCTTCCACAGTTAAAATTGAAATGAAAATTAACTTTTGATATGTGAAGAATTGTTCAAATTAATTAATCTTCAAGTTAATTTTCAAGTTCTGTTATTATTTCAGTTCTGTCAAGCAACTAGCCTATAATAATGTAATAACAAAACTTGAATAGGACTTTCACAGAACCCGAAAATGAACGTTGAAATTTGATAAATTGTTCAAATTCTTCGAAACAACCCGTCCTAAATGAAACATCGTGACAAACATGATAATAATAATAAATAATGATTGGACTATCTATATAGCGCCGTTTTCGTGAGGAAATCACCTCAAGGGCGCTTAACAACTTAATTTATGCATTGATCACTTAGACTTAATTACTTTTGGTTTATAACTAAGTTTCATAGATAGAGAGAGACTTATAACTAAGATTAATGTCGAGTGATTTAAAACTAAGACTTTTAACTAATGACTAATGACAATGACAATGACTAATGCTTAATGAAAATGAGAAATTCTTTTTAAACATTCATAATTAACCATGTTATGTTGGCTACAATCAAAATCAACATAAATAATCGTCCACTAAGAAACCCTGACATTTTCTATATTCCTTTTCAAATAACGAACTTAACCTTCTCTCAACCTCGTTTTGCGAAAGTGTCGACTTCAAAACAGCCACTAAGTGGCAAGATTCCAGAATGTTTTGAGTGAAAGCCTCCAAAATTTTACTAAATTTCGCGAATCTTTTATTTTCTCTCGACTTTACTTAACCCAAACTTTATTGTTCCTTCTCTTTTGTTGTTATAAATAATAAATGATCTTGTACGTCAAAAAATTACTAATCGAAATTTTAAATAAAATATAAAACTGACACAACATAGTTTATGGAAAGATGTATACATTGCTTATCCGGCCAAATAGGGTTGTTTATCTGTTGTATAAACTTAATATAATAATAATTTCGTGTTCAATTCCGCAGTGGAGATAATATATAGACTTTGCAATGAATTATAGATATCGCTGATATTTTCGTTTTCAATTTTGACAAATTCAAAGCGAAATTAGTTCAGGACTTTTTAATAAATGTAAATAACGAATTTTCATCATTTAAGCACATGCTTAAGCAACTTGAGTATTCCTAATTTATTTTTAATTTTTTGATTTAATATAATTTGTATTTTTTATGTTTATGATTTACGGCGTTGGAACTTTACTGAAATTGACGCAACTGTAAATAATGTTTTTGATGCTTCGAGGTATGTTTAGCGAAAATGACAAAGATAGTTTTAGTGTACAAATACAGAGTTCCATTGATTAAAGCCATACATGATTCTTTCTTAAAAATAGTCGTGGCAAAGCGGCAAGGACCTTGGCTCTGGGTTCAGGGTTCACTATTTTTTTTAAACCGGACGAAGGCATAATATTCTCATTTTCTTCGTTCACAATAGACATAGGCCTCCCTGATTTTTAGATTAGCAGACGATTAGCGACCCAAGGCAACAATAGTAGAAGCAGAGACGTAACATTTCATTGTTGTATCGAAACATAAATATATTGCCTGTAAAGGCCTTACTATGTGACAAAATATTGATTCAGCATATATCTGAAAAATAAATTGGAACATGAACACAATACTAGGTTCACAAAGAATGAAGAAGGCACGCTTGTTCCAAAATATAGCAATAACTGCGTACAGCGAACCCTAGAATTTAACATGCCCCAAATGTAACATAAACAATTGTAAATTCCCAAATAGATTCAGATATATGCTAAAACTATGGCTCATAAGTATTAATTCTTTATACTAATCATTACTATCAATTGATAGTTGTTATTTATTAGCATGTAGATTAGGTGTTATTTTAGACTGTGTGCCAATAGTAATAATCTGAATATCTTATAAGTAGCAACAACATAATGTTTATTTGAATACATATTTACAGTGTAATTGAACATGAACATCCTACCAGAGCGGACTATTTCCAAAAGGATTTCAGAACACTTCAGAGCTTGTAAACTCGGCCACCCTGACAAATCGGCAATTGCCAAGCATTTGATTGAAACCGGGCATTACTTTGGATTTGTTCCTTAAGTCATGGGAGATCCGAAAATTATAGAGCACCCGTAAATATTAATAGAGACGATGGAGCTAAGCTCAGTAGTTCTAAGTATCCGGTAATCGACGGTACACCAGAGCTAAACGCAGAAAACCATTTTAAAAATTATACGTTAATGTTAGCACAGAGGTTGGAGCTGGCAATAAGGTATCGCATCCTTATAAATACGCTCCCATTTCACCACAACCTCAGATAAAACATCTGCCCTGATGATGGATACTGCAATGCTGTCCGAAACTTAAAGAAAGAGTTAGTGCCACGGCATAACACCCCAACAACAAAAATGTACATCCTTTTGACAAACTGCTTAGTTGTGGTTAAACGGGAAGAAATTGTAAGAAAAATATTAAAATTTAAATTATTGAAAGGAGGATATTCTCAACATTTTCCGGTTGATAGACTACCACATATAACTGAAACATTGCTTGGAATGACTTAATATTTCGTTACCTTGATTGGACATGGTTCTAAATGTTTTAATTTTTTTTCAACAATAACCCTTGAATGTACAACCATATTTTTTACCCATTTCTAAAAACAAAATAATTTTCATGGCCATCTGAGTGGTACTTAGTGGCACAGGCGTCAGGTAGGTATGCTGTCCTTATTCTATCGGTATTACAATGGAAGATGCTCTGAGGAACTAGCGTCATTGATCCCTTCCGCACCGGTGCGTAGTCGGGATACACGCCAAACGCGCGCCCAACATTTGTACACGGTTGACATTTGTCTCATGAGAACGGGTCGCTTCTACGATTCGTTCTTGAGTTCAACAGCTCGGCTGTGGAACGAACTGCCGGCCTCTGTGTTTCCTCCCTCCTACAACATGGGACTCTTCAAGACCCATGTTCACTCCTTCCTCTCCACAAAAAGACCCTCCACACAGCATCCCCAAAGATGACATAGGCCCTGAGGGAAATTATTTTCTTCAGGGCCTCCTGTGTGGAGTTAATATAAAAAAAAAAACTTCTTACCTTTTAGTCGTATTAATTTTAAAATTTAATTTTATTTAAAGGTTTTTACATAACTTTCAGCCTTTGCTATAAACATTTTTGTTGTATCAGGAGGTCTAGCACAATATATCAATACGATTTTGATGAAATTCGTCATCTATAGTCAAACAGCGATATTTGCGAGCACGGTCACAATATGAAAACACGGCTACAGACTTTTCAAGCACCGTTTCAATTCTGAATGGGGATTTTACACCAGTTCGATACTGAGAGATTTCACTCTAGAATGTGCCGCATCTATAATTTATTTTATTTAAATTAATAAATAGATACGGGTTAACGAAAATTGAAACGCATTCGTTGCGCGACGACGTCTTTCAAAGTCATATAGGTGGTTGACGCGTGTTTTTGGTCAATTAATGGCTTTTTCTAACCTAATTAGGTAACAACACATCGTTAATAGACCTCGCCATGGGTCGGGCAAAGAGGCATTAAATTAGTACCAACGAAATGCCTACTCAAGTACTTAAAAAACATCATTAAATAAAATAAAAACTGCGCACACTACAATCATTTACACGAGTATTCTATAAAAAACAAAAATAAATTTATGCGATAGCCAAAACTATGGTGTAAATATTATGAGTGAAATAAGGCTCACGTCTTTTAAATCAGCTGTACAGTACTAGTTAATAAGTTCTCGCGCTTTTTGAGGTCAAATTATAAACTCAATTTTAAACACACTAGAAGCGGGCAAAAGCCCATTTGCTGATGGTTTGATGGTGGATTGTGTTTACATTATGTTTCATGGGGAATTAATGGCGTGGCACTGATTGGGTATTTAAGATTTTTCTAAAAATAGAATGATGGTGTAATTGATAGCTCATCATAAAATTGCCATTAATTTAATAGATTTGTTGAATAAAATAGGAGTTTGTGTGCTGCCATTGAGAGAGTGGATAACTCTTGATTATTTACCAATTATTAAATAAATTCAACTATACGAATATCGTAGAGTATATAAATCTGGTTGGTTTGTACCTTGTGTTACAAAAAATTGCACGACAAAGTACAAAATTTTTTTATAATTTAAAAAAATATACAATTCAAAACAATTGTATGATATAGTTAATTCATTTTAAATTATAAAAAAGAAATAGAGCTTTACGAAATAAGCACAGGGATTTATTTATTTATTTTACGCCTATTAAGGCTTTTACATACATATATAACAATATTTAAGAAATTATACTCGTAAATAGTGAAGGAAATGACTATTTAAAACACATATATATAAATAAAAATATTGTTGAATTTGATCCACACAGTATGTAGGTATAAAATATAAAAATAAAAAATCCAAATTTGTTTTTTTCTTTCCGCCTACAAATTAACATTAACGTGGAAAATACTGTAATACTGCCAATTTAAATAGCTTTATCAAAATATTCCCCTACTTGATTAAAAAAAACTTCAATAAGGTATGCTTATATAATGAAATTTATGTACTAAATATATCACGTATTTGTTTCCTAGCTGTTGAATCCGTATTATTATTTTTTAATGATATACTTGTTTTAAATTTTTAACAACTGATAAAAAACCATCAATTTATCAGTAAGGAGGAATTACAACAAATAAATAATATGTCTCTCCCCGACTGAGTAAAATTGAAGAGAAAATTACTTATATTTAATAATTTAAAAAAAATAATATTTAACAAAATCAAATATGACAAAAAACGCTCTTAAAAAACTATCACCCAATCAAAACTATACTGCCTAGGTAACTATAAAACACAGAGTTTTTTTGAGACTCTTGGAAGATACTGTGTTTTTTTTTTATACCACTGCCAACCGATACTATACCTAAACTATATTCTACGTCAGTACAAAGAAAATTTATCTACCTAGCTCCTAAAGTTTTAACTGATAACTTAAAAAACCGAAACCCATTTCGATATTTACAAAACGAAAATAACGCTACGGATCCTTACATCTACAATACACTTCAATTATAATACCTATACATTCTACACTCTAACAAATTAAACCCCCTTCATACATATCTATGTGTCATACACAAAACAATCACACCACCACTACAACTAAACAGCCAGCCGACACTGTACCCAAAATTCATAGGTACTACATCAACACAAAGACAATTCACCTGCTTAACTTATAAAATCTTCAACCTTCTCCCTGATTACTTAAAAACCGAAACCCATCTCCAACTCAACTTTCAAAACACAAATAACGCTATAGATCCTTACATCTGCAATACACCTCAATCATACTACCCTCTAACGTTCTCTCTAACCATTTAAACTACCTTAATACACGTCTAACACTCCCCATTTAATCTACCTAATTGATTAATCCTTAAAAATATGTACACATCAAAATGATATGTATAATTTTATGATTATTAATAAACAACATAATATTTTGAATATAATCCATATATACAATTCACCAGCCATAACATATAGTCATCACTAGCATGGCGGGTGATACAATTTCTTTCGCATTAAACAAAAAAATAGTACACATATTTACCTTCAAACTCGTAAACATTGTACTCATCGCGAATATTTTCGCATATTTGTTGAATTTATCAATATCGTGTTTTTACGCCACAATTTAATGACCTTTTTACGTGTACACCAACGAAGAAGCTTTTAATTAGTGGCTTGCTGGTTGCTTAAAAAAAATTAAATAAAAAGCGTGCATATGAAATTTGTATATTGCCTTTTCTAAATCCCATTTTTATTTCGTTTTTTGGGCGTTCAAAGGATCGAAACGCTGCGAAGTTCACAAACCTCTTCAGAATGATTACCCAAACATGAACGTGTTTATGTGCCCATAGATTATGCTACACGGATAATATGTGGACTATTCCTTTGATAGTAGATACCAGTTAAACCATTGTTTGACTTGGTTTACCATTAATAATTCTCTTTGACAATATAAGCTTCGTAACTTTTATTCTAATGCAAGAGTACGCACCAAAATCATATTATTAACCAAATCATGGAGTTCAAAGTTTATGTAAATTAATTATTATAGTTCCGAAAGGTTAATTATACAGTCTTGAAGTTCAAATATCAAACAATATTTGTTTTCTGCACAACTTTCTGCACAATACACAAGTGAATTACTTTTCCGAAAATTTAAGGTAGATAAATTAAGCGAACGCTAAAACCAAACATTCTGCATTTTTTGGGTTGTTTTTAATTAACATGAAAAGCTGTTAATACAACTATAAAATTATGAAAACCTCTGTAGTTAGTATATCTTGTCGTAGACACGGTCGTGTCGAAACCGGTTGGTGTGTTCTAAATAAAGTAGTAGTGTTTAATTCAACAATACTATACCGCAATGTAGCTGATTTAAAAACATTAACATATTTTATTAAAAACAGAATGCAGATTATTGATTCTTAAATATTATTAATTTACACCAAAACGTGAAGCCGTAGGTAACGAAATAATTTAAAAAAATATTTGATTAATATCATTAAATATATATAATCCTCATATAATTATTTTAAAAAAATAATCGAAACTTAGTTTTAACTAAGAATGTCAAGAGTTAGAATTATAGAAACGTATGAAGGAATCACGTATGGATCTGAATTAGGCAAGGAGTGTGTGCCAAGAGCGAGTTGTTTAGCGGTTCTTCCCTTCTGCTTACCCCTGCATGATGACAGACGTGATGGTTAGTTACTTAGTTAGACTTAAGAATTAGGCAAGGAGTGAAAAAGAATGTAGTGGAATAATGATGAGGGGTAGAGGAAGGGACGGAAAATAAAGAGGGTAATATAATGGTGCCACAAAATAAATATGCAGTGTTTGAAGATATAAATATTTAATATATAATTATGTACATTACGTTTTTGAATAAATTCGATAAGAAATATAAAAAAACTTTCTATTTCAATTTTATCGATTGCTTATAATAATTTATTAGCGGAAGTTTAATCTAGTGAACTCCTCGTCAATGTTGAGGGGTTAATTTCAACTGTCAAGTAAATTGAGATAAAGATGGCAATCGTGAAGATTTCATTAAAAAAGCAAAACAGACTTACAAAGATATTTCACAAACAATATTTAGAGACGATTTTTCAAAATGTCTGAAAGTAACATCGTTCTTTAAACTGTCTGTCAAGTGGTTGAATTGCCTGACAAAATATCAATATCAAAGGTCAGAATATTATAAAAATTATGAGAGATTGGTTTTGATATTTTCTGATACTTATTTACGGCTGCGATAAAAGCTTACCTTTTTAATTAAGTTTAATCGGAATTTTCCAATCATGAGTTTAGAGTCACAAACACTCTCTGTGGGAGGGCTGCTTTATGTTTCTGAAATCGATTTCCGTCGATTTCAGTTAATTACAGTTAATTTACATAATAATACTAACATTTGTTTCTCTTCTATAGAAACGAACGCTTTTGTTTAGAACAGGAATGAGCATCACGATGATCAGTATAATAGGCCACTAGCACGCATTTTATAACGAATTGAAAAATCAAGTGGACATTACATTCCTACTAAGAAAACAAAATGCGTGCAAAAATGATCCGTCTTCGAAAATTTTTTTTAAAATTCAACACTGTTTTTATTTTTAAATAAAGCAACACTGTATTCCGTTGCTTTTGACATCTAAGTTAATATATTTGACATTTGACATGACATGACCTGCATTACAAAAGGATTGTATAAGGTTTTTTACTAAGTATATGTATGTTATAATATGGACACATATGGACATGGTTGATAAAACGGCAATTTTTTATTTGGTCATTTTGCTCGATAAAATATTTGATAAACTTGTCAAATTCGGCTGCATGCAAAAGCTCTTTAAAAAAACAACATTTGATTCCAACTTATATCTAACGAAGATAACTATTTAAGTTGGGGGTTTTAGTAAACATGCAAAAAATAGATTTTAAGAGTAGAGTGTGCGTTATTTAAAAAAATTGTGTCTATTTCCTAAACTTCAAACTTAACTTTGAGAAAAAAAATGGAACCTTAATGTAGCTCCCATCTCCTATATGTACCATCTCCCACAACATAAATAGTTATATCTTTTAGAAAGTAAATTGGTTTTATCGAATTCCGCTGCATGCTAAAGATCTTTAAACAAACAATACTTTATTTTAACAATTATCGTAAGGAGATAATTATTTAAGCCGTGGGTTTAAGTAAAAATAAACAAAATAGGGGTTTAGGGTTTAGTTTGGGTTATTTTATTGATTTTTGCATATTTCCTAAACTTCTTTATTATTTAAAGGCATTATATTAGAAGCTGTAGAAAATTATAGAAATTTTATAGATATTAACACCAGGGTTGCCAATGCAAATGTTTTAAAATACCCCCAATACGAATTCCCCACATGTTTCTTTACCTCTAAAATTAAAACGAAATTCTACATAAGTTAACATTTATTTTTCATTAAGTCATTTCAGGATTTTCTTTTCCCTTCGGACTTAAAAAATAGAAATTTGCTAAAAAAAATAATGCAAAATAAAACAAAATTATATTTCATTCTTACTTGTAATTGGTAAAAATTATTTTTAATATGGTTGGATAACCAGAAAATGCTCTCGGTATTAGTTACATCAGTTCTTCTATTGTAGAGTCGTTGCTTTACAAAATACCCAAGTAAAATTTTTCTGAATTTCCGCGCAATTCCCAGGCAATTTGTTCCGTACCGGAAATTTTTGAAAATGAAATATAGCTATTTAATAAAAATATTATCGCACCCATAAATTATGTCCCGTCTTTCTGGTTTTTAATTTTTTAATTTAAAAAAAATAAAAATCACCTGGCCCTTAAAAGTCCATTGCGCCCCTTTAACTTTGGATCTTCTCAAAATATCCTCGAATTTCAGTGAGAAAAACTATGTTTGAGATTTTGTCATTGTAATGAAAACAATGCCTTTTAGTTGTCATAACGAAAAGTAGTGCAGAACCACTCGAAATATTAAACGATGGGTATTTTATCAAAGTAAGCTCATTTTTTTCTCAATTCTAGTGAAATTAATCAAACACTGTAAATATTAAATATATTTTTTAAAATGGGGGCCTCAGCACGGGTAAATAACCCAGTGAGGCCAACATTACTGAATTAAGATATGAAATACTGTAAAATAATGTATCAATAAAAAAAAAATAAAAAAATTATTCATTACTAAAAAGATAATGCATTACAGGTCTAGGAGTCAAAAGATCTTGGGGATGTGTGATCAAATCAGTTTTCTTTCAGGGTATTTAAAAAAATTATATATAGTAGACATGTATAATACGATAATTTAAATTGCCTTTTACGCTAGCAGTTCATCTTTTTTATGGAGGACATATTTCAAATGTAAATTGATTCCGTAAGGCGGAAAACATGAAATTAATCAATTTAAAATTGAATAGGTACTTAAAAGCAATTTACCGATAACACTTCTGGAGCATTTTATGTCTAGTAATAGTACCTAGTTTGTTGAAGCTTCGTACATACCGATTTTCCTAGACCAACGTGGTAAAATCTATTTTTCAGGAATGCACCATTAAAATTCCTACGATGCTTATTTGCAGTCATAACGAAAAATATTGCAGGATCATTTGGCCTGTGAAGCGGCGCGACTAAACGCAGACAGATTGCTCTTAGCGCTCGAAAGGGTTTCAGGAAGTATGTGCGCGGGGGCGGCCTATTTCCCTACAAAGAGTTCGTTGTACTGAACACTAACTCTAATATCACCACAAAGAGAAGTGCTTTTTGAAATTTTTCGATGCGAAATGAATTTTTTTTTCGATTTTTGCGACTCTCGTGATAGGAATCATTTTTTGTTTAAATTCCAAAATTTTGTATTATTTATAAAATTTTCAGAATTACTTAACTGTTACACAGGTGAACATTGTATGATAGAATCAATAATTAATTTGTAATATGTTGTGTTAGTATTCAAAAGATTTGGGTGAAAGAAATAAGAAAATACAAGAGTTGGAGCATATCATCCCGTAACCAAAGAAATCATTGTAAGAGATTAGGTATGTTGTAAAATTAACATTTATTTGTTATTTTTACGTAGGATGTTATTTTTAAGAGGCAGACAATAATAAGATAAATGGACTAGGTACATTAGTTAGCTAAACATTACAAAAATAGTAGTGGACACTTAAAATAACATAAATAAATATCTATCAGAATCATCTAGAACAAATTATTTACGCTTTGATTCAGAACGGAGGAATTTTGAATATATAAAAAAGTTCAGTATATTAAATATTTATTGGCAGTTCGATAAAATCGCGCTAGTGAGTTATATGAATAGTTAAGACGGGTTTTTTCACAGAATTTGAATAATTCATAAAATTTCAAAGCTGATTTTTAAGTTCTGCAAAAGTCCTATTCCGGTTCTGTTATTTTGTAATTTTGGGCCCGTTGTTTCAGAGAACTGAAATAATAACAGAACTTGAGAATAGAAAATTTACAGAATTTGAAAATTAACTTTGAAATTTGATGAATTATTCAAATTGTGCGAAACAATCCGTCGTTGGTGTTATATGGTTGTCACAGTGGAAAATATGTTGGAGTAAAGTAGATTTAGTTGGAATACAGATATTTATAGTACTTAACATTTGAAGGCAGTTTATGAAGTTATTTAGTGATTTAAAAAAGTATCAGAATATTATTAATAGTTCGCCGGGTGAAAAGCATTAATAGTTTAAGATAAAAAAAAATATAGCAGAGATCATTTACAGATTTTCGCTACTCATAACATACTACATTGAACAGATCTTGTACTTTCCTCAAGTGATTTAACTTACGAGTATGTGTAGTTCTTATAAATATTCATGATTTATTGGTGCTATGTTTTGGACAAATATAATAAACAGTCAATCATTATTGACTCTCAAAAGCTAATAAAAAGTTTAAATAATTTATACGGCGAAGTACTGCGCTAGTGGCAAAATGCATAACTTAATTGATAATTAGTTCATTGAAGAAGAAAGTGATTCTAATGAATCTAAACGAAACATGAAATACAACAAAACATAGAAAATAAAAAGGTAACGGTCGCAACTGGGAATCGAACACAAGACCTCAGTCTTTCCGGGACAAATTACACAAGTTTTGTTGATCTCATATTTCAAATTAAGAATTAACAATATTGTCTTCAACTAATTTTCCCACATGTTGAAAATAATTATTCTTTTAGCCTATGAATATCTTCCATATTAAAAAGATTCACAGAAATGGTCCCATGTATGTTTGCATGGGGTGTGAAATGAGCCTTTAAGTAAGTATTCCACTAACCGATAACAAAAACATTATTCGTGTTTCTTTTAACGAGCGTGTTGGTGTAATTTCTAAGTATAATGACGATCAAATAACAATCATATGCTCGCTAATTAGATGGCATTATAATTTTATAGTATAAGGACCGTATAACATAAAATAGGTCACGATCATGTAGGTATTGTGTGACTGAATTTTACTGTGAATTTTCTATACAAGCTTTGGGAATAGCCGCGAATATGTTATGCTATTCTTTCCGAGAAGGGGAGGAAAATAATTATTATGTAAATCTACCTGCTGTAGACTTTCTCATATTCCCAAGAATTGTGCCACTAATGAGAAATATCTGCATAAAGTAGGGTGATTGTTAAATTCATTAAAATATATATTCGTTAATAAGATTTGCTATTTGTCCGTTGATACTATGCCTATATAAATAAATAATGTACTGAAAAGCTATTGAATTAAATGCAACCTGCCCACTGGGCTCCCTTTGCCAAACGAATAAAGATTAAAAGTTACAACTCAGTGTCACCAAGTAACCGAGATCGCGAAGTTTAATCTCTAAATAGTATAAAATAATTTTTTTTTCTCAGTTATTCTAAGCTAAGCATCGGATTTTTAAAGGATTTTCACTATAATCTGGAAAATTTCTTTCGGAAGGTTTATATATATTTAATACATGCATATTTTATTTATAGAAAGTAGAGAAACGTCGATATTTATCCTAGAATTCACAACCTTAAAACTTTACTCCAAATCATTCACAATTCCGAAAAACGTACACGTTAGCTAGTAATTGATAAAATGATTTAATTTATTTATTTTATATGTGGTAATTTTAATTCAAGAACCCAAATAGATGCGGTGTAAACAGATTTTAAAACAGAAGGAACTCGATAAAGTCTGTGCGTCAACTAATGAATAAATTTAACCACATAACAAACGCGAGCCGAACTGTAGAACAGAACCTCAACTTATGGGAAAGGAACGAAGCAACCGCAAAAGGCGCGCAACGCCGCTTGCAGTTGCTTTGTTCCTTTCCCGTAATTCGTGGCTCGGTTCGCGTTTAAGTTCGCAAATGTATACGTACCATAACATGGTTGGAATTATTCATATCTGAGTAAACGTACAAAAATTAAGGGTTAAGCTTAACTCCTACCTCATCCGCATTAAATCATGGGTTCCCTAAGGAACCTTTCTAGGACCGCTTTTATTTGTTATATTTATTAATGACCTTGCATCTTTGCTGCCAAAGCAAAATTATCACTGAATTTTCGTCATAACTTGTTTGTTTTTCGCAAAATGAGGTTTTTGTAATTTGTCTTGTCAGAAATGTGTTTACATATATTTTTAAATAAAAGTAGCATACAGAATTTAGCCACTAATATTCAGAAAAATATTTTTTCAAGGATTTACCAATGGCATTACAAACTATAGGCATGTTGTAGAGATCTCGAAAGTGGCAAGCGAAAAATACTTTAATGGCGTACTTTCGATTTACTGGTTTTAATAAAAAACTGACTCGCATCTCGTTGGGTCATGTGCTATCTCTAGCTAAATTGAATAAACAGTGCCAAAATACCCTCATGTGTAATAAAAAGGTGTTTGAATTACGCATTTGCATTAAATTTAATTCGAAAATACACGCTAATTATTATAATTATAAAAAATAATATTATTTCGATTGTTTTCCGTAGATTTTCAGGGCCATCAGAGAAAGTAAGATGGCGAACGTAGGAACATATCTCTAAATAGTATAAAATAATGTCACTATCAGCATCTGTCTGTTGTGTGGTTAGTTCATCTAAACTGCGCAAAGTTTTCGATAGGGTTTTCACTATCATTTAGAGAACTCCTTCCAGAAGGTATATAATACATGCATATTATATTTATAGAAAGTGGAGAAAAGTCTCCGAGCAACGCCGGATATATGTCAATTAGTATAGTAAAGGAAGGACAATCTCCTGGCAGAAGGTCGTCTAAAAAACGCTGCCCGGTATTATTTAATTAATTTACACATATTCTTTGAATATGTACCTTTGTCATACAAGAAAAACGTTCGAATTAAAATTTTATGGAAACATACCACATTTTGTCTTAATTTTGCGAAACAATAACGGGCCCAGATGTATTGTAATATCATTGGGTCTCACAGTATTTATTTTTAGTAACTGTATTAATGAATGCGTAATTATTCATGTTCATCATCCTACAAAAATGTTAATTCGATTCGAAAAAGTAATTACTTCGCGGCAGATTCAAAATTTCCCTTAAAATACATCAGGAAAGTGCATTTTATATGTTTTACGTTTAAATTTTGAGTTCTCCCTCAAGCTATTAATTAACAGATACAGAAGTGCTAACATAATGTGTTTTTCTGTTGAATCATAGAATAATTAAAATTTCAAAAGAAATCGCATTTATATCGTGTTATGTCGACTACTATATTATGTTTAAGAATATTGCATTACTATCGAGAGCTATCATTATGACATGCACAAATGCACAATCAATTTATAACTACATATTATATCCTTTAATAATTTCCATAACTATTTAAGCAATTCAGCAAAATACGATGTCCGTTTCTAGTTCAGAAAAATCGATTTTTTTCCTTAAATTTAAATGTTGTTTAAAAGTGATTAGTTAATTCTCACAATGTGCGTGTGACTTTATTTATTTATCGTCTTAAAATAGTAAACAGATATATTATATACACATGTCCTCATATAATCCTTAAAAATGTATCTTTTTTAGATTTTTTTTTGTATAAATTGATAACTTATTTTTGTAATATACATTCTTCTAATTGAATTTCCTTTGGTATCTTTCTGAAGATCATCATTTCTCAGTAAATAAACGACTTTCGGATTTTTTTTCTAAATGTTAGTATGTGACAACGCGTATCAGAATATTCGGGAATGTTCGCCCATGCAAAACGCATCTTATTAGAACCCTCTAGCGAAGGTATGGCGCATCAACCTACACGCCGGAGGATTCGTGATGCACGCGCGCTTTTATAACGGCGCATTGAGACGTACTTAGTCAGTCAATAATCAGCAGTTACAAGCGAGCAACCTGCGAGCCCTGTGAGCGCCAGGGTTGGTATGTCCAAAATTTACAAAACATAATGATACCTTAATCAGGAATTGTGTGAAGTAGAAGATTACAGTAAAAACATTCGAATAGAGTAAATTGTTAAGGTCAAATACTAGCATTACATAATGTAATGATACCTTAATCAGGAATTGTGTGAAGTAGAAGATTACAGTAAAAACATTCGAATAGAGTAAATTGTTAAGGTCAAATACTAGCATTACATAATGTAATGATACCTTAATCAGGAATTGTGTGAAGTAGAAGATTACAGTAAAAAAATTTGAATAGAGTAAATTGTTAAGGTCGAATACTAGCAATACATAACATAGTGATGCCTTAATCTGGAATTGTGTGAAGTAGAAGATTACAGTAAAAACATTTGAATAGAGTAAATTGTTAAGGTCAAATACTAGCAATACATAATATAGCGATGACTTAATCTGGAATTGTGTGAAGTAGAAGATTACAGTAAAAAATATATTTTAATGATAATAATAATCGTATAATTTGTATAGCGCTGTTTTTGTGAAAACTATCTCCGAGTGTATGTCTGATTTGCAGATTAAGGCATCAATAAGTTATATTCATTGTAATTGGCTTCTGTGATTGTGGGTTCTAGTCATACGCCGAAGAATTTAATTTAAATTTAGCAAGGAACAAGAAAATTTGGATTAATAATATCATAAAAATAATAGTTTGGATAATTTTGATAGCGCCGTTTCAGTGAAATATTACGTCAAGGGCGCTTTAAATATAATATATTAGTACAGGTTGAAGACTGATTGAAGTTCATCAGTTTGGCACTTGGGATAATACAGAAGTGAAATGACAGAGGACAAACTGAATATTTAAAGCGTGAATAAAACCTGTACTGTTTAATGCCGAACAAAACCCAGAAGTTCAGTTAATCATAAATACTTTTATCCAATTTGTTAACCAATGTTTTCTCTATTTCAAAATCTATGCAGGTATTTGAAGAAATTAATGTTTTGGAATGTAATATTCCGGATAATGTTTTGGTTGACAAACGGTTTCTAATTTTAGTTTTATAATAAAAACACATAAATTTGTTTTTGACCACGATAGTTTTATTTTCACTCTACCGGTTTCGGAAGATCCCTTCCTTCGTCAGGAGAATATTTAAAACTAATCTACTACACAAAATATTGACACATAAATACAAAAATGTTAAGTGTTTGAGAGAGATGTCGACAAAGTGGAAGGGGTAATTACGGGAATTCCAGGAAGAACAGAGCGGTTAACTGGAAATATGTCAAGAATAGGACTATAAGACAGATTAATTTGGTTATTTATTATACTGGAGTTATTATTGATGGCTTTTCTGATTTCAAGTGCTTCTAAATTATCTAATTTTTTGCCTTTCTTACTACGGTGAAGAATTTTAACGCCTGTATCTTTACTAAAAGTATGATCGGTGGAAATGAGATGATTGGCAAACTCCGAAAAATTATTGTTATTTAAACATCTTAAATGTTCGGTGATTCTAATATTTATATTTCTAGTTGTCTTACCTATGTAGAACGATTGACAATCATTGAAACATAGTTGGTAAATGCCTGAGTGGCTAAATTTGTGATCTTTATCTTTAGTATTTTTAAGTAATTTTCCCAAGTTGTTATCAGTATAGAACGCGGGTTTAATGTGGGTAGGCAAATTTTTTGAACTAAGTGAAGAAAAATTGGATATGTATAAGATTTTACGCCATTGAAAGGGATTTATGATTTTATTATTAGTTTCAGGTGTACCAAATAAAAATGTATTCGTCGAAATGAGTTTAAGTTTCTTATTCAGGATTTTATCAATTAAGTGTGTCGAGTAACCATTATTTAGAGCAATTTGTTTTATTTTTGACAGTTCAATTTCAAAATTAACAGCTGATAGTGGGATTTTTACTAAGCGGTGTACCATTGAATGATAGGCAGAATGTTTGTGTGATATCGGGTGGTTTGACGTGTTATGTATAGTTATATCCGTGAATGTCGGTTTACGATAGATGTTAAATTCAATTGTATTATTTATTGAAGTTAGTGTTAAATCTAGAAAATTAATCGATGCATTACTGCCTACCTCTACAGTGAATTGAATTTTTTTATGAAATGAATTTATAAGAAGAAGGAATTTAGTTAGTTGCCGCTCTGTTCCCGTCCAGATACAAAAAATATCGTCTACATATCGTTTCCAAGTGAGAACATTATTTAAGAGTGATGACTTACAATTAAAAATCTTATTTTCTAAGTTATTCATAAAAATATCTGCCAAAAGTGGGCTAGTAGGAGCTCCCATAGGTAGCCCTTGGCTCTGTTGGAAGACGCAGTTGTTATACTGGAAATAATTTTGATTAAGGCACATATTGAATAAACGAGACAGGTCATCAATCATATCTTTATCTAAATTAGAGGATTTTAACATATCTACAATTATTTGTTTGCAATCAGTAGTTGGAACATTTGGAAATAAGTTAATTACATCAAACGAAATTAGCTTAGCATTATTGGGAATGAACAAGTCCTTAACTGAATTTATTAAATCAAATGAGTTTTTAATGGTATATTTGGGTGAAAACACATTAAAATTGTTGAAGACATTAGTGATATGAGAAGCTATTATGAAATTCGGGGAAGCACAGCATGACACGACAGGACGAATAGGTTCATTGATTTTATGTATTTTTAAAAACCCGTACAACTTGGGAATTTTAGGATTAGACTGCAAGAATTTATTCTGGTTAGGATAATCATCTTTAAAGATTTGGGATTTGCATGCATTTATTGAATTTTTTATATCTATTTGAAATTTATTAGTCGGATCTTTTTTTATAATAACGAAGTCGTCACTTTTTACGAAGTCTTCCATTTTTTCGTGGTAGGCCATTTTGTTCATAATGATCACAGTGTTTCCTTTGTCTGCCCTAGTAAGCACTAAATCCTTTTCAGCCAACGTTTTGCGAATTTTATTGGTGCATAAAATTTCTGGATGTATGACCTTTTTAATTTTATCTTTTGCTATTAGATTTTTAATTGTCTCAGCACTTTTGTACAGAAACGGTCTAGGTTGGTACGATAGAGCCGTTTCAATGTCCACTGCCACATTTTCAATAGCACTTTGTATGTTATTTTTATTGTAATTTAAATTATATTTTAGTCCTTTAGATAGTAAATTCATCTCTTCCGGGAGGAACACGTGGGAAGAGAGATTCTTCACTCGATCAAAAAATGTATGTTCTGGTTTATCTGGACACTGGTTACTGATGTTAGGTTTAGGATAGGTTAATAGCTTCTCATATCACTAATGTTTTCAACAATTTTAATGTGTTTTCACCCAAATATACCATTAAAAACTCATTTGATTTAATAAATTCAGTTAAGGACTTGTTCATTCCCAATAATGCTAAGCTAATTTCGTTTGATGTAATTAACTTATTTCCAAATGTTCCAACTACTGATTGCAAACAAATAATTGTAGATATGTTAAAATCCTCTAATTTAGATAAAGATATGATTGATGACCTGTCTCGTTTATTCAATATGTGCCTTAATCAAAATTATTTCCAGTATAACAACTGCGTCTTCCAACAGAGCCAAGGGCTACCTATGGGAGCTCCTACTAGCCCACTTTTGGCAGATATTTTTATGAATAACTTAGAAAATAAGATTTTTAATTGTAAGTCATCACTCTTAAATAATGTTCTCACTTGGAAACGATATGTAGACGATATTTTTTGTATCTGGACGGGAACAGAGCGGCAACTAACTAAATTCCTTCTTCTTATAAATTCATTTCATAAAAAAATTCAATTCACTGTAGAGGTAGGCAGTAATGCATCGATTAATTTTCTAGATTTAACACTAACTTCAATAAATAATACAATTGAATTTAACATCTATCGTAAACCGACATTCACGGATATAACTATACATAACACGTCAAACCACCCGATATCACACAAACATTCTGCCTATCATTCAATGGTACACCGCTTAGTAAAAATCCCACTATCAGCTGTTAATTTTGAAATTGAACTGTCAAAAATAAAACAAATTGCTCTAAATAATGGTTACTCGACACACTTAATTGATAAAATCCTGAATAAGAAACTTAAACTCATTTCGACGAATACATTTTTATTTGGTACACCTGAAACTAATAATAAAATCATAAATCCCTTTCAATGGCGTAAAATCTTATACATATCCAATTTTTCTTCACTTAGTTCAAAAAATTTGCCTACCCACATTAAACCCGCGTTCTATACTGATAACAACTTGGGAAAATTACTTAAAAATACTAAAGATAAAGATCACAAATTTAGCCACTCAGGCATTTACCAACTATGTTTCAATGATTGTCAATCGTTCTACATAGGTAAGACAACTAGAAATATAAATATTAGAATCACCGAACATTTAAGATGTTTAAATAACAATAATTTTTCGGAGTTTGCCAATCATCTCATTTCCACCGATCATACTTTTAGTAAAGATACAGGCGTTAAAATTCTTCACCGTAGTAAGAAAGGCAAAAAATTAGATAATTTAGAAGCACTTGAAATCAGAAAAGCCATCAATAATAACTCCAGTATAATAAATAACCAAATTAATCTGTCTTATAGTCCTATTCTTGACATATTTCCAGTTAACCGCTCTGTTCTTCCTGGAATTCCCGTAATTACCCCTTCCACTTTGTCGACATCTCTCTCAAACACTTAACATTTTTGTATTTATGTGTCAATATTTTGTGTAGTAGATTAGTTTTAAATATTCTCCTGACGAAGGAAGGGATCTTCCGAAACCGGTAGAGTGAAAATAAAACTATCGTGGTCAAAAACAAATTTATGTGTTTTTATTATAAATTATGATGAGCCACAAAGTGAATGCTTTTTACAATTACGTAATTTTAGTTTTATTTAGATTAATTTGCGAAAATAGTCTCTCTACTGTTGCACTTGAGTGCGGCAAACACAGCATTGTTAAAATAAATTTTGAAAGCTTAGGAAATTTGAGAGTGTCATCGCCCAATTTTGTTTGACTGATTCTAATCCAAAATTGTAAAATCGAATGGTCGGGCGATGGGCCAAAATCAAAACATTGCAACTCTCTCCACTCTCTATCAAGGTCATTTAAATCTCTCTCTCCTACCAGATTTGGAAATAACATTGCTAGAGGAGCGATCGACCTGCATTGTTTTGACTTGACATTAACCGGATCTAATACTTTAAAATGTTTTAATATTTTCACTGTTTTATCTCTAAAGTTAAATCTTTGTAAAATTTGGCTAACGCCTTCAATATAAAATTCTAAGCATCTCTTTCTTAAATTATCTAGACTTTCAGAATCTATTTCAATCAGTCCGTTTGATATTTTGCCAGCCAGTACACCACCCAAGTACACATTTTCTAATGTAAGAAAATAGCACGGATTATTATATTCAACATCTACTAGCTGGGTCCGGTTTAAATAATTCGGTTCAATATAACAACCTAGAATAGTTTTTAGAGTAGATTCTACACGGCTATATAGGAGATGGATTTAATTTTTTTCTGACTGAATCTCTAAATTGAGATCATAAAAAAAAGGTAAAGAAAATTCTAAAAAATATAAATACATTTTGACTACGGGATCTCTGAGTTTGTCTAAAATAGATGCGGCTGCGGGAATGTTTTCCTGAAGATGAGCATGTGTAAAAAATAATACGAGTGCTTCGTATTGCTCTAGCAACCTTTTCACAACCGCGATCAAGGATTACCACTTTGTTTGAGATGGGTGGAGAAGTTTGTGTGGTTTGAGCGACAGAAATTCCTGAAATTCGACTAACTCAGACTGTCGCTTATAACTGTTTTTTAAATAGGAATATATGTCCCTTGCTAAATTTTCCACACCGGATGGAATCTTTTCACATGCATTGCTAGCACACAAGTGAAAAGAGTGACACACACATTTCATTATAAAAAGATCTGGAATATCATTTTTGAAAAGAGAAGAAAGCGAATGCCTTGAACCCATCATCACATTGGCACCATCTGCAGCAAAGCCCACTATATTAGCAGCATAAGGGATATTATTTTAAATAAAAAAATCTTTAATTTCACTATACATATTATCGGCAGTTGCAGAAGGCACGGGAACTAAATTCAAAAATAAATCTACTACTTGGTTAACGCTATTATCAAAAACTCTACTTACTAAGGCTAAATGCTTAATGCTGCTAATATCAGTGTACTCATCTACAATCAAAGAAAATTTATTCTTCCTTAATAATTGACACACTTTGTCAAAACCAACTTTCCCCGTGACGTTATTGACAATTGCTGTGCATTTTCTCCTGCAACATGTAACTTTTTTGGCAATTTCCGAGTCTGGGAAAAGAGCTTGGCCCAACTTGCTCAGATGGTCCATGGCATTAAATGGTATGTTATGTTCTACAGCAAAGGCGGCCAACCTGAAATTACAAATAAATAATTAACAAAATAGTAGATATTATACATTTCAAAAAATGTTATAAAAATAGGGTAATTTTTTTCATATTAATGTCAAATAATTTAAAAATACAGTTTAGAACCAATAGCGTACCTTATCTCAGCTTCTTTTATTTTTGAAACTTCTGCTGTCCTTTTCTGTATAGCTTGTATACCAAATAATGTGGGCTGGGAAGCGGCAGCTCTGATATTCGTAGTGTGTTTAATACTTTTCGCATGTTTTTGAATCTCTGACTTTCCACAAACAAAATCTTTATTTCAGGCATTACAGTAGAAGAATGTTGGCCCCTTTTTGCTCTCTTTTAACCACCCTTTAAAACTTTCATCAGTCTCCCACTTCTCTTGATATTTTTGGGTATAATAAGTTTTCTTGCACTTCTTGGCCGAAGACGAAGTTGACGAAGCGTCTTCCTCATCTGGCAGGTTCCTCCTTAAGCCAGAAGTAGAAGGTGTTGAATCCATCGTTTTGGCCTATAATAAATACTACATTATATTCAGGATGCACTTTTAAATTGTCTTAATGATATATTAGAAAGTAGCAGCTCAACGTTGAACTTATATTGTGTTACACTAACACCTAACACCGTTTTATATGTTTATTAATTGGAAAGAGATTGGAATGATTGGAACGTAGTAGATGTACTTATAATATTGTGCTTTTCCAAATAAAACAGTGTTTACTAATGTAATAATATTGCCAATTAATAGTTTCTAACTTTGTATGTACTTACCACAGAATTCCTAGTAAAAACCACTAACTTTGTAATAAAAAATCAAATAATTAAGTGCAATCACCGAAAGACAAGATAATTTCTTGCAATATTCATAGAAAAAAAACGTAATCGGAAACCTATAAATATCTTTGAGGAATCCCCATTAATGGTTTTTATTTTCATAAATACACATTATTTTGAGTTGTCAGTGTTAAAAAAATATTATTTAAGAATAATGGGAATCCCAATAATATAAAATTATAATAAAACCATTTTCACTAGCAATCCCAGCTATATTGTCATATGTAAAAAAATTTTTTACCCGAGTTCAAAATTTCCCTAGATTTCGCAACATTTTGTGCTAATTTCCCTTTTCCCTAGACAATATTTTTCTCCCCTAGATCTAGGGAAATTTCCCTAGACATCCCATCACTGGTGAGCGCTCGCTGCCAACTGATCGGCCGCTATGGCCAGCCCTCGCACCGTGCCCCGCATGTCATGAGGCATATGTTAGTTTTAGACCTAGGCTAATAGTCTTTCATACCGTCTTCATTGTTTTATCGTGAAATAGTACGTTTTTTTTACGTTTATTAGCGACCCTGACTTTTAATCACTTCCGATTGGCCTCAGACGACACACCTCTTGATATCTTACGATCTTCTAAAAACTTTTTAGGGAAGGTGAACCTTTAAGCTCTTTCTCTTCGCGTTGTCTCTGCTAATAACCCTTCTGTTGCAACCCTTTCTAGTTACCTATATATTCATGCTCGAGGTTCAAAGATTGCACACCCGTAAAAATGTCAAGTTGATCAACCTTGATTTTTGAGTGGTTCTTGGCAGTCCGTTCACCCGAAGTTCGATATGAATATTTTCAAGGTCGACGTCATATAAATTACCTTGTGTCTTGTGATGAACTTGCCCTGGGATAATTTTTTTTCCGTTTATTGTAAGAATTAATGGATTCTGGTTTCTCCAATCAAAACGTGATCGGAGGTGACATCTAGTGAAGGTACTAGGAAAATGGAGGGGTCCGGGGCGTGTTGTTTTTTTTTGATCTACGCCAAAGTATGAAATTCCACCAATCAGAAGGGTCTATAAGAATTCAAATTAGGCAGGCAACACCCGCCATATTGATTTATTATCATGGGAAGGAAGCTGCTTTGAGTATTATCTCACCAAATTGTGACAGCTCCAGATGTCGGAGCCAAAGCTATTTTAAAAAAAGTGCTTGAATTGATAATGCTAACAAAAAACTAGGAACATGCACTACGATTAACAGAGAACTCAATGGTATTATTGATAATTCTAAGATTTTGTACTGTGCAGTCGCAATGAATTTGGCAGGTTGGGGTGTACAGGAAAAAACTCTAACAAAGTTAATAAAAAACTATTTAACTCCGATAATCAATGTCACTAAGTGACTTATTGCGTAGGGAACGCGCCGCGAAATATAGTTACGTAATTTTGTTAGGATTTGGACGAATTTTAACTATGACTAGCGAGGTAAATCACATTTTAACAGGACGAGTTTGGAAGTTGCTTAATTAAATTAATATCTCGCTCAAAGGTTTAAAAATAAAACTATTATAAAATAAATATTTAATACACCCTAGACCGTGCTGGCAATTTAAAAAAGAAAGCTGGGTCTAAATGTTGGTAGGCCGACACGCCACTGGACTTAGGGGGTCAAGTTTCAAACATTGGAACAAAGAAGCTGACAGTTCAACAATTTATTGGTTTTGGAACGATTGAATTTAATGTGACGGATCTTAGAGCTTATAATATATGTGTTTTTTTAGTGCGATTCTGTCCTTGAATATACAAAATTTTCCGAATTCGGAAACATAAATTATATAACTGATAAATGGCGAGGGGGGAGTTGATTTGATGGGCGATTTTGGGAGCGACGAGGGGGTGCGGGAGATGAATGGAGTCGAGGTTAGTGGGAGTTGTAGGACAGTCAGGGTTAGAAAGCGCGGGGAGACGGTCAAGTAGAGTAAAGTAGAGTCAGGGATTGATAGAGGAGAGTTAAGGGTTGGAAGATGGTCGAGGCAATTAGTACAGTGAAGATCAGGGGCATTCAAAGACCGTCAAGCGTAGTCAGGATCGGTCAGCGTTTTAAGATGGTCGAGTTCAGTCAAAGTTGGGAGACGCGTCAACAAAGAATTCGTCGTTGGAGACGGTCGCGAAAGTGAAAGTCGAATCGGGGCTTCAAATAATTACTTTGGATTTAAGTCATATTATAATCTAATTATCAACCTTTATTTCCTGTGAATTTCTCAAAAAGGTAACTGCGTTCCAATACGAAGTTAACAAAATAACTCAATTTTATTTTGAAGTCAGAGTATTTAAATTGAATAAAATCACTTATCTCCCGAGAGGTAATTTGTGAAAGTATGTAAGATTGGAGTCCGGACCCTTTTACAATAAGGGGTCATAAATCATTCATCACAGATTGTGCCAAAGCCGACCGGGTCTTGGTCATTTCAAAACTAAAAAGATGGCGGGTGGTTATTTGTAATACGTTAGATTACTAAACAATAGGAATTAGTCGGCTTGCGGGTTAATTATTTGGTTAGTATTTGTCGTAATTTAATATGATTTAATAATTCTTTAGTAGTTATCTCTAACGAATTCATAAAATATAATCCAATGTAAAATGAGCAAACGGTTCAGGAACCCGGCGAGCGGTTATTTGTCAAAACATTCAAATACCTATAAGCAGAATAATAAAGATAGAACCACTCATTAGAATAACGGATAGAACGGTTAATTATATGCTTCGACATCTGTTATTTAACAATATGTTCTCGTTTTCTCCTTGAACATTCAATATATTTGGTATTACCACACTTATTCAACCACCACTGTCACTAGACCATTTACTGCAAGTACACCATTATTTCAATAATTAGAGCTAGGTACTACTAATACCAAATTCCATCTTCGTTTTACGAACTTTGTGAATGCTACGGTGTATTCTATTTATTACAGGGGGTTCCCTGTCAACATATAATTTTCATTCATCTTTGAATCGGGATAAGACAGCGGATTGAAAGTAGTCGCCGAGAGAATACATCTGTCTGGCTTCCCTATTCTTTCAATTGAGATTGTCGTTCACACGAGTTTGGCTTCGGATGGAGTGTAGGACTTTTCCGTAGGCTATCCTCGCTTACCAAAGTGACAAAAAGCGAAAGGAACGATATCGGTTGACTGGCTTGCCTGATAAAGACTTTTAGTGTTAGCAGAATCGGAACCCTAGGCACCGGAAGGGGGCGTTTATTCCAATAGGACGGCACCGGCTTTTTTCGCATCCTTAATGTTGGTTGATTTATCCAGTTAAAGCATTGGTTTCTATCGAAGGTGTTTGAGGACCAGCCTAAGATGATTACCCTGGGTAGACCCCTGTTCCGAGTATTTTCAACTGGTGAAAGGAAGTTTTCACGGAGTTCCAATCGAAGGAAACGAAGGTTGCCAATGGGTTTTCCTACTTGAGTTAGCATGGTAGACGAAGGATCAAATCGGATAATGGCTATGCTATCCTTTTCTGACGTATGGGAGAGATTTTTTTGTTGGCAAAACGAAGGTATCGTGACGAATATGAAATTGTTTCGACGATTTTCCGACAGCCTTCCTGTCATATCCAGTAAATATATACCCCCACTATAGGAGGAAAAGTCATCTAGAATTAGGTTGGAAATGGACTCTGACCGAAACCATTTGAGGTGACGGAGATCGGATGATTTCAGATTCACGACCTGATGATTCCTATATCCCTGATCCTTATTGCTAAAATTCGAGGATACCATTTTCTACCATTTTTCGATATTTGAAGCGAACGGAAGGTAAAAATCGATAGAGCGAATGACCATGACTTGAAAGTTCAGTATAATCTTCCGTCCCGGAAACATTCGTTATGTCGGGTGGATGCCTTCATCCAAATTAAATATTGATATGACTATTGTAACTGCGGACGAAAGACTGAAGTATTTTCTGTATTGCACATATAATATACACGTGTCATCACCTCTACTGGAACGAGAAACTGTATTGGCTGGAGCCAGGAGCTATCGAAGTATTGTGACTGCAGAGGCAAAGGTGAACAAAACTGAAACTGGATCTAACTTATTCTTACAAGCGAAAACCAGACGGGTGTTCACGGGACTCCCTAACTCCGGACATTGCTGACTGCAAAACACTTCGGTTTATGTTTATATTTGAGGTTAGTGGAGTGGACTCCTAACTCTCGGCACGCTGGCAGAGCTTTTCTCATCAATGATTTAGGGGAGGTTGACGCGACCTAAAACCTCGCGCCACCCACGTACCTAAGATAGTTCTTGACATCAGACTATCATGCCCATTGAACCGGAGCAGCTCCTTGTACCTAACGGTATAAGATGAATCTTTATCAATCATCGACATCATCAACATTACCATAATCATTTACCACCAAGGATCTATATATCAGAATTCAAAGTAATCCCACCTTTACCAATCTCCGGCAGAAGGCAAAACATGTCATTATTTCACCTGTCGCTGAGCGAAATGCAATAAATTTCTGGAGGAGTTAGGGTTGGACCGTGAACTTGATTGCTCTCGAGCTGACCACGTTGACAGGTGGGATTTGGAAGGAGACCAACCGAAAGCAACACATGTTTTGTCTCTAGCCATTCCTAAAAATACCTACTCGTAGAAATAACTCACAAAATTAACAATCCATAGTCAAACCATTAACCTTAGAATCTTGTGCATTTTTAATTGAATTTATCTAGAGAGAATTTCATGTACTTGTATTTAATTGTCCCATTGTACTAGCACATCATCGAATGCAGTAACCAGAAACGTTTTGGCAAGCAAACAAGGTAGGAAAAAGGTAGTTAAATTCAGGGTAATCGGTCATTGTCTTATTTAAAAACCATACAGAATGTAACACGCCTTCATCTTAAAGAACCAAAGTTACCACAACCACAAAATAGATCCTCCAATGAATTAATCACTTTCGAAACAAAAAAATGACACAACGTGACATATTTATTTGATAAGATTGAAGAGTTGACGTACCGCGAGAAGCGTAAGGCTAGAAAGCTTAAACGCGTAGAAACCTAAACGCAAAGATCGGCCTTAAAGACTACAGCAGAGACGAAATAAACCCCGTTTTGTAGGGGGATTCATTACAGTGACAGCCGTGACCAGGAGGCTTTTCTACGTTGAGAATCAGTAAGAATCTATTACACTATATAAAAGATTTAGATTCATTGCAGTCTCTACCCCTATTAGGTTTATTCTTTGTCCTGTCACTGTTGTTCACGCCTTTTCCTATGCCCGTTCTGTTATTGGCTAAACTCATTTCGCTGCAACTTCCGGGTGGAAAATTTTTAAGTGAAATCTCACAGTTCCCTGCAATTTGTACGAGATTTTTTTGAAAAATTGCTATCCAGAAAGCGATAGGTACAAAAGACTAACCTGTAGTGTAATTTACCTCCATTCGTCTGGAATCAAACTTTGCCCTCAGGGCCTGCCAAACCCAACTATAACGCTAGTTATGTCTGAAACCAGATCGCAACTGCTACAACTTCTCTCGGGCATGGGTATTAATATGTGTTTATGTTTCTTAATATTAGTAGCTGTTGGAACGGTTTTCAAATAAAACAGTGTTTTCGATTCGACTTGTTATAGATGTTTTAAAGATAAAAATACAAAAGGCGTGACAGAATACGTTATTGGAAATAAAACAAGTAAACTCACCCACTGACCCACCTTTGTTTAATATAATATTTACTAACAAAACTGCGATTTTATTCACCAATGAAAGTCCGCACCGGACAGCAGGGTGGAACCCAGCATTCTCAGATTCATCCACAAAACGGATGACGTAGGGGCAAAGGTGTAACCAATATCACGGACCCCCAGATTTCCTGATCTGAGACTGATTACAGCAATCGGTCAATCAGGGAAATTAGACATTCCGTATCCACGGTTTCCATAGTAGTCCCATCTTCTAGAAGAGAGGCTCGAGGTAGCAAGGAACGTGCAAAGTTCGTGAAATTTAACCACCCGCAGGATGTAATATTTTAAAAGGAAAAGGGCCAGAGAGTTATCTACGGTAGACGGCATAATCCATCCAGATGCAGATGGCAGGATTATCATCGGATTACACCACATCACGACGTGCCCGGAAAAACATGGCACCAAGGTCACGTTATCACTCTCTCTCCCCGGGTTTTTGTAAAAAACATACATCCCACATCGAGATTTTAAATACTACACGCGCCACGGGTATTTTTCTGCCTTATCTAATTAAAAAGTCTCCACATGACCATTACGGACGTATCGAGAGAAGCCCTCTAGTCGCTTTGATAATTCCGCGAGAGTGACGGCTCCCGTTCCGCGCTGTGTTGCCGCGCTCTTTTCATAGACAAAAGGATCACACTCTATAACAACCGTTCTTACCTCAAAACAACCGAGTAACGAATGAGCATATTATGATTTATAAATAGAATAAAAAATTAGGTGCTGCATCATAACAACATGTCTCTGCCATGCTGGTTTCGTGCTATATTCTATCTGATGCAACCCCAGTCCATCACAAATGACATCGCAAATGTCATCTGAAAAAACGTGAAGTTAACAACTAAACGCGAAATGCAAAAAATGAACGTGATTTTGAAGATTGGAACAAAGTGGTATCAGTTTAAAAAAATCTTGCGTGAATATTGTTATGAGTAAATATTTAAACCTGAACAGTAAACGGCCCCGCTTACCGTATAGCTATACCAACGCCGCAGCAGCGTATCTTATAATCTTTATAATTAAGACGGTAAAGGATTCCGAGATATTATGAGATATCCTTTTGCATATAAAAAAAAATTAGATGTAGTTACATTACTTGAACATCGTATACTTTCTTCATTTCTCTGCGTAACACAATTTTCAATAATATATTTTTATTTTTTTAAATGAAAAAATGTACTGTATTTTGTTTCGTTTGTTAATTCTGTCACTGATTTGTCACTGTGAGAAATGGCTAGGAAGCGGGCAAAAACTCCAATTAATGTTTTTTTTAAATTATTTTAGTAATTACCGTAAGTACCTAATCAGAATTTTCTGCTGAAATGAAAAAAAAACGGTAAATATTCGGGATTGCTAGCCACGCTTATTATGATTTTTTAAATAAAACCTTTTGATTCACCTTACCTAACCTAACATGTACTAACCTGACCTGTAATAACCTTTTTAAAAAATAATTTTTTATTTAAAAAACATGCCTAAATACATTTATTTTATTTCCGAATTTCGGTATATAGTACCTATTTAATTTGCATAGAGTAAATGGTAATAACATCTCTTCTAGCCACTCGTAAAGTATCAGGAATCCCAACATAAGAAATTATCATTAACAGAAATTATTTTGACTGTCATTCCATACAATCCCATATAACGAAAACGAATATTTATTTAATTATTTGACGTAATTAAAATTAACAATTTACCAAATGCAGATAGTTTCCTTGTACAGTAATCAAGGTGAATCAAAAGGTTTTGTTTAAAAAAAATAAAAAAATAACGAAATTGAATAATACTTATATTTAAAAAAATACAATAGTTTAGACGTAGCCTTAGATCTTGCTTGGGGAAGTTGATTAGTTCCAGATGTTGATTCAACTTGACACACCCACGGAATAATATTATTATTCACCTGCAAACATCTCGTGTCGTACAAATTCACGCTTGACGGCTTCGGAACACCGTAATGTGTTTATGTGTGCATCTGGTTTAGTTGACTCGTGTCATAATTCAGTTTGCGTATGGTACGGGTCTCATATAGTTCTATAAAAAAATCGGAAGGATAAATATACGCGTGGGCGATCATTTTACAAATAAGTTTCATGTCTTGAGTAAGACCATTATATGGGCTTTAATAAGCATTTTTATAAAGGAGGTTGGTTTTGAAAAATCCCCAGGCTATAAGTGACCTTTTTCTGGCAGCCAGGATAATCAGGACCAGGGTTATGCGTTATCAGGACTGATGCCAAAAAATGCACTTGAACTCTTGGTTTCAATTTATTTACACTTTCTGTAAATGTAATAGTTTTTGAGTTAAATATCCTCATCATTCAAAAGGTCAAATTAAAATCTACATTCCAACAGGTATGGCAAACGGTACACAGACCTTATGTTTGGTGTATGATCTTCAATTCCTTATCTTTTGGATAGTGATGAGAAATAATAATTCCACATGATGATGAGAAATCTAAAAGAAATTCTGAAAGAACATTCATTTACATGTTACCGATGGTTATCTCTAACTTGCTAATGGTCATGCGCGTAGCGATGGGCACAATCAATGAATCATCGATGATTTTCTCGATATTTT
Organism: Hesperophylax consimilis; assembly: GCF_061612785.1. Lineage (NCBI taxonomy): Eukaryota > Metazoa > Arthropoda > Insecta > Trichoptera > Limnephilidae > Hesperophylax > Hesperophylax consimilis. The sequence continues at coordinate 29,829,129 of NC_142846.1, forward strand.
TGACTAATTAAATATTGCGATTCACTGTCGCAGTAAAATTGATTCATTAACAATTAAATTTCGGAACTCGATTCTCTAATCTCGATGTCAATAATCATTTGAAAACACAGATCAAGACAATCTTTTTAAAACCACAGAAATCATTTGAAAATAGAATCGCGACAATCATTGTGAAAAACGCCAAAAAATATAGGCAGGGGTAAAATATTCACTATGGATATAAATAATAATATGGATAGGTACAATAATTATATGCACATTTTATGTGCGTCGAGGATAACCAGCAATACTTCAGGTATGAATTCATTATGGCTCGGTCCACATTAGCTTCTAACTAGACTGTGTCTGTTCTGAGAAATTAATTACGTGCAAGTTTTTAAGCTTCTGGTATAGTGCCAATTTTTAAAGTTGTATTTAATACTTCGACTTTATGGAATTTATTTAATTCTGCTTTATATTATTTGTTTACATAAAACTGCCTTTAAAATGTACAATTTTATAATGCTTTTATAATAAAAAATAAATTGACTTTGAATTGCGTTTGAATTTAGCCGCGCCCCGATATGCTATATATGCACAACGGCCCCAGGTAGGAAGCGCCTCGCATCACATACCGTACCGGCAACTTAATTAAGTGGTCATTGTAAAAAGGGCAATTCCCCCGCAAGTTTGCCTGGTAATAAGAAGATACGGACCTGAGCCCGGGGCGCACAGGGGCGCCACTACCCACCTGCCTGCAAACAACTCTGCCGGCGCACAGTGATGTTAACAAAACTGATCAACGATAAAAGTCACATATATTAAATTAAAAATTAAGTCGTTAATTTATGGTAAATATTTTTAGGTGGAGGGTGTGCGCACAGTCGCCCTGAGGACTATTTATTGGATCACTAACACCTCTGCCTTGGGTCACCCCAAGTGGTTCGCTTGGTGACTTGGCATGGGTGCCTTGATTCATGTGGTGAGGAAAATCTAGGTCTTGGTGGCAGAAGCATCAGTCCACCTACTGTGGGGCGGGCCGGATTCGGAAAGACTAGTTTAAATTAAGTAAATATTATGTTTTACATCTTAATATATAAAAACCACGCGTCACTGTATTCGTACACGCTAATCTCCGAAATCGCCCAAACGATTTCAATGAAATTTTTTTCAACGAAATTTTTTCTATTGTTTTTTTTTAGATTTATCATCCAAAAATACAAACAACCACAAATTTTAACTTCCCTACATAGAATGCGGTCGATGGCAGGACAACGTCTTGTATTATAAAATGCCCTCCAAAGTTGTTCAGTTAAATTGTAACCAGTTCTCGCAAAACTCGAAAACTAGTCCACCGATAACGCTGAAAAATTAAAAGTTTGTTCTTATTATTGCCTAGAAGAAGAAGAAGTCGGGGACACTCGAGGAATACTAAACGCAGTATCTCTGCACTGTAATGAGATCGAGACGAGTAAGTCGATGTAATCTAAATTATCGAAGGAAGCAAACACTTTGTGGCTTGACATTATTACACAAATGAAAGAATATCTTTGTTTTAAACCACTTTATTACATTTATAGACATCGACCGGTTTCGGTTGAACTCAACCTTCGTCAGGACGGTACGAATATAAACTAAAATATAATACAGAGGAAGATTATTAAGTAAACAATAAAGAAAGATAAAGTATATAAATGTGAGGGAGAGAGCATTAGGGCAGCGGAGTAGGTAGTGGGGTCGGGGAGGGGTGGGGATTACCCAGGGAGAAAGGAAACATCTTTAAAATAGGGCTTTTAGTGAGTTCTATCTGTTTGTTTAAAATTGGGTAATTATTTTTATTTTTACATGCTTTTGAGATTTCCAATGATTCTAGATTATTGAGACGTATTCCTATTTTATTTTTATGTAGTATTTGAACTCCTGTCGTTCTATTAAATGTATGATTAGTGTTAATTAGGTGTTCGAAGAACATGTCAGGTGTTTAAAAAATACCGGTTTTTCAGAATTCAGCTGGTATTATATAAAATTTAATGCCGAAAAAAGTAATAATAACTAAAAATTACATCACTGGTGAGTCGACAAAAATCGCTAAACCAGTATTTGAATACAACATTAATATTATTCCATTTTATACAAGAAAAAAATTATCTTGCGAACATCACTGTATATCGTAGCGCCATAGCGTCGTATCGTCATATCGTCGTAGGGTCGTAGCTTCGTAGCTTCGTGAACGCGTGGGTGGCTGGCGGCAGCGCTATGCAGCATGAATAACATGAAATAACGCTGTACCCAGGGGCTGTAAAAAAATATATTTGCTCACTTTTAAAATTTATTTTCTGAGCGTTTTAATTAAACCAGAACCTTTTTATTAACTTACAAGTAATTACTAAAACCTTTTTTTCACGAATCTCAGCTCAGTCAGTGTTTTGCTAATTAGGTATTTTCCAACCTGCATATATTTAACCTACACAAGTAAATTTTATGTTTCGAAGATGGAACCAAATAATTATTTTGATATTGAAATACAAAAATGAAGTTTTTATTCTGTTTAGTCGTGAATCTGGTAAACTAAGGAATAGGTCAGAAAATATACAGCTAAATTGTATCAGCAAATATTAATTACTATTAATATGTCTAGCAATGAAGAGAAAAAAAAAAGAAATTGTGCTGAAAGGATAAACAAAACAGTTACTTTCTTTAATAATAGCATGCATACGTGCATATTTATGACCTCATAAAATAACTTGAGATAACAAACCCGCGAGTCGACCCTGTGTTATATTCCAGCAAAATGTTTGTGCAGCACATAGAGAAATCCAGGGATTTTCTGGGTCACCGCCACAAGTCTCTTGAAAATGTCCCTTATTTTCAGGAAACTCAGACTATAATAATTAATGGGTACTCGTTACAGCCAGAATTGGATTTCCAATATCATGTAGGTTTATGAAATTTAGATAGTTGGAAAGTGTGGGTTGGAAACTATGTGTGAAGATGTGTTTTGGTGGAAATATCGATAACTAAACATCCAAGAACTAAAATCAGGACAAACAAGAATACAAAATATCAACATCTGCATGATATTGCTGAAAATAATACATAAATTAAAAAAAAAAATCTGAAAGTACCTGTTGTGAATTTCAGAAATTTTTAGTTTCTTTTATTATTTTTATAATGTTAACTAACTAATGGTCCTACTGCCATATAACATTATTTTTATTCGACATATAAAGTATTCCCAGGTAGAACTCGTGTCCACGTTATTGAAGATCATTTGAAAGGAACGTACTACGTAACTTGTTTCTTATTAATGATGGTTGACGGTGACCATTCTTCTATAATTGACGGAACCTTTGCAAATGAATATATTTATATCATTGACGTTGTATCAATAAATAACTATGTCGATGATTCATGTACTTAATATTTTATTAGTATGCATACATAAATACGAATTTGGAATCGAAATAACAACGCGAGTTAGTAAAATATTTATTTTTATTGATATATATATATATATATGTTCAGTCACAAATATATGTCTGAAGAAATAAATATGAATATTTACGAACACAAATTTGTAGCAAGTTTTGAAAAAACTTATTTGATTTCTACACGTCGAACGGTTTCGCTTGATCTCAACCTTAATCGGGACAATAAACATATAAATTAAATTAGAGCACAGAGGTTGATTATAATGTCAACAAAAGAGAGGCAGAGAACATTAGATCGGTTGAGGGGTAGGTAGAGGGGTGTCTGTTAAAAGTTGCTTTCCTTCTCCCTATGAAACCCCCACCCTTTCCCTACCCCTCTACCAGCCTGTCTCTGATGCTCTCTTCCTCTCATATGCTTTTTCTTTCTTTTTGGTTTACCTTATAATCTTCCTCCGTACTGTAATTTGTTTTATATGTTTACTGTCCTGATAAAGGTTTAGATTAATCAAAACTTGTATATGGTGGTTTTTAAGGCTGGCCGCATACATACGTTTTTCGTATTCGATTTCCGAATTCGTTTTCCGTATTCGGACATCCGAATGCACGGAATCAGTAGAAAATACATTAACTGCCGCACACGTTCGTTTTAGTTCCGAACGGAACAAATTCCTTACGCACGTTCCGAATGCGAGCCGGCGCGTTCGGAGAAACCGAATGGAAAAAACCTAATGACGTCATGTGGAACGCAGCTATTGCATACAGTTTGTTTGTGCCGACGCAAACGTACGGAAATTTCCGTTCGTAATTCAGTGTTGCCAACGGATCTTGACCTAATATCGCCGTTTCTCATACATAAGGTAGCGTAAAGTAGCCGAATTTGCTGTTAGGTGGGACATCTTGCCCTTGTTGGCAACACTGGTACTGACGTTTATACATTCCGAATGAAGAAAAACCAACGTTTGCGCTAGTCTCACGGAATTCCGAATACGGAAAACGAATTCGGAAATCGAATACGGAAAACGTATGTATGCGGCCAGCCTAACAAAGAACTTTTTCATTTATAAAATGTCAATCCACAGTGTGTTGTTGAAAATTTAATTAGTTACCTTTTCCAAAAATCGCTAAATAAATAAATAAAACAAGAAATGGTCATCTTATCATTTTGATATTCGAAGTGTTACAAATCTAAAAATAGGTCATAATAACTAACAAGATAAACTATATGACTTTAAAATTGTACAATATTATTTTTACGGTAAAAATATAAGTAAATAAGTATGTTATTTGTGTATGGTAATCTGTGCGAATTTTATTTGCATGTGGTTTTTTTATAAAATAAATAATTCGTTTTTTTGCTTGTTTTACAACTGGCAATACCACAATAGTTATACAATTCGAAAGAAACATACATTTGCAAAATTTCTGTAGGAATATGATTAAAGATATTCGACATTCTAGTATCTCCTATCGTGTTCATTTTCATACGAGACATGTGAGAAGGAAGATTTGTATGATCAGCTTTTCGGACGATCGTCGATGATGTGAATGCGATTTCTCCCTGGGACTAGTATTTTATGTTCGTAAAAGCCCAATAGATGTTCAAAAAATGAATAAATAAATAAATTAAAAACTTTTGCCACCTGGTATGAAACCAATCCAATCTAACCTTACCAAAAGAATTCCTTTACGATAATAATTTAATATGAAGATATTTATTTGGTAGTGTTTTATACCACAATTTTTTTTCATGAAATGACAGAATTTTTGATTTAAAGCGCTGTCAACAAAACAAAATAATGTGTCTTTGGTTTGAAAATTTGGTCGCCTAGAAGTGTTTCAGATGCTTTAATTAAATAATGCGAGTAGAATAAATCTTTAACTTTGAAATAATCGAGAATTTTTGGATAAGTTTTTTATAAGCCCAGAAAAAAATAATGTATGAGGCCTATGAAAACTGCTTTAAAGTTCAAAATTTCCTATTTACAAACCCACTTTCGGTTATAATTTTATTGTATATTGTGGCAAATTAAGTCATTTATAAAATGATCGGAAAAAATTAAATATTTATGCCTGAACATCCACAAAATAAAATAAAGACACTTTTTATCCTTTTTTTTTTCTTACGTAAATCAAAGTAGGCGGATGGTGTTAAGCTGGAATTTAAACTTTATCGCCATCTACATAAGGGGTGTTATTGATAACGTCTTGATTTAAAATATCACACGACGTAGTGCATCGCCTTAAATATTAAATTAAACTACGCATCACATATTCCCGATTTAAAAATTAAAATTTCAACAATAGTTACTTCTATATACTTACTTCTATATGAAAAAAAACGAGACTAGTAATATATATATATATATATGAATGATGAGGTAGCAAGTATTTTATGAGAAAAAAGAGTTGAAGAGATATTTTTGGGATTTTGGTTTTTAGCGAATTTTGCTTGTCGGAAAAATATCTTATCGGTATTTAAGCTGTCTAGAAATCGACCTTTAGAAATATCTGGCACAATGTCTACTCTAGATTGCCTTTTTGGCATATTAAGTGATTTCACAGAGTTTTAATAAGTATTAAATAAAACTTGTTTTATGAACAAGAAATAAAAATGGAACTAAAACAAAAAAAAGGTTTATTCTTATAAAATCTTAACCTACTTTGTCTACAAAACCCTTATTTACAAAAATTAATGAACGACAAAACGTTTTATTTTGTTTAATTTTATTTGTCTGAGATTTTGCCCAAACTATTAAATTGTTCTTATTAAGGCGATGCACTACGTCGTGTAATATTTTAAATTGAGCCGCTATGAATAACAACCCTTACGTAGATAGCGATAAGGTTTCCCGCTTAACACCATCCGCCTGTTTTGATTTATGCAAGAATAAAACAAGGCCAAAAAGTGCCTTTTTTTATTTTGTGGATGTTCAGGCATAAATATTCATTTTTTTTATCATTTTATAAATAACTTAATTTGCCACATTATACAATAAAATCATAACCGAAAATGGGTTCGTAAGTAGGAGATTTTGAACTTTAAATCAGTTTTCATAGGCCTTTACATATTTTTTTTCTGAGCTTATAAAAAGACATATCTAAAAAATACTCGATTATTTCAAAGGCCAAGATGTATTCTACTCGCGGTATTAAATTAAAGCATTTGAAACATTTCTAGGCGACCAAATTTTTAAACCAAAAACACATGATTTTGCATTACTACGTATGGCATCGCCTTAATTAGAGCAAAATTTTACTTGCGCTGTTACTGCAAACGAATATGAATCGAAATAAAGTAACTGCAATTTATTAATGATGTTACGAGTGTTCAATTTTTTAAAAATAATTTTACCTTTTTCTTGAATAATACCAATCTGTTTATTTCTAAAATTCTTACACATCCTACAATTTATGATATTACTTTTTACTTCTACACCAAACTCAAAAGCTAGTTCTCTTCATTGGTGTAGAAATCCTAAAAAACACATATTTCACTATGTTGTTCTTATGCCATTTACTACGTATTATTGTAAAAATATTATTAATTACATTCTTTTATATGTTATGTATTTTAAATGAATAACTTGTGAAAATACTTGTCCGAAATAAAAAAAAATAAAAAATTAAAAGCTTTCATTCTCACAAATTATTCATTAACTTTGGAAAATAATGTTAACTGAATAAAAAAAAAATTATCTTGCTTTACATTTTCTTAGATAAGATCACACCCGACAGACCGATATGTACATTCAACCATTAATAAAATATAGAACAGACTCTCAGAGTCCAGTTTCTACCCATCCGTAGTCTTGAATTACGTAAAACTTCCTCCCTATCGGTTTTTCTGAAAGGAGGTAAGTTACTTTGACTGGCAATTGAGTTCTCTGGGAAAGTATCCTGGAATTTTCTCTCGCAGGTTGGTTTCCATCCAACTAAATTGGATCTGCGTTCTTTCTACCATAAACACGAGCATACTTTCTTGAAATTATATGGAAGTATAGAAAGTAGTGCAATTTTGTTTGTGCGTGGCGATACATCTATCATGCATTGAAGTCGTTACTTAACGTATCGTTATACGAAGAAAAACTGAAGTTACAAGTCAAAGTGTTTGAAAAAATGGGTTTCTGATATTATTATAAAGATTATTGTAATACATAGTTATTGCGAAACTATTTGGACATCAAACTCCAAATATTTACTAAAGTTGTAGCCTTGAAGACGTATTTTGACCGAAACCATTGAATTTTGTGAAAACACTTACTAGTAATATAGCGGCTCTAAACAAACACGGTTTTTGTGAAACCAAATATTTTAGAAATAGAACTGTAATCATGGACCATGGTAATATTTACATTGTTAAAAGTCAACAATAATACAATCAAAAATACAAAGTCAACAAAAGAGTCAACAGTCAAATAACCAGGCACACCACGCTTCTTCACATATAAACCAACACCACGTTTGCAGCAAATAACTCGCCAATTTCTCGTGCCATCACAACATAAACTTACCAGGAAAATGATTACATTTTTAATGTCGTTTACAATTCGTGTGCTTGTATTTCTTATCTTCATCTCTCCACACAGTTTTTTCGTGTTTATTATTTTATTGTTATTATTACTCGCACCCACATTCATCTCTGTTCAAGATCTGTTCTCATCCCTTACGATATCAAAAAGAAAAAATAAGTATCATTATGAAAAAAACTGGGCAATTATTCGTCTAAATCTTAAGACTGTTTTTTTTATTTAATTAACATTACTCGCTTAATACCATATTGCTGTTTGGCTGCAGAGGAATAAAACGAAACGTTTGATGAAAAAATCAGAAAAGTCAGCAATTCAATACTGAAATTAACACTCGTGTGTCGTATGTATTTAGTTTGAAATTATTAGTAAGGCTTTTCTGCTATGGTAGGTAAAAACACAATAATTACTAAAATTTACACAAATTAGTTGAATATGGGAAGTTATTAAGTATCGAATTTTGCAAGTTTTAAGAAGGATATAATTTTAAAATATTCGTATTTTTAATCAAAAAAGCTGATGCTGTTTTTGTGTTATCGCATTTTCACCATTGTCGGTAAGTTAAAATGCAGTATTTGTATTTTTGTAAGTAAAACACAGTAACTACTCTGAACGTCCTGCGTTCATACTTACATTCACGAACTTGCCTAGTTATTTTTAAATACATTCTCCTGCAGCAATGTTTTTCGCTTTATGTGGCCCGCCATGGACCCCGGCGTGTGTAGATAAACGTTATTCGTTAGTGTATGTTGTGTTATGTTCATAGACATATGAATATTAGTAGACCTGCCCTAAGTGATTAAAAGCGTATTATTCCCCACTCCCCATACCGGTTCCATTGGAGCCGGCTGTGCTCGCGTATGGCCTCCCGTGAATTTAGAAAACGTGACGTCATCATTCTTGTGTGAACTATGGTCGAGGCATCATCAGTTCATTTTACGAAATAACACGGCAAAATGGTGGCTTGTGCTATGAAAACTTGTAAATATAGATGTGAAAAAGAGAATAAACCCAATTGTCGTATTACATTCCATATATAAGCATTATTTTACTTTATTTTAAGCTTATGCACATCGTATAATATGGATCAGTTTTAGAAACATATACTATCACGCGATGGACGCGAAACACAAAGCCGTGCACAAGAATCAGGGATGTGCTTTCGCCTTTTGCGCTTTGATAAAATACATAATAGTATCATTTGGAACTCCGTCGTATTAATAAAGGATAATAAACCAATCATTTTTAAATTTATTCCAATTTAATGGCGTTATTACTAAACGAGTTTTGAATTTTACACAACTCATAAACAACACTTAATATAGGATAAATGGTTGGTTATCAATTGTGAAAAAATGGTATGTTTGGAAGTAAAAGGTAGATACAGTGAGCATATTTGGAATGAAAAATGTATGTGTCATTTTGCTGTCCGATGATATTTTTTTATCTATTAAAATTAAAAATATTATATTTTTCTATCGCACGTCACCACCGATCATATATTATCTTTGGATTATACTATCACACGTTGCAACGGACCACGTGTTAGGTACGCGCTTGTTTCGAATGTACGGTACTGTTGGAACGAGAAGGAGTGCATATCACGTAATGCACTAGGTTATACCGAGTGGCGATGTGTGATAGAAAAACATGTTTTTGTTTTTAATTGAAAAAGTGTCATCGGACGGCAAAATGATGTCCAAATTTTTACTCCAAATACTCTTAGGAATCGCTGGTAAAAGCTGTGTGTATATAATTTCATTTGTTTTACATTTCTATTATCTTCTTAAAAGTGAAATGTTATATATTTTTCTTAAAGATTTCATTATTTTATTATTAATAGAAACAGAGCGGTTGTGACAACCGTCCAACATGGTTGGTGGCTGGGAAGTAAATTATGAACATTTATAAAAGTGTCTTAACTAAATACGTAAACAATATATTTGACTCTGAAAATAGAAGAAATTTATTTTGCCGTATAATGCATAATTGTAATAATTAAAATAAAATAACTTTGTTTGAATACCACTTTATTGTATATATTTATAACCAACCAGTTTCAGTTTGTGTTGACTCGACCTCCTAATTGTTCCTAACTCGCTTGAATGAGGTTTTTATACCTCCTTCTCTCCAGCGTTCAGTTTCGCTTTTGCAAAACGATATCGTGCTGGGCCTAGCTAACTCTGAATATTCCCCGCCCCTGTGGTATCGCACACAGTAAAATAAGGCCTACGCTTTGGGGTTGATCTACAATAAATCCCTTAACTTCACGTTGTGTGATTTGTTAATTCGAAGCCCCCCCGCTATGGGGTGGTAGGTATTTAATGTCTCCTTTCTGTGGTAACTCCCGGTTCTTTTTAGCCAAAGCGTGGGGAAAACGTCCATCGACCCTCAGCGAGTTCTACAAGGAACGAGTACGTGTCTCACCTAACTTTCGAATACTGGACCCTATTACTAATCGACCTAACAGCTTATATCATATCTTTAGAATTTCCTTGTATCCCCGCCCTTACCTAATGTCCCCGTGTTTATAAATTCTAGATTGTGACATAGAACCGTACCCCCCCCCCCCCCCTCTTGTGTACGGGCTATTAAACCCTTCGTTGAATAGTGTGTTGTTTCCGCATAAGTACTGGGACTCTCTCGTCGGCCTCTGTAACGATGTACTGAAACTAGATAAATGGATTTAGCTGTGGTTAGTAAACTTTGGGTGTTGCGGATGGAAGTGGAAACGAGAGAAAAGGAGATGGGAACGGATTAAATGACGAGAAAAAAAAGGTTTTTTTTTTGCAAACTGGGTCGGCACCTCACTGCCCCAAATGAAATGGTCGCTATTCTTCCAAATGCAAAACCCCAAGAACCAATACGTGTCTGGCTTTCCCCGAGGTCTGGTCTAACTTCTTCTTATAGTCGCCTTGACACCTCCGGACCGCTCACGTCAGAGGGAGAGGTAATGCACCTGTTGGAATATCCCAAATCACCCCGCCCCGCTTCCTCCAACGGACTACTTTACTGACTGTAAAAGGGGAATTTTCATTGCGTCCCTTATCATGATGCTAAACGCGTGCATGTTTCAAATAGGTTTGTTCTGGTGAGGCTTTCAACGTCCACTAGCCGCCAGGCCTACTATCCACCTCACGAAGGTTGCTGCAAAGGATCTCGAGGGTCTTCCAGTCGAGTTGCATCAACCTCCGGGTAAACCCCGCTTTAGTATGTGTTCGTCCTCCGATTTTGAACCCTCGTTCATCACGCCGACGTCCCCTCCACGCGATTTTGAAAGACTTGGAGCCCGTTCAATTAAACGCCTTCGCAGCGAACCAAGGCCCAAACATTCCAACTTGACATTAATTTTCATACTGCCTTCTCGTGTCCTCTCATCCGACCCGGCTCCGCGAAAAGGGATGACCTCCCGAACTCTTCGTGATTCTCCATACAACGTTGACGCCCCGAAATCGCGTGATGAGGAAAGTAGAAAATCTTCTGAGCCGAGGAAGTTGTGTGCTTTCCCAAGACAGCTTACGGACAACATACTCCAACGGTGAGTTCTAAGCCGAGGCCAAAGGTATTTAGGAATTTGTTAGTGAACATATAAGGTTATACAAATATTATTAATTTTATTTTTTTATTTGTTTTGAGCATGAGTTGGTTGCAGCTAGTCGCTTCCATGTTGATTCGAGGTGCCTCTGCGCGGCTGCCAACTCGGTAGAATGTACGACTTTTGTCGTCAGGCACGGACGTCGAGTGATTTATGGGGTCCCTTTTTTTCCTTTTGGGTCGTGTGTCGCCACTAACTGCTTACAAATAAGTAGGTCATTGGCCTCGTGCTAAACACAGCTGTTAGAAGCAAGCAAACAGTTCTAAATGTGATACTATTTTATCAGTTGCAGCCCCATCTTCGTCGCAATTTTAACGTTCTGGAAATATATATTCATGCAAGATCACTCACCCAAAATCGTTATATTACCAGTCCAGTCGGGATATCGACGACATGTACATTAATCCACGTCCAGGGGCTGTAGGTAGGATGTAGAAGCCCCTAAGCCGTTAAGGGTTCGTATTAAATTCGAAATCGGTTCTCTATGTCACCCGTCTACTCGCCGGTAGAACTATAACCATATTGTATCTAATTTTTCTAGCTAAAATTTCTACTTTCATACGCCGCTCCGTAGATAGCACATAAATTACCTGATACTGGAATTCGGAATGTTTAAGCGGATCATTTCTTTCAATAGAATGGTCTCTTCCTCCCTAACCGTAAATTGATAGTTGACATGCATCGGTATCTGTTGGCCTCCACTGTACCTAATCTAGATATCTCTCCCTATCGACTATTTTAGAGTATCTAAGTAAGTATTTGCCGAGATCTACCCAGAACCCCCTTCCCCTCCCTAGAACCTTTCATATATTATCTGCCACCTTCACTTCGATTTTTTCACTCAATTCTTATATCGTGTAGACCGTTAAAACCTTCCCGTGTTCGCAAGGAAAACACTGTCTATACCCCCAATTCAAATGAGCAATTTACCCTACGTTTTATATATTGGAAATTAATTATTATTAATTTTGACCAGAAGGTCCACATGTGATTTACGAATGATGTATTTAGCTCTTATTAAATTCTATTCTCCGAGTAAATTCATTCGCCGCGTTTCTACACGATTTTTATTATTATTTCTTTTTGATCAATGTACGCTGTCTCTTCAATTTCACAATAAATTTAGAACTTTGACTTAGCCGTTTTCGTCTGGTCATTTGATAATTATTATGGTTCTCTATTTTTTTCTCCTCTAATGGCACACGCGTTATTATTAAACATTACCGCAGTCGAGTTTCATCGTTTTATATTAGTCTGAACCAAGAGACTCCAACCCGTGAATTTAGTATCGTCTAATTATGAGTTTACCCTTTTTTTTTGGTTGAATCTAATTAAATTTTAAAACACTTCAATTATTTCAATTAATATTAAAACCACAACTTCACTATATTTAAAACTCTATCAGTTTAGTTTAAAGATAGCACACCAAACTGTCGCGACGTTAAGTTATCGAAGCCCGACTCCAACCAAGTTAAAACGAAAAAAACCCTGATTTCCTCCAAACAACGCTATTTAATAATGTTCTTTCGAATAAATCGACTTAAAATTTGTGCGACTTTCGCCTTTATGAATTCAAGGTTTCACTTCCCGTTAAGTTTAGAATTGCATAACCCCGTTTCAGGATTTTTGGCCCCCGCCTGCCGAGTTGAGGTAGACACCTACCCCCCTGCCGAGACGGGTACAGGCGCGTACTCGGTGGCCTGACTTCCGAGCGCCCTCTCGTAAATGATATACGGCGATGTAGATTATTGCGTAAAATTATTTGATTATTTTTTCTCGTACACGTGTTGTGTCCGTAATATTGGTTGATTTCCGGCCTATAGACTAGGTGTAGCTCATTTCTATATCGTTGTTTTCGAAATCTTTCCGAGAAATTCGCTATTGATATCGATAATATAATCGATAAATTATCCCAACTAACGGAAGCTTTTCACCTATTATGTCCAGCGCTTGCGCAATCCAGTATCCTTCCTTGTGTGCTGCCTTCTAGCATTTGATTGGTGTCTACACGATCCGTGGGTGATCCCAGGACACATATACCTTCCTCTCGGTGATGACATACGTAGGCATTCGTTCCAAAATTTGATTCGACACGTTTTTTGTAATTTCGCCTACCTGTTTTGACTCTTTTCGTGATATCCGCCGCATATCTTCTGGTAATTTTTCGTAACCCATCGCTGTCCACTACCCGAGTCGGTGACACCTCTTCCATCATGAGCTAAACTACCTTTCGGGTTTCTTTTCGATTCCTGGTCCTTCCTTTTCGGTGATCTACGCCCAGTACATCCCTGTTTTTACAGTTTTTTTGCGTCTAGTTTTAGCCCAACCCATATACCCCTTTCTCGCTCCATCCAGGAATTTCAATATATTATCCTCGTAACTTTGTTTACGCGCAAAAAAAGGTCGTAAAATTTTGATCGTTAATCAAAGACTTCGTGACCCATTAACTTTTATGTCTTTTCTTAATTACCCAACTTGCATCTCCCCCGTGTTAATATAATTAGGCAATTTCGGCCAAACATCCCATCTTAAGTTAAAATTCGTGTCCATTGTCAACACTTGAAATAGCACTCAGAACCTCAGCGATCGTAAACAATTCTCTCTATGAGGATCACCTCGTAATATGTCTTCTGGACCAAAACATTCTAAAAAACCATCTTCTTTCGCCAAACCGTCACCCCCCTGTTTCGTTATCGCTGGTTGGGTATCGCTTCGTTTCTACCTTAGAATGCAAATTTATCGTCGTTCTCCAAGTGCCCTTACACGCATCGTGAGACCGGATCCCAAGGTTAGCTCAACAGTAAATCAACCTAGAGTGTTTCGTGTCTTTAGACCGCCCTTAGTCTCCGTGATTGGCGAAAAATTATTTAATTGATTTTGGGAATGATCTGATTCGTTGAGCTCCATCACGCCTCTTTTCAATTATTACGTGGTTAACACCTATTACCGACGTAGGTTTCTATAATAAAGCTTCTAGTATGTCCCAGAGATGTCCATAGTCTGTTCGTTTCTCCCTATTCTCTGAACGTATTTTAATTTATGAAAAAAAAAATTCTTTACGTTCCTTTACCCCAAACAGGTCCATTACAAGTTCAACCCGAAAGTTCATCAGGGTTAATAAAAACATATTAAATTCATTAGAGAAGTGTATGGGTACTTATTATTAATCTGGAAGAGGGAGAGAGAACATCAACTTTGGTGGGGGTGGAAGACTTAGGTAAGAGAGAGGGGGTAAACATAGGTGCAGGGAATGGAAATATATTTAAAATGGGGTGTTTGTTAAATCTAATTGTTTATTTAATAAATTGATTTTATTAACTTTAAGGGATTTGTTTTTATCTCGAGTGCTTCTAAATTGTTGAGGCGTAGACCTATCCCGTTTCTATGTAATACATCTATACCTGAAGACTTATCAAATGAGTGATCTTTACCTATTAAATGTGTTGCAAATTCCGAAAAACCTGTTGTTTAAGCATCTCAAGTGCTCAACTACCTGCGTTTGAACATTTCTTGCAGTTTTACCAATGTAAAATGCTTCGCAATCATTACATTTAAGTTTATAGATGCCAGAATGGCTTAAATTATTTTCTTTATCCTTGGAGTTAATTCAAAGTTTACCTAGGTTATTATTGGTATAAAAAGCGGCTTTAATTTCTGTAGGAAATTTTAAAATACATGAGGACGAGAAATTATTAATGTATAAAATTCTACGACAACCGTGGTTTTTATTTACTGCGATGTTGGGGATACTAGTGTATAGGAATTTATTAGAAAACATGAGTCGTTGTTTTTTTGCAAAGATTTTATCAATTAAGGTATGGGTATATCCGTTACCTATGGCGATAGATTTGATTATAGAGAGTTGATAGAGAAGTGATGAAACAAAAACTTTATTAACTGGGTTATGTAGGTTAGGTAAGGTTAGGTTAGGTTAAAAAAAAAAAATTTCATCGTTTCTAATGACTTTATATCACTTTTTAAAAGTGTGTTGAATTGTCACTGCGTTGAGTTATCATGGAACCGTTCACAATTTGACATTAATAATGGATTAAATCTGACGAAAGTAAACACAAAAATAATAAATATATTGAATTATACTAATTTAAATAAAAATATTTTTTTATTGCAACGAAAATATGTTATAAATGACAAATTACAAATCACAAAGCGAAGCTGTCATTTTCTGTCATTAATCCTGTGAAAGGGCCGTGTTGGCAAATATTACGTAGCCAGTAAAACATATTTTTTATAAGTAATAAAAAAAAAAAAAAATACACAGTGATTGCACAACGGTTGTGAAGTGGTTTATTATTAGTAAGGCAGAAAAAATTCAAATTTTTCTCAATTGTATTTATACTGTTATTCTAGTAAACTACAAACGAATGTTTTTTTAAAACTAGTTTTATTCGTTTATCAAGATCCAGAAAATTTTGATGTTAGTTTTCAGAAATTCTCAAAAAAACTACGAAAGTATAGGAGAATGCTTTTAAATGCCGCAAAATTGTTAAAATATTTTGACGGAGCTTATCAGCTAGAGCAGGGCTTCCAAAACTTTTTTCAACTGTGACGCCCTTGCATAGTTTTTCAAAACGAGGTTGAAGTTTAGAAATCGCCACTCTCGTCTCTGCCTCTAAATTTATTTTTGATCTGTACTTATTCTTAATTACTGCAACTGCAGAGAAACCTGTCTCACACAAGTATGATGTCGCAAACGGTAATAAAACCCTTAACGCTGCAGTGCTGATGGAACGATATTCTCGCTATAAAGATTGCCTCACGACGCCCCTGGGATGATCCCGCGGCGCCCCGGGGCGTCGCGACTCACAGTTAGGGAAGCGCTGAGCTAGAGAGTAAAGTTTTATTTTATTAAGAAATAGAAAAACCTCCAATGGTGTTATTTAAAGGGCAAGCTCTTGAAAATAAGTTTTTTTGCTAAATTCTGGTACGAAGAGGTGATTTTATTGGGTTACTGAGAAAAAGTTTGTAAGAATGGCATTCAATATTTGATTTGTTTAGCCCATAGGGCTTTTGAAAGACGTGAAAGTGAACGCATCTTTCAAATTTAAGAGCAAAGTAAAAAAAAAACCTTATCTTAAGTAGAAACATTTGTGTAAAAAAACACTTTGGTGTACTTTTAAAAAGTAAAATAACATTGAAGAAGAAGAAGATAATACTAACAAATCAAAACAAAACACAGAAAAAATAAACGAATAACGTTTTCAAATGAGAATTGAACCCAGAATCTCTGTCTTGCCGGGACAACGTATTTAATCACTTGACCATTGGGACCTAATTATTAAATATCATTATTGTCGCTCTTGTATTTAAAATTCAGAATTATCAATATCATCTTGCAACTAATTCTTCCCATATTATCCCAGCTATCTTTTAAATGATCACAAATTTTCTGTAGAAATTGTTTGCAACCTAGATAGTGTCTCGGATAAACATATCCGATTTTATTTTTTTGGGATACCTATTGAGTTTTTCTAAAAGTATTTTTTTACATTAGCTCTCCACAGGAGGCCCTGAAGAATATAATTTCCCTAAGGGCCTATGTCATTTTTGGGGATGCTGCGTGGTGGTTTTTTTTTAAAGGAAAGGTAGGAAAAGAAGGAGAGGAAGATCTCAGGAAAAAGGAATGAGGGTGAGTAGGAACTGGGGGTCAGTTTGTCCATAAGTGACGGATGTTTGTATCCCACTGTGGTGCAAGGCGATGAGTTGAGAGAGTTCTGCTTGAGGACTTAAAAAATCTCTCACATTCAGTATATCCAAATTCGGTCCGCTTACGCAGATGCATACGATGCCAAGACCCAGACAATCCTCACCCATTGAACTCGGGAATCCCTGCAAGGTCACCAAATGGAGTGAACCACTGGGGGTGACCTATGGCAGAGGTACCAATACTCGCCTACCTAATTCTAAAAGAATACTATTTTTTTAATTGGAACATCTTATCATTAATAACATTTTAAAGTTATACCCATCAATGTAATAAATAGTTTTTTGTGACTTATTATTTTTCATGATTTTTTTTAAATTTACCAGTGTTATTTTCTTATTTAATGATATATTATAACCTATAAATGATATAGTATAACTTTCAAAAAAAAATTATTTGAAAAGTTATAAGAAATTACCTACAATTTATCGTGTTTTTAAAAAGTAAACCAACACTTTAGAGTGCCTTTTAAAAGTAAAGGTGAATTTATACGACATTTTTTTAATTTTTTATTTTTATTTATTTCTATATATAATTTACAGTTTCACATAATTATTTGTATTTATATATGATACATTTCAAACTTATAACTATAATATGTTGTGTGTAAGGTAGGTTTGAGAAGGTGATACTGTATGTGAGTAATATTGTATGTTCCCTGAACAAAATTGGAAGTAATTGAAATAAATAATTAAATTAAGTAATTAAACATTGGAAGTAATCATTGTGAAGATCGAAACGTGCTATAAAATAAAAAAAATATAATTTCTTTTTAAATAAATTGCCATGAATATGATGCAGGCAGATTGTTGCTTGGAACTTTATATCACGTCACACACAAATACTCTCAAGAGAACAGTGTGAGCTATATGAATGAACCAACATATTATGTTAATAATAACGAATTATTATAAACCATGATTACTCGCCTGAAATATCTTTACAAATTTAAAATTATCCTTTGTGCCATGCATAAAAAACCTTGTTTTATAAACATACTCGCAATTTAAAAAAAAAATATATGTATTAATGTTCAACTTCCTTAGTAAATTACTAGAGTTGTAAAAATGTCAAGCTAAATACTTTCAAACACAAGTTCCTAAAATATGTTAGTGTTGCTTATTAATTGGAACTGATTTTTATATCTCTTGCTGATTTAAAAAAAATCACAACTTTAGGAAAAATGGAACGTCTTCATCACTAGTAGAATTAATGATTTTGAACAGAAAACCCCTTTTATGCTATAAAGCACTTGGCTTCAGCCTTGTACAGGGTTTTCCAATAAGAGGTGTTATTTTGATATTCAACTGTAAAAGATCAATGTTTTCGTTGTTCATGTGGCACGTAGCGTCACCTTGTTGAAAATAAACGTTGTCCAAATTAATACCATGCAATTTCGGCCATAAAACATCATTAATCATCTCTTGATAGCGCAATCCATTCACCGTAACTGTTGCTCCAGCCTCATTTTCGAAAAAGTAAGGTTCAATGACTTTGCCGGACCATAAACCACACTAAACAGTCACACGTTGAGGATAAAGAGGCTTTTTAACAATAACTCTTGGGTTTTCCGAGCCTTAAATGCGACAATTTTACTTGTTGTTCAAGCGACCGAGGTGGAAATGGGCCTCATCTTTCAAGATGATTTGCATTTGATTCACTCAAGTGAATTTTAATAATTTCAATGCGTTGTTGAAACGTGTATCGTTCCATTTTTATTAAAAATGTAGTTTCTACTTGTCAAATGTAAAAAAATGACAGCTTCAAAAGTAACATTTACTTAAATAGTGGGCTATTCAAAATAACACCTCTTATTGGAAAACCCTGTATTTAGTATTCGTAACGTATTATCGCCCTAGTGTAAGACTACCGTTCAGAATTGAAACGTTGCTTGAAATGACTTTAGCCGTATTTGGTGACCAGGTCTGAATAGTTTGGCACTTTCCGACCTTCTTTATTCCCATCTCCTTGCCCTCCCCACTACCTGCAGCCTCGCAACATACCCCGATTGGGGATGCCATGTTCTCTCTGGCTCCGAAGGTGAGAGCAGTTGGGAATCTTTTGCGGTATTCGTATAAAAAAAACATTATTATTTTTTAGTTCCCCTTAACCTCAATTCACTCTGGGTATAACTGTATTCACATAGATTTTTGTCGTCCGCTATAATATGTGGGCGAAAAAAATTACAAATATTTGCATGGAAAATAAAACAAAAAATCGTAGTTCTGTGAAAAAATGTTTCGAATTTTCCTTTATTCAATAATTCATAACCAAATTTCTACTGAAATCAAAAGATTTGTAAGTAGCTACCTAAGTACATACCTATTTAATTATAATTCATAACAAATGTAACTTTTTTTTTTTAAATTTCGAATACGAAATAAGAGAATTTGTCCAAAGAATCGTGACAATCTCAAAGACAATTCTTTTTTCTAGCTTTCTTCGGGCAGGTAGGTACCATAACATTGAAAAACTGCGAATGAGAAAGTCCAAACAAACACGCCATGAAAAAATAATCTTTTCCAAACCATTAAAACGGCCACCATCTTGAAACGGAATTATGGTTTAACCTTAATCGAACAAACAATTTACATACGGAGGAAATACAAAACGGTGGATTTTTCAACCAAAGTATGTGTTATATTATGTGGGTTTTAGATATCATGTTACGTAACCCATTATATTGTGTCTCATAAGTGTTCAAAAGTAGTGTGAAGCATGAATTTTTCTCTGAAAGAGATTTTCTTGAAGCCAGCGAGAGGTCTTAAATGACTAAGTTCCCAGTAATATGTCAAAGTTGATGTTTCAGAATCAACTTCGAGGAGGTAGTGAGACTTAAGCTATATCATGTGAGAAAGCGAAATCTAAGCACACTAATTACTAATTAGTCAATTGCTAAATATTTAAATGTTCTTGAAAGTTCTGTCTCATTTAATAAAGCATCTAGAAATCATTCTCCAGAGAAAAGTGGCATTAATAATTTGAACGTGGCTGTAGGTATTTCAACTAGGTTGCGAATAGTTCTGTTATACATATCAGTTTTCTGCCTCCTGTCTGGCTTTTCTTACAATATGGATTATGAGTGAAAAATATTATGGCTTAAAAAACATATATTCATATAGATTAGCGTACGCTGATTCTGAATAGTAGTTTATCTTTATAAGTGCTCATTAATATAAAAAAAAACTATTTTTAAACTTTCAACAAAATGTCATACGTATAAGATAATATGTCAGAAAACGGATCAATATCGCTGAAACGGTTTTTCGCAAATTTCTTGGAACGCTTGTACTTTTTACACACCGGTACGATACAATAATAGTTCGTTTTATCTCCTGACATTTTAGAAGGTTTTGTTATATTCAAAGCGGTAAAATTGAAGCTATTAGCACAAAATGCAACTCAAATAAGAAGACGACCGCGACCAAAATAACCTACATCACAAAATTAAGGTTTTCGAAAAAATTAATGAGACTGTACGTAAAATTAATGGTTTAACCCCACTAGCGAGCACACCTCCTACTGCCGCAACGTGTTAGACTCTCAGCTATATAGATATATCGATAAAACCATGTAGACCAACAAATTAAAAACAAATTCTAATGTTATAAACTATTTTAGTGTGAATTTTCTTTAAACACAATACTTTTAATTTGGTAAGTCCAGTTTTCAACGGCGACGCAACCAGTCACTTCGCCTGCACTTTTTCAGTTCCAGTTGCCCATATACTTGTCAGTTTTCAAGAAATTTCCGATTCGTCCAGCTTCCAAATTAGGATAAATCCGAGCAGGAAAGCATTTAATTTGTTTAGAAGGTTGAAAAAGTCCTGTGTATTTATTACCATCGGCTTCCTGATTTGCAGGAAAAGACTGGCAGATTTATCGTCACTCGATTCTGAACACACTTTTCAACGCAATATGATTGTGAAAGATGACGGCTGAAGTTTCCTCTTCATTCTATGGTTAAACGAGCTTAAATAATTTGTGATAACTTGAGTTGCGCCGTGAGAGAAGCTTGATTTCCAATCAGTTTGCAACCGGCAGTTGCCAACCAGTTTCAGTTGCCCCTTGAGTGGATGGACTAAAACTTTTAACATTGATAAAAAAATTACTTAAAAAAATTTAAAATAAATTATTGGAATAATTTGGTAATATAAAGAATTTAATACCCAAATACTTTCAGCAAAATTAAAATAGTATATCTGAATGATTTTACGTGACTTATCACCAAGACTATATATTATAATAACAACTGTTTTTCATCTACTTCGGAGGTCAAATCACTTTGGGATTATTTATTTATTTAATGCCCAGAGGGCTTTTACATGTATATGGTACAATTTTAATGACAGTTTTGAAACTTAATAAAGAAATAATAAACATAAAATTACATTAAAAAATAATATATGCAAGAAACAAAATGAAAAAATACAGCGATTTGATTGGTTTACAAAAATATAACTTTCATTTAGGAATAGTGTTGAAATAAGTCTTTTACGTAATCCACAAAATACAAATATTTTTAGGTGTATTTAATAAGAAATGATATTGTACGTCTATTGGATTGACCAACAGATTTCAACAACGAGAACGGAATCGGACAAAGTTTTCCAATTTGGTACGTTTGACTTTCTTCTAAACAGGTTATAAGTTGACTGAACTGCAAAAATAGTTATGGTTAAAAATAGAAAAAAAAATGTAAAAAATAAAAAAATAATTTCAGTCGTGAAATTCACATTACAAATGAATCACTGGTTACAGTAAGTTTGGTACGTCTCTTAACACCCTGTATATTGTAACGGTTTATATTTACATTACACAATAATACGATTAAACGTTCTTTTTTACAAATTTACTCGTAGAGTAAATAGTTTACGACCTTTAGAACTTTTTTCTTTCAATGTAAAACAAATGAAGCAAAAAAACTTCGTTAGTAAGGTCGTTCTCGTGTATAGTTTTTAAAATTACTGATTGATTTACGATTAGGTTTTTTTTATTTTTTAAGAGGTACAGGTATAATTTATACATTTTACAAAGTTTTTTTTTTTTTACAGTATAGTAACAAACTTTTTTTTATGCAAACGCTCGTGTTAAAAAGGCAGAGAAACGTAATTAATTACTATTTTAACTATAATTTTATTTTAAACAAAGAAAAATAAAACAAAATTTACAAACAATTTTGTGAAAAATTAACAGAAAAAAGGAGGAGAGAAAAAAGAAGAAAGCAGAAAAAAGGATATCTGATATTATTTTCGAGAATTATGATATTATTTTAAAAGTGTAATAATTGAAGAAAGACTACTGAATTTTATTTTTAATGGTGTTTTTGAATTTAACGTAACTTTTTGTAATATTTACATCTGGAGGAAAATGGTTAAACTTTTTTACTCCACTATATTTATAAAATTGTTGGGCTGTGGTGAGGTTGCAACACGGGTGGTTATATAACCATGCACATTTGATCTGTTGCTGTTCGAAAAAAGTGTTTGGTTTTCGTTGTTGAAAGAATCTTTATGAATATGTAAAATTAATGTTTTTTTATAAATGATTAGCAGAGAAGGGACTTTAAATAATCTGATGGTGGGGTAATCATATGGCTTATTTAAAATTATTTTTATTAATATTCTCTGGATGATTTCTAAAGGCAAGATAGAGGTTTTAAATGCACCACCCCAGCCAACAATTCCATATTGCATTACAGATTGAATCAGTGAAAGATATATGTTTCGTAATAGTTTGAGATTTAAATACTTTACTTTATATTTAACCTTTACACTTTATACCGTATATTATACTTTAAACTTTATGCTGTATACTTTATACATTGTACTTTTAACTATATTTTTATATTTATGTTAATGGCACATGTCTTGCCGTTTGAATTTAAATAAATATATAAATATCCACGGACTCGGTGTAATTAATGCCCTCCATAAGTATTCTGGGCAATGAGGAATACATATGGTAGTTAGTACCAGAATTTCGGCACGAAAATAAATCCCGACTTCTAGTAAATTTCTAGTAGACTTATAAAATGTAAGAAACGTAATTTTTTGGACGTGAGGTATATTGTTCACAGAACTTCTATTTTATAACATGATTTCTAAAATAATATCATTTGAATTTAAATGTTTTTAAGGATTCATTACAAAAGTGAGATCTCTGCGCGAGTACATTAGCTTCGTTCTGTAATTTCCTCAAATATAGTTCATAGCATTGACAGCAGTAGGTAGATTTCTTACGATAGATTACTGTTTCTTCAATATCAGAATTCCAAGTTCATTTTTAAGTGCGTCGTCGCATTAACTCTCCTTTGACAAAAATTCTAGGTACATTGAATCGAAATTGACTTGGTCTTTGAAAGAGTAGACGGTATATTTTCCTTCCAAAGCTCTATTCAATTATTTACAAAGACTCGACTTTTGCATATCTGTTTCACTACTTTAAACAGAGTATATTAGGGGTACTCAGAGCAATTTTTTTTGGAATGATACAGTTATAAAAAGAACGGATTCTAAAAGAGGTAAACCACTTCATATTTCGAGCCTCAGAGAAAATAATCTAAAAAGAAAATTTCACGAAAACGTTTCAAAACCACAAAAACAATAATTTTAGTGGTAAAATGTCATTCTTTGTAAATTTTAAAGTTTTTTTAGATTAAATATACACAGAAGACCCTGAGGAAAATAATTTCCCTCAGGGCTTATGTCATCTCTCAGGATGCTGTGTGGTGGGTTTTTGAGGAGACCAAGTAGTGAACATAGGTCTTGAAGAGACCCATGTTGTAGGACTCAGGAACCACAGCCGAGGTGTTGAACTCAAGAACGTTCTCATGTGACAAATATAAACCGTGTTCGTATGTTTTTTATTTCTAAAAAGTATTTTCATAATTTATTATTTTAAAATACATAACATATAAGAAAATATTACAATATTGTTACGAAAATAAATAGTGAACGGCATAAGAACAAAATAGTGACAAATATGTTTTTTTAGTATTTCTACATCAATGAAGATATGTTGGGCGCGCGTTTGGCGTATTTTCCGAGTATGCACCGGTGCCGAAAGGATCGATGACGCTAGTTCCACGGAGCATCTTCCATAAAATAAGTACAGTATACTTACCTGACATAAGTACAGCATACTTACCTGACACCTGTGCTCTAAAGATCGCAATCCGCTTGTTAAAATAGGGGAATCAACCAAACGGACCGCCTGTTTCTGCACAGAGTCTAGGGTTTTTTGTTGCCAAATTTAACAGTAGGGCGCACTTACAATTTGTACAGGGTCAGCAGTTGTTTACTATTAAATTATCCGCGGGTCCTGTACATTTGCCCAGCTTCTGAGAGACTAACTTGACTCTGGCTTCAATTGAGCCTCCATGCCTGAGCTGGTCACTAAGAGTTACACTATGCATATCAATGGAAGGCATGTTGGGAAGATTGCTTTCGTTGAAAGAAACTTATGCTAGGGTTGTGTTTATTGTGTCCTATTTTTTTTTCAAAGAAAAATATTTAAAAAAACGACTGAATTGCCTCTTTTGGTTTCTTGCTGTATACGAGTTAGTTTTAATTCAAAGCTAAAACAAGATATCTCAAGCTATTTTTCTAATCACTTTCCACGAATTGGAAACCTTTGCGAAGTAGGTATTTTAGCGGATTTTTTAAATTTAAATTTGAAAGCAAAGTAACACAGTCCAGTAACCTTGTTGCCTGAAATGGGAGATCGCATAATTATAATCAAAAACTAGTTTCTCAGGGTTAAAATTGCTAAAAACTGAAAAAAGGTAGAAAATTTCGAAGTATTTTGGATTTTCGACAATGTTGCGGTAAGCGCTTGAGGTAGGAAACTTGGATTATTAACTAAGCCAATATGATAAACAACTCACGACGCAGGGTCTGATGTACATTGTTACTGGACTAACAGGGAAAAGATATCAAATCTATATTAAGTGTATTTTGGTTAATGTTCTATCTATCTACATAATATAAATAAAAGTATCTATGGCGAGCAGGCTTTATTTTTATTCAAACCTTAATTATTTATATAAGAATTATGAAATTTCGCACGCTTGATTTCGACAAATTCACTACATGAAATTTCGAAAAGTAAAATATTGTTACTTCTTGATGAAATTTTGAAAAAAATTACTGCCCACACCGGATTTTGAAAAATTCAGTGTAAAACCCGGTTATAAATAAAACGCAAAACTGCATTAATTGGTAAATTTGCTTGTCTTTTCTTTTAGGATATAGCCGGTTATCCTATATAATTTGTAACCTTACGTCACAGGTTATAAAAATATAAGTCCTCAATTTTTCTCTAGAAATACGAAATTTTCAAAATGAACTTTACATAGTAGTTTAGGTTTAAAGCCTTACCCTTTTACGAATAAATATGTTCAAAAAACTCGTTTTTATTAAAGATATATTGTCTATGTCCTTAGATGAATTAAAAGGGAAGATATGTTACTTAGACAACGCGCGTGGTTGCACTGAACTCGGTTTAGTGGACAAACTGGTGATTTACTGCGTTTAGTATCGCACATAAGCGCGTCTCACTATGTATGATGTTATCTGTAGCCATTTCATTCATTCATTCATTCAAAAAAAATCATTGTGGCTATTCTTTTCTTGTGCGTTTCGTTATTCGATATAAATCTAGAAATAGGAATTTGCCATATTTTTTATTAGATTAGTACGAACATAACGCGTCTAATATTCATTAAATGATGAAAATTTAATTTGTGTTACTAAAAATTATTGATCTAGGCATTATGTTCGACAGTAAACTTACCTTTGTATGTCATATTAATAATATTATCAACAAGGCCCTAAAGACTCTTGGCTTTGTTTTGAGAGCTGCAAAAGATTTCAATAATTTAGGAATATTTATTATGTTATATAAAACTCTTGTCAGATGCCAACTTGAGTATAACTCTACGTTATGGTCTCCATTTTTCAATATTCTTTCAGATAACATTGAAAAGATTCAACGGAAGTTTCTAAGGTTTATAAATTATTAATTGCATATTCCTATACAAAACATAAATTACAATTACCTCTTGTATAAAATGTCCCTATTGAAACTTTCAGAAAAAATAATAAGCACAGATTTAATACTGTTACAAGGAATACTACATTTTAAAATTGACTGTCCCTAATTACTTCAATGTACCAATATACATCAATGATCAATATACATGTTCCCAATAAATCATGCCGACATTTTTTACCTTTTTATTTCAATAACACCAGGACAATAGCTTACCATAATTCTCCGATTCCGAGACTTCACAATCTCGGAAACAAATATTCTGATCTAAGTGATATATTTCATTTGAAATCTAATCAGTATAAATGTAGTATATTCTATAACTTTTATTCTTATAGACACAAATAGACCTATGTACCCATGTAACTTCTCCGCTTCTACTATTTTGTTTTGTTGAATCTTTTAAATTCAATTATATGCGTGAGGATTCATTTTTGCCATAATGTTTACATTCTTCTTTATTGTATTAATTTTCAAGTGTTTACTCTGATACAAAATGTTTGTATTTTTTTTAAAGAAAAGCCCACTAGGGCGTGTAGTAAATAAATAAATAAATAAAAATAAATATTGGTTTATTTATTCATAGCTCATAGCTCAATGGATGCACCTGACTAACAAAGCTAAGAACGTTTCTAGTACCAACACGAGACTTGCAGAACTGTTCTTTTTTCATTCTTCAAAAACAAACTATTTCACTCATTCCCCAATCTAAAGGCCTCACAGGCTTGGAAATAAATTCAGTGCTGATGTTAACATTTATTTCTTACTAAAATTTAAATCAGAAATTTAAAGATTTTGTGTTGTTAATATTATAGTAATCAAAAACTTACTTTATACGTTTATTTTTACCCTATAACTTACTTTCGTCCTTTATTGTTGTTTTTCGTAATATACTGTGGGAAGTTATCAACACTTCTCTTCTTTTGGCTTTTATTTGTATTTGTTGTGCCTACGAGTAATTTTGTTAATATATTTTGTTATCATATTATTTTCTTTATTATATTGTTCGCTCTACTGCCAATATGGACAAATTGAATTTCATATTCCTTTTATATAGCTAGGAATTAAAGAATTCATATTTTTATAAACATAACGTTCATTTCAATCCACTAATCTCATTTATTAAGTCTTCTATTGTATGTTAAAGACCCAAAGTAAGTAAAGCGTACATAAATAAATAACTACAAAACGGCTGAAGACTGCGGCAGCGTTCATTGATCTCTCTGCGGCCTACGACACGGTGTGGCACAAAGGCCTCCTTGTTAAACTGTACGACACCATAGAGGATGGCAACACAGTACGACTCATTGAGCAACTGCTAACTGGCCGTACCTTCAGGGTTTTTCTAGGAGGGCGAAAAAGCAAAAAAATACCCCTCAATAATGGCCTTGCCCAGGGCTCAGTGCTGGCCCCATCGCTATTTAACATCTACACTCGAGACCTCCCTCACACTGAAGGCAGAAAATTTGCTTACGCAGATGACATCGCCGTCACAGCTCAAGCCAAAACCCTTAAAGCAGCAGAAGATATCCTCAATTCTGACCTAAAGGCTTTGGAAGAATATTTCCTCAATTGGCGACTAAAGCCAAATGGGTCGAAAACAGTTGCGACAGCTTTTCATCTTAGCAATTCACAAGCGGATGCCAAACTCTGTGTTCAGTTTGATGGAAAAAATATTTACCATGACCCCCACCCCCGCTATCTCGGAGTTACTTTGGACAGGAGCTTGAACTACCGGCAACACATGGAAACAGTGGGTAAAAAAACCAGGACAAGGCTTAACTTAGTTAATAAGCTAGCTGGAACTAGCTGGGGATGCGACGCCAACACGCTCAGAACAGCATCCATT
The DNA here is from genome assembly GCF_061612785.1 of Hesperophylax consimilis. Lineage (NCBI taxonomy): Eukaryota > Metazoa > Arthropoda > Insecta > Trichoptera > Limnephilidae > Hesperophylax > Hesperophylax consimilis. Next base: position 29,857,284 of record NC_142846.1, read on the forward strand.
GCCCTGGTTTTCTCAACGGCTGAATACTGTGCTCCAGTATGGGCTAGAAGCGCCCACACTTCCATGGTAGACGTTCAGCTTAATGCCACAATGCGAACCATCAGCGGGACTTTAAAATCTACTCCTCTCCCTTGGCTCCCCGTACTTGCAAACATAACCCCGCCAAACATCAGGCGAGAAATTGCAACACTGAGGGAATACAAGAAGGCGCTGCAAAAAAGCGCAATACCTTTACACGAAGATGTCGTCTCCCACCCGGCATGCCGCTTGAAGTCCCGAAAGCCCTTCTGGGCGGAAGGAGAGAGGCTCCTCCGACTACCTCTCACCCCAGAAGATAGGTGGAAACTTGAGTGGCAAACGGCCAACGTGGGAAATGCCCATCTCATACAGGACCCCACCGAGAGACAGCCTGGGTTCTCACTGCCTCGCAAAACCTGGTCCGCCATCAATAGGTTAAGGTGCTCCCATAGCCGCTGTGCCCACATGATGCACAGATGGGGCCTTAAAGAGTCGGCGATGTGTGAATGTGGTGCGGTGCAGACTACCGAACATGTGGTCAACGAATGCCCGCTCCATTCATTCCCCGGCGGGATTGATGAGGTCCACATGGCGACGCCTGAAGCCCTAAAATGGCTCGCAGATCTAGATGTCCCCCTCTGACCCCCCACCATACGAAAGAAGAAGAAGAATAAATAACTTAGCATTAGCTTATAAAGCATCAATATCCCATACCAAGCATTGTAAATTTCAGTAATATTTATTTTTTAAATACATCGACGTTTATTGGAAATAATAAAACCTTAACATTTCGTTTTTTAACGAAGTTAATGCACTGTACCTCCGGACACCCAGTACAATTATTGAAATTGAAGAAACTGCTCTCATATATTTCATTTTTGGTGACTGGCTAGATTTATCGGCTTGCCACACCGAACTTCGCACGTACTGTCAATTGTCACCCGAACGGAATAATTTCGAGCTGAACAGCGTTTATTGTGTTCCACATAATTTTTTCCCGCGTTCACCTTCTGGTAATTTTATGTCACGTGCACATTTTGTATTTTTAAATAAAAATAAACTACAGAACTTTATCCATCTTCATTCATCTCTAAAATCCCGCCATCCTTTTATCACTGCGTTATGGTAAGGCGTAGTATCCTGGAAAAAAAAAATTAAGTGTAAAAAGTCAGGTTAGATTATTTTGTAAGCACTGTTTTAAAAAAACTGTACTATTTGTATTAGCAACGTGAAAATATGCGTTTATAGTATCCTAAATAAATTTTGGTAGCACAACTTCATTAGGTGATTCTTATGATGTCGAAATCTCAATGTTGAGAAACGACACACGGGATTGGACTTCGAGGCTTCAAAAATGACATAAAGTTGAAAAGTATTTTTTTTTAAATCCACATTTAAAATCCGTAATACGGTAAAACACCAAAAATATAATAACAGTTTCCAAAATAGAATTATTTATAATGATGTCAGTTTTGATAGACTAGAGTTTGATGAATATGAATATTAATATTAAAAAGAACAACAAAATAATATTTTTTGTGATCTGAAGTCGGATTGTATTACTAAAATCACGGGAATTAAAAATATGAAAAACCAAATAGCAAAGTTAATAGAATTTTCTTGGAATTTTAAGTAAAGTTTTTCAAATCATGTAAAATGTGTTTTACTTTAAATATTTTATACGGTCGCGTGTAAAACCGATCGGATTAAACCAAGATATTTCATTTTAAATTAAAGATTGGCATTAAACACCGAAATCATGTTAAAGAAGATTAAAATAACGTATATAAAAGGTTGTCCTTGTATATTCTATTTAGATGGTATGTACTTACCAAATATTAGACTTTAATAGTGATTAATATTAATAACGCCTTAGGGAGTGCCTACGGGGATGAAGTAGATTTGGGCCTCCATAGAAACTACCCTTTGACGTCAGACACGTTTCGGGGTTCGTTCCCCCATAAATCCATTGGGTTATAATTGTAGAGGATATTTTGCAGTGTGAGACTTATCAATAGGTATGAAGAAGGGGATTAACGGGGACGTGAAACACATATATTAGATCCAGTCCATTGAACGTTGATTAAAGGTGGCTCAGCTCTTTGGAATCCTCATGTGGTGGGATGCTCCCTATTAGGGATGTTCCATGTTGGATGTGGAAGAGGTTTCAGCAAAAGTTTTTGAGATTTCTGTTCGTGAGGAAGAGCCGCCATTGTCCGTGTGTATGTCCAACAAACTTTCATTTGGGCATGCTCGGACTCTACTCACTGCAGCAGAGAAGAGAGGGGTGTAGACAGCGTCATCATAGATTATTCTATCTTTCTGCCTGTTGAACCAGCCTGCCAATGGTTCTAAAGGTGGAGAGGAGAATTCAAAATGGAGATTCCACCATTGACCCATTGACCCGATTTACATCCCTGCCTTCAATTATTTTTCTTATTAAATTTGATAAATCTTTATAATCAGGTATCGCTTCTTAGATAGTATTTCTAGATATTTTTCCTTTTCATTTGGTGATTTTATGCTGAACCTAGCTTGGTCGGTACCTCTATTTGTATATATATAGATATTGAATTGATATAACTGAACCGCACAACTCAACGTTGATTGGAGCGTCGGAAGTATTAACAATTATTGAATTATAGGTAACGACCCACCGGTTGTTAATTTCAAGGTTTCGCACAGTGTCAAATTGTCCACCTTCGTAGAGGCGCCTGTATGTGTGCGTGTGGCCGACCGTTTTGTTGCCAGTGATTTTTCAAATTGCGATATCTTTCAATATATCATTAAAACAATTATTATCTACATTTAAAGCCAATGTAACTAATATGAGTAATTGGGTAAGGATTGAAACTATATCGGTCGAAGAAGTTTCTCGATTTTTCGAATGGTTCGCTTTTTTAATATTTAAATAAGAGATAAAAAATATTATTTTGGGTCATCCTTAAGATATAGATTATATACCATCCCGAACTTTTCTGTGGGTCTTTTGAATATATACAATTGTGTTGTAGATTATTTTGACGTATCTCATAAGGTTTAGCCAGAACTACCAATGTAACCGCCCGAAAAAAAAATTTAGACTTATTGCAAAACATCGATTTTTCTCTATTTTCTCTAAATATAATACGCATGTTTTATGTATATGTTGTGAATTGTTGTTTTATGTAGTGAAAACTCTATCAATATTGGTTGCGTGGTTTAGAAGAACTTACACAGACGCGGATAGAGACTTTATTTTATGCTATTTAGAGAAGATACATCTGTCATTTTAAAAAACCTCGGAAATTGTGAAACCTAGTTCCAACTGACGTTATTTATGGGTCCATCCCGACAACGATCCACAATAATACCTAACATAGCGACATCTCTGTTTTCAGGTGAGAAATATTGCCACCGAGAGTGTGTGCATGAGACAGTTAAGTGACATCTGTCACATTACCTGGTTGTTTGAAGGAACCATTGTGCGGCCTGTACAGTGTTCAGCGTACGTGTATAGGTCATAGCCTCAAATCTTAGCATCGCGGGCTTAATGTAAGTAGAATTAATAGTTTTCTCCGTGAGAAAGACATTCGAGTTTTATCGTCATATTTTTCCATTTGGAAAAAGAAATAAGTGCATGAACGTAAGAGACTCTGATAAATATAATAAATTTGCTTGCTGAATAAAAAATTTTAAATTGAAAATATTATAGGTATTAACTTATAAAAATAGTTTCTGAAAACTGTGTCTTCGTCGGGTTACATAAATATTATATAATGCCTAAGACTCCAATTTTTAGTTAAGTGTTATAAAGTTTCAAATCTGTTCACATTAAAGAGTGGAGAATAATAAAACATTCAAATGAATGGAAAAAATTCGGTTTATGGGAGTCACTCGAATAACCGAAATTGAACTTGATTTAGACTAATTTAGGGCTGGGGAATCCGAATCTGTAAGAATTAGGTGGGGGTCGGCACTATTAACTGAGTTATAGGGTTTTGAAATTTCGTACGCGATACATAGAAACCATGTTTTATTTATCAACAATGACTTAAGAAAATCAAATTAAGGACTTTTTAATATTTTGACATTTTGACAAGTGTTGCCATATAATAATAATATCAATGCATGGAAAATTCAGAAAATTAAATATAATTTGCCAGATTTGTAGTTTATTATTTAAAATTTTGTAAATATTAAATTTAAATATATATATATATATATAAATATATATATATATATATATATATATATATATATATATATATATATATATATATATATATATATATATATATATATCCTAACCTAACTGTGATTTCCTGTTACAAAAAATTGCCCCTTTAATAACGCCTGCTCGCGTCCCCTTTAGAGTTATATCCCAGTTTTCAAATAGTTTGTGGGCTACGCTAGGTTTGTATAGACTGGTTTGTGATTTAATTCTAAAACCTTTTTTCCATGTTATTTCCTGTTACAAAAAATTGCCCCTTTAATAACGCCTGCTCGCGTCCCCTTTAGAGTTACATCCCAGTTTTCAAATAGTTTGTGGGCTACGCTAGGTTTGTATAGACTGGTTTGTGATTTAATTCTAAAACCTTTTTTCCATGTTATTTCCTGTTACAAAAAATTGCCCCTTTAATAACGCCTGCTCGCGTCCCCTTTAGAGTTACATCCCAGTTTTCAAATAGTTTGTGGGCTACGCTAGGTTTGTGGTTTGTGATTTTGTGGGTTTGTGAGTTTGTGACTGGTTTGTGATTTTATTCTAATACCTTTTTCCCATGTTCTTCTGCCTACTCTAACCCAAACTAAAAACCTTACCTATTTTGTAAAAAAATATTATTAGTATATGGCAACACTTTTCTTTTTTTAGTCGGCACTACTGAAATTTCAAAAGTAATAAATAGTCACTAATTTGATTTTCTTATGTCATAGTTTATAAATAAAACATGGTTTCTATGTATCGCGTACGAAATTTTAAAACTCTATAACTTAGTTAATAGTGCCGACCCCCACCTAATTCTTACAGATTCGGATTCCCCAGCCCTAAATTAGTCTAAATCAAGTTCAATTTCGGTTATTCGAGTGACTCCCATAAACCGAATTTTACCCAAATGAATATTTGATTCAATTGATAAACCACCGTGTTTATGAAAATTCTTACTAATGGAAACGTTGAATAACTATGAAACTGACAGAATTAAAACAGAACATAAAAAGATTTATGCAACATGCATATATTGCTTACTCAGCAAAAGATGGTTGTTTTTCTGTAGAATAAACTTGAAATACTAATTATTTCATTATTTTTCCAAGGAATTTTGGGCGTTTTGTGTATTTCTAAATTTTGATGATGTCGTAAAAACAAATACAATTTTAGAAAGAAGATAAAATTCCGTTTGAAATTTTTCCATTTAAAAATTAAAAATGTAACTAAAAATAATTTTATACCAATCGATAAAGCCCTGTGTCAATGCGATATTGACGTAACCCGTCATCAATGGTTAGTTAGCGATGTTTGCGAGCACGGTCAAAATAAGATTCCGACAATAAACACGATTTTTTGGATAGTGTCGTTCGTTATGCAAAATAAATGGCTAATCAATTAATGAAGGTAAATCAACTAAGCCTCAAGAAAAAAATCGTGTACATGATCCATTGACGATCGAAACATGATCATTTGATTCTGTTCCAAGTTGGAGAAACAAAAGTTGTTAGTCATAACTTAAGAATTCATGGACTAACTAACTACCTTTTTAGGGTCAAAAAGGACACGTTGACTGTTAATGTTTATATTGAAGTGAAACTTCTTTACGCGCGTTATGCATTTTCGAGGACCGGAGTATAACCGACTCATGACCGTCACGAAAAACCGTGATCATTTCGCTACTAGCTAATATTTTATACCTAGTTTAGGTCACTCTCCAAACTCAGCTTCGCGGTCTAAAAACGACAGATATGACTTCACACTGCCGATATATCTTCGATTCGACCCTACATAAAGCGTTAACGAGACGTTATGTGATATTATTCATATGCCGTGTTTGAAAACGAAAATTTGTCAAGTCAATTGAGGAGTACACTTTGTATACGCGATTCTCGTCGCGCGAGATACCTCTCCTCGCGGTCTAGAGGCAGAGCGTTCGACACTCGTTATGCAGGACCCGGGTTCGAATCCCATATTTTTATAACTTTTAATTTTTTTATCACATGCTACTTATAAATATGTCAATAGACAGAAAAAAAGAGAGAATGAAATGAAAAGAGAGAGAGAAGAATACTAAAAGTTTTACTTCCGTCGTGCGTAGGCTTGCCACCCACTGTATTTTTTTTAATTGCTAGTGTATGTCGATTGCTATTACCCATATCGGTCTGCATATCGATAGTGCAAATGTGCTCGGTAAATCGACGCAATATCATCAGTAGTTCCACCTATCGATCCGATATTGTAAAGTTATTGATACATACAAACAACACTGGAGATATATGACATACCTATTCACGCAATATGTATGGGATTGGTAGGTATGCCATCGCAAAGACTTGGTAGATAGGAAACCTCAATATCAAATCCTTCAATTGTCCTACATACCCAATGTACCTATCCCAAAATGTCACCATGGCCGGTTTAATTTTTTGCAAGATGTCAATAAAGTGACATTATGCTCATTTGGAGCAGTGCAGAGCTCAGTGCAAATAACACATCAGACAGGGAGGATTGACGTATAACATAATTACAACCACGGAATAAAATATTGTGAATTAGATTATAACAAATCATATTTCAAGTGCTTCCAGAATCTTTCAGAATGTTGGCCTGTTGGCCTGTATTATATTCCAGAAGCCCAGGTTTAAAAATTGAAAAATACTGTCTCTCAAGTTTAGCGGATGCATTAAAAGTTGATTGTCCCATATAACATTGCAATTAACATAGTTCTGCGACTGGTCCTTCGGGTGTATTGCGCAAGGCTTATTCCAGCAGCACCTAACACCAACTAATACAGTGGAGTCGCATTTTCTTGACACCAATTCCGAAACATCAAACGTCATACAGTTATTAATGAATTGTAAATTTTGACTTGTAATACTAACCTTAACATGCATTTGCAGTCCGTGTTTACTTTTTGTCACTAAAAGGGAATTAATTAGTTAGTGAGGTATTTCTTCATAAGTGAGTTAATTGCTAAATGTGATATTTAGTCTTAAAAAAACTAACTAAATAACCATCACGCCGTTTCTCCGCAGGGGTAGGCAGAGAAGATGGACCGCCAAACAACTCGGTCTTGGAACGCACACCTTGCCTCATTCACATTCATACATCGTCTCATACATACTCTTCTATTATTCTGACTATTGACATGGCCAGACTTAAGTATCAGATTCACTTGGTCGTGCCATGTTTTGTATGCGTCCCCAACTTCTGCTACCATTCACATTTGCACCATATATTCACCTTACACTCCTTTCTTCGCGAATTCGCTCTACATGCCCAAACCATCTAAGCGTCCCTTTGTTGATCTTACTCATTACGCTTACATCAGCCTTGCTTTCTTTGCGGAACTCCATATTTCTCATACGATCATACATGGTTTTACTACGCACACGCTTCAGGGATCTCATTTCTACAGCATTCAGTATATTTTCATCCTGTCTCCTGTCTAGTTCCATGACTCACTTCCGTACATCAGAGTAGGTACCAGCACTCCATTGTAGACTGCTAGCTCCCCTTCTTTGGACATTTTTTTGTAAGCGCCAACTGCGTTCAGTCCTCCATTAATAGAGTAACCTGCATTTACCCTTCTTGCAATATCTCTGTCAGCTTCCCTTCTCTCATTCCCTCTCTCATTCCATCCCTCGTAAACATACTCCCTAAATACACAAACTCATCCACCTGCTCCAAGTATTCCTCATTCACAACTATATTGCACACTGTTTTCGAACTCTATCTTTCAAACACCATGACTTTAAAATTACTTACATTCATCATTAACCATTCTTCATATATACTTCGTTCATCCTAGACACGAGAGACTGTAGATCTTCCATTTTGTTAGCAATCAGCACCGCATCATCAGCATACAACAAGCAACATACTTTCAGATTACTAAAATTTGCGCCCAATCCCACCTCTTTCAATATTTACATAAAATTATCCATGTATAGATTGAATAATCATTGTGCAATAGTACGAAATATACAAAACAAGTATCTGAATTTCGTCTCTTCTAGTTCGAACGGATTTAATTGATCGCATAAATTACATCTTATAATCACCCGAGCTTCTTCAATCTACTTCCGTTCGTTGTATAGTGATATTAGAGTTCTTTTGGACTCACATCCACGCACCGCTTCCATATAGCAGACAGAAAATCCTTTTCTATAATGATAAATACAACACCAACTTCAATGAAAATGAATTTACGAACAGAACCTGCAACAACTAGTACAACAAAAAACTTGCAAATGTAGACATACATGCTGACATATTCACTGCTAGATACTATCGTTACAGAAGTTCATCGTATCAGATTTTAGGTGCGAATAACAAAAAATCATAATGATTAAATTAATTATTCCTTATTTTATTTTTTATGATTAATTTATAAATTATTAGATATTTTCAATTCACTTGCGCGGCAATACCCCTCATTACTCTCCTTCCCCTTCCTGCCCCAACCACAAAACCTGTGTCCCACTCTTTCCTTCATTTGTAGAAGGCGTTTTTACTAATAAATTGAGAAAAAAAGGTGCATATTATACATTTTTAAAATTCTCGTTGTTCGATTTTTACCAACTGGTTTTCAACTATTTTATTGTTAATAATGCTTCGCTCAGTATTAAAAACATGTCTATGATTGTCACTGAAAGCTCTTTTCAATTGTCATATTTTTCTTTCATATTTTCTTTTATTGTCATATTCTGATAAAATCAGTATTGCCAGCAAGCCACGGCTTTACTACAATAATCACATAGTCAGGTACCTGCGCACCGCATTAACAAGTAAAGTGCTTATCCGTTTCTTGTCTAATCTAGAACTTAAATGGCCTAATATATGGGACAATCAACACCCCTTTTGGCACAAAAAGAGCGATAGAAAATGAAAATTTCAAAACTGGAAACTTGATATTGAACTTTTTCAATGAATAGTTAGATTTATCGAAGATTTTCTTCTCCTGTTAATTATTTTCTTCTTCATTGCTCATAATTAGCAGTACTCACTTTTTAAAACCTTTTTAAATAAATAATATTTTTTGTCCATTTTGTACTTTTAGATATTTTAACATTTTATACTTGTTACTTTATACTTTTCTTTGAGTTGTACTATTACATTTTATACTTTTCTTTCAGTTGTTGTACTTTTAGATTTTATACTTATTACTTTATACCTTTCTTTGAGTTGTTGAAATTTTACATTTTATGCTTATTACTTAATACTTTTTTCGAGTTTTTGTACTTTCACTATTCTTACTTTTGTTATTCTTTTTTACAGTTTGCCGTATATATGAAAAAAAAAATAATACAAATACTATTGTACAATGCAATATATAATTTATATTTGTTTATTACATTTGTTCTACTTCTATTTTAATATTTGTTAATTGGTTCTGCTCTTAATATTTTAGTTTACACTCACTAATTACTTGTATATTACCAAATCAACCATTTGTGATAATTTATAATTGGTTTGTTACTTTTTCATTCTTCTCTGTATTGTATATTAATATTAAGACTGTTTGTGTTCTTTAAGGCGAAGCTTAATGCTAATTCACTTTGTAAATTAAGTACCAAAAAAATATGTTTAAGATAAATTGACTTTATAACTATCGTTTTCCTTGAGTAAAATTCAAATAAAAAATTATATACTCAATATAAAATGCAAATGTAAGCTACTAAAAAATGTATTTGTTCAATAGAAATGTATGAACTAATAAATGAAACACCTTTAAAAAATACAATTTTAAGGCTAAGATTATGCGTGACAGTTTTTCCTAGATTAACTTTTTGCTTTCTTATGAAATTTTTAACAAAATAAATTTTTAAAAAAACACTCTTATGCTTGAAATAGAGCGTTTCTCGACTCCGTTTTCCAAGTGATTTAAATGCGTATTATAAATTTAATGTATATTTGTGACGATATAAGGCATGCCAAGAATATACACATTTTTGTCATTAATATAGGGTAGGCAGTTTTTATGTGCCTATGTGGAATGTACGCCTCTCCTTGTAGTTCATATTCTTGTTTCAATACGTTTTTTCTAAGAATTGAAAGTGTTAAATATGGCCCCTAGGGGCGCTCGTAACTCATCTCAGGGGGGCCATAAGTCTTCTAAATACCAGCTTATTAAACTCAAACACAATGTTCTGCCTCTTGTTCCCTCTTCCCTGTTCCCTTTTCTCCCGTATGAACATAATAATAATCACATATGAAGGGAATTACGGAACTTCTTAAAGGAAATACGGAATAAGCAATATGTTTGAAACTCCGTGTTACCTATTGTTCAAATTTATACTTATTCATTAAAAAGTTATGAACATTGATCTCATTGTATGTTTAATATTTAAATCTAACGATGGATGATGTTTTCATTTGTAAAATGGAAAGATTTCCGGAAATATGTAGAAGTGTATAGTGAGAGGCATATTCATAAATAATTTGTCTGACTTTCGGCCATAGTTCGATAATGCTTTCGAAAACCAAATCAGGACTATTAGAAAAATAGCCTTGACGAACTTAATATTACAAGAAATGTAAAGAGTTTTATAAAATAAACGCAAAATTACATTTAAAATGGATATTTTTTTTTTATAGTGAATAAATGAATATAAGTGCCTTTAGTTGGTTATCTTTGATTTTCTTAACGTACGACTAATACATTTTAAAAACGATCATTAAAAATAATTGTCTCTTGAAATAAATAAATAGCCTATTAGAATGCATATTTTGTGACTGATTATCCAAATATGTACATCCAGAAAAGCACTCACCTATAACACTCCCTCATGTATAATCGGTAAAATTCTATCTTGTGTCTGGAATAGTAGCTACATCATGCTACGGGGTGTAATTGGAACATATATTTCTTAATTTTTAAAAATGAATATCGTGAATAAGATTAACACAATAACAGAATATTTTTTCACCAGCTTTTTCTGTAGCTCTATCTCAATCCATTTGAGTCAAGCAGTAAGGCGGGGTAGGACGGTGGTGCCAATTCATCCCCCGCGTGAACGAGCTTATAGCTTCAAGCAGCTAGCGCCAGAAGTGGAGAGCAGAGTAGTCATGCGTAGGATCGCGTCATCAGAATAGAAAAGAACTAGATTTCAGTTTGAGGCGCCAACTTACCCACGCGTTTTGCCTAAGTGATCTTATCCAATACTATGCGATGAAGCCTGCTTCACACTTTCACAGATGTACATTTTAAAGATTATCGCTTAGTAGATTTCAACGGTTTTTAAGCGTAACATAGCTATATTTCCAAAAATAATAAAATAGTGCATTTACCGAATGTTCTAGAGTGATGATAACAGAGGCAGTGCAAATTTGCCTTAATACCATGAAGGCATTATTCACATAAATATATACAAATTTATTAAATTTTTGCAAGAAATTAATCTACATTTTCCAAAATACGCGAAGTTCCAGCTACGAATCGCAGTGCCATGACATTTCTACGAGCGCCCTTCTATAACGTGTCAAAGGCAAAACTTAATATGAAAAAAAAAATATTCAAATATTGAACAAATTCTACAAAAAAAATGTTTCTGCGTGTGCTGTACTAATTAAGGGAAGACTCGTTTGGGTAATTGTCGAAAAATGCGGTGGCTTTCGGTACAAATCACAAATGTGGCAATCATTGCCATCTGTTGGTACCTCGTAGTAGAATTATTATTTTTTATTAGTACAATTTCAAATAAAAAAAATATTTTGCTGGCTTTCATTCATGAGATTGAGCGGTTGAATAAAATACGGAATTTTTAAATATTTGACTAATATGAAGTTATAAGAATGTTTGATTGATGAACCTGATCGATGCCCGCAACTTACTATCTCAGCGAAAACGTGCAAGATTTATTCAAATGTAAATTAAAATCAAATTAATAAATAAGATTACAAATTCACATTCATGCACGCCACTTGGTATAACAGAATTGCTCTGGTCTCCAATCGCCATTTAGAATCTATTCGTCGCTTGAAATGGCATTATTGTATTGTGACCAGATTTGAATAGTAAGAAATATCAGATGAACGTCAACTATACTTTATTTATTTCGACTATCAACTGTATTATAATACTATACTATAACTATATTATAATACTATACTATATAATATCATACAATAACTATGTTATAACTATATATAAATTGGTATATATTTATACTATTACTGTATATATACACTATAAATATTCAACAACACTACGTGACTAAAAACCATGTTTCTCGGGGTTAAGCAAGATGGATGTAAATTCAAACCACTCTGTCTGGTACACACTTCTTGTTTATTTCACATTTTAGTTCAAATTTAATTTTCGGTTGCTGTAATTACAGTGTTATCATGCGCTTTTGCAATACATTTATAAAAATGTTTTAACTTATGGAGTGTTTGACGCAGCATGGTGTGTATGTATTGTCACGTAACGAATCGGACACGTTCAAAACTCCCGCGAATTCAAATTAGTAAGCGGTGGTTGTTACCATTGTCACTGTGCGCGCGCACCTGCCTCGCGCACGGCCAAGTTGGTAAAACTGCTCCACGCCACACTCGCCGGCATTCAAACCACCAACGGCCACACACTCACAATCTAGCTTTGGCCCTGCCTACATGTCCGTTCCGCTATCAACGAGGACGCCGTGTTTGCGCGCCTAAATAAACGGCCGCATTGTACAAGTATTTTCAAAGCCTGTACCTAATCGCTGTGCCTACTCACCATGGAGAAATGTACGCGTAATAGCGCGTACAGTACGGAAGATAACCCTCCTTTTGTGGTTCATCATGTACGCGAAACCTACTACAGATTCATGTAAGCGGACTAACTATCTTTACCTTTTATGTGCCTTTTGTGACTTGATCTATGCCTACACCCACGCTTGCCAGCCAGAACCTAAATTATCAAGAGAGATTGTTCCTAACGAAACGCTAGGGATATTTAGGATGTAAATGACCCATCTCATTTGTGTACCTGTTTGTAATTGTGCTTTGTGAATATACCATCATACCCCATTAATGCGTTTCCTTTGACGAATTCGAAGTGGTTTGTTTGTTAATCAGTTCCCCGTGTAAAAGCAGAAGCTGACCTGACCCCTGATGATCATGAGCTCACCTTCTACCACCTGAGCTAACGCCGATATGTACTAAGGCACCCTTTTTGCAATGGACCTCTCACAGGGAAATTGCGCCCTTTTACACTGTCGCCGAACATGGGGCAATTTTTTTTTTGTCATCCCTTCATAAGCCAACAATAGACTACCTCGTGTTCGTCAATTGAAATTCTATTCATGTACATTATTCTTGTAACAACATGTGATTTCCTTAGCAAATGTCCACAAACCGTTTTTTTTGGCGCGCTCGCAAAAAACTGGGTCCACAAAATGGTGGCCGCGCGTGCTCACACCTTGCCGCGTATCGTGAACACTCACGACAACTACAAACAAACACAACAGAGTTGTTTTTGTTTCTCAACAACCAATAAACATCACGAATTCGTGTTTGTTTATTTTTTTTTCAACGCCCATTTCAAAACCGTAATGTTCCCTTTCACATAGCGAACATTACCAACAAATCACCTTCCTTCAACTAGTGTAAATAAAAACACGGGTTTGTCTCAACACTAATTATACATTTATTCCTAATAAATTATAGGTACAACTGTTTTTTCCTCTAGTGTGCAAATACGAGTGTTAACCTTCCAAGTGCCTTCGACGAGTGTTAACCCTCCAAGTGCCTTCGACAAGTTTTAACCTTACAAAAAGTGACGTGAAAAGTGAAATTAAATTCATTCCTTTTCTTCAACATCCTCAATTTCAAATCAGTAAATCTGTGGTCAATTTTTTCTCAACAAGTGAAAGTGACTAGTGAAACTAAAAAACACAGTTTTACAAAGCAAAGTCCTGGCCAATTTTTCTTCTCAACAAATGAAAGTGACTAGTGAAACTAAAAAACACAGTTTTACAAAGCAAAGTCCTGGCCAATTTTTCTTCTCAACAAGTGAAAGTGACAAGTGAAACTAAAAAACACATTTTTACAAAGCAAAGTCCTGGCCAAATTTTCAAAATTTCAAAACACTTCAAAAATTCCGGAACACAACCATCTTCCTTCTTCAAACATCAAGCAAACCTTCAAAATGGACTCACCCACTGTACCTACAGAAACTACATTTGGTGTAATCACCAACATTTTCCAATCAAAAAGAGAAACATTACTACAAGCTCTTCGTAAAAGGGACCTGTCGCCAACTGACAAATCAAGGAAGTCGCTTGTAAATTACGCCTTGTACTTCAACAAGAAATACATCAGGAATTTACGTTTTTATTGCCCCGAACCAGTGGAAGCAAAAATAATTACACCAGTACCACCTGAGTCAAAAAACATACCAGCACCCGTCATTCCACAAAACAAAAGTTACGACCTATCATCCTGGAAAATTAAATTCAACGGTCGCACCGATGTGGAAAATTTTATTGACAGAATAGAAGAAACTGCCCAAGTCAGAGGAATTCCCATAGAGATCCTACATCGCAACTTTATCGATCTCATTGCACCCGAATTGCTCTCATAAATCACAGAAAAAAAGGGCAGATTCTTGGCCCAAACTAAAATCAGCCCTCATCAGCAGTTTTGAAAAAAAGGAAGCCCAACACAAAATAAAACTGTCACTGTTTGCAATCAAGCAACTTTCAAATGAATCAGCTGCCAACTACATGCAAAGAGCTGAATTCATAAACGCCAGGCTCTCTTCACCTGTTTCGGACAACGAACGGCTGCCGATTATAATCGATGGTCTCCTCCATAAATATGAGAACATCATTACTTCACAAAAAATCCTCAGCATAAACCAACTCAACGACGTTTGCCTTCTATTGGAAACATACCAAAACAGAAGAAAAGACTCTAACGATGCAAACGAAATCACCAAACCAAGCAGATCCTCTGGTATCAAACCAGAATATAATGAAAGAAAAACCTGCTCATTCTGCAAGAAAACCGGTCATTCTCAAACTACTTGCTTTAAGCAAGCTAACCTCCAAGAACCCCGAGACACCAGAGCACCTAAGAGGCATTCTTCCCAAAATCGCTCTCCACCTCGTGACAATCTACGAGAAATTTTCAAAAAATCAAGACACAATTACGAGAGATTACACGCTCCCAATAAAGTTGTCAAACCTCCACCGGACTTTTCGAAACCCCCTCCAAATTGGGTAAACAAGAAACAAAAAAACTAATACCCAACCTCTCGGGAATCCATTTCACTCCAAGGCCTAAGGAATGGATAGAGTGGTTGAGACACGTAAAATACTTCAACCAGGCCTTACATCTTTCAACTGTTAGTTGCAAAGAAGCTCAAGACGGAAGACCCTATGCTCAATTCTCCGTCAATAATGTCACCTTTTCGGGACTTATGGATAGTGGCGCATCTATTAGTTGCCTCGGCAATAATGCACACATACCTTTCGTCAATTGCGGATTTAGAATCAAGATGCATTCTACACACGTCACAACCGCAGACAACACAGCACAAACTGTCACAGGTTCCCTAGCACTACCTGTCAGTTGCGGAAACAAAACAATCACAATCAACTTCTTAGTGATTCCTTCAATAACCCAGAACTTTATCCTCGGTGTAGACTTCTGGAAGGCCTTTAATGTCGCCCCCCAGGTATTTAACACTTGCAACAACACCTCTCACTCCACACAAGTCAGTGAAATTCGTACAGTAATACCTTACGAAAATCTAAGTTCTGCTCAGTCACAACAATTAAAAAGGATGATCAACAAATTCGAATCAATATCCTTCGAAAAATGCGGTTTAGGTCTAACTAACCTAGTCGAACACCACATCAAAACTAATGGACCACCCATCAAACAAAGGTACTATAACCTGGCTCCCCAGAAACTTAAACAATTGGAAAAAGAGTTAGACGAAATGTTGAGTTTAGGCGTTGTAGTTCCTAGTAGAAGCGCCTGGACCAACCCAACTCTACTTGTATCAAAAAAGGACGGCTCTGCACGATTCTGCATCGACAGTAGAAGGCTTAATGCTTGCACTGAGGCTGACGCCTATCCACTTCCATTTGTTCACGCCATCTTCGACAAACTACGAAACGCCAAGTTTATATCCTCAATTGATCTAAGCAAAGCTTTTTGGCAAATACCATTAGATGCTGTATCTTGTGAAAAAACTGCGTTTGTCATACCAGGTAGAGGTATGTTCCACTTCAAAAGGTTACCATTCGGCCTCAAAAACAGCCCTGCCGAACTACAAAGGTTAATGGACAAGTTATTCGGCCCAGAATCGGATAATAACTTATTCTGTTACCTAGACGATCTCATCATCATAACTGACACTTTCGAAAAACACATTGAAATGCTGGAAAAAGTCTTCCAACAACTCAAGCTCGCCGGTCTCACCATCAACTTGAAGAAATCAGAATTCTGCAAGTCCCGCTTGCGTTATTTAGGCTTTATTATCGACGAAAAAGGTCTGAGAACGGACCCAGCTAAAGTCGAAGCCATGGCAAATTTCCCCAGACCCAAAAACGCAAAAGAAGTCAAAGGTTTTCTAGGACTGGCCGGTTATTATAGAAGGTTCATCAAAGACTTCTCCAACATTGCAGCACCCCTCAACAAAATCACTGGTACGCGCAATGGCATCAGTAATTTCTTATGGTCTCCTGAAACCGAAAAAGCCTTCATCACTTTGAAATCTGCTCTACAAACAGCACCTGTGCTGAACTGCCCTGATTTCACACTTCCTTTCACGCTCCATACTGACGCTTCTAATGTTGGAATCGGCGGAGTACTAACTCAGGAATTTCCCGATGGAGAACACCCTGTAGCTTACTTTTCCCGAAGTTTAAACAAACACGAAAAGAACTACGGAATAACGGAAAAAGAGTTACTGGCAGTAATGGATTCTATTCACCACTTTCGAGGATACATAGACGGCAGCAAATTCACTGTAATTACTGACCACAGCAGCCTAAAATGGCTAATCTCCTTGAACAATCCATCCGGTAGACTCGCTCGTTGGTCATCACGCTTGTCTCAATACACTTTCGATGTCATACACCGCAAAGGCGCCGACAACATTGTACCTGATGCACTCTCAAGAATCGAGCTTGCTCTCCTAAACACCGAACCAACTGCTCCCATTTCTTCCACTAAGGACACCTGGTATCTAAAGATATTCAACGGTTGCATTAACTCTCCTCAACAGTTTCCCAATTTTATCATAAAAGAAGGACAATTGTACCGTAATTGCAAACCTCCTTTGTCTATTCTCGAAGACCATGCCTGGAAACTGGTTGTTCCTCCTGAAGAAAGAGAACAAATAATATTCAACAACCACAGTGCCCCGGAATCCATACACCCCGGAACCTTCAAGACATATAAGAAAATATCCTTGAAATATTATTGGCCCGGTCTTTTCAAACAAGTGCGAAATTATATTTCTAAATGCGACACTTGCAAAGCTTATAAACACAGCACTGCACCCCCTGCTGGTCTTATGGGTAAACCCAAACGCGCCGATAGACCACTGCAATCACTGTCAATGGATCTTATTGGACCTTTCCCCAGAAGTTATGCTGGACACATGCATATACTCAGTGTAGTGGACATTTTCACCAAATATTGTTGGATTTTCCCTTTAAAAAGAGCCACCATATATTCTCTACAATACTCTCTACACACCACAGAACAACACTGTAGAGCGTTATAAGCAAAACATCAATACCGCCCTGGCTATCCTAGTCGATAAAGACCAACGCACTTGGTGTAAAAACTTGGAAAAAATTCAAGCAGCTATAAACAACACGGTAAATCTTACGACCGGTTACACCCCATTCTTCCTCAAACACGGCATGGAACAAATTGTTCACGGCTCTCTACATTGGAATAATGATTTTCCATCATCGGTCCCCTCATCTGAAGACCCTGTAGAAACATATGCCCACCGCTTAGAAGAACTCTCTGCTATCTACAGCGAAGTAACAGACGCTTTATTACTGGCCCACCAAAAAAGTGCGGACAGATACAACTTACGCAGGAAACATGTCACTTTTAATAAAGAGGATATTGTCTGGAGAAGAAATAACACATTGTCACAAGGTGCCATGTACTTCTCTGCCAAATTGGCACCCCGCTTTATCAAGGCTAAAGTACTGAGAAAAATCTCAGATTTGGTGTACACCCTGTCCGACATTTCTGGTAAACACATAGGCAACTACCACATAAAGGACATTGTCAAGGCTGGAAATATGGAAACAATAGAAACCATCACTCCTGTCCCTACGTTTGTACCTCATTGGCAGAAACAACCACTGTCATACACTACAAACTTTGCTTAAACAACTATCTATGACTTCTACTATTGATCTCACAAGCCGTCTACCAAAGTGTTATTCGTTTTTTGTTGAAATCATTAGCCTTTTTAACCACAATGTTCTTGATTTTCATAAGTTAATCATCCATTATGGTTTGTTGTAAGTAAATCTTACACGACAAGGTACAATAAGTGTCAATTGTAACCTTGACCTCGGTACACTATTTCTTTGTATATAAACTTTTGTCACTATTCTTTTTCTCACGTTTCACCTTTTTCTCATGTACACACCTTTTTTGAAACTGATCATTTCGGAAAAGAGACACCTCCTCAATGTCGGTTTGTATTTTTGGGTACGCGCGATACTCGAAAATGTTCTCCATTCCCTGTTCCCAACACACCAAGTTTTCTTGACATATCATTATATTTTTTTGCTCTTGTTCTTCCTATTGTCCTTCGTATTTGTTCTAATGGGTTCCATCGTATAAAAACAATGTCCCCTTTTTGCAACATGCACCCAATTGAGGTGAATGTTCTACCCCTGTAATTTGTAATCAAAATGCGTGTGTAATTCCAGTTCGGTATCGTCATTTGATTCAAGTTACACAGGTGTAACAAATATAAGTTACAATTACCATGTTAAAGTTTTTTCAGTTTTCCCAAAATTGAATGGCGCTCAACTATCCCATTTGCTCTTGTCTTTTTTCAGAATTTGATATTGACACGTCATTTCTGAAAATAGTTGTTGTAAAGAAAAACAAATTGCATTTGTCTTCCTAATCAATAACATTGTACCATGCATAACACCTTTCGGTCACATTGAGTATGTAAAATCATAGGATCTCAACTTCCTGACCCAAATCTGTTATTTTGTCGCACTTTTTTGTCTTGAATGACATTAATTTGCCTTGTTAAAATACACCAAGCCAGGTCACTCATATTAAGTTATCCTGTGTCTCAAGGTGCCCTCCTTTTTGTATATAAAAATGTATAACATGTAAAGTTCACAACATTCGTGTTTGTGGCAATTGGCAACACCAAGCGTGTTTCCTTGCTCATTTTGTTTGGTCATTTTAAGTAGGTAAAACCCAATCAGGTCTTAAATAAACCACTACAAACCTTTATATTATAAGCAAAGAATATGTAAAGCCAAACAGGCCTCCTTTGCTATATATATATATTATTTTTTTGTCTTGTATAAAAATTCTTGTTCACATATGTCTTGTATTATGTCATCACTTACCGTGTAAACTCAACTTTTGGTTGTGTCATCACAGTATATTGTAAGCAAAGAGTAAGTAAAACCAATAGGTCTCTTTCGCTATATTTGTGCGCTGTGTAAGTAATTACTACCATCACACCACATGTCTTGTACAATTGTATCTGCTTGTCATGTTACTTTTGCATTATGCTGGTACCAATAACTATCGACATCACCGAGTATGTTTATTGTGTATTTTGTTCATATGCCGTCTGTATTGAAATGGAAACTTCTTTATCAACTTGAACGTAAATTTGTCTTCCACCATGATACGAGAGATCGTTATAAAATCCACCATGATACGAGAGATCGTTATAAAATCCACCATGATACGTGCGAACGTTATAAAATCCAACGCTATACGAGAAGCTCGTCATAATCACTTAATTCTTTCGCCAATACAGCGAATAGGTAATTTGTCTCAATGTTTTGATATAAATACCTACTGTCTTACACCCTTGCAATACTAGGCTCGACCTTTTTTTTCAAAATCGTTCAAATTCTTACATGATACGTGAAGACGTCATAATACTTACCGTGATTCGTGTGAACGATATAATATCAATTGGCCTTTCTTAATTAAGATTGCCACCTGTTTATACTTGAACTACCTGACGTAGATCATTTTACCCGGATATGTCTTGTCATTTTTAAAATATTTGACACTTTTGTTAAACTTGCCAAACAGCAGGAAATTTCCCTCTTGGAAGAATTTTTTTTTTTTTCAAAAAAAATAACATTGAAGCTGTGCATTCAGCAAATTTTGGTTGAACTGATGCCTGTAGACTTCTTGTAACTAAACCCAAGAACTATCTACTATCCATTGACCATGGACTAATCATCGGCTTCACTTTTGATTATGAGGTATCGTGTCGTAGGAGGTCAATCGGGACATGACACAAAAACACCTAACTCGTCGGCTGGGAAACGAATAAGAAAACTCCCAGGTTTGTGAAATTTGAACAAGGGTCTGTCATTTTCTCACAAATTTGTAGAAGATTAAATCGACCCCTAGTCTTTCATCCAATACACATGAAAGACTAGAATTGTATTATGTTGTATGTTATGTTTCATCACACCTTCTTGTAAATGTAATGAGTCGGGAAACCTGCTGTCAAATATATTTCGCTCTCTCCTGAAGATCGAATCCGGACTCTAGCCAGTTTTCAGCAGATTTCTGTACTCAAACATCTTCTTTCGTCATCACTTTCACCATGTACATATTGTTAAAATTATTCACGGATTTGGAAATAGTACGATAAGCATTGGCTTATCGTCTGTCAAATAGGACAAACCTCATCCACGAATCTTTTTTCTCACCCCCTCTTCCATCATCCCTTCACCCTTCAATGAAATATATTCACTACGTTTTCTTCCTTGAAAGCCTTACGTTGTTACCGCTTTAGCGATGACATTGACCATGAAAGGTCAATTGCTTTCAAAGAAGTTATTTTTTTGTCTCACTGCACAAACATGTTCTTGTATCAGTGGATTTGTATTCAGTACTATTGCACTGAATGGACTATACAGAGTCACCTCTTGATACGAAAACATTTTTTTTTTTCACATTTGTAAAATATCAACTAGTTAGGAACATCTCTATCTTTCTCTTTCTCTGGTTTCTGGCAAGCAAATCTCTTTCTTCTACCCAAGGCACATTTGTTTCTCTCCAACCATTTTTGCATCATTGGTCTACCAGGCAGGTAAACTTCAAGAATTTTGTTCTAATAATAATTCACCCCTGGACTAAAAAGAAGCCCAGCAGCCTCTCTCATCACCAGCTGAGCCCTCTTCATTGCCGCCTTCACTACCGTCACGGAGGTCCCCTCTCTTCAGCCTCGTTATATAAAAAGCACCCGACCACACTCAACTCAATCAAGTGTGAGCCGTTTGTGCAGTTGCGAATAAGTTGTCTCACAATATAATGACACTTTCCAAACAACAACTTCCGAGCATGTCAGCTCCAGGTTAGTTGTCCGTTCCTGCCAAATCAACAGTTGTCTTTTGCCCCATCAAGCACTGACACAAGCACTGTCTTGCAAATACTAAAACACGCAGACCAACCAGTCGCCGTTCATGCAGACTCACCAAATGCCGTTTGTGCATACTCACCACCAACCTCCATTTGGCACCAACCTATGTTACTCGCAGCCCTGCACGCTTTAATAACCAGTACAACCTTGCTTACTACCAGCATGGACCCACTCTGGCACCTCTACAAACCTGAAGCACCTATTTTGACCTCTGTGATAGTAGAACCCCTCCGCAACAACAAAGTTCCACACCGTGTTCTTTTCCAAGACCCTAGTGTTCATTTGAGTGTAATCTCAAAGGGTCATGTGTTAGTGAAAATAACAAGTGCTACGCAAACTCCGACCCACTACGCAAACAAACTACGCTTCGCAAATCTTAGCTTCCCGGACCAATGATAAACTTAGAGTCAATTTTTTTTCTCTCTTTCAAATGTCACTGTGTTTTGTCTTGTCTTGTCATGTCGTGTCATGTCATATGTTACTATGTTCTGTCTGTCTTGTCATGTCATATGTTACTATATTTTGTCTTGTCTTATCATGTCACTATGTGTTTTATGTTTGTCATCAATTAGCTAGCACACCCAACAATCTCTCTCTCTCTCTCTCTCTCTCTCGCAAGCCAGTGGCATGTTGTAAGTAAAAGAGGATTCTTAAGCCTATTGCTTCATTGCCACGTCGCTTTTTCTCGGGCGGGCGGGGATGTGTCACGTAACGAATCGGACACGTTCAAAACTCCCGCGAATTCAAATTAGTAAGCGGTGGTTGTTACCATTGTCACTGTGCGCGCGCACCTGCCTCGCGCACGGCCAAGTTGGTAAAACTGCTCCACGCCACACTCGCCGGCATTCAAACCACCAACGGCCACACACTCACAATCTAGCTTTGGCCCTGCCTACATGTCTGTTCCGCTATCAACGAGGACGCCGTGTTTGCGCGCCTAAATAAACGGCCGCATTGTACAAGTATTTTCAAAGCCTGTACCTAATCGCTGTGCCTACTCACCATGGAGAAATGTACGCGTAATAGCGCGTACAGTACGGAAGATAACCCTCCTTTTGTGGTTCATCATGTACGCGAAACCTACTACAGATTCATGTAAGCGGACTAACTATCTTTACCTTTTATGTGCCTTTTGTGACTTGATCTATGCCTACACCCACGCTTGCCAGCCAGAACCTAAATTATCAAGAGAGATTGTTCCTAACGAAACGCTAGGGATATTTAGGATGTAAATGACTCATCTCATTTGTGTACCTGTTTGTAATTGTGCTTTGTGAATATACCATCATACCCCATTAATGCGTTTCCTTTGACGAATTCGAAGTGGTTTGTTTGTTAATCAGTTCCCCGTGTAAAAGCAGAAGCTGACCTGACCCCTGATGATCATGAGCTCACCTTCTACCACCTGAGCTAACGCCGATATGTACTAAGGCACCCTTTTTGCAATGGACCTCTCACAGGGAAATTGCGCCCTTTTACAGTATGCAAGCACTAAGCATAACGAATTAACAATCTATTTAAAATTTGAAATAACCTCTTTAAAACAAATTAAAAAATCTATCGAGTGACGTTCAGTAAAACCTGACATTTCTAAATACTACAGTCAAATGAATTTAATTTAAATAAATTTTTTTTATGATAGATTATTCATATGAAAGATTATAATCTTCTCATTCCTCCGTTCCATCTGATTCCATCTGAGAAGATAAGTATATAAAAGTATTAAAGCGTTTTAAAGATGAGTGAAATATTCGACCGTTACAGAAATTTCATTCAACAGTACCATTCCTGTGAGATGCTGTGCGAGAACATCTTTTCTACCACGTGGTATCTTGAGTAAGTTGAACTATCACTTATCTCTGAATGTTATGTATTACAATTAAATCTTGCAACATAACATGTGTGGTGCACCCGTAATGAACTATTATCAAATATTGGTAAAGTGGTACAAAGGTTAGTAATTAAAATAATATTAAGAAAACCTTCCGATTACCCAACGGATCGATTATTCGAAGAATTTAAAGTGCCTTCATTTAAAGATCTTTATACTAAAAATGCATTAATTCAAATCATAAAAGAAAAAGACAAGTATCAATTTCTAACTGAAAACCGTACTCGACTTAAATATATTTTTCCATGCCCAAAATTAAACACTTCCTTTGCTCAAAATTATTACACTTACCGGGCAAGAATTTTTTTCAATCGACTACCTGAAGAAATTAGAAACATTAATGATAACATCCAAATAATAAACGCTGTGAAAAAATATTTTAAAGACAAACTTACAAAAAATAAAAATGTTTCCTATTGAATTAATCTTAAGAATAACTCATCTCAATTAGTTTCCTTAAGTAACATTCCATTATTCAAATAAGTTTAAAATCTTTTTTTTTTAATTACCTACATACTGTAATAAAACAATGTAAACTCCATTTCCAGCCACAAGCTAATGCTTCTATGGAAGAGGGATCTTGAAATATTTGATGATATATTGTAACAAATAAACAAAAATGTTCTAATATAATAAAAAAAAATTAAATAAATGTCAAACGTTAACTTTTGCCCATTATTCACATACAATAACATTATTCTAAAGATTCGAGCAAATTAAGGACTTTGGTATTATTTTTGATAGTAAATTAACTTTGTTCTTCATATAAAAGAAATAAAAATCAAGGCCATAAAATATTTGAGTGTTACTTTAAGGACGGTGAAAGATTTGAAATTAATTAATTCATTTAAATCACTATTCACTGGGTTGGTGAGAAGCAATCAAGAGTATAATTCGACAATCTAGGCTACAATGTATAAGATTCACCAAGTAAAATTCGAGAGGGTGCAGAACGCATTTCTAAGATTTATTAATTAACCAGACGAAGATCTTAATTACACATTTTTAATGGACTTACTTAACATGACCGACTTACCATCATGGAGCACAGTGACTGTTTAATTAGTCTTTTCAAAATAGCGAATGGCAGATTAGACGCCATTGATTTAATGAACCGTATTACTTTTTGGGTACCCACGCGTAAGACAAAACAGACTAATCTCTATAATGTCCTAAAGTCTGCTAATAATTATTTCTAAAATTCTCCAATTCAGAGGCTACACAGATTAGGTAAAAAATATATTTCAATCGATGTTTACCGCCATCACGCAGTGACCGAACTAAAAAAACAACATATTAAAATATTTGTAACTGATCCACAAAATGTATTTTTTTCTTATAGTCATACTGTATCTTTATATAATGTTCCATAAAATACCCAATCGGCACAATAAATGTTTGTTGATTACAAATTTGCTTTACAATAAACCGTTCTTGTTTACTCCTATACTAATGTTAAGCTATGTTCTGTAGAATATCCAATCTGGCATTATAAAGGTTTGCTAAATTGTAAAAAGCTCAACAATAAACATTTCATATTTATTTGACTAACATCACAATGCTATTAAATATTGTTCCGCTACTACTTTCATAGTAGCTTAAATACCTATACCATTTTCAGACTTTACGTCCGGGTTAAATCATCCTTACAGGAAAAACTAAACCCTTCAACACAATTTTCCACAAATGATCATCTAGTCAATCCACATTATGCAAATGCATTATAAAAGCATAATAAATACAAAACAATACAAGAACAACACGTCAAATCACCGAGAAAATCACAGAGATCAAATGGGAAAATAATTCACCGACTCCAGATATTTTCATATCAGAGGGTTCGGCTCGGTAAAACTTCTAATTGGACCTATAAATCCTACTGATCCCTCAATATAAATATTTAAAAAATATTTCGTATTCCTACATGTATTTAAAATGACGATGATTTTTTTTAACTCTTATTATTATTTATTGAATAACTATTACTTGAATGTCACAACAACTCTCAGCTATTAACTAGTATTGTATTGTACCTGCTTATATTGTCTGTACTCGGCCTATTATGCTTTGTGATATACAATTATTGTTGTATTCCTGATCAGCTTACCTTAAATATTATGTACGTGTAAAAGCCTTCAAAGCGTGAAAAAATAAATAAAATATCTAATGTGCTTACTACAAATTCTAATTTAAATGCCTTGTGAAACTTGCGAGTGTGAAACTGGCTTCACTGTTAGCATGTTTATCGCTTATTGATAATGTCTGTAGAAATAACAATCGCCATTCTTGAATCCTCTAATACTGACGTAGTAAAAGCAGAATCCCCCCCTCGCCCGTGTACCTCCCATACCCGCCAAACCGATCGATCTCTGAGTACTACAACTCCCAAACTATTCAAGTGGGCTTCCGGCGTAGCACGGGATAAAAATTATAAATTAAATTTTTAAACTTATAAATAAAAACAGTAACATAAAGTGATCCACGGAAACACACCATTATAATAAGACTTTTCAAGAGTCTCAACCAAAGAAATATCTTTGGTCTTAACCGTCTGGAGGTAGTGAGAAAATGACCCAATTGCATATGTTGTAAATTGACGGTAGTGGGGAGGGGTACGATGGTAATAGTTATCTGGGGAAGTACACGGCTATTCTCGTATCACCAAACATGTCTAAATCCATTTCAAACATAGTTTAAATTTTTAACCGTGTTTTTACTCTTGGGCGATACAGAAAGTAACTTTCACAAATACAAACAATTAAATGAAAATTATTTGCGCAAGCCGGGATTTGGACCCGTGACCTCCAGATTCGTAGTCGAGAACCTTATCCCTTGACCACGGAGGCCGTCAAATTTATGGAATAAAACACCATTATAGCTTTCATTTCGAAAGTAACATGTAACTTTCATCTGACTTCTTCAGACTTTTACTAGTCTATCCGGTCATCAATAAAAAAACTGAAAAAAAGTTTTACAGGTGTTTTAACCTATTAAAAAATTCCATCAATCTTATTTTCCTCATTTTTTTACTGTATTTACATATCATTATACGCATATGGCCTTACTAATAATAGTATTTTAAATTTAACACAACCGATTAAGAAGCATTTACCTACCATACATTAAAGGTTGTTTATCAGTCGTGTTAAATTTAAAAAAAGTTTATTAGTAAAGCTCGTATACACTAAAAAAGTATGAACTAACATAAAAAATGGTAAAACAACAATTTGGCTTCTACATTAGGTTGGTCAAAATTTCATATATCTTTTCTCACATAGCAGTTTTATTAAAAAGTCGAAAAACACATTTTTTACTAAAAATAAGGAACGAATTTAATGCTGCATTCATTGTGAAATATGTTTAGTATTGAATAAAACAATCATGAATCTTATAATTTATTTTTAAAACATTGTCGAATTTTTTTATCAAATATGGAACGAAAATAATATTCAAATATATTTGTATATGACGTACTGATAAGATTTTAGCAGTCGTAATTTTTTTTTATGCTCTCGATAAATAGGTCTATTGAATTTTTTACAGTATACTTTCATTTTGTATACGTATTCGTATAAGTTCATGCGTTACAACCTCATGAAGCGTTACAACCTCCCCCAAATATGAGACAAGAGATTGCAAAACTGAAGGAATACAAGAAGGCGCTGCCAAAAAAGCTATACCTTTGGACGATTACCCAATCGTCCAACTAAAAAGTCCCGAAAAACCTTCTCGTCAGGGCCAGTAGGAAGGCTCTCAGGGAAACTTACTGTTTCAGATTCCAATTAGCAAGTTTCTAGTTAGGTTGACTATCGAGTCACCATTATAAAACGTGGAGTATTAATAAATCCCTGTTTAATCTAAAAGAAACATTTAATTATAAACTCCTGCCAAGGCGAGTTGGAGACCTGTTTGTACGAACACAACACATTATCACATTATGGTCTAAATGTTTTATTTATCCGGAGAATTATTTAATAAGATAGTTTGTGAGAAAACAGATACAACAATAACTTTCTGCGACGAAAATATTTTCAGGTTGTAACTAAATAAACTATCATTTGATATGCAAAGATAACATCAATGATTGCTGGTTTATATTTTGAAAAAAATACTAACGCATACTTAGTTTAATTGGCATATCATATGATTTTTCTGCACGCATCGATATATACAAGAGTATCCAGAAAATAAAGAACATTTGAACCGAGTTTGTTAATATTCTAACTACAGAACACTCTTTTCACCGTTATAAAGGTTCTTGCAACAATTTCCTCACTGCATCTGGGTCATAGCCGTATTAATTTTTAAATAATAAAAGTAAATTGAAAGTAATTTAATTGGTTTGTGATGAAGAGATTCTAAAACTTAAATACTTATTTATATGAAAAAATCCCAAAAATATGAGCAAAAACTGTTTGCTATGTTATTGATATAACCAATTTCTTTGAATCGAATTCGGTGGAAAGACAGAAATAACCCAACATCACCTTATGTTACTGTTTTTATTGCGTGGGTGACAAAATGCAGCGCTATTCGAATTTCATTACTTTCCACAAAATTTAAAAATTGTGTTTTGGATAAATCGGTGGCGAGATTTCACTGGGAATTGAGGTGTTTGTTTGCGTTTTGTTATTTGTCCGATTGTAAAAATATTTGTCATATTTCACGCAGGTTGAATTCGAACACAAATCTGTGTAAATTAAAATGTGAAAAGAATGTATTTTATTGCTGGTGAATTGAAATGTTATTTTAAATAAACTTTTCCGAAAAATGTTTAGTGATTTTATATACCTAGATTTGTGTGGCTTATGATTTTTGATATTTCATTTAATGTCTTGGGTTATATTGGATTAAATAATTAAAATCAATAAAAACCTACAATTTATCCATAAATTTATTTGCAGACCAAGTTAAACGGAAACTGCTACAATATATTTTGGTGTGGTATCATTTTTTTTGTAAAACTACTTTCATGAATTTGTATATTTTTGTTTCTGAAGCAGAATAAGAAAGTGTTTTTATGATTTTTATTATTTTCAAACAATGACACAATTGCGTCAAAGATTTTATTTACAGAAACATGTGAAAGAAACTCTTATATGTATATCGTAAGTGTGAAGTGTTAATTTTCTTTAGTTTATAACGTGACAACTTGAACATTTTTATTACTTGTGTTTTTTAAAAGCAATGCTGGTTTTGTACTAAAATAAGCCTGAAAAAGGGAAATTATGAAAACAATAAACAGTGTATGTATAACACAAATACAATAACCTACAGTCTTTATCTGGTGAGGTGAACTGTTAATATAAATAAGTTTATCACAATTAGAACAACGTATTACCAGATGGGGCAGTGAAAATTACAATATCCTAAAACCACAAATTAAAACCCCAAAGGCCATAATGAGAATTATTCTGAAAGTTTCTGTAAGAACTAGGGCTGACGAAATCTTCAATAATTTTAACATCGTGACAATCAAACAATTCTGTTATAAAACATTACTACCTTATATTTAAAAATAAAAAAATACAAAAAACAAAAATAAGGCACGCTAGGACCATATAATTCTGTTATAAAACATTACTACCTTATATTTAAAAATAAAAAAAATTACAAAAAACAAAAATAAGGCACGCTAGGACCACCAGATCTCAGGATCAAAACATATTCAACAAACAATTGCAGATACAACATTTCGGAAAAAAACGCTTCCTATATTTTGGCACTAAACTCTACAATAAAATCCAACTCTCATTCAAAAATCACAACATTATTATGACATTTAAATCTCAAATATAAATCAGGATGCAAAACGTAGGTAGATCAGAAATAGAAAAGATAGTGACAGGACGTACAAACTGAAATCAAAACCACTCAACTCCACTAAAACACACTATGTAATTAATATATTTATAATTATTTTTGAAAAAATAATCATCACATAATTTATTTATAATTACTTCATATTATTCATGCGACTAAATTTTAATAGTATGTTAAGGAAATCATCAGCACGGTAGATCCCAGTAAGGATATCATTATCTCTATTTTTTATTTTTTTTTATAGTGAATACCTCACAAGAGTCCCAACTGCTCCCGTCTGGAGCCAGTGAGACTATGGCATCCCCAATTGGGGGATGTTGTGAGGTTGAAGGTAAGTGGGGAAGGGAAAGAGGAAGGTGGGGAAGTACCTGGCTATTCAGATCTAGTCACTAAACACGGCTAAAGCCATTTGGAGCAACGTTTCAATTCTGAATGGTGGTCTTACACCAGGGCGATACTGGTAGTATCTTCCACTCTGGAACGTGCCGCAAATATACTTTACCTATATTATTTTAATTAATTAATTGTGAAATAACACAAATTAATCAAATAAAATTTATTTGCGCACGCCGGGTTAGAACCCGCGACCTTCGGAATGGCAGTCCAATGCGTTACCACTGGACTATGCCGGCTGACAATTTGTTTTAATAAAACATTTGTTTTTATATTATAATGAAAATAAATCAGTTTGTATAAATTCGTACACCAGAATTTAATCAAAATAATCGACATGTTTCCAAACCAATGCTTTTTTCGTCAGGATATACATGTAATGAAAATAAGTAAGAATATACTTATTTAATACGGTATTTATATTTATTGAAATAGTGTATGTACATACACACGACTGATGTTCCTATCTTAAGTAGTCATTAATAACAAATAAAGTGTCAATTTTATTTGAAATTCTAATCACACTGATACACAATATATTTTTCTAAATATATCTTATATAAATTCGATCGATGTTTTTTGTTCACGGCGATTGAGGTAATTAAAAGTGACGTAACAATTCATCGGGCAGCTTGGGCAGTCGACCTCTGGCCGCCATTCATTCGAGAACATTCAAATGCACAAAGTGAATTTCATATAAAATTACATTCGTTCTACTAGTTCTGTGAACAGTTTCCTCTTATTTTATAAAGCAAAACCAAATTTTCTCTGAAATCATAAGATTTATAAGTAGGTACCTAAATACACACTTATTTAATTATATACCATAAATACTTTACGAAAAAATTTCATAATGTCAAATAAGGAATTATATAATTTGTCCAAAGAAATGTCCTCTATCTCAATGACAATTATTTTATCAAAATTTATCCAAGCCGGTAGGTACAATAATATTTATAATTCCGATTTGGTAGTTCGTAGAAACCACGATCATGCGATCTCTGGCTTAAAACAGGACTTTTCTACGCTCAGTCAAACACTCAAAACCCACTTTGACGACGGGTGCTAGCTAGCTTGTGTGCCTCTGTAGAGATGTTATAAGTACAAAACCAACCAAAAATAGATTAAAACACCATTTATTTTTCCTGTGCCTTACAAAAGAATTTTTTGGTTCACGAACTTCCATTTTATGTAAACGTACTTCTTCTGCCCATCTAAGTCCTTCCAGTTATATGTATAAATAGCTAGTAGTTGTTAGTAGTTCCAGTTTTTTATCTGAATCAATTAAATTACGAAAGTCAAGAATATTGTTACACATTTATTTTGACAGAAATGTGTCGAAGCTTCATAGCTTATTACAGAAAAAAAAACTTTACATAAGAAAAATCTTTGAAGAAGTATTAGCTACTAATAACTGTTCAAATTATTACGTGAGTATTTTCTATGTATTGCGTTATTTTATTAACAATTTTGCCAAGGGTCGGAAGATAGTTAAAACGCCACTGCCAAGTTTGTATGTGTGAATAGAAAAAAAGTCATCAATATTTTACCATAAAATTGCCACCGCGACGATTCTCTTATATTTTCACCTTGTTTTTCGCTTTTAATCGGCTAGATAAATTTATTGGACGACTCTCGTATCTCGCAAAGCTCCAAGCAAAAGGGGTAAACAATCCAAGTATCCACCTTTGTACGTATAGTTGCGATAACAATACACATCATTTGCGGGTGTTTAGTGTTTATGTGAAAACTTGCAAATGTCCATTCATTGTGTCGTTGTCTTGATCTAATGAAGCACATAATTCTCACAAATAGTACTCGCATGAACACAATACGAGTGATACGTTGAACTTTGCTCCTGATGAAGATAACAAAACTATTTTTAGTAGTTTTTTTTTTCAAATTGCTGACGTTGTGTTAGGTATAGTTATGATTACGCGTGACAGCTCTTACGTCATGTAAAAGCATTGATAAACACGTTTAAAATACCAATAACATAGATATATGAATGCGTGATTGCCAACAAAAGTCATTATCATCGACAGAAAGTATATTTGCCGAGTTTCAGCTCGATCGGATGTCAGGAAGTGGGTTAATTTCCGCTTTCAATATTTGCATTCATTCATTCCCGAAAACAAAAGTGAAAATCAAATAGATATGTTTTAAAAATTTAAGTACCTACAAATAGAAAAATTAGAAAAAAATAAATACTTACAGAGTTTTAAGAGACGTACTTGACTCATTTTAACCAGTGATTCCTGACATTATTTGGAGTAAAAAAAGTTATTGAAATTTAGGAATCCTGTGACATTTTTAATGTTTGTTTCGAGTTAAAACATAAAAAAGTATTGGATAGATCAGGGTGAGGGGTTGGTCGGATACTAGGCTGAGTGACCATTATTTGAGCTATCTTCTAGTACAAGACTCCCGTCCAAGAGGAAGCGGGCCGTGCATACCCCGATATGCACAGAACCATGTTTTACTATACTACTGAAACAGCAACGGGCGGTATCGAGACAGCCTGACCCAGCCGAGACGGTGACATGAGCAAGACATATTACACCCTAAAGTCAAAACACGTGTTAGGGCAGTGCAAATATATAACTCTTCCCGTGCATGCACTGCTAGCTGGTAATTTGAGTCACGGGCCGCCTCTGGTCCCAGCTGCTCAAAGCCATCTGAAGCCAGTGATACTATGTCATCCCCATTTGAGGTATGTTGTGAAGCTAAATTTTGTGAGGAGAGTAAAGAGATGTGAAGAGGAAAGTGGGAGAGTACTGAGCTATTCATATCTGGCCACCAAACACGGCTATAACTATTTAAAGCAGCGTGTCGGGATATAAGAAAGCACCCCAATATGGTAATTATTATTTATAAGATGGTCACCCTTTTATTAGATTGCAACACCGGCCGCTGCAGGTCCGACCGGACACATTAGCGACTGCAGCGGCACTCTGTTTTTGAGCGTCTAGGAACTGACACGTTGTTACTTGTGTAGAATCACTTTCGCTTATAAATTTTAACGTACCTTCGTTGAATAAATAATTAAACGTGGGAAATTCTTTTTACTTCTCCGAGTCAATGGCCCTGCTACCGCTAGTAAGTATTCATGGCGATCCACAATCCACATCCTGAAACCTTCCACATCTGGTGACCCCGATTTTGAACATTTGTAACTTCATTTTTGTTTCGCGAAACACGTGTTGGTTCGGCACTTGACCTCAAAAGCAGAGTCCTGGGATAAATTTTGAATTCGTACGGTAGATTTTCACCAGAACGTAAATTAATTTGGAAACAATACAAATTAATTTAATAAAATTTATCAGCGCCGGGAATTTTACCCCCGACTTCGATATTGCTAATCGATAACCTTACCTCTCAACCACGAAGGTAGTAGGTTTGATGTAGATAATAATTTTTCTCTCTTGTTTTTTCAATAATATTACTATTAAAAAAAAAATAGTTTCTTGTAAACAAGTTCTGTTATTTGATAATGCCTTCAAATGGCGAAACATCTAACTCGAGTAATAATTATTACACAGTAGAAATTATTTTTGAAAAACCTTTTTTTTATAAATTGAACAATGAATTTTTAGATACGTAAAATAAAATCTTTTAAATAAAATGAAGTTCTACAGAATAAACTTGAAAAGAATAAATATAAAATATTTCATAACTTTGAAATTAAGATATTATTGTGTAACTATATTTGTATTATGATTACGAATTTCACTGAATTCCAATATATATTAAAATGTTGTTTACATTTATTTACATTTATTACACGCCGTTTAAAGTAATTATTTAAAGAACTCCTACATAGCTAGATCATTTAGAAAATCATGATGTGTTTGCTGAAGGCATAGAATCAAAAATGCTTATTTTTTTGAGGATATATATTGAAAAAGAAACTCTGAAAAAGATGCTTTTAGAATTAACAGAGAAGGTATGAAAATTGTGTCTGAAAACCTGCTTGGATAATCTTAAACGTTGAATTTATGTTTTTTGGATTGATTGTGGATTTAGCGAGTAAAGTTTATGACGATGAAATGTGCCAAGCACATTTTATCGTCATTCCATCTGACGAAACACAAATCGACATTACGTTTTTTCAAAGATTTTCTGAGTAATTCGTTAAGCGGGAGTTCGTCTTTCTCCGCTTTCCGATAGCATAAAAATTCCATAATTTTCCGATGAAATAAAAATTCTCTCATTTTCCGATAAAATGAAATTTCCGTCATTTTCGGATATTTCCCTCGGTGTAAGTGAGAGAACACTTGGCTCGCACTGAAACAGCATTTTCGCTGTGGTTCCCAGCCGCCACTTATTTCCACAGTAACTACGTACTGTCTACCACGTAACACCGAAATGTACGCTTTTGCAAAACGCAAAGTATTTTTGTCTCCCTGAAAAATGGGTTGCAAACTGAATGTGACAACCATAGAACATAGGTATTTCTAGAAACGCCGTATTTCGCAGTTAGTAAAAACTGTTCACGTTAAAAATAGAGTACACCCCTTTCATGATGAAAAGTTCTTCAATACAGAGACATTAAGTTACAGCCGATTCGGTTATGTTATTTAAAATCGCACACAACTAAGTAAGGAGTCCTAATCTTCTCCAACGCCCTTCATTCTATATTCCAAATTGCAACAGTAGTCAGTCGGTTACTTTCACCTTTTTTATGTGAATACCTCACAAGAGTAGTCATCTGCTCCCAACCATCTGAGGCCATCCCTGTTTGGGGTATGCTGTGAGTTTGAAGATCGTGGGGAGGGGAAATATAATTTCTTATTAAGACCAAATTGAACCTAAACTGTTTTATATACAGATCCACAATTTCATTGAACTTAATTTGAACTCGATCCACTTAAACTAAATCACTCAATCAACCTTCCTATGTACTCCCGTGCTTTGTCCCTATATCTTTTTTGGTTCAAATCCGGCTCGAAGGACTATAAATATGATGTCTATTTTGATGTAATTATTTGTATCAAAGGACTGTTTTATACTTACTATTTTTGTGTGATAACAAATCACTGCACCAAGGAGAAATGTGTAACATAAGAAAAGTGGAAAGGACTTATGGGATGCGTATTTTGTAGCTCAATTCTTTTCGCGATATTGATTAATTTCAAGGCTTTTATTTACTCATAGCGGAGTGGAAAGCAAATTATGGTTCTCTGTATAGTAACACAATCCAATTGTATACGTTTATAGATGAATATAGCTGGGCCGATGAACTACGGCACTCGAGATGAACACGGGGAACAGGTAGTTTGGGAAAACGGGAATACAATAATATTAACCCCAAGTACAGCGGTTTGTATGTGTGAATAAGAGTGGTGTATTGTGTAGATGGTGTATCCACTATTTTTTTATTTTTTTATGACCTCTATTTTGCTAACGCTGGTGCGTTCAAGCCCTTTTACTTTTTTTTCCTTTATAATATCTACGTTTACGTAATCCGTGAAATGTTCATCACCAGGGTACAACTTTGGTTTATATGATGAACTGTGTTTGCAATGCAAAGTGGAGAAGTAAGCTTAAGACGTTTTAAAAACGCATAAAAATCTAATTCAGTTGCAATGCATATCTTGGATACAACCCGAGAAGCGACAAATAAATACCCAACAAACAATCCAAATAGCAAAGAAAAATCCAAATACCCAACAAAAATCCAAATACCCAAGAAAAAATTCAAATACTCAACTAACAATCCAAATACTCAACAAACAATCCAAATAGCCAACAAAAATCCAAATACTCAACTTATAATCCAAATACCCAATAAACCATCCAAATAGCCAACAAACAAATCCAAATACCCAACAAAAAATCCAAATACTTAACAAACAATCCAAATACCCAACAAACCATCCAAATAGCCGACAAAAAAATCCAAATACCCAACAAACAATCCAAATACTTAACAAACAATCCAAATAGCCAACAAACAATCCAAATACCCAACAAACAATTCAAATACCCAACAAAAATCCAAATAGCCAAGAAAAAATTCAAATACTCAACTAACAATCCAAATACTCAACAAACAAACCAAATAGCCAACAAAAAATCCAAATACTCAACTAATAATCCAAATACCCAACAAACCATCCAAATAGCCAACAAACAAATCCAAATACCCAACAAACAATTCAAATACTTAACAAATAATGCAAATAGCCAACAAACCACCCAGGAGAGATTTGTGGAATGGTTGGTGTGAGGAAACGTATGTACAAATTATGAAAGAGACAAACAAGTATGAATTAGACCACATGGTCGTTGGTATGCAATAAAAGGCTTGTGTCTGTTTGGTTCCTCTTTTTGATACTATACCTCCTTAGCGTGTAGCATATTATAGAAGTAGTAACATGGGTCTTGAAGAGACCCATAATAGGATAATAGGCAATAGGAGAGAAGATTGTTTTTAATTAACCTAACTAGTACGAGTGTGGTTCCACAGACTTGTTCCAGACTTCATTATCTGGAGAAGGAATATTTTATGGGATTGTCATATCCATTGGATTCGTGGCTGAAACAGTACCGAAAGGTGGTAAAAATAGTAAAACATGGTTTTGGAAATTTAAAATATGTTCTATGGTTTTACTCCGCTCGTGTAAATCACGGAAATATTTAAATTTGTAACAAATTCGCTGATTTTTTACGAAACTTATAAATAATTCGCTGCGAACATTTGTTTTCATTAGAAGAAGCGTTGTTTACGACGGATGGAGAGAGAATTGAAAATTCAAAGGAAAACTTTTAAAGTGAAACGGCGAACTGCGAGGGAGGGAGCGAGACGGAAAAACAAAGTTTAAGGGATGAAAATATGCCTTAAGTATACTTACTATAGGTGCTACGTCCAAAGTATGGATCTGGAAAACCAAATCGCGACGTGTTATTGCGTTTCTTTCGTTATTGTTTGCTTTAATGCTCATTAGAACTATATCTATAAAAAAACCCGATTCACACATGTTATATAAGGCTTATAAAAGTAAAAAAAAAACAAAGCTAGCAGTCCACGATGGTGTGCTAATACCATCCTCGATGTATGGCAGTGGGACACGAAAGCGAAAGCTGAAGCAGACTTAGAATTTGACAGAAACCTTTCAATGGATATTTGATGACTTTGTCACACGTGAATTTGTGTGAAACAACTGGGCCTTATTTCATTTGAACAAGATTATGACAGCAACTAAATATCGTATTAAATATATCAAATTTTGAAATTCGGAAGATATAATCGTTGTCAATGTCGATGCATTATATCGTGGCACTCGCACAAAGACACGCATAGACACATTTTTCTGAAATCGGATGACATCATAAAAATTTACAGCAGTTTACACGAAATAAATCTCGATACCATCCAATTAGGGTTTGGCTTAATTGGTATTTGGTTCATTTTAGTCAGTCTCAAGGGAGTAAAGCTCATTCCTCAGTCAAGACCTTTTGTCAAAAGTTTTAAAAGACATTTTAAAAGTTCACAGCAGTCAAGTGCCAGTCCCTGGGGAGGAAGGTTTTACCTTCGGTCAAACCAAAAAAATAATTAATTGTGATAGTTTTTGTGGGTTATTTTTCAATCCCGATTTGAAATGTTTATCTAAAGCCGCCTCTCTAGCGATCGTTTACACAACATTACGAAGAAAATTTCCTCAAACATTTGAAATGTTTATCTAAAACCGCGTCGATTGTTTCCACAAAATTACGAAGAACATTGCCTCAAACATTCAAAAAGGGAGCGTTCCCATCCACATTTTTGTTTGAAAACGCACGTCGATGGTCGATGGAAAACATTCTCCGCGCAATCAAAACGGTCGCAGGGGAGGGGATTATTTCATTTTTTGACAGCCGCCGCGTGGTGCGGTCAGTCACGTAGCATTAATTGTAGTTTTTTTTGAGATTATGTGCACTGAGCGAGCATAATAATTATGAGTTTAATAAATTGTAAGTAAATAATGTCGTATAGATGATTGTTTCAATCACGAACTCAACTTTAAATGAAGTCTTTTAAGTCTATTTTAGATGTCTCAACAAACCTCCGGAGCAATTTTTGATAGCAGCTTTTGTATTGTATGTGAATTCCCATTTGCAAAAAATCGTAATGTGACAGCAAGTCGCATTTCTGGTAAAATGACGTAGTTTTTTTATTAATGTCTCCCCGAATAAATAAAACTAATTCTTTAAAATCAGCTTCCGAGAAGCGAAAGAAATTCCCTTTACCAAATATTCCTGATATTAATTTAAAAATCTATATTCTTGTCGAATCCGAAGTTTGTATTTCCTCACTGGTGTAATAATTTCTGCGATCGCTAAAACTGCAAGAACGTCTTCCTCGTCAGAACTCATCTTGACAGTTGACAGCGAAAAACCAAGAGCACAAGTCTTCGTCATCAGACATCTACAACAAGTCAAGTAACATGTCGATGGCCACGCCAACCGCGCACCAGTGTTTCAACAAAGGGTGGAGACGGAATATGGACGAAAACAAAAATGTTGGAGGTAATAATGTTTGACGTATTGTTTGTGGAAACGGTCGCAAGAGACCCCGTTTAGAACTGAACACCTCAATTATTATGTGATTATTTCTTTTCAAGATGTATTGTTGTATTCTATTGAAGGATCCAATTTTAGATTGGAATTGTGAAAGCTAAATAGAATTATGGTACGATCGATCATTTATACCTACCCTTGGAGACAATTATTCCTTGGTTGGTTTAGTGATTATTTCTGGAAGCCGCCAAGCTGGAAAGAATCGACTTAGAATTTTACACGAAATCTAATATAATTATTTTTAATTAAAGATAAACTTACGTTTACAAGGTTTTTTATGCAAAGCACAAATAATTATTATAAAATTATTAGTGCATACAAAGTCGACGTAGTACAATAGTTTAGTGCACCTGGCCGGCAATTAGAAAGCTACGGCGGCATTTTTTTTTCGGAACAATTTTCAATTGTTTGTTGTTGATTTCATTGTAGATTGTTTCAGGGTTATAATTATTGCTTATAATAATCGAATATAACGTTGCCATCTTACAGTATTAACTTTGAGAAACAATATAAAAATATATTGTTTTATTACAACAAAAAAAGACTACCTACTTTAAACAACAAAAAATCAAGGTGGATCCTGAAAATTGTATTAGAATTTCTATCTTCGAACGCCAAAAAACAATAAAATATTCTAAGATCAAAAAGGCAATAAACGACGAAAAAATAAAATCCTTAAATGGCTCAAAGGAGAAAAGGTCTAGGTTGTACATTGTACAATGTACATAATCCTCCCCCAAAAGCGTAGACGGGTGTTAAATATTTTGTGCTTGGTGGATTTATTTTTCGTAAATCTGATCAAAATATGTGGATATATTTTTTTAAGGTAAATAATAAAACACTACGGGTGACGGTGAATCAAAAATTGAGACCGAATTTCGGAAAATGATTTTTATTTCGAAATGTCAAAATAAAGGTCTGATAATTTAGGTGACGGGTGTGAATATTTATACTTGAAAAATGTTATATTGAATATAATAGGAACATGAAAAAATTCACAGAACGGAATAATTTGACTACCTTTATGACACATTCACTTGGTTCTTTGTTACAAACCTAGGGCTTACTTGTTTGAAACTGCGTGAAAAAGTAATTAAAATTTAAAAAAATCTTTTTTATAAATAAAAAAAAAAGTTTTTTTACAATGATACATCTATTTTAAAACTTAAAAACATATATTAATTTCGGTTTGACTGAGAATTGTATCTTCCGTGCCAGGAACTCGAGTCAACCGCGCCAACCACCTTGCTAAATACCGATCGGGTAGGACCGACATTTATTTTGTATTTTAAATATCATCAGATTTCAGAGAAATTGGTATATGTCCGTATGTATGTAAGTGATTGCCACCAAAAGATGTACGGAATACAATATCATCGACAATGAGTCTATCTGGCGAGTTTCAGCTCGATCGAATGTCGGGAAGTGAGTTTATTTCCCCTAAAATTTGCATTCATTCATTTCCGAAAACAAAAGTGATTTAAAAAAAGATGTAAATTAATTAAATACGATGGCTGAGTGGTTAGACGCATTGCCCTGGCAATAGAAAAAATCTGGATTCGATTCCAAGTTGAGACCATTATCTTTTTTTGTGTCTTGTAATATCACATGAGAAATTCAATGTAGTTGTTACAAATATTAAAAAGATTGACAAAAGATTGAAACACAGACAGACTCGGATAGCGACTTTATTTTATACTCTTTAGAGATTACTGAAAAAGTGTTTTAAAGTGTAAAGTGCTTATTATATTACACGTTACACTTTGAAACTATACGTAATATAACCCTTTCTCTTC
The DNA here is from genome assembly GCF_061612785.1 of Hesperophylax consimilis. Taxonomy (NCBI): domain Eukaryota; kingdom Metazoa; phylum Arthropoda; class Insecta; order Trichoptera; family Limnephilidae; genus Hesperophylax; species Hesperophylax consimilis. The sequence goes on from NC_142846.1 coordinate 29,897,585, forward strand.
AATTATTTTTTTGGTCTTATATTATTGAAAGCATTTTTTACGTATCACCTCTTCATCGATAACAAAAGACCTTGAATCTGTTATTCCAACTATTTTTAGAAATCAAGTTGTAAAAAAAATTAAGATTCCTCTTAGAATAATAATATGGTCTTTTAGCGGTACGAAAATAACCACAGAAATTTATTTGTTCTCACGAACATTTCGTAACTTTGGATCAACGAAGAAAATACTAGAATTACAAATAAGAAGTTATTGATTTTACAAATTATTGGTGTTTAACATTGCTTACTCTGAGAAAAGTGGTATGGCAAATTAAATTATTATTTTTTTACTTGAATCAGCGAATATAAATCTGGTAGATACCTCTGGTTGTGTTACCGTAGAATTAATTAGGTGGCAACAATTTTAAATAAAGTTAGTATGTAAAATAAAAACTAATGTCCTGAGTATTTGTCAAGGTTAGCTAAAAAATAAGGGGAGTTGGAACTCCCCTAGAACTTTTCCAATCTTACCTATCGAATCGCTTTTCAGCAGTAGAACTGGGTGGAATCACGAGTAACTTAGGTAAAATAACATGTGGAGTGCCTCAGGGATCAATTTTTGGACCGTTGCTGTTCCTAATCTATGTTAGTGGCATAACAAAGTGGGGTATTACAGGAACTCTACAGCTTTATGCGGACGACACATTTTTAAAAATTTTTTATAGGAGCTTGAAAATAAAATGACTGTTGTTGTTTCCCATCTCACAAGCTGGTAGACAAAAAACAACCTGAAGTTTAACGTAAAAAACGCATTACACACTTTTCGGCAATAAGAAAAATTGGAGCCTCAATATGAAAATTGGTGACAAAAGTCTCGAAAAGTTGACGATATTTGGGCCTGAGTGTAAATTACCCTCATAACTGATGTACGATATAGGCTTCAAGGATTACTACCCATTCATATACTAACTTCGGTGTATTATGCCATGGTACATTCCCACCGATCCTATCTCTGCTATATTTGAGGCTTTGCCGCAAAGAAACTGATAGCTGTCCTGCAGGTAGTCCAAAATCGAGCTCTCAGAAATGTTCTTAGCCTTCCACAAGACACACACGTCGAGCACATCTATTCAGTTTCCGGTATCCTTTCAAACACAGTCCTTCCGAAACACGAAAGCACAATCATACAAAATACACAACAATCAACCCACACTAATATCACTACAATCTCTACTTTACAATCAAGGCATCCACAGTCACAAGACTCGTTATAACAATAAAATATGCATTCCTCTAACACACACTACAAAATATGAGATAAAATCTCTTAATCATATTGCCTAGACATTATATAATTCTCTTCCAGATATGTATAAAAACAGCCAGCATAAACAAATATTGCGTTAAAACAAAATTTCTTAAGTACATATATAAATACGAAAATACGTAATTCTTTTCGTGTTGTGTTTTGTCTTGTTTCTTTTTCTCTCCTTTTCTATCCCCTGTATTTGTAATCAAGCATCATTTTTCTATTTTTACCAATGTATTTTGTGCGTACCTTTTACGTCAGTACCTTTTTGTAAATTCCTACCTTGGCTTTGGGCTTATGTGTATATCCCTGTTTGTATTATTTTTTTGCTTTTTCTTGTGTTTTCTATTTAACTTAACTCTAACTTTGTACTGCTTTGTATGTGAAACTTATAATATTGATTTTTAATTTTATTTTGTAGTGTTTTGTTTGTGAAACTACTAATATATAATTGTACCTTCCTACCTATGCATTGTAAGTTCCTCCCATCCTACAGTGAGTTTTGTAACTCATCGGGATTGCTCTAGTACGAAATAAAAACATTGCATCCTAAATTTACACTGGTTGGCAAAAAGGGCCATGCACCACTTTCACGTGTCATATTTTTACATTTAGCATATTATTTAATTAATACCATTCCTTAACATGTGAAACTGCTTAGAGCGGTTTAAAGCCAACAAAACCACCAAGCATTTACCATTTTCCCAGATTTTTAGGTTCCATAAATTTGGCACATTATGGCAAACGATCACTCAAAACGTTTTTTTTCAAACTTGGCATAATATCCCAAAAATTGCTCGAGTGGTTAACTATACAACGGTGTGATACCGATTGAAGCTTAGTTATAGACCAGTTAACCTTAGCAATTCGTAGCATCTCCCGAAAATATTCCATTTGATAGTTTTACTCTTGGACTCTCCATGATGAATGATTTAGATTTTAAAATAAAATATGATGATGAAATTATCGAACAGATCCGTCGGTTCCCAGCCAAAAAGGCGCCCACTGCCCTGGGCTACTGAACATGGAATGCCCTCTTGCTTCCATTTCAACTTTTAGGTTTTGTGATTGAATCGCAGGTTTGGCAACCAACGACACCAATGTGTCCTAAAATATTCCAGGATTGGCAATCTGAACAATGCACACTGGTCAATGCGTAAATGCTGGAGGTGCCAAACACCGAATTCACAGATATAGATTATGTGGAAGAATCTTCTGTAAAAATATTATATTATAGGTAGGTAAATTATCACACGTTTGAATCCTTGACGTAATCAGTTCCAATTTTGAAAAATTACGCTTAATTTCAAATTAAATCCGAGTTGATTTGTGACAACCTACAAAGTGACAGACCCACAACCGAAATTATTTTGTTTGTTTATTTAACAACAATTAAAAATAATAATTTAATATGACAGGCGGGTTCTTGGTACCGCTGCCCGGGAACCATTAATTAGATAGCCAACACCTCTGCCATGGGTCACGCCGAGTGATTCGCTACGTTTGGTAATTAAGCAGAGTTGTCCGGATTCATCGGGTGAGGTGTGTTCAGGATGCGCCTTCCCACCAGCTTCTTCGCTTGCCAGATCGGGAGAGGCATGATTGGGGTGACCCTTTAACTTCACCAACTGGTTTCTCGACCCATCGCCTTGCATCGCAGTGGGAGGGATATAATCATATGTCACTCCTAACAGACTGATCCCTAGATTCCTACCCACCCCTCATACCCTTTTCCTCCCTAGAACTTCCTCTCCTTAAAAAGACCCTCCACATAGCATCCTCAAACCTTACATAGGCCCTGAGGGAAATTATTTCTCGGTTATTCCTCATTTTCTTCCTGCGGTTGATATAAAAAACACAACCCTCGAAAACTTATAAAACAGTCGACCCTGGTAAAGTTTTCAGAGAAATAATAAAAAAAAACTAAATATTTTATCGATTTACGACACGATTACCACTTCATGGAATAAGTATGATATATAATTAGTTGATTTCTGAAACTTTGATAACGTTATGACGATTATTTGGAATAAACGGTGAGTTTTATGGAATACCAATCGAGTGGCAAGTAGTCATGATTTAAAAACTCGAATATATCTATTGTTTCCAAAGTATCTGTATACTTACAATCAATTCCTAGAAAAATTACTCCAATCGGACAACCTAACCCAACACTATCTCTCTTTTAATCTGCCTATTATTTAAAATAATACTTGAGCATAACTCAGGTATAATAAGTAATGTGAAAATACTATCTCTTTCATAAAACCACTGGCGGTGTTCTGAACGTGGCTAAAACATTGTGAATACGGTGTGTTATACGGTTATCAACACATTGAAATACTGGGTAAATTAATTGCCATCATTATGCCTAAATTTTATACATCACGGATGTAATTTTTTTTATGTGAACATTATAGAACTTTTTCTTTCAACGACTTTATCCTAGAAATGTCCGGCGGCGGTTGTCTTATTGGGGCAATTATCTGGGCCAATTTTCCAGGGCATAATTACTGTTCTAGGGATAGTTCATTGTAAGATATATAATTAGAAAAATTTTAATATTGGTAAGTCAAACAAATGTAAAACTATTTTATATTACGTTTTCAAAATATAAAGTTTAAATCATATGCATACATCAACTCTAAACAGGTTCGCAGCCAAATAAAACTGAGAGTAAACGAACTAACGTCAAAAGAATTTTTAATTTTTAAAGCAAGTGTTTGATGCGATTTTGGTGAAAAAGTAGTTATCACATGTTTGAAATAATAATACTTGTCAGTATTTGTTGCTTGTGAAACCTGTGTCCAAAGATCAGTTGCCCAAATACCAATGTACATGTTGTTATAAATATAGATTAGTATATAGATACAGAATAAAATTACGAGTTTTCTTGATGCCAAAATATGAAATAAACTTCTGTTTTACGAAGCAAAAGTTAATAATTCGCTTTTAACTGCGAATAAAGTAGCAGAAATTTCTGAATGAGTTGCAAATACGCTTGTATATTGTTTAGCATACTAAAATACGTAAGCACCATCCTACGTACCTACCGACATAAGAAGGTTGTGGCAAATAGCCAAAAGATTTAGAGTATTGTTTTTCAGAGAAATGTGTAGGTGGTATTATGTTTTCTATGGCTCCGTTCACTTTAATATAATTCAGCATAACCTTGAGATTGACCCTGTCATAAACGTTGTGAATAATGTAGGAAAGATTTTAGCTACGCATTGGCACGTGCGTTACGTAATCTACGTCACATATCGCAAGAGCGGGTTGGATAACATCATAGATTACTAAACCTTTAATACTACAGATTTTAGTGTATATATTATACTCTCACCAAACCGCTCGTAGAGTACCTCCAGAAATGAGTTTTTTACTGCATTTCTTTGGCGATTCGACTAACTCGCGCGTCTTGAAATGTGCACTTGTTTTCTATCAGAATTTATATGTCCACGTAACTATTCTCAGCGTGCAATATATTTTTTGTATAAAAAACCACGTAATAAACATTGATATTCAGCTGTTGAAAATTAAGACAAGATACAATTTTGTTTGCTCTGTATTTATAATCAATTCAACCCAAAAAAATGCAAAAATATGGACGAAGTCGGATAACTACGATGTTATGTGATATTTCCGTGGCCTGCGATATCAAATAATCATTATCTCTGATTCGATGTTTTAAATTAAAATTCAAACCTTAAAAAAATAACATTTATTTTTATGCCTTTGAAATTAATGGTAACTTTAATAGTAAAACTTCGTTAATTATTGTGAATCAGATTTTATCCATTCAGTTAAATTTGGTAAATACGAGAAAAATATTATATTTCCTTCACTAGAGTTAGAATAGAATATTTTATAACTGGCAGTTCTGTGAACAACGCAATGTAAAGTTAGTAAATAATAGAAAATAATTATAAAAGAGCTAGTAAACAACCAATATCCAGATTTCCATTCAGACCCAGAACAAGCTAGAATTTTGAATAAAAAAATGGAAATAATTATGAAAAAAGTATTTTACCTACTGGCTGACGAAAGTTTATATGGCGAAATCAAAATAACCACTGGAGCGTTTTGCTATAAAATCTATTACAGCCTTTAGCGCTCGGAAATTTTTAAGGGTTTGGTTTGGAAATTTCTTGCCCCATTTAAAAAAAATTATATCTTCGAATTTTAATATGGAGACATTTAAAGTGTTTATAGTGCTAGAGAGCCATTGAAAGCACCTAAATTTGAGCGTTTATAGCATATTTTGAGGATTCATGAAAACATTATTAAAAAACGTCAAATTTATAAATCGTGAACCTGCGTTATATTTATTTTAAAATTTCCGTTTGTGGTACCTACTTAGAGCAATATTAAATGGTATGACTTTTGTGTGTTCTTTATGACCTAGGTGATAATCACTGCAATAAATTCAAATTCTAACACGAATTTTTTAATATGTAAACACGTCATGATCAATGATTTGTAAGAAAAAAGATTTCAATAATTTCAGTTCGTGGAATGTCAATAACAAATACGTCGGAAAAGATGCGAGACATCTTTTGTTAGAGTAAAACTATTAAGTTAGCTTTGATTAATTAAAGATTTCAATGCGGTAGAGCATACGAAATAATTCTAATAAATGTTCAAAATATCTTTTCAAATTGCCCACATTTTGGACAGCGTGAGCTCGCGGGCGTTTGCAAATTGGCCAAAATATGGCCAAATAAAGTCCAGTGGTTAAGGAAAATTTTTAATAAATGAATTTCAGAAATAACTTTAAATTTTTGATGAGTTGTTCTTGAAGGAGATTAAGTAGCAGCACTGTATTACATCGCATTAGTTTTAATCTTCATTCAAACATTGGTGAATCTATTTTATCAATGAGCCATTTTTAAGAAAAAATCTTACGTATTTATATATATATATAATTTGTACATTTATTTATAACAATTACAGGTAATATAGCCTAAGACGTTATAGTTGTACCATTTATCCAGTGTATATGCAATGCCAAAAATCTCGCAAATGCGCTATAGGACACAACAATACATCTATTTTTTTATCTACCGCATTCAAAAAGCACGTAGCTCTCCTCACAGGTGAGTTCATAAATAAATTAGTGCGGCTTGCTCTACTATATAGAAGATTGTGATGACGTCCTCGAGAGTGAGACTCTGGTACAAAAAAATTTAATTGGGCCAGTATCTCATTATTAGATAAGTGACCGTTTATTAGTTGAAAAAAATATTTAAGCAAAGCAATACCTCTACGTGTCTCTAGGGAGTGGTAATTGGTCATGCCTAATATATAAATCGTTGGGTAAAGCCAAGGGTAACGTCCATAGAGCCGCGAGAATAAAAACCTTAAAAAAAATTTATGGACTCTTTCAATGCGTATGTTAATTCATGTGGAGCCCAGATGATCGAGTTTGATTCAAGTACACTTAGGACTAGTGTGTTATATAATAACGTCAGTGTTTTTGTGTTACGAAACGGATATGAGTTCCTAATTACGAAGCCGAGAAGCCTGTATGCTCTGCTTAGTAAATCATCGATGTGTTGTTGAAAAGTTAGTTTGCTGTCGTAAATAACTCCTAGATCTTTGTTTTGGTTTAGGTGTTGGAGAATAATTTCGATTTTTGTTTACTATTTCATGGAAACCACCTTGCAAAGTGCTAACATTATGAATGGTTTTATATTCTTAAAGCTTTCAGATCCAATATTATCTTGCCGAGCATACGAAATACGGAAAAACCGTGGAAAGAGTGAAAATCTTGAATACAACAATTTCTTTAATGTAAAATCATGACATCGCTTCCATGAATGGCTAAAATATTCAAATAGACGATATAAGAGTCACAACCTTTCGGGATTGCATGGTGGTAAGAGATATAAATCCCATGGCTTTAATTCCTGAAGCATGTTTGTTGATAAGTATCTACACACCACGGAGTACAGCAATTGACTTCAGTAGTTTAGATAAAGCGAATGAATACCATGTGAAATCGTATTCAAGGGAAATTTTGATCACATTTGCTTATAATAATATATCCAAGATTTCGAACACACGCGAGGAGCGTCAAATAAAAGTTTACACAGGAAAATTGATATTTTAAGGCAATGCACTACGTAGTAATGCAAAATCATGTATTTTTGGTTCGAAAATTTGGTCGCCTAGAAATGTTTCAGAAGCTTTAATTAAATACTGCGAGTAGAACACATCTTAACCTTTGAAATAATCGAGTGTTTTTTTAGATAAGTCTTTTTATAAGTCCGCAAAAAATAATGAATAAGTTTTCTGAAAACTGATTTAAAGTTCAAAATCTCCTACTTACAAACCCATTTTCGGTTATGGTTTTATTGTATAATGTGGCAAATTAAGTTATTTATAAAATGATCGGATAAAAATTAAATATTTATGCCTGAACATCCACAAAATAAAATAAAAGGCACTTTTTGGCCATGTTTTTTTCTTATATAAATCAAAACAGGCGGATGGTGTTAAGCGGGAATTTAAACCTTATCGCCATCTACATAAGGGTTGTTATTGATAACGGCTCTATTTAAAATACTACACGACGTAGTGCATCGCCTTAAGTTAAAATTGAAAGAAGCCGCAGACAGTTTACATAACAAACATTATGATTTTGATGTTTACTTTTGAGTCCCAGTTCCGCATTAGTTGATGGTAGTCAAACTCCGATAGCCGATATCAGAAGAAACGATAATTATTCGAAAAAATCGATTATTAAGCATGAAGTTATACAATGAGGGGCGCTATTACGTACTTAACACTAGCGATAATCGGTGCGCGCTGCGCATATTCTGGATGTTGTAATTTCTTGTCGATCGGCGAGCAATCGGTCGGTAGAGCTTTGGGAGCGTTGGAAATCAAATCAAACTAATAATTGAACAGACGGAATTAATTTGAAATTCGATTTCATTTTCTTTATTGAATGAATGAATTAATGAAATGGTATCTTTGAAGTAAAAATTAACCAACTTCCCGACGTCCGATCGAGTTGAAAGTCGGCAGATAGACTTGTTGTTTTAATTGTGGTGTCAATCACGCATGTAAACACGGATATATATGCATTTACCTGAAATCGGATTAAATAATATTAAAAATTATACAGCAGTTAATACAAGAAATAAATCTCGGTCCCATTCAAATTGGGATTTTGCTAAGATGTTAGCGTTCCTCACTTTTTTTAGTCATTTCCTGGGGAGGAAGGTTCAACCCTCGGTTAAATAAAAAAATAAATAAAAACATTTAAAAAGTTCACAGCAGTTAAGATCCAGTTCCTGGGGAGGAAGGTTTAATCTACAGTCAAACCAAAAAAGCAAATCTATGAAATTGGCTACTAGCCGGTCCAAGAGATGGCGCAACTACCTAGGTCGAAAATTGAAAATATGTGTAATATAGAAAAAGAACTTTGTTTTTACGGGTCGATTTTTTTCACTTGGTGTCTCATGTAAATATAAAACATCTTAGTTCATTAACGTTTTCATAATGAGTTTGCAGACAACGAATATTTTGTTATCAAATATGATCGATTTTTCATACTTATTCTGCTTATTAAATCTCAAAATCTGATGAGAATTGACAACTGATCTATTTATTATGCTCTGACATCATGTACTAGTCACCTTTTTTATTTGCTATGGACTTATAATCATATGTATCTTTATTACAATATATTAAGAATTCAGCAATTTTCGGATAAAGTATAATTTTCTGACGTCATTTTGTTGTGATGATCACATATTTTGAAATTCTGATTTGATTGCACAACTCAAAAGAATATTATTATTGCTTTTAACTGTATAGTGTCTTAAATCTATGGTGTTTTAATAGTTGCAATATTATTTTTTGTAAATGCACAACCTGTAAATAAATGAGCAAACGAATTTGTATTTATGAATGGTTCTGAAAACGTTAGCATTGAATTTCAGTATGGAGGTGACGCATAAATAGTTCGATAACTGGAGGCGTGGGCCGTGTTTGCTGTTTGCCAGAATAACAGGAAAGTCGCAGCCACCCACGTAATACTGGAATTGTCGTCCAGACAAAATTTTCTACGACCGAAACTTCTTGTCGTATTCGTCATCTTTATCTTTGCTCCGTTCACATAAGTCTCTTTAAAACTCGTCAACTTGGCCAATCGATGACGAAATTTTCTCAAACCTGGTTAAGTACCTACTAACTGTGTATGTGGAAAATGGAGATCCACTATTAAAATTTAAGAGTATCTTAACATATAAAGCAGAAAATTTGTTTGTATGTCCTACTTAAAGCTCTCGAATGGGGAATATCTACTAATATCCAAAATCTGGGTATAATTTCGATGAGCAGAAGTAGGGCCGGCCCTGAGCCTAACGCCAGAAAAAATAGGCGCCCCTTATCAAAACCAATATACTCTAAGGTAGGTTATCACTGCAATCAATAATATTTGGATGATTTGTATGTTTGTGTAGTACCTTATGTAAGGACTGTTAGATGTTTTACATTATCAGCTCCTTTGCGCCTTGGTAATTAGGCGCCCGGAGCGGACTGTTGAGCCCTGCCTTAAACAAAAGACAAGCCACGTGACCATATTTTTTGCACCAGGAGGGTTCGAAAATGCTTTGAATAAACAACGACATCAGTCGCACACTGACCACCGAAGAGCGCACATTGAAATAACCAGACCACGCCCAGAAAAGTAAAGTTCGCCAAAGTAAAAAAATGTTTGTAGCGCTGTCCATTGTGGTACTTTTCTTCGGAGGATCTGAATGTTCGTTCTTAAACGAATCACCTGAATGCGAAAGTGAATGCCTAAAATTGAGTGAGGATACATTTGTAAAAATTTCTAACTAAATAGTGTAACAAAATATAAAATTTTGGAAACAAGACCGAACTTTTGTTGACCCGATTTTGGGGCCATTGTAAGAAGGACTAGTAAATCGTAAGCAGATTTTATTTTCGAACATCGAATGTTGATATTACATTGCGAGTTGCCTGTGTACTGTTAGATTCATTTATTGACAAATCACCGGAAGTGGAACGCTTCCTCCCGCGCTATGTGCAACTTGGTTTATTCCCTATTCCTTCAGAATAAAATGGCTCGTATATTAATATGAATGTCTTTGAAAACCTCAATCTGACTATTGCACATAATTTATTTTTAAATATAAATTTGTACTCAATTAATGTACGGATAAATGATTCACATTAGACCTTACGGTAAAAACAAGGAATGTCAGTAAGATACCAATCTTAAGTTACAATGCCATTTGGTGTCATTACTGTGTAGGTATCACTGCAAAATTGTTTGAGCAAAGACCATCTCTGTCAAAAACTATAGCGGTTTTTTAGTTATTTGTGGACGGCAAATCATGAGCAAGTAGACCAAAATGGACTCTTATTTCCTTTGAAAAAGCAACAACAATGAATGTTAGTGAAAAATTATAAATTTCTAAATTTTCAATTGTGATTTATGCAAATTTTTAGTGATTCAATAGTCTTTATTTTTCCCCTGTGGAATATTTATGGAATATGAATATTTATTTTCAATTATAAAGAAAATTGTTATTTGTTCAAGAGAAAGATGAATAAAATAGAAAAATATCGTTTTTGGAGTCTCAGAGTCTCGAGCCACCGGGTTTTTTAATGATGATTAAAATATACTAAAAAAAATCACCTCTTTTGCTGAGCATAACATAAGTACACAAAAAAAATATGAGACATACTTCAGAGAAAGAAGAGACGACTAACAATTTAACATCATAACGCATGATTGCTCCTTTCACGTTTGCAGAAGCAGAGTGAAATCGTTAAGATCAATGTCAGATGTCACCGTGTAAGGGGTCAATGCTCGAAAAGATCCCGGAATAAAAATTTTGTGGCACTACAGCTTTAGACTCTCTGTGCATAGCAGTCATTCACCGTAGGAGAGTAGAATAATAAAATATTTACACCTTGAAAGGAAAATGTATAGAGAAGTCGTGATCAATGGCATGAAGTCTGACGGGATCAGGTACAGGTCCGTCGTATTAATCATGAATTACTAGCAGGGGAGTGGAGTGCCAATCAGATGGTTTTGCAAAAACCAAGCCATCTGATGCCAGACTTATAGGCAATAGATGCACCAAGACAGGGCTTCAAATACAACGTGCTGACTGACCACTGTAAGATAAGGATTATTAGTTTAAGGCGACCCACCTTAGCGTGCAACATTTGGAATCGAACTAAATCATGCACTCCAAGAGATGGCAATCATTAAGTACTAATTATATTTTGTTAAGTTCATGCACAAATGTTAAATTGTTTTATCATCTTAATCTAGAAAACTCTATTTGCCACGTCTCTTTAATGAGTTAGGTACTATTAAAAGTACCTAACTCAAATATTTAATATTGTTGCCATTATGAAGTCGTTGTGTTGCTAATTGTAATTCACATTACAACTTATAATTTTGTAATATCTTATGTAACCAACAATATCCATTAAACTATAAATGTGATTGTTGATTTGTACTTGTTTGTTATATAATGTGTACTTTACTTGTTTGCTTGTTCTGCTTTTTATATATTTACAGTGTTCTGTTAATTTATCCCATCAATCCAACTGTTAATTTACCATTTGAAAATGTACCATGTTATTGCATAAAAAGAGTACAAAAGTAGTTAAGCAGGTTTGAATGATAATAAAGAAAACCTACATTTATAAAGGATAGTGTCAGTGGCGGGCCGACAACAGACTGATGGCGAGATTTTGATTTTTATACAAATCTACAGATTTATTCCGATATTGAAGAAATTTTTCATACTTGACCTTACAAACAAAAGGGAGGTGACTGTTTACTTGAGATTTAAAAAAAACCACCCGCATCCCCTTTCCCACTACTTAAAACAGAGTTCTGATACTTGACGTTCAAACCAAAAGGGAAAAGTTTCTGTCTAGATCTGATTTCAAAAAACTCTGTGTAAAGTCTCAGCAACGCCGGGGATTACAGCTAGTTTTTTTACATATACAGATATGACCGGTGATTTTTTATTTTTTTTGGTTTTTATACAAATCCACAGTTATTCCGAAATTGATAAAATTTTGCACACTTGACCTTCTAAACAGGTCGAAGTTCACTGTCTGATTTCAAAACTCTTTGTGTAAAGTCCAGGAGACGCCGTGGACTTCAGCTAGATACACTATAAAAGCGTAATTACTCTAAAAGGGGTTATTATGTAGAAGGACTATTGGAATTTTACATTTCAAAGCATTCTATAGGCGTAATACTTTATTTTTTTTGTAGACTGTAAAGAAAAATGTGTCATTATTAAAAGGCCAAGATGTGTCCTATTCGCAATATCTATAATATTGAAAGATGTGTCCTACTCATAATATCTATAACATTGAAAGGCCAAGATGTGTCCTATTCGAAATATCTATAATATTGAAAGATGTGTCCTACTCATAATATCTATAACATTGAAAGGCCAAGATGTGTCCTATTCGCAATATCTATAATATTGAAAGATGTGTCCTACTCATAATATCTATAACATTGAAAGGCCAAGATGTGTCCTATTCGAAATATCTATAATATTGAAAGATGTGTCCTACTCATAATATCTATAACATTGAAAGGCCAAGATGTGTCCTATTCGCAATATCTATAATATTGAAAGATGTGTCCTACTCATAATATCTATAACATTGAAAGGCCAAGATGTGTCTTATTCGTAATATCTATTATATTGAAAGGCCAAGATGTGTCCTACTCGCAATATCTATAATATATCTGGGCGGCCAAATTTTCAAACTGCTTTGCATTGCGTTGCCTTTCAGCATACTTACAATGAATGCGCCGTAACTAATTAATACAAATAATTAAGCTATTTTTTATTTGGTTATATTCCAAGCTGGGCTATTAAAGAAAATATAAGAACACAATATACCTAGTGCGCTATCGACAACTATACCTAAAGTTTTTAAGGTATGTAGGTCGTTTTTAAGTCATCTATTATTATGAATAACACACAAAAATTACACATTTCTTGAACAGTGATCAGAATTACAAGAAATAACTTTGAATCTCTAATTTCTTTCTGACGGTATCCATAGTATGTGAATGCACCACATTGGGTATGACAGTCCCATTGGCTCCAGGCAGTTGAAACTCTTGTGCGATATTCACATTAAAATAACTGGATACGCAAACCTGGAAGTGCTTCGTCAAAGCGATGGGTCCCAAACCTGATTATTAAAAGTAAAAAAAAAACGTTAAGAACTCGTATTTGGAATATTTGAATATATGAATTTTGAATTCAAGTATAATTTGAAAATCTACCAAGAAAGTTCTTACCCCAATTTATTTTTAATAATATGATTCAGGGAAACAAGCGGGGAGCCTGTAAGAACAATTTAAAAATGGAACCAAATTCAAACATGATTTGAAATATAAGAATAAATTTACCAATTTACTTTCAAGTGGCGTTAAAAATTTATCGATGAAAATCATTATTTTACTATCAATAAGTATGCTTAAAAAATATATGGTTAGATGAGGATTAATTAGGTTGGGTTAAGTTAAAGTTTAAAATAGATAGAAAAACAAATGTTTACTACTATTTTATAAGGCCATAATAATTCGATCAGCGCAAGAGATTCCAGTGAAAGGAACACAAGTTTGCCAAATAGTGAAGACAGCTTCTTGTTTTGTTCGGGAGCATATTTATTCCGAAGTTATACCTAACTATACACCGACTATACCCTTCCAGCTATGGCCTATGCTTATATACAAATACGCGATGTGTGCCTTGTGTACAAATGTTTTCTATTTCTGTCTTTATTTGTGTCGCTTGTGTATTGGATTATGGAGCATTGATATATATTTCACAAAAAGCTTGCCTTCCAAAATAATGTTTTCTCAAACATTGAATAGTTTGGTCAGGATTTTTATAAGATGAAGCTCCATCGCATCTAATAATAACAATTGGATTATTTTTATAGCACCGTTTACATGAAGAAATCACCTCAAGTGCGCACACATCTTTGTAGTAGTGTAAGAAAATTATATCACATGTCATCATCCCTCTAATGATAAATATCTACACAACAAAAACACTAGGACTCTGTCATTTAGATACTGCAGATTGCATGCAGCTGGCAATATTTTCTCAAAAATATTAGATTTGTTCAACTACACGGAATTTAGTCACAGGAAGATAATAATAACATTACTTGTAACGTACGGGCCTTTAATATAGATAAATAAATATCAGTGTATGTAAAATCAATGTAAATAAGCCTCTTCATGACTAAAGGTTTCATTTTAGGGCAATATTGATAGATGTATATATTATATGACTTTTAATATACTTAAAAGAAAGCCAAATTTTCCCGGGTTACGAATAACCTGACAATATTTGAAAATCTCCTATTTCCACCACAGTAAGTGGAAAATATTGCTTGTGTCGTGATGGGGGACTTAGCCAGCCGCAGAATTGAATTCATTACGTTGGGTGGGACCCAAACGCGATATCAACTCAGCCACCAACCGGTTTAATAACTAATTGAACTAAACGAAAACATCAGAATCGGATAATAAATTATTATAAACAATAATTAGTCGCCTGTAATATCAATACAAATTGAAAATATCTCCCGAGTAAAAATAAATGCCGTCGACGGGAATTGAACCCGTTATTGCTTATAATAAATTATTATCCTTTGTGCTATGCATAAGAACCTTGTCTTGTAAACAATAGTTTATCATTAAAAAAATAATCAGAATCGGAACCTTGGAATAATAATATTTCTACTAAGATTAGAACTATGCTGGGCATATTGCACCATTTACAAACAACTGTTCGGAGAAGAAAAACAGAGGTCGCCTTTATATGTAATGGACTGAAAAGTTTCGGTTCAAGAATTTTAGTGACTGGATCTGAAACAGTAAGTTTTCTACCTTCATATTCTCTACCTCCTCCCTTTAACGCACATCATCAAGCTTAATAACATTCCCCAAAATTGAACTGCCATAGTCTCAATGGCCCCCGACCGTTGCAATTTGCTGTGAAATCACATATATCGATGGCCCAGTATTAAACTTCAACAAGTCCAAATATGTTGTTTTGAGATAATCAATATTTTGTTTTTGCGCATGTCTAAATTTAATATGAATTCAAAAATATTAAGGACGGGTTGTTTCGGAGAATTTGAACAATTCATCAAATTTCAACGCTCATTTTCGGGTTTTGTGAAAGTCCTATTCAAGTTCTGTTATTATATCATTGTAGGCTAGTTGCTTGAGAAAACTGAAATAAAAACAGAACTTGA
Organism: Hesperophylax consimilis; assembly: GCF_061612785.1. NCBI lineage: Eukaryota > Metazoa > Arthropoda > Insecta > Trichoptera > Limnephilidae > Hesperophylax > Hesperophylax consimilis. Next base: position 29,913,191 of record NC_142846.1, read on the forward strand.
AATTTTTTATCACAGAACTTGAAAATGAACGTTGAAATTTGACGAATTGTTCAAATTCTCCGAAACAACCCGTCCTAACAGTTTTCACTGAAATTTTTACATTTTAATGGAATATCGTCAGTTTTAAATGGAAACAATTCGAAATTGATTTGTATAAAACTGGGTACATCTAAATATTTTGATATTTTCAAACAGATTCTTCTATACTTAAGGAGAAAAAAAGGTTGGAGCAAAATAGTTTATATACTTTGCACCTAAGATATAATGTCATAATTTTCAATGAAAACAGGAGATGAAACAGTGAAACCACACTACATTACATAACAACATTACTTACTTGTAATGTCATTGATCGCAACAGTGCACTTTATTATTTGCATTAAATGAGAAACAAAAAAATATAGGGTACACAAACTGTTATACAAAATAATATTTTTCAAATTCAGAATGTTTCCAGTGATAAAAAAAAATATTTGTTTCTTAAATTTAAAAATAACTCTATTTAGAGCAAAGCCATACAATTGGAAGCAAAGTAACCTCGTATTACAGCATTTTGTATGAAATTTAATTTACATAATTGCATAATTTCCACAGCCAATCCATCTAACCTTGAACTAATTTTAAATCCACGGTTCCATACTCGTTTTGCTTCTTTATATGTATTTTTCCTTCAATAATATATCCATCATAACAATTGCTTTATTTTGCTTAGTACAGTTTAAAAATGGAACGATTTCAAAAACATGTTGAAAATCTAACAAGAAAGTACTTACCGAAATTCTTTTTTTATAATATTATACCGGAGAAAAACCGGGGAGCCTACAAGGACAATTTAAAAATGGAACCAAATTCAAACACGATTTGAAATCCAGAGAATTTGAACAATTCTTCAAATTTCAAAGTTAATTTTCAAGTTCTGTGAAAGATATTTTTAAGTTCTGTTTTTATTTCAGTTCTATCAAGCAACTAGCCTATAATGATATAATAACAGAATTTGAATAGTACTTTCACAGAACCCGTAAATGGAACGTTGAAATTTGATGAATTGTTCAAATTCTCCGAAACAACCCGTCCGAATCAATTGCCAAATTACTTTCAAGTAGTGTTGAAATTTATCCATGAAAAGCGTTTTTCTTCAATAATTAGGTGAGGATTAGTTAGGTTAGGGAGCGTTTAGTTAGGAGGTTAGGTTAGGTTAGTTTATTTATATTTAAAATACAAATTTAAAAAAAAAATACTGATAGCATCGATATTATTAAATAACCAATTCATTGCTTTAATTAAACCCATATATTTGAATAAAATAACATTAACATTTAAAATAAATTAACAAAATAAAGCCTTCATCACCATAGACTGCAAAGTGTCAAGTTGTATGAATTTTGATCAATTTTCGCTGGAGTACAGTACACCTAGTCTATTCTTTGTCACATGCGTGTTACATTTTCTTTAGTCCTTCCATACAAAGTCATCGAAACTTGATGTTATAAAATTTTATGTAGCTGAAGGCTTTTAGAGAATAAAGGGACACTCCAAAAGATGGATAATTTAATCAAAACAGAACCTTCTCTCTCCAACTTAACAGATTTAGCATATTTCTTCCTTTTGGCATGCAGAAAGGATTTTTTTCGTTGGAAAAATTTTTTGAATGCTGTATTTAAAATAGAAACCTTTTGAGTTAACTAATAAAATAAAAAAAATAGTAATAATGTTTGAGATGTAAAGTCACTACTCAAATGACGCATGTACAGTAGAATAGATTAGCTTCGAAGTAAATTAGATTATTCATTTACCTACGAATAACACGATATTCCTTCAGTATAAAATGTTATAAGACTTGAATTTTTTTGACGATTATATACATTTCAGTGGGAACCTATAAAGGTTTAAGAAAGAGGGTTTTATGGTGGCTTTCTAGTTGAACATTTTCTTATTATCATATCTGAATCCTGTGTGTAATATCATGGGGTTAAAGGGTAGAGGCTCTGATTCCACAAGGTGCGATAAACTGTGGATTTACTTCCCTAAAATATTAAACTGTTAACATTTTTATATTTCCATTATTTCAAAGCGTCGTCTATGGAATGTCATAAAAACTATAATATCTGTTTTTTTTAATTGTAAAACTAATAGTTACCACCAGGTTTAGTCGAAGTTTCTTTATAAATATATTTTGTAATATTGGAACAAAATATAGCGTTTTGATTTTTTTTTTCAAATATTTCTCTCTTTCTCCCTTCAAAGGTGTTCAAGGCTACCATTTTAAATTATGGTGCATTTATATTTTAATTTTATACAAATTGTCAAATTTCATACTTATATGAAGGATTGGTGTAGAGTCTGAAGTCTGAACTTAGAAGAAATGAGATGTTGAAAGAATGGGGAGCAATTTTAGATAAGGCTTGATTATAGAGGGATATTAAAAAGATATGTGATTTAAGTATCTCATTTTTAAGCCAGAGAAAGTAAGTAAATATAATAATATTATTAAGAAAACGTAACATCTAAGAAAAATACAAAAATAATTTTAAAAATTGATGACAATAATGATATCTTAGAATGGGTTGTTTAAAAAATTTTGAACAATTCATCAAATTTTCAAAGTTGATATTCAAGTTCTGTGAAGTTTATATTCAAGTTCTGCTATTATATTATTACTGGCCAGTTGTTTAAAAAACTGAAATAACTATATAAAATAAAAATGAGGAATTTTTTAAATTTTTTGAAACAACCCGTCCTTAGAGTAAGGTAGTTTATTCTGTATCTCAAAATTTATTCATATTTTAAATATGCATGGTGTTCATTTTTGGGATTTTTAATGTTCCTATAATATGTGTTGTAAATTGTAAGTTAACTATTAAATATTTCTATTGTATTGTCCGTTGTAGGTAGAACTACATTAAATATAGTGAAAAATTTTTTGTTTTTGTTTTTATTGATACGAGTTTTATTTGTAGAACTCCGTTTTAATTAAAAGTTGTTCAAAATAAATAATAATATTGGTTTATACATATTTTTTAAATTGACTTAAAGTTTTCAGTAAAAAAATTAGCGATTTTAATAGCATATTTAAATTTAGTTATACAAAATCGCGTATATAATTTAAACATTGAACCTGCGCAAATTTGAATGTCGAGTGATATTTTTTTAAAAATTATTTTTCCTATAGTTAAAAATAACATTATATTTATAACCATCTCATATGTAAATAGACCGTAAGAAGATATAGACATTCAGTTAAAAAAATTCTAGCCTTACTTAACCTAACCTAACTCCTTAAACAAGTAAACTTGGAGGACGGTGAAAAACTATTTTGCTTTGAATAGGTAATACATAGAGGTGTCGGTTGGCAGAAAGCATTGAATAGTCAAAAAACAAGGCTTGTGATTATAAATAAATACATAATTCATTAAATCAACAAATTGTAATTATAAAAGTACATAGTAACAGAACATAGCCACACACTTTAGCCAAATGCGTAGTTAGTCTTGTAATATTGTGTTGCTAATCAAATGACAATACTTTAAAAATGTTGTTTTGGTACCTAAACATGGTTTTAAACGTTCAATCCAAATATTGCCGTATTCATATTAAAAAATTGTTAAAAAAAAAAAATTATTCGTTACGCTCCTCTCCCTCTCTAACACAATAACAACATAAATCACATCCCGCAAATAATAATAAAGTCCTTTACACTTCTCACGTCTCTATTCGTACACTACGCGCAAACACATACATTAATGAATAAATACTTACACTCAGATACTGTATTCATACAAAATACATAATAAACTGTAAGATCTTTATGGATATACTTGAATGTGTTATTCTATGTGTCCATAAAGGAACGTACACTAAGATTTCCACGCACACGCGTATCACACTTACACTAGGGTAACTTGTATCCGTACGTACACCAAGATATATTAATACAACCTTGTACGGAACATGAATGGAAGACTGTAGCAACTGACGTCATTACTGGCTCAGCTGTGGGGTGGAGATATTTGGGGTGACTCAAGCACCATTTTTAAAGAAAAGTTTAAGAATGAAGAGTTTCAACTAACGACGTTACAATCCATCTAGACTTGTTGTTGTCACACAAAATTAAGATAAAATGTGGCAAGTAAGAAACACTCTTTTATATGTTTCCAGTAAATTCTTAATTCAAACGATATTCATGTACGAAAATGACATTAAAAAATGTATATGTTTGAACGAAATAATCGAGGCCGACTAGAGTACAGGCCTGGGCGCCTGATGGATTTTGAGGTGTCACGTGATTAAGTTAGTGCCGTGCCGTAATAGAGCAACCACAGTGTGAAAATGGCGGCCATTTTTGATACTGATTGTTACTGCTGATGTGTTTGTTGTTTTACCATATATAAATAAACATAGCGACATCAGTTGCTTCATCATTTGGCAGTTGCGCGTTCAGACCTGTACTCTAGTCGGCCTTGCATTTTTTCAAGGTGTTATGCCGTGTTGCGCTAACTCCTTCTTTAGCCGACGTTTTGGACAGCGTTGCAGTGTCCATCATCAGGGCTGATCCGGTAGATCCGAAGATCACACATCTTCGGATCTACGGCATAACACCCCAAAAACAAACAACAAAAATGCTTTTGGCCGTGAAAATCTAAAAACTTACCTTACTAAATGAACATGATTTTTTAACACTTTATTTTAATGAATAGGTTCCAATTAATAGGGCGGGCTAATTGCCTACGCAAATGTCTACCAGAATTCCCAAAAAGGACAAGAGTAACTAACTATAGGCTATGTCAGTACTGTAGCCACGTAAACATATATATTTATTTATTTATTATTCATTAACGATCTATCGGGCTTTTACAGACAATTTATGTATGTAAGTGTAACAGAATACATGGATAATAGCATAACTAAATACAAAAAGATAAAAATGCTAATACTATGATTAACATAAAATCTAAACAAAATAAATTGTAAATATTATTTTATATAAGAAATTGACTACTCATAAAACTAAGATGCGACAAAGAATGGTCGTCTTTACTATCAAAAAAACATAACTGGTTTTAATGTTAATTATTTGGATAGGTTACCTCTGATCATGTTCAGCAAATTTTAATGAAATACCATAATTTAATAATTTCACAGCCGTGTTACAGCCCGCATATATCAGTCTCACTGCGCAGCGCCGAGCCTTCTAGTTCAAGGGATGGCGTGGGGGGATTATTTCGGGAGGTCGGGCAGTAAGGGGTTGGCTGGCAAAGAGTGTGAGGAGGGGTAAGGAAGGAGGTAAAGTTTCATTTTTTATATCCCCTGGCCCTTGCGCCACGCTTTATGAATGAAATGTAGAGCGCGAAAATTATGACCTTCGGAAAATGGCTATTATTTCCAAAATCAAGCGGCTTTTTGGTGTTTTGATGGGATTATCTGGAATAACAAGAGAGTTTATTCGTATTGTGTAGATTTTGATGATCTTGAACTTCAAAAATTTTATTTTCAGACATTTTTCTGGTTAAAATAAAAAAAAAGATTTCCTCTAAATATTTACATTATAATCGATGACCATTGTGTCAATTTATATGATTTATATTGAATTTTTATTCTTAATGTTTACCAGTGTGTTTTTTATATCGTTACACCCAACTATGTAGGTATGCTGAATACGGGTGTAGATATAAAATTAATTATAAAAATAAATTTTAGAAAGGGAAAAAATGTCTACAATAAATTTAATATAAAATCACTTTCATACGTGTTTTTATTTGTAAACCGATACGGAAAAAAAGTTTAAACTAGGTAATGTCATAAACCTATTCATTCTATACGGTGACGCTTGAGGTCGCATCCCGATCTGGGTTAGAGAAGGGAGTTCTATTCTCTTTCTGTCTAGGGATATTTGTAATACAGGTATGATTACGATGCTCCAAAACAACACACAGAATAATAACTATTTGCCCTTACCAGGTTTGATAATCTGGCTATACGTCCGGGCCAGCACTATACAAATATTCAATAAAAAAAAAAACGAATCACAAGTTACTTTAAAACACAACAGTGATCCCTTGTTGCAAATAATTATGATTTTACGGTATCTTTTTGCGGTACGTATAATCAGTCGTTACTGATCACTGAACGATTCGATATGTAAAGTGTAACACGGTAGTTCTTTTCACGTGTTGAAAAGACTGGATTCGATCAATGACTCCTCGCTGAGAAGACGGAAGTTGATCGATTACTCATCGGAGTTCTCAGAGACTCAGCGGTGTACTGTGCAAATTGAGCGAGAATCCAACATCCAGTACATAATGAAACCATGCTCTGCGGTTGGCGAAATCCAAATAAAGATAGCGGTGTGACGTAACTACAATAATGACTAATCGTCATGACAAAACACATTACATTAAAATTAAAACAATTCAAGTGAAAAGTTTGAGGGAAAAAAATAAATATTCTAGAAGAAGTAAAGTTGGACCAAATATTTAAAAAATTACGATAAGAATATTAATAATCACAATTTATTTAATATTTTAGTAATTGAGTTAATGAAGCTAAATGCAGTAGCTATGTAAAGTATTAAAGTTATGTCGGCGCGGCGCAGCGCAAAAATATCAAATGTGGACGCGGCGAACAATGCAAATTTATTATGTATTTGGCATTGTATTAGATATTAAATATTTAAATGTTTTTACTAATTTTTTACCTCAAAATCAGCATCAACTTTCTTTCAACAGAAGGTGGCTGAAAGTTTTGGAGCGGGAGCGGGCGGTAGGCACATAGGACAGCATCACAGCTTCGCATCGCTTCGCTTTACATCTCTTCAAACTGCGTCGCAATCGCGATCTCATCGTCTTCTCCTACGTAAGACGCAATGTAATGTAGTCAGTGAGGGATGGAATTGAGGGATGAATGATGAAATTAAAGTGATTTAGTAGAATTAGGATCCGCACACATATTACCACCGCTGAACACAAAATAATTAAAGTTTAATCTTTACAGATTTGAAAAAACCACGATGTCGCTAAGTTAAATAAGACCATTCAAGTTCACAAAACACTTTGCATTCCTAAAACATAACCAAATAAACGTTCGAGAAAAATATTAATAATAAGTATTCAAAAATAGTTTTTTTGTGTGAGTACCGCACAAGAGTCCCAGCTGCTCCCAAACATCTGGAGCCAGTGAGACTAAAGCATCCTAAATTGGGGTATGTTGTGAGACTGAAGGTAGAGGGGAGGGGGAGGAAACGAGCAGTCTAAGGTGAAGAAGTACTTGGTTATTCAGATCTGGTCAGCAAATACGTTTCAATACTGAATGGTGGTCTTTCACTAGGGCGATACTGAAATTATCTTCAATTCTGGAACATTGCGCGAATATGATATGTATAATATTAAATTAATTAGTTATTGTGAAACAACATATATATATTGAAAGACATTTACTTCCGCACGCTGAGATTTGTTCCCGCTACCTCCGGATTCGTTGCCTATCTTTCAACCTTATACCAATGAAAATAATTCCCCATCTTGCCAGACTTAAAATAATTAAATAATGAGTGTGCATTATTTTAAAAAATGTCGTAGTTTCTGAAAAAAAATGTATAAAAAGTAAAAGCTAGTATTATTCAGTACAGGAACTCCCACTGTGAGGAGAAGTAAGAAAAACTTTATGAATTTTCTTTTATCCTAATAATTTGTTATTTTGCAATAAAAATGAACTTACACTCTGTCCCAAAAATCAACATTATCTCTTGGTGTGCTGATAGATCAACTCATGATAATCCAGAAGATAATGATTTTAATAAAATGTCCTCCGTTTTCGATATATTGGCACTCTACTATCAAACCTGAATAGTGCTGATTGATCACAGTCCACAGTAAAAAAACCAAGCCCATAAAAAATTTTTTGAAAAATTCATCAGTTATTTTTTTTTTTAAATTTGTTCAATCGACTCATCATAATATTGACAAAAAAATACCACACTAATCTAGCAAGTTATTGAAATAATTGCTAATTTGGTTGGATTTTTCAATTGGTATATTATTATAATGTTAGCTTCTTTTTCAAGAAGACATCATTATCTTTTATTCCAAGATTAAACATAGCAAATATTATACTTTTTTCAAAACCTACACTGAATTAGCTAAAGATCCGTCTAATTGACAATCCGTTGTTAACAAACCGATTGCCTTCTCTAATGCATAGACGCAATGTAGGCATGCTGTGTCTGTTCTACAGGTATTTCAATGGAGCCTGCTCCACGGAGCTAGCAGCATTGATTCCTGATGCACCGGTGCACGTGCGCGAAACTCGACGGACACGAGCTGAACACCCGTTCACGGTTGACGTTGGCTTCATGAGAACGGGCCGTTTTTACGACTCGTTTTTGTGTAAGTCGGCTCGTATGTGGAACGAGCTGCCGGCATCTGTTTTTCCTCCCTCCTATAATCCGAGCCTCTTCAAGGCCCGCATTAATAAATCCCTTCCTACAGCCCCTACCTTATTCCGTCTCACAACGCCGCCCAACCGGGTGGTGACATAGTTCCCCTGTCTGTACACTGCACAGGCAGGGATGCTCTTGTGAGGTGTCACATAAAAAAAAATTAAATATCTTGCAAGGTTAACGCCGTACATTTTACGAATTTTTTACAAAAAAAAAATAACTCGTGAATCGAAATTCTTAAAAGTGCCAATATCTCTAAAACTAAGGACATTTTACATTTCATGGGTTGGCTGTCATAATTTTACATGTCATGAGTTTGGCCTGTCAGCGGAACAAAAGATATAGCTGAGAAGGACTAAACGTTCAAACCAGAAATCATTAGTCAAAAATTAGTTCGTCACGCAATATTGATTCCACTCAGGCTATACCATTATTGCCCAGTCAGCTCGCTTTGAAACCACCTGTCAATAAGGGGCAGCACAATGGGGGAGGTGGTAACTGGGACTAGAAGTGGTTAGACTAGGTAGGCTTCGTACCTCATTCAATAATGCCGAATATCATACGTGAAAAGCAAGTGGTTGAATCTAGTAAAGGGCAGGGGCTTATGCTGACACTTTCAATGGGTTGTCCAGTAATTGAATACCTTCCCGGAAGAAGGATCTATATGAAAAATCAATTTTGTTCAGGAGAGGCAAAAAAAAGTTTAACATCAACATAAGCAAAAATAATTTAAGAAAAAAATTAACACCATTAGATTTTTGGAAAGGGAATGCATGTTACAAAGTTGAAAATGGTAAATATAAATATATTATTATTGTTATATTTTAATACATGTGAAGTTAGAGCAATACTCGGATAAAATATTATGTCGAAAAGGGCGTTTTTTTAAGAAATAACCACTAGATGCATTATTTTCCATTTCTTCTTTTTTCTTTTATTTTCATAATATTGCCTCCAATGTTGCTTGAAATGTTGCTTTAAATATTTTATGTAATGTTGCTTTTAATATCGCTTGTAATATTGCTTTAAATATTGCGTGTAATGTTGCTTTAAATATTGCTTATAATGTTGCCTGAAATGTTGTTGAAATTTCGATTTAAATATTTTTTTATGTGAAGAGTCCAAGTGGCTTCAAACTGTCTGGAGCCTGTGAGACTATGGCATCCTCAATTGTTTTGAAGCTGTAGGTAGTGGTGAGAGGAAGGAGATGAGGAAGAGAAAGGTGGGGAAGTACCTGACTATTCAGATCTGGTCACCAAACATGGCGTACACCATTTCAAGCAACGTTTCAATTCTGAATAGTGGTCTTACGGTAGAGTGATGCTGAGAACTCTGGAACGTGCTTCAAATATACTAAACATGATTTTTATGAGTAAATTGTTAAATAACACAAATTAATCAAGTAAAATTGATTTGCTCTTCGAGCGTTACCCCTCGACCACGGAGGCCGTCAAAATGATGCTTGAAATTGCTTTCAGTAAACAACAATGAATAATACGTGTTTTTCGCAAAAACTTAGGACGGGTTGTTTCGGAGAATCTGAACAATTCATCAAATTTCAACGTTCATTTTCAAGTGCTGTGAAAGATTTTTTTCAAGTTCTGTTTTTATTTCAGTTTTGTCAAGCAACTAGCCTACAATGATATAAAAACAGAACTTGAATAAGTCTTTCACAGAACCCGAAAATGAACGTTGAAATTTGATGAATTGTTCAAATTCTCCGAAACAACCCGTCCTTAATGTACATCTTCTTAATTCAAAATGAATATTTTAACCAGTAAAGTTAACGTACCACCCTAACCCAAACATCCCACCGACTTTTCTCCAGCCCAATTTAATTGTTTCATAACATTCCCCAATATTCGAGGTGCCATAGTCCTACTGACATTAAAAAAGTGTTCAAAGTTTGACAAAAACATTAACAAGGGTGAATTGATGGCAGTCAAAAAGGTGTGACCCCCGAACTAAGTTTAAAAATATTTTGAACTCCACTAATTGACTTTCCTTTCAAACCGGCGCGCTTTTTTTGCCACCGATTAAAAATAAAGTAAATTTGATTAAGAATGAACCTTTATTTTAAAATTAAAACCTTTTATTTTCCAGTTGGGGTAAACTGTTTCTGCGGTTTGGCTAAATATTCTTCAACCTTAAAGGCTTTGATTCTGCAGATAAAAGCATAGAAGGGGACCTCAACCCTAGGCAAATAAGATTTACTCTGCGACCCACACGTTGGCTAGGTTTGTATACTGTAGGGGTGTCTAACCTTTCATTAAATGAATCGAGAAGCTTTTGCTAAATATTTCCGGAATTTTGCCACTATTTGCACCCAACAATTGGTAGAAGATTTAGTTGATTATATGAAAAGGAATATGGAAAGTTTTGGGATTGATATTTATTTTGATTGTGGCTCTTTAAACGCACATTATACTAACATTTTTAAGGCTATTATCAAATGTTTATCATAATAGAGCACAATATTTATATTTGTAACATATCATAAAATAAATTATTTAATTTAATATTTATTACACCAACGTTTGAAATTCACCTCAATTCTTAAGATTAAAAAAACTGTTGTATTTATTTGCTTATCTTGAGTGGCATCATAGTTTGTCATAATTTAATACGTTTTTAGTAAAAATAAAAATGACAATTGCTTGCAAAGTTTCTTCGTTCTTTTCAAAATGTATGTTCGTTAAACTGATTAAAAACGGACAAATAGCGTCAAAATCGTGAAAAAATGTAAAATGATATCAATTCTTTTTGAAATTTTGTATAGATGATATTACATCATAATATTGAAATGCATATAGATATTCATTACATAAATGATGGGAAAACCAAATCCGCTCACTTAGAAATGACAACCATTCTCATTCAATGATATGCCATTGATATGCTTGGTGTAACCCTAAGTGACCAGCTTAGGCATGGGTGTTACATTGTAGCATGGTTTAGTAGTTGGTCTCTCAAAAGCTGCGTGTATTGTACATAGCCCGCAGATACTTTAATAGTACACAACTGCTAGCTCTATACAAATGATATAGCTAATTTCATATAATTTACGTTTCGGCTTAACAAATGTGTAGATATTATCTTCAAAAATAACTTTTTTTTTGAAACTTTAAAACGAGTTAACGAGAGACTTTTAATAAATCGGTAGAAATTCGGTATGCGGGGGCTTAACAAACTGATTGCAATCTTTATAGCATAGGCGTCGGGTGGGAATGTTGTCCTTGTCCTAGAGGTATTTCAAAAGAAGATGATACGAGGAACCAACTATCATCACTGATAGAAATTGGGTATGCGGGGGCTTAACAAAAGGATTACAATCTTTATAGCATAGGCGTCGGGTGGGAATGTTGTCCTTGTCCTAGAGGTATTTCAAAAGAAGATGATACGAGGAACCAACTATCATCACTGATAGAAATTGGGTATGCGGGGGCTTAACAAAAGGATTACAATCTTTATAGCATAGGCGTCGGGTGGGAATGTTGTCCTTGTCCTAGAGGTATTTCAAAAGAAGATGATACGAGGAACAAACAATCATCACTGGTAGAAATTGGGAATGCGGGGGCTTAACAAACGCATTACAATATTTATAGCAGAGGCGTTGGGTGGGAATGTTGTCCTTGTCCTAGAGATATTTCAAAAGAAGTTGACACGAGGAACAAACTATCATCACTGGTAGAAATTAGGTATGCGGGGGCTCAAAAAACGGATTACAATCTTTATAGCTTATGCGTCGGGTGGGAATGTTGTCCTTGTCCTAAAGGTATTCCAAAAGAAGGTGATATGAGGAGCAAACTATCATCATATGTTTCCTCCCTACATAAACTGTAGTTTGTCCACTCCTGCTCATAGTATTTGGCGAAGTCTACATGTCCCGCTGATTTATAACGCGACCAAATGATTCCAAGAATGTGTAGGAGTAAACTGCACAACTTGGGCGCTTAAACTACGGTGAAGTTAGGTGCATTAAAAGTATGAATCTGAAATTTGCTGAATCTCGACTCCAATTTCACTGTTATTATATTTCTGCTTACTGTTGGAATCCACGATTTAGTTCATTCGTGCTTTTTAAAAAGCATTTATTTTAATAATAGTCCAATTTGACTCCTACGAACTTTCTTTAACAATCTTAGTGCATGCTTTAAGTTTTACTATCAGAAAAGCTGCGGTATAATATAACCATCAAAGTCATTTTGGTTATACATATACATGTAGTACACTGAAACTATAATTATATAATAACCTAACTTTTGACCTACTATAAATCGCAAATGTGTCCTTCTGTTGATTCTAGTAGCCTAGCATTTTATTGGCCTTTATTTTAACTAATTAAATGATTTGCAATCGTTAGGAATAGAAATGTACACTCAAATAGTATAGCTGAGCTAGCCGGTTAGTACTTACCTAAAGTCACTAATAAAAAATGTACATTTATTATTTAATGAACACGGAGAAAAATTATCACACGGAGAAACGTAATCCGGTTAAGACGGGATTGCAGGTCCTTAAAAAATTGATTGATTGGTTTCCTAATAAACTTATATCTTCCTATAAAATACGAACGTCTTACCACGATGTCGGAACACGTGTCCATCAAAATCAAATCTTTTCGCATTTTGTCATTGTATATTATCAAGACAAATGAAGGTGCATGAAGACGTAATATGTTAGGAATTTACTAAAAGATTATCAGAAAACGACTTGCAATCCCGTTTGAAACTGGATTACCGAGAAGAAGAGATTTAAAATAATAATTTTCAACTAGCAGTTAAAAACCCGCTCCGCGGGTTTTTGCTGCTAGGCCCTGCGGGCGGCACTTGGTTAGGCTTCGCCCAGTTTATGTGATACTAACAGTTACATTTAATAGGTAGATATTAGATCATTGGGTAGATATATAATAGAAAGACATTCTGCACCATTAAACACCCCTCACCCCAACATAAATCTCGTCAATGAGAAAAATGTTTCCTCTTCCATACCACCGAAATGATTTAATTTTTAAATCGAAATTAAATTGCAAAATATTTATATGTAATTCGAAAATAAAAAAATTTCAACATATTACAATATAACATATAACTTTGGTAAAATAATATACTCTTACCAAAAGACTGTCAAAGTAATTACATTTTTTTTAAATATATTAAGAATTATTTTATTGGGATAAGTCCTAAAAATCTACATATTTGGGTGAAATAATATTACGCTCTTACCTAACGATTGTCAAAGTAAATACACCAAAACTCTCTTAATTCGCGAAAACCTTACAGGTGGGATAAATTGAGTAATTTTCATTTCAAGGGACACAAAAAACAAAACTTTTTAAGCAAGTACAATTTATTATACTTTTATTTTTTACAATCTACAACATAATATTATACACTTTCATTAGGAAAGAAATCAGTCAGAATTTGTATAAATAACGATGACTGCGCTCAAACTGTCCATAAGAAAATACTGGTTCAGGAAGTAACAGTCCACCCCGTTCAAAAGTTTGTCCTTGAGATTTATTTAATTTAATTTGACTGGAAAGTGTTTCCTGCACATATTGAATTATATTGTAACATCCGACAAAGTGTTTTAAATTCTAGGAATGAAATGTACTGTACCTTTTCTGTTCCCTGTAATGATTTTGGCTTGAATTAAGTTACAGCTGAAATTTTTATAGCACCGCTTTTGTGAGATATCACCTCAGGGGCGCTTTCCGTTGAAGTACATCCTCATTGATTGCATAAACATGACTATTTTTAGGGCACAATATGGTACGTTGACTCAACCCTAAGGCATCAGCAGTTGTATGTGTCTCACCGTATATATAGTGAATCTTGACAAATATTTACATTGGGAATAAGCACAGATGACTCTAATGTTCCTTCTACAAAAGGAAGTTTGCCATCTTCCAAGTCCAAAAGCCACTTAGAAAATATATTTTCAATTTCTAAAGCTCTGACATTTGTTTTTAATTGAAAAGTTTTGAAATGGTACCAAAATTAATTGTCCTCTTGAAGCACGTCGACACACTGGAAGGATCTGACGAAAGTCTCCGCCCAAAACAATAACTTTGTTACCAAAGACAGAATCACTTCCCATGATATCACGTATAGTACGCTCAATTACTTCTAAAGCTACACCTGTCATCGGTGCTTCATCCCATATTATAATATCTGCTTCCGTTATAATTTTCCGATTCTTTGATGTGACCTTACATGTTGTATTGTCCTGTAAATTGAGGGGTAAATTAAAAGCAGTACGACACGTTACCCCACCTGGAAGCAAGAGTGATGCAATGCCTGTCCAAGCGACTGATAAAACTCTTTTACCTTTTCGTCTTAGAGTGTGAATTAAAGTTTAGTAAAGGTATGTTTTCCCTGTTTCGCCTGGGCCATCAATGAAGAAAAATTTATTGTCATCATTTTCATGTGAAAAAAAACTTATTCAAAATAGAATTATATGCTTGAAGTTGTACGTCATTGAGTTTGGCAGCCATCAATTCACCTAAAGTGTTTTCAGAAATTACATTAAAATCAGATACTTGTCCAAAACTGCAACTTTCATCAGGTTCAGGTAAGCCCTGCATTCTGCAAGATGAATTCTCCTTCATGAGAATATCCTGTATGTTTAAAAGACAAAGATTAATAGCTGTTTCTTCAGCAACACCATGATGAAAAAAATCTTCAGCCGAAGATCGAAGGGATACATTGTATTAAAATTAAAACAAATAGATGTCTAAGAATTTTAGGCGTCAAATACAATGAAGCCTCCGTCATACTGCGACCATTCTCGTATGTCATCAATGAGCTTCAGTTCACGCGCCGCATCATGAAAAGTAGCTACATAGTAAATTGCCATCAACAGTTCGCAAAGATTCAAAGGATGTAGCTCCAGCCACCTTTATAAGAATCAGCCGTAAATGATACAGTTCTATATTTCTAGGAGAAATTGAAGGTATTCATCCAATGATGTTTCCGCCTCCCCGCTGTCGCCTCGTCCACTTTTTACCAGCTGTAAATACATAGTTATTTGGTACATCTTGATAGAGAATAGAGCGTCCCTCAATATCTTGAAGATTAAATTGGAACCACGCTGTTAAAGAGGTGTTCCTTGTAGATGCTTCCCTGAGAGCCTGTTCCTCCCGCCCAGAGGGGAGGGAGAAACAGGTTTATTTTGTAGAGACAAAATAAACAGATTGGCTGTCGGGTAAATGTAAAGCCAGAAGTAAAATTGAGTGAGATTGATCATGTATAGATAAATAAATACTATCCAAAGAGGAACAAATTTTAACATTAATATGAGCATCATATTTTTTGCTAAGGAATGCATTATATGGAACAACAAATCGATTGTCGATACGTATATCGCGAATAACGTGATTTTCAGAAAAATTATCACGTCTCCTGTAATCTGGGTAGCCTGCCGAATTATTATCAGTAGCATCTTTAAATGATTTGGGGAATTTTTTAGAGCACTTAACGTCTACCATGCAGACTGACCTTGGATTAAGTACGCCACATGGTCCATGAATGTTATTTTTTTAAATAATACGGTACAAAGCCGAATTCTTCGGATGGGGTAGTTTTGCAAATACGGCATTATCAATATCAGAAGCTGTATACAACTTATCTTCGCTGCAAAGTGTAAACACACCATGTAGATGAGGTAGTCCTCTTTTTTGCTGTTCAATTGTATACACCCAACAAATTACCTTTCCAAAAACATGTTTCTCAGTCATATCATGAATAAATTCCTTGACTTTTAGATGGAAAACCTTGGCTACTATATCAGGCCTGTCCGCGGCCGATTGATAATGTTCCAATTCGGTTGGTATTTCTGGCCATTTGGGATTGCATGTAAAAGTTATGACGACGACAGGACGACCAAATTTACGTACCATAGCCATTGAAACTTGATAAAGTTTATTCACATGGCGTGGTCCACCAGTAAATGAAGATGGAAGAATGACTGTATTACCTGCACATACTCCTCTATCAGTGGCTAAATTTCTTACATGGTTTTGCAAACCTTGATAGCATTCCACTCTGAGGTGTCGTTGGTTTTTCCTAATGTAATCTAGGCGACCAGATTCATAAATAATGATAATAGATAAATAATGCAAACATGAATTAAATACTGTTGAAAAAGTTTACCCGCATAATGGATTGGATTAAATATGTTTCTTCGCACTGCTAATTTACTTGCATAAAACTACATAGCAGTTACAGTATGACATTGAGCAGTACAGAAATCAGCATGATGCTTAAAGCCGGGGGTCCAACCACATTCACCTGATGGAAATAGTAGTGGGAAAACCATAGGATCTAAATGCTTTGATAAAGTTGCCATCCTTTGAAGTCCTTAACATTTTTAGGTTAAACAGCGATATCTATACCCGATGGCAAATTCCCGTCTGTCTGCTACGTATACCATGGCGATATCGTGAGAACTGGTTGGAGCATTTTACCTCTGATGAACGTGTAAATAATAGACGTATATCTCTCACCTGCCCACCCTCAGCCGCAATGCGTATTTCTTCTTCCTCGACAGATTCTTTTAGTTTCTTATACTGATGAGGGCTTATTTGGCGTATTTCACTATCAATTATTTGCATTATATTTTTATAGCAATCGGCATTAGATGGATGACTCATACGCACTCTAACAGCCTCATCAGGATCGTATAGATAAAGCTGAGCATAGGAATGTATTTCACCTGCAACTTGTATACTTCTGGAAGTGAGATGATAAACCTAACCAGAAATTTTTAAACAATATGGACCATTACCTGGGATATTAGCTATTTGCGCTTCAAATGAGGCAAATCTATTAGCACTCTTGTATTGACAAATAAAATTCCTAAAGTTTTTAGATTGACTACAATCTCCTGTCAATAATTCGGTGCTGGATAATAAGCTAAAATTTGTGGTATTATTTTTCCAGTATGACAGCAAGAATGTAACAGTTTACCTTTTTATATGACACTATTTTGATATGACGCCGAAATAATTCTGTTCTAGAAGCACATAATTAGGATTATTGAGCACACTTCAAGAATACACTACTATCGCTTCGCTTGGTAAATTTCCCTCTCATTTGAACATTCCGAAATTCGACCAATTCTGATAAAATATTGTCCACATTCCTTTTAGCCATAGTAATTAAATTGAAATAATAATCTGAAAACAAAATATTTCTTTTTAGCGATTCACAGGTAGTTTGTAAACAAATTTCTTGGTTATCACGTCAATAATTCTATAATTATCACATATGACACATATCAAACATTGACAGCGCATGGTGGCGCATAGGGTCGGTGTTGTAATATCAAAAAATAATTAATTACGTATTTAAGTATCGAGTGGAACTGGTTATTTTAGCAGCCGGCTTTTTAATGGTGGATTTAAATATATTATATTTATAATTATATATTTGTATATATATATATATATCTAACTTTAAAAAATTACATTGAAATTGTACATTGCTTGACACTAACTGGCTATAAAGGCTTTTTGCATTGATTGGAAATCGATATACGCTGGCAGCACTGAACAATGTGTCTTTCGCGTGAATAATGATAAACGTCAAATTTCAATACGTAATTGTGAATAATTTTTACTTTAATGTAATTAATCCAATGGATTGTGAACTTTCTAAAACATATTTTCTTCGATATTATCCAAAAATTATATGAGCATCGTGTCTTAATATTCAAATCATGTCATAATTTTCAAATCGTGTTAATTTTCAAGTTAGCGGAATTTAACCGAAACAGACAATTTAAATTTGACCAATCAGAGGGCCTACACCGTCCAGACGTTGGAGTATTAATACTATCAGATGCATCAAACTGCTAAACTAAAAGTCGCAAACAAGTCCGCGACATTTAAAATTACAAAACGTGTAAATAAATATTGATTATTTTGTATGTAGACCAAAAATAAAATTTAAAAAAAAAGATTTTATAATGTCCAAAAATTGAACAATAAAAATTTACAAATATAATTTTTTTAAATTAGATAGTGCCTTGAGGTAATTTTTAACAAAAACCGAAATGATTAAAATATCAAATTATAATTGTTTTACCACCTTCCACACAAGCGAACTAATTATTTTCAATGAGAATATTTGACAATCTAAGATTCACTGAAATATTTAAGCCTTATATATATATATCAAAAACTATTGAAGGAATGGAACTGTTCAGCTGTGGCCTGCCGCCTTCCATGATTCCTACAATAAAGGACTCTTCATGTAGGTACAGTTCCTCCGTCGCCTTAAAAAAACTGCTTAGGGTATCCTCGAATCTGATTCACGCAAATAGTTTATACTACAAGGATCATGTGCATGCATGCTAATGCACTTGTATACGCCGTGTATGTGTCCATTAAAAACCGCTTTACGAATTATTCATACATTTTTGATCCCTCACATTAATTGCACACAGCATTCCACAATCATACATCCCCTACACCAATTCACGCCACATTCCATCACATCAACATACTATACATGTGTAACAATACATATTATCACCAATACATAAACATAAACCATACGACATTGATTCCATGACAAATTAGAACACTGATATAAAATCATTAAAGTGATAAAAAAACAAAAACACAACCATTACGTAAAAATCTAACCTATTAAACCTTACGAAAGCGTTCTGGTATCCGGTTTAAATTACATGATTTCAAAACACCCCGCGTTTCAATACATACCTACTAAATTATACCTCTTTAACAAGCGCCTCATAAAAAATGACAATAAGGGCCAGTTATTGATGAATTATATTTAGACATGAAACGAAAAATAGGTTCCGCCTTTTTACTTCTAACTACCCCCAACCATAAATCAACTACTCACTAGATCGATCTCTTCGGGATTTTTGTATGAAACAAATTGGTCCTCTATTTAACCATAGATATGTCAATATTTAGACAAATTTTATGCTACGCCACACACCATCGACGAGGATAGAAAAAACTCAATAAAAGCGACTATGGACAGTATTATTGTCATTCGGGGTCTACCCCATTTTTTAGCATAAATATTTTTAAAAAAATGTTTGAAATGTCAAAATATATCCTCATCACAGGAAAATGATAAACTCATTTGATAAATTGATAAGTTACATTTTGAGCATTTTTATTTCAGCAAGACAATAAATTATAGATACTGAATCATTAATGAAAAAGATAGAAAGATGGAATTCTACCTGGCATGATATAATCACGATCAATAATATAAGTTTTTTCCAACGACACTTAGAGTTTTTTATTGTTGGATGTGATTTGTCGATAATTTGACGTCGTAAGCCATGGAGATTACAAGTACCATGCCTTTTCTACGGTTCCAATTATCCATCGGAGTTATACCCCCTGCCTCCAACTGACCTCCAACTCTCCCGATTAACTTACGATTTAACTAAAACTACCGAATTCGGTCTAAGCGAATCGCTCATCGCATCCGGCGATATACTAGTACGCAATAGATCCTCCTATGGGGCTACTATCACCTTTAGGGATGCTGTGTGGGGTTTTTTTTAAAGAAAGGAATGAGAGGATGTTCTGGAAAGGAAAAAAGTATGAGGGGCGTGTAGGAATCTAGGGATCAGTGTGACGAGGAGTGACGCACTTCCCATCCACTGCGGCGCAAGGCGATGGTTCAAGAGATCAGTAGGAGAGGTCAAAGGGTCTCCGCAGCCTCTCCCGATCTGGCACACCACGCAGCTAGTATCCTGAATATACCACACCCGATGAATGGCACCTTTGCTAAATCACCAAACTTAGCGAACCACTTGGGGTTACCTATGACAGAGGTGTTGGTGTTACCCAAACCCGCCTTCCTTTTAAAATTTTGTGAAAGAACCCATCCTTAGACATCAAGCATAAGAGTCATCAATGATTAATCACTGACAGGACGAGTTAAACTGGCGATTAACTGGGACTCGTCAAATGTAAACAAAATCAGAATGGACCTGATCTTTGGTTTGTGACGATGTCAAATATAAAGCTCAGTCCAACAATGATGCGTCCAATTACTAGCCAAATTAAGTAAATATTTTAAAAGCGTTATACAATGCATATTATTGTTTTGAAATTGTTTTTAACCTTATATATAAACAAATAGTTAATCATATTGCATAAACAAACACTAAACGTTACAAGCATACGAAAAATCTACGCCAAATATATTCTGGTTCATCATCTCAAAAAATAAAAAAGCACACTCACGACATACATACTCCCGCCATGTGGTATCAAACAAATTTAAACAATTAATGACTCCATTGAGTCCATCAAATCTTGGCTTAAAAAGATATAAGAAAAAGAACTGACTAGTAGGTACTTAAAAAACATCGTCACATAATTTACTGAAAATACCCTACCCAAACCTTGATGTTGAACCATAGATGACGCAGAAAACCCTATATCTAAAACCTACATGGTTAGCATTAGCGCAGGAACTCCCGGTAAGGAGGACTAAGAAAATATGCTGTGCCTGTTTTATAATTATATCTTATACGACAAGATATAAATATAAAACAGGATAAACATTAAAATGTCCGTTTTTATTTATTTCATCTACAGAGCAATCCCGATGAGTAAAAATTTGCAATACATATGTGGGAGGTTAGAAAATTTTACAAAGGTTGGGTTATTTTGATTAATCAATAATATTAATTTCAAATAAAATAACATTACAAAAATAAAACAAGAGAGTTTAAGTAGAATAAAACAAAAATAAACAAACAAGAATATACGTATGTAAAAATTAATCAAGGATATTTTTTTTGGGTGACGGTAGGCAGAGATAAATTAAAGAGGTTGCGGTATCGCAGTGACTTTATTGAGAAGCCAGTGTAGTCGTGTAAATCGGTGCTTGACGCGCTACAGGCAGAGACTGGATGCTGAACTCCTCCGGACCGATGCTCGTACTGTGGTGGAGATAATGGATGGCAAAACCTCCAGACCGACTGCTCGACACCGCAGTGGTGGAGATAATCGATGGCGAATTCACCAAGCCGATGCTAAACACCGTAGAAGCGGAAATGAACGGTGGTGGTGTGTGGTCATAGCCATTTGGTAGGCGGAGGCCGGACTAAGTAGTGCTATTTATCACTGATGGTGAAAACCAAAGGTCTTTTGATGCTCCAGTGAGATGATGTTCAGTTCTTGGTGGCGGACGTGACGACCGCACTTGTCGCCAGCAGTTATTGTAGCTCATCATTGTTTTGGTTGATCGAATGCATACTGGACTGAAAGCCGGAGGCGCGAGTAGCCTTTAGTGTTGCGCGACGTGACAGCGTTTGCCATGTTAAAAAATCTGTCGGTTTTCCTTAATAAATTATAATTATTTTTTATTTAAAAAGAGTCGGTTTTACCCCTCTAGGCGTGCCAAATGATCTTTCACATCAAAAAACAAAATGGCGCTGGATGCTTAATTGATGATAATTGTATCGAACGTCATCAGCATCATCAATATAAAATGTACATCAATTATAAAAAAACACAACAAAATGCCATCATATTTACCACTGTCGAAAACTATGTAAAACCTTCCATAAAACTAATGTTGATAAACCTGCCTTACATATAGGTAACTCATGTTTAAAAACCTGCCCTGCCGTTTAACGGTAAATTTTATCGCTCGGACCTAAAAAGCAGTTGTCTCGCTTCAACTCAAGCAACCATCTTACTCTGGCTAGGCAGCCGCTGATTGGCTAAGCACAAAACCTGCTTGAACGGCCCACGTGTATCCAAGAGATTTGTAAAAAAATACAAATTTGCAAGCCCTTCCTGTAATAATAGGAAACAATGTTAACTAAATAATTATATACAAAGATACTTATATGTTAATTAAATAAGCTCGAATAGAAATAAAATATGTTACACGTAAGATAATTATGTAATCAGCGAAACTCTGAAAATGTTACAGAGATTTGACCACTTATCTTGTAGAATATGTCTTATTATAACTAAATAAACAATATTGCGACGATGTGGTTTTGGCAGGGCGACAGAGGCAGATAAGGTCTAATATTATAAAATATTCCTATATTTCTGAGATAAACAGATTTTATCCTACAAACGTGGCGAGCTTCATAGCAAGAAAAAAGCAAGCTCGTTACGGGAATTTCATAATACAATCAAGGGTCGGAGGCGCGGTCCTATAGAATCTTATAAAGGCGCCACAAAAACCGGTCCCTACCCATTCCGCCATAAGCCCTGGACCGAGCAACACCTACCGCTGTCCGCTCTGCCTGACCCGCTTCGCTACCTGAGACCAACACGCTGCGTTTGATTTCAACCCGGTTCCCCCCCCCCGCTCCACTTTTGCTGTCTACTGCAACTGCCTGCTGCTGAGCTCGCTGCTCACCGACAAGCCAACGACGCCCCGACGTCGCGGCGCCTCTGCCTCGGGCTTCACTGAGCCTTCCCAACAGCCAGCCTCGGAGAGGGGATCTGCCACTGCCTACTGAACCAGCCAGCGCCCCGCAGAGCCGTTACCGACTGAGCCTGGAAGGATACAAGAAGTTGCACCCGCAATAAAAACCAACCGCTTTTATAAAAGCGTTCTTTTCAATATGCAAATTACAAATGTCGAATATATCGTCTTTCTCAAGACGCATTCATTGAGGCAAACATATTACAATAGTCGATATTCCCTGGATCGAGGGGACTGAACGTTGCCGACTGAGCCAGCCCGCCTGCCAGCCCGCCTGCCAGCCAGTCCCGGAGAGCCTTCCCTCCAGCGTGCGGTCCTGCTCACTGGCCCCGATGTCACAGAGCCGTTACTGACTGAGCCTGGAGGGATACAAGAAGTTGCACCCGCAATAAAAACCAACCGCTTTTATAAAAGCGTTCTTTTCAAAAGCAAATTACAAATTTCGAATATATCGTCTTTCTCAAGACGCATTCATTGAGGCAAACATATTACAATAGTCGATATTCCCTGCATTTTTATGATATTTTAAATAACTCTGTAATGGTTCAAATGAAATACCTCAAGTGCTTTATTTGAATCATTACACAGGACAAAGGTAAATGTGTGCCGGTGCTTATATTTTACAGTTTTTTCTTGTGCAGGCAAACACGTCCCGTACAAAGTGGTCCTTCGAGCCGGATCCACACATCACGCCTTCAGTCCTGCCCCGGTGGAGATGTCATCACCTTGCAGTGGCTGAGAGACCCGGAAGTCATCTAAGATGCCGGTTTCCCGCCCTGAAAGCAGACACACGCCGGCTCCCGACCGCCTTCCCGCCAGCGTGCGGTTCTGCTCGCTGGAACACCAGCCGATGTCAGAGCAGTCCAGGGGCACCCCCCTCCCACCGAGCCCTGAGCCCTCTCGGCTCGGGCTCCCTCATGCCCTGAGCCCTCTTGGCTCGGGCTCCACCGACAGGCCAACGACGCCCTGACGTCGCGGCGCCTCTACCCCCGGGCTTCTCTGAGCTTGCCGGTGACCGACGCCCCAATGTCGCGGCGCCTTTTCACCGGGCTTGCCGGAGACCAAAGCCCCGTTGTCGCAGCACCTCTTCCCCGGGCCCACGTGCTTTCCTGTGCTCGCTGCTCCCGATGTCGCAGCACCTCGGCCCCGGGCCCCACATGGCTCGGGTTTATTTGAGCTTGCTGTCGCTTACCGAGGTATATAGAGCAGAGGCCTGCGCAACCAGTGACATCCCGGCGGCGGTGATTACACACAGTCACCGCTCCAGTGAGCAAACAACGCCCACACGGCTTGCCACTGCCTGTCAAACTCTACATTGGACAGCCAGCCAGTATACCAACTCAGCCAATGTATAACGCGCACGAGGCCTGCGCAACCAGTGACGTCGCCGGTGACAACCTGTACAACACCGGTGACGACCAGTGACATTGCCGGTGATATCCCGGATGCAATGTCTTACATACTCAGAGCCACACGATGAGCCACTGCCTGTCAAACTCTACAGTGGACAGCCCAACAGCCAGCCAGTATACAAACTCAGCCAATGTATAACGCGCACGAGGCCTGCGCAACCAGTGACGCCGCCGGTGACAACCAGTACATCGCCGGTGACAACCAGTGACATTGCCGGTGACATCCCGGATGCAGTGTCTTACATACTCAGAGCGGCACGATGAGCCACTGCCTGTCAAACTCTACATCGGACAGCCAACCAGTATACATAAACAGCCGAGATATAATGCGCACGAGTCCTGTGTAGCCGGTGACAACCATCCATCGCCGGTGACAACCAGTACATCACCAGTGACATTGCCGGTGACATCCCGGATGCGGTGCCTTACATACTAAAATTCTATAGTAGACAGCCCGATAGCCAACCAGTATACCTAAATAGCCGAGCTACAATGCGAACGAGTCCTGTGCGCCGGTGACAAACAGTACATCGCCGGTGACAACCAGTACATCACCAGTGCCAACCAGTGACATTGCCGGTGACATCCCGGATGCGGTGTCGTACCTACTCAAATTCTACAGTGGACAGCCCGACAGCCAACCAGTATATCTAACCAGCCGCGGTACAATGCGCATGGGTCCTGCGCAACCGGTGACACCGCCGGTGATAATCAGTAACATTGCCGGTGACATTGCCCGGGTGAGCAACCAAACAACGCTCACACTGCATGCACTAGCCCGCAGAGCCGTGAGAAGTGTCAGCCTGCCCGCCAGACAGCCAGAATATCTACTCAGCCGGGGTATAACATGCACCCCGAGCGCGCTGGCGGCCAGAAACCTATGCAACCAGTGACACCGCCTACAGACGGAGTACCCTACTACCTTATACGATGTGCCAGCCGTACAGTGACCCGCACCCCCAGGACTCCGATAAGATGACGACAATACAATTCGAGTACACTGGGGATCATTACGTGCGCTTTGCCGGGGGATGAATGCTAACTGGCACGCAAAACAGATTGCAGACCTATTATAATAAACATCTCGCCGCCAAGCTGCCGAGTTCGCAGTACCGCAGCCCGCCTTGTTGGATAGGCCCCCTACTACACTGGGCCACCATCACCAGCCAGAGCCCCCTGATGCGCGTATGATGGCTACGTCTACCCACAAGCTTGAAGCGACCGGCCCGACCTCGAATGCCGGCCCCCCGGATACGTAACATCTCGAGAGCCGACACCATCCGGAGCGCAGCCCGATTCGACTGCGGCCAGCCAGTCACCTACGTGTTTGCTGCGACCGTCCCGGCCTCGAATGCCGGTCCCGGATATGCAGCAAACCGCAACTATATAATGGTCACTCACAAGTTTGCGGCGACCGTCCCGGCCTCGAATCGTTGCGGATATGCTGCAAACTGTGACTAAATGTTGGCCATCCTGTCAATCACGTGTTTGCTGCGACCGTCCCGGCCTCGAATGCCGGTCCCGGATATGCAGTGAACCGTGACTACATGATGGCTAGCCTGTCACCCACAAGTTTGTAGTGACCGTACCGGCTTCGAATGCCGGCTCTGGATATGCCGCAAAGTAATCCCCGTGACTACATGATGTCCGGCTTGTCATCAAAATTGCAGCAGCAAGCTAGCCGGATTCAACTCTGGCCCCTTCACAGTTCCAGCGCGCACCTAAGCGCACATCCGGCCTGAAATGCCCCCCTCCCCCGGATACGCAACAACTCAAAAATGCACGACCGATACCCCGACACAAAGGATACCAGTTCACCGCCATTCAAAACCTGCGAGCGCGCCCAAATCCCACGCGCGTCACCCTGCAGCCGCTCCCCGGAACCGAGAACTAACAAGCAAGCCCCAAGAGTAATCACCACGGCCAGATGGGAGGAGTGACCACGCACTCAATCACTGGATTTGGATGCATCAACCACCACCGAAGACTGACACGTTCGAAAAAATAGCTCGGTGCAGCCACTACTGCACGGGAAGGAGTGTATCGAACGTCATCAGCATCATCAATATAAAATGTACATCAATTATAAAAAAACACAACAAAATGCCATCATATTTACCACTGTCGAAAACTATGTAAAACCTTCCATAAAACTAATGTTGATAAACCTGCCTTACATATAGGTAACTCATGTTTAAAAACCTGCCCTGCCGTTTAACGGTAAATTTTATCGCTCGGACCTAAAAAGCAGTTGTCTCGCTTCAACTCAAGCAACCATCTTACTCTGGCTAGGCAGCCGCTGATTGGCTAAGCACAAAACCTGCTTGAACGGCCCACGTGTATCCAAGAGATTTGTAAAAAAATACAAATTTGCAAGCCCTTCCTGTAATAATAGGAAACAATGTTAACTAAATAATTATATACAAAGATACTTATATGTTAATTAAATAAGCTCGAATAGAAATAAAATATGTTACACGTAAGATAATTATGTAATCAGCGAAACTCTGAAAATGTTACAGAGATTTGACCACTTATCTTGTAGAATATGTCTTATTATAACTAAATAAACAATATTGCGACGATGTGGTTTTGGCAGGGCGACAGAGGCAGATAAGGTCTAATATTATAAAATATTCCTATATTTCTGAGATAAACAGATTTTATCCTACAAACGTGGCGAGCTTCATAGCAAGAAAAAAGCAAGCTCGTTACGGGAATTTCATAATACAATCAAGGGTCGGAGGCGCGGTCCTATAGAATCTTATAAAGGCGCCACAAAAACCGGTCCCTACCCATTCCGCCATAAGCCCTGGACCGAGCAACACCTACCGCTGTCCGCTCTGCCTGACCCGCTTCGCTACCTGAGACCAACACGCTGCGTTTGATTTCAACCCGGTTCCCCCCCCCGCTCCACTTTCGCTGTCTACTGCAACTGCCTGCTGCTGAGCTCGCTGCTCACCGACAAGCCAACGACGCCCCGACGTCGCGGCGCCT
This sequence comes from Hesperophylax consimilis, assembly GCF_061612785.1. NCBI lineage: Eukaryota > Metazoa > Arthropoda > Insecta > Trichoptera > Limnephilidae > Hesperophylax > Hesperophylax consimilis. The sequence goes on from NC_142846.1 coordinate 29,940,493, forward strand.
CTGCCTCGGGCTTCACTGAGCCTTCCCAACAGCCAGCCTCGGAGAGGGGATCTGCCACTGCCTACTGAACCAGCCAGCGCCCCGCAGAGCCGTTACCGACTGAGCCTGGAAGGATACAAGAAGTTGCACCCGCAATAAAAACCAACCGCTTTTATAAAAGCGTTCTTTTCAATATGCAAATTACAAATGTCGAATATATCGTCTTTCTCAAGACGCATTCATTGAGGCAAACATATTACAATAGTCGATATTCCCTGGATCGAGGGGACTGAACGTTGCCGACTGAGCCAGCCCGCCTGCCAGCCCGCCTGCCAGCCAGTCCCGGAGAGCCTTCCCTCCAGCGTGCGGTCCTGCTCACTGGCCCCGATGTCACAGAGCCGTTACTGACTGAGCCTGGAGGGATACAAGAAGTTGCACCCGCAATAAAAACCAACCGCTTTTATAAAAGCGTTCTTTTCAAAAGCAAATTACAAATTTCGAATATATCGTCTTTCTCAAGACGCATTCATTGAGGCAAACATATTACAATAGTCGATATTCCCTGCATTTTTATGATATTTTAAATAACTCTGTAATGGTTCAAATGAAATACCTCAAGTGCTTTATTTGAATCATTACACAGGACAAAGGTAAATGTGTGCCGGTGCTTATATTTTACAGTTTTTTCTTGTGCAGGCAAACACGTCCCGTACAATAATGTTACGATGATAGGTTGAATTTCTGCCTATTAACTTTGCCTAAATAAATTTTAACAATCAAATGAATATCGTAAAAAGTTTACATACCTACATTTCATTAGTGTAAATATCACAAAATAATATAATTAACATTGATATGAAGAATAAAGCAACCCACGAAAGTTATTTATGTAAATCAGAACTTCTTCAATAATGCTAATTTACAGGTTTTGATTTTAAAATGTTTTCAATGTATATTAGAAATACGTTATTTAATTTAATAGGAAAGTTGAGCGAGGTTATTGAATCCCAGCGTTACTCCATATTCTGTTTTCTCAGTTGTTTAATTTGACTTTAAAATCCCAACGATTATTCGCCTTTATTTTTGTTGTTGAGCCATGAACGTTCATTTTTACTTCAATAAATTATTGATTCCGTTGAAAAACAACTGTCAATAGTATTACTTACAGATTTTATAAATAATATACTTCGAAGAGAAAAGAGAGGTAAAATAAATATGTAACGGTATCAGAAAATCTTGTTGCTTTAATAAGATAGAAACGCCTTACTTTGTGTATTTTCATAATAAGGTGAGGAAGGATGTGTGATCTTTTTTTAAATAAAATTTAATTTTTATTTGACAACCAAAATGAATAAAAAATTAAAGCATAGGTCATAAATTGTGAGCTCTTTTATTAAATTGTGTTTTATATTTTAAAACATAGGCCATTTAAGAATTTGATATTTCGTTCGTGATTTTAGACGCAATTTTAACATTGTGAGTTAAGACAATTATTTTTAAAAAAAGTTCTATACATACAATGAAATCTAAAACCGTTCTGTAAAAAAAGTTCTATACAAAAGTTAAGTTCTGTAAAAAAAGTTCTATACATACAATGAAATCTAAAAATCTAAACATTCGATGGACTAAACGACTAATTTACGTTGGAATGTACATTTTTAGTATGGAATTTAGACCCGAAAAAACTTTTTTAATTTAATTATAATATTAACGTTCTAGGTTGAACAATTTCTAATAACTAACAAAAAAAATTTAAATGAAAAATTATTTTTTATATTTAAACATACAGTTGAACTAGGTTATAACGATCACGGCAATAGCGAGTTCGCGGCTATAAAGATCAATTACATAACGATATTTTATTTCAGACTTATCTTCAAATAATTGTTGGCTGTTATAAAGAGGTTGATTTACTGATAATTTTGTCAACACAATTTCTGAATACATGAATAGGTCATTGGGTTTGAAAAAAAAACGATTGAGTATTATTCTTGAAGTAAGTAATAATAAATAATAAGCGGCGGCCAAGTTACCCGTTGCACAACGGCGGCTGGCGGGAATTGTCCATTTCGTTAGGGACGGATTGATATGTTCATCTGTGCAAGATTTTCGACTACGTGAAACATTACTTTTTACCGGGCAATGTAAAATTGTCATAAAATCTATGAAATTAAAACTTGCCAAAATGTTCCATTTTTACGTCTTCACTTGTATTACAACTCAGCGTCAATTTTGATTGAAAAACCAATACATATGTTTATGAAGGTACCTAGTTACGAGTACTTACAACCCTGCAGGGGATAAATTTACGGCAGTGATGCACAACTTTTTCAACAGAGGGGCCGCTTTGCATATTTTTCAACAGCCCGCGACCTGAGGATTTTATTGTTTTCGTTAAGGGTGAGGGATTCAAGATTAAAGGTTTCTTTGATTGTTTTAAAAAAAAATTTCTCCAAATTTTAGTTCCTTTTAGGACATGCATTAGAGAGGACCACACCAATTTCCCAACAGCGTTATAAGAAAATATAGATATTCTTTTTGCATAAGTAGTTAGCACTATGCAAGTCTCACATTGTTAGTAATTACAGACACCGCAATCGGAAAATAGAAGAGTAACAAGACGTAAAAGACAAAAAAGGAGATCTAAAATTAAATACGTAAGTAAAGTAATGAACTTGTATCATCCCGTACCCAAGACAGCTAAAGCGCTTTCGCCGGGTGGTCCAATTGAGAATGAACTCTAGAACATGCAGCGTAAATGAACCAAATTTCCATAAAAAAATATTCTCAGCTAGGGTTTTAAAGAAATACTCCTAACATTTTGATTTTTCTATATAGTCAAGTGCATAGCTCACTATAGCATAAAATTAAAAAGCTGGCCGCAAGAATTGGGCCGAGGGTTACGCATCACTTGTTTGTGACAAGTTAAATTTTACAGCTCAAAAACATAACAATTCCCCAAGCTAGTTATTTATGACAAGTGAGATTTTAGTTAGCTGGTTATAAAAAGATAGACAATTTAGTAATATTTTTCTTGAAAGCCATGAACCAGGTGATGAGGGGGAAATTGAAAAGCATAAAAGCGAAATCTTTAAAACAATCCTTTGATTTTATTTTTGATATGAATCATCTTTTCGCGCGCCTAAGGGGGTAAAATCTACCCTCGCATACAAGCGAAGCAAGACGGAATGAAGCTCTTGCAGAGATTGACGCTTCATTCAGTCAGCCTCGTGCTTTGTTGGCTCTTCTGACCGGCCATATATATATATGTACTTCCTTAAATAAAAAATAATTTCGATGTTTCACATATACCAGGCGTCTATAAATAGACTATAAATATTATTTTTTTAAGCGAAAAGCAGTAATTTTCCACCCAATAAAAATAAGTCACAGGTACTTAATGATAAAAAAATAAAATATCCAAAGCCCGTAATAACTTGAGACAATGTAAACAGGGTAATTATTTATTTAATTAAGGCTATCTTTAACTTTTATCTGTCCTTGTTTCCTAAATATAGCTCATTCTGATTACGAGTGCTGTTTTAGTATTCATGTTAATAAATTATAAAGTGTGCTGAAAACTTAAGAGATTGCCTCGTGCAAGCGCCTAAATAAATCTGCATATTTTAAATTATCATGTAAAAGTAAAGCCTTTATTTATTAATACGACGTGAATTTCATTGCGGCCGTGTCATGATATTATGTAAATTTGTCAATTTACAATTCACATCAAAAACAATAATAATTTTCGTAAACGCTTTATGCATATTTAACAACACTTTTAGTGGTTTATTATGAACTTGTGGTAGTGGAAGGTATTTCAAGATAATAATGACTTGGGAGGAAAAGGAAAATTGATGTTTTCATTCACACAATGCAACAAATTAATATTTTTCTGTCAAACTAATTCTTGGTTATAAATTGAGTTCAATATTCGTTTATTCCAGCTCTTTTACTTGGACTCTTGTTGTAATGATTTTAAAGCATATTGAAGTATTTACATAAAACCGTCTTCCACATAAAACCATTTTCCACATAAACTGCTATCCATATGAAACCGTTTACCACTTAAAACCGTTTTCCACACAGTACAGTTTTTCACATAAAACTGTTTTCCACATAAAACCGTTTTACACTTAAAATCACGCGTTAGTGAGTCACTCATTTTGAACAGTTGAATTCAATTTGGTAAATGCATTAAAATGTGAAGTTAGACCTATTCCATTGCATTTCTGTTTTTTTCTTTATGGTATTCTCCGGAAACCAGCGAGGATACTATCAATATAAAATAATAGAAAACTTGATTACCGAAATATAGGGTGAATTTTGAATCGGGGGGTGACTTTGATCACCTTGGATATGTGCATAATTCTCTCTACCACTCTTTCGGACAATGTGGTGGATAATGACGCTACTAAAATTATTATTAAATTGTTAGTTTTAGATATATTCACATTTTCGGTTGAATTATTGAAGCTGTTTTTAAGGTTTTTTCAGAAAGAAAAAAATGTAAATAGGTTTTATAATTTCTTCAACGATTGCTTCGTGTCATCTATATTCGGAAGTATACAAATCAATATCTATCGAAAATATATTCAATTATTATAGAAAGTCGCTTTTTGGGACTGGCGTATCTTTGTAATCCGATAATTTAAAATCTATGTATGTATATATAGACTGTTCAAAATAAGAAATTGTCCAAACATAAATGTTTTAGCAAAAAAATATTTATTTTTGTTTCACAGTTAGAAAATTAATCGGTCACCCCATTCTAAAAAGATTCTTATACTGCTTTTAAATAACTTTTATTTTTTGGACTTAAAAATATGTTGAATCTCTTGTGAAAATACCAATTTAAATGATACTCTTTCTTCAAAATAAAATTATTAAATCTAGATATATGCCTAAAACAACTGCCAACCGTGATTTTTTTATAGTGGGTTTTGATAAGAAAAAATGAAATTTCATTTCAGATGTTAGGAAATATCTTATACATTAACTAATGTTTTTTCGTGATGGTTTTCAATTAATTCTATCAATTTAATATCTTTCAAGTATTTATGTGAAATTTTCTCTAAAAGATTCAAAAGGGTCATTCACATTTAGATTGTTTTTGTTTTCGGTCTCAAAAAAAAATTCCATCAAAAAATCTCTTCACCAGATGATTATCACAATAATTATAAAAAAGTCTGAAATCATTTGGATTCGCAGGATATCAAATAGACCCCTTTTTTAGTATACAAATTAAATCTGCTTCCCACAGTCGAAATGCCAAGTACTGTACTAATGTCAAAAGGATTTTCTCAACTTCTTGAAATCGAATATTTTATCAAAAGTCGTTTGAAATAATATACCGAGGTATCCAATTCAGTTTAATAACATCGACTTCAATTATCAAAGATAATGTGATATCTCGTAAAACGAACAAATCCAAATCGTGTGGATGTGTGGTTATCTACAAGATTCTATATTGACATTTAAATCTTGTTTGTTTGCTCCAGAAATAAGTGATAGAGAAGATGATCATGTTACAGATTTCACACGCTTATTACATTTTCAGGTATTTCCATGTGTTTCGTTTTCTACTGGTTAAGTCTATTTTTCGATTTTCTCATAACGTGTAATGGTAAAAAATTATTCAATAATTTACACTTGCTAAATGCAGTTGTACGTAAAAATAATTACTAGCAGTTAAAAACTCACTCCGCGGGTTTTTGCTGCTAGGCCCTGCGGGCGGCACTTGGTTTGGCTTCGCCCAGTTTAAGTGATACTAACAACAGTTACATTTAATAGATAGATATTAGGTCATTCACAGAGAAAGGCTGAGTAAATATTGTTAAAACACGGAACAGGAAGGAGTTAATGAATAATAACATGCTCAATTTAGGCATAATAAGAATGACAGTTGTTTGAATAAATGAAATTTTACGTATTTGTGATGGATTATTTCAAATGAAACAATATTATTGACAACATGTCTACAACTGATATTAACTGTTATCGTACCTAATATAATTTGCTCATAGGAGACTTGCAGTGCTAAAACATGTGTTACAACCGTCAATGTCTATAAATTGAATCGATATCGTATAGTTTGTCACAACAATTAAAGATAGTTATAACAAAGTTGACTGAAATAATAGATAATTACATATTGATTAATTGTACCCGTGCTTATGAATAAAAGGAGGGTAATTGTGCGATGAGATTAGCAGTCGGTTTAATTAAAAGGTGTTAATTTTACTCCAACTGGTGGTAATTTTTTACCTACAACTGTTACTGTATCTTATAAAGTTTAAAGTTAGATTATTTATACACCTTGATCAGGAGAGTAAAAATCTATATATAAAGGTAGATTATTACAATATAGCGCCCCTGAGGTGATATCTCACAAAAACGGCGCTATTCAAACTGTCCAATTAATAAATAAATATATTTTTTACATTTTATTGTGCACGTATGCATTGATGTACAACGGAAATAGATAAAATGTTATCCGATTAAACTTTATTTTATTAAAAAACAAATAACTTTGTTAACATCATTTTATTATATCCAACCAATACATGTTTCATGAACGAAGTATACACCAAAGTCAAAAATTAAATATAGATTACAATTGGAAAGAAGAAGTGGAAGGAGGGGGGAGGGGTAAGAGTAGGCTGGGTTTATAAGAATTAAGAATTACAATATGAAAAACCAGTTTAGTGGGAAAATATTTAAAAGAGAGTTAATAAAAAAATTCTTGTTAATTACATCTGCTTTTATATTAACATGTTTTCTAATTTCTGAAATTTCCAAATTATTTATTTGCAATGCTTTATATCCTGTGTGAAGTATTTTAAGAACTGAAAAAAAAAACAATAGCATATAACCATAAAACAATATATTCATAAGACAAATAGCATTTAATAACGGTCATTCAAATAAATTGATAGTTGAAAGACTAAATAAAAAAATTAATCATATTCTCTTCAAACGGTATTCTTACCCTATTTCTAAAGATAGAAATAAACAATGGCGTAGAATTCTGTTTTTGGATATCGATACTTACAGGTCTTAAAATACTTCACTCGGGATTAAAGTATCGCAAATAAATAATTTTGAAATTTTAGAAATTAGAAAACATGTCAATATTAAATCAAATATAATTAATAAGCAAAAAAAATTATAAATAATAATGAAAAATGCCATTGCAAAGTGAAAAGCTTCCAGAAGAAATCTTCTTAAAAGTGGTCAAGTAATTTTGCATATTTAAATATTCGCGCCATTTGGTTCGTTCTTATACCGCCAGATGTGCGTTCTGTCGGCCATCTACAGCCGTGCGTATCGGCCATATTGAATGAACGTGTGATTTTTTATAAACGTCAAACATAATCACGTAATTGTGAATAATTTTCATTGTAATGTAATTAATCCAATGGATTATGAACTTTCTAAAACATATATTCTTCGACATTATCCAAAAATTATATGAGCAGAAACAATATTTTTGAAGAAATATCGTATTACATGTGGCGATTCTATTTCAGTATGAAATCGTGTCTTAATTTTTAATGTCTTATTTAAACACAATTTTAATTTGACCAATCAGAGGGCCTACATCGTCCAGACGCTAGGACAATAATACTATCAGATTAAAAATATATATAAAGAACACAATTTTAAACTTTTTTCCACTTGTTTTTATTTGACCGTGACCGGTTTCAGCCTGTTAGGGCCATCTTCAGATGACCAGTCTGAAGATGGCCCTAACAGGCTGAAACCGGTCACGGTCAAATAAAAACAAGTGGAAAAAAGTTTAAAATTGTGTTCTTTATATATATTTATAATGGAATTCCACCACGAAATAACAGTTTCAAATATTAAAACTATCAGATTATTAATAATGCTGTCAGGCAGAAGGAAAATGAATTCTATGAATATTTAACATTGCCGTTGCCAAAAGTGGAACCCAAAATATTGAAAACTACTATCTTCAATGCATAAGATTTTAAATATTAATCATACAGTTTTGGAATTTTTTGTATTCCTATAAAACTCTGAACTTATAAAAAGAAAAAAATAAATACTATACCTCAGATTTTTCCACCTTTATACGGGCACAGTGACTACCACATGAGTAATACGCGTTGTCTCTCTCGCTCGCGCTAATATAAAAGCTCCTTTAGGGGAAAGGTAACATTGCCCGCAGTCGGTCACCGTCCGTCATACGCGATACAGTCGTTGGCTACGCTTGTTGAAGAACGAAGAGGTTTTTTTTATTTAAAAAAATGACTACTATATTATATACACTATTTTGATAATTATTTCACAAAAATACTTTAAATATGAAAGCCAATAATAATTATTAACAATCCAATTCATCAACAAGTTGAATAAATTGCATCAATATAATAAAATGCATGGAGTAACAGAGTCACCCCTCACGGAAATAAGTTTTATTGGACTGCTAAGATAGTCCAAAGATTAAAAACATGTAATTAAATAATTGAAAAACAATATTGGTTTTATTACTCACGTGCTAGATAGAGATATATAATTAGAATAATTGTGAAAGAATCTACAAACTTTAATTTTGGATCGTCGGCAGATAACTAGTTTTTGCTGTCCTGGTGTGTTTGGGATTTTCCCAGTGAATGTTAGAAGGATTTAAACGCAAGTACAAAAAACATAGCACCGGAATGGTTTACAAAAATATTTGGAAAAATAAAACTATTATATTACTCTTTTTTGATCAACATAAAAACCAGTAATGTGAAAAGGTAATAAAATATATAAGTAGATTCCGTAAAACTAAGATTTGGACAATTTATTTGGACCCGTGAAACCTCATTTAGATTTACTAACTCCCATTTATTGCATTTCCGATATCATTAAATCTCACAGCATGGATTTTTACATGGGACGCCGGTACAAAATGGTAACTAAATTAAAAATTTTAGTTTTCTGAATAACTTTATTGAGTAAAACCTCATATTGAAATATTTAATTATAGAAGACAATATTAGCGATTTCTAAACGAAAATCTGAAACAAAAAAATCAGAAAGATAGGTTTATCTAAAAAGCCGCTGTCTAAATTGCATTTAGTTTGGGTTGAATCTTGCGATCATACATAAAGATAGCCAATAAAAAAAAATGCGGTGAAAAAAAGACAATTTTGGTAGTTCTTATTCGAAGTATGATAAAGTTAAAAGTGACCAAGGGGGATAGGGTCCCATTCTCTCAGTGGTAGAGCGGTGTCCCGGCAAGACAAGGGTCCTGGGTTCGAGTCCTATATGTAACCGTATCTTTTTCTGATTTTTCTGTTTCAGATTTTCGTTTAGAAATCGCTAATATTGTCTTCAATAATTAAATTAAAATTGGTAAGAAACTAAATTAAAATTGCCATAGTCGCGGTAGGAATTGAATTGTAAAATTTTTTGCATGTGGGGGATTATACCATATCTAACTTTTCCGATCCACAGCGATGGTGATTGGGAAAACATAGGAAGTAAAGATAATTATACTATTAGATGATGATAATTTAGAAGTTCTCCGTTTACAGAAATTCATACAAATTTCTGCTTCCTCAGTTCTAAAGCTTTGTTATCAAGTTCTGTTGGAACTTTCCATACAGATGTGTGGAAATGTAGAATAAAGGTTTTATGGAAGGTATCTGACAATTATAATTCATGTGATGTTTCTAAGAATGTCACTGCAGTCCCAATTCAGTCGAAAATTAAATAAATTGGATTGGATATCAATAAATTTTATAAACTATAATTAGTTTCAAAATAAAAGGCATGTTATTAAAACCAAACCCTTCTTGTTTTACATATTCCCCTCTTTTTTCACTTTAAAATAATATCATATAACAACAACAAAAACAAAATAAAAAATATTTTGTTAGGCAAATAACAACAAATTAACTTGGCATCTTCAGTGCATTTTATTTCGACCCAACATTATTATAGAACGTAGGTGAGTTTTTATTTTATTTTTAATTTTAGTTAATTGGGGGAACAACATATTTCATTAAAATAATAAAATCTTACATGGTTGAATGAACCAGTAAAGATTCCGCATAAAATTCATATTGCATGCACAAAAAACACAAATAAAAAGAAAAACACAAAACAAAAACATAAAAATTGCATAGCGAAAATAACTAAGATATGTTAAACAGCAGAGGTAGAGGGTTCGTAATTAATAATAACATGTTCTTAAGGCAATGCCATACGTAGTAATGCAAAATCATGTGTTTTTGGTTTGAAGTCTTTTTATAAGCCCAGAAAAAAATAATGTATAAGGCCTATGAAAACTGCTTCAAAGTTCAAAATCTCCTACTTACGAAACCATTTTCGGTTGTGATTTTATTGTATAATGTGGCAAATTAAGTTATTTATAAAATGATCGAAAAAAAATTAAATTTTTATGCCTGAACATCCACAAAATAAAATAAAAGGCACTTTTTGGCCATGTTTTTTTCTTGCATAAATCAAAACAGGCGGATGGTGTTAAGCAGGAATTTAAACCTTATCGCCATCTACGTAAGGGTTGTTATTGATAGCGGCTTAATTTAAAATATTACACGACGTAGTGCATCGCCTAAAGTCAAATTTTTTCAAATGAATCGGCGTTCAACGGGAAACGTTACAATTTAAAAAAAAATCGTTTGGTGCTGATTAACAATTTGTTTTGACCGACGAAAGTTTGTAAACCATTAAATTAAGCTGTATCGAAAATACTTAATTTTATTATTACGCACCTTAACTCTGCTATCAAATATTTCCCCCGCGATTGAATCTGCGACGAACCGCGGCAACACAAAGATTTCGTCCACTCGCCTAAGAACTGATCTAACTCCTAACTAGTGTAGATAGTTTATAAATACTGAATATCAGTTCCTTTGAAATCGACTACTTGGTACGCATATTTGGAAGCAGCGTATTGGAGTGAGTGAGTGAGTGGCGATATTTAAATGCCACCATCTAAAATAATTTTTATCGCAAAACTAGTTTCTGTAGATTGTATTTAAAATTTATGACAATATGTTGGATTCCGATAAACTATAAATATAAAATAAGTGAAGACCGATTTATTAAGAGAATATCTATTATCTATGGCAAATGCTATTTTTAAAAATCTTTTTGGTAACCTGATCTTAAGGGTCAGGTACTTCCCCACCTTCCTCTTCCCCATCTTTTTCTCTTCCGTTAAGCCTCACAACATATCTAAATTGGGGATGACATAATCTCACTGACTCCAGAAGGTTGGGAGCAGTTGAGACTCTTGTGCGGTATTCACATAAAAAAGGAATATAGCCCAGCTCGTGGATCTTAAACATAAATCCCATTAAGAATGCAGTTCTGGGATATCGTATATTTTTAAAAGGTCGTTATAATATTATCATTCACCAACAACATAACGACATTTAAAATCGAAGACTAAAAGAAATAGAGAATTACAATCTAATATAATAGAGTTTTTTAATACCGCAAAAAGTCCCTATTGCTCCCAACCGTCTGGAGCCAGTGAGATTATAGCATCCCCAATTTAGATATGTTTTGAGGCTTTAGGCAGCGGAGAGAAGAAATACATGGGAAATAGGAAGGTGAGAAAGTACTTGGCACTTCTGATCTGGTCACCAAACACGGCTAAAGCTATTTCAAGCCAAATTTCAACACGGAATGGTGGCTTACATCAGGGCGATGCTAAGAGTGTCATTCCACTCTGTAATGTATCCCATATATTCCTTATATTATTTTTTCGTCCAGAAGAAAAGTGCAATAACTTCGGGAAGTGATTCTACATGATTTTTGTTTGATGTGACGATTGAAAAAAAATTATAATTAAAATTAATATTCATCTTTTTAAGTTCTACCATCATGTATATCATATATCACCCCCAGAAGTTAGTGCACTTTACCCCCTGATACTCTGTATATTTGTATGTTCATCGCTAGAGATGTTAATACGAAAACATCCTGATTAGGAAATCACAACTGAGAAGACAGTTTTCTGAAACAACCTTATTATATAGAAGAGTGTCCATTGCCCGTGTGCCGGCAAATAGAAACTATAGGGGTAAGTGTCCCGTATAATAAATACTCCCGTGCACTGAAGATGTTGGTTAATTGCTTTTTAACAGTTATTTTCCTTAAATTTATTTTGCATGGAAATATTTTTTTAGCATACCAGTTTTTATCTGCAAATGAGAAATGGTATTATGGCGACATTTGGGTATAAGTCATGTTTCGCTTTTTCTTCCTCCTTAGAAAGCCTTGCAGTGTTCATGATCAAAGTCAATGTTGAACGATAATTTACAGATGGAAAACTCATGAATAGGTGTTAATTTTTTATTTTAAATTGCATTCGAAGGGTGAAACTGCTGTTATATGGAAATGCTATTCTGCAGCATTAACTTCATGTAAAAAACAACAATATGTAAGAAATACAATTTTCATTGCAACTGTTGAAAACGAGCTGCATTCCAGTTGCAGAATGTACAGCTGAGCAGGGACCTTTTTGTCAATATTGTCAAATTAAATATTATTTATTTATTTATTAATCTTAAGTTAGCTCACATCTTCGTGTGTGCTAATAGTTTTATAAACATATAAACATGTACATTGTTTGGCAAACATAATCTTTCTTTAAATATTTCAATAAAGTCACAAAAAAAGAAACATTAATAATTGAGATAGACATATTTTCTTAATTCATTTTTGAACTTATTAATATTTTCTATCACAGCAATTTCCTTCGGGATTTTGTTATAGAGTTGAACGGCCTGGTACATCAGAGATTTTTGGGTGCTTGTTTTTTTTCTTGTTGGCAATCTAATTTGCTTAGAATTTCTCGTCCCGTGTCCGTGTATCTCGTTATTGTAATTTATTTTGAAGTGAAACTTCTTTAGGCGCGTAATGGATTTTCGGGGACGGAGTAAAACCGAGTCAGAATCGACACGAAAATGCGGGTACCCCCACCACCGCTCACCGTTCACTGTCCCTCTCTCACCATATGCGCTTGTTGAGGTGGGGGAGCCGCTCACGAACGTTCTCTCTCTTCTCTTCTTTCCTCTCTCTCAGACACCAGCGAACTGCGCCACGCCAAGCATCAGCTGCTTGGTTAGTATACTGCGTCGTGAGTGTAATACGAGTGAAATACGTAATTGATTGTGGTTCATACGGTTAATTTGAAAATAGAGAGAGAGGAATAAATTAAATTTGAAAATAGAGAGAGAGGAATACTAGAAGTTTCACTTCTGTCTTGCGTAGGCTTGACACACCCACTTTTTTTCTTTTCAGTTCCTTAGACATCATCCCTAAGTTAATTTTATGTATAAAAATAAGTACATTCAAATACACAGTTTGCTTCACCGTCAAAATATTCAGCTCCTTTAACATGTCTCTTATCCGTGTGTATATGTTGCGCTTAAGTATTATTCGCATTGCTTTATTTTTCAGTATTTGCATTTTTTTCATTCTCTCTTTATTGCAGAGAAAAAGAATACTTAAACAGTAATTAAAGTGTGGTGATATAATTGTATTGTATATTATCTGGCATGTTTATTTATTTACTTTGTTTCTAATTCTACCAAGAAATGATATTTTTTTTGCAATTTTTTTAATTGTATAGTCTGCATTTTTTGAGAAGTTCAATTATTTTATGATGTAATAAGCTAATGATCTGTTGACAAATAAGTGTGTTATTACTATTATTATTAAAAATTACTTTCCTTTCCTATATAACATTAAAAAAACATTGTTTTCGTATTATTTGCACCAAAACTTCGATCATTTTACCTAGTTGTACCTCAAAAGAATTGTTGCAATAAATGTGTTAGAAATGCAAACAGCTTTGGTACTACTCCATCCCTCGCCATTCAGTTGTAACACACACGAATATATTTTCATTTCCCGCCCCAACAAATGGTCGGTTTCTTTTTCCCTTCGCGCCCTTGTAAATGCTCCGTTTCTTTTTGTTTCCCGCTCTTGCAAATGTTCCTTTTCTCTTCGCGACCGAGTCTTCGAGAGGAGACTGGGATGAATCCACAACCTTTCACCTTTTGCGAGTCCGGGCGCCGGAGAGCCGGGCTGCGGGGGGGCGGTCGGCGGATGGGTGGCGGCAGGAGGCTCGGGGGGCGGTGGACGGGGGCGGGGGGCGTGGGCGGAGCGAGGGCGCAGGCCCGGCAAGAGGGGGCGCCGCCGCTACAGCCTTCAGTCCGTCAGGAAACGCCGCGGCGGCAACACAACCCCAGAAAACAGAAAACCTTCACTATAACCTACCGACTTGAATGAATGTGATTTGAAAAAAATTCATAATAATAAAAAAAATAAAAACGTTTAAATTAACACAAATTTTATTTTATTTTGTTTAGTTAAAACTGTTATTAAATCTTCCCCTCGCATTATTATTGACTTTTCCCGAACGCAATCGCTGTTTAGTGACAGAAACGTTTGGTTCGTGTGTTGCGGTGACCATTAAAGGACTGGCACGAGCGCTTATGGGGTGAGTTTTTTTGTCTTGACACCTGTTGACGGTAATTACCGTCAATTATTTTAATATGACGTTTTAACATGGAAATTATATTTTAATTGAAAATGTAACGATGATGTGTTTTAAAAAGTGAATATATAAATACATATTTTTTTAATTAAAAAATATTACTTATAACCCAAAATTAATCTTAGCCTTTTCCGAATATTTGATTTTGTTACATTGTAAAAAAAGAATACATTCCCTCATTTTGAAAATCATGTTATCCCGTACTAACCTGGCCACAAAAAATACACGCAAAAAAATTGGTTTACTCTATTTGTAATCGTATCACATTAAATTATTATGCAAAATCACCAATATTTTTTTTTAAATCTATTCTTTTTATTTAAAATTTTAACCTTAGTGTTAATTTAAATACATTTTTGCTTTTCGATAACTTAATTTTCAATATATGAATGAAAAAAAACAATTCAAACTACTAAAATCTATTTGAAAATATGCAGCAAGCAAAGTTAAGTGTGAAGCAGTTAATTTATTTTTTCATCGGTAAGTATTTGGCTTTAACTCATCACCGAATTTCCCCATAAAATAATCTACCAACGAAGATTACAACCGAAAAATATGAATACTAAAAATGAATCGGTGTACAAAAGGAAATATCTTACTTCACCCTCCTTTACAGAATCTAAAAAAGGAGTTGTCTTCACACAGAAATTTACATAACAAGAGACACGATTTATGCACGGTTAGATTACGCTCCATGTTTAGTTCTAGAAAAGCCGGCGTCCCGAGCGCCGCAAAGCCTCTAAGAGAGAGACGCACTTTCAACAAACTTTTAGAATCCTGAACATTTCTTCAGCGTCTTTTTCGGAATTTGCTGAAAATATACTTAAAAAATTATTTAAAATTTTAGAAAGATTTTTCTTCAAAATAATGACACATTTCTTACAGCTATAGGAAGATCGTTTATACGCTCTTTATTACAATGCAGAATCAAAACATGTATGTTATTCTTTATCCGGATTTCGTACCAATAAAATAACCTGTTTGTTATATCTTTTTCAATGACTTTTGCTACTGCAGCCGGAACCGAGCCTTGGCATTCTATTTCCAGTATCGTTGTTAACTTAATTCGTTTTTTTTTTTATAACAATAACTATTCAATATATAGAATGATAATAGAAATTCAATGTTAGATGTAAGAGCAAAGAAAATTTAAATACTAAAAGAGAATTGAATTTCAGTTAATGCAGAAAACTGCGTAATAACCAATCACGAAAGAATATAATTTAAACATTTTTATGGTGACGCGTTTTCAAATGAACATTATTACACAGTAAAATTGGTCTAACCTAAGTTTTTTCCAAAACCTGTCCACAGTATTTCAAATAAATTTTATGTTACACAATTCATTTATTTATTTATGGTTAATTACCATTAATAAACATTACGAGAGCACACAGTTATGAACTCACAATACAGAGTAAAAGACTACATATTAACATTAAAATTCTTCACTTAACATAATTAGTGTGCTTCAATATACTTGTTTTTATTTGACCCAAAGATTTAAAATTATTAAACTGAAGGAGAGCACGCAGTTAGGAACTTAGAAGACAAAACAAAAGAAAACATGTTAACATTAAAATTCTTCACTTATTTAACATAAATAGTATGCTTCAATATACTGGTTTTTATTTGACCGAAAGACTTTAATGCAGTCAACCGCAGTTGAGCGTAGTAATAAGGAGTTCGTTACTATGAACAAGGAGTATATTTATTTGTTTGATAATTTATCCTTATAGCCGTAGATATGAAAAAAAAATATCAGGTAAATAACATCAGGACACTCATTAAATTTGCATCCTATCATTATGACAAACAACATTTTATTTAAAAACAAGTTACTTTTAACAAAAAATAACAACGTTCATTAGTATACATTTTAATTCACGGCATAGAACAAGTTTTTTTATTGAACACCTGCTAGAAATTGATAAATCAACGTGATGCTGCGGCCATCCAGGGAAAATAAAAATCAGACAGGTTTAGTAAATTACCAACTCAAAGAATTAATTATTTTGAGAATGAAAATTTAAAAAACCGATCGTTAATAAGCGCGTTTATCCACGTTTTTAAAATATATTTTCATTCATATTAAACTAAATTGAGCTGTGACAATAAATTAAGTACGAGTTCGCTCACCGCAAAACAACGTAAAAACTAAAATTTTATGTTTTCTAAACCTTAAGACTTTTTCAATAATTAAATTATGTTTGCAACACAGCTTTAGTATTCAACGAGTATTAGTAATCGTAGACCCATCATATGATTGATCATCTAACTTATTTCATAAACATGAGTGTGGAATACAGAAAAATGCAATGCAGAAAAAAAAACCATTGCTGATGGCTCGCAGATTAACCCGAGATTTTAACAATATTTTTCAAATTTAACACTGAATTGAAGATATTATACTAGAGATATATCTTGTTCAATTTGGAAGGAGGGTTTTGATACCGCCGCCCCATAAACAATTTATTAGATAACCAACATCTTTGCCATAGGTCACCCTGAGTGGTTCGGTGAGCCCGGTGAGGTGTGTTTAGGATGTGCCTGCCCACGAGCTACGCCAGATCGGAAGAGGTTGGTTTGGGGAGACCCTTTGACCTCTCCAACTTATCTCTCTCTTTGCGCCGCAGCGGGAGTGATAGATTAATACATTTGTCACTCCTGGAGAAACTGATCCCTAGATTCCAATCCAACCCTAATACCTTTTTCTTTCTTAGAAATTCCTCTTCTTCCTTTCCAATACCCACCACACAGCATCCTAAAATATGACAGGCCCTGAAGGAAATTATTTTCCTCAGGGCCTCTTGTGAAGAGTTAACGTAAAAAATATCAGCTTACTTTACAGAAGATAATCTAATAGCTTCCTTTAATTTTAGACAGTTAAAATTATATACCTAAGGTTCATAGCTTATGACTGAAATAATATTGAAGACACCAGAGCTCAACTTTCTCGAATTTAGATCGCTTTGAACAGATTTTCTACTTTATATTCAAATTTTAAGTGAATTTTACAGTCTTCAAGCAAAATTCGTAAAACAGTCAAGGCACACTCGGTAAAAACTATGTGTAGATTTCTTGATCATCGTAAAAGACCGTAATTTGAAATTAATCTCAATGAAAGAGTTGAGACCCGACGAGGGTCCATTAACATACTTTAAATCACCTCCCTTCGATCAGTTCAAGTGCCTTCGGAGGTCCGTAAAACCTGGAAACAGCCTCCCTCGAAGGCTCGGGATACTTTACAGGCAAAAATTCAGCAGTCATCAACTACTGCTGACCCGTCAAATTACAAGTACTTTTTGGGACTGAGTGTAGAGCTCTTCTGACCCGAGTTTTACAACCTGGCAACGTTTGTAATATACGTTCCTGCCATGGAATGAAGGTTCCTGCGGAACGATATTGTACCGGGGGGTTATATGGGAGGATTACACTAGATTGTTGCGGTTCGTCTGGCAAACGCTTAGTTTATTAACTGAATTCCTGCAATTTGTAGAGCATGATTAAACTTAGTTAATTTGTATAAATTTGGGTATCAGCTTTCGTATTTCTCCACGACGAACCCTCAAATAAATTTTGCCTACTTTTACTTTGCTACAAGCATCTTCAAATACTGTGATAAAAGAAAATTATTTATCCGTAGGGGAGTAAATGACAGTGTGAAAAAAACATTAATTTATTAAAGTGATTTCCGCAACTAGTGTTTGCAATCTAGTGACTAGTAAAAACTATCATGTATTACATGTTCCAAATAAACAAATCAGTCTTAGCACACATGCCTTGTTTCATCCACATTCATACATAATCTGTCGTTAAAATTTCATCTAATCATCAAACGGTTGTCTTCTAATCATCAAAAACGTCAAATGTTTGTAGAAAATTTAAAATTGTAACATTTGTGAGCATTTGAAATTTAAAAGGCCTATTAATTCAGTTGGCATCAATTTATTGTCTCGATAGACTTTTTGAAAAATAAATTAATATAAGCAACAATTATTGGCCCGAAACAGTCATTCAAATCGTAAAAAAATTCGGAGAAAAAATAAATTTAAAATAATAATTTTTTTTAAAGGCATTTGTTTTTACTCGGAAATTTTTTTCAAATTATTTGGATGTCAGGCTAGTAATTATTGCTTTTAATTATTTGCTTGCCTTTTTGCTTTACCCAAATCTAGCCTTGTAAAAAAAATAAATCAATATTTTTTTTATTTAAGAAAATTGTTATTACCGTCATAATAACAAATAAATCACCAATGCAGATTTTAAATAGAAATATGCACGATAATTCTATTACAGCCATAATAATTCCGTAGTTAATTAATTGCAATACCTACGCTTTATTCAATTTATATTGCACACCCATTCCCATAGCTTGGTTATATCATATTATCGGTAATAAATACCTGGCTATTAATTCGTATCCATCTGGTTAAACCTACAGGGTATCTAAATGACGTTTTACAAACAATCCATTTTACCAATATTTTCACTTCTTTGATAATCTCAAATTCAATTCGAAGTGTTGTTTTAATTTTTATACACCACTTTTTAACCAAAATAATCGAAATTTTTCGAAACCAATGGTTTCTTCGTCCGGATAAACTTATAATGAATATTAATCAATGTGAAAATAAAAAAAATACCATTACATAACAACTGCGTTGTTTTAATTTATAAAAGTGTTTTTTTTATGAAAGTACATTATTAATTACCTATTTTATAATATGTTTTCCATAACAATAACTAATTAATCACTGTCCATCGTAATATTTTTTGTCCGTGGGTACTTATTTGTCTACATCTATTTTTCTATTATTATTGTTTATAGTTTATTTACACTGTACCTTTTTTACGTTAAATTTTTTAACCTCACTGGGACAAGCCTGTGTTGATTTATGTTTATTAATTTTCTTTATGGATACCTTTGTCCTGACACCTGACGAAGAAACCATTGGTTGCGAAACAAATCGATTGTTACTGTTAAATAGTGACATAGATACAATGTTATTTATTTTCATTAAAGAAAAGTTATTTTTGTAGTACTTAAAAGGTTGGTGTTTTGTAGAAAAAAATGGCAGAATCTTATTAATGCTTAGTTTAGTGTGAGTATGTAAAAATAAATGACAATTGTTATATAAAAATTTCAGGATGTTCCATCAAATTCTTGATAATTTCCCCCAAAAGTAGTGCCTCTGCTCACTGAAGCCCTATTAGCAATGCTCTAAATCAGATTGAATAACTTATAATTGGTTATTTCCTGCCAGATATGATTGAACTTACTTATTATATAAATATAATGCTGACAATACTTTGAGACGCGACCACCAAACTGCGTTGGCAAAGGGAAGGAACGGAAGGGCGGGAGTAAGGGCGGGGGCGGCAGCGGATGCGGTTGCGGGGGCGGCTGTCACTCGTTAGCTTAGACACTCGTTAAGCTTTTTTTTATTTCTTACCTACATGACTTTCACTAACGACCTTTTAATATTTTTGAAGGGGACAGTATATAGATGTAAGGCTTAAAATAGTATTTAGAATAGTAAGAAACTTGCTATACCTACTTAGAATTTTCCATTCAATGTAAAGATTTTTAGCAAAAACTTCAGCAAATTTTATTTTAACTGACGCAAAGATCATTGAGTGTGTCCAGCAGAATATTTTTCAACGTCTCTTTTTACTTCAAGTCACGCAATATACTCGTATGATACGTGACTGATTGTTCTATTGTGCAAGTTTACTCTTAAATACTTGAATGAAGGTAACATGTTAGTACAGATTACGTTCCTGAAGACAATTTATTCCCAGCACTTATGAACGGAAATAAAATTACTGAAATCAACCAAGAACTTTCACGGATACAAGCGAAACGAACCTAACCCTAAGAAATTAAACCTTCCTACTGTCTCCTTGTTTAATTTCAACTAATTTCTAACGTAAAATCTGCACCTGGTTTATAAAATTTACCCTCTTTCTGAACAAGAACCCCAAATTTGCAGATGCTAAACATAAATAAAGATTCAGAGTTTAATAAAAACTGCAGACATTTTACATAAGTATTGCTTTATTGTAGATGAAAATTTCAATTTACATTGTTATAATTGAAGTGCTTCTCGAGCGAAACTTTTCAGTCCATTCTGCGATATTTAAGAACGTACCATTGTTTTAGCATTTGCATTTGTGAACTGTCATTTTTACAAATGGGCATTTCACTCAATCACCACTCGTCAGTCTAGATTGCGTCTATTTAACAAGAATAAATAAGATCTACAAAACAGCTAATTGAGGTCAATATCCGATTATTTTGTTCAAATAGGTATGCATCGTAAAAATCAATTACTGTAGGACTCAGTTTAGGGGAATTACGTTTTAAAAATCTGAAAAAATGTGAACTGTGGTGGAACTTTTTGCGTTAGATAATGGTCTGACATGTGCCAAAACGAGGCATGGAAAGGCTGACAGAGATATTGAAAGAAGAGTAAATGCAGGAAACTCCATTAGTGGAGAACTTAACGCAGTTGATGCTAACAAAAAATAGTCCAAAGAAGCGAAGTATCACAGAGTCTTTACTAAGTAGTCAGCTTAGTTGTTGTTTATTGCTGAGGATGAATACTTCGGGACCGATGCTCGACACTGTAGTGGAGGTGATTGGTGAATCGAAGAATTCACCAGGCCTTAACACCGTAAAAGCGGAGATGAACAGTGGTGGGGTGTGGTTACGGCGATATAGTCGGTGGCTCGACGCACTGCGGGCGGAGACCAAATTGAGCGGTAATGTTCATCACTGGTGATAAAGATCACGGGTCTTCCTTCCTGAGGCTCCAGTGAGATGAAAGAGCCGAAGAACCGTCGATGTTGTGGACGTCTCAGTTGTAGATGGGTGCTCGTACTAGACTGACTGACTGATTGCTGAGACTGTATCGCGGCTTTTATACGTTTATATGTGCGATTACTAGAGCTGGAAATGTTTCATCAGTCTTAGGTAATTTGGTGCGGCTTTGTCGCTATTTTACTAGGCTCGAATTTAACTATATGCGCTGCACGTACTGAAGGTGTTGAATGTTTTAGATTTCACTGTGAATTATTCTAGTAGCTTGCCGCTACAGATGTATGAATGTGAATAAAGTTGGGAGTGTACGCCAAGACTTAGTTGTTTGGCGGTCCTTCCTCTCTTCATATCCCTGCGGAAAACATAAGTGTGTTGATAGGTTCACGGTGGACAATTTAGTTTATCTATATTGTAGAACTGAAAAATTAATAAAGTAAATAAATAATAACGGTAGCTTAACTTACAGTTAGGTAGCTTACTCTACAGAATACTAAAAATGTGAACGGCTTCAATTAAAACTTTGAACACTACTGGACGTCGAAAACTTTAAGCTTCTACTATTTCTTAAGAGATTGACAGCTTCGAGCTTCAAACCATACCCGTATTAAATAGTATTTGAGATATACACAAAACAAAAAGAGATCAGGTGTGGATTTTACTCTGTCTTTCATACAGAATGGAGACTGAACGAGATAATCTATCCATGTTAAAGTAGCAGATTTCCTTTTAACAACACAACCACTGACCACACTAGATGAATGAAAAACGAACAACGGTGTTATTTGCATTGTGACTTTAAATTACGATGCAATAACGGTCAGCGCGTATCAGAAGGGATGGTAATATTTCAGTGTCATTCAGAATATTTGATCCATTTTCAAATGCTAAATGTTTCACTTGCCACAATTTATCGGATTTCTTTTATTAAAATTTCAACACACATATTGAACCACACTATTAACACCCACTCCTCACCGATGCAGTTACAGAAATACATAAAACATTACCACGGCATTTATAGAAATGTACGCAAATCGAAGGAAATTTATTAAACCACCTCCTTGTTGCGTTGAAAAACGCCGAAGTTAATAAAAATATAAGCTCGTCAGTAACGGAGCACGATCCGCCTTCAGCACATTGCGGCTTGTCGATTTAACATGATTACAAAAATAAGCAAAACTAAATTGAAAATCGTAATTTCTTTACGGAGCCTTTTGGGGTTGGAGGAAGTGAATGTTTTCCTTGGTAATTAGTAATTACATTTACAATACGGAATAAAGTAGAGGAAACATCTCGAATATTGAACATATTATTAATGTATAACGTAGGGAATACGTACATATACAGGGTTTTCAGATAAGAGGTGTTATTTTGAATAGCCCGCTATTTCAGTATATGTTACTTTTGAAGCTGTCATTTTTTGACATTTGACAAGTAGAAACTACGCCATCAATAAAAATGTAACGATACACGCTTCAACAACGCATTGAAATTATTTAAATTGACTTGAGAGAATCAAATGCAAATCATCTTCAGTGATGAGGCCCGTTTCCACCTCGGTGGCTTCGTCAACAAGCAAAATAGTCACATCTGGGGCTCGGAAAATCCAAGAGTTATTGTTGAAAAGCCTCTCTATTCCCAACGTGTGACTGTTTGGTGCGGTTTATGGTCCGGCGGAGTCATTGGACCTTACTTTTTCGAAAATGAAGCTAGAGGAATAGTTACGGTAAATGGATTGCACTATCGAGAGATGATTGATGATTTTTTATGGCCGAAATTGGATGGTATTGATTTAGAAAACGTTTACTTTCAACAAGATGGCGCTACGTGCCACACAAGCAACGAAATCATTGATCTTTTACGATTGAATATCAAAATAACACCTCTTATTGGAAAACCCTGTATTATTATGTAAATACCTATACAAATTTTGTAATGTCATAATCATATGAGTAAAAATAAAATTTTCTAAAATTGTTTTTTTGGTTACTCAACAGTCGCATGATAAATTTTCTCAAGGCTTCAAACCGCAGGAACAAGATATTTACATTATTTTATTGTATGCTTTCTCGTCAAATGATAGGATGATGACAATATGATAAGATTCAAAAATACAATTGAATTGTTTTAACACTATTGATTGTTCAAGGATTCGTTGAAAATAATATAAACATTTTAATTTATAATATATGGATTCCAGATATTTTTGTACAGTTCGTTTCGTTAAAACTGTTGTAAAAATATTGTGGGATTTATTTTAAAAAGAAAAGAAAACCCTTAAGATTACAAAGTTTAAAAAAAATAATATCCCGAAAATTTCATTTAATGAAATTAATTGTCATTCATTTTGTTGAATTTAAAACGGACAATTATGAAGGGAAAACGTTTAAATTATCAATTTCCGTCTACTTCGTCGTATAAAAGGTACAGCAGGATTGGGTTTCTGGGAATAAAGAGACGTCAATCCATTTAATCACTTAACGTGATGACGTTTCGATATCGATCAGAGCAAGACGAGGGATTGATGTCAGGGGCGGATATTGTCTCCAGTGTGACGTCTTTCTTGTAACAATTTTGTAACTCAACACGTTTTGGATTCACGGAAAACAACCTTCCTAATAATTATTATCGGTTTTATTGGCTAAATTAGCGTTTCTTGGAAAATATTATTAAAATATTGTGAAACAAAATAAAAATATTAAAATTGTCTTTGACTAACTAACTAGCCATTACGTCGTTTACCAGAGATGCAGGCAGAGGGTATAGACCGCCACGCTTTACACATACATGTGTATGAAGCAAGACATGGTTGATATTAGGTGGTAGAACTTTCAGTATCGCCCTGCTAATATACCACCCTTCATAATCGAAAAAAATGTTTAAATGACTTAAACCGTGCTTGGTTACCCGATCGGAAAAACCCCATCCTCATTTTCCCCGTTTCCTTCCCTTTTCCACTACCTTTAGCCTCATAATATACCCTCATTGCGCAAGCAATAGTCTTACTGGCTCGAGACAGATGGGAGCAGTTAGTAATCTTGTGCGGTACTCACAAAAAAAAAGAAAATTCGTCTCATACGTACCTACTCTTCCTTTATTTTGACTCTTGACACGACCGGGATCGTGTATTTGATACTTTCACGTCTTCTTCGGGCGTCCCTGACTTTTTCTACTTTTCACTTAAATATAATTTAAGCAATTAAACATAAATTATTTTATTTTGCTGACTTATTAGGCAGGTAGTTGCAGTTTGTTGATTACTTCTACTTTTCACGTTAGCATCGTAGATTCTCCTGGATATCTATAAAACTTTAGTATAATGAGCCAAGTCACATAGACCTATTATAAGAAACGCTGAATTAGTAATCATAAAACCTCATTCTGCCATAATATTATTATATTAAGGATAAACCGAACATTATTATTCCGTACAATCGGTTAAACTGTTGTGCGTGTCTCTAATTAGATGCCTAAAGTACAAGCCTCAAGTACAAGTCAGTAGTTTGTTCTCCCTCTTTCAAAACTCATATTAATGACATTGAGTGAATACTACAAAAAAAATAATTTCAAAGTAAATATCACGCTAGAAAACATAAATTAGCATTCCTTAATTTGATATTGGATATATAGGATAGTGTCTAATAACACTCCAAAAATTCATAAAATAGAATTAATGATTTAACTATCTTATTTAAAATACTGAACTTTAAATAGACTGTTTCAAACTACAACAACTTATAAACCTACACATACCCACAAGAAGAACACGACACAAAACTCTTTTCTACCGCAGTATATACCTAAACGCAACTACAACGCTCATTTTCGAATACATTGGTTAAAAACTACGGGGAAACCAATACTTTTTGTCGACCATATTAATAACATATTCTAACACTTTTCTTATATCTTTGGTTGTCGATTTGTAAGCCTATTTTATATTTAAAAAAATATATTTCTTTTATTTTTTTCATGTGTGTAATTTTCATTTATTCTTTCTTCTGAACTAAAGTGATATTAAAGTTTTACTATATATGTTTTTTTAAAGCCCTCTTTGATCTTATTAAATTAAATAAATAATATTATCACGGGAAAAATAATAAAAAGCATGTTTTTTTACATTGCTTATTGTTAAGCAATAAATTTGAGGGGAATATTGTTGCGTTTATCTGCCTTTCTTCATTTGAAACTGGTTTATAACCCATTGTCAAGTTTTTCCGATCTGCTTAGATTTATTTATTTAGATAAAAAAATGAAACATTTTTCGTTTAATGCGAATTATTTTAATAAAATAAATAATATCATATTTCGTTTGAGAAAAAGATAAGATAGATAAAGGAAACAACCCATGTTTTTATCTCAAATGAAATGGATGAGATATTTTTAAGAGAATGAAAAACATAACTTTGTGTACACCACTAGTCCCTTTACCAGCAAATGACTTGACTTTTTAACCTTTTAAGTCAATTTATACGACTACTGACTTACCATCTTTACCAATGTAAGATTATACCATTGCTTTCCCTATGTTTTCCGCTACGACTTGCATAGTATATCAGCGCGCATGTCGGTATTTTGAAGTTATCGCCTGAGACCTGTACTCGGCGAGCGCTCGTAACCGACTGAAGCCTCTGGTATCTCACAGCAGACAATTAACCGATGGTCGTTGCCCATACTTTGAACGCCAATGTTAGTTCTATACATATACCTCAATGTTTAATATACGATAATATTAGTAAGGACCTTGGTATTTTAGAAAAAATATCAACATGTTTCAAAACCAATAGTTTCTTCATCAGGATACAACGTTTACTGAAAATGAGTTCGTATAAGAATAAAAAAATTAGTACCTAAAGACAAAAATTATATAATAAGCTTTTTAGTTAGTTATTATTATTAAAAAATATGTATTAAAATACGCCCGGTGAAAGACCATTATTAATTAAGATTTGAAACTGTTGCAACTTCGGGTTTGTCTCATAAAAATTAAAAAAAAAACTTCATGCTCAGCAACATACTTTAAAAAAAACTAAAACTACTACTACTACTACTTAAACTACTCTCTAGTTTCATCTGAGAGTAACCTTTTAAACTACCATCAAGGATTTCACGGATATATACTTGTAATTGTTTTATCTATATTTGACTTCCCGACTTTCCTCTATCTTATCTTCTTCACTTCAGCTTCACAAGTACCCATTTTTGGAATTCAACGTCTCTGGACAGTTTGGAACAACTGAGTCTCTTGTGCGATATTAATTCAAATTGAAAAATGTAACCTTCTCACGTATGGTATTCACGGTTATTTTAACCGGTCAGTGGCTGAGTTGACATCGCGTTTGCGTTCCCACCCATGCGTAGTGTGTTCAATTCCTCGGCTGGCTAAGTCTTCAGTCACAAAACAAACATTTTCCGCTTACTGTGGCAGTAGGAGATTTTCAAATATTATCAGGTTATTCGGAATGTTTGTCTTTCTTTTAAAAAAATTAAAATGAAGATGAAAAAAGTGCACAATCACTGAAATCAAATATTAAGGTGCTTTAAAATAGTTTGCAAAAGTCTGGAAGTATTTCTATTTGTTCACAATAAAACTGGCAGTCACCTAATACAGTGATTAAATGTAACAATTCTTTTTAAATGTCTTACTTAACCACTCCCTTGTCCCGGACAACAAAAGTGGACCCTAGACAATAAAACAGCTTTTGTCCACTTTTTGATCCTTGCAAAAACCGTCCGGAGTTATTCTTCTATTTATTTTTAGCATTTTATATAGGTATTATAGCTATAGAAATAAACTTTTTTTCGTATAACCACTGAATCTGACATTTTGATATTAAATATTTTTGAGTGATTACTTTGATATTTATTAAGATGTTAAAGTGTCAAATTTTAGTGACGTTTTACGGTTATTTTTTGTGTTTCCTACGATTTGTCAGTACAAATATGAATATATATTTCTCTATTTTTGTATTTAAGAATTATATGTTAAATCTGATAGTATTAATACGCTTGCGTCTGGACGATGTAGGCCCTGTGATTGGTCAAACTCAAATTGTGTTTAAATAAGACATTAAAAATTAAGACACGATTTCATACTGAAATAGAATCGCCACATGTAATACGATATCTCTTCAAAAATATCGTTTCTGCTCATACAATTTTTGAATAATATTGAAAAAAATATGTCTTAAAAATTTCATAATCCATTGGATTAATTACATTACAGTGAAAATTATCCACAATTACGTGATTACGTTTGACGTTTGACGAAAAAAGCACGCGTTAATTCAATATGGCCGATACCCGATACGCACCGCGGCAATAGGTGGCCGACAGAGCGCACCTCTGGCGGTGTAAGAACGAATCAAATGACTGGCGCGTATATTTAAATATGCAAAATTACTTGAAGATCAAGTGTTAAATAATAAGATTACTTCTGGAAGTTTATTTCAACTTTGCAATGGCATTTTTCACTATTATTTATAATTTTTTTTTTGCTTATTAATTATATCTGATTTTATATTGACATGTTTTCTAATTTCTAAAATTTCAAAATTATTTATTTGCGATGCTTTAATCCTGAGTGAAGTATTTTAAGACCTGAATTTTTATCGAAAGTGTGATTCAAAAGATGATTTGCAAACTCAGATTCACTATTTCCATTTAGAACCCTGAGATGTTTTTTAGTTCAGACCTCAAAGTTTCTATTGGTTCTACCTTTGTAAAATAAATTACAATCCAGCCCAATTGAGTTTATAAACTCCTGATTTTTTTTGTTTGATTTTCGCCATCTTTACTATTAAGAATATATTTATTCATTCTGTTATTAGTGTAAAACGCCGGTTGAATAGTACCAGGAATGTTTATATATATATATATATAATTTTAGAAGTGTCGTTATTCACAAACAGAATTCTACGCCATTGTTTATTTATATCTTAAGAAATAGGGTAAAAATACCGTTTGAAGATAATATGTTTAATTATTTTATTTAGTATTTCAACTATCAATTTATTAGAATAACCGTTATTAAATGTTATATGTCTTATGAATATATTGTTTTATGGTTATATGCAATTTTTTTATTCAGGTCTTAAAATACTTCACACAGGATATAAAGCATCACAAATAAATAATTTCGAAATTTCAGAAATAAGAGAACATGTTTATAAAAGTAGATGTAATTAAGAAGAAGTTTTTTTTCTAAACTCTCTTTTAAATATTTTCCCACTTAACTGGTCTTTCATCTAAATTCCTAATTCTTAAAAACCCAGCCTACTCTTACCCCTCCCCCCTCCTTCCACTTCTTTTTTTCCAATTGTAATCTATATTTAATTTTGACTTCGGTGTATACTTCGTTCATGAAATATGTATTGGTTGTATATAATAAAGTGAAGTTAAAAAAGTTGTTTGTTTTTTAATAAAATAAAGTTTAATCGGATAACATTATTTTATCTATTTCCATTGTATATCAATGCATAAGTACATAATAAAATGTAAACATTATATTTATTTATTGATTTGATAATTTGCATAGCGCCGCTTATGTGAGATATCACCTCAGGGGCGCTATATTGTAATAATCTACCTTTATATATAGATTTTTACTCTCCTGATGAAGGTGTATATATAATCTAACTTTAAACTTTATTAGATACAGTAACAGTTTAAGGTAAAGAATTACCACCAGTTGGAGTAAAATTCACACCTTTTAATTAAACCGACTGCTAATCACATCGCACAATTACCCTCCTTTTATCCATAAACACAGGTACAATTAATCAATATGTAATAATCTATTATTTCAGTCAACTTTGTTATAACTATCTTTAATTGTTGTGACAAACTATACGATATTGATTCAACTTATAGACATTGACGGTTGTAACACATATTTAAGCACTGCAAGCTCCTACGAGCAAATTATATTAGGTACCATAACAGTTAATATCAGTTGTAGACATGTAGTCAATAATAGTGTTTCATTTGAAATAATCCATCACAAATATGTAAAATTTCATTTTTTCAAACAACTGTCATTCTTATTATGCCTAAATTGAGCATGTTATTATTAATTAACTCTTTCCTGTTCCGTGTTTTAACAATATATACTCAGCCTCTCTCTGTGAATGACCTAATATCTATCTATTAAATGTAACTGTTGTTAGTATCACTTAAACTGGGCGCAGCCCAACGAAGTGCCGCCCGCAGGGCCTAGCAGCAAAAACCCGCGGAGCGGGTTTTTAACTGCTAGTTGTTAATTATTCTTTTCCGCTTATAGTAGTAAAAAAATATCAAAATGTTTTCTATTTTGTATAAAATCTAACGAATATCTTCAGACGTAACTGAATCTCTTTTCAAAAAACAAAAAATGATTCATTATTTAAATTATAGTAATAAATGTATGGCAAGGGAGTGGATAATGTACACTCGCAGACCATCCTATATGCAGATGACATGAAAATCTTCTCACCTATAAAATCAATCGAAGACTGTCACAAGCTGCAAAAGGATTTACAACGTTTAAACGCGTATGTTAATGCCCATTGTCTGGAATTAAATATATCCAAATGCTTCATCGTACGCTTTACTAGAAACAAAAACATATTTATACACGAATACTCAATTAATCATCAACCTTTATCTACCAAATCAGAAATTAAGGACCTTGGGGTTATACTTGATAGTAAACTGAATTTCAATAAACATATTGACCACGTAGTCACTAACGCATCTTCTATGCTGGGTTTCATAATCCGTTCCTGTAAACAATTCAAAGACATTGCTACTTTCAAAACACTGTATTTCTCATACGCTCGTAGTATCCTTGAATACGCATCACAAGTGTGGAACCCAGGCTATGCAATACATAAAAATAGAATTGAAAGTGTTCAAAATAGATTTTTAAGGTACCTTAATTTCCGCTCTTTTAGATCTCATATCAGTAATGAAGACTCTGCAAAGTTCTTCAATATACAGACGTTAACTTTCCGAAGAAATGTAGCAGATTTGGTAATGTTATTCAAAATTACACACAATTTAATCGATAGTCCTGATCTTCTTCAACGCCTATTATTCCATGTTCCCAATCGCAACAGCAGACAGTCGCTTACTTTTAATCTCCCTCATTGTAAGACAAATTCCAAACAAAACTCATTTATCTACAGATCCACACACTTTTTTAACTTAAATTATAACCATATTGACATATTTAACTCGACTTTACGCGACATAAAACAAAAACTCAACAATCAACAAAACTCAAACTAGTTCAATTCCTATATATTCCCGTCCTTTGCCTCTTAATCCTTATCCTATATTTCCCCCTCCTCCCCCCCACCCTCCTTTATTTTAATATTTCCTAACTAAACAAGAAATTAATTTAAGAGAACATCTCTATGCCATTGTACACCATTGTAACACCATTAACTATTCATCAGTGGAAAGTTCATAATTGGCATAATTAATAATATTATTATTGTATCATTATATAATTACAGATTTGCTGTCAACTTTTCCAAATAAATAAATAAATAAATAAATAAATATCATGTATTAAGTAAATATATAAATTTGTGTTATCAATTTTGCTATAAAGATTTAGAATAAAGCAAAGCCCCAAAATAAACTTATTTAAGCGTTGTACGAGTAGTTACCTTCCCAGCTACGCGATGCTTGGGATATTCTAAGAAACCCAGACAATAGAAAGCTGAATATCGAAACTCTCTCTAATCCGTCAAGTATTTCGATCTAATAATAATAAATGTACGCAAAATATATTAATTATTATAATGTGATAAAGATTTGAGGAGTGAGGATATTATATTTTTTGGGTCTGCAGTGGTCACACAAAATTATCGTCATGTCAAAATAATCAACAAAATTATCACAATGTCATATTGTACTACATTCATTGGCCAACAACAGTATTTTTTTCAAATTGCATCGCATTAATTGGTCAACTACAATAATGTTTCATATTGTATCACACTCATTGGTCAGCCACAATAATGTGTCATATTGTATCACACTCATTGGTCAGCTACAATAATGTGTCATATTGTATCACACTCATTGGTCAGCTACAATAATGTGTCATAATGTATAACATTCATTTGTCAACTTCAATAATTTTATTTTGCTGATTTATTAGGCAGGTTGTTGCAGTTTATTGATTACTTCTTTTCATTTTAGCATCGTAGATTCTCCTGGATATCTTTAAATTTTTAATATAATAAGCCTAGTCACCTATTTTTGGTCAAATTAATTCATTCTTTTCAAATATCCGAATTGATTATTTAAAAGGGGAATGTATTATTAGAAATGCTGAATTATTATAGCTAAATTAGAATATATCATAAAACCTTATACTGCCACAATATCATTTATTTATTAAACGCTCGTACGGCTTTTATAGACACAATACAGTTGAAATAACGCAGAAATTTAATACATTAGAATCATTTGATCATTAGATACAATAAATCGATCAATTACATTTTGCCCCTCCAGAGTCTTAACTCTGCTTGGTTTATAATAGTTTAAATTTTACCAAATGAAACAGTTCTATTGTAAGCCATAAAATGTATTGAAGCGAACTTATATTGGAATATTAATGAGCTAAATATATCTATAACATCGGAGTATATGTTGCCCAAATTTTAGATTCGTCTCATAGGTGCGTAATACTGCGGAGTTGTAGAAGAATTGCTACAATATTATGGTAGGTATTGTCTTGTTACTGTCCTGCCAGGACCATGGAAGTACATGAAGCAACTCTATGGTATTCAATGCGAATACATAATTTTAAACAAACAGATTAAATCGCAAATAATTCTTATAATAAAGAAGGCAGCCGTAATCTAGGCATTCTCTAGGAATACTTATTCTAAAATTTACATTTTTGAAGAATTTATATTAGATTCTTTCAATGGTGTGCGAATGAACTTCATAATTTGGAAACCAATCTATGAATTGTACTCGATATGTTTCCTCACTACTGATATTATACAATGTTTTGATAGAGTAGATATTGTGAAAATCATTAGATAATCTTAAAATAAACCCCAAAATTTTCAATGTTTTGTTAGATGTGATTTCTACATGCTTTATAAAATTGAGTTTCATATCAAACTATAAACCTAAGTCATTGATTTACAAGACAAAAAACTAAAGATATATCACTAATAAAATAATCAAAAATTATAGAATTTCTTATTCGATAAAACCTCATAACTTGACATTCATTTATGTTGAGTTGCAAGTTATTTTCTTGGCACCGGTAAAAAGTTTTGACAAGTTATTTGACAATATCTGGCAATCATTAACTCGTCTTATTGGCTTGAATAATTTTAGGTCATCTACAAAAATTAGGACATAAACATCATCGAAAATATATAAAACATCATTAACCAATAACGAAAACAAGATCAGTCCTTAATGTGACCCTTTCGGAACTCCACTCGTAGCAATGAATTTATATTTATTATTATATTACAATTTCAAAAGCCAGTAATCTGTTTATTAAACAACTTTAAAAATTAAAAATGCAAATAACTTTGTTTCCAACACTTTTATTTATTTACCTTCTATATATTTCGTGAACGATGTTCAAATCATCAGGATTAATTGCACACTTTTGTTAAAAATGATATAATCATATCACTTATTATGTACACTAAAGGAAAGGTAGACAGAAGTCGGAGGGCCTAGCAAGTGGTGAGAGTTTCAGTTTTCGTCGTCTTAAAAATTTACCTATACGCTCAAAAAAATTATTCGTGAATGCAGCTATAAATATATTTATATATAAAGTGGTTGTGAACTTTAACCTTGTGGATTTAACCTGACCTTGTTACGTCTCAACATCATTTATTATTGGACAAATATTTCGACAGTAAACATTCACGTGGTACCAGTTAATGGCCCAATTAGAATTCTAGAATCGGGTATTATTTAGTCTATTCCTTGCTTTAAGTGGTCTCGCGATTAGAACCAAAATACTTTGATGGTTAAAAATAAAAAAAACAACATTGAACATTAGTGGGGGGCAAAAATATATAACGCTAGCAACAAACGCATAGAATTACTTACTTCGTTATGTTTTTGAAGAATTTGAGAGCACAACAATTACTACAAAAATCACAAATAGATGAAATATTTATTTTCAATGAAATTAGTTTTTAAACTAACGAACTAATATATTTTTAAATGCCGTGATGTGATCTGATTTTAAGTGGAATTACTAATTTATAAAATACTGGAAGAACTTCCCGACGTTGCCCGGAATTTTTCGATATCCGATTTACGTATTTTATTATATATAAAATGTGCCACAATAATAAAGCTAGGTTCGTGTATATATGAATGTGTTATTATGTTTAAGTGAACGTTTATTTTGAACGTCAAGTGTGCAAAATTTCATCCAGAAGTATCAAATTTCTGTATTGAGGGGTAGTAGAATGTTGTGGGTGGTTTTTCAAAACTCATGTAGACAATTATCTTCCTCTTATTTTGAAAGTGTGCATTTTTTTAAATCTTGGAATTAAACTGTGTATTTAAATTTATAAAAAGTACAGCGGTCCTTTCTTATTTACATTTATATTATGTAAATGAATAAGATTATCTATTGTGTTGAATTTAGTTTAGGTCTAACTAAATCCTGTAGGTGGCAAAATGTTATTTCTAGATATTGTTGATTTTCAACCACAAAGAGATTCATAACAACGAATATAAATTCTGTTTTCCAACGAATACAATCAACGAAATTTAAAAAAAAACATTCATGGAAAATATTTTTTTTCCAGAAAATTAATTAAAACTGAAATTGAAAATTTATTTTTAACCGAGTACCAAACTGATACGTTTTGTTTGTGATTATTAACAACCATGAAATTTACATTGAAATTTGAGTGCTTTAGTTTTATATTTTTAGAACTTGTTCAAGTGAAACAATTATTTTTAGGTCATAAAGCGGTATCAAATGTCCACTGTGAAATACTTTCAAGTCGTTCATCCGTTTGTGCCATTGACAAGGAATAAATAAGATAGTACTTTAGGTAAAAACTGACACCTGCTATCGATAAGACTAGTAAGTACGTAAACTGAACTTGTCTTTGTTCACGCGTTTTCTCCATTCAACTACTAAAGGGAGGAGAAAATAATACCTGTCAACAAATTGATTAATGCATCGTTATGTAATCATTTAATAAAAATCTTACCAGACCAAACACGTACATTCTATTTAAACATGATGCAAATAATCTTTGTTAAAATCTATTTTCGCAGTAATTAACGGAATGACGGACACTTTCATGGATAAGATCGAAATCAATTAGTAACAGTAAACTCAGTAACTTCACCGCAGTTTTACAGTCCCATCAAGAGGTGGAAAGCTGATGCATTTCAAAAATTATAATACCTACCCATTGTGAGATGTGAAAAGGGGATAAGGTTTAAAATATATGTTAGCGAAAGTCTTAAGTCCCGTAGTAAGCGTTCAAAGATGGTTTGAAAGTGATATATGTAAATACGAATGTTAGAGAAAACGATAACAATTAGCGAAAATGTAATAAATATTTCAGAAAAACACGGCTCGTTTGAAATAATGCAAAAATCTTTTTTTAAAAGAATGAAAAACATTCCAGGGTTACGAATAACCTGAAAATATTTGAAAATCTACCACCACAGTAAGCTGAAAATGTTGCTTGTGTTGTGATGGAGGACTTAGCCAGCCGAGAAATTGAACACACTACGCCTGAGTGGGACCCAAACACACTGTGAAGTTTTTCATGACTATCACTTAAATAATGGAACAAAACATGTTTTTAATAATTTTCTGATATAACTTGTCGATGGAATTTCATATAATTAACGTTACGGCAAAACAAAGGTATAGATTTTATCATAAAAAATAACGTAAATTATTTTAGAACTGCAAAACTTAAAGAGTAAAAAAGAAACCTTTTTATAAATCGGTAGAAATTGGGAATCCGGGGCTTAAGAAGTTCTGGAAAATATACAAATGGAGCGATGATTCTAATCACTCCTAATTGGTGTTGGATACATTTTATATGTTTGTTTACTATTTATATTAAATAATCATCTAGTTCTTTTTATTGAACTGGATTGGACATTAATAAGTGGTAGGAATATATATGTAGATTTTCATGTTGTTTGTCGGGAGTTTTTCTACACTTTTTGACCGTCGAGTTGACCGCAAAATAAATTTTTATTTTACAACCTTAATAAAAAACAAGTTTATTTAGCACTTGGCGGCAATAAAGAGTGTATTATGTAAACACGGAATAACTACCTCTCAACCCTTGATAACATCGTAATATTTATTCAAAAAGTCAGCTAATTATTTAAAAGCCAAAAATAAAGCATTAAAATGTTAATTTATTGATTGTTTATTTTTTTTAAAACAACAACAAAATATGCTACTATTATTTAATTAACTGATATGTTTTTCTCTGTTTGCTCTCAAGTTAACTAACAAAGCTTACAAAATGTCATTTATTTAAATACTCACCTACAAGAAAACAACAGTTTTAAAGGCAATTTTAAAAAGGGAGTATATTTTTATCATATTTGTTCATATGAAGCAGATACTTTATGATGTGACATTTTAATTTGAAATAAAACAATAACTTAGTGAACACCACTTTTATTTTCATGCTAGTTTTACCTCGCGTTGCTGTGGCTCAGTCTGACTGCGCGTGTTGCTTTTACGTCCAACAGATTGCGCGGTTTAAAAAAACATGATTTTACCTGTCACAATTGACATCAACAAAAACACTCGCGTATTCAAATGCAAAGTTGTGTCAAAATTTCAAAGCAATCGTTAAAGAACTTTCGGAGATTTAAGATTTTGAACAAAAAACGAAACGGCTTTCACACGTACACTTAATAAGCAGACAGAACCTCACCATTTATAGTAATGGAATAAAACTTTCTGGAATTTCATTGCCAGAAAATACCCGCTTGTATTATTCGTAAAATTAGGATGACTTTGTTTTTTTCTAAATGCACTACAAATTCAAAACCCTCTAACAGGTTGAAAAACTCAAACTAAAACTTGGAAAAAAGCTCTCTGCGGCATTTCAACGTCCATCCTATTACACCATTTAGGAGGCGGATACGGGTACTTCCGCCCCGGGAACCAATTATTGGATAGCACACATTTCTGCCATAGGTCTCTCCAAGTGGTTCGCTACATTTGGTGACTTAGCAGGGGTGCCCGGGTTCATCGGCTCATATGTGATCAGATCTTTGCGGCAGATGCATCTACCCACCAGTTACGTGGCGGGATCGGTATCACCGGATCGGTAGAGGCCGGTTTGGGGAGACCCAAAAGAGGCTGGTCTCTCTCGGCCCATCTTCTCGCACTCTAGCAGGAGGGATAGACTCATACGTCCATCACTCCTAGACTGATCCTTGGATTCCTACCCACCTCTGATACCTTTTTCCTTCTCAGAACTTCCTCTTAATCCTTTCCTTGGATAAACCCTCCACAGAGCATCCCCAAAGAGGCCTCCTGTGCGGGGTTAATTTAAAAAAGCATTGAGATTTCTTAAATCTCATAAATCGTATTGTTCACACTTAACGGCGTGCGCAAATATATTTATAATAGCACGATTTATATAAAACATCAGTCATTTTGTTAAGTAGGTTTGACCTAGGGTACAAATAATAATTGTATAAACTTTGTTCGGTAGAACGCGCCAATCTAGGTTAAAATTAATCACCTAGAATGTTTATACTTAATGATCTCAGGTGTGAAGGTTCGCAACCAAGGTCGCGTGTCGGAATCCTGTTTTGTTCTTAGGGATGGTCTTACATAGTAAATAAAATAAAAAGCGGTGCATAGTATGTTATTACATGTATTGAGAAACATTTATAAAATTATACATTTTGGACTTACCCCAAGACCGACCTGTATCCGTAATCATAATCTACTCTACGAGAGCGAATCACTACGTCTCCTATTACTGAACACTGTGTCTTCTTATTGGCGAAGCGACGGAACGTCCCCCGGACTCCATCCGGCGGCTGACGTGACCCCGTGAAGCGTGGATCGGGCCTCCGAAAGGGGCAGGAATATATCTCCCGGCCACATCCACGATCTCCAGCTAATAACGCGGATGTATCCGGGTTCTGAGGATGCTGCAACTTAGGCCAGTAGCTTTCTCTCGGCCGCCGGCCACGTGCGGTTAGTATTCCCAAACATCACACGTCCAAAATAACGAGGCTCCCGCTTGACGGTTTTGCGTAAGCCGAATTTAGGATTGAATATAATTTCATCTCACGCCGGATGGGACAATTATTTACGGATTACCGCTGTCGGCTGATTACCGGATTACGATTGTCGCGTGGTTCGCTCGTACACCATTTCTTTCAAAGAAATCACCATTACCCACATCGGGAATGGTTGTTTAACAGGTTGCGGAAAAGAATCCCGTCGTGCCCGAAGCAAACTCGCTTTTTACGGTACAAAAGAAAGAATGGAATCCATCCATACAACTAATTACTCCGAAATAAAAATCACCGTGACTGTCAGCTGTGCAGTTCACGATCCCACCCGTTGACTGCCCAGCTAAGAAGTGTTTTTTTCTTTTTTGTTTCCGCCCGGGTTCAGATGTTAAATTTTAAATTAAAATTCGAAATTTTACTAAAACTAATACCAGCGACAATCGCCCAGTTCCTAACTAGGTTAGAGAATCGGCGAGGATAAATGTGATGATGCAGAATAAATTAATGAATAAAATATTAAAACAAAAGGAGTCTAGCCCTGCATCATAACATTACCCCCCTCGCCACCAAATGTTTGCCCTCAAACATATAAAATTGTCTAAATAACCTAACCCTATTCTTTCCAGGTCGGTCCAA
Source organism: Hesperophylax consimilis (assembly GCF_061612785.1). Classification (NCBI taxonomy): domain Eukaryota; kingdom Metazoa; phylum Arthropoda; class Insecta; order Trichoptera; family Limnephilidae; genus Hesperophylax; species Hesperophylax consimilis. The sequence continues at coordinate 29,978,739 of NC_142846.1, forward strand.
GGGTCTACTACAACAGAAGAACAAAGTTAACAATAAATATCAACAGTAGATAATAATCATCAATAGGAAGTATTCAAAGAACGAAAATTAAACCAAAGTGAGAATAGCGAATGGGCGTGCCGCAACTCCGGTCGCACTTCATCGAACGTAAGGCAGGATGAACATGTTTGCGGTGCAGCCATTCTTACTTAAATAACTATAATATTGTAGGAACTAAACTTAAAAAACTTAATCTAAACATAACAACCAATGTTACGTGAACGGGATCCGCCAACACCCACAGCTTGAATATGCTGGGTGAAGACTAATTGACTTAGCGTCATGGACAACCGTTTACGTTACATTTATAAAAATTACATAATACCTGAGTGTCTATCACATTCATTTTACACAACCAAATGTAAAAATGCATCACTAACCCAAAATAGGGTTATAAGCCCGTCAGGCAACACTTTTTAGGGAGCATAGCAACCCTCACTTATCACTGACTCTACTTCTCCTTAGGAGATAAGAAAACACTTTGTCGATGTTTCTACCTAATCTACCTAACTAGGTCGTATGGGGGTATCCATAAGAGAACAGAGCAGTTAATGAAAATACACAATCTTAATTCAACAAGAGTGTTAAGCAGTCAACAACCATCGCATAAGAATGTAGCTAAAGTAATAGAGTATACAGCCATCAATATATAACGTGCAATCGTGTTAAGTGATATGCAACAATTATTAGTGCAGTGATCTATGTATACGTCCAACAGTAACGAAGTCGTAATCGATATTGTTATGAAACAACTTATGGTTTTCTCTGTAAACCGTTGTTCAACAAAGTTGATAATAGTAAGTCTCGCAGGACAATACCAACAAGTATGTAATACAAACTTATAATATTCATAATATGAATTCTATAACAATAGGAAAGGAACATCCCAGGTTACTTACATGATAGCAAGATTTAATACAAAAAAAAAATACAAAAATTCATAAATTGAAACATTAATTGTAACAAGTAACACCAGTGTATTTACAGACATAACTGATGAGAAGTAAATGGATCAACAATAAATAAAATTAACGTTTATCGAGAAAAATTTGACTCAGAACATAAGGAAAGGTCTCAGTACATCTCCCCATGTTCTGGTCTTAAGGTTAAATATAAGAAAATATGATTCGAGGATCAACATATCAACGAAGTGGCTTAAAATGTGGAAGGATCGGTGGTGGGATATCGTTCCACATTATAAGTCAGAACCGTACTTATAAAGGAAAACAAGGAAGTTATGTCTCGTTTCATCAGCAATAAAGCGAACAGCTCCATTTTATCACTAGGAGATTAAATGTTCAGTGCACCGCTTGGTGCAGTCTTTAATATATTTTCAGGACCCATCAAGACATTTACTGTAAAACAATGACAAAAATATCCGTTTACATATTAATGATGAAACGAGAACAACCAGTGTTCAAGCACGTAATTTGTAGACAATGCTTCTTTGTTTTCACCATCATGAAACGAAAGAGACAGTGGGAATGTAACTCCTTACATTTCAAGATGTTATATCCTAACACATACTACATGTTAAGGTATATTAGCCAATTTCATTATACAAAATTCATAATATTTTTAAATGAGTGTTCATTTGTTCACTTAGAGTCTGTTGTGTACTTAAGTTTAAGTAAATAACTAAATTATTACTGAGTGAATGGCACGAACTTTTTGATACATATATTAGAATGAATGAGATTTTTTATATAATGAATGTGCTTGACTTTGTTTATGAGTGGCTCTTTTCATGAGCATAACGTACGACAATATAAAGGCGTGCATGTTTATAAGTGAGACTTGTTATATTTGAGAATAATAGCGTGATTTCCAATAAATCACTACAAATAGTATCGTGTGAAAGAGAACATACAACTCGATTTTAAATAGAGTTTATGAATTTTATGTGTTAAGTGTCGTGTTAGGGTTGATCATCAACCTCCAAGAACAACCCGAACCACTCACACATATATCTCACTACGAAATACTAACGTACGTACATAGATCAGAGGACAACAGGCCTTTCGCCTCCTGCAGGAAAAACCGTCCACAGGCAACGAATCCCCCGCCTTCCAACTGATGATGCAGTACAGTGTTCCGTACTTGAACCAGCAGCCCAAGTATAATGATCAGACAGCAAGCTTCTCTCGCCCTCTGTCTGTCATGTCTGGTGAACGTGATCGACTCCGGATCGATCCGTTGCGTTTGGGGTACAAACCCATCCTCACCATTCGGAACTCATGGACCTAATGGATGGCGAGTTGATACCAGGACCCAGTTGATCAGACCGAATATACCTCCATCAACTCCCTCCAATGATAACGTTACGTCATCGTCCATACCACAAAAAAAAAAATTGTGATTTTTTTTTTTTTTTTTTTTTCCTTAATTCTCCAAGTCTGACACGTCGCGTGTAAATTGTCCATTATTTCAAAAATTGATAGTAAATATCGAATTATTTCTTGTGTCACCGTTGACATTTACTTTATTGAACTTAATTTCAAAACAATTATCTAAATTGTTATTATGAATGATGATGATGATGATGCCCTTGATTTAGAAATAACAAGATGTTCTTTTCTTGTTTATAAGATAAAAACATTGATAAATAAGGTAAAAAAATATATATATATATATATATTTTGTGGCAACCTTGAAAAAATTTGTGGCAACCTTGATAAAATATATGTGGCAACCTTGATAAAATATTTATTTCTTTTGCCAGCCCTGGTTTTTCAGTACTATTATTATATTTATATTATTATATTTTTCCGTAGAATATTATTTATTCTCGTATTAAATCCACACGAGAATAAAAAAAAAGAATCACTTTTCAAAATGAAAACAATTACCTAATTAGAATATACATTTTTTTATTTGAAATTATTTGCAAAGACGCAACACATGCTATAAATTAATGGCAATGAACCGACTCCCGTTACTTCGATATGCGTTGTTATTTGTGTATAATAATATTCAGTTGTCAACTGCATTAATGAATAAACATGTTTCAATTTATTATTTAACGGCACCATAAAGGAGGAATGATCCCTAACATTCACACAATTCCTTAAAACAACGCACATAAGAAATTCATACAATCATGCGATAACAATTTCACTTTTGTCACTTTTACAGTTATCGGGTTAACATTTAACAAACAAGGTTAACATTTTAGGTTATGTATCAGAGCTCCAAGAGAACAAAATAACCCTAAACCATCCAAAAAAAAACATAATCCTGACACACGACTTACGCCGTATTTTTATTAAAAACGCGGGCAGCCAATTGTTAAGTAGGTTTGACCTAGGGTACAAATAATAATTGTATAAACTTTGTTCGGTAGAACGCGCCAATCTAGGTTAAAATTAATCACCTAGAATGTTTATACTTAATGATCTCAGGTGTGAAGGTTCGCAACCAAGGTCGCGTGTCGGAATCCTGTTTTGTTCTTAGGGATGGTCTTACATAGTAAATAAAATAAAAAGCGGTGCATAGTATGTTATTACATGTATTGAGAAACATTTATAAAATTATACATTTTGGACTTACCCCAAGACCGACCTGTATCCGTAATCATAATCTACTCTACGAGAGCGAATCACTACGTCTCCTATTACTGAACACTGTGTCTTCTTATTGGCGAAGCGACGGAACGTCCCCCGGACTCCATCCGGCGGCTGACGTGACCCCGTGAAGCGTGGATCGGGCCTCCGAAAGGGGCAGGAATATATCTCCCGGCCACATCCACGATCTCCAGCTAATAACGCGGATGTATCCGGGTTCTGAGGATGCTGCAACTTAGGCCAGTAGCTTTCTCTCGGCCGCCGGCCACGTGCGGTTAGTATTCCCAAACATCACACGTCCAAAATAACGAGGCTCCCGCTTGACGGTTTTGCGTAAGCCGAATTTAGGATTGAATATAATTTCATCTCACGCCGGATGGGACAATTATTTACGGATTACCGCTGTCGGCTGATTACCGGATTACGATTGTCGCGTGGTTCGCTCGTACACCATTTCTTTCAAAGAAATCACCATTACCCACATCGGGAATGGTTGTTTAACAGGTTGCGGAAAAGAATCCCGTCGTGCCCGAAGCAAACTCGCTTTTTACGGTACAAAAGAAAGAATGGAATCCATCCATACAACTAATTACTCCGAAATAAAAATCACCGTGACTGTCAGCTGTGCAGTTCACGATCCCACCCGTTGACTGCCCAGCTAAGAAGTGTTTTTTTCTTTTTTGTTTCCGCCCGGGTTCAGATGTTAAATTTTAAATTAAAATTCGAAATTTTACTAAAACTAATACCAGCGACAATCGCCCAGTTCCTAACTAGGTTAGAGAATCGGCGAGGATAAATGTGATGATGCAGAATAAATTAATGAATAAAATATTAAAACAAAAGGAGTCTAGCCCTGCATCATAACATTTTGTTACAGAATTATAATAAGGCCTCGGAAAATGCGTTGAAAATAGACCCTGATATTATTCTGGTTCGTGTATTTCTCCGATTCCACGGCCATTATTTTCCCTTTGGTATTGAATGTGATAGCAGACAATTGTATCGATTTTTACGTAAATATTTGATCAACAGAAGCGAACCGTGTTGCTTGGTACACAGTGTTTCGTGAAATAATATCGTTTTTTTTAATAAAAAAACACTTCAATTAAATGTTTCCATTCGAAGCAGGTTGCATGATCCGACAAACGATAATGCCCCTTATATTCGAATCAAATGAAAATAATTTAAAGATGAAGCATAATCATTCTGACCTATCGAGTTATTGTTAACATTATTTTATAGTTAGGGCATTATTTTACTAGAGAAAAACAGCAAAAAATCAGAATGCTGTAATTGGAGGATTTATGAAATTTTATTATTTGAGATTTTCACGGCCAAAAGTATTATTTTGATTTATTTTTGGGGTATTATGCCTAATACCTCGAAAATAAATCACTATGATAATTGCGTTGGGTTCAACGTATATCTATCAAAATAATTAGAGACGATCAGAGATTTACAATTCAAATGAACACTTTTAGTGACCTTTTAATATCATTTTTCAGATTTAGATCTGCCAAAGACTAAGGACGGGTTGTTTCAGAGAATCTGAACAATTCTTCAAATTTCAAAGTTAATTTAAAATTAATTTCAAAGTTAAGTTCTGTTATAATTTCAGTTTTGTCAAGCAACTAGCCTACAATGATAAAACAACAGAACGTGAATAGGACTTTCACAGAACCCTAAACTTAAACGTTGAAATTTGATGAATCGTTCAAATTCTGTGAAACAACCCGTCCTTAGATTTAAAAAAGGGTACGAAAAATACACATTACAAATGTAGAAATATTTTCAATTTATGAAAGTAAAATAATTTTGGTACCTACTTAATCGCTCGACTGATTTAATATAATACTTATTAGTTCCGATTTGTTAATTAAAAGTTCGTTGAAGTTGAAAAAATTTGGGCACTAAGCAGGAATATTTTTTACAACCGAAAATAGTGTGTAATACAAAATAACTGTCTGTATGTTTAAAACTCAAAATTTGGAGCGGAAATCTGTTCGTCTCAGGAGCAAAAGCTCATGAACTCTGAGTTCTGGCATTATGAAGTATGCTCAAATAATTATTTCTAGTAATTCAAGGTCAACGCAACTATTTTCAGCTTGTGGCAAAGTTTCCATATTTTCACAAGCTTGGAAATATCTCTTTATACCTAACAAATTAGACTAGACATAATTTCGGTGATTTTTCAATACTGTTAAATTATTACTTAGAAAAAGATTTCGCAAACGTGGGTTAAAAATCACAAATAAATTAATATGAAATTTATAGTAGCTAATTAATTATTTTAAAGTCGAGACTAATCAGAGAATAATTTTGGAATTATACAATCACTTATGGCATACTAATTTCAGAGTTCTGTGATAATGTGCGTGATGTGAAATATTCCTGCGTAATTAAGATGTTTTTATTCACGTGAAACACAATGAGATTCACAAATCCCACAATCACTCCGTGATTTTACGGCTCTAAGCTAGTCATTAAAAAAGAAACGATTCCATTACGATTTTCGACTTAAGTTTTAAAGAAACGTGTTTTCACAAATGTGTATCATGAGGAAAATGCTTTTGTATCGCGATGTACCTTGTTAAATTGGGAATATATTTTGTTACGTTTCCTAGAACAAGTAGTTTAATTCGGTCGATTTATTTCATGATACGTTATACTTCCCAAGATTTGAAGAACACATTACTGACACCAATTTTAATCTCGATTGAATTCTGAACAGGATTTTGTAGAAAACTGAATATATGCAAAATTCATCATGTAATTTGTATAGTCTAAGATTGAGTTTTTTTTTCTACCATCTCCTTGAACACAATAAATATTATCAAAAACATTTTTTTTTTATTTACGGGTCTCTATGTCTTTACTTTGAAAGTATTGGAAGTGAACATCAGTAGAAAGGACTCAAAACTAGTAAGTATAGAACGAGGGGAATTATTTTTATTCGACTTTCTACCAGTCTTGTCTAACAGACAATCTACAAAATATAAAACTCGTCGCTTAATAAATAATTATAAAAATGAATGATGCAGATAAAAGGTTTAAGCGAATCAAATCCCTATAACTGGAATTTGTGTTATTTCGTAATAAATAGTGTGTAACTATGCTACAAAGTGTGAGTAGGGGTGTAGCTTGAGCCTTGATATGGTACCAGTTGCATATTTGCTTGCAATAATTCTGTCCATCTCTGATAATAAGTGTTTTTTTTTCTTTAATTTTTTTATGGCTTTCACCCTTCAAGGGTGTTCTTAGTCATCATTTCAAATTATGAGGAGAGAGAAGGTGAATTTATATGCTAACCCATCAGGCTGATTTGGTCGGTTTTGAGAACAAACAGCTATTATCCGTTGAGTCAGTGTGTTCGCTTTTGGGAAAGCTTAAATGGTCTAATAGAAAAGGCTGTATCTACCTTACTATCATGGTTAAAAATGATTTAAATTGTGTTAGAAAGATAAAAAACATGCTTTATATTATATAAAAACATGCTTTATATTATATTGAAGTTAATTAAGAAGTTAAATTAATTAAAATGTACACCTGTACTAAACCAAAAGATCCAACCAAAATTTCTGAACCTTTTGGCTTTTTCATACTGTAACTTAAAGTATGAGACATGAACTATAACATGAAATTTGAATTGCATAAGTAATAAAGAGCCCCTAGCAAATAATAGTAAATAGAAGCTAAGAACATTTGTAAATAACAAAGCAAAATGTTATTGTTTATTTCTAATACTTAAATTTTAAAACCCTTCTAAAACGTATTTTAGTTGTCAGATCAGTTCAGAAATATTTCATTTATATGGATTTTATTGCAAAGCAGAAATACAAATAAATTCTGGGACTATCTGACTGCGTCTTTAAGAAATTAACGGTCACCATGCTTGAGACCTGAGGGGTTAATTTTATTTAAATGGGTTAGTTTCATAATGATGATAGGTTAGTTAAGAAAGCATTTCAATATACACACATTGAAATGGGTTAGTTTTATAATGATGATAGGTTAGTTAAGAAAGCATTTCAATATACACACATTGAAATGGGTTAGTTTTATAATGATGATAGGTTAGTTAAGAAAGCATTTCAATATAAACACATTGAAATGGGTTAGTTTCATAATGATGATAGGTTAGTTAAGAAAGCATTTCAATATAAACACATTGAAATGGGTTAGTTTTATAATGATGATAGGTTAGTTAAGAAAGCATTTCAATATAAACACATTGAAATGGGTTAGTTTCATAATGATGGTAGGTTAGTTAAGAAAGCATTTCAATATGTTTATATTGGGTTAGTTTCATAATGATGATAGGTTAGTTAAGAAAGCATTTCAATATGTTTATATTGGGTTAGTTTCATAATGATGATAGGTTAGTTAAGATAGCATTTCAATATGTTTATATTGGGTTAGTTTCATAATGATGATAGGTTAGTTAAGAAAGCATTTCAATATAAACACATTTCAAAAATACAATCTCTATGTAAAATAAAATATTAATCCTGACCTCCAAAGTTCACAATGCTATCTAAGGTACGTACATTATGAATGTGCTGAAAGCATTCAATTAGTAGTTAATTCGACAGATTATAACCATTTAGATTCCCGGTAAAACAATTTTAAACACACACAGATGGTTTGAATTCCCGGTAAAAATAATTATCATTATTTTTAATTATGTTCTGGTAGCAAGCCGCTGCCATCTTGCTAGAATATTTGTCACTGGCCGTTTCCGGGAAAAGCGGATTATTTGTCGGGAAATGAAAAAAGGAAAACAAGGCGCGGCTGGTGGATGTTCATATATTTCCATTAGAACAATTCCTAATTACCGCGGTACATGAGAACTACTAACACTGTGTTCCGCGGAGTGGAATTCAAAAAGTTACTTTCCATAGCTACGAGCATTTCGTGTGCGGCTTTACGCTCTACGTGACCACCACGCAGTTTTCTGGAAATACGTCATCGCCGATATTGCGCAACAGTTATGGGAAGTATTATTATTTTCGTTATGAAATTACGGAATTCACGTGAGGATGGTAGGAACTTTGTATATTTAATCTTATTTAGCTTTGATTTACCCACTGGTGGGAATTATTTATGCATTTTTTAATTTTTTTTTCTATTTTGGGCCAGGGTTCGAATCGAATCTAGAAACGAATTTGTAATCAATGTGTTGCTTGGAATGGCTTGAACCGATGCTTAAGCCGCATAATATTGCATTTTATCGCAGGATATCCCAAGATTGTGCATTGTATATATAAGAAAAGGCCTCATTTTGCTCTCTAACATTATATTAACGTAAGTCGTTTCATCTGTGCTGTGGCCTTATTAATTACCTTTTTTCTTCTGTTATCTAGTTCAGGATTGCTGAAGTGCAGTTCTAATGGATTTCTTGAAATTGATCATCCCGCATTACTATATCAAAAAACATGCAATATTAATTGTAGTTTATGTGAGTTTGGGAGAGTAAGATATGTGATACAAGAATGAGAGCGCAAATTTTTGTGCGCAAGTTTCAATAAACGACCATTGATAATTTGGGGTTACGAGTGACAAGGTTGGGTGTGTGTTGTTTGTAATGGTAAAAATACTGTGTAAAGTGATACAAATATGTGATATAATCGGAGCTGGACTTCAACCACTGGAGTGATATTTTGGAATATTTTGCCATTTTGCAAAAATGTTTTGAAAGATCGCTTGTCATAATCTGCCACATTTTATAGAACTTAAAATATGGTATAAACGGTGAAATTCCGGTGGATTTATTGAATTTAAGCCGCAGTAAGCAGTTTCATATATTTTCCTATCAATATTTTGAGGAATGGTATTAATCAAATAAAATGAACATATATGACACCGATCACTCAAGTGGTTAATTATTCTCCCTGATATATCAAGGATATCACATTATTATTTACTTGACGAATTATTTTTGTTGGATTTGGGTACCGAACAATACCAAATGGCAAATTTCCAGAAAAGCCAAAATTCCAACAGCCATTTCCCACGTGACAAACTTTAGGGAAAATATTTTTTTTTTATAATAGTACTAATAATACTTCTCATGGGAAGTGCATATGCAACAACTCTCAGTAGCACAATATTACCGATTAATTGGTTGAGACGTCTGTCCCGGGTGGACTAGAGGTTCTGAGTTCGGGTCGCGACAGTATCATTTTTTTTTCTCTGACTGCTTCTGTTTCATATCTTCATTGAAAAGAAGAAATTATGAAGATTATTAAGAAAACATATATTACAATGATGTGTAAGGCTTCAATAAATTAATCTTAAATTTATACATAAAATATTTAAGTTAGGTGGCAATAGGTTTAATAACTACAATATTTGATTTTATTTACACATTAAGAGTAACAAAATTGGTAATTAGATGTTAAGTTAGTAAGCTTTTTATGCTCAGAACTTTTAAACTAACGTCCTATTATGCATATATTTTAAATGTATTATATACGGTGTCCAAAAACTAGTAGTGCAAACGGTAAACTGGTGAGATTTTTTTCAATGTGAGCATTATTTTATGCGGCAACTAAATGGTTAAAATCTCTGGAGTCGTGTCTAAACTTCGCCATATTTTAAAAGACAATAAACAACTAACACATTGACTTATTATTTTAAATTTGACCTGTGAAATTTCAAATGATAACTCTCTTTTCTCGAAAGAAAAATTAAAATTAATTAAAAAAAGTTATACCACGAAATCGTCACCAAATTAGAAGTCGACTCACTAGTTTCCTGCTTATATTACTAGTTTCTGGAAACCGTGTATTAAATACCCTCAGAAATGGGTTAGTTTTGTATTGTGGCCACTATTTTCTTGCGCATTAGATCAGACCACACAATTAGTTCATATTTCTCTAAAACTAAAGCAATATCCCTTATCAATAATAAAGAATAAGAAGATAATATTAACAAATTCTAAAAAAAACAAAGAATAGAACAGGACACGGAAAATTAAAAGGCAACGGTCGCAACTGGAAATTGAAACCAGGATATCTGTCCTACCGGGACAACGCTGCAACGTCTCTAACAACTCGCCCATTCAATGACTAAATATTACATTGATGGGTATTATATTCAAAAGTTATTCCAATAAAATAGACTATAAAATTGTGAGAACAAAAAAACAATAACGACACTGGATCTTCCAGAATGCGACTTTTACATATTGCTCAATAAAATTTAGCCTTCAGGACCGTTCCCACAGTTCGTATTTTCAAAGTTAGCATAGTTTCCCACATTTGCACATCTGACCCTATAATAAAACAATTCATTGACCTGGTATTTTTATAAAAATACTGTCTTGTTTGTGTATCATTTATGATTTAAGAATTCGTGACATTTTACTTCAAGCGGCGGCAGCTTTCAAATAGAGCTGTTCGCTCTCTATTTTATGATCACCCTAGTTAAACCATTATGCCTAAAAATATTTGCCAATATCTTTCCCACCCCTGTCCCATAGTAATAAAAACCCCAAATAAAGTTTCATCTTCCTTAAAATAATTCCTTTAAAATATTTGTATTGTTTAAGTCACGTCTGTATTATTTAGGATAGTTAAGTGCATTATCTTTTATGTTCAAGAAACAACTTTATTTTTGTAATATGTCCTTCAGAAATGTTTAAATACAGATACCTCCCAGAAAAAAGGCAGTATTGCTATAACTGGTAGGTACAGGCGTACCTACGCAGGAGCTAGTGTTGAAATAACTGGTAGGTACATGCGTACCTACGCAGTCAGTCGTGAGATAATTACTAGGTTTATGTAAACCTAGGGAAAACTGAAGAATAAAGGAAACTAGACCTTTATTTCTTTTAGTTTAAGTTTGAGCAGAGGAGAATAAGATCCTCTGCAATTATATTGTGATTTAATAAATTTATATGTCAAGAAGAAGAAGTGTTTTCCTGCATTCCATCTGACGGCGTGTTTTCGTACCACGATAGCAGAAACAAACACAATAAAAACAGTTTGAAAATCCATTTATTTGAAAATCTAATTTAACACCTACAAATAGCTGTCAAATATATTATTTTGTCCTTTACGATCTAATGTACAATTCTTAAAATATATTCTTTTTATAAGTGGGTACTTAAAGGTTTATTTTTTATCTAACCTTCCGAGAACAAGGGACGAATCAATTTTCAAATTCAAATTCAGTTCTTTGTTCTAAAATTAAAAAATAATAATAATACCCAGCTTAAATTTAATAGGTGCCGCGAGAACGAGACCGTTCTTCATTTAAAATATTTAAGATTCAAAGGTTCTATTAACACAAGCAGTTCATCAATCATTTCCCTTTCTGAATTGAGTCCTTTGTTAAATAATCTGTTTACACCAAGCATCTCTTGTTTCTAGATCTTCTAACATAACAGTTCCATCTATTTAAGTGATAAATTGTTCTCGAATGCTCGCTGAGCTCCAACAATAGAATTTGTAGGTATAGGCATTAATATACCACACTTCTTAGAAACCATTTACTGTTCCTTCATAGATTATTTATTTATACAAGTGTTGGAGGATAAAATATCACAGCTAATATTCTAATTTGTTTTAACGTCGCAACTAATACATTTTTATGAATGTTGCAAATTTAAACTGTACATGATAGAGTAACAATAGTAATAATAATAAGTGTTTCATTATCTTTCTTTTTTGTAACAAATAGAGATAATGATATTCTAACTGGTATCTCCCGCGCTGAGGATTTCATTTACACATTATTAAAATTTATTAGTAAGGATAATATTAAGTATTTATAAATACATTGCATAGTGTTTTCATATGAAACAATTACAAATATATTACATGGTGTTTTTGTGTTCAGTTGAGTGGTTTCGATTTCAGTCTGTATTTGGTATCAGTATATTATCTTTAAATATTGAAGACAATATTAGTGATTTCTAAACGAAAATTTGAAACAGAAAAATCAGAAAAGGAAACGGTCACATCTGGGACTCGAACCCAGGACCCTTGTCTTTCCGGGACAGTGCTCTACCAACTGAACTAATGGGACCCCATTCCCCTCGGTCATTTTTAACTGTATCATACTTCGAATAAGAACTACTAACATTGTCTTCATTTTTTCACTGCACATTTTTATTGGCAACTATCTTTATGTATGATCGCAAGATTCAACCCGAATTAAATTCAATCCAGACAGCGTCTTTTTTAGATAAACCTATCTTATTTTTTATTTTTAATGTTAAACATTAAACAGTTAAAAATGACCGAGGGGAATAGGGTCCCATTAGCTCAGTTGGTAGAGCACTGTCACGGAAAGACAAGGGTCCTGGGTTCGAGTTCCAGATGTGACCGTTTCCTTTTCTGATTTTTCTGTTTCAAATTTTCGTTTAGAAATCACTAATATTGTCTTCAATATTTAAATATTACAATTTGAGGTTTTACTCAATAAAGTCATTCCGAAAAATAAGTAGATTATCTATTTTTGATCTCCCTATATTTTGTATCCATATTTTCATTTGAGATTTAAAACTTATATTATAGTTGTGAGTTTTGAATGAGAGTAAAGTTTTGTTGTAGAGTTTAGTATTAGTAGCAAAGAAAAAAATTTTTTGCCCAAAATTTTTCAGTGCCAAATAAGTCCTCATTACACAATCATTTTTACGATTTATTTGAACAACAGACATTTTTAAAGTTTTTATTTTATATGTTAAATAATATTTTTATTTAATTTATGAACAAGTTCTGCTATGCAATTATTATTACGTGGCAAAACAGCTATACACTTAATGATAATAATTGTATAATTTTTTTAATAAATAAAATACGATATCATCAAATATATAAAATAAAAACATAGAATTACCACATAGTTTTACAAATTACATTTTATAACAATACATAATAACAAACGTATTATTTGACTTCTGAATGCTGAGAGCACATCCGACCTTTTAGGGTGACCCTAGTTCATTAAACCTTTTCGTTTTATAATCGTTTTTATACCTATAGAAAAACGTATATAATCTAGAAAAAGTAACAAACACACGTTTGTTGAACAGACGATAATTGATCTCTGAGATTCATATATGTCCATGCTCATCTTTATCATCACTTCTAGCAACATTGGGTTAGCGTTGGACATTGGTCTTCCATTTAATTCGGTACATATTCCTACCATCGTCACCTTTACCACTTTTTTTTTGTGTTACTTGTCTCCATATGAGTCAGCATACTTTTGGTATATCTGAGTTTTTGCAACTTATTATTGGTCTTCACTTCAAGTACTGTCCATTTTCACCATCTTAGAATCTGGTACAATTTCATACTTACCTAAAAATGTTTCAGAGCGTACCAAAAAGAGTAAAACATCATAAAAGTTATCCTATTCACAACTAGTGCCTTGCGGCAGTCCAATTGTAGCTATAAATTTGTATGAATTTGCGCCATACTCTCAGCCAGGCTTTTACATCGAGAAATTTCAGTATTCATTGTAAGATTATAAACCTTCAAATTTTCCTCAATATCAACGGTAATAAAAAAAGATAGATGCTGGAACAATATTTATTTCTTTGTCCAATTGATAAGATATTAAAATATTAAGACCTAGTCATATCTCTTTTCGATCAAGTAACCTCATATTGTGCTCTATTCCTGCCCTTTCATTGCTGCGCCTGTCCATTTTGTGCATTCTCTGAATCCTTACGTCCATTATTTTCTTGTCCACGTTCACGATTTTCTTGGCCTCTTTCTCGTCCTTGCTGCCTTTTTTCTTGTCCCCCTTTCCCCTGACTGTTGATAGCTCTGACGTTGTCATGAGAGCCAAGGTCTCCTTCAAACCCAATGCCAGGCACACCCTCGAAACTTGGAACCTGACGAACCTTCCTGGTCTCCAACTGGGTAGCCTGAATCTCTACCGTTTGCCTGCTCAGACTCCTAGTGTTGAAAATGCATTGGCGGCCAGTGCAATCCAAAATCTGAGGGAATAGATAAATTGAAATCAATGCCACTAATACTCATTATTATGGAGTCTATCGGCGTGTGGTTCATTGAAGTATCTAAGATGGGTAGCGAAATCAGGTTCAAGTCTTAAATTTTTTACGTAATTTATGAGGATATTCTTGCAATCTCCATCAATCTTAGAAATCAATTATCACATTAAATAGACTGATGTCTCACTTCAATTTTTGCGCTCACGGTGGCTGTTTCTATGATCTAACCCAGAAACCATCCCGTTAATTACACGAAACGTGAATTAAATCGACTTGAGTAATAATAGAACGAGTAATTAAGTTTATGAGTTATAAAATGTTTTTTTTTAACTCTTTCATTTGAAAGACAGTAAAAATGTATTTGTAAATACATACCTGCACTGCAATGACACTGTACATACAAGACACAATACAAAACAGAATTATTGCTGATTTCATCATGAATTTCTTGTGTTATTTTACTCTTCCAAACTACTTGTTAAGGAATGATGGTTTATGAATAAAATTGCTGATATTTATATACGTATAATATAATTAACAGTCCTACCAACAAAAAGCTTATGGTTTTCATGACAATACCTCATAAAAAGGTTAATCACATTGCTCATATCATTCGTGCCGTTAGTAATGATGCTAGGGAATAATTTATTATTAATTACTATTACTTTTTGTATTCTACTCTTTATTGAATATCGTGTTAATAATACGTTATTTTACAAAAAAAAAACCTTTTTTGCGTTCTACGCGAATATATATTTAACCTTCCACTTGCCAACAGGGGCGGTCAAAATCTCTAAAATTACCAACGTCCATGAATACTTTTAAACAGAAACCTTAGAATAAAATATTTTTTTGTAATCTTACAAAACCTATAAATACATAACTTACCATGAAAATGTACTAGATTAAAACAGTTTTTTTTTAAATATATAGGTATCATTCCTTGCCACTAATAATATTTCTTACTCGGAGGAACAACGCCCATATCTGAAACCATACACACAGCAGGCATGATTTTGTGATGCGCGCCATCACACTCGCTCACGCTATTAGATAAATTGCCAACCCTACCAACAGGTACTAAATGTTCACATATGCAGTGAGTCATTGCTACTCTGGGAGCCCGCCGGACGGAACGTGTGTTGATGAATGAAAAGGATTTTCTTAAATAAATGATTTTTATTATCATAAATTATTACACGAAAACACAAATAATCTGTGAGCGTTTAGAATAGTTTTGCGATTAAAATTTGTGAATAAATAGTAATAAAATTATAAAATATATACGGTATCTGAGTCACCCATCATGGCAAAAGAAGTTTGTTTTGTATCTTTTCATTCCGAAACAATATACTGAAAGACTTAATTTTTAATCGTAAACATCTATTTTAAAAGTTATTAATGAAAATAGAATTTATGTCAACTTGGGTTCGTGAACTGTCAAAATGGAATTCCTTAAATTAGGATATTAAAAACATTCACCACAAAAAAATGGTATTGCTTTAGAAACATACGTTCACTGCATACAATTTTCAGTAAGAATAGTCTCGATTCTTGCTTTATTTACTTTATTTTCTCTGCCACCTCACATGACATTTGAAAATGTAAAAGACACGTGGCAAAAAGTTCTCACTTTGATTAAATAAACATTGATTAAAAAACCACTTCAAATGAGTTAAAAACGCCTTAGATAGATGGGTAATTCAATTACGAATGCACTGTGTGTAAATACTCGTATGCAATAAATAGAGATGGCAAAATTTCGTTTTAACTAAAAACGCGAAAAAATATTTATGGTTCGAAAATAGGGCATTTATAAGTTTTCTTTGCGTTTCAAGGCATTTGAAAGTGTTTCCAGTGATTTTTTTTTCGCGAATTAACGCGAAAAACGTGATTTTGGCCGTATTTCAGCTAAATTATTCTATTTAGCGAAATAGGCGCGAATTTCCCTAAAATACCGGGTATTGACTGACAGGCGTACGAAAATGAAGGAGCCCACTATTGAAACGTGCGCAATGCTATCATTCAATCAGTAAAGTGCCACATCCATTGTTGCATGTATTTACCTGTATTTCTAATATGCCTACTTTATTTCATTTTTGGAAGCCTGTCCTACCTCTTTTTACAATTTTGTTACTATTTTATGTGTAAATATTTAATATTTTTAATTTATACCTACTGTACGCTGAATTTAAACGCTTTCCGAGAATATAGCGTATTTCAGAAGTCAAAGAACCATACAAATTGGAGAAGCTGATAAAGTAATATTTAGTCCAGTACAACAAAAGAAGAATTGAGAAAAATGCATAAAGAAGGTAGTTTCATGTGAATGTGCAGGGAAAAGTATTATGCCTACTTTATTTCATTTTTGGAAGCCTTTCCCATGATTTTTTATAATTTTGTTGCTATTTTATGTGTAAATATTTAATATTTTTGTACTGTAGGCTAAAATTGCTTTTTGACATTACACAAATTGTGCGAAATAAATTACGCCTATTGTTGTTAATCGCAATCTGCATTTGTTGTGTTTGTGTTGGACCCGTACTTAGAGTTTCCTTCCTTATTAATTTAATATTAAAATTAATTATTTATAATCTTTCACATGGAAATACTTGCAAATGAAGGTTAAACATATATTTTACTTAAAATATGCGCTAAAAACATCCAGGAAATACATTTTTTTCTATTTTGCTACAAAACGCTAAATTATGCCTCAAAATGCTATAAAACGCTAAATTTCCAATTTTTAATGCTAAAAAATTTGAAAATTAATGCTAAATTTTTTCCATCTCTAGCGATAAACATTGAATAAAACAAGCATTTGCATCATGTTGACAGCCCGCGTTCGAAAAAAACTTCAGTTGAGAAAGAAATAAAAATCAATGAATTATAGAATAGTCGACTTCAGGCTTTAAACGACGGAATTAAGACATCTATTGATAAAATGGGAAATATTATATCAGCTTTTTACCAATGAAAACTGTTATACGCGGGAATTTTCGGAAAAAATCAAATAAATATTTTACGAAAGGTAAAGAAATATGGCATAATTTGATGTGCGATCACTCAAGAAGTTTTGCAAAACTTTGCATAGTATGCCGAAAATCAATGGAGTGGATAGTTATCTAAAGTAGGGTACACTTTCATCGGCCATTGTTCTTGCATCGCTTATTCAATATTGGTTGATATCAGAACTTCATTACGGACTGTTTACTTAAAAAAAATTTTAATCTTTATAAACGACATAATTTTAAGAATAAAAACATCAAAATATCTCCTGTTTGCCGATGTCCTTAAGTTGTACAAAAAAATTACTTCATTAGAAGATTGCACCGATTTGCAAAAAGACTTATCATCACTTCATGAATGGTGCACACTAAATGATTTATATTTTAATGAAAACAAATGTGCCGTAATTTCATTCACAAAGAACATTAATAAATTCTCAAACACATATCACATTAACAATATCCCTTTACTAAACACAACTTCAATCAAAGACTTAGGCGTGACATTTGACTCGTCACTTAGCTTCAATAAACATGTAGATACAATTTCAAAAAGTGCATCACAAGTATTAGGATTAACGCTAAGAATCACAAATTGTTTTAAAAGTACAGAATTAACTTTGACATTATATAAATCAATTGTGCGAAGTATTCTCGAATATGCATCAACAATTTGGTCTCCCAATTATGAGATTCATAATTATAGGATTGAATCCATACAAAGGAAACTAACCCGTGTAATTGCTTATCGTGAAGGTTTATCTGGTCAATTTGGAACTTATAATGACCGAATTTTACACTACAAACTACACTCACTGACGGTCAGACGTAAACTTTCTGACGTACTGCTCCTACACAAAATGATACATGCATCAGTTGATACACCAAACATTTTATCCCAAATTAACATCAATATTCCATCAAGAAAATCAACAAGGAGGATGAACGACATTTTCTATATTAAAGCCTACCACACAAATACAGGATATTTTCCCCCTGTACCGCGAACATTAAGAAATTATAACATTATACATGGCTCTAATAATGTAATAGACATTTTTAATGACCAATTTAAACACTTCAAAAAAATGTATTACCTTTAATCATATTAAGCTGATTTTGTGATGAAACCCTTTATGTAATGAGAAGCAACATTGTACCTACCTAATCAGTGTCTCACCAGTACAGATGTGACAATAACAAATCGTTTATGAACATATTTGTATTTACCTTTTACCCATTCTTATTTGTTATTTACTTCTGCATATTTAGCTTATTCATTTTGTTACTATTTTTGTTATTATTATGTATTTAAACATCCATGCATGTAAATTCTTGGGCACCATGCCTGTTTTATGTACTTATAAAAATAAAAAAATAAAAAAAATAAAAAATAAAAAATAAACATTTTGATAACTTCCACTTTGAATTCATTTTGATAACGATGTTTATTTAAATACTTTGCAAGAAATAGCTCACATTTTCTTTAATATTTTACAATTTTAACTATTGAAACCGTTTTCCTCTTTAAGACTCGTGAAATGGATTCATAAAAATTTGCGAAAATTATAAACTACAAAATCATTAATTACCCCATATATTACTATAATGAGTCGTGAGAAAAACACAACATGTTATATTCAATGTGAATATGAATAAAAGTTTTTTAGTGACAGTGAATGAAGCATTCATATTCTGTTAAGAATGAACTCCGTGATGTTTATTTGTATTAAATATATAGGTGTGATTTGGACACAATGAAACACCAATTCCTGTTATCTCATCCCCTTCGTCACAAATGTTCTATTTTCAACCCCTAAGCCGGGTGTAAAAATAAGAGAAAAAGACGTCAAGCTTTAAATCAGGTACTTTTCATTTATTCGTTGAATATAAAGTAAGTTTCCCTTTCTCTCGCGCATTGTTCAATGCGGGGATGAAACAACGTGTTCTTTACATACGATGCGTCAAGTACATTTTTATCGTAAAAACGTGAGAGAATAAAATAGAAAGGCGACGCGCAATCTTTCATACGGGCGATACGACATTTTAAAAATTAAGCATTGATTTAAAATTTTGCATCTCCATTTTCAGGATGGATTGTTTTACAGAATTTGAATAATTCATCAATTTTCTAAGTAAATGTGAAGTTCTGTTCAGTTGTGTTATTATTTCAACACAGGCTGGCCATTTCACAGTACTTGAATAATAACAGAACTTTCACAGAAGTTGAATATAAAATTGTTAAAATTCTGTGAAACAAACCATTATAAATCTATAATTTGGTTCTATAACTCTTGAATAGTGAGCAGTGGCCTCATGAAAAAACGAAATATCGTTGTAATAGATTTGATGTTCGTTCGTCCTTATTTGGTAGCTACCTCTTATGGGCGAGCACCATTCAAGGTAAACAATGAAAAGGTTTGCGATATCTGATTCTTGAGTGCCTTTGTTCACTTCAAAGGGTCTATTTTGGGACCAGGGGTTAAGAAATATACGAAAAGAAATGCCCTCCTTTTCGTCCAACAATGAATTTTACTGTACAGTTATTTGAAATTGTTGCAGTTTACTATATAAAGATTCAAAAATAAATTTCAAAAAATACGTTATAAGAATAAAGTCATATACTACGCTGTATAAAAACAATCGCAAGTGGACTTGTATGAAATGATTGAAAAATAAAACGAAAAACAGAGAATGGAATAAAAGAGATTAATTCGAGTGTGAAAGGCCGGGATAAAAATTGGTGAACTATGTCATGGAAAGTGATGAAACAAAAACTTTATTAACTGGGTTAAGTAGTTTAGGTTAGGTTAGGTTAAATTTTTTTTCATGGTTTCTAATGACTTTATATAACTTTTCAAAAGTGTGTAAAATTTTCACTGTGTTGAGTTATCATGGAACCGCAGATTTTATATGTCGTCTTGCTCGCATTGATTGAAAAAACTACATGTAATATGAATGATGATTTATTTTTGTGTATAAATTTATTTATTATAATATGAAGTAAACGCAGACTTGGGTTAGGTTTTGTTGAAAAATAAATTCGTCAGAAAGTTAGTGAAATATTAATCTTACGAAAATCATTTGAAAAAAAATATTTTGGACCTGGGACAGGAATTAGGGTTAAACAGCTCGGTTGTGGAACGATTAGCGGGCCTCTGTGTTTCCTCCATCCTTCAACATGGGACTCTTTAAGGCCCGTGTTCACTCCTTCCCCTCATCAAAAAGACTACCCACACAGCATCCTCAAAAATAGGCCCTGAGGGAAATTATATTACTCAGGGCCTCCTGTGTGGAGTTGTGTTTCTCTTGCGCTACAAGTTCGTTTTGAATGAAAAAGATTAATAAAAAATGATTTTCAATTCACATTTCAGTTTTCAACACTACTTTTGAAATTGTCTTTTATAGCAAACTTCTATGAAGTCTGGTAAAAATATATTTTTTAATTTGCTTTTCACAGTATTATTATACGCTTCGAAAATGTTGGGCGAAATAATTAATTTTCCAGTCCACATAAACATTTCATTGTTACGGTGAATATTTTTAGGAAGTTCTATGATGTTTTAATCCAATTTTCGCGAGATTTTGGTAATTTGAGTAGACCCTCAAAACCATAACTGTAGGCGTTGGAATGTTGTGAAGTTTATTCAGCGTATAAATTACGCTTTGAAAAACATCGGTTCATTTATCCATTTCTTTAGCAGGTATGTTTTTTGGCATTGTGTTTATTTTTATATTTTTAATTTCCCGATAATTTTACAACAAAAAATTACATACGTATAAAATATAAAACAAAGGTAAGTAGAAGAGGAACCCACTTAGGTACTGCCTGTGTGTGGGTAGTATAATATTTTGTGGTTCTCATTATTTATCTCGTTCTTATTTTCTTTATTCGTTTTCCTTTGGTTATTTTTCTCTCTGGTCTAATATTGTTTGGTAATAAAAAAATATATAATTCATTGATAGTAAAAACATAGTTTTAAATAAAATAAAATAATATTAATACACAATCAAGCCTCAATTTTATAGTAACGGCATAAAAATATAAAATGGTTGTAAAGGACAAACATGAAATTTAATGATTTTTAACTTTTTTATTATGATAGCGGGTATTACATGCATTAATAAATAATAGTTATGATGCAATTATCCTAATTTTTTTACGTAAAATTTTATTAGTAATTTATTTTGGTAGAAGAATATATAGCTTTATTGGTTATGGTGCAATTATCATCGTACTAAAGCTGTTATTTGTTTGCATAAATTTGGCATTGTTCTGTCTTATTCTTTTTTCATTTTTTAATTATTTTTATTTTTAAGTACATTATTCATAATTTGCAGCAAAATTATTTTCAAAATTAAATATTTATGTTTCTTTGTATAATAAGTCAGTCGAAATTCTTTATTTCTGTTGCCACTATTACTGTCACATTGTTACTGTCTCTCCCCTCTGTCACCGTGTTGCTCAAAGTTCTTGGCACGTGACCCGCGCTGGCTGCACCAAACAGAATACTCAGTTGCGACGTGTGAAAAAAATTATCATCGTATAGTAAAAAGACACCTACATTTAACTCCAAATATGCTCTTAAATCGCCTGTTAACATCCTTCAGGTGCGTGCTGTCTGACCCTGTAGATAACTTTGATAATGTGCTTTTAGGTTATTTGTAAAGGCTTAAAAATGCATCAATAATTGAATAACGAAAAAAATTCATTTAATTTTAAGACTTTTAAGGTAGTAGGAAAAACTATTAATTTTTAGCATTTTTTGTAATCCTGGAATATTATGTTTTGATTAAAAA
Organism: Hesperophylax consimilis; assembly: GCF_061612785.1. Classification (NCBI taxonomy): domain Eukaryota; kingdom Metazoa; phylum Arthropoda; class Insecta; order Trichoptera; family Limnephilidae; genus Hesperophylax; species Hesperophylax consimilis. Next base: position 30,001,121 of record NC_142846.1, read on the forward strand.
ATAAATAGTATACAATAGACTGAAGTATACAAGTACAAAACATTTTATATTCTGTGTAAAAACGTCTCAAAAATAGGCAATATCTAGAAGTGAAAAGGTCACACTACATATTTTTAGGAAAATAAGCTGAAAATGTTATTTTCTCTTCCAATTTCATTTCGATATTGAAAACCGCCGCAAAAAGCACATAGGCTATGTAAAACCGATTGCTTTTGAAAATTGCACGGAAAAGACGTTCGTTACAATTTTTAACGCCAATACGTTCACCCTACCAAGAAATGATCATTGATCAATCCAACTCCGCAAAGTAGTTTTGTGCCGTTATTTGAAATCGAGTCAGCGCCGGGGGTAAATGTCACGCCCCTGTTAAAACTATTTGGATTTTTATTCCGAAAACGTGGATTAGAAACCATTAATGCAAATAGCTTGTTTCATTTTTAAATAATTTTGTCAAAGTGGTATGAAGGTTATACAATGTTAGATATTTCGGTGCTTCTTTTTCTTTGCGTGATAGGGGACTGTTGGTGGAGGTCAAGGTGGGATGCTGAGGATATTCTGCCAGTTGACGTCATCGAGAGTGACTTGGTTCGGCACAGTTGTGCCATAGGGAAACTAATGAAAAGGACCAACTTTTACGATGTTTTCTGTGACTTGAATATGTTCACATCTTCAATTTGGGAGGTGGGTTTGGGCGCCACCACCCCGGGAACCATTTATTGGATAACCGACACTTCTGCAATAGGTCACCCCAAATGGTTCGCCACGTTTTGTACCGGATCGGAAGAGGCTTGTTTCGGGTGACGTTTTGACTTTTCCAACCTGTCTCTCGACCCATCTCGTTGCGGTGCAGTGGGAAGGATTTATTCATTCTTCCGTTACTCTTGGACACATGATCCCTAGATTCCTACCCACCCATCTTATCCTTTTCCTTCGCAGAACTTCCTCTCCTTTATTTCATTAAAAACATCTTCCACACAGCATCCTAATGATAACATAAGCCCTGAGGGAAGTGATTTTCTTCAGAGTCAGTAAGGGGGTTAATTAAAAAAAAATAACACCAGAAAATGAAATCCTACGTTCAGAATCCTTTAGGCCCTTCTTGCCTTCAACTGCACACATGAATTGATGTCAGAGCCAATGCTACTTATATATACTTTGAATATACGTATATACTTTGAAAACTTCACTTCAATAAGTGAAGTTTTCAAAGTATATACGTGTACGTTACATGTTCTTGGAAGAGATGAATGTGCTAAAAATAAGAAAGTTTAATACGTAAAGCCAGGGAAGCCGGAAATGAACTAACAACAATAACGGAGACCCTTCCCGGGAAGTTGATCCTTTTTGACATGAAGCAGAAAATGATTTAAGTTTAAATGTGAATTTCCTACAAAAGGCGCCGAGAAGGATTTTGAACTACTGACTTATTAAATATTTATTTCTGTTATCTTTTTGTATATGAAACGGCACAAGAGTCCCAACTGCTCCAAACCGTCTGAAGCCAGAGATATTATGGCATCCCCAATTGGGGTATGTTGTGAGGCTGAAGATAGTGGAAAGGGCTAGGAGATGGTAAAGAGGAAGGTGGGGAAGTACCCGGCTGTTCAGATCTGGTCACCAAACACGGCCAAAGCCATTTCAAGCAACATTTCAATTCTGAATGGTGGTCTTACACCAAGGCGATACTGACATACTGAGAGTATCTTCCACTCTGGAACGTGCCACAAATATACTATATATCATTTTAAATGAGCAATTTGTGAAATAACACAAATTAATCAAATAAAATTTTCTTGCGCAGGCCGGGTTTTGAACCCGTGACCTCCGGATTACTAGTCGAGAACATAATACCTTATACCCCATAATGCTTTACCCCTCGACTACGGAGGCCGTCTTACCCTTTGATGGCCTTAGTGGTCGGGAGGTAAGATTCTTGACTAGCAATACGGAGGTTGCGTGTTTCAAAACCCAGCGTGCGTAATTAAATTTTATTTTTATTTTGCAATGTTTCATTATTTATTTATTTTAAATAATTATTGCCCAAGTTATTTGGAGAATTAACTTCCAATTGAAATACTCTAGACTAAAGACAGCGTCCTCACCTGACAGATCTCTGTTCTAAATGTGACCCGTACTTTTAAATGCAAATATACTATCTTGACCATTCAAAGGAAATATGTTAGTTGTCATTCTTAATACGAATAGCACAGCACGGTTTGTACTAAAATATACAATTAACTTGTGGGCATTTAAAAAAAACTTAACGCGTACTACCGTCTTACCGTGTAGCTTTTCTCACAATATATTAAATGTACAGCAGCATTTTAAAACTTCTTCACGCAAAGTTTGTAGTCAATTCCCTTATGAACTTCCCAGCCAATAGTGGCCGTACTGTAACAAAGGTGACTGTATTTTTCTGCTCCGTACGAGTTGCTGCAATAAAACGAAACTGTATTCTGTTCAACTGAATCATAGGAAAACCAATGTACGTTCCACTACAATAATCTGCGCGAGACACAAAAATATTTTTAGCAATGTTTTCTCCATACAAACTATTTTACTATTTTAATTTTATTTTTATTTTAACAAAATATCTACAAAACATATAAATTCTTAATAATGGTGTTAAAATGAATTTCATCATCATCATCACACGGAGAAAAATGGGTACAGCTTTTTATTATCGAAATTCTGTTCAAAATGTGACTCCATTACCATTTCCTAGTAAAATTTAAGCCATTCAGAATATATCTGAACACGTATTCACACAATTGGCCTTGTCAGAATAAATATAATAGATTTATGTACTTTTTTATGATTTATCTCTAAACATATATAAAAAATTGTTGTACCGTTTTATTTTACACTGAGTAATATATAATATAATATATATATATATCTATATACAAAATAATTTTCTTTTATACTTTTTCCTTATTTACATGTATAAAAATATTTTAAATTGTTATCTACCAGTCAATTTATTAACATTTAAACCTGCTAAACTACTTATCTGTGAGAAATAGTTAGGATGCAGGCGAATTCTCAAGTTATTGTTTTACAAAATTACCTTTTAATTATTTGTCTGTATCTGTGTTTTCTCCTTAAAGAAATAAATAAAATAAATGTATTTTCATCTTTAAGAATACGTGTTTTAAAACTTCCTCATAAGATAGTCGTGCTTTAATGACAGTTTTTTTGTTTTTAATTAAATATGTCAATTTGTCAATTCGTTATTGGCTTCCAGTCTTAATTTTAACAGAAATCGAATAACTAGATTAAATAAAAGATTTTTAATAAATGAACAATATTTTATATCAGTGAGTTTTCTCCGTGCAATTGGCCGGTAAGTGGCTTTTGTCAGTTGGCAACGAGTCGAGTATAATTCCTTGGCTGGATAAGTCCTCCATCACGACACAAGTAGTATTTCTAGTTAGTATTGGTTGCTGGAGATTTTCAAATATTGTCAAGTTATTTTTAATCTGAGAATGTTGGCCATTCTTTTTAATATCACAAGGATAAGATGTTTATAAATGTCTTTGATATAGAACAATCTGTTTGCTTGTATTAATATTTTGAGATATTAATTTTGCACCAGTCCTACAAACGGCTGTTTGCGGAGACAAGTTCAATGGTGCATGGCATTGGTTAATAACACACGTGTTGACGTGTTTGTTCGCTTTGTCTGGCATTGAATAATGTGTTTGCAGTATGGCTTCCTGTCCAAGCACAACTAGAAGAATAAATAAATGCGCTATAGACTAATATACAATGTGGCTTTCTGATAATCTAATCTGAGAGCAATATTGTTGGATATTAATCGTACAGAATATGGTATATTTGTCTTTTATCAGCGTGCTGAGATTTACAAAAAAATATGTCTTTAAATTATTTCATTTCATTTATTTATTTCACGCCTATTAAGGCTTTTACATACATATATATAAAAAATATTTACGAAATTATACACGAAAATAGTGCAGAAAACGACTATTTAAAACAATTGCAGAAAAATAAATATAATGTCAAAATATCACTGAACTCGATCTACACAACATGCAGGCACAAAACATAAAAAATCCAAAATATTTTTTTTCTGTTTCAGTTGACAAAATTATTATGTGTAAGTCAAATTAAATACCTTTATTAAAATATTCCACTACTTGATGAATAAAACTTCAATAGGGTATGCTTATATATTGAAATTGAAGTACTAAATAAATCAACACCATCGTAGTATTCGTTTCCTAGTTGTTGAATCCGTCGCATAGGAGTGTGATATTGGGACGTTGATATAGAATTGCTACATTAATATGGTAAGTACTGTCTTGTAACCGACCTGTTTGGAGTATGAAAAGAGATTACATATAATAAATCAGGGGTATCAAACATTGAATTATTGATTTTATACAAACAGGTTAAATCGGAAATAATTCTACGATCAAATAATTTTATTAAATTTAATGAACAAAGTACGTTATCATAATTTAGGTTTTCTCTAGGAATGCCTATTTTAAAATTTACATATCTTAAAAATTTATTTTGGATTCTTTCAATCGCATGGGAATGAACCTCATAATTTGAGGACCAAACCGTGGAATTGTATTCTACATGACTCCTTACAAGTGACATATATAATGTTTTTACAGTATTGACATTATTGAAATCACTAGATACTTTTAAAATGAATCCCAACATTTTCCAAGCTTTATTGGTTATTATTTCAATATGCTTGATAAAGTTAAGTTTCGTGTCAAACCAAATACCAAAGTCATTAATTTCCGAGACAGATACTAACGACATATCATGTGTTTCTTCATTTTTCTTAGTCACGAAAAAAAATGGTCATAGATTGGTTCAAAACTGATATAAAACTTACGCAATGTATTTAGGTATACGAACTGAACATGAAAATTTTCCTATCTGAAATATTACAATCTTAGTCCAATCGTGTAGTGACATTTGTCGAAAGTAAACGATTTAAACTGTACTTATGATTAAATAAAAATAAAAAATATTTACTTAGAAGCGTTCAAGAAACTTTCGTCTAAATTTGAGCTACAGAAGCAATTTTATTTTAAAATGCACAATTTTATTCGCGAGAAGCGTAAAACGATAAAAGTAAAAGATTCTTGGTTTTATGTAAATTCTGATAAAAAAATCCGCTCTAACAGACTAAATTAAACACACCACCGCCATAAAATTTTATTCATATTCCAGAGATTAACGTTTTTATCTGCATAAATTAAGCTCTCATATGTTTTGGCAAAATGAAAACCTTTCCTGATAGGTAATTAAAAAAGAGATTAAACAAAACACCATAAAGCCGAAAAGCCCGCAGAAGCTAGTTAGTTACTTTCAACTTTAATATGTCGCCTGGCTGTGACTATTATTGCAACAATAATAATGGAGTTGCGCTACCAGAAGTGCATACTGGAAAAGAGAAAACAGATGCTCTGTAGGATTTGCTGGCGAATCTATATTCCCGGATAATACTTGCAGAAAGATCTGGCTTCAATCCAAAGTCGAGCTTAAACGAGTATCATGCTCACAGGCAGTTGTTAAACCACATACGGAGTACAGATGGAATTGCATTCAAATTCACCGAACAAATTGAAATACAAAACACAATTGAATTTAGAAAGCATGCTAGAATGAAAATGATAAAGGAATAATCAGTGTTTTAATATCTCCAAACGGAGTGCAATATTATTAATTTTGTTTGTGCAGTTCGTTGTAGACCAAGCGGCTTAAATGTTGTGTGTGCTAATCTGATTGTAGACCTTTGTTATAGGTGAACATCGAATCGTATAACTAACGGCATATTACTTTATGTTTACAATTTGGGAGGCGGTTTAACCAACACCTCTGCCATAGGCCACCCCAAATGGTTGGCTACATAGACATATGAATATTAGCAGACCTGCCCTAAGTGATTAAAAGCGTATTATTCCCCACTCCCCATACCGGTTCCATTGGAGCCGGCTGGGCTCGCGTATGGCTTTCCGTGAATCTTGAGAATGTGACGTCATCATTCTTGTTCGAACTAGCGTCGAGCTATGGTCGAGGCATTTTATGAAATAACACGGCAAAATAGTGGCTTGTGATATGAAAACTTGTAAAAATAGATGTGAAAAAGAGAATAAACCCAATTGTCGTATTACATTCCATATGTAACCATCATTTTAAGCTTATTCACGTCGTATAATATGAATCAGTTGTAGAAACATATACTATCACATCGAGCCAACATTGGTCGTATGTAGCGATTCTCAAGTATGCGCATCGTTGTTACTGGGAAGAAAATTATGAACAGTGTCTTAACTAAATACGTAAACAAAATATTCGACTCTGAAAATTGAAGAAATTTTTTTTGCAGAATTTGGACTTCGCAAATTTGTTCATAACGTGGCGAGTAATTTGCGCTCCCATGTAAAAATTTCTATTCATTCAAAAGCAGATTTTACTTTTAAGAACTAAATGGTGATATTATAATGCGAGATGCCTATATACTGTCAGATTGATTTATTGACGAATCGCAGTCAGCTTTACCCCCTTCGTTCTTTAACAGTTGATTTTACCCCTCACCTTTAATTTCTAGTCTATATATTCATATGTCTGTGGTTGGCTACGTTTAATGATTTAGCAGCGGTGCCCGGATTCATCGGATAAGGTGTGTTTAGGATGCGCTTGCCCTCCAGCTGCGTGGCGTGACAGATCGAGAGAGGCTGGTTTGGAAGACCTTTGATCTCTCCAACTGATCTCTCGCCCGTCGTCTTGCGCCGTTGTGGAAGGGATATGTTCATATGCAGAGATGTGCTTTATTTCAAATAAATCCATTTCAAATGGAAATGCAAAATGCAAAATGGGTATTTTCCATTTTGCATTTTTAATGCTTTTCTAAAAACCATTTTGCATTTTGCATTTTAAATGCTTTTTTCAATGCATTTTCCATTTTAAATGCTTTTTTGCAACATTTTTCCTACTATCTCCACTCATCTTTTTTTCATAAGCCCCAAATATCAGTCGCTCCTCAACCTCGCTATGAGAGATAATTTACATTTGTCAAGTTGCTCCCTGGTAGGAGCCCTGGCAATTGAGTGATACCATTACAAAAATACTCAACATGGGGCCATGACGCTTTAATATTAAATGATAGAGAGCAGTTTCTATGTTTTTATGTTGGCAACATTAGTCCCGCGCAATTTTTTTGTGGTTTCATAATCTGCAGTCGTGGTGTTTTTGGATTTACCATCATGTAATATGTTTGTTCTACATTTGTCCATTATTAAATGGCAAAAATGGTTAAAAATTCTATAATTATTTTGATTGTTTGGCCCGAGAAACCATTTTGCATTTTCAATGCATTTTGAAAATAGGTATTTTGCATTTTGCATTTGAAATGTCTTTCTAAAAACCATTTTGCATTTTCAAATGGAAAAGTTTTGACCCATTTCCATTTTGCATTTCAAATGGTTTCGGGTACCCATTTTGCAAATCTCTGTTCATATGTCCGTCACTCCTGGACACACTGATTCCTACCCAACCCTCGTACTTTTTACCTTCCCAAAACTTCCTTGAAATGAAAGACTTGGGTTCGATCTTTAATAGTCGTTTTCTCAGGTTCTATAACGCTGAACCTATTGAAATTTTGTAATCGTTCTAAAAATCATGGTCTAAAAAGATTTCAATATCAAAATCTGCATAAAAAAGCATTTGTTTCTTACGGGCACAAATGAAAGACTTGTGTTCGAACTTTAAAAGTAGTTTTCTCCGGTTCTAAGGCGCTAAACGGATTGAATTTTTGGTAATAATCCGTTAAATAATGAAACACGAAGTCACCAATCAACAACGGTTAGTTCACTATTTCGAAATCCCCAATAAATTTTTTTGTATACCAAATAATTATAAGCAATAATTAGTCGCCTGAAATATCAATACAAATTTAAAATATCTCCCGAGTAAAAATAATATATGTAAAAAAATATACATGATATTTCAAGCGACTAATTATTGCTTATAATTATTTGTTATCCTTTATGATATGCATAAAACCTTGTCTTAAAAACATTATTTTATCATTAAAAAATAATATTTTTGTAATTCGTTGAGATCCGAAATTTATTCCAAACTGAAAGTGATTTTTTGTAATGGTGTGGGTTTAATTACGCATATAACCTACTTTACTGCTTTTTGCGCCTGTTATTTAACCCTTTAAGGTTTAGTGCTCACCTTACTTCGAAGGCATTAAGCACTAAGAACTTCTTTTTGGTTAACGAAAAAAATTTATCGATCCCATTTCACTGACTTGGCAAATAAACTGAACAAACCTTTTTTCTGTAAGATGGTCGACAACACAGATCTAAGAAAGTTAACAGAAATTACTATAAACGAAAAGGTTCAAGGCTCTTTTTTGTTTCGTTTGTGTGTAGAACTAATGATTATTCCCTTTTGACGAATTTGCTTAAAATAACAAGCAGGATTCTGGATTTATATTTTCTGGACGCAATTGCTCAACTCTGCAGTAAATTACCGTTAGCCCCAAGGGATTGTGGTTACAATTCTTTTGTAACAAACCCAATGAAGCGAAAATACTATTCTTTTTGGATGTAACCACAACATAAAGTAAAAGAGCAGTCACTAAGCTGAAAGTTTTAAAAAATAAATCTTTATTTCATTTTTCCTTCAAAATTTGTACTGTTTGAATAAAGAAGCACTTTGTGCAGTGGTTCAAACTGTAAAATTAAATTAAATTTTGTGGTCTGAACTTTTTGCGAACGTCTTTGAAGAGTCCACTAAAAATACAATACAATAAAGAATAATTTAAATCATTTACGACTGATTTGATATTTCCAATATACAAAAGAATTTTTAAATGTTGTGTTAGTTTGAAATAAAAATCATAAAGAAAAGATTTTAAAGTGAATAATTTGGTATTTCTAAAAATGTAAATATCACAATGTATGTATGTTGTTCTTAATGTGAGGAACATCGATATATCATCGATATATCGTGTCTTGCAAAATTTGTTTGAATAATTCGACCTACTAACATGTTGATAAATTTTTTGGTAACCCAATTTTTGAAATAAATAATTTTGGTTTCGGTGTCATTTTTAACGTCCACACGCCCTGTCTAGAGTTTGTTAGTTAATAGGCAGAAGTAATTGATCTGGGAGTACTTCTATCGTGATTGCGTTTTTAAGGCATCAAATTGTCATAGGTGGGGGCATTCAAAACATCTAAATCTGTTGGCAGAATTTTAAAAATCTCTCAAAACTTCGTCTGCGGTGAAGTATTGCGGTGAAAAATATAACTGGACACAAAGCAAGGTACCCGTTTTAGTCACTAATAAAAGTCAGGATTTCTGATTTTCCCACGATTATCATTTGATACATGAGTCATACTATGAACACACGATACGTCACCGTATTTACACAGACATATGAAGTCCATACGTAGGAATATCTATATTACTTACCACATTTACTAGGTAGGAACCTTTATTCATCATGGTTGATATCATGGGCATGTGTATTATGAAGTTATCTGCGCTCCATACTGCTGACAGACCAAATCATGATAAATTAAAATTTTCTTTAATTTAAAAAATAAATTATACGTTAAGTCAAAAATGAATACTTTTGTATTGGAATAAACGTTAAATCTATTTTACTTATATAATATGTCTAGCATGCTAGATATAAAGAGTATAAGTAAAAATAAATAGATTATAAATTATTAATCTTTTTCAATCTCTGGGACAATTTTTACGTGGTTTAAAAATAGTAATAAAACTTAAAAATACATTTCAATTAAAATTTGCATTTGTTACTTAATCACACTGTAAAATTTATCACAGTTTATAAATTTGAAATCGTTCTCCTGAAAAAAAGTTGTTTTTTACTTGTACTAGAAAATTTTAATTTTACTTATTAGTTTTGGCTTTAGGCGTTTAGCGTATCTACACTTCTGTAACGTCACATAACATTTCATTTAGTTTATTTGATTTTATTTGACTGTTCGAGCGAAATATTATTATTTAAAGTAAATACGTAGTGCATTGAGAAGAAAGTGAATCATTCAATGTGAAAAAAGTACCTAACGGACTAAAATAACTTAGTAACTTAAGGTTTATTGCTGGAACAAAATAAATCTGCCAAAAAATGTGCCAATACCATTATAGAAATAAATTTAAAATCCGAGTATTCGTAAATAAAAATCAAACAGACAGAAATGATAAAAATATTCTTAAATGAACACACATCACGATTTCGTATTTTTATATCGACACAAACTGCAATTTAATTGTTTTCGCCAAAATTTTTATAAAACTTAAATGCATTTTTTAAAAAAAACTGCGATGCTTATGTTTTTTTAATTAAAACTCATTTTCTTATTGATTTTGTGAATTAGTAGATTCCGAAAAAAAGAAAAAACATCAAGTACCCATCACAAAAATCCATGTCTTGTGATCTCATGAAAGACCAATTGAAACACATGCCAAAAGCGTTAATATCATGTAAAGCGATATATTAAATACATAATGTGTCTCAGCGCAAGACCTTTCACAGACTACTAAAAGTAATACTTAGTTTAAAAGACGTGGACTCAATCACCCAAAAGGATTAATACATTGAGACAGGTGCAAGCCCCAGGAAGAAACTTCTGCCGAAATGAGCCAAAATAAATGACAAGTAATTTCGTACTGGATAACTCGGTACATCATCGTAATGTTGGAGCGGATAGGGAACTCCGGTGAGATGAAGCGACGGTGATAAATTATGCAAACTAAAAATAGTCAAATTCAAGCGCGAAAAGGGAATTGAGTGACAACATTGTCAAATGGGAAATATTTTATCTACTATTTGTCGATTACGGCAGATCTCTTTTGTCATAATTTACAATTTACATCCTAATGCGTGTTTAATTAGTGTTTTCTGTTTTGATGATTGATTTTTGGTGTAATAAACCATGTTGCGCTGCCTTTATTTCTTCTTAAGCCAACGTTTACATCCTAATGCATGATTAATTTGTGTATTATGTTTTGATGATTTATTTTTGGGGTAATAAGCCATGTTGCGCTTCCTTCATTTCTTCTTACGCCAACGTTTACATTCTTATGCGTGTTTAATTTTTGTTTTATGTTTTGATGATTGATTTTTGGGGTAATAAGCCATGTTCCGCTTCCTTTATTTCTTCTTACGCCAACGGTTACATTCTAATGCGTGTTTAATTTTTGTTTTATGTTTTGATGATTGATTTTTGGGGTAATAAGCCATGTTGCGCTTCCTTTATTTCTTCTTATGCCAACGTTCCGGACAGCCTTACAATGTTCATCATCGGGACCGACTGCCTTATTGCTCTCCCCTCTCCTTTATTCAACATTTCGGACAACCTCGAAGCGTCTATCATCAGAGCAGTTGTGACGGATTCTGCAAGGCCTATGCGGTCCGAAACGTGGGAGAAGGCGTTAAAATCGAGTTCAATCATCTGATTTTGATAAATATACGTTTGGCGGTGAAAATATTGAATTTAAAAGAATTATTTTTGTAACATTGTACAGGGTTGAATCAAGAAGTTTGTTAAGATTTTTTTTAGTTTTTAATTTGTAATCACTCCTACAATAGTCGCCTCTACTACTGACAGGCTAATCTTAGCGTGTAAAAAATCCCATATATTAACACAATAAATAGAGTAAAAATAAAATAAAATAACGCAATAATTTTTTTAATGTTTAATTGGCTTGCAAATGTTGGAATTTACAACCTGATTAAATAGAAATTTCAACAATATTGTATATTAAACTGTTATATTTTGTCTTTGTTAGAAGCCAACTTTATTACAATTCGTAGCCAACAACTTTGTAGCCAACATTACAATGTTTGTGTACAAGCTGTTCAAAGAATACAAAATAATTTCTAACGTTATCTTGGTTTTAAAATGGGGTTTTCAGCAATTTTGTTGAATTGCAACACTCTTTTAAATTAATTGAATATGCATAAATTGTGGCACAGAAGGATTTTTATCTAATTTGTGCATTTAATTGTCCAGAATTGCTTGCATTGATAAGCCTTCGGATACCATTACGTAATAATAGAAATTGGGATTTATTTCATTGCAGTAATTTTGGGACTAACTACCAAATGTATTCCTTATTGCCCAGAATACTTAAGAAAGGAAATAATTATACCGAATTAGTGGACATCTTCAATTCATCACTCAAATACAAAAGTTTTTTTTATTTAGTTACGTTTGATAAAAGGTGTTTAATTTTTAATATTCACATCGTAAAAATTACACAATGCACGCCTCTAAAAAGGCAGTTAATAATTTAATTAATAAAATAATTTCCCAAATTCATTTTAAACGAATTAGCAAGCTAAAAACTTTCTTTCTTGAAAATTATGAAGGTCGTTATTAATTTTAGGTTTGTTCAGCAGGTTATCAAGTAAAGCAAATGGATTGCAAGTATATGAATGATTGATACAAGTTAACAAAGGTTTGAATAAAACTTTCTGATTAATTTATTTTGCAAACAAAAGAAAATACTTTGCATGGATTTGAGGTAAAGTTTTATAAGTAAAATATTACTACACATCAATGGGGCTATATTATGTATCGTAACTTGATAATATTATTATCACATTTCGCTTTGATAATTTATTGAATATTAATTAGTACGTACTCAATAGACCAATATTTACATTAATTTAACTATACTATAAACATGTGAGTCGTGTAAATTAGTTAGTGGCCTCCGTGGTCGGGGGGTAATGTCATCGACTATGAATCCGTAGGTCGCGGATTTTTTCCTAGGGTAAGAAAGACAAATTCATTAATAATTTAATTTTATATTTAATTCATACAAAATAATTAACAGTATCAGTTCCAGAATGGTAGAGTTGAAAAATTGTATGAAATGGATTAAGCAGTGATTTGTGACCAGATCTGAATTACTACATACTTTTTAGTCTTCTCCTACCTTATTATTCCCCTTCTCATACCCTTCAACTTCACAACATACCATAATTGGGGATTCCATAGTTTCTCTGGCTCCAGACTTGAGAGTGCGGTAAACAAAAAAAATACAAATAGGCAAAACACCATTCACCAAATATTGTAACGTTTTAAATAGATCGGTAATGAAAATACACACTACGGCTTTGATTTATACTCTCGTTCAAAAATATATATTATAGCTCAGTATTTTTTTTTTCTCTTATTTGTACTTGAATTTACTGCTCTATTTCTGTAACTTAAGTGGACCTACGGATATGTATTCACACAGTATTATCAAAAGTCTGTGATCTTTTGTTTACATAAATAAACTGATATATTACATTGTGGGTATTACGTTCAAAAGTTATTCCATTAAAATTAAATATTCATGTAGCCTTTTAGAAAATTTCAATAGGTGTCCCATATAAATAAAAATTGCATTTGTTTATCCGAGACACTATATAGGTTACAAATAAATTCATTAGATCTTTGTAATCATTCAAAAAGATGGTAGCCAAAATTTTGGGAAAAATTAGATGAAGATAATATTCTTATTAATTCTGAATTTAAAATAAGCGATCGGCAAAACCGACGTAACATAATTAGGTACCAATAGCCGAGTTGGTTGATCGTTAAACTTGTAAAACAGATCTTGAGTTCAATTGGCAGTTGAGACCGTTACCTTTTTATTTTTCTGTGTGCTGTTCTGTTTTATATTTCATTTAAATTTATCTTCAGTAAACAAACTTCATAGAGAATGATTTGTCTCACCAAATACAACAATAAAAAATTAAACACGACCTTCATCGTCTTGTTTCAAAATCGTAATTTCTATTTATTAAAACAAATTACGGAATGAAGCCTTTCTTACATATCTGAGCAGTATTATGAGGGAACAGTTCAACGAGTTTGTCAGACGAATCTAATATAACGAAGCTCTATGACTCAGTCTCTGATACCGTCCCACTCCATAGTTGCCATTAATTGGTATGAGTAATTAATGTTTTGTACCGCTAATGATTTTCCACGTACATTTTCAAAGAATTTTGAACTCTCACGCATTTTAACATTGCTGTAATTAACTCCCCGATGCTTAAATACAAGTCAAACACACACATTTATTTAGTGTTCGGGTTTTATTCGAAAAGATTTGTGCAAATATAGCTGTAAGCAGTGGTGATGCTCGTTACACATTAGTGCCCTTTGTGTGTTTAGCGATAAATTGTTTTGGAATAGATTAAGGTTTCTGAAAAAAAAAAGTTGTAATAGTTTTATTTGCGAATTTTTGCAGTGAACTAAAATTTAAAAGGTGAAAAGATTTTCGATATTCTTGGTATGTAAACAAAGTTTTTTTTTATCTGAAATGTACCTACCAACTTGTTTTGTTGTTTGTGTTATGGCGATAAATAATTTTTCCGTATTTCTCATAAATATTAGTTTATTTAAATTTTAAAAGTATTTGGGCTTTTATACAAAAAAATAATATACATTCCAAAAACCACTAACGTAGACAAAAAATATAAATAAATTAAGTATTTATAGTTTGTCTTAAAATTCATTTAACGTGATATCGTTGTGTAACATTTGGAATCAGACCGCTAACAATAACACTCCATATGTAGACAACGATACGGTTTAAGTTCTGATATATGCAAAACATCGCCAAAAGTGTGTTTTATTTTATTTTCTGAAGTTAAGTCACAGTTATTTTAATGTTTTACGATCATTTTCTAAAGAACTTAAATTTCCATATTATACAATAAAACTATAACCGAAAATGGGTTCGTCAGTAAGAGATTTTAAACATAAAAATTTTTTTTACAGATCTTATACTTTGTTTTTTTCTGGGTTTATAAAATGTCTAAAAATATGCTCCATTATTTCAATGTGTTCTACACGTAGTATTTATTTAAATAACCTTAAATAATAATAAGCGATCAAATTTTCAAACCAAAAACACATGTCTTTGTGTATTGGACAGACTACAGTTAAATTTATATTAAAATGTATATCTCGACGACATAATTGATGAAGTCGTGTAAAAACAATAATCGGCGTGCGGCCTATTATGATGGATGGACTTACGGTCGAATTTGCCCTAGCAAGTTTATAAATTTGATCTTTCCGTGGAGTTTATTTTAATTATTTCTGATGAAAGTATTACTAAAATCACAGATGTTTCTAGAAGAATCCTTCGGAAAGTTAGTAATTAATCGCGTAGAAAAATAAAGTCTGGAGCTTACTGCTAATTTTATACTTGAAAAATGTTTTATAAAATTTTCAACATTTGATGACAAGGTGTTGTTTTTATTAATCTCATGCATATTATCGCTAGGAATTTGTTAAATTAATTAAAATGTTAGCCTTGAGCGAGCCCCCGTTATTAGAGTTTTTTGTCACCTTATTTAGTATCTGTTGTCTGTCGTGGTTACAAGCTAAATTAACTACTGTTTTGGTCAAACTACTTTTTACATAAAACAATTTTTGTTTTTTTAACCAATTTTCTAAATAATTTAATTCAATTGAATTTAAAACACCACAAGCTTGTTAAATAAACACGTCATTAATTTTCAAGTCCATTGTTAGCGCTTGAAATAAAAGCTTCGTAGCAAGAAACAATTTTCAACGTAGTTTGGCAAGATAAACACGATATTGTATCTCTAGTTACTAGTCTACGATACTTTTTAAAGCTCTAAGAACGAGTTTGCGGTCGTTTTCCAAATAAAGTCTGTTGTCAATCTTAAAAGCTTCTATCAAATATCAGAAAGTTTAAAACCACCGTTCAAAGAGGTAAAACGTTATGTTTGTTGTTTCAGTCAGAAAGCTCTCTCGTGAAATTATTGACTATTCAATGGTCTGACATTTTGATTGGGGAGGTACTAACACAAATAAACGAAAATCATCGTATTTACTTTGAAGGATCACGCTATAAAAACTTTAATTCAATCAATTTGATGACGTCTACGGCTGAGCGGGGGATTTTGAGTATTAGCTCTTACCAGAAGGTCGCGTTTGTAGGGTTTAAATAAATTTTGTTTATTTAATAAACTGGAAATTACTCTTATTAGGCCCTAATGAAAAACCCTTCAGAGCAGAAATGTCACTTGAAATTGCTTTACTTATGTTTAGTGATCTTCTTCACTTCCACCATTAAAAAAATTCTCAAATAGATATTGCTATCAAATTTAATTTGTAGAACTCCATTTTAATTTCAAATTTATTATGTTATATATTTAATAACATTGTTGTTCAATTTACAAAAAAAAATAGTAAAAAATGTTGCACGCTCGGTGTTAATATTATAAGGATCTCTTTGCCAAACTTCGCTATTTTCTTATCATTAGTAATGTGGTTAAAAATAAACATGTCTCAGAAAATTAAAAAAATGCTCTCGCACAAAACTGTCACTTGAAAAAGTGTTGAAAATACTTTTAGTGAAATATCTGCTGAACATAAATAGAAATTTAATGTGTTATACCGGATCAACTCCGCATAATGCATGAATTTAATGTGTTATACCGGATCAACTCCGCATAATGCATGAATTTAATGTGTTATACCGGATCAACTCCGCATAATGCATGAATTTAATGTGTTATACCGGATCAACTCCGCATAATGCATGAATTTAATGTGTTATACCGGATCAACTCCGCATAATACATGAATGAAACTTCTTCACGCGAAGCCTACTTGAAACGCGCGAAGCCTGATTGCCATTTCCTGTATCGAGTAATATTATATAGGAAAGCTCCGAAGGGTTGCGTTCAAAGCTCCATTGAAAACTGGAGAGACTTTCATACTCAACAAAGCGCACGCGTTCAGGTATTTTTGATGTTCTATATCCGGATATAGAATTATAAATTACACCAGTAATGGAGTTAATTGCTTTACAATTTCTTCAAATTTATTCTAATCAATGAATTTAATTTTTAAATACGTAATAATTTACTGAAATCACTGCAGCATTGGATAGAATTTTATTGGTACACTAATTATTACATCCACTAATAAAAAAGCACTCCATCTAAAAAAAAAATAATACCGCTAAAAATTAAGATGTTGACTTTTTAATTGTTGATTATTTTTATTAATTCCTTGTTAGTTTTTATTCACTTGCAATAGTATGTTTATCCATATTTATTGTTATTAAGTTTAATTTGTAGAACTCCATTTTAATTTTTATTTTTTATATATTCAATAATATTGTTATTGGGTTTATAAAAACAGTTTATTTTTAAACAAGTTCTGCTGTGTAATTATTATTACGCGTGACAGCTGTTTCGCCCTCTGAAGGCATTATCAAACTGTGGGTAGCCCACTTACAGACGATACATTTATATTATTTCTAGGTAGGTATTTTAATTTCAATTACTGATTTCTTAATTGATTTTTGAATAAAATATTAGAAATTATTAATGGTTAAAAAAAAAAAAAAAAAAAAAAAAAAAATTATCCATATTGTCATTTGAAATTTTTCATTAAATATGACATTTTATACTGCTATATTAAATAAAAAATTTCATGTTTTAAAATATTTTCGCAATTAATTATTTGTTAATTCTGTCTCTGAATCATTGCTTACTGTAAATTGAAAATTGCCTTACATACATCTACGCCATTATGTTATTAAAATAATTAATATTCAAAATGTGGCTAATATTTGACTTTCATTTCTTACAATTATTACTTAAACCATCAACCATGTTGGTATATAAATTTAAACATAAATTAATTCTTTTTATGTTTTAAACTATCGAAAAAGTAAATAAATTCGAATATTATATTGTTATGACGTATAATTAACTAATTAGAAACTGGAAAGAGAGTGGAATAATACATGTACATATTTCAAAAATGTAAAAAGTGTTTTCATATCGATTAGTTTAGTCAGTATACCGACACAATTACTTCTTTATCAACCAATTTTCACCAGTTAATTACCAAGGTATCTTGGTAAATGCTATCAAATCCACACTTCAAAATTAAATCACTTTACAAATTTATAATATTTCATTTTGCATAGTCCGCATTAACAAATTTAATTAACATTTGAGAATCTAAGGATTTAAGTAAACAAGTTGTGTAGATGGTGAAAAAAGCCACTGGGGTTGTTTTGCTTTTGTAGGAGTGTCGACGAGAACAAAATAGTACATCTGTCGCTTGTTACATTTGGCACGCAAGTTCTTTTGGCAAGAATGTGTTGTGAAAAAAAACAAATTTCAACAGCTACTTTTATCTTTGATCCACTGACTCACTTTTTTTGGAGTAAAATAAAGGCTTGCATGCGTAATGCATAAAATGATATCTTATATAGTAGGACTAGTTATGAATATACATTAAAAAAGGTGAGTTGACAAAATATAAGTTTTCCATATTTCACAATGCACATTATATTGAACTTCCTTTTACTATACGCTACTACAAGCATCCCCAAGTAAATAAAAATACCTTGGAAAAATATAATGCTTATAAACTTAATTATTGAATCAAACGCCTTTAGTACTTTTTGTCTATTTTGAAGACGGAAGTTGCACCCAGTATTATGCAGTACTTAAGAAAGATGGGGTCCATCTCGACGTTTTTCCATTTTTCAATTCTACGTCGACCACTAAGGAATCAGTTTGCGTGAGAATGTATTAAAGAAAATCAATTAATTATTATCAAAGATTTCCATATTTGCTGAATATTTTTTTATTCGGGTGCTCGTTATATTATTAAAGGTAGTAGTATTTAACATTAAAATAGTGAGCATTTTTAAATAGTTAATTTTGAAATTAAGTTCATCCAGCCAACGCGGTTTGAGAAAAGTAATTTGTAATATTTCTGCGAGTACATCCTTTGAAGCTTTTAGCAGACACTTCTCGATTATAAATTTGCATAACATCTCCCTGGAACTTTGCAAATATCAAAGTTTGCAATGAAAACATCATTATAAGTTGAAACCGAAGTGATCAACTTACTTATGCCATCTTAGAAACTGTCTGCCTTCCTTCGACCAAAATCATTTCAAATTATTAATAATCAAATCAGGTTAAATAATTTAATTTCAGCATGCTGAAATGAAGTTTCCTGATAAAACACAGATTTCAATGAATGAAATGATTTCAATGAAGTTTCCTAATAAAACACAGATTTCAATGAAGACATCGTCTTCATTGGTACTGTAAACTAATACTCAAAACACAAAGATTTAAAAAATTTCATTAGTAAATCTGTAATTAAATTTGCATCGTTGAAGTGTGGCAAATACGGATCATACTGTATGGATGTGTATATTTATAAAATACAGGATAAGAATAATTGACTTAGCATAGCGAAGTCTACTTTTAACTTGATCGTTTTGCATTTCATCTTAATTTGTTTGTACGTTCCGTGTTCGTTTCTGGATGTTGGCCATCATGGTTCCGTAAAAATCTGAGAGGTGAAATCATCGAATCTATTTGAACTTTTTAATGAACAATTTTTCAATATTACGGTACCTACCTGCCTGAAAAAGTTTTAAAAAAGAATTGTCATTTAAATATCGAAGTTACTTTGGACAAATTGTTTAATTAATTATTAGAAAGAAAAAAAGATTACTTAAAATACTTGGTTCAAAATTAAGTAGGCTGATATTTAAGTACCTACATAGTAAATACTTACAAGTTGTATTGAATGTTTGACTTTGATTTGTTTGTTATTTCTTCTTCAAAAGTTGCAAAATTATATATTTATTTCTCCATGCCCTCCAAAACCGAAAAGATAAAAAAATTAGGTATTGGAATTATGGATTAACAAAAAAAAATTCTAACTTTTAGAAGAGATGTAAAAAAACTTCGAGACTACTATTCATGTCAGAACTGTCGCTACGGTAGCAAATGTTCTATTTGGCATTAATTTGGTTGTGGTAATTTGAGAGCACGACTATAACGGATAAGGTAATTTTCATGATTCGGCCATAATGAGAATATTCCGGTGGCGTCCGTTAAATTTACCTTTGAGTTAGTTCCGTTAGTATAAGATTTGGGGCTAAATCCTGTGAATACTGATTAACTGGTGAGTATTTTGGGAATAGGCCGCGGTTCTTGGCCTAAAAGCCTTCATTATAATTCAGAAAGCGAGTAAATTTCGATTTACGAGAAATAAAAATTCTCTCCATATATAAAAGCCGTGAAATAATCATTTAGAAAACCACGTTTTTCGTTGGGAGTTGACATAAATTACGATGCAATCGCCTTACTCTTTAAATAATGAAAACGTTATGATAAAAGGGTTATTAATTACTTCAATATAATCCTGATTTCAATTTTTTTTCTTCATTCTTCCACACACTTTTTTCCTAATTAGTATTTTTTTAAATTATTACTCATACCTACATCATCACTCAGAAAAGAAGTATAATTATCATCCCTGGCGAAATTACCAAGAAATTTTAAGGACATACATAATAAGAACATTAACTTTGGATAATTATATATTTAGTGCCTTAAAACTTGTAACTGAATGTATTGCGATCATCAAAATAAAATAATAATAAATAAGTATTATGTAAGTTTTAAACTTGTATATGTAAATAGAATGTAAGCTTTTTTCAAATACATTTTTTTTTCAATAATTTTGTTTTAAATAAGTCTTCAAAAAGTGAGTAATTTTCAGAATGATTGTAAGAAATCCCTCATTTTTACATACTTATTTGTTTTTAAATTTAATAAGTATTTTCAGTAAGTTAAAACCATTAACTTTTAGCTGAATCAGTAAGGCTATTGACTATTGATCCGGGGGTCGAAGTTTCAAATCCCGTAAATTTTATTTGATTGATTTGTGTTGTTATTTGAAATAATACAAGATATATTTACGTCACATTCCAGAATGGAAGATACACTCAGTATTACCCTGGTACAAGACCACCATTCAGAATTGAAATGGTGCTTGAAATGGCTCTAGTCGTGTTAAGTGACCAGATTTGAGGAGCCAGGTACTTTCCCACCTTCCTCCTTCCAAATAATTCCCCTCTCTACTACCTTTAGCCTCACAAAATACCCCAATCGGGAATGTCCAGGAATTATATACCTTTCAATTTTCGTATACAATTCATAATTATAATATTTATGATTCTTTATGCCTAATAGGGTAGTTGTTGTTCAACTATCTCAGTTGAGGTGCACCGGTTTGTGGAATTCTGTGTTTCAGTATAAATTCTTCCAGCGTTAATTGGTAATATATCTTACTTTGTATGAAGAGAATGTTACGTAATCGAAACCTTTTTTTATAATCGACTTATCATAGTTTTGACAAATCTTTCCTGAAACTGACATCATTACCTGATGTCAGTTTAAGGAAACGGATAAATGTGTGTAACTGGGGACTTTTTGCCAAGATTTCATTCCTTTTTAAAATAACGTGACCAAGTCGTATCGTTGTGAGAGAACAATGACAAAGAACAATACAAAATTTGTATTTAGGGGGATTTTGATTTATGCGATAATTAAGGTGTTGAAAACTCTTCATGAAGCCAAAGATTGGGTTATTATTTAATCTTAGATGTGAAAGAAGTCAATTTCCTTTAATTTGTGTCGAAGGAAATCCGTCAAACCTTCTTACACACAAAGCTTGCGTGCTACGAGTTATCAAGATCGTTAGTATTATAAATTATTCTAGCTAAATAAACATCCACTGACCTGTATTCAATTATTTTAAAGGCACGGGTTCTTTAAATAGATAAGTTTTTTTCATGTATGTTTTCCCCACAAATAAAATACAATTAAGAATTTAGAATGTGATTACTTGAAAGCATTAGAAAAAAACTTTTTTTTTCTCGACGTATAGAAATTTCTACAATTTAAAACCGGATTAAAATTCTGGGAAACGTACAAGAACTTGGCTTATAGTGATTTATTTTTTGGAGTATTATGCCGCGTTGCGCAGTAGTTTAATCATTACAAATTTTCCCAGATGTTGAACACTGTAATGCTTTCCGAAATGTCAGCTAAAGAAGGAGGTAGCGCAACACGACCCTAATATATACGACGATAATACCCCAAAAATAATTCACCATAATACTTTTGGCTTAATCTCAAATCATATCCACGGACCTGTTATTATGAATAAAGAATATTGCTTTATTATGACAAAATTACTTAATTTGAATTAACTTTGCTTCGTAAAGACATGAGTTGCATGAGTAATAATTACAATATAACAGAAGTGGACGTTTTCAATTGGGAGCTTAATAAATACAAAAAAATGTTATTCAAAAGATTGAGTGATTTCATTTTTGCTGCTGTTTTACATAATATTTCTCCAATAAAATAACATGTCTCGTTTTCTGTCTTATTATTATATATTACAATTTCATTCTGAAATACCGTTACAAAATTTACCTGCGACCAGACGGCGACCAAAACTGGAACCTCTCATGACTCAAAGAAGACATTCCGCCGTAGTTATATTTCAAAGCGGCAGGTTCGCTAGTAAATAAAGTAAGGTTTGACGAGGAAACTTTCATTCTAAAAACATTTTTTAAATTTGTTTTTTTTGACGTCGTGCCGTTAGAAAATGTACTATTTTTTGGATCGCCTCATGTAATACGAGATTTCTTCAAAAACATCGTTTCTGCTCATATAATTGTTGGATAATATCGAAAAAAACATGTTTCAGAAAGTTGATAATCTATTGAACTAATTACCATAAAAATTATCCACAATTAAGTGTTAAATATTTGACGTCTGTAAAAAATCACTCGTTTTAAGGTTCCTTGAAAACTAAAAAATATACCTTGCCAGCTAGAAGCAAATTGCGGTAGGTACCGGCGCCGCTATGGAGCACCATAGTGTCAGTTAGCTGTCAACATACTGTTAGCAATAATAAAACGCCAAGTAAATGGTTATGACTATATAAAATACTGTCATCACGGTCTATGATTATAATAACATCCGTTGGCTGTTGGCAGTTGGGACCGGGGCTGCCTCTTCCCGGGTGTTCAGCAGGTCCAGTCAATTCCTCCTTTACAGGCCGATATGCACGGCAGCTGGAGTATTTTCCCTGTTGGCCGACAGCGCGCACCTTTGGCGGCATAAGAGCGAACCAAATGACTGTAGCGCCAATATTTATGTAGGCAATACACATATTTTTTAATAATACCGCTCGTTATGGAAAAATACTTGACCGTTAAGAATAGTCAAGTAAGATTACATTATTTTATCTGTTTCCCTTGTATATCAATGCATATGTACGCAATAAAATGGAAACATTGGATTTTAATTATTTATTATTTCAATCTACTTAGTTATATTTTTTAACATTATTAGATACAGTAACAGTTGATATCAGTTGGAGTAAAATTAACACCTTTTAATTAAACCAACTGCTAACCTCGTCGTACAGTTACGCTCCTTTTATTCATAAACACGGGTACAATTAATCAATATATAATAATCTATTATTTCAGTCAACTTTGTTATAACTATCTTTTATATTTGTGACAAACTATACGATATTGATTTACCTTATTTTCATTGACGATTGTAACACATATTTAAGCACTGCAAGTTTCCTATTAGAGCAGATTCTATTAAATACAGTAACAGTTAATATCAGTTGTAAACATGTAGTGAATAATAGTCTTTCATTTGAAAGGATCCATAACAAATAGTTCAATTTCATTTATTCAAACAACTGTCATTCTTATTATGCCTAAATTGAACATGTTATTATTCATTAACTCCTTCTTGTTCCGTGTTTTAACAACATATACTCACCTTATATCTGTGAATAACTTAATACCTACTTATTAAATGTAACTGTTAGTACCACTTAAACTGGGCGAAGCTCAATTAAGTGCCACCCGCAGGGCCTAGCAGCAAAAAACTCGCGAAGCTGGTTTTCAACTGCAAGTCGATAAATGAATGTGTTAGTGGCAATTACAAATTTTCAATTCCATTGGAGAAAACATGTATCTTCACACCAACATGTACATTATTTTGACTAGGTAATTAAAAAGCGTCACTAACAGCAAAAAATATTTGAAGTAAGTAGGTAATTTATATTTTAGAGCACGTCTCTCTTTCAAGATATCATTCCTTGAGTTTTTATATATCACAGAAAATGACTAAAATCGTTGCTATAGAGAATAAATATTTTATACAGCACCCGTGATGTTCGACATTAGATTTGACATTCAGTAATTCACTTGTTTGAAAGCCACGACATTCACACCATCAAATATTTACAAAAGGCTTTTCGGATCCTGCAAAGTAGTAGTAGAACTTTTACTCTGATTTCAGTGTCGAACCGGAACCTACTTAAAAATTCTAAAAGAAAACACATACTCATACCACTAATGCTGACATACCATGCTAAGCAAATCAACCTAAAAAAACGAACGGATACTTAAAAGAATAAAAAAAAAACAAAATATTTCCTTCCCGGCAAATCTTTCACCTAGCGTACAATGACACAAATTATAAAAAAACGTAAATATAATTTAAACTTATTTTTCAACACCTTTAATAAAATTTATTTCCTTTTTCCAATTTTTGCATTGTGTGCACCGACGCCAAAAATAGCCTGGTAAGGTAACTCAAAAACAATAATAAAATCAAATTAAAGTAGAATACTTAACCTTTTTTGCCGAGGTTTTTTTTAATTCAACCGATTTAGCTACAACCGTTTGAATTTAATTAAAAGCTCGTTTTGTAGATGTATTTCTGGTACCAAGAATTTTCTTGGTGATAAAGGTTTGAATTAAGGTTTAGTTCATGTTTTAAGCTTAAATTCCTGATTTGTATATTGTAAAAGGAAACGACGGTCTTTATCTTGACAGGAATCTTTTGTACGCAGTCTACTTGTGGAAAAGTCCGAATCTAGCCGAGATTAGGAGTGATACATTCGCCCTAAAACGCGTTCATTTAGAACAACGTAGGGTAAATTATGTTACTTGATTAAAAATTATATTTAAACGTTGTATTTTTGGAGAGTTTGGACTAGATTACAAATGGTGTGGTTATCTTTAAATAAGAATTTTAAATAATTTTTTTCCCTTGACTTTTTACCGACTAGAGGGAATCAGGATAAACTGTACGCTGTAAATTATTCACAAATCGTTCTTAATATTTCTCTATCGGCGACGTTTAATAATATGCTTGGAGCAATTTGTAAAACGAGAATGAAAATAAAATGTGTTTTAATCCATAAAAAAGTCATATAAAACCAATTGGTAAAATGAAAATCAACATAAAAGACAAATATTTAAAATTTTATATTTAAGTAACTTAACAATAGTTTTGAAAGATATTTTCAAGTTTTTTGTAGCGCCCTATACCAATATTGCAATTTAAAATGAAATACAGAAATTTATAAGTTTGTGCTATTTAAATCGGAAAAATCTAAAAACTTAATGCTTACCGGTCAATGACCGAGTTGGCATCGCGTCTGGGTCTCACCCAAGGCTTTTTTTATACAACAGCTCCATACAGGAGGCACTGAGGAAAATAATTACCCTCACGCTTTATCTGATCTTTGGGGATGCTGTGTGGAGGGTTTTTTTTATGTGAAAGGGGAGAGAGGAAGATTTGGGGAGGAAAAAATATGAGTAATTGGTAGGAATCTGGGGTCAGTGTATCTAAGAGTGACGGACGTTTGAGTACATCCCTCCCACTGCCGTGCAAGGCGACTGGTCAAGAGATTCTGGAGAAGTAAAAAAGATCTTCCTCAACCATTCTCTCCAAATCCGGCCAGCCACACAGTAGGCGCGCAGACGCATTCGCCGCCAAGACCTAGACATTCCTAACCCCATGAACCCGGGCACCCCTGCTAAGTAATCAAAAGTGGCAAACCTCTTGGGTTGATCTATGGCAGAGGTGTTGGTTATCCAGTGAATGGTTCCCGGGGCAGCGGTACCCATACCCGCCTCCAAAATTGTAAATTGACCTCCATCACGACACACAACATTTTCCGCTTACTGTGGTGGTAGTTGAAGATTTTCAAATATTTTCAGGTTATTCGTAATTAACCCGGGAAAGTAATAAAATTCTCATTCCATCATAACATATTATTTTCTCACTTGTAATATTTAATAATCAGTGTTTAATAATAAAATAGAATTCTGACTAAAAGCTGGAATAAATACAGTATTTCTGCTAAAAGCTACGACGGGGAAAAATGCGAGTAGACAGAGAAAAAGCTCGCGTCGGAAAAAGCCCAGGTTTCGCGGTGCGGTTCGATACTATGGGTTAAGTGAAATGGTTTGGCCAACGGCTAAAAATAGCCTGTGCTTAGTTTAGCTAACCTAAG
The DNA here is from genome assembly GCF_061612785.1 of Hesperophylax consimilis. Classification (NCBI taxonomy): domain Eukaryota; kingdom Metazoa; phylum Arthropoda; class Insecta; order Trichoptera; family Limnephilidae; genus Hesperophylax; species Hesperophylax consimilis. Next base: position 30,027,394 of record NC_142846.1, read on the forward strand.
CTTAGTTGAACTCAACAAGTGGAGAGGCACCTGCCGCCTACAGAACCACAAGGAAACGCCTTCTCAGTTTGGGCATTGCGTTCATAGCAGTCTTTTATATGCCGTAGCACGCGAGTATCATTTAAGTAATTGCTTTATTTATGAGCGAGATTAAAATCACACTGATGGTTTTTTGTAGATATGTATGTGCAGGTAACCTATTTTAAAGAGATCCTTACTAATGTAGTGGTGTTTTGGATGTATTCAAACATAGTTAAATTTAATAATAATTTTGGTTTTTTGAGGGCTGAAGAATAAATAAAAAAAAAACATGAAAATAAAATTGTCGAATAAAATCGCAACTCTAAATTTAAACTGAATTAATTAACGTTGGTAAAAACACCCAGTATCTTTCGGTATTGCTAGGTAAGATGTGAATACGGACGGGTGTTCCAAACTTTCGATACAATCAAACGTGTCCTCTTTAAAATGACTTGACTGCAAATAATGTGAGTTACACATTACGATGTTTCCGTGTTTTTATTGTTGCTAGGTTAATTTTATTACGGTTTCTATTCTTTGGTGATAAACATTGGTATTATTAAACCTTTATATTATATAAGAATGCAAACAATCGTTTAAATAGTGACCATTCGAAGAAATCAAAATGCAATTTTTTAAAATATAAATTAAAAAAATCAGGAAAGGAAAAAGTATGAGCGGTAGGTTGGAATTTGGGGGTTAGTGTGTCCAGAAACGACGGACGTATGAATCCATCGCCCCAACCGCGGTGATGGGGTTGGTTATTCAATGAATGGTTTTCACCTATAGTACCCGTCTCCCGTATTGGGAGAGTACTTTTTTCTTCTTTAATTTAAGAATCATTGTCAGACTGATATCTCTAATTAGCGGAAATTATTTGTTTTAATCAGTTTATCTACCTCGTTTGTGACCGCCCAGTGCTTAGCTACCTACATTACGTGGGTTGGTAAAAGCGCTTGTCGCGAGGCGTTATTTATTCACCCTATTCCGCGATAAGATGTAGACACACCGTACATGTACACGTATATCAAACACAACATACCCTCACACAGTACAGCCTTACCCACAAAGCCTTACGCCGTACAGCTATCAACCGGTATTTTAGAAGCCTCCTTCTAAGAGAAAGATTTTCCTGCCCGCTTTTTTTCCGCCGTTATAACGCACGTAATACCATTGGGAAAATACAATGACACTTATTAAATTGTTTACTGTAACACCGATCTTAGATATTAAATACGAAAGTTTTCCTATATGTTGAAATAACATTTATAATCAGTAATCATCAGGAAAAGATACATAAGAAAACGTTTTATTTTGACCGCAATAATCGTAAATGCATTTATTTAAGGTAGGTACATACCTGGTAGTTTTATAAATAGTTTGGAAATGTAGATCGAATGAAGGAAGAAAGAAGTTTAAGGAAAATATATGACGCGAATGTAAATGGTAGGAGAAGTCGGGGACGCTCGAAGAAGACATGCAATGATCAAGAGAATCAGATGCTTGAGTCGGGCCATGTCAGGAGTCAGAATAATAGAAGAATATGTATGAAATGATATGTGAGTGTTAATGATGCAAGGAGTGTGTGTTGTTTGGCAGTCCGTCCTCTCTGCCTACCCCTGTGGGAATCGGCGTGATGATTAGTTAGTTTGTTAGTTACTTAACTTTTTTAAAGCAGTTTAAATTCTTTGCTTTGATAGCGCATTTAAGGTGATACATTATGTAAATAAACATATCTGAATAAAATATCTGATCTAGAGTTTGAAACAATACTGTCTATCAAAACGCGCTAAAAAATCTTGTCGAAGCAATATTTTGGTGTTGTCACATTTCAACAAAATTTTATAAATATCTTCAGTGAAAGTAAATATATCGAAGGTCAAATACTAATTACTTTTCGTTAAATAATAAAGTTATTCATGGAAATGTAAGCACTAGTGCTGGTATTTTATAAATAAAACTTCGTAAAACTGCTGGACATTGGGGTAAAATATTTTTCAGATAATCATTTGAATGATAAAAATTATTTTTCAAGGGCAAACATTATTGTGAAACACAACATATTTATTTATTTCTTAAAATCGATAAAATTATAAATAACTAGTTGTTACCACCCGAATTCCAGTTGCCCCACAACATCAACTTATATTTTTAATAATATACCATAAGCAAGTGAATTTTTTAAAAGTTTTATAACGCGTAATGAAAACGACGTTGCGTGCTGATAGTGGTAATAACAGAAGACACTGTTAAGTTTCATCATAATAATAATAATAAATGTTTATTTCGGTATGTGGGGAGGTCATAGCGCCAGAACTAATTGTTTGAGTATTTTTGTTCACAGAAAAGGGAAAACTGAAAACAAGATACTTAAATTATTTTTCGTTCCATTTCCTAGAACATTTCGGTAAGAGAAATATACTTAACTAGTGTAATTTATTTTGGAATAAATGAACCACAAAATTGTGAAAATATTAAATGTTTCTATTATCGAACAACGATTTGTTCCCATGAAAAAATACAAAGCCGATTCATCGAGAAACGAGGAAAAGCGTAATATCTTAGATACTAAGCACCAAGTGACTTAGTTAGTGAAGGGCATAATCGAAACGCTTTAATCGAAATATTCGATTTTGAGATTTTAATCTCACAGCAGAACGACTTTGTTCGTTGTTATTTTGTTATGATAAACTTATGTTTAAGAGACAAGGTTTTTTATGCACAGCACAAAGGATAACATACTATTTTTACGATATAATTATTAGCCTGAAACGATCATATAAATTGAAAAATCTCAAGACTGAAAAAATACATGCCACTGACGGGAAGATTTATTGATATTATAAAGGTGTTTCAGGCTAATAATTATTGCTTAAGATAATATGTTATAATAGTTTGCTCATACCTACTTAGCTTTTTTTAGATCAGCGTAATGGTTTTTATTTTGCAATTGTATTGAAATTTTTAATTCCTGCTGGTGCCATTTTTGGCATATTACGACATGTTTGTAAAAACGTTTTGAGCGATCGCTTGTCATAATGTACCATATTTATAGAATCTTAAAAAATACGATAAATTCACTGAAATTAAACCGCAATAAGCAGTTCCAATGTTTCGTTTTTAATATTTTGAGGAATTAATTAAATAACATGGTACATTTATATGAAATCTATCACTCGATTGGACTAAACTTTGAATATCCGGTCCATATTTTTTAATTGTGAAGAAGTAGGCAAACAGTAAAGCGATTACATTTACATCCACCGCGCCGTAGTTCCACGATATTTCGAATCGAAACGATTCTTCGACTATTATATGTCTTAATCGAATGAACTTCAAACTCCGAATCGAAATATTTATTTCGTTAAAATATTTTTGCAATTTTTAAAAAATACCATAATTTGTATTTGTGTAACTGCTTATTATAAGTAGAATTCCATTACAGTGTGTCTAATTAAAACCAATTATTTAATTAAAATTTTAACTGAAAAAATAAAATATCAAAATATTTAAAAATATATAATTTTTCGATAATCTCGAAACATATATTTCGATTATGACCACCACTGAAATTAATGAACTTGGACCGAAATGAATTTGGTTATTATTTATTCTGGGTGTAAAATGGCTATGTTGTGCGGTGTATATTTGGTGTTTTTTGATGTATTTTTAAGTAATTTCGCATTCCATTTTAGCCTACGCGACCGTTTGTGTATTATTAAACTAACTAATGTCCACTCGTAAAACCAACGTTAATCTTCGTAAATATGATTCCGCAGCGAGTTCAAAGCTTTAATAATAGCGGCATAGCTTAAATTAAAGCCTTACTACGCATGGAAATAGGTAAAACCACTTTGGTTCAATCAATCTCCCGCTGATTCAACCTGATTTCATTTCAGGCTTGTGTACGAATTTTGGAGAATATTTGGTTTAAAGATATAAATAGAAACGTTTAGACAAATCTGCATCCGACGTGTTATTTTAATTAAATCATCTGTCTTTGGACTTCATTCATGTACGAATGGGGTAGAGAAGAGAAGAAGATGTGGAATATAAATATTGGGATGTATTTCGATATTCGGATCTGCACGGAGGAAAATAAGTATTGCTAATTTATTAAGAAACTCGTCAGTAAATAAATGATTTTACAGGCCGTTTTCTGATAAATTTCATGATTCATGCACCACATCATTAATTATCAAATATATATAATGACGAAATGCGAAAATATTAGAATTTTTATAAACATGTGTATTTGTATTTTACCAAACGTCTATCAAGAATCCTGTTAGTTCATTCGTTAACGGTCTGCAATCCCGAAGAAATCGGATAAATCCTTCATACCCTTTTCTTTCCCATAGCTTTCTATCCTTCCTTTTCATAAAAATACCTCTGCACAGCATCCACAAAGATGACATGGATAAAATAATTTCCCTCAGGGCCTCTTGTGTGAGGTTAATAATAAATATAAAAAACTGTAAATACATCAGGAAAATTTCAATTAATCATTTATACGTGATTTTCGATAATAAAAAAAACGTAAGTACCCAAATTTATTTTCAACATATCTATTTATGGTTAATACGTTCGTATGGTTCTTGTCAAAAAAAGAAGTAAATCAAACCGTCAATCTAGAAATTATTAAGTCTGTCTAAAACATATACCCATATAAAACACCACCAATTCGATTATTTATCCATAAAATAAAAGAATAACTTTTTGGAAAGTGTGTGAAATACTTTATCAAAAGCCACCCTAATTGATGAGCTGTTATTCGTAGAACGACGCAGGTTCAATAGGAACAAAAATTTGGTACAAAAAAACTTATATTAAAAAAACAGTTACAATGTGAACACACCGGTGTTTTAGTTATGCATTTAATAGAAACTGTGTAAGTTCAGTATCGATTAGAAACTTATAATTTTTTTCAACTGTCTCGCGAAAGAGTTGGCAACGTCGCATTTCGGCAGACTGACACGTGGAATTCCCGTCTTGAAAAAGTGAGGTTATTTCGGACACATTTTTTTTAAATTGACTGTTACCACATTTATTCCATAAGATAAATGTCTTATGCACGTGTAGGTAAAAGAATGTCAATTTTTTTGGTTATTCTCTGAGAATTATTATTTTATTTGTTTATTGTATAAACGGGATAAAAGTGACAGTTTTCTCGCAGATTCCCAAAATAAAAAGGAAGTGTTTTCAAAAATTATTCTACAATTTTTTTACGTGTGGAGTAAAGTGTGGTTTTTTCGCCTTTTTTAATGTTTGAAATTAAAATATTCCAACTAGTAATTTAAGTTTAAATTATATTAAAAATAAAATAAATCAAAATAGTACTTAATGTTATCTAGTTTTTAAAAAGGCATTTGTTTTTATGACATCTTCAAAAGAATAAATCCTCGTATAAAGCGTTTTAAATTTTTTTTTTTAAATATTCAAAAATTTCAAGTTCACCAACGCATAAACAGCCCTCTTTGGGTGTATATACAATAATAAACAATGTGTATGTCTGTCCATTGACGGTTTCCGTCGGCTTCAATTTTACGTTTCTATTAGTTAGGTTTCAACATACACGGTTGTTTATCAATTGTACAAAATATTCACCAAGTTTATTAGTAAGGCTAATAGTGTTTTGGAACAAATCGTTAGCCCTGCGAATAAATAACTAGACGTAGTGGACGGTGCTAAAAATAGCCCCACCTTACATTTCTTGCCCCGTCAGACCTACATATAAGGGAACGTGTACACGTATTAGGTAGGTACTCGGTCGGGAGTGTTTTTTACAACCTACTTCGGTGGGGATGGCATAACAGTGGGGCAGGTTTTATAAAATATTTATTGTTGAATGTTAAAAAGCTTTATATTGAAATGTCTCGACGTGCTCTAAGAAAAGTTTTCTTTCTCCAAATAAACCTTACAATAGAGAACAAAATGTTTTTTCTTCGCAGTTTCCACAAATCACGAATTCTGTAAATGACAGAAAAACATTTTTTTAGTTTTCTCCCACAAAGAAAACTATTATCAGGGTACAACAATCCATTCGTTAAAATAAATGATAGCAAAAATTCTAACTATATTTGGTTTAGGATTATCAACTCATTAAAGTTGTTTTCAAACTGATGTCATGGATATAGTAAATATTGTATGAATTGCATAGAAATGTAAGGAATTATATGAAAAGATGAATTTTCAATGTAAAATTTATTAACATTTTGTTTGGCCCGCATATTTCAGTTTTATAAAAGGCATACATCGTAATGTAATTTTTTTCTAATTGCCAATTTATAATATGGTTGTAATTCGTAGTTTCTCAATAATATTCTTTGTTTGCATACATTAAATATTGTTAACTTGGACATTTTTGCTCACCTTTGACTGGCTGAAATTCGATTCTCCAGGTATTATTAACTCGTCTCCCAACTAAAAACTGTGCATTTTTTAATATTAAGTTTTATTAACTAGCTTTGCCCCCGAGATATCAATACTATTGTTTCATAAAAAAACGATTGAAAAATGTGTAAAAAAACATTTGTTCATATTTTTGATAAAATTTGACAGTCAATTTGTAAACACAAATAGTTATAGCACCTAAAGGGAAAATAAGTGAATATAGTTGAATTTTAAAGTCACATTTAAGAATTGACAGAATTAAAGATTAAATGTCTTTACTTATTCAACAAACAGATTTTTTGTTTAACAATTCAGATTTTTGCTGTTTGGTAATTCTTTTTTTTTTAAGTTTTAAGCACAACTGATCCAGTTTGTAATATATGTATAAACTAAAATAAATACTTATGACTTGTTTTCTTTTGAGTTTCATGAATTGAATGGTTACCCATTTTCCACTTAGAAATTGAATATTTCGTGTCCTAAATTAAAAGCTCTTTTGACACTTCGATTGTAAAAACATGCATTATATTGAATTATTTAATGAATTCTCTGTCAATATTCCAACAAAAACAATGCGGTTCAATTTCATGAAACAACTTCGACATCTCTGTAGAAAAATTTTGTTCGAATTCTGTATTCGTAGGCCGATCACGGAGTGCCTGTTAAAATATAATCCGAACTGGCAAAGTACGCATCGCTGTGAATAAGGTTCAGGTTTCGTTAGTGGGCAGATTTTCTCGTGCGCGAAACTCAAAGAAAAAAGGTCAAAAAATTCTAAACTTAATTATTAAATTGTTTAAACCCTTATGTACTTGGACGAATTATGTGTTTGGACGAATCCTTTGACAACCACCAGTGTAGTAACCGCTGTTAAGCCAGAAGAACAGTGTCTATTGACGCATTAATTACGAGACATGTTTCTGATAATCAGAATTATAAAACAATAAATAAAACCCAAAGTTCTGTTGATTTTCTTTGAAAGGGGCATTGATACGAATGCAAATTTAACATATAGTTATCTAGATGGGTAAACTCTTAACTTATATGCCTTTATAATGCATTGATGTACTTAGTATCAATTTCCATTAACATCTGAATAAGATGAAATATTTTACGATGTTATATACGCATAAGTAGTTCGGAACTCATAAAAGATTGTATTAAGATTATCACTATTCATTATCTTTATTAATTTTATATATAAATTACCATTTAAAAAATACAAAGTAAAGTAGTTTATTCAGAGTCCTTTCTAAGGATTCTTGTTTCTAGGCGGACTATGGGTTGTTGCATTGGTGTTACATGATCTCCTCATCATCATGTCTGTTGATTTCCTCTTCTTTGCGTTCTTTGATTTCCAGTTTTGCATGTTTGTTTATTATGTTTGTTAATTTCCTTTTCATCGTGTTTGTTAATTTCCTTGTCTTCGTGTTTGTTGATTATGTACGTTAATTTCCTCTTCTTTATGTTTTTTGATTTCCAAATATTCATGTTAGTTTGTGTGTTGGTGTTAATTTTATTAATCTCCTCATCTTGCCACATTTTAATGTCGTTTTAAAATTTGTTTATCTCCAAGGTGTTTTTAATTTTCTTTGGTATGGCATTACTTAATTTTATAGCATAAAATTTATGATTATTCTGGCCAAAAGATATTTTTAAATTTAGGTATTTTCAGTAGATTTGAGGATTTCTTCCTTTTAGTTTAGCTATGTTCGCCAGTAAGGTACTCATTTTAATCAAATCACGCATTTTACTAATTAATAATATTTCAAGTGAAATCTATTTTTCAAATACGAAGATTTTTTTTTCAGCATAGTTACATTTCTAGATACCTAATTGGATGTTTTTAAGAAACGTATTTTTAAGGACTGAATTGAGTAATTTGTGTTAATTTTCTAATTTTGTTATATGTTCAATATTAAATTACTTTTAATTTCTCATTTCACATCTAAGCAAGGGTGGTGCTATCTCATGAATTCAAAATTATACCGCGTAGTATTAGTAATTATAATACAGGTTAACATTATAACGATTAAAATTGACAAAATATTAAATTATTAAAGACCGATGCCAAAAAGAGATTAACAGAAATTTTAAACCAACTAAAGGTTCACTAAAAGCTCAATACGGCAAACTGCTTTGACGTACCGTGATTCTCAAAGGAGTTGCTAATGATTATAAAGGTAACGAAATCCTCCATATGAACATTCAGAAAAATGATCTTATCTATGTCTGAAGGTCTTTCGAAGCACAAAAAACCGAAACGAACAATTAAGGAACATAGGACTACATACATAGTATTACATAGTACATAGTCAACAGTGATATAAGAAAAGCACTACTCAGTCTCGTCCGTATTAACATCGGATACATGAGAAGGATTCCTCATCACTAGACCAATGCTTCAAGAGCATGGGATTCGAGCATTCATCTTCTCACTACAATGCTTCAAGAGCATGGGATTCGAGCATTCATCTTCTCACTACAATGCTTCAAGAGCATGGGATTCGGGCATTCATCTTCTAACTGCAATGCTTCAAGAGCATGGGATTTGGGCATTCATTTTCTAACTGCAATGCTTCAAGAGCATGGGATTCGGGCATTCATCTTCTAACTGCAATGCTTCAAGAGCATGGGATTCGGGCATTCATCTTTTAACTGCAATGTTATAAAAGACAGGTGTCTCCACTGCGCCGGCGAGCACAAATCGATGGAGTGCCTTAAAAACGAACGATGATTCAGCAACAAAGTGCTGGAATTGCAGTAAAATTTCTACCAACAAAGATGTTTACTCGCATAAAGCAAATATACAGTGCCTTTATCGGCAAAAAATTGAAGAGAGAACCCAACAAAGAACTGACTATGGGAAATTACTACCATAATACGGGCATTTGCCTAGTTTAGTGTATTAATAATACAAAAATAAAATAAAAAAAACAAATAAGTAGATATTAATAATATAAAAGTAAAAGGAATAAAGATGACTATATATGTATATATCTTGATTACTTTTTAAAAATTAAATGGATTCATTTAATGTAAATAATTTAATAAATATGTATTACCTACTTATAAGTAATTTACGAGGGATCTTAAGACGGTTCCACATCCAAGCGGAATACAAACATTAAATTGACTTCGGACGCAAGTAGTTGGAAAACAATTTCTGGGCTTTGTTTCTCTGCTATTGAGTTTATACGACTAACTTGTCGCATTCAGCTCTACCATGTACAATTACATAACTTTAAACCTCCCAACTTCACACACATACAAATATATGCTTTGCGATGGTCATCCCGAAGTTAACAACTACTTCGTATACTGTCTTCCAAATTATATACAAATATACGTCGGAAATGTGTTACATTGGTTAAGTAAAATAACTCAAATGTTATTAATAGTATTATAATATATTTGTTATAAACAATAAATCGTCGGCTTAATTCGTAGAATGAGTAGCTAACGTTTGACAAATTGTACATGAAGGATGAAAACCTTGTTGTGGAAAAAATGTAAGACTATAATTAAACATTATTTTTATGTGTGTTTAAAACAAACCATATTTTTGTGTAATTATTTTCAGTCATGAAACATTTTTAAGTTAATATTTTCCATTTTAAAAAGGATTTCGGTAGTTTACGTAATTTTTCAAAATGGTATAATTGACATTTTACTAATTTGTGTAAAAAAGAACAAAGTGGATTTTTACATGAATTTAAAAGATTTACTGTTCGAAGCTGGACTAATTTTAACACTAGATGGCATCAAAATCTGATTTTCAAGAAAAACGGAGTTGCGTAGTCTGTGAGCTAAGCCAAATAAATAAGTTTTATTCTACGCATCACAATAAACCGGTTACACTTGACTACTAAACATGATAAATAAAAGATCTGATATCAATTTGCATCTGTCATTTGGAACCCTCAATTCCGAAATCGTACTAGCCGAATTGAAAATTATATCAATCAAAAACAATTTCAGTGTTACCTTGTTACTGTTACTGAACTCAATAACCAGATCAAATATATTTCAAATCTGTAATCATAACAAAACTTATTGTAAAAGGAACTTTACTGGATTGTGTTGTTTTTACAATTAAATGTAAAATTAATTTATAAATATAACTGTACGTTTCCTGAATAAATTTAAATGAAAAATAAAAATAAAACTTTATAAATGTCATTATTATTGAATTTGTACGTCGAGCAAACCGCACAAATCAATACCCATGGAATAAATGAGGAAACGTTTCACTCAGCCCAATAGCCTAGCACTCTGTCTCACTTACAGTCGCCTGCCATCGTAGATCTCCATCTTATTCGAATGTCGTAAACACAATTTTGCATTGAAAACTTAAGTCTCGATTGGTCAAGAATTTCGATAACAAACAATGCTTAGAATATTCTATTTTTTAAATTTCTTAATCTCAGGTGACTTACCAAGTAAGTATGGTACTGTATATTATACTGTATAGATCGTTGTACAAATGTGTTATATATTTATACAGCGCCCTTATTTTGATTTTGCACAAAAACGGCGCTATACAAACAATCCAATTATTATTATTATTTCATTGTTATAACCAAAGTAGTAACTGGAAAATATTTGCCTAAGTTGTCTCTAAAATGGTGACGAATAGATTTCTTTAATGGGCTTTGTTTTATAATTTTAAACACATTTTAAGATTTATTAATAAGATCCTTGCATATTTCAAAAGATCCATAACTCTTTTCAAATTTCTAAACTTCTGTAATTTTTACAATTATTTTAAAACTTCAATTTTTTTGTGACTTTCAAACTCAAACTTGACACTTTTTTCATGAAAGTGTAAAAACATTGATGAATATCGTTCGAACAATAGAAAAAAAACGTCAAGCCATTCACAAACCAATAATAACAATTACGAGAAAATGCAACATACTAAAGGGACAAAGCGTGATAATGAGACGGCCAAGAACATAAAAGTCAGGCAAATGAGTTCCGTTTATTGCCGGTGACGGCAGTGACGCAGTCATCAACCGGACGACGTCCATTACACTGAAATATTAGTGCTGCAACTGTTAGGTCAAATGGAAATAGACGTTTAGTGATGTATTTTTAACCACTTCGACTAATATCTCAGTGTTTTGCTTTGCGCTTTTGAATACAGCTGGTAACTTCTGCAATGAAAAATAATAAATATTTCAAAGTTACAAAAGTAAAAATCTGCTATACTTACCAAGACATTTCCTCGCAAGGGCAGCAGATGGTAGAATGCCCCACAACTGTGTTCTGGATCACACATTTCTTTCTTCTTATATACGGTGTTAATATAAACTAGTTAATATACGAGTACATCATGCGGAGAATCTAAAATAAAATAAATATTCATCTAAGCTTTTCGATTTTTTTTTCGAAAAATTTTAAGTACCGGGTCATTACATAATTGATATTAAAACCCTAGCAACATTTTTTCTTTAAATTTGATCTAAAAATTCTGACTTCGGTCTCAATTTAACCGAAAACGAAAGCTGAATAAAAAAGTACAACAAAATTGACTCAAAATGTGATGTGGATTTACCAGCTTCTTTTATTAGTTAGTTTTAAATATTAATTTGACTGCCAGATCGGATCTGCCCGGATACAAGACTTTTTGTGTATTTTTTGAACTTTCATTCACTCTGGTGTAATATTTTCTCTATGCATACGCTCTAGTTAGAGTTAGCTTTCATTTCAAAAATTTTTTCATCGGACTTCATTCGTACCTTTCGTATCAAGAACTTGATAACTTGGAGAGTTAAGAAAACCTCTCGCCACTGAAAAAGTCACAGGAAATAACAAATCATATATTTATAAACGGTCATCAAAATATTTAATTCACAGCGTCATACATAATTACAGCGATGGCAAGTGAAGGGTTTGAACTAACAAAGCTGAAGGATGTGGATACTTTACTCTGCCAAGATAATCAGTTCTCGCATAGGTACTCCCGGTAATTACCCTGTCTACAGCACAGAGCACAATCAAGGAACTGTCAACATACGGTGATGTATCACATAATTACCGTAGTAACGGGTACCCATATATACACACCAGCGCATATTTGTACCAAAACTCTGCAAGGTAATTTAAAATCCGGAAATACACGATTAAAAACAGGTTGACCAGGAGGTGTTGGTTATCCAATAATTGGTTCCCTGATTATGAGATATGAATCTGAAATTTAGGAAAATCCATTAGCAGCAGACAAAGATTTATTTATCAAAATATATTCCAACTCAATAATAAAAATCAATAACTCAAGATATCTCAACTGTTTAAGAGAAAAATATCCTAGCGGTAGAGTGGTTGAGAAGGTAATAATATCATAGTTCTTCCCCTCTACGGAAACATTATCCCTACGTGGATAAATATAAAAATAAGTAGCTCCCATTGGTAATGTTAAGAGTTTGATAATCTCCGGCTTTGCCTGGACCGCTGCATCCGATATCCGGCAGGAAGGACCTCATTTATCTCTACTTGTTGAGAAGTTGGAATCCTGCCACAGTGTTATTTTTATCCCGCATAGTCTTGTTGGCTCCTTACTTATTTCACTGGCCATCTTGACCCCTAGATAAACTCACTTTCGCATTTAATGGTGTTCTGTTAGTTTCAGTGTCCAAAGTAATATTTCTTTTACTGTGGTCTTCTCCGGTGTTATAATGGCTTTATTGGTTTTATTTTTTAAGCTACTCTTTTTACATTAACCCCACACAGGAGACCCTGAAGTAAATAATTTCCCTCAGAGCCTGTACCATTTTTGTGGATGCTGTGTGGAGGGTCTTTTAAGAAGAGGAATAAGAGGAAGTTCTGGGAAGAAAAAAGTTATGAATGGTGTGAGGTGTAAATATATCCTTCGCGCTGCAGCGCAAGGAGATGGGTCCAGAGACCAGCTGGAGAAGTCAAAGGGTTTCCCGGAACCCCCCTCTCCTGATCTGACACGCCACGCAGGTGGTGGATAGGCACATCCTGAACACGTCTCACCCGATGAACCCAGGAACCCCTCCTAAATGTAGTGATTCACTTGGGGTGACCTATGTCAGAGGTGTTGGTTATCCTATAAATGGTTCCGGGGCGGCGATACCCAAATCCACCCTCCCAAATTGAGCTCCTATTTTATGTCAAATTTTAATTTCATTGATTTCATTCATATTGGTTTTTGATGTTGATCTTTAATTACTTATGGTAGAGTAAATTTGACTGAACATTTAAGAATCAACAATTCGTAAAACACATGTTTACAGAAATGTGATTGATAAAATTGTAAATAGGGACAATCTTTACATTTAGTGCACGATTTCCTATCTGTTCAATTGACAAACATTCAGTTACATTAAAAAAAATATCTTTTTAACTGTAAGATTGATTTCGGTGTGAATTTACTGAACAGACTCTAAAACTAGTAATCACGTAACAAACCTGGGTTGTGACCAAGTTATGAACATAAATGGGACAACCATAAAAATATTTATGTATGCTTTATTCAGATTTTTGGCTAATAACAAATTTGTCACCTGATATTTTGAATAATAGATTTTTCCTGAAGTTTAACGAGTTTTTATTTCTATTTGCAGGCATCAAGATATTCGGTCGCCGCAAGCAGAAGGCAGAACATAACTTCGCTGCGAAGATTAATAATAATTAATATAAGTTTGGTAATATAATTTGTTGAAAGCAAATAAAGCGTTACTCCGGAATACAATAGTGATCGTAAAAAGACACTAAAGGCTCTATAATAAGCTCGCATGTAATTAAAGATAAAATACCTCCCCTGTTCGTACATCTTTCGGAGGGTATAAAATTTCGCATAAAAAGCTTTACATTAAAGTTAGTTCTTTTACTAAGAGCGAAGTGACTTATATTACTTAACTTTTCCTTTAACTCCGAACATGGATTTTTGGTCGTGGAGGATTTAGAATTTATGACTAGTGTTTGTGTAGTTTAAGAGCATTGTAAAGTTTTCATTTCCGTTTTATAAACTTTCTTCCGGTAAACGTCGTTCTCAGAAGTCCCTAAGAAGGGCATAAGAACCATGATCGCATTCAACGGTACTTAACGTGAGACCCAGATCATGAGAAGGCATGTCGCTTCGTGCGGTAAACACGCGTAGAGCTATGAACCCACGTCCCCAGCATTAGTAGTTCCAGTCACCCGACAAACTCGACAGTACCAGTTTGTTAACACTTCCCACTTTACAGTTTACTTTGCCAGTAAACATTGACATTTAATACGATGATGTGGAGTAGAATAGAAATGAAGACGGCGGCAGTGTTGAGCCTGCTGCTGGCAGCGGCGCGACCCGGCGCGGGAGAGGCGGGCCACCTGGCCAGGGACGCGCACCGGAGGCCTGGGGCTGACCGCTGGCTGCTGTACGAGGGCTCGCCCATGTCCCTGGAGCCCGTGCCCCCGCCGGCCCCCTTCTCCCACTTCCGAGATGACAAGTACAATCACTTCAGCTTCCACGTGGACGACCTCCCGACGCATGACTCGGGATACCCCAACGACCGCATCCAGGACATCGGTCTACAAAGTCTCTTCGGTCCTCCCAACCCTGACGAAAACATCTCCAAACTAGACGAGTTGACTACCAAAAAGCGCTACACGAAGAAGAGCAACGCTAAAAACGCCGAAAAGAGCAACGGGAACAAGGGACGAAGTGACAAGAGAAGCGACGGAACTACGAACGAGATCCCTTGGAAGAAGAGTTTAGGGGAGTCGATATCGCGCGATTATCCGTGGAACAGGAGCGGAGACTCTTGGGGCGGCAAGGGCGGTGGCATTACTAAGCTGCGGAGGGCGGGGGCGCTGAGTGGGGCGGGAGGCGGAGGCGGCGGGGGCTGGAGCAAGCGCGGGGGCGGCCCACCGCAGCTGCCCGCCGGCCTGGCCAGCCAACTCATGCTGCGCAGCGTCAGGGGGAACCGGCAATACGACGTGCCGCAAATAGGTGAGTGATTTCAACATGACAATTTCAAGATGATTGAAAAGCATTCCACTGTGAAGGAAAATCATTTTACATCATTCTATATAATTAATATAATTAGGTCCTCTCTCTTCAGAGTTCCATCGCATCAAAAACATATATTTAATTTGTCGTATTTCTTCAAAACACTTTGAACGGGTTTTTTCACAGAATTTGAACGATGCATCAAAGTTAAAGTTAAAATTAAAGTTCTGTAAAAGTTAGTTTAATATTTCGTAATGGGCCGGTTGTTTCACAGTACTTGGTTATTAACAGGACTTTCACAGAACTTGACTTGATTTTTTCAAACTCCATAATACTTGTCTTTAGTGTTTTGAATGTTACTTAGTTTCCATTTGAACGGTTTATTGCCATAATATGAAATAATTTTGAATGGACCTCATCGTGACTGCAACCACATATTTCTATTTGTGTTCCACATTCAATTACGTGATTACACCAGAAAACGCCCAACAACAAGGCGAATAAACAACAGCACTTAAATATTATATTGAACGGATATTTCCATATAAAACCAATAAGTTTATTCTCATTGTACTTGGGTAAGTTTTTGCTGGTCTATTATAAGAACACAAGTCTTTGCCACTTTTACGAACAATATTTTTATCTCCGCCAACATTTTCTGGAATTGTCTATTGTGATGTAGTTACTAAAGATACATTTTTGCGTTTAATTCATGGGATTCAGATAAATTTTTCATAGTGGCTTTATATTTTTTTTCATATTTTTTACCCAATGTTATTGACACATTTGTAAAAATATTGAAATACTAAATGGAGGAAACAATACATGCATTGACCAAACAAAAATTTCAGGTAAATTGCAAAAATAAGTTATTTCAAAAATACATTATTTGCATGTCTCTAGATTTTCAACCGTATTTGACACTGAATCCTGTTTTAATACTACCATTTGGCTTTCATTATGTCTGTAAATTTGTTTGTTACCTCCCGGTTCTGGTTTAACATTGCTTGTCAGTATCCATCAACATCTTGTTTGTTACTACATTTTAATCCCGCGAGTTCTCAAATCGAAATAATCCGTATTATGGTACCTACCGGCCAGAAAAAGTTGAAAAAAAAATTTTCATCGAGATCGTGACATTTATAATATTTTTATGTAACAACTAACAAGAACGTCCCTGTCTGTACAGTGTAAAGGCACGAGGACTATGTCCACACCCGGTTGGGCAGCGTTGTGAGTCGGGTTAAGTCAAGGGCTGTCGAAAAAGACCTATTAATGTGGGTCTTAAAGAGGCCACAAAAATAAGAGAAGAAGAAAAACAGACGCCAGTAGCTCATTCCCCATACGAGCCGACTTATACAAAAACCAGTCGAAAAAACGACCCGTTCTAACGATGCCAACATAAGATGTGAACGGTTGTTTGTCGATTTTCACATACGTGCACTGGTGCTAGCTCCATAGAGCAGACTGCATTTAAATACCTGTAAAACACTCAGTATACCTGCATCGCATCTGATTGCAATTGATCTGTTAAAAACGGATCTTCAATCACACGGACAGCAGTCCTTTGTACGAATCAACTAGTTTAAACAAGTGTTCTTGGGGCTTCAGCCCAGAGGTGGCTCCCAAATTCAACTGTTGGGCGTACTTGAGATTTGTACAGGGTATGCATTTCTTTGGACAAATTTTATAATTTGTCCAAATAAATGCAATTTGAAAATGGAAATTTAGTTTTTGATTTAGATAAAATTCAAAACATATTTTTGGACGACTGTTTTTCACATAAAAAATAGTTTAAAACCAATGGGTTAATATTATTAAAACAGGACTCGCTCGATGTTAATTAGTTTTTGGTAAAGCCCCAACTTTATCATTTTTAACATTTTCAAATTGGATTACGTAATCAGAAATTAACTATTTTGCATAATTGGATTACCCGCGTAGTTTTATGTTTACATTCAAATTCATTTTTTAAAATTTTTTTTTATGTGACACCTCACAAGAGTGTCCCTGCCTGTGCAGTGTACAGACAGGGGAACTATGTCACCACCCGGTTGGGCGGCGTTGTGAGGCGGAATGTGGTAGGGGCTGTAGGAAAGGATTTGTTAATGTGGGCCTTGAAGAGGCTCGGATTATAGGAGGGAGGAAAAACAGATGCCGGTAGCTCGTTCCACATACAAGCCGACTTACACAAAAACGAGTCGTAAAAACGGCCCGTTCTCATGAAGCCAACGTCAACCGTGAACGGGTGTTCAGTTCGTGTCCGTCGAGTTTCGCGCACGTGCACCGGTGCATCAGGAATCAATGCTGCTAGCTCCTTGGAGCAGGCTCCATTGAAATACCTGTAGAACAGACACAGCATGCCTACATTGCGTCTATGCATTAGAGAAGGCAATCGGTCTGTTAACAACGGATTGTCAATCAGACGGATCGCTCTCCTTTGCACAGATTCAAGCAGGTTTATTAAGTATTTTGGGCACCAGCCCAAAGGTGGCTCCCAAATTTAATAGATGGGCGGACTTGAGACTTGTACAGGGTCAGCAGCTGGTCACTGTTGAAGAATCTCCTAGCCCTGTACAAGACGCCCAACTTTTTGGAGGCCTGATTTACTCTGGCTTCTATGGATCCCCGATACTTGAGCTGGTCTGATATAGTAACTCCAAGCATTTCAATGGAGTCTTTATTGAGGAGAGTGCTCCCATCAAATTGCACCAGACAGTCATTGATCTCCCTCTTTGCCGAAATCAGACACGCTTGGGTTTTTGAGACGTTGAAACTGACCAAATTGGCCTTACCCCAGGCACGAACCATCTCGAGGTGGTGGTCAATTTTTTGCTTCAAAACTTCCCGAGCTGTTCGGACATCATACTTGCATAACAATTTTATATTGTCGTACACTAAAGCAAAATAGTTTTTGTAATGAATTAATTTAAAATTTATATCTTTACTATCATACAAATAATAGAATTTTGATTGGCAGAAAGTCGTTGATATCGAATTAAAATAGAAGAAAGCATTTTAAGTTAAAAATAACTATTGACGTTAAGTATTCAATATTAATAAAATAAACGGACAATAATGGCGATCAAACGATATTCTCGATGGCGTTTATCACGCGACCCCTTTGTTAGGCCATAGAACTACACAACTAAAAGAAAGGAGTCAACAATCAATGAGTAGAAAAATAATTGTAAATTCTTAAAAATTTAAAAAAAATCAGCCTTAGAAATATTTCAAAATTAGAACACCCTTAAAGGGTGAAAGCCAGAAACAATTGATAAAAGTCGCTCAAGAAATGTATGTTCATTATGAATTTTGATAAATATTTGAATAATAATTTAAACTACGTAACTAAGTACCTAATTCTAAGAAAATCAAAACTAATTATAATTTATCGTGAAAGTATTATGGCGAAAAGGTGGCAAAATCATTATTTTAAGGCAATTGTTTTTTAGTAAATATTACATTTATATGCCTGAAAACGACTTACCCATATAAACTCTTATATGCTAAACCTAATTCTAAACAAAGTTATTATTGTATACTTCGGAATCATATTCCGCACAAACAGAATTCCGTAAATATACTTACGCCTTTCAAAATCGTTCTGAATCAGATCAGATCTGAATTTCCATCTAATTTACCACCTTCCTCTTCCTCTTCACCTCTCCACTGTCTCCGGCCTCACAACATATCATAATTGGGGATGCTGAAGTCTCACTGGCTCAGGCGGTTAGGAGCAATTGGGAGTCTTCTGCGAGATTTGTATTGCATGGCGCAACTGCAAACAAAACTACTTTGGCAAAGAAACCAAGAACCTTTTTACAAAAGCTTAAGTTTTTACATAAATAAGAGTAACTGGCGGTCCAAAATGTTTGATGAAGTTGTTTCACATATCGCTAAAACGATTCTTCTTAGAAGATCTTTGTCTGGAATCCATTTTCCTAGATTTTGTTGATTTAGCCACCTTGGTCCACTGCGGGCAGATTCACAATGAAATAGTTTTTCTACAGTTTCCATTCTTTAAATTCCGACGTTCCGTGGTATCGGCTTAGATAATGGTTTGTCATTATAATGACGCACTACGTTACACAAAATCCTTGAAATATTTCCGCCAGACTCATATAAAACAATTATTTTGACTTGCTAAAAGAATTTTGAAATTGGTAGAATAACCCAATTATTATTATATAATTGAGTGTATGTATTACCTGTTGCTTTGACAATATTATTGATATGGTAAGTAAAAGATTGTGAAAAACTGCATTAAGAATGATTTGTGTAGGTATTAGTGTTGAACCTGTTAATACAATAAATCAATGACACTTTTCATAAGTATTCGATGGATATTCAATCTAAATATTGGTTTTTCAATAATAATCATTAAAACATGACATTGTATTTATGTTTAGGTGAGATTTTAGAACTCTGTAAATTTTGCTCTGAATTTAAATGTACGTTTTCAAAATTGATATATAATATTTTTAATAATAGCCATTTTAGAAATTGGAACCGCTTCGTCGAGAATTCAGACCATCTGTGATTTTTCACTGTTCTGCGCTGGTAATATTTAATTACGGATTTAAATGTTGAGCTGTAACTATGTTGTTAAGCCGCACACCTATTTTTTAATGTATGATAAATAAAAAAAGTTACTTCAAATCATCCCAAATTTTAACCAAAACTAAAGAGAATTTAAACCAATGACATTACGATTATATATATATAGATGCGTGATTTTAATTACTGGGCAAACTAACGTAAAATCCGAGGAATTAAATTTTGATATTGAAGAGATTTTCGTTAAGAAATCACTAATATTGTCTTCAATATTTAAATATTACAATTTGAGGTTTTACTCAATAAAGTCATTCCGAAAAATAAATATTCATTCTAGACTTGCTGAAAAGTCAACAGATGTCGCAAATTAAAAATAAAAAAAATAAGATAGGTTTATCTAAAAAGACGCTGTCTGGATTGCATTTAGTTCGGGTTGAATCTTGCGATCATACATAAAGATAGTTGCCAATAAAAATGTGCGGTGAAAAAATGAAGACAATGTTTGTAGTTCTTATTCGAAGTATGATACAGTTAAAAATGACCGAGGGGAATAGGGTCCCATTAGCTCAGTTGGTAGAGCACTGTCACGGAAAGACAAGGGTCCTGGGTTCGTGTCCCAGATGTGACCGTTTCCTTTTCTGATTTTTCTGTTTCAGATTTTCGTTAAGAAATCACTAATATTGTCTTCAATATTTAAATATTACAATTTGAGGTTTTACTCAATAAAGTCATTCCGAAAAATAAAAATTAAATTTTGTTTGTAAATAAATGCAAATTTCTTTTATTTTATTATTGTAGTGTCCAGACCCCCTACTCTAGTTAGCCTTGAGGGTGTATTCGACATGACTTTTGAATATGAGAACATATTTGTTTAATGTTTGTCTTTGTCAGACACAAACAAGGTTTGAATTAAAAATTTACTGAAAACATAACATGAAATGTTTCTTACTCGGCACAATTTATCTTAATTTTGAGACAATAACAAGTCTAGATATGTCTTAATATCATTGATTTAAACTCCGAAAACAAGAGATTAAATCTGTTTGTTTTATTACAAGTACACTGATGTTAAATTTTTGGTCTTTTTTACTGTCGATTACATAGGTATTTAGGTACCTATTTTAGTTGTCTACCTTAAATAACAACGGAACAATATTTCACCTAGAAGCCTCAGGGGATAAAAAGACTCGTTCACCGCAGAATGAGAATGTTTTTACATAAAATATTGGGATATAGGATGATCCCTCTTTCGAAATACTTACAAAAAATATAAATAGTTTTACTGCCATTCACCTAAGGGATCTTATTTTAAAAATTAAATTTCGTCCACTTCGGTAATTTTTAGGTATTAATGCAATTATTCAGCAGTTTCAAAATATAAATAGTACCAATACATCGAAATGTAGCGTCGTTTACCAATACAATAATCTCAAGAGAGCTTCACGTTATTTATTAAGGACAGGTTGTTTAACGGAATTTAAGCATTAATGCAATTATTCAGCAGTTTCATAATATAAATAGTACCAATACATCGAAATGTAGCGTCGTTTACCAATACAATAATCTCAAGAGAGCTTCACGTTATTTATTAAGGACAGGTTGTTTAGCAGAATTTAAGCATTAATGCAATTATTCAGCAGTTTCATAATATAAATAGTACCAATACATCGTAATGTAGCGTCGATTACCAATACAATAATCTCAAGAGAGCTTCACGTTATTTATTAAGGACAAGTTGTTTAACGGAATTTGAACAATTCATCAAATTTCAAAGTTGATTTTCGAGTTCTGTGAAGGTTCTTATCAAGTTCTATTATTATATCATTATTAGTCTGTTGCTTCACACAACTGAAATAATAATAGAACTTGATTAGAACCTTCACAGAACTTGAAAATCAACAAATTCTGTGACACAACCCGTCCTGACACTTTTTCTAGTATTTTTGCGATGTACGAAAAGTATAAAACTTTATTTTTATGGACTTTTTATTCTCAAAACCCCTGCCGTAGGTCGTAAGTTTGATGACTTAGCAGGGGTGCCCGGGTTCATGAAATTAGGTTTTCTAGGTCTTGGCGGTGGAAGAGTTTGCCCACCTACAGTGTGGCGGGTCGGATCGGGAGAGACTGGTTGAGGGAAACCTTTTCACTTCTCCAGTCAGACTTTCTCTCGACCCGTTTCCTTGCACCGCAGTGGGAGTGGGTTGCAGACATTGACTCCCAGATTCCTACCCACCCCTCATACCTTTCCAGAACTTTCTCTCTTTTTTTCCCTAAAAATACCCTCCATACAGCATCCCGAAGATGACATAGACACTGATGAATTTTTTCTTCATGGCAAGTTTTTAAAAATTTCATTAAAAAAAAAAAACAATTTTTTTTACATTAGTTCTAGGTGTGTAGTTAATGTAAAAAAAGTAATAGAATATTAGGAACATATTTTTTTGTACGCCAGATTTACTTTATACAGAACTATTAGTATTAAATCATTTCAACAATAAAAGTATTAATTTCAATTTTTTTCATTATTGAACTGTTATTGAATAACTGTTTTACTTTGAGAAAAACCCGGTTAATAACAAGGTTAATATAATATTAATACGATATGATATTAATGCCGAAAAGTATTGAGACATATTTTCTTAGAAAATAATTTCTCCCACACGAGCATTATCCTCATCTCCACATTTATAAAAGAGTATCGAGAGCAGATTGAAAATCATTGATTATATCTCAAACGTAGTTAAATCCCAAGCACGCGCGCACCTGAAATAATTATCCTAACTTGCCAGTATTCTGAGCCTTAGGAGAGCAGATACTCGTACGGACACGACAAAAGGGAAGACAGTGCAAAATGGAGTATTCGTTTCGATTAAGTTGACCGTCGTCACCGTGTAAACACATCTCGGGACTAAAATAGATATGCCTGATCCCGCAACCCATAAAATAAAGCCTTAAGCCTCCCCAGGGTAGGGATAGGGGGGAGGATGTGCGGACGAAGGTATTCAATTTGTAATAAAAATACCCCAGACAAAACAAGGACGACCTATTCAAGTAAAGCGACGAATTGGCTACAATGAAATTTTCCGGTGATTTTTAATGCTCGTTGTTGGATATTCTTCTATTGTTTACGGCTGTTCTTGTCTACATAGTGTTCAGTGATGAAGTCACTTGTTAAGTTAAGAATTGGGCAGTCGTTTTCACTAAACATTAAATTAGTCATTAAATTTAGGCGTTTTTAGTAGTCAATATTTCTACCGAGACATGGTTTAAAAAACACGATAAAATATATTTCGTCATCTAAAAATGCTTCAACGGGTTGGGGGTCCTTTGGTAAGTAGCCATTATTTGGAGATTCTGTGGGGATGATCTTTTCAGGGAGAGGCTAATGTTGTAGAGGAAGATAAACCAGTTGGCAAATATATTCACAGCTGAACTGTTGAAAAAAGATAAAAGTAAAAACGTCATTGCATGGTGGAAAATATTAAAGTTAAACAAATTCTGGACACGCGTTTAGTATCAATTACTTTTCATGTGGAAGTTTCATTATTTCCTCAGATTCTCATTCACGTATTTGACAGTTTGAAAATACTTTTTCGGCTTGGGTAAGCAATTCCACGTTTAGCGATATTAATACAAGTCCACTGTAAAGTTTCAGTAACGATAGAATCTGTAAAGTTCGAGTGTGATCGCAAACAGTTTACCTCCGATTCCAATTGACGGCTATTTTTATCTCAGTACCCAAATACTTACCTTTGAAAGTCGTGTCTGCTGCGAATGCTTGAGATTTTTCACCTGTCTCGCTCTCCTTATTGCTTCCCATGGCTTCCCTGAACTACCCCTTCTCCCTGCTTCTCCACCCTCGTAAAGTTCCTCATTCATTCCCATAAAGCCCCCTGTCTCCCCTAACCCCCTATGCATCCCCACCACCCATAAGCAACCTCCAGATTACGCCCACCATCCCCAACCCCTTTAACAAAGCCAGTACCTTAGAACTTAGCTGAGCCGTGTCAGCGCGAGGCCGATTCAGTTGGGAGTACAACCACTTCAGTTTCACTTATAATAATAATTATTTACTCAAGTGTATCAGAAATATGTTTGCTCCAAACGAATTTATTTACTAAAGTTGTTCTTACCCGGCTCTAGTCAAGTTTCGACATCCTTTTAGTAATTAAAAAAATTACTCACATTTCATATTTTCAAATCTCGTCCTGACCTAAACATTATGGCATAAACATAAACATTATTTATATATTTTGAAGTTCAATAACTAACAATATTAAATAAACTGCACGCTGAAAATACATGCGTTACCCAAAATAACTGTACAAATTTCAAGACACCGACACTTCCCATTCGAAAGTTTATACTGCTTCAGTCAAATCGTTTTCTGTTTGATTTCAACAGCCAGCAATGTAACACCATTTTTCACCCAAGATAATAAAAAATTAAATAATAATAATAATAAAGTGTATTTATTTATAAACAAATCTTGTCGTCAAAATTTCTAAATTATGTATTGAAAATTGTATATTTTCATAAATTTATTTTTATCTCTCCGTGAAAATTAATTAGAAACAGTCTGAAACAGTTTCACTGAACTCAGCAGCAGAACGCCCCATCCCTCTCCACAAGCGATAGTCACCCCTTCTCCGTCTCGTCTTTCCGTCCCCAAAACAACTGTAAGGTAGCTGTTGATATTCCTGAGTTATAGTTTTGTTTTTCGACCAAACTCCGTGAAGTTTCGGTTGTTATTCCGCCGTGGCTGCGGCTATCGATGATCGCCTGATTTTAATGGCGATCGAACAGCGGATTCAGCCATTGGAGGACTTGATCACGACATCACAGGAAATTGTGATCACCGCAGGTCGTTTGAGACACGAACGCGTAATATATACTACAATCTGGGGGCTTAATGACTTGGGAAAGATTTGCTAAAAATACGCAATCGGGTATATTCTATACATAATATACTCGCATGTTGTTTGGGGTGACTCAAGTATAAATAGAAAAACGTTGGAGATAAAAGACGTATCTATCGTAGAACGTGTCTTCTGGATTGTATCACGGAAGACGCATATGTGTGTTTTTATTTTTTCTTCGTTCGTCTTTTTTTGTAGAATTTATGTAGAAAAGCTTTTAGATAACAACGTCATCTATCAACTTAAAACTGGTATTTTGCAGTTTGCAGGGTATTGTAAATTTATAGTAGTTGAGGTATTTTTTTCTGTTTTGAGCATGATCTTTTTTTTAATATTTAGTGCACACTAAAGGACCTGAGGAAAATAGCTTCCCCCAGGGCCTGTATCATCGTTGCTCTGTGAGGTTTTTTTTATGAGAGGAAGAAGTAAGGATGGTTCTTGAAGAGACCGATGTGGTGTGGTATGAGGACATACAAAAGCCGGCAAATCGTTTTAAAGGCGAGTTGTTTTACGCACGAACGAGTCATAAAAACGACCCGTTCTCATGTAACGAAAGTCAATCATGTACAAATGTTGAGCGTGCGTTTGGCTTGTTTCCCAACTGCCAAATAGATCAATAACGCTAGTTCATAGGACAATCTTCCGTTGAAATACCGATAGGCATTCCCATCTGACGTTTGTACTCAGAAATTTGCTTTCTGTTTGTTAAGATAGGGGTCTATAAAAGAGATTGTGTGTTTTAAGGGTTTTTTAAGGGTTAAAGT
Source organism: Hesperophylax consimilis (assembly GCF_061612785.1). Taxonomy (NCBI): domain Eukaryota; kingdom Metazoa; phylum Arthropoda; class Insecta; order Trichoptera; family Limnephilidae; genus Hesperophylax; species Hesperophylax consimilis. The sequence continues at coordinate 30,053,013 of NC_142846.1, forward strand.
ATTTTGGAACTCCAGACCAGAGGTGACTGCCAAATTCAGTAAGGCCCACTTGCAATTTGTACAGGGTCAGCCAAAGATATTAGAAGAACGAGATATGCTATGTTGGCCGCCGGACCTTAGCCGGAGTACTACCTAATTAGGGTACTTTGAACGGTATCGGGACGTGTACGCACAGAAATCTGTTCTATGTATTAGTGCGGATACCTTAGCGCAAGCGAAGGTGTGCAGTAGTATTGGTGAACAAAACCGGCGACACTCGGCAAAACAATTCCACACAGTATGAACTGCGCATAGCACATCTCGTTCTTCTAATATCTTTGGGGTCAGCAGTTGTGTTCTATCAACGTATATGCGGGCCCTGTACAAAATGCCTTTGACCATTGAAAGAAGCATTTAAGTCATTTTTTCTTCAATTTTAAAGAAAGAAATAGGGTAACAAAAGATTTTGGCATATGAAACATACATAAACGAATGATTTTCATCAGAATAAAGATTCAGAAATATGTCGTATTTACTTTCAATTAATATTGGCACCATTTAGCAGAATCACACGGATTATACAATTTGAATGAAAATTCCCTTGGAGAGAATGTATATTGAAGATAATTAATATACGCATATAAAGAATACCTACACTATAATCACATTTTAATCCATCTTGAGTAAAAAATATGAAAAATCTGAGTCCATATGGGTAGAATTCATGAAATAAAAATAGTCAATAAAAGGTAAGAATTTATTTTGCTGCTTCTAAAAAAACTAACATAGGTTTTCCGTATAAAATATTGTCTTTAATCGAAGTGTTTAAATCTCTAGTCGTCTTTGCGGGCAGAATTACTTACGATATTTTTTTTTCTTAAAATTATAAATGACACTATGACACGTCTTTTTGAGAAGACATAACAAATCGCGTCGTCATTTGTTTGAAACAAATAAATTTTTATTTTATCTTAGTCTTTATGCCAGGAGTTCTTTTTAAACTGCTCGCTTTTCTTGGAATTGAGTTTAACGACTTACTTAAATAATTGCGACAGGTATTGAATTCCTTCTTGGAATCAGACAATAACATTATTCTCTTCCTTATTTCCGTTTGATCAAATATTACCCCAACAAGAAATACATTTTATTGATTTCGAATCAATTACCATTGAATGAATGAAAGACTTCTTTCTTTTATGGATTAATATTTTCATTGTTAAGAACAAAACTTTACTATTCATCTAATGAAAAAATTCATTGAACAAAAGAAAACTATTCTCCCACGAATTGAGTAGATATAGAATTCCTTGGGTGTTTCATGGAATAATAGCAGGCGCGTTTAAAAAATAACTCTTGCAAGAATACTTGTTCTTCTATTGTATACGAAAACGGTAAGGTAGCTGTGACGTAACATAACTTTCACGAGTTTCACAGAACAATCTATTAACATTATTATTACTAGCAGACCCATGAAAAATCACGGAAAAATAAAAATTGGTAATAAGTATTTGTTTTAAATGTAAATGGTTTCCCCTTTATGTAATTTTTAATAACTGAGTAATATTTTTAAGAGACATTGGAACCTCTGCGAAAAAATAACACAATTTACCCTGACATCTCTGTGCTCCTGGTATTTGGTCCTGTGGACAGGTTTACGTTTTATCGTTTAATTTACTAATAAAATGGATAACGCAGGCCCGTGAAAATTCACCGGATATTATAATCGAAATATTGAATTACAAAATAAAAATAATTTTATTTTAAAATATAATTGGGGGTATAATTTTATCAAAAACTGAAAGAATAAACCTTCTTGAAATTAAAGTAAAGCTTTGAAAATATTTGGTTTTATTTTAAAATATACAGACAGTTAAAAAGTATTCAAAAAGTACATGTCATTAGTTTGAAGTCAGATCGGGTACGACTCAAGAATGTTAGCACCAAGTTTCAGTCATTAACTCACGATAGATATAATTTTTTAAAAAAATGAGATATATTTTAACTCCACAATGGGTATATGTCAATTATGATTATCTACTATGTCAACTAAATTTATTAAAATTATCCGAACCTGGAAAATAGTTAATGACTTAACTTGTTTATAAAAAACCACAAATTATAAATAAATGACAGCCCTCAACATACTTGATTTCTTTCCATATACCTCGCAAACCAACATAGATCCAATATCTACCATTTTATTGTGACAACTCCAACACGGCATCACTATTGTATACTCCAGTTCGCCGTATGCAGAATATGGGTAGTGATTATAAGGAAATTGTTAATATATTTAACGAAATATAATATTAGCAGGTATTTGTAGAATTTATATCGGAAGGCAGATCAACAAATTGTATGGCTCTGCTTCGACTTATTTAATGTGTTTATTTTCCCATCTGGCATGGTCGAATAATTTTTTTTGTTGTTGTGATGTTATGCTTATTTAGATGTTCTTTGTGTAATTTTTTTTTCATTGTGAATACCCTACAACTGCTCCCAACCGTTTGGAGCTAGTGAGACTAAGACATCCCCAATTGTGGTATGTTTGAGGCTGAAGGTAATGGGGATAGGAAAGAGGCGGGGAAGAGGAACGCGGGGAGTACCTGACTATTGATATCTGGTCACCAAACACGGACAAAGCAACATTTCAAGCAACGTTTCAATTATGAATGGTGGTCTTACAAGAGGGCGATACAAAGAGATCTTCCGCTCTTGAACGTGCCGCAAGAATATTTTATAGTATTTTAATTGAATACATTGCGAAAAAACACAAATTAATCAAATAAAATTTACTTGTGCACGCCGGGATTTGCCTTACCTTTCGAACACGGAGGCCGTTATAATAAGCAAGTAAAAGCACAACTGGTCGCGAAATTCAAAATAAACAAATGATATTATTGTAAGTAGGTACCTACATTATTGCCTTCATGATTTTTTTCACACAATCAGTTCCGATTTTGAAAAAAAAACATAAATTCAAAGCAAGTCCGAGTTATAGTTCATCAAACCGGAGTTACAGACACATTAATTAATCACAATAATTAATCGCCGAAATTAGTATATTTTTCTATTAACGAGATCTATCTATCACGTTCCCATTAATTAATCTTAAGTGAATCGCTGAGCGAAAAGTCGACATAACCATGGCAAAACCAAAAAAAAATTGAGCGCTTAGTTTGATCGGTGAAAGCGGCGCTGTTAAAATATCCTATAAAGATAATCCACGAAGGAGAATTCTTGATCTTTATATTAAAAAAGGTTGGATTTTTTCCTATTTTCCAGGTAGTAAGAGGATCAACGTAAATCACAATAATTGACCTTTCAGGAATTTTACTCTCTCTCAAACTGTTTTATAAGGAAAATTTTAACTTTTTTCATAGAAATGGTACAATAATTCTTAATCGATTAAACGGTGGATATTCAGAAGGTTGAATCTCTTGGGAACCTTTCCTGGAAAGTAGTCTTCGGTATTCCGAGAACTATTAGGGTCGTTAATGATAAAAACAGTAAATTACTTTAGAGGTACTAACACAGGTCAGTGTCGAAAATATAAGCCCAATGAAGGTGAGGTAAAATTAGCACGTAATTAAACGTCGCTTTACGGCGTCAAGCGCCCCAAATAATGACCAAAAAAGAACCAAGTTATTATAAGGTTTTCTTTAACGGTTGAAGTTTTTAACTAATTAACGCCCTGTAGTTATATTATGGTATATCAGTCTCAACCCTAGGTAGGGACACCAGGTGGCAACCTAACCTAATCGATATACCGACGACGGTAAATGGTTTATTTGCCACATGAGAACACGTTGTTTTCATACAACGCGGTAGAATGCACCCATTGCTTCTCATCAAAAACGTTGTTACAAAAAGGAGCATTACCCTAATAGCCATGCAAGGTATCTCCTTGCAAAGCAGAAAAACTAATGAGTAGATTAGGAGCTAGACGTATGCCGACATTAGACATCACCGTCTCAATCTCCACGCTCAAGTGGGATCCTTAAATAAACCACTCACTAGATCAATACCGTCAGGCTTTTTGTATGAAATAATTTGGTTCTCTATTTAACCATAGATATGCCAATATTTAGACAAATTTTATGCGTCCAACAATACTTCACATCACAAATCATCGAGGAAGATAGAGGAAACTGTGATTTTTAGACAAAAAATAAACATATGTATGTAATTTTGAACCATTTTTGGAAAAATTCTAGTAAATAATTTTATTTAGAACATCGACCATTTGCAAAATTTACGAAATGAAATGGTTTTTGAGTACCTATTTCTAATAAAATTAAATGATAGCACACGAGTATTATCAAAAATACATATTAGTTATTTTATTCAGATATTGAATATTACTAACTTCGGTTGTGTGTGTTTCCTGCGTAATTCTGGTTTGTTGAACTCTGTAACTCAAATTTGATTTAAATTTAAGTGTAATTTTCAAAATCTTAACGGTTTTTGTGAAGAATTCTGACAAGCTATAAAGTACCTTATTGTAATATATTTTATTAGTTGTAATTTTGATTTTAACTAATTTGTCGAGAATTCAGACAATTTCGTGATTTTTGCAACAGTGAAATGAAATAGTTTACAACTTTTATGATAAAAACACTATGGCTTATGATATAAAATTTTCATGGTTCATTTATAAAGAGAGAGCGGTTTATTATGAAGTAATCAAACAAAAACCATTCCATATTGGGGAAAGCTACGTTCGACCCAACTCCCTCAATAATGCAATCAATTCTAGTTCTTTTTGAGTTTGCATGTCACGTACAGCTTACTAAAACGTTTGCGGAATGTTAATAGCCAGAATCGGATACCAAAATAGCTTCTCCAACTCGGCAAATTATTTCCTACTGCTCTCGAAAACTCAGTGGACATGTGCCTAATTAGATTATGGGTGCTTATCCTCTTGGGATACTTGAGATACTTGGTACATAGATACTATAAACCTTCAGTGTATCATTGTTCAATACGAACTAATACAAACTATACGGCGTAACTTATTTTAAAAGAGAGTTATTGGAATTAAATTATTTAATTTATATTTCGTACAAGAAAATACGAAGAATGGTAACGACCAACCTTTTTGCTAGTGATGGCCACTTTCACCAGCAAAACGAAGTGAATGAAATAACCTCCCGGTTATTTAGTACGATGATTCACCTCCTAGGTACACCTAGGTAAACCCTGTATCAATCCGATATTGACAAAATTCGTCATCTTAGGTAAGTTATAGATATTTGTAAGCACGGTCAGAAATATTATTCCGACAGTAGGTAGACAAAGCCGCTGTTTTTTTCATGCCATTATACATTTCATTTAACTGTAATCAAAAGTTTTGATTACAGTTGAAATATAAAAGTTGAATAAATTTTAATTTTAAGGTATAAACATCCAATTAATATTTAATTATTCAAGAAGAAGATAATAATTGTGAATCTTAACGAAACAAACTTTATATCGTACTGGAACAAATGAATTCTACCACTAAGCTACTAAGTGACATTTTTTTCTGGGTTTTTCTGTTGATTTATTAAAATTATATTTTTCTTCAATGATCTTGAAGAAATCTTAAACAAGGGATAAAATGGAATTGAATATTTCCGTAATAATTTAAATTAAGTACAACTCGATATTATTTTATTTTTATTACCTCACTATTAAAAAAAATATACATAATTAATTGTTTCCTCAGTGCATTTCGTTGAAAGATTGTGGAGGTTTCAATCCAAAATGATTTAATGTTATAATTCCTAATTCGTCCTTTATCTGCTCCTATTTAATCACCCTAATGCGCATATCGCTGCGTGTCACGGCGGTCGGAAGTTTTAAGCTCCTTTTGCGTTTTTTTTATTTTCGAAACTCAGTAATAAGATAAGAACTTAGTTCTAAAAATAGGAAGATTTTTTGTTTTATTCTGTGTAGGAACCTTTATTTGACAAGACACGTGTAGCGGTTATAAGAAACATTAAGATCAGATCAAATTATGTACCTTTCCTTTGAATGGTTCGTGGTTACACTAAAATAGTTTTCTATTATCATTTTGTAAATTAATCTCTAAATAATACAAAATAATGTCGCTATCCGCATCTGTGTTTGCGCGATTAGTTCTCCTAAACTACAGAACGGATTTTGATCGAATTTTCATCAATTAGAGATTTTTTTCCGAAGGGTTTCTTTATAATAAATGCATATAATACTTATAGAAAGTAGAGAAAAGTCAATGTTTTGTAATCTAGTCGTAAAAAAAATATTTTTGAGTGTTTTCATTGCCAACGCTGGCTTAACCTTATGAAATACATCAAAATAATATTAATCGAAATTTTATATCTTGAAAAAGCCTGCGAAAGTCTATTTCCTAAAATTAGCCCCACAAATTAGTACACTTTAGGTAGTATCTAATAAATGGATATTCATAAAAACAACAAAACATGTATGAATGGTTTAAAAAAATCTCTTTCGAAAGTAACATTTAAATCCGAAGGTACAAAACAAAAAGCCTTTCAAAATTGATTATGTTTGGATAACTGTGTACACTTTTTTAGAAATTGGTGAAACTAAAAACGAAAGAAAACATTTTTAAATAACTAGTGCATGGAATAAACAGTTTACGTTCACTGTCAAGTATGCAAGTAAAATTATAAGGTACGCACTTTTTCACCGAAATGAACGTTCCTAGTAGCTTTGTGCTCACCAATATTATTTATCATGAGAACTTCAACAAGAAGGCATTTTCTGGTCAAAATCTAGATTCGATATATTCATTAAAATACACACATCAATTTCTTAGCTGTGGCTGTAGTTGAATTCACAAATAAGAACCCGTCCCGCCATAGGGGCGTCTGAATGGAATTAAATCAATGGGAATTAAGATGAATAATAGTGTCAAGTTCATTTAATATTCCTTATTTGCTTGGTATTAATTTCTCTGAATTGTTAAATGTCCAGCCTAAACTTAATATTATGATAAAAGTTTCATAAGTAAAAGTGACAACGGCTATTTGTTTTGTTAGACGAGAATAGTTTTTAGTTCCTTCATAAAGGTCACTTGATATTTGTATTGCTTAGTTAAATTAGCTGCGACAAATTATATAAGTTTATTTTTGTTTTAGTAATAATTTGTACCCCGAAGATGCTTGAGTAAAGCGAAACCGGTCGGTTCTAAAAAATACTAAAATCTCATGGTTTTAAAACAAAAAGTATTTTATTTTATTGCATAAGTTTCTTTCAAGGAAAATGTTTTAAGGAACTACTGAGAAACTTTACCATTTAAACAATTCTGATAATATTGGTATGATTTTTGTAGTACCGTTTTCGTTTAGCACTATCTCAAGGGCGCTGTGCCTTTTTTTCAGTAACATTATAATGTGGTTGATTAAATAAAAAAAGAACATGGTTTTTCTTGTGAAGAGATTTCATTATGTTTTCACTTATTACTTTATTTAACACGTAAAAATAAGTTATTAAATAAAAAATATTTAATATAAAAAAAACCTTAAATTTATATGTGTAACAAGTTAATACAACTAAAGTTCTTGTACAGTGCAAAGCTAAATTTATATGACTTTCTGGTGGTTAGTTAGTAAATCATTTGCAGAACAAGTCAATGTCTCGTACAGCTGTTGCAAACAGTATTTCGTAAAACACCCTTATTGAGATAATCTCTTAGAAAATACTGATGCTCTTCAACTTTTAAGGCTGTATTTACCTTTTGTCTTTGTTTGCGGTGTTTTTAGCAATCAAATATTATCAAGAAGGGTGGATAAAACATATTATCATTAAAGATAGATAATGTAGTGGAAGTCCATTGTGATATTATAAATAATAAGAGCTTAATTTGAAGTCAGGACAATTTATCGTGTTGAATTTATAACAATCTTGGTGAATACGATTGGTAAGTCTTGGAGAAAAAAATACACTTATTAATGGTATCTACTCCTCTTATTATTTGAACCTGTCTGTAATTAAAATATACTGAAATGCAAAAGAATTGAATTTGACAAATGGTTTTCTAAGTAAAAATAATTTAGGGAGAAAAACCGTTGGAAAAACAGTGGGATGAGACGTCGCGTCGGCCTGAGATTGGTTAGAGGTTATAGTAATATGTTATGGAAATGATGTAATAAGTGTAATTTGAAGATAATACACAGAAGAAGAGAATACTTGGAATTGTTATTTTAATCAAAAGAGCTGCGTGGAATAAACACGCAACAAAAGCATTAACATTAAATATGTAAAACGTTGTGAAAATAAGTTAGTTTTACGGGTCTATTATTACTCGTGTCTTCCGTTAGCAATCTACTTAAAATAAGCAAAAATCCATATTTTTGACAAAAGAATGAGACTTATATGCGTATCTTATATCTGTCGTTCCATATTTAGACATCCAATTAATATAACGATGTTTGTTTATCAGTCGATATACGCCCTGCAAAATATTATGAGCTTGAGGGAACCATTGACGCAGTAGTATAGTTTCTGTAGTTTACCACTAAAAAGAGCTCCAACTTTTATTGCCAATAGGACTATGATTTTCAAAATTATGGATGGAAAAGATTATTGTGCTGCATTCTAAAATAATAAAAAATACATATGTTTGTTGAGGAGGTCAATAAACAAGTATACTGAATTCAGACAATTCAAGAAGCTAATGTTCACCAATATGCGTATTTATAGAAATTACTGCGTGACGACCAACGGTGTCTGTCTATCACCTGGGCCTCGACTCTCGACGAAGTCATTTCACTCGAACAACGAGTGGTTCGACCTACTTGTTGATCTACTAAGTATGTACTTTCGACGAGACTCAAGAATAAGAACTTCGACCAAAGTATTTACTTTTGACGGCGATTGCGAGCGGCCTGGATTGAAGAATCGATACCCTGGATGAATGAATTTCCCAAGCGATCGAGTTCAACAAAGGGCGATGGATGTTTGACTAGATTTTATGATAGAATATTGGAGTTCAACGAAGGACAAAGAATTCGTCAGCGTAGTAGTGGAAATATTTTTTTTTACAACATAAGGAGTAATTTTTAGTAATTTAATTCAGTAGTGGAGTTGTTAAGTAGTTCATATTATTCTGTCAATAAACACACTCTACGTAATCGACGTATTGTCATTTCTCTACAACTCGGAAGGGCTCACGTGGCACCTAGGCGGCTACACGTAAATCAGGTTTTGATAACTAAATAAATATATAGAGACATGTTAAAAATTGAATCTTTGAATTGAATCCTCTTAACAAAGAGACACTGTGAATTTTTTCTATATAATTATTAAATTACATGATTTGTATGGATTAAAACTCAATCTTTATCTTGTTAAGTGAACCCACGACCTTTGGTCTGAAACTAAGGTTGCATTTTTTTAATGTCTAATCATTTATAGTAGAATTTTTAATTTTTTTACGAAGCGTATCCATTTAAGTCACTTAATGTGATTAAAAACTGAACAGGAAGTTTATTAATTTCCGGTGCTGCAGCTTTGAACTACTATTTCTATGTATTGCATTTACCCTTTGCTGTGGTTCGAAGAAAATATCAAGGTTTCCACCACAGAACAAGTTCAAAACAGCCAATTAGAATTTATTGGACGTTCAATAAATTTTAATTGTTTTAATGCAAACGACAAATAATAAACTGGATATCTTTGTAATCCTTGACACATAGCTTGGCATTTATTAAAATCGCATCGTGAATTTCAATCTGTAAAGTCATGGAATGAAATTATTCGTTGGTAATTACAATCGTGAAAAATATTCTTGGTTCTAGCCAGAATAACTTATGTGTTTATTTACATAATGTTAGAAAAATCGGTATAGATTATCGTGCGTAGATTAACAAACTATTGTTGAAACTTTTCCAACTAGAAAGATACCAAACTTCAGATCTGGTCACAGTTTATGGTAGAGGAAAAATTTAGACGTTTCTGATCCAACTTTCTGTTATTATTTTATATATTTCCTCTACTACGACGATTTTTCGTATCACTTTTGATCCCTTACTTCATTACTTGCTCGTATAAAATACAGAGATACACCACCTTCGTGCTTCTAAAAATAGGTACGAATAAAAATAATAAAAATTACACATATGCAAAGTAGTTTTATGAATAATTTGGAATAAAAAAAAAAAAAAAAAAAAAGATATCGGAGATACGAGCCATCTTAGAAAGGTAAAGCTAAGGTAAACAGATTGCGCATGGAAGTTTTTTTTAAATCAGTAGAAATGGTGTTTGAAAAAACTCTTATTTTAATCGATATTTTAAGTTTAAAAATTTATAACTTATGAAAGTGGCTACCAATCAAAAAAATCCTACGTAACATCTTAGATAATATTATTTAAAAAGTAGTTGTAATATTTATGTTATTTTATTATAGATCTTGAGATATCTTGTACACCAGTTTGAAAAAATTATTTAAATAATAAGTTTAAAAAATAAACTGTACGGCGTCAGCGTCTTAAAACCAAATATTTTATTTACATTACCTTCTGCGATTCCTGGACCGTATATGAGGTCTCCCATTGTTGCCGCAATGTCCTCCGACTCCTTTGAGTAGCTCTTTTCAATTTCCTGGCCTCTTCAGCCTCCCGTTGGGCTCAAATTTTATATATTTTTACAAATCTATCATATTTATATAAAGTAGAGGATGCTTAGGACGGGTTGTTTCACAGAATGTCAACAATCCATCAAATTTAAACGTTAATTTTATAGTTTGTTGAGAGACCTATTCGAATTCTGTTTTTATATCATTATGGGCCAGTGTCTTCACAGAACTAAAATAATAACATAGAACATATAATAATAGCACAGAACATATAATAACTTTGAATATTTGATGAATTGCTTAAATTCCATGAAGCAACCCGTCCTAAGAATTAATTTTTTGTAAAATACCGAATACCTAAGTATCGCAGATAATTATTAGAAGCCGTCAAAATGATGATACTTGCGGCCGGCTGAAAAGCTTGTGACATCACAGTACGTACACGGCAGTACTGCAACATTGACCTAATTCATTACAATTATTAATTTACTTGGCCATTTTTGAAAATATGGAAAACTGATTTCACCAGCGTCATTAAATTTTCAAATATAAAAGATTTTCATAAAAATTTGAAACGACATCATTCAATCTATCCCGTGATTTTTCACGGATCTACGCTTGATATAAATAATATTAATGAAAAGATTTACGCTATCCAATTTTTTTTTATGTTGAATCACATTTGGGTTTGAATTTTTAATTGAATTAGAATGCGTTGATAACACCCGGCGTTATTTTTATTCTTGCTGAGGGTCGATAGGTGGATAATGAAAAACGAACAAACCCTTCCAGCGCGGTTCGTTAGGTCTGAGTGAAAATAAGCTCAATTTCAAACGCTTTGTTTTTCGAGCAGGCTGCACTTCACAGCCGTCAAAGGCAATTTGTTTTGGGAAAAGCTTAGTTAGCTTTGCTTTGACATGGGTTTCTATTGAACCAAAGCTCTCACCGGTCGGTAGGTTGTGTTTGGTCCACCTCTACATGGTTTTTATGGTTTTAGAGTGTCGATGCAATGCGATATTCAGTTGCTATTGAAAAAAACTGATTGGTTTTTCATGTGACGTTCTTAATAATAATTATTATTATCATCTTTATTACGGAATGTAGGGAAATTAGTACAGTCCCAAACATCCTACTTGCGAAAATATAAATATAATACAAAATATAATATATCTAAACACAAGGATTCATGTAAAAACATCTTAACATATAAAAATAAAAAAAATTATAAATATACAATGTAAATATAAATAAATTACAAAACAAAAATTTTGTTGGGGCCAATATCTTTCTCCATTTTTTTCGATGGTACTCGATCCCGAAGTCAGACGGGATACGATGATGAGGACATTTCGGAGTTGTTGATCCTTTCCCACAGTCCTGTAACGCTGGTTCTTATAAGAGCCTATATATAAACTCTTATAAGATTTTTTAAAATCAGGTGTAGACAGTCATTTTCCTCTTACTTTAAATGTCAAGTGCGCAAAATTTCAATCGAAAATTATCAAAAATCTGCTTTAAGGGATGGAAAAAGGGAGTGAAGGAGAGTCTCATGCAGTGTACAAAATTTCACCAATGCCGGAATACAACTGTAGATTTGTGTATAGGCCAAATCCACCGGATAAATCATCAAAATGTTAATTCATCACATCTTTAAAAAGTTATATAAAGTCATGGAAAGTGATGAAATAAAAACTTTATTAACTGGATTAAGTAAGTTAGGTTAGATTAGGTTAGGTAAGGTTTAAATTTTTTTTCAACGTTTTTAATGACTTTATATCACCTTTTAAAAGTGTGTTAAATAGTCACTGTGTTGAGTTACCATGGAACCTTTTAAAGATACACAGAACACAGAAAATGGACATCAAACGGTTCATATATGTATATTTTTTTTAATTTTTACCATCGGAGTTCTAAAAATACTGCAAATAAGCATATTTGGTCGATAGGAAAAAAATACCAAATTAGATTTTCCAAATAGGAAAACCAACACAGAATAAAATTCGGAATGGGATATTATGGACTTCGGAATCCATCGGGAATGTAGGAAGGAATGATCTGCTGGATTTTACATTCAGAATTGATGAATGAATTATTCATGCGCTGTTTCTATATTCTTATATTCAACCTCATATAAACAAAATTCGGTATTTGGTGAGTTCTTTTTTCCAGTATTGAATCCACATAGGGTCTTTGTGGTGCTGCCCCCATAATAATCTTCTACTTTTCATGCGGAACCTTTCCCGATTTATCGTCTTGCTAACTATGCAATCTTTGATACATTCCATGTTACATATTATAATTTAGATTAATTGACTTTGGATCAATTTAATAAACATGTTTATTTTATTGGATACTGTTAGATTAGTTTTAGAATGTTCTTTAAATGCGAAACAGGTAGATATGATTTGAGATTTTAACTATAACTATAAATAGGGTATGCTGTGTGGGGCTTTTTAAGATAAGGAAGGGTATGAAGTTTTGGGAAGGTAAAAGGTATGAAGGTTGGATAGGAATCTAGGGTACAATGTGTCAAGGACGTATGCGACCCAATGAGGTGCAAGGCGATGAGTCAAGACACCAGTTCGAGAGGTCAAACCAGCTTCTACTAATCTGGTGCGCCACGCAGCTGTTTGGCAGGTATATCCTTAACACACCTCACCTGATGAACCCGGTCACCCCTGATAAATGACTAAACGTAGCAAACTACTTGGGGTGACCTATGACAGAGGTGTTGGTAATCCAATAAATGATTCCGGGGACAGCAGTACCCAAACCCACAAGTATAGTATGTGCAAAACATTTGTGATATTTTACCTCGAGTAGGTACCTACACTTTGCTTTTTGTATGTATCGTGCTTTAAGTTACAGAATTGGTTTATTTTTGGGAATATTAAAATTTGTTTGAACACCATACAAGAGTTCTAACTGGAGCCAGTGAGTCTATGGCATATGTAAACGTTAATAACATTTTACATACGAAATTTACTTTGAAAACAATATAACACAAATATGATTTAAGATTTTCACGGCCAAAAGTATTTTTGTTATTTGTTTTTGGGGTATTATGCCGTGTTGCGCTAACTCCTTCTTTAGCCTAAAGACTAAAGAAGGAGTTAACGCAACACGGCATAATACCCCAAAAACAAATAACAAAAATATAACACAATGCCACTTTGTTATCACATGAGTCAAGTTCACGTGAATGTAGCTCAGTGGTTTGTTGCCAGTAGGATTTTTTGTAAGATATTTTTTGGAATGCTTCTATTCTCGTATCGTCTAGAATTCTAAAAGATTCCACATTCGTTGATTGAGATCAAACACGGAGATCTCATACCCGTTGTACGTCACGGAGTAAAGTTAAAACTCTTTAATTCAATTACTTGGTTAACTTATTCCCCAGCTCCTGAAGAAGTCGACTTCTTCGCTTAATTGGAAACTTGATCCTGTAAAAGGATCCACTTACTGGTATACCAAGAAAATATCCCTGCAGTAAGTCAGTACTGTGATCTGGCTATTTACTGAGTAAACCGCGGAGAAAGTAGCTCATATTACAAACACCGCTTAATGTCAAAAATATCATATTTCACAGTTAGACACGGCACAGTTAGAAATAATGAACTCTGTGTGAAGATATTTTGGGCGGGAAGTTTCATAATATTAACTTATAAAGCTTTGACAGCGTGAAAACATGTAGCGTTGAACTAAAGCAATGCTTATGCGTGTTATTTTAACCTTTAAATCGATATTTTCGTTAAAGATTGTGGATAGTTGGTACCTTTCAATTTGGGAGGTGGGTATGGGTACCATAAATAGTTAAAAGTTGCTTGAAATGGCTTTAGCCGTGTTTGGTGGCGACATTTGAATAGTGAGGTACTCCCCCACCCACCTCTTCCCCTCCCCAATACCTTCAGCCTCACAACATACCCCAACTGGGGGTGCCATAGTCTGACTGGCTCCAGACGGTTGGGCGCAGTTGGGTCTATTGTGCTGTATTCTTATTTTAAAAAATGCGCCTGCCCACCAACTAGGTCACGGACTGGATTGGGAGAGACTGGTTGATTTCTCTCTCTCTCTTTGACCTCTCCAGCTGGACATCTCCTTGGAGGGATGGATTCATATATCCGTCACTCCTGGACACACCAAACACCAGATTCCTACCCACCCCTCATATCCTCTTCCTTCCCTTCCTTTCCCTAAAGAGGCCCTCAACATACCGTCCCGAAGGATGATATAAGCCCTGTAGATCTAATGTAAAAGTACACAAAAACCACCTACTTAAGTGTAAGCCGGAATCATTGCTGAAACCTAATTTTACCTTAAATGTTTTATATAAACACGTGGGTTGCACAAACTTTCGGGTCAAAAATGAGTTGAATTAGAAAGAATTCTTTAAAAATTTGACCGTCATCGGGAGGTTAAGAACCAAGATCTAATGCCAAAACTTAATTATTCTGGTTTTATAACTATACTCCTTTATCACTAATAAATGTAACCACTTTGCCATTAGAGAAATGTTATTTTACTCTTTTGGCACTAGAAAAATGTAACTTTACTTCTTTGCCACTAGAGAAATGTAACTATACTCCTTTGCCATTAGAGAAATGTAACTATACTCTTTTGCCACTGGAGAAATATAATTTTACTCCTTTGTCACTAGAGAAATGATTTAGGTTTGTATTATGCAAAAATAAATGAATTTCTAAATAAAGATCTTAGCGACGCGACGTGAATAATCTTCCAAGATGGCTAATTAGCAATTTATATGTCCCTCGGGTCGGACAGTGTCTCCTTCAGAGTTTGGGTTTTTAATCGTCGGCTGCTATATCACAGACTATGTATTTATCAGTTCATCGATGGATAGTCATTGAGGACAATCTTCTGAGGCATTTTTTTACATTGAAATGTATCACCTACTATATATCAAGGTTTCTCTTTCAAGTCAATCCTTTTTAAAACGCCTTGATATACTGTGGCCACAAATTTGTTGTGTATTTTTTCAATCTTGAAATTCATTTTCATTTCATGTCGGCAGCATGAGAACAATTCTTTTTTCTGGTCCTCTCTTATTTTACGACTCAACGCTCATAAAATGAGTTTCTGTCATTCTGTATATCTTGTCTCATTTTCTGACCCTTGTTGGCATGTCTCATGAAGTCACCGTATCAGGAAGCGATATAACATTCCTCTGGTTTTAAGGCACACACATATGGAACTCATAATTAAAATAATTACTTATTATTTTAAAAGAATATAAACAATCACGATTTGTAAGAATAGGCAAAACGTGATTAACTCCTGAAAAGAAAATAGAAATTTACGTACCTGTTAATGGTCAATGTTTTCCTTTGAATTGATTTATTTATTAAAACAATTGTGTAATACGAGCTAAAACAGAAATCTCTTCTCTCTCTGGGGAATTTCTGTGTTGAGATGTGTAGCTTTACAATTATAGTAATACAAAATATGAATATATCATTAAAGAACAAAATAATACTAACAGAAACATGAAATAGAACAAGACACAAGAAAATAAATATATAACGTTATCAACTTCACAAGATCCTCATTATAATACATTTTATCAACATACAACTAAAACGAATTTTGGAAAAAGGTATTTGCAATATTTCTCTATAAAACTATTTAATATTCTCCCTCTCGCAGTAAAAACCATTAAAAAAATAACACACTTCAAAAGAAGTATTAAGATACGGATTATCTTAATACTTCCGATTATTTCGCTTTATAATTTACTTCTTACAAAAATTTCCTTGAAAATAATTAACATTTTAAAAAAAAGTTGACTATATTTATAATTCACACAAATAACCATTTTTAAAGTGACCTTAGAACAGGGTACCCCACCAGTAAGGTTACATTCTTTTTAACAGTTGTTAAAAATGATAATTGTAAAATTTAATTAAATGGTAATAATAATAACAAAAAAATTAAAATAAAACTGAGAATTGAACCTAATATCTCTGTCTTACCGGGACAGTGTCTTTGTCTACTAGACCATTGAGACATAATTATTTAATTCATTTTTGTCCATATCATATTTTAAATTCAGAAAACTAATAGAATAATATTGAATTTATAATATCAATTAATTCTTATATTAAGGCGATGCACTACGTCGTGTAATATTTTTAATTGAGCCGCTATCAATAACAACCCTTACGTAGATGGCGATAAGGTTTAAATTCCCGCTTAACACTATCCGCCTGTTTTGATTTATGCAAGAAAAAAACATGGCCAAAAAGTGCCTTTTATTTTATTCTGTGGATGTTCAGGCATAAATATTTAATTTCTTTCCGATCATTTTACAAATAACTTAATTTGCCACATTATACAATAAAATCGTAACCGAAAATGGGTTCATAATTAAGACATTTTGAACTTTAAAGCAGTTTTCATAGGCATATACATTATTTTTTTCTGGGCTTATAAAAAGACTTATATAAAAAATACTCGATTATTTCAAAGGTCAAGATGTATTCTACTCGCAGTATTTAATTAAAGCATCTGAAACATTTCTAGGCGACCAAATTTTCAAACCAAAAACACATGATTTTGCATTACTACGTATGGCATCGCCTTAAACCAATGTTCCAGTGGATAAAGACGTTATCCCTATAAGACACAGATTCTGGGTTCGATTCCCAGTTGAGACCGTTATTTTTTTTTATTTGTATATATCTTGTTCTGTTTCATGTTTCGTTTTAGTAGTTCATTTTAGTATTATCTTTTTTTCAATGATAAATTATATTGAAAGTTAATAAAGAAAAGTTATTCCAATTAAAAATAAAAATATATGAACCTAATATTGCTGAAAACGCTGAATACTTAAGCGTTTTTTTTGTGAATACCGCAGAGGAGTTCCAACTTCGCTCAACCGTATGGAGCCTATTCAAATCTTGTCACCAAAACCCATTTCGAGCAACGTTTCATTTCTGAATCATGGTTTTACTAATAATATAATAAATACGTATCATTATAAAGCAAAACACCTTATATCCTGGGTATGACCACTTACCACTCCTTAGAGAAACGTAGAGATGCTACCCTGATTAAATATGTTTTATCTTTTATTAAACGGTTACAAATCTAACAATGATATTCTAGCTCAAATAAATCCCTTTGTACCAGAGTCTCACTCTCGAGGACGTTACTATAACTATAACCTCCTTTAATGTGGAGCGACCGCACCAATTTGTTCATGAACTCACCCGTGGGGAAAGCCACGTAATCCTAAATGTAATTGATTGCAACAACGCACTTACAAGGTTTTATCACTGCAGATACATTATATAAACGATACAATTTTAACGTCCTAGACTGTAGTCTCATTGAAAAATTGTAAACATTGAATTAAATAAATTATTCACTCAAAATTAACTCCAAATTCTATTAAAGATTGTACAAAAATTCAGATTTGATTTATTCTTAGAATTTTTAGGGCAGGTCAGATAGACTTTATTGCACACTTCTTCTTAGCACCTTAATTCCCAGAAGAAAAAATATTCCACGAAGCGTTTGGACATTGTGTGAAAAAGTAAGGGTTTCTCGATAAATTTTCAAATGGGCATTTCGTAAAAGGAAGGCAATTTTACGCTCCGAAAAAATCACCCCTAGTACAAAAAAAACGCTTCATCGAATCCTTTATTTTATACTGAATCTAAATCGCAGACGCGTGGATCAACCGAGTGAGTTTTGATTAACTGCGAAAAACCCTTATTTACAGATCTATTGAGATAAACGAAATAATATGTTTTGCTGATTGTAATTTTTCTTACGAAAGATTTATTATTTCAAGAAATATTAAATGGAAAGTTCATTTTAATGAAGATTTTGAGTTGGGAGATCTTATTTTAAATATTGGAGTATGAAGCAGATTTTAATGGCTTATCTTCTTTGAATTTTGTCAAAGCTCTTCAAAACGGACTGTGGTGGAAAACCGAAAGAAGACCACTCCCACTCCGGCTAATAACTGTGCCACAGTAATAAAAACAATTTTGTCAGAGGTAATGGACTTGTGAACAACGACAAATTTCTCACACACCTCGAGAATAATAAAATAAGAATAACGAAATATTTTAAAAGGAACTAAATTGGCTAGCAGTGAAAGAAGTGCTAACCGACGTTTTTATATTTATACTTAAAATAATAAACAACATGTTCCTTTTTCAAATAAAATTGTATACACCAAGAATATTCACAGACAAAACACCAAAACGTGCAATGACAATAGGCTATCAAAAAAGGACAAAGCCAATTCACAAAACAGTTTAATGTACAAAGGAATGGAATATTATAATGCACAGCTGGATACTATCAAGCCTGTACCATTTGATGGATTTAAGCTGGATTGTAAGAGACGTAGTAATCAAAAGAATATGTAATAATAAACTAGAAAATTTACCATAAACTAAGCATTGGTAAATAGGAATGCACAAATGGCTAAAATAAAATTATTAAATAAATATCAGAGTTCCAATAAAACTGCTCCTGTGAAGATGTGCATATTGGAGGGCACTCCTGATAACATTCAAACAGTAACACTTGACAAGTCGTTTTCAGGACTCATTCTTATTCTGTATTCTATCGTATGTATCTATGTAATTCTATCGACAAATAATAGATCCGGTTCTTCGAAATGAAATCTGCGCCGTATTTAGCTCAAAGTAAATCAGTCCATAAATACAATTGCCAAGGTTCTCGGTAGCAGAGTATCGATACGATAAACTAACAGCGGACACTTTTATCACTTTAGTTCGTCAAATGTCAATCTCGTGTAAGGGAAAGGTGTAAATTTAACGAGGAGATACTGTGTTCTAGGGCCATTGTTGCCTTTGTTAGGCTGAAAAGGAGGTTCTTTTGTTCGGGAATATCAACCCGAAGTGGGCTTTTTAGCCCTCCACGGCTCATTCCATTGTACTGTTAATTGCTATCATTCATACGATTCTATTTAAACGTAACCTTGTCTTTATTTTACGCTACATTATACCTCGATAGCCAATGAATACTTAGCATCAGTTTTCAAATCGTCAAAAGGCGAACAAATTTATACAAAAAATGTTGTCAATTACTAAAAACTTCAACCGCATTAAAATATTAAAAAAGAAAGAATATAACTGTTGTAACTGGGACTCGAATCCAGATCATCCAGTTTTACTGGAACCAACACTTTACCAAATGAACTATTAAGGTCTGATTGAATTCAGTTGTTCATTTTATCAATTTCATATTTTAATCGAAGTGCTAGAATTGTCCTTAATTATTTTCGTACTGGCCATCTTTGTAATGATCGCAAATTTCTTACCAAGATATAACTATTTGTAACCTAGATGGTGTTTTACAAATGAGTTGGACAGAATTTTTAATAATTGCAAAATCACTTTATGGCATAATTCTAATTTAAATAAAATAAATAACTTTATAAACCCCACTATTTTATCAAAAAAGGATCTAAAAATAGTACCATTTATTAGTTTAATTAACTTTTTTCAAACAGTACTGAATAGGAGCAATCGAAATATTTTAATGTTTATAAAATAATTATCCGATGACAATATTTGTAAGTTTTTTCTACTCTTATTGCATGAACATGAGCTAGAAGCACATTCATTAAGGCGTAGAAAATCTTTTGTAACTGTGATCGTAACAAATTTGATTTCCGTTTTGTGTTCTCTATCATACCGCATGAAAATATACAAATACTATAAACAGGACGCTTAAACAAGCATTGACGTTTGCATATAAAATGATAGTTCGATAACGGCCTATAAATAAGTTAACATAGGCAACTGCAGGAATCCTTGAGGAAAACCTCGACAGTGGAGATATCAGAATTAGAATTCAAGGAATGATAACATTCAATTCAGAAAATTTTCAGAATTCGTTCCTCAATTTGTAAGGAGTATAATATTATCATCTAATTTTATTTGGGTAGGTGTAGATAATACAAAATTATCATTTGATAAACTTAAATCTTCTACTTTAGTAATTTTTAAGGATATTTTTCGTAGTATGTTTTGTTGAAAAAATTGAAGGAAGACTAAATTTTCTTCCACTTTGTATTTAAAGAAAATATGTTCTATCATTCTAAATTTAAAAAAAACTTTTAATTAACTAAAGATAACTAAATAATAAATGCATCTTATGTTGATCTAAAGATTATTATCATTATATCAATCTGAAAAGAGTTTCGTTATCAAGTTCTTCAATAATAATATAAATAATTTTATGTTCACTACTATTTATTCAAAATGGATCGACATGTTTCCAAAACCAATGGTTTCTTCGTCATGATAAACGTACATTATCTTCAATAATAAACTAAAATTGTTCAAAGAGATTCGTTGAAAAATAGGTGTTGAAGCTACAGAGAGATTAAATAAAATGATCAAGTTATCAACCTATTTATGTTTGAGTTATTTGTTGGTAATTCTGGTGTTACACTGCTTTTAAATTTAAAGTTATTTATTAAAAAATAACTATTATTTATTTGAACATAAATAAAACAAAGTAAGATTTGTAGTTCAAACTCGTGTGTATTATTATTTTTTCCTTGCCTTCTGTGGGTAGCATCAATAATTTATTTGTTAATTGTAAATACGTTAAATGGTGTAAGTACTAAGATTGCTTTCTCGATTTCGAGGAATGAGTTTTATGGTTAAATCAGTATTCCTTTTTAAGTAGCAGGGTATAAATTTACATCCTGAAATATTGTTGCAAAGTGAGTAAACCCGTTGTTGTTTTGTATATAAAATCAGCAGTTCTAGTCAATTGCACATAATGTTCTAAAGGGAATAAATGTATAATTATTGAAGTCAATATTAGGAGTTCTTAAAAAAAAATTGAAACAGAAAAATCAGAAAAAGATACGGTCATATCTAGAACTTGAACCAGGACCTTCGTCTTGCCGGGACGCGGCTCTACAACAACGCTAATATTGTCTTCAATAATTAAATATTACAATTTGAGGTTTTACTTATTAAGTTATACGAAAAAAGAATAAATATCGTTTATTTTAACCATTGCTATCCATGGTAAATATAGTATTTTGGTGGCAGTGTGTCTAAGGCTATATATAATATGTACAATTTCATCTCTTTAATGCCATCGCTCCCCGTCGCAAAGTGGTCCCAAAGTATTTCAAAGCTCATCCATCAGGCGGGTAATCAGTTAGGTTGTGGAGGACACTAGACTACCAGTAATTAGTCGAAATTACTTACAGAGGGATATGCGAGGCTAGTGTGACAGGGTTTTAACTCAAAAACTCCTATCTGTTTTGTAATTTTTCATACAAAAAGAAATTTAAAAGGCCAAACAGAAAACTGTGGAGAATTTCTATGAACATTCATTCAGGGTAGGGTATCCGGATAACTCAACGTAATGACAGTTCAGCACGCCTTTAGAAAGTGATATAAAGTCATGAAAAGTGATATTTATATAACTTTTCATGACTTTACCTCACTTATTAAAGGTGTGTTGAATTATCATTGTGTAATTTTTTTATGGAACGTTATATCAATACCCGGTCATTTATTGGATAACCAACACCCCTGCTATAGGTCACCACAAGCGTTTCGCTACATTTAGAGACTTAGCAGGGATGCCCGGGTTCATGGGGGTAAGGTTTGTCTGGGTCTTGGCGGCCGATGCGTTTGCCCACCTGCTACGTGGCAGGTCGGATCGGGAGAGAGTGGTTGAGGGATACCATTTGACCTCTCCAGCCGGACTTTCTCTCGACCCATCGCCTTGCAGTGCAGTGGGAGGGATGGATTCATACGTCCGTCACTCCTGGACACATTGACCCCCAGATTTCTACCCACCACTTACACCGTTTCCTTACCCCAATTTTCTCTCCTTATTTTCCATAAAAAGAACCGCCACACAGCATCCACAAAGATGACTTAGGCCCTGATGGATTTTTTTCCTTAGGTCCTCCTGTGCGGACCTAATGTAAAAAAATAACATCCCTGAAATTAAGATTGAAAAAAAAGTGTTATTACTTTTTTTTCAAAACCAACAAGTAACCCAAGAATGTTTGAATTCTTCCTACTGCCGTTATTTAGGAAATGTTGCTTGTGCAATGATGGAGAACTTTAATAACAGAGGATTTAATACGTGACTCCTGTGTGGGAATTCAACGCTCAACCATCTAACCAATCAATATATATATATATATATATATATATATATATATATATATTAAGTTTTAGGTAGCTATATTTTATTTGATTAATGATTTAATTAGTTTTATTTTGCCTTTAACGTCAACCGGAACCCAGTCGTAGCTCTATATACGTAAATAATTTTAAAAAACTTTTAAATAATAAATACTGTTATTCACTTCTTTCTATATGTACTTTAAATTAATATTAGGGGCTAACATTGTAATCCATACTTCAGGCAAAAGTACATGCCACGCGCACCATTTCCAACCACGCTACAATTTCATCATATTTGTTTGTGTTAGAGCTATATTATCTGCCAATGGTTATACCAAATTAAATTCGTCCTATAAAATTAGCATGTTTCTAGTTTGCGGACTAAGTAAAGCCATGTGATAACCCACAAGTGTTTAACTATGAACTAACGAGTGCCATATGAATTTCATCCATACCAATTAACTCAGAGCCCGGAGTGGCGATATGTGTCGCATGTTAACTACCCCTATTTGCAAATTAATTTAAATACAACATATATGCATTGTTATAGTACTTGAACTGGACAGAATAAATTTTTATACTTGAAAAAGACAAATGTAATAAAAACATTGGAGAAATAGTTATAAATAGTTTGATGAGTGACTTTTACTGTTTCAGGATATTTAACTATATTTTGTGGGAGTTTAATAACTTGATTCGTGTAGCCGCTAGAAAATATAATCATTAAGTATATTTATGTTGGTAAAAAGATATAATATTTCTGTTAAAAATAATATTATAATAAAACTGTTTATTTTTGGCTAGTAATATAATAGCTTGAAGAACAGTATTTTTGCGTGTCATTTTAATCACTAAAGAGAAGTTCCATCGCAGAAAAAACAAATTTCTGATAATTCAGTATTTTAATGTTAAAAGAAATAAATTGGAAAATTCTTGTAATACATTTACACCAGCAATATAAAAATTTAAATTATGCCTTAAAACCAAAGAAGTTACAATGTTTATAGACGCGCGGTAGAAATATCGAAGTGGTAAACCAAAAGCAAGTACCTATATTGCAGTAATTTCGATGTTGTAGTTTTAGTACTAAATCGTTACGCGTCGCTTGAGATTGTGTGCTGCCCCTAAGTAAATTCCACCTAAAAGGTCCCAAAATGCTCTCGTATGCGATCAAAAAATAGCTTGGCAATCACTGACATAAGCCAACAATATATATTTTGTTCGTAAATACGGACAAATTGTTTTATTATTATAAAAATTAAATTATTTTGATTATTTTCAGCGCCATTAGAGAAAGTATTAGCGAACGTAACAACACACACGGAGAAAACTTACTGATATTTTTAGGGCAAGACCACTTTCATGAACACAAATGTTCACATATATTCTGAATGACTAATATTTTACCTGGAAATTTGTATGCAGTCACATTTTTAACAGTATTTGGATAAATAATCCGTCCACCATTTTTCTCCGTGCATAACTATAAGAAGGAGAATCTTATAAATAGCAGTAGGTCGTCTCATACAGTATTCGTCATAAAGTGTAAGCGAGTCAGCGTAACTTCTCAGTCACACCCGTCATGTAGAATGTAGTATTCGACGCTAATACGAAAATGCCGCCCGATATTGTTTATTACGTTCATACGCAAATATTATATGAATGTCTATCTTTGTTAATTCATTATATAACGATTACACCACTCTGAGTGTTTCTTACTTGCCACATTTTATCTTAAGTTTGTGAGATAATAGCAAGTCTATATTTATTTTAACACCATTGCTTAAAACTATAAGAAAATTTGGCTCAACTCAAAATTAACTGTACTCGTTTGAAAATAATGCTTCACTCATTTTACTACAATATTTACTTACATGGTAGGAAAATTATGTTTAGTCAACGATATTATAATATCTGCACAGAAGTTCCTAAAATAATGTTTCGTGAATGATATAAAATTTACATGGTATTTCCTAAAATAATGCTCCGATAATGGTATTATAATATTTGCGTAGTAGTACCTAAGACCTATACTCGTTCTTATTCAAATTTATTACAATATTAAATTGCTTTCACAGCAGTCTTCCGTGGGCTCTTTTGATTTTGTAAACTTTCCGTTCTGAAGTAGTCCTACGATAAAGTACACCGCTACACAAGCAAGATCTTAAAAGTAATTCTACTGTACCTAAACAATATTATTATACTGCGGGTAGATTGCAGAACAGGATTATTGGCATTTCAAATTAACCATATACCTAAGTGATCCTTTGTCTTGGTGTAAAGTTATGTACAGCTTTACTTACCTTCCTGTGATTGCGATATCTCTTGTTTTGTTTGCTGAGATCAATCGTATTACTTTCCTTCCAGTGATTGAGATATCTTTTCTTTTGTTCGCTGAGATCAATCGTATTACTTACCTTCCTGCGATTGAGATATCTCTTCTTTTGTTCGCTGAGATCAATCGCATTACTTACCTTCCTGCGATTGAGATATCTCTTCTTTTGTTCGCTGAGATCAATCGTATTACTTTCCTTCCTGTGATTGAGATATCTTTTCTTTTGTTCGCTGAGATCAATCATATTACTTACCTTCCTGCGATTTCGATATCTTTTGTTTAGTTCGCAGAGATCAATCGTATTATGTTACCTAAGTTATTTTTAACAATAATTACATATGATAATATATATTTACTATTATATATCTGTAATGGTATATATCAGGACGACGTTTGATACGCGAGCTCACTTTGGACTATTCAATCTCGATCGTAGTTGAGAGGATGATAGTTTGCATGTCTATAGACTGTTGATTTTAATACTCGGATAGGTTGTCTAACACGTTTTCGGATTTCAATGGGATTAAGCTATTTTCAACAATAAATATGTATTATAATATATATGCTTTTATATTTGTATAATGATATATATCAGGATGACGTTTGATACGCGAGCTCACTTTGGGCTACTCAATCTTGATCGTAGTTGAGAGGATGATAATTTGCACGGCTATAGACTGTTGATATTAATACTCAGATAGGTTGTCTAACATGTACTTGGATTTCAATGGGATTGATCTTGTTTTGGATCCTTTACTTCTAAGTTAAGCAACAGATCACAGGGAACATATCAATCGGATTCGCATTTCAAAGGAAGTTAACACTTCACTCCAACGTAATGTGAATCGTTAACATTTTTAATATGCCCAAGAAGAATAATGCGTTAGAACTATAAAGCCGTAAATAAATTTCGATTTCGTTCGTATTAAAAAGAAATTGAAATTGAAGAATTTATTACGGTAGCTTTCTTTTCAATAGTTATTTTTATTTTCAAGGATTTCCTTAATTTAGACGTTGAAATTTTTCATCGCTAATCCTGCTAGTTACTCGGATCTAATGGCAATTTTAGGTAGATTAACAATTTTAAAATATCTGCTAAGTGTAACCTTCTATTAAAATGAATCATCATTGAATTTCACCACAAATTAACAGTTTTATAATATAAATTGTGTAAGAGGAATATATCAGATTATGGTTATTTTGTTTGAAAATATAATATATTTAACAAAAGTATCAGAAAATGTACTTAAAAATTATAAGATTTTGTAGTGATAACCTTTTGATGAACTTTATGAAAATCTAAGCTAATTTTATAATTTGGCTAAAAAGGTCATCAATCGTCTAATACTTGCTTACCGAAAAAGGAAAATTTATGTTTAAAACTTGAACAATGTTGTTTGCTTTTCTTGTCGGTTATAAACGCGGGGTTATGATAAACTTATTTTCAAGTCTGAATTCCAGACCCTTTCTCGCAATCTAGCTATTTGATGATGTCGCCAAAAAAACCTCTGCATATTTTAGAATCACAAAACCATTTTATTCACAATGGCTGAATATTTTATTTGTTCCTTTAGCATTGAATTTTTACATGGTTTTATTGCATTCAAAAGTGTTTACGCGAATAGGAAAAACCTAGCGAGCCATGTCTTCTCGCTTGCGCGGGGTAGATGGGATAATACCAGGAGGGAGAGAGGTGGGCTATAAAGATCTTCGAATTGTTGTATAACTTGGCCCAAATGGCTGATGGGGCATTTCATGGCGCGATGTTACGCGTCCGCCATTATTCCGTGCAATGAGACAGCCTTTAACTTTATGCATAGTTTGCACTTAAATTTATATGTACAATGAACGTAGCGAGTTAGAACAGTTGAACATCGCTTGTTCCGATCAATGAAATGTTTTTTTTTCGTTTTACTCATTTGCCCGACTAAAAGTGTGATGTGAAATTTTTACAGCATCGAATTATTGCTGTGTTGCGCTTACTACTTCTTTAGCCAACGTTTTTGACAGCGTTATAGAGTCCATCATCAAAGCTGATTTCAATATTGTGATATAAAGTGTATTTTAATGTATGTACAGGGTTTTCCAATAAGAGGTGTTATTTTGAATAGCCCGCTATTTTGGTAGATGTTACTTTTGAAGCTGTCATTTTTAAATGGAACGATACACGCTTCAACAACGCATTGAAATTATTAAAATTCACTTGAGTGAATCAAATGCAAATCATCTTGAGTGATGAGGCTCATTTCCACCTCGGTGGCTTCGTCAACAAGCAAAATTGTCGCATATGTGGCTCGGAAAACCCAAGAGTTATTGTTAAAAAAGCCTCTCTATCATCAACGTGTGACTGTTTGGTGCGGTTTGTGGTCCGGCGGAGTCATTGGACCTTACTTTTTTGAAAATGAGGCTGGAGCAACAGTTACGGTGAATGGATCGCTATCGAGAGATGATTAATGATTTTTTATGGCCGTAATTGAATGGTATTGATCTGGACAACGTTTATTTTCAACAAGACGGCGCCACGTGCCACACAAGCAACAAAACCATTGATCTTTTACGATTGAATATCAAAATAACACCTCTTATTGGAAAACCCTGTATAAGTGATAAAGCGCTGCGCGCATTAATTTTCTTATGGCTAGTATTTCCATATAATAATTAGTTAAATTTATGTAGATTTGGTGTTTTCAGGTAGCCGTTGTGTCTGTTAACATATGTGTTTTTTTATGGATATCGCCTGCCTCCGTAAACAGGCGTGCTCAATGCGTTTTGGGTCTTCCTAAAACTTCAGGAACAAATCCAAATAAATGGTTAGTTTAAATTAAGTGCTCGACGATTGCCGATTTGAGTGTTCCGAGATTCTTTTGGAGATGGCCGGTCCGATTGACCCGGAAAGTCTTGGAATTTAGTCATTGTTCCGAAATCAATCTTTACGTTTTCTTTCCTCAGTATCCTGCCAATTCTGTCAGTAACATAGTGAACAAAAGGTAAGATCGCGCAGCGTTTTGAGTATTGTTCAATTCTGTCTCGTTTGGCGTAGAGATGACACTGGTGATCTGCTTTATCTGTCTTGCGGGTTATCCGTTTTGCTGTAGTACATCGGCAAGGTCTCATCCGAATTGTGTTCTTCATATATGTTGGTTGCTCGGATCACGAACGTTTGGATTAGTTTTATTTTTTGCGTTGGATTGTCATGCAATTGAGGGTGTAGATACCAATTCATTTGGGGTGGTTTTCTATACACGGTGTGCCCCAGGGTACGCGGGTCGCGTCACCTTTATGTCTAGAAAAGGCAGGATTTTATCTTGGTTTTCCTTCTCCATTGTAAAATTATTTTTATTATGGAGTGAATTGAGATGTTCCAAGTATTCGCTGTTCTCTGCTCCATGAGGCCAAATGGTGAAGACATAATCAATGAGATCGATTGTCAGCGCTATTGGCTCACCTACGTACGAACTTGAAGGGATTTTTCAACATGGGAAGTGCTGTTTTACCTCGACCATTTAGCATTTCATCTGTCATAAAATTTTTTTGTAACGTTCCGGTTCTGGTCAGTTTTAATTCACATGGTAGCCGTGTAGGACACTACATTTTATCTCCCTACAGCTCGCAAGATCACGGTTCCTACAAATCGGATCAAATCGAAATTATCAAAGTATGGTACCTACCGGCCCGAAGAAAATTTTAAAAATGAATTTTCGTGAGCGATATAAACCTTTTTTTTAAATTGAAAAACATAATTGTCTTAATAAAAAATAAATATTTACATAAAAAACTGAATTTAATTGGAAAAATTACACTTATTTCACATACTTAAATATAACATCAGCAAATTTAATAATCCAAATATTTTGTAATGATAACTTTCGATTAACTTTCCATTCGCGATGAAATTTAAGTTAATTTAATAATTTTGCTCAATAGGTCCAATACTTATCATACTAATACCGATAAAACAGAATTTGTGTTTTAGCCTTAAACAATATTTTTTTCTTTTCTTTTTGGTAATATTTCTTTGAACAAACTGTATTATTCCTTATTTAAAATGTAAAATATCTACTGTTTATAATTATGTAAGTTTCAGAGAAAATTTTGGTTATGATTCATTGAATACGGGAAAAGAGAATGTTTTTTCGTTTGTCTTTCCTTCTTAAAAATTAAAAATACGAAAACGATTTTCGGCTATAACAGGTGCTAAATTTGGCATTTCACTTGAATCCCAACGTGATTTCCGGAGGAATAAAACAGTTCCGTCATTCCCAGATTACCTGATGACTTCGACTACAAACGGGACCAATTCTCCGAACTGGGCGATCAGTCGAAATTAACCTTTGCCTCAAAACTTCCTCATTTGGGTCGGCCGGAACTCGGACACAATAATATACGCCGCGAGTTAATCGCCGAATTGTAAAATAAAGAGAAAAAGCTTAATATTGCTGAATAAATCTACGGAATAAGGGCTATTTCTGTGTTGGCTGAGATTAAGATCTCATTAGCGGTGTTTAAGTAATTTCGTTGGTGCTTTATCAGAATTTGGTACTTTTGATACGTTGGTTCAATAATTCATTTCTAAAAATAGCCAGGGTGTATGGAAACTTTAAAGTTTGACGTACGTTAATAATTACAACAGCCATTTGAAGCATTACTTCTCCCCTCTCCCTTCCCCCACTCCTCCCCCCAAACCCATTTCTAACCGTGTCGGGCTCTCTGTAGTTTCCTGCTAAATTTAGAGCATGTATTTCGCCTTGCTTTTCGCAAAGTCACTATTGGACGCTTATACAATCATTCACGAAGAAAACACGTTTTTTAATTCATAAAGCCACAACTCTTTAGGAACAACGCCCGACTCTAAGATGGTAATAAATGGTATGTACAACTCGCGTGCGGCAACATTTTATAGATTTAAAAAAAAGACGTTGGTTAGTTTTTTTTTAATATTAACCCCACACAAGAGGCCCCGAGGAAAATAATTTCCTTCAGGGCCAATGTCATATTTTGGGATACTGTGTGGAGATTCTTTTCTGAGTGAAGGAGAGGAAGTTCTAGGAAGGTAAAATGTATGAGGGTTGTGTAGGAATTTAGGGATCAGTATGTCCAGGAGTGACGGACATATGAAAATATCCTTCCCACTGGAAAGGTGAAAGGGCCTCCCCAAAGCAGCCTCTCCCGATCTGGCAGACCACGCAGATGGTGGGTAGGCGCGCCTTGAACACACCTCACCCGATAAACCTAGGCAATTTGCTAAATACCAAACCCAGCAAACCACTCGAACGTGACCCATGGCAGAGGTTTTGGTCATCCAATAAATGGTTCCCGGGGCGGCGGTGCCCACACCCGCTTCCCGAATTGATTTTTGCTACGCCTTTCTCTTTTTAAGATGATTTTCCGTGTCTCAAGAAAGTCTAGAACTGTGTCGTAAATATGTGTTTGGCAATTTTATTTCAAGAAATGAAAAAAAAATGAATAATAAAATTATCTTGCATTGCAAAAAACGCTTTTGTACTGTGTTTAATAGGTGCTATGTGTGAGTATTTAGTGTGTGTCAACTTCTCGGTACAAAATTACAAAAGTGTACATTAGTTCGCTTTGGTTAAATTATTTAATTTATTGTGAAAATTATTTTTTCGTGAAAAATAGCGATCACGAGATAAACTATCACTGTCCACCACTGGCAGGTGATTTATTAAATCAGATTAGATATGCAGAATTATGGGAAGATATACTTGTAAATCAGAAATGGTTTCTGCATCTTGAAATTTAATGGTTAGGTAAATCTAATCAACTTCTTTGAAAATCTGAAAAAGTATCTAAATAAATCTTTTTTATGAATCGATACTCCATCATGTCCCATATACTTTAAAAAGCTTATATAAATCTAGTTCAATATTTGAATATATTCAGACCTTAATTTCCATAATAATTTCAGTTTTGAGTTATCACGCTCCGGGCAGAACTGGCGTTTGAAATTAACGTAGGAATTATCTCGAATTGAGGGAGGCGGTGAGAACGCGCTAAGTTCAAAATGTTGATACATGCAAAGCTCATTACCGCTGACGTCATCGGCTTTCGTGTATGGGCGCCTTATCGCAGCCGGATCTTAACTTTTCGCCTTTTGCTTTATTTTTGGAAGACGTTTTTAAAAGTTTATGTCAATTATTATAACGGGATATTTTAATTTATTTTTGTAATAAACACAAATTTTGCATGGTTTAAATTTTTGACTATACTATTGTGGGAATGGTAATTATAGTCAGAGATTTTTAAATAATGGCTTAGAAAATGACATCTTTATTAAAAAAAATTCCGATTTTTAACTTCTTCATTAATAATTTTAAAAGTTATGTGTTTGTAAAAGTACTTTGTGGCACCATTTTCAATAAAAAAGTTTTATAATTACATAAAAATGATTTCGAATTAAAAAGTTGTGATATTAAATTAAATAATAATAAGGGGTGCACATACATACATACATACGTTATATCTTAATGAAACTATTAAAAAGAGCTGTTCCAAATAAAATAAATGATGCACGTATGTCTGCTTCCCTCAAAGGAAAAATGTAATCATTATCACCCGTATTGAAGAAATGAAACCAGAAATGAGAAAGCATCAAATGGGATTTAGCACCCATTTTTTAAGGAATGTTGCAAAACAGAAATAATAATGGAAAAAAAGGTTTGACAATCACCCTTTTTTTAAATCTCTTTTACTCAAATTAGTCAACGGCGTTAAAGCAAGGACCACCGTTCAAAATGGGTGGAAGGTTTGTTTTTTTTCTGATTCTGATTCTGATGTTTTATGAAAAATGTATAATTCTTAATATTTTCACTCATAATTATTGATTTTAAGAAAATTCCAACTGGCTAAAACGTCATCACGACATAGAAAACGCCAATGCCAAATCGCATATAGCACATTTTAAATCAAGAAAGAAAATTTATTCTGCAATATAAAAATTTAATAAAATACTTGATAATTGTTTTAGAAAATACAAAAAAACATCATGAAAATATCCTCTACCAAAGATTTGTTTTTATCTGAAATAAAAATCTGAAAACATCGTTATAATTACCATATACGATAGCGACTGTTATGTCGATTTTTAGTAATCCTCACCAATTCAAACCATTTTAGAATTCATATTATGTCCATCTGTTTGCCGCAACAATTTTCGGTTTGCAGACGTTATTTACGTTGAATAGTAGGTGAATCCTCATTATTGCTATATTTTCAATTTCATTAATTAATTTGAATCTAGTATGTATTATGTAATTTTCCATAAATGTATTTCTATATGTAACATGAAATTATCCTGAAATGTATCAATATGAAAAAGTTATAAATATTTATCCATCTGCTAACAAATTATTGAAGCTGTTTAGCAGGATTTTAATTTCTATAAAAGAAACATCACGATGAACTTTGATTTATTTAAAAAATAGGTAAATACTAGAAAAATATTAGATTACATAAACCGCAACATACCGAATCAAAGGTCAAATAAGCTTCAGGGACGGCTGATGAAATACAATTTCGACAATTTAAAAAATATATATTGTCCTCGTCTTACTTTCCGAGTGAAAACATAATATTGTGTCGTGGAATTGTTTTTAGGTTTCAGCTTATTTTTACAACTGTCATTAATAAAAAAGTGGATTTTCAACATCTTCCCAAAATAACAATCAAACCGTGACCCGATTATGCCAAGGAGAATTCTTCGAACCGATTTTGTAAGAGAATTATGAACTAAACAAATCTTTAGAATTCTTCCCTGTCACTTTAATATTTACGATACTCTATCTGATTAATTCTCTTACTGGCTTGGTGCTCGAAAGTTTTAAAAATGTTATCTCTTTCAATGATTTAATGGGTTGTAAAATTGTTTGGAAACATGATTATTCTTTAGAACGTAATATGGTACAAAAAGTGCATGTACTTATAACGGTACAAAACATCGTATTTTATTATTATGGTACAAAACATTATGTACTTATTACGGTTCAAAACATCGTATGTACTTATTATGGTACAAAACATAGTATGAACTTATTATGGTAGAAAACATCGAATGTACTTACTATGGTTTAAAACATCGTATGTACTTATTACGGTAGAAAACATCGTATGAACTTATTATGGTACAAAACATCGCATGCACTTATTATGGTACAAAACATCGTATGTACTTATTATAGTACACAACATCGTATGTACATATTATGGAAGAAAACATCGTATGTACTTATTTTATTCGTGTTCCTACATTATAAACCTCGTTCTAAAATCATGTTTTACTCTAACAATACCAGGACTGAGCGTTTAAAAAACTTAAGTTTATCTAGATTACATGAAGTTAGTAATATATACGTATGTGCAGCGGACATATTTAACCTCAAGTAATGTAGTACAAGAAGGCTATGCTATATTGTGAATAAATACTTATTTCACCTAAATCTATATTTTATAAGTTAATTTATATTTACAAGATTTGTACATGTATCTCTTAATTTTATATTCATCCAGTATTTCTGTTCATTTTATAGTTTCTCATGTCACTGCTTATGATTTATTGTTATGGTTTATTAATTCCGTTGATATTAAATAAATAAATTCAACCTTATCGTCTTTGGGGATAATGTGAGTTGTATTTTTTATGTGAGGATTCATTAAACCTGAATTTTGAAGAAATCATGTTAAGAGAAAAGGAAATATAAAATTTAGGATTAAAATGATTAGGATTAAATTCTTGATAGAGAGCTGAAATGGCTAACATTGACTTAATTATTATTTTATAAAAAAGAAACGCATATTTCTATATTCTCATTAAAATCAAGATTTTCTCATCAAGGGTTGTTATGGTATTAAATCATAGGGAAGGAAAAATGCAATGGAACTACGGACGGAAAAGAGTTAAATGAACCTGCTTCCTCAAATTAGGAATCTTTGTACAAATATATTGATATATTTGATGAATAAAGGGAGTGTTTTATATCATTTTTTAAACGAAAAATTCATAAAATAACCAAAATGTATAAAGAGACATTGTCGATGTAATATAATCATCAAGACTTTTGCAAGATATCACATGGCAGAGATGCTATAGCACAGTTTGATTACTTTTTATAACCTTAAAACATTCGGTATACCTATCTTCCCAAAATATATTAAAAGGAAAAAATTTCTGCCTTAAATGGAGTAGATATTACTTTGACTTAACATTTTTTTATATATTAAAAAAATAGATCGAGAATAATTTTATTATTTTTCAGGAAAACTCTTTTCACTTCCAACACAATATTATTGTGGCCTGTAACCTTTAATGTAATTTTATCAGACCGATTTATCAGGAAAATGCTCAAAGAGTTGACAGAATTTTATCTTTATAAGCAAAGGAATAAACCCACACAGTAAATTTTCCCTAATCAATCAGTTGAGATAAATAATAAACCTTCAAACACTTATAATCTTCTTTCCATCTTTCTTCTTCTTTTTTGATCTTTATCAACATCTTTTTTCGTGAAGTATCTCACTGGGCAAGATAAAAATGATAAGATAAAAAAAAATATTTCTCAGGTAAATGTCACAAATACCGTGGGAGCAAGCGTACTGAGGGGGGGATATTATTTATGTCTCGAATATATTACGAGTCGGGAATGCTTTTAAAAAACATGGACAAATTGATAAAAAAAACGCATAACGTAGCTAAGAAATACATAATAATATTGTATTATACAGGGTGTTAAGGGAATTCACTGACAAACTTTAAACAGAAATAATTCCTGACCATTCAGTGAAAAAAATGTTAGTTAAATTTTGGTCCATTGTGAAATTTTTAGATTTCTTCTTCGATTTTGTTATTTTCAAATTCTTACAAAACAAAACATCTCTGGCCTTTTGTTGATACTCGTATCTAATGCTGATTTTTGTATTTTACCGCAAGAATATTGACTGAACAGAGCGAATAGTCTCTTTTAAACAGTAAACTTTACTTAGCGAACGCGCTGGGTTCGTAATTCGGCGGCCACGCACCCAGGTCTGTGCTCTAATCGGGCTTGCTACTTAGCCTAGTAAACGCGCAATCGCGTATCCCGACCCTACACGGACAAAACTCACTGATATGAAATACTGTTCATTTATTAAAAATCTTGTCAAATTATTCGTTATCCTGTTAGAAACGGGACTGCAGGCCTTCAACGAGTGAATTAACAGAGTACGTAACAGTCAATAGGAAAAATATACGTGTTCTCGATATATTCTGAATGACTAATATTTTATAAGGAAAGTAGCATGCTGTCACCTTTTTAACTGGAGCATCTATCTCCGTGTAACTTTCCAAAACCGTTTAAATGTATTTAATTTAAAAAATAATTAAATATACCGGAGTATGTTTTTTACTCAAAATATGCCCGGGAATCAGCGTAAATCAGCCACGTCTCTTAACACCCTGTATAATATGGGCAGCCCCGTGTTAAGATCTACAAACTTCTGCCTTCTTTTTGATATGGGTTAAAATTACTCACATTAAATATTTGCAGATGATTTATGTTGTTTTCCAAAGCAAATAATATATTATGAAATTATTTTTATACGTACGACCGACCTTTGTCAATATAAATCCGACATTTATTGTTTGTTGTTTTTACGTAGTTTTTCGCGTAACGTTTTACTTTTTGGATGCTAACTTTAATTGGTAATCTACAGATCATTAAGTTTATATGTTCGGCTAAGCTACAACGTTCGACCACTATTAATTCTGTCTACTAATTATTTGAGCTCTGCCGTCACAAAATTCGTGGTACAATACTTCTACACGACAATATTTAAAAATCCTACTGCCATCGTTATAAATTGAAAATGATGCTTGTGTCATAATAGAGAACTCAGAGGAATTGAACCATAGACAGCCAAATTGATAGACTTGCCGTAACATGACATCTTCTGTGTATCATTTCGTCGAGCTGGAGGCAAACCACGAGACCATATATTTGGCACCAGGAGGGTTCGAATGCTTTGAATAATCTACGATATCAAACCACATGACCATCTTCTTGGATCCGGGAGGGTCCAAATGGTTTTAATAAACTACGGTGTAATCAGTCGTTAACTGACCACCGAAGAGCGCACATTGAAATAAACCGACCCTGCACAGAAAGGTAAAGTTCACTAAAGTAAAGCAAAGGTTTTCAATGCAGTACATTGTGGGGCTTTCCTACACAGGACGTGAATACTCGTCTTCAAACGAACCTTCTGGCGTAGCGAAGCTAAAATGAGTGAAGTCGGTAAATTATAACCCATTTGTAAAATGGTCTAACTAAAGAGCGTAACAAAATATGTCAGTTTTGGAAACTAGCCCTAACTTTTAGTAATCTAAATTTTGTAAGTTTTTACTCGACCAGCAACTTACGCATTTAGGAAAACGTAAACGTAACATAAAAGGACTAGTAATTCGTAATCGGGTTTTATTTTCGAGGACTGAATAGTGGTATTACATTGATTGTTGATCACTTTATTTAATGTCGCCTCCCGCGCTCCTCGCACTTATTATGTTCCCCTTTCCCCGCTAGTCTACCAACATATCATTTTTTCTTTAAAAATATTAGACTTTTTTAGTATTCCCCATCAAATATTATGTCACAGACACCCATTAATGAAATTGAAAGCCACGTTGGATGCCCTCAGGCTGATGGGATCGTTCGTATGACAGCTTTTAAGAATATCTGTTTTAGACTCTTAACTCTCTGGACCAGGGCCCTATGTGAGAAAAAAACGTGTTTTTTTATTTAGTTTGTTGTATTAACAGACTAACCTAGCATCTACTTACAAATCAATAATTCTATTAAAATGTAAATGATGCACATGCCTTGTTTATATTTTCAAGAAGATTTTATTTACAGGACTTGGCCTTGCTTAAGATTTCTTGTTAATTTAAAGTTTTGGTTCGTTAATAGAAGGGTTATTTAATATCGTCCCTCTTTGTGATAAATTTTAAAGAAAGTTGATTTTTTGCACAGGAAAAATATACTGTAAAGTAGGATTATTCCTCGTTGTCTCAAGACTCATGATAGAATCATTATACGTTTATCGTATTGTTGAGGTTCCAGCAATACTTCGGGCATCATTTTGCTTATAACGCTAAAATTACTGAGGTGCTTGATTTGGTGTTGATAGTAAATATGATCTGCTAAGCTTTGGGACTTTCCTCTTCGTGATGTCACACAGTAAACAAAACAAATGCATTTTGACTGTTTCATTTTCTATCACAATGTATCCAAAGTATTGGAGGCCATTTTTCAAACAAATCTCTGAGAACCTGTCAATAATTTTCACGAGAGAATAGCGAACTGTCTACTAATTCTTCAAAAGATATTTTGAAAACCACGTTTGAAAACTTCTTTTATACTGTTTTTATCTTAATTTTCCGTTTAAAGAATCGTTTTTCGGCTCTGAATAGTGTATTTATGAGAAACCAGAGAAAGATTTTCTTTTATAGGAGAAAACGAACAAATATCTCTACTTGCACACTTCTAGACAATTTTTGAAAGTATCTATCTATTCCCTTAACAATACTTTCGATTCCCGAACACTTCAATTACACTCAATACAATTCAAGAGCCACCCAAATAGCTAAGAATATAACAACGTAAT
This sequence comes from Hesperophylax consimilis, assembly GCF_061612785.1. Classification (NCBI taxonomy): domain Eukaryota; kingdom Metazoa; phylum Arthropoda; class Insecta; order Trichoptera; family Limnephilidae; genus Hesperophylax; species Hesperophylax consimilis. The sequence continues at coordinate 30,090,712 of NC_142846.1, forward strand.
GTCACAAAATTTAACACTGCCTTTCAAAACCTCTCAAGTGTGACTCCGTCGTTCAAGCAAATACACACCCTAACCCAACTAAATGCAGAGTACTTTCTCGCATATTCGTAGGGGGGCATAAACGTCTTAATAGTTAATACCGCACTATCTCAAGGCGGGGAATACTGGAATTTGTGAATCTATGCATTCAACTTGGGAGGAATTCTATGGGTTTTATATGAATTTACCACACTCGTATTTCCAGATTCGATAGTAAGCAATAACACTCTTGTCTTTGGGTTGCCATTACGAAGATTGGCGCTTATGTAAATGCAATGCAAGGACATCTAAATGCTAGTACATAATACATAAAACCATTTAATATGATAAGTGTTACATTAATCAATAGTTGGAATGAACAAATCAACGTTTGGTAAATTAGCAGCACTAAAAAAATAATAATTTTAAATGCGAAAATTATTTTTTTTCAATCGAATTCATTTGTTTTCCATCATTTCATATGATAACCGGCATAGCAAACGTTTTTAAAGGTAAAGGAAAGTATTATGATCAATTTGTAAAACACAACCACTCTTATGTTTTAGTATTTTAACCACGAAACTGCAGAAGCCGCAAAGACTCTCAACGGTTAGCCATTTCATTGTGAATTATTAAAGCTTTCATGTATGGTATTTTTGTGCAAACGCACTACGACAATGTAAATAAATTAGGCAACCCTCCACTTTGTTTGTTCCTCGCAAATCAGAAAAAATAATACCTGTTTGAGAAAAAAAGTTGACCGTTCAGTGGCTGAGTTGGCATCGCGTTTGGGTCCCACAAAGGCGTCGTCCTTTGAATTCCTCATCTGGCTAAGTCGCTCATTTTCCACTCACTGTGGTGGTAGTAGGAGATTTTCAAATATTTTCAGGTTATTCGTAACCCGTAAAATAAAATTAGTAAGACGGGTGGAAGATAAATTTATGTTAGAAGTCTGATCAAATTTGAAACGATATTCGAAGTATAATAAAAACGAATGTACCTCCAAACGATTGCATGAGTCTGCGACGTTACTAAATTAATTTTAAACAATCAGATTTGAGCATCATTTTACTGAAGCAATCTAAAACATTTTCCATCAAGCTAAAAATAAATCTTCTTAAATGAAATGTACGCGCGATGTATTTGAGTTTGTTAAGCTGGGCGCAGAAAGCAGAAAGTAGGAAAGTGGTCACCCGATAGCAGATACGCGAGTAGAATTGCCATTTCTAAAGAATCGAGTCTCCAGAAAGTTTAAGTCTCGCCCATCCCCTCCCTATCCCCTCCCCACCCCATGTTATTATTTATACCCCGCACAATGCCAAGCGGCGAGTATTTTTAGCCCGTGATTCATCTGCCGATATCTGAAAACTCTCATCCCCCCGCTTTATCTGCAGGGTCATCACGACAAAAACGGATAATTTAATTTATTTAAAAAATTTACCGGTTCGGAACAACTGTTCATTGCACAGTGTCAAATATATACCAACATAACATATTTTATTTAGAAATAACGGCACGAGTGCCATTTACATGCATGACAGTGAAAGTACAGTCTTTAATAATAATTATAAGATTATATAAGTAAAGAAGACTGAAGAAAAGAAGAGAATTTACATTAGTAAAAAGATAATAAAAGAAATGAAGGCAAAAAAAAACAGAAAATCTGTTATGCATTACTTAGACTTTGTTAAAATATGCTACGCTAAAATGCGGCTATCCAAACATTATACTATACAAGTCTAATCTTACTAAATAATGAATGAAAATATATTTTTAGGTGTTAAAGTGGGGGTGGAGGCGTTACTATAGATTAGTGAAGGGTGGGGGGAGGAGATAGAATGTACGGTGAATGGGAACATGTCTTAAACGGGACTGTAACATAATATTTTATTTATTTATTGATTTAAAAGATTTTTTTGTATTCTTTTTTGCTTAGTATATTTCATGGGTGATGTAATGTGCCTGTCTCCTTAGGTTGAAATCCTGTGTTGAAAGCAAGCGCAGTTTATAATCAATGATAAATCTTGTACTGTAAATGGATGATTAATCTCTAATTTTAAATAATTTAAGCAAATAAATAATTCATTCAATTAGTGAAAACAAAAGATAATAACTATACTATAATGCAAGATTTAAATCACGGAAAATGACCTTTTTCTCGGGTTTTTAAAAAAAACTTCAATTCAAAGTTCTGTAAAAGTCCTATTTACGTTCCGTTGCTATCCAAATTATCGTAAAGCAACCGGTCCACGAGTAAAAAATAACAGAATTTGAATAGAATATTTGCAAAACTCGAAATTTAACTTAAAAATTAGTTGAAATTTTTCAATTCTATGAAATTTAATTATACAGGTGTCGTATTGTGAAGTATTTTTATGAGCCCAGAAAAACATAATGTAAAAGCCTATGAAAACTGCTTTAAAGTTCAAAATCTCCTACTTATGAACCCATTTTCGGTTATGATTTTATTACATAATGTGGAAAATTATTATATATATAAAATGATCGAAAAAAAATTATTAATGCCTGAACAGCCACAAAATAAAATAAAAGGCACTTTTTGGCCATGTTTTTTTCTTGCATAAATCAAAACAGGCGGATGGTGTTAAGCGGGAATTTAAACCTTATCGCCATCTACGTTAGGGTTGTTATTGATAGCGGCTCAATTTAAAATATTACACGACCTAGTGCATTGCCTTAAGTTAAAATACACAGAATTAGAAAGGAAAAAATCTTAGTAGACTCGAATCGTCTCTATCATATAAAATATGAGCTGCGAGAAAACGGCGTGATGGTTAGTTAGTTTGATATCTGTCATGTGCATATTTACCAAATAAATATGCTACGTAATTGTCTTACAATTTGATTAAAAATTTATCAACAATACAATAAGGGAAGAAATATGATGTAACCTATAAGCTAAACCCTTTGTACTCTTTTTGTGCAATAAATATTTTTTGAATTTTGAATAACTCATCACTAATTGGGGAACACTACTAAAAAGTATAACAATAAAATAGTTTATTTAATTATTGTCAACTAAATATAGTTCACAAACCTACCAGCGCAATGTATTACATAAAAAGGCCTTAAACAAAACATACACGTGAAACTTTACCAATAATATGTGTTCGTATTTTTGATAGGCGGACATGAAAATCTACAAAAAATTCGATTGTACCGGCAAAACAAAGGTGTATTGTGAGCTTTACCGTGGAAACACGCTTTTTATTGAATTTTCTACCGTTTACTATAAATTTACGAACTCTATTTTTAATTATTTTGTATAGTGTAATAAACTATTATGAGCAGACCACAATAAAATACAATATAAATATTTTTTCCCCAAGTGAAATATAAGTTCAATATTTTGAAATTATAAGTAATAGAACAAACCTAAATTTTAACAAGCATTTAGACAGTAACGCTAGAAATTTTTAAGCAAAAAGTTTAGTATTTTATATATTTTTTTGAATGAGTAATATTTAATAATTAAAGACAATATTTGCGATTCTCAAACGAATATTTGGAACAGAGAAATCAGAAAAACATCCCGGGGCGCTCCGGCAAGGCTAGGTTTCTGTGTTCAAGTCCTAGATGTAACCGTATCGTTATCTGATTTTTCTGTGGCAAATTTTCGATTAAGAATGCTAATATTGTCTTAGTAGATAATTAAATTTTTAAAAAATTGAAATTTTTACTTGATTGTGTACATCTGTAACAACTTTAATAGGTACTAAGTAAAGTGATGAGAATTGTTATTCATGTTGAAAATATAATCATTTTTATTTATTTATTTTTGTAACTTTTTTATGTTAGAATTTTTAATTATGGACGGTAAATTGCTGTTTTCAACCGCCATAAAAAATGATTCTTTTTCTATATTTTGAAACCTCCCGATGACTGTGATAATTGCATTCGAAAAAGTTTTTTGCATCACCAGTTTTGAGGTTGGCGGTGGAAAAATAATGCAATATTTGGTGATGAGCGGATCCCAATCGATTTTGGATCACTCATCAGCGGCGTATGTTTGTGCATGGGGATGTTTACCCCCAGCTAAATATACATCCAACTCCAATAACATCATGACGCTGATATTAAACAATGTTCTACACATCATAAAACATTCATGAAAGAGCTTAGCTTATTATTATAAAATAGGGGTAGCTACGTAAATACCGCGGTGGGGCATGTATTATAACGTGTGTACCTACGTCATATTATTACAGAGATTACAATCGGATACACGTATTATTGATAGTAAATATACAATGATAATGAGGTTGTATTTTTCACTGGCAGATGTTATCGTTGGTGACTGGGTGGAGTAGGTGAACACCGCATCCTTAGGAATGATGAAATGAATGAAGACTGCTGGAGATCGTAGACAGGTGTTGTGGTTTTGCTAAGTGGCGACTAGAAATACCCAACTGCTTTAGATATGGATGATGATGATGACTATTTCGTAAGTTAGGAATATAATATATTTAAGCAATAAACAACAAAATTAATGACATAAAAGATAAATAACAGATAATTTGTGTGCAGGGATTATTATTGGCACCTATGCTAACACACACACTGATTTGTCTTTAAACTAAATTGCAATCTTTTGCACTTTAGAAAACTTATACGGTTATTAACGTATAAACACTTAAAACCTATCAAGAGCGAATAATTATTGTAGGTAACATATGGTGATTTTCCCCGAGTGAAAATAATTAATGATGTCTGATGATGTCTTCATTGATGGTTTTTGGAAAAACATATTTTATAATTAGGGCAATTTCGAAATATAAATAATATATCACCGGTCAGTGGTTGAGTGGGCATAGCGCTTGGGTCTCACCCGAGCGTCGCGTGTTCGATTCCTCGGCTGGCTAAGTCCTCCATCACAACACAAGCAACATTTTCGGCTTTCTGTGGTGGTAGTAGGAGATTTTCAAACATTGTTGGGTTATTCGTAACCCGGGAATGTTTGTCTTTCTTTTTAAAAATTTAAGAAAAATATATCGTAAGAGGAAAAAAAATTGTCTTTAAATAAGTGGTAAATATAAAATATGGCAACGTTTTACGTTAAATAATCAAGCTGTTGTGGATCCATCTTAAAAGATGCCCCAGAAACAGATTTGTGAACTTTCCTTCCCAAGGTTAAATCTGCGGTCACACGAAATCAGCCTCTTCCAATTTCTCATGAGCTTTGTGATTAAAAAATGCTATTTTAAATATTCATAAACAAAAATAGAAAGCGTTTATTGTTTTTGTATAGAATCATCATTTTTTAGACTGAACATAATGTTAATTTTAAAAGATAGAACTTATCTAAATAAACTTACTGTAATTTTTTCGGTCCAAACTTAAAAATAATATATTATTCTTTCTCAAGTTCATCTAAAATTCTTTGCAAACTGTTTGGCGAAATACTTCTATCATTTATTCTTACCCAAATATCCGATAGTTCAAGGATTCGTTAATAATTTACATGCTTGATAAATTGAATTTTATTTCTCAACTTAACTTACCCAAATACTGTATAAAATATGTATGGGTTATCTAAACATTATTCAGTAAGATGTCAAAGAAACTCCCAAGGATAAATCTTTTGATCGAGGTTTTATGTGATTCTTTGCTGGGAATTATTTGATTTCTTTTCGCCCACTCGCTTTGTCCTCTAACCTAACAGAATTATGTACCAGCCACTCGCTACCACTCTTCAATTCATCTCCTTAAAAGTCCTTCTTCGTGACACTGTCAGGTGCTCTCAGATCCCACGCTCTCCACTCCGAGAAAATAAAATGCAAGTAAAACCATCACTGACTGATGTGAAAGTGAAAGGAACAGAGAGGTGTTTATTTAAGAATTTCCAAAACTGTGAAATAGAGATGGAGGTTTATGAAGGATGTACGTTTTGCTTGATTTAATAATTCAAGGTTAAATTGAGAAAAACAAAGGGCTGACTGAAGAATAACGCCGGCCTGAAAAACCTTATTTATTGAAACGGGCATACCCTGCCCCGAAACAAGAGATATCGGAAGGGCAGCGTATAGATTAAGATCAACAATGCATAGACTGACGGAAGAAAAATTGGAGAAGAAAATCTTTGCTTTCCATGTTGGAAAACAACATAATGAAAGTGTACTCTAAATATATATTTGTTTTGAGTTCGTTTGTATGTTCAAAGACCATTCTGTTGTAATTAATGAGGCGCTATATTAACAAAGTGTTAAAGTAGCTACATCGATGATTAAGATTCATAATATTATATTTGGATGAATTAATAAATAAATATATGAAATTAAAATAAAAATGAGATTCTGGACAAGAATTTTATTTATATCTTTGCACTTGTTCAGTATAAAATGTCTGAAAAAATATAATAATTAAAATAATATAGAAACATAAAATTTTATCGAAAATAAATTTAACTACTCATTTTTGACTAGTAAAAAATCTATAAATAAGATTATAACAAAAAGAGGTAATATATTAATACAAGTATACTTATATATATAGTTGTTTCGGACAATTTGAATAATTCATCAAATTTCAACGTTCGTTTTCGGGTTCTGTGAATGTCCTATTCAAGTTCTGTTATTATATCATTTTAGCCTAGTTGCTTGACAAAACTGAAATAAAAACAGAACTTCAAAAAATCTTTCACAGAACTTGAATATGAACTTTGAAATTTGATGAATTGTTCAAATTCTCCGAAACAACCCGTCCTTAAAATTGGATGGTCATGTTACAATTTCATTGTGATGATCGATGACATTTGAATTTTAATGTTACAACTCTAGAAATAAGTTGTTCCGAAAAGAAACTTACGATATTAATATAAACTTTATAACGATAATACCATAAATATGCAGTAAAATTACTAACGAATAAGTCAATTGTGTTAAATATCTATCTTATTCTGTGCAAATCTTATTTGAGATACGAGTTTTTTTTAAACGCAATGGCAGTGGTTGAGAATAGGCATCAGGTAATTCAGGTAACTTAACCAATTCACACTATTTATTATTGTATCTAAAGACTTGTTTATTGGGTTTAATTATTTTGATTGTTTGTGTTATTTGTTGACATTAAGGCTACCTGTAAATTTTATGGAGAAATTGAGTTTAGGAGCTTTGTCAATAAAAAAATTATATATTCGAAGTATACTACTGGAATTTAAAGCTAGGGAGAAAAGCTTTGAAAAAGTTGATTGTACCAATTTGTCAAAAAAATATTGCTATATCACTACTAAAAAAAATGTAAAAATTTTATTCCTATAATGCTTTGACGATAGTAATCAATAAATAAGCCTACACATTTACGTTGTTTTTTATCGGTATTTAGTAATTTACCAGTTTTTAAATTATCTTTTGGCACACAATTTTAAAAAAGATTTCAAAGACATTCATTGAATAAACTTTTCACTGAATACCTTAAAAACCAATTTTTCTTTTGAACAATTTCTCCAGTAAAGCTAGTCAAGTTCATCGATAATTACATTAGAAAACGATTCTCCGCACCGATTGAATGAACAAAAATGTAAAGCTTCATAATTTCTTAAAATAGAAATCCATTTAAATTTTTATATTTTAGGGCGTCATTTTTAAAACGGCAGGTATTTTTCCGGTTGACCGTTACAGTAAATCTAAATGGTTCCACAATTTTAATCAATTTGACAATCGAGTTACGCGACCCAATACACATAGCCTGGAGCGGACAAATTGTAGTAAGAAGGGATAGAAAAAATACTTACTGCCCCCAAACTGCTCTTTCATCCCTCTGGCATTGAATGATGATAAATCGTTTATGTTAAATGGTATTTTCTTATACCAATTTACACGACAACTACTACCTTTCCTATTCGGGTAATCGCAATACTTTGAGCATTTTTCTAACGCATTTTACTAATGATGCGAAAGGTTATCAGTGAAATTTTTTCTAAGTTCATATTAAGTATGAATAATTTAATTTTATGTATCTCATTAGCTTCTGGGGCATAACACAGAAATTTACCAACATTATTGTCGTGTCGTCTGAGTGGTTCAGTTCTCCACTCAATGAGCAATGGATGCAGATGATGCGGCGACCTTTCCGAAGGTACATCTTTTATTTTTATTTATTTAAATTATCTTTTACGTTTACCAACCTATTATTTTTAATAATTTTTTTTTTTAATATTTGTTTTTTTTTCTTAAAATGTAATAATTGTATATATCTCAAATAATATTCGTCAACAAATATTTTATCATTAAGCAATAGTAAAATTATTATGTGCGGAAATCAAAGCAAACCGTTGGGGAAAAAATTATCTTCTCATTTTACTTAAAGAATTCGTCTTTTTAACTGAAATCCTTAAAATAGTAGCTTTTGCCTCTCTATCAAGTGTAAATATGTTGATAAAACGATGAAAAGCCACTAGTGCAAATTCTGAATTACTGAAAACTCCGAAACTACTGACCGTCTGGGCTCTAGGCGTCGATGCTGGTCTGGGAGACGCGGCGCCACCTATACAGCCTCCACCAATCCAACCCACACCCCAAACAAACCCCACACACACCCCTCACACTAACCCGCAAAGCCTTCTTCCGGGGAATCTCGCTGCTTGGCCACCTAGCTTGTTCGTTTATTTATATATTTTCTTTGAAACAAAAACAGAACATTTTTTGTAAACCATGCTTAAAAATAACATATTATAATAAAATGCTTCTTTAGCATGCATATATTGCATATTACATCAAACACATATTACATAAACACATAAACATAAAATATATAAAAATACTACAAACCTAACCTACACCATCTAACAACATTATTAAGTGAGGCGCTGCTTTTATGTTAGCTAATGTGGCTATACGAGGCACCCTTTTGTGTGTGGATAGTATTTTAACATACATAACAAGGAAGATAAAAGCACCATTCAGAAAATTGTAAGATGTGCGTGATCCGGTAATGTAATATGCTTACTTTGTATTTTTTCTTATGAAATTTTAAGTATGACTATCTAGAGAAAATATTTAAATGAAGTCATTATTATTCCTACCCTTTTTGTACTGTATCCAGGGGTTTAGGATCACAGGGGCCTATCTTAAAAATATTGTTTTGAGATAAAAGCAAATATTGAAATCTTCATAAGCCCAACTAATATGCTCAACGTATGTCTTAAACGGCTGTATATACGATATAGACCTAAATTTCAGTAATAAATATGATTATGGCCTTACCGAAACCAAGCTTAACTCAAAACACTAGTTTTTGTAGTTAAAGCCTTGTGATCCTTAGCCCTCTTTGTGTATCTGTCAGTTTTCAATCGATATTAGTGTTTTCTATCGGCATGTCCCTGAACATGAAACATAAAGTGTTAATCATGTCATTAAATTGCTAAAAATGTAATCTTAAAACATAAACAGAATGAAAATAGGAACTAAAAAAACAGAATACTGTAAAAAAGATAATGAATTTGAAATACTTAATATCACTTCATATTATTATGTAATTGAGTTTGTGTCAAACAATTGCATAAAGTCTAGACAACTGAAAAAAAATATTTTAGAATCCATTTAAGCCGATAAGCCTATATCGTAAGAATGTTTAAGGATGAAAGCATTTTGAAAAGATTATTTTTATTGGATGGAATGCTTTTTAGACTTGTAGATCGGCTTTAAAACAGATTTTTTTCTTTCCTTTGTCTAAGCGATCGAGAATACTGGTTTTATATAAAATATGACAGAATATAGTCTAAAAGTTTATAAAGAACGAAGCAGTCACATCGCTTAAAACGCGTCAGTTAAGGCGATGCACTACGTCGTGTAATATTTTAAATTGAGCCGCTATCAATAACAACCCTTACTTAGATGGCGATAAGGTTTTAATTCCCGCTTAACACCATCCGCTTGTTTTGATTTATGCAAGAAAAAAACATGGCCAAAAAGTGCCTTTTATTTTATTTTGTGGATGTTCAGGCATATTTTTTTTTGATCATTTTATAAATAACTTAATTTGCCACATTATAAAATAAAATCATAGCCGAAAATAAGTTCGTAAGTAATTTTGAACTTTAAAGCAGTTTTCATAGGCCTTATACATTATATTTTTCTGGGCTTATTTCAAAGGCCAATATGTATTCTAGTCGCAGTATTTAATTGAAGCATCTGAAACATTTCTAGGCGACCAAATTTTCAAACCAAAACCACATGATTTTGCATTACTACGTATGGCATCGCCTTAAGTTAGTTCTAAAGACTTCTTAATAAATGAGTTACGTAACAATTTCCTGTAAATTTTATTTAATTGTGCGCTTAAACCTGCCAGAACAAATGATTTAATCGTCAGTAACAAGTACAAGTTTTTAAACTGTAGGCATATGATCGTTTGCTGAAAATTTAAACAGTGTGCCTATCATATTTTGCTGAGAATTTTAACTGTGGGCATATGGTAGTTTGCTGAAAATTAAAACTGTGGGTATATCATCGTTTACTTAGAATTTAAAATGTAGGCATAAGATCGTTTGCTGAGAATTTTTTGAGACGGCCAAATACTAATAATGAGAAAATCAAATAATGTTCAAACTGTAATAAAATTATGTTAAAGCCTAAAGATAATAAATAATATTCGATAGTGGATTGGCCGTACCACAGAATCTCTATTACGTGGGGCTTATTTGTCAACAAACGTTTTTTGACTTTCAATAGCTTAACACAAAGACAATCGTAAAAGGCCATCACTTGATTTGGTCGAAGATCAAAATATCTCCTAGTCACGAAAAGGCTTTCTTCAAGGAATATTATGATGAAACCAAGTTCAATGACTAAGAAATCACGAGTGACGTTAGAAATATGGAAATCAGTCAGATTATGTCAGAATTTCCAGGACAGTTACTAATATTTTTTCCAGTAAAACGTTAAACGAGTCATTCATTCTCATGGAAAATTGCAGTGAAATACGGCGATTCGTCACTTTATTGGTGCTGTTATTGTTTCCTGTCAAGTCACGATGACTTTGCGTTTTTCACGAAAAATAATCACTTAGCTCGAATAAAATAATTATTCATTTGAAAAATATTTGATTAACGTAGCAGGTAAGTGATAAAATCGAAATTGGTATTCTTTACAAGTAATCAACTTTGAGTGGGAGTCCCATACTTGAGAAATAATTTTTTTTTATGACACCTGACAATTACGATGTTTTTCTATAAACATTTCTTTGCATACGTGTCGTATAGACTGTAATCCATGAATAAGTTTTTTCCGGTGACGCAATCGTACTGGTAATCTGTTTCATCGATCATTTCATCGCGATTTGGCTTCGTAGAGCAGAGAAACAGAGGAACGAATTTCTAAATTTTCTTAATTGACTCCACAATAAAATTAAGTTCACAATGGAGCTGAAAAACTAAAATAAAATCCGGCCTTTTCTAGGTTTAGATGTGATTCGAAAAGAAGATGGTACCCTGGGGTACACCGTGTATAGAAAACCAAACCATAAGAATCGGTACTTACATGCTGAATTGCATCACCATCTAGCGTAAAAAAGAGGACTAATCCAAGCGTCGGTGACCCGAGTAACCATAATTTGCGAATTATCGAAATTAACCAATGAACTAGAGCGAAAAAGTTACCCCGCAAAACATATAAAGCAGATCATAAGAGCCAAATCTACCCCAAACGAGACAAAATTAAACAAGAATCAAAAAGCTACGCGTTTTTACTTGATGTTACCGACAGAATTGCCAGGATACTGTAGAAATAAATCAACAAAACTCACCTCGGCACGACGATTAAAATCCTAGACCTTTTGGGTCATGCAAAAATAAATGGACCATTCCAAAAGTATTTAAAAGCACTTTTGAGCGTGCAAACTCTATCATTCTGACAAATTGGCAATTGCCGAGCACTTAATTGACACCGGCCATCACACCGGCCGATTTAGGAAGACCTAAAATGCATCGAGCACGCCTATTTAGGGACGCTATTTAAATCCAAAAAATCCACCGATATTAATAGAGATGATAAGGTCAAACTTAACGTTTTTTGGTATGCGGTACATGATGGATTCACCACAGTAATCGCCTAAAACTATAATAATTTAATTGTAATGAAAATTTCAGCCACAAAGAGATTATAGCGTGCAACACGGTATCGCTTCTACATTCATAAAAACACACTTCGCCACACTCTCCGGCCTAGTGATGGACACTGTAATGCTGTCCGAAACTTTGGCAAAAGAAGAAGAATTGCAACATGGAATGATGACGCAAAAATAAATTGCAATAAACTGCCACTGAAACCATGATATTAGTGAAAACAGGAGGCGACAAATATTTCAATAAATTTTGTGATTTTATACAAAGCGATTATTTTATTTTATAAATAAAACATATTCTTACAAGTGTCTTTATACGAATTGACGCTTCGGTATCGTAAAAATATTGATCGAGCCGTACACCTAACACATTTTACATCCGGCAGTTTAATTTATTCCGTAGTAACGTAACACAAATATAATAAATATGCAAAACGCGGTAAACAGAAACACTCTTACTAATAGGAATGGTAGATTAATATTACTTGCATCAATTCGGAAATAAAACGTAACGTTCTGTCCTCTGAAACATGGAGGCCATCAAATAGGCAGCTTATGGCATTTAGCACGCAGTTGCCTCGTCATGAGAGTGATATTGTTTATATTTTCATGTACACCTTCCAAATAAAGCTTTTCACTATTAATTTAGCAAAAAAAGCTTGTTTACTGGAGAATTTTACAAATTCGGAAACAAAATCAATCCATATAAATAATTGGGAATGTCAGTATGTGTGTTCCCTAATCCGTATGTGACTCAAAAACTGCTAGAACGATTTCGTGAAATTTTCAATGTTTATTTTGATTAGTGCCAGGAGTGTTTAGAAAGTAGTTTAAATGGTAGAAGAAGTAGGGGACACCAGAAAAAAGACTTAACGCATTGTATCATTGCATCATGGAAGACATGGCACGATCAAATGAATCAAATGTTTATATTTGGTAAGTTTTGTTAAGAAATTAACAAAATAAATTAGATCGAAAATGAATATGGTTAAAAAAAAATTATAATACCCCGTAAATCACATTTCCTAATACTGTTTCCTTATCACCTCCCGTCAAAATATCCCACCCCCACTAACCCCACCTAACAATATCTAATTATTTTTGTCGCGTTATAATAAGCGTTAGTGATTGACACGACGTAGGTATTGAAAACGGAAGAGAATGATACAACTTTAAAATGTTAGTGATTAACACGACGTACGTATTGAAACCGATAGAGGATGATACAAGTGAAAAACGTTAGTGATTGACACGACATACGTATTGAAACCGTTAGAGAATGATACAAGTGAAAAACGTTAGTGATTGACACGACATACGTATTGAAACCGTTAGAGGATGATACAAGTGAAAAACGTTAGTGATTGACACGACATACGTATTGAAACCGTTAGAGGATGATACAAGTGAAAAACGTTAGTGATTGACACGACATACGTATTGAAACCGTTAGAGGATGATACAAGTGAAAAACGTTAGTGATTGACACGACATACGTATTGAAACCGTTAGAGGATGATACAAGTGAAAAACGTTAGTGATTGACACGACATACGTATTGAAACCGTTAGAGAATGATACAAGTTGAGAACGTTAGTGATTGACACGACGTACGTATTGAAACCGTTAGAGGATGATACAAGTTAAGAACGTTAGTGATTGACACGACGTACGAATTAAAATAGGTAGAGAATGATACAAAATAAAAAACAAGTGAAAATTATTTAATAAAAAAATCTAGAAATTGTTATATAGTTAACGCCTAGGGAATACGAGGAATGATTCAAGGATATAAACATGATATTGTTTGTGTTATCTTCACATATGAGACTTCTACTAAGCCCTCAGGAGTGTTACCTTTTCGACTGTTGCGTGGAGGATCTTTTTTAATATAAGAAAGAGATAGCAACCTCATCCTGAATAAAATAAATTTAAATTATTGAGCACCTTCCTGTTAAATAGATGCAAAAAAATTTGAAACAATAATTGTATGGCTGTAGTGTGAATATATTAGTCCAAACTTCTGAAATGTAAATAAGAGATAACAAAATTGATAGAATAAAATATTTATTTGTGTCATGGACTGCAATTAATTTTATTTTTTTATTTTTATTTAAGTACATCCAACAGGCATGGTGCCCAAAAATTTACAAACACGGATGTTTAAATACATAATAATAACAAAATGATAATAACAAAAATAGTAACAAAATGAATAAGCTAAATATGCAGAAGTAAATAACAAATAAGAATGGGTAAAAGGTAAATACAAATATGTTCATAAATGATTTGTTATTGTCACACCTGTACTGATGAGACACTGATAAGGTAGGTACAATGTTGCTTCTCTTTAAATAAATAAACTAACTTTAATTCACTTTAATTCGCTTCGTTGTAAGATCTATTTATAGAACAATTGTTCGGCGTTGCAATTTGACACTTGCACATAATTAAACGCTTTGCCTAATTTTAGCTGAAAGCCTGAAACATGAACTTTTATATTCTTTAATAAATGTTCTTTTATTTTCGTTGTGCTTTTGCTGTTAAATAATCCAGTTATATTTCACTTGAAAAAGATCTGAAAAATAAAATAGCTATCTCTAAAAACGCCGAGCCCAATCTCTCAAAACTCTGCAAATAAAATTATTGTACAACCAGAGTGAAATCTGTCCAAATGATTACTTAATAGAACAAAATTAGCAATTTCTCGTCATTTTTCCCCAAGTAAACGTTGGTTTTCCTTTGAAGAGCCTCTTCTCACGGTTTTTCTCTAAGGCTTTTATTTACGCAATTTAAAAGTCTAAAAGGTCATTGAAAAGCTCCGCTAGCTCCACGGCGCTTTGAATTCTCGGAAAAGCGGCATATTTATTAGTTTCGTGTTTTTTTACTGGGCTATCGCACATCCTCAGCATTCCGTCATGTCGCAGCGTTGATTCCTCGTGAAATATTTGTCAGCGGTATAGTGGGGGAATTCTCAGCCGCTGATTTCATTTGGAATTCTTGCATGCGAACCACACTATTGCGTTAAATCAATATTGAGGGTAATAAAATAAATAAACTTTTGGAGTATTTATACTACTGTCTAAATTAATCCCAATCGCCATGGAAAGAATGGGTGGTGAAAAGATTGAATTTGATTAATTTAGGGCGACAACAATCAAGAAGCATTCTCATTAATGATCATTTAAAGTAATTAATAATATTATACAAAAAAAACAACATTACTATTTATGACTACGATAAATTAAGAAAAAACTTATTGTATCAACAGTATTTATTCAAATTATCTATCTTCTGAAGTAGCCTTTGAGTTTGTATAAAGTTTTACTTTCAATCTTATTAAGGCAAGCCAAAATGTAAGAATATTTTGAGTATATGAAATAATATAATGCCGTTTTTTTATATATCCCGGAGTTAAAAAACGTTTAAAAGAAGATTTATTTCAATTACTTCTGAGTAAGTTTCGTAATAAAATTAACACACTTTTCTCCATGGATTATTTTAAAATAGGTTTTTCAGAACACATTAATATCTATCAACCTAATTTTTCAATTTCTGACAATACCAAAAAATACATTATTACTTGCTGTATTGAAAAAACTGTATTTTATATATAAATACTTAATTAACTAATACCATTTTATTCAGTACAAGTTATATTTTCATAGTCTGGCTGAAATAATTTCCCTGAACTGAAAATCTCAGATCCGGATATTCAATCAAACTAAATAATATCCATATTAAGTAGGATAACGCGAATAAAGGCATATTTAAGTAGATATGTTTTATCTTATTACTTGAATTACTACCTACTTTCAAAAATAAATCCCCTTGCTGGTTTATATTTTGTCCTGTGAGCTTATAAAATGTTTCAAATTTAAAAAAAAACAATAAAATTTGAAATTAGGTTTTTTAAGTGAGTGATTATAAAAAAATCATTTCCCGCACAAATAAAAATGATAATGTTCGTGAATTAGTAAATACCGAAATAATTCCAATTAAATTGTTGGGACAGAGGAAAAGTAAGTAGATTTTATCGTTCGGATATGAAAACAAGAAGCAATTTTAAAGAAAATATTCGTTATTAGCAATTTTAAAGAAAATATATTTTGATTGCCAAAGAAATAACGATAAAATGGAATGTTAATACTCTTGTTTTGGTTACAATAAACGTAAATGTATTTTTCAAGCTATTTTAATGTTATTTGTCACTATTTTTGGGGTGATTTAGTGCCTGTACGGGACGTGTTTGGCTGTACAAGAAAATACTGTAAATAATAAGCACCGGCGCACACATAAGTTCTCAACCTGGGTAATGATTTAAGTAAAACACCGTGAGGTGTTCTATCCAAACCATCATAAAAGAAAAAAGATTCAAATCAATATTCACATTTTAATTATAAGTATTGTGCTGGTATACAGAACGTACAAAAGGGTGTAACTTACATCCTATTTCTAACAGCCAACCCAATTCATAAGAAATAGTTATATGTATTTCAATACAACTGGGTTTTAATACACAGATAGAACTTAATACACAGATAGAAATTGAGACAATCGGAATTCTTTCAACGATAATTTCAGATTGGAGCACATTGTGCATCATCGCGCCATACGATACAGCAAATGTCGTAGGCGACTGTTGCAGCAGTGGTCAGGTCAATTGGTAGCCAGCAGAAATTGGCCAGCCTTTAGGTGATCAGCATCATTGGCTAATTCAGTCGGTAGCCAGCAGGTATTCGTCAGCCTTTAGGTTGTCAGCATCTGTGGCTGGTTCAGTCGCAGGAATTCAGCGGCAGCATGGTCATTTGATTATAAGGGCCGGCACACGGAGACGCCCCATTATTGTAATGATGACAGATGCATCTGGCTCAGCTAATAGAGTGCCGGCAGTAAACAGCTCGTTGCACATAGTTGTAATCTTTAAAATGATTTTGCCGTGATGGAGGAACAGAAGCGAATACAAATTTCAGTTGACACTCAGAAATTGCAAGAACAGATTGCGTTGTTACCGGCGTTGTCGCTACTCCTAGTTTTAAAACTTGAATCCGCCAATATTTTGTTTTAATCGGCTATTTATAATATCTCCCACAAGCGTTTGTGTGACGTCAGCTTGCAAAAACATGCTTAAGTTTTCAAAAGGAAGGTATTGTGGTGCGAATAATATTTCGTCCAGCAACTGGCTTTGTCAATATTTTAATTTCGTTTTAGAAAATAGGGTTATCGAACTGTTTCATGTTCGATCCAGTCTTTTTGCCGCCTGGTAACAGATTGATGCATTTTTCAACTGGTAAATATTATGATTTGGAAAAAGGGGTCATCAAACTTGCAGGTGTGCAGCTTTAGCCACAATTGATATTAAATGCAATAAAATAATTTATCATGTTCGATACAGTGCCCATAAAATAAACAAGTTATATCGTAACATTATAACCACCCACAAGTCTTAAACTATTAGAGAGATATTATTTTCTGTTTTGTGCAGAAATTATTTTTATGTGTACTCATATTTTTGCAATGTCAACAAATGAATAAATAAGTTCCATTATAGAACATATCGATAATATGGTTCTAGGTAATAATGTTCCTGGTAACAATGTCCCCAGTTAAAATGTTCCCAGTAAAAAAAAACCTTTACCTTCGTTACCTTCCCCTGTTTGGTGACCAGATTTGAATATCCGGATGCTCCCCTGCCACATCTTCTTCCCCTCCTTACTTCTTTCAGCCTCACAACATACCACAATTGGGGATGTCAATGTCTCACTGGCTCCAGACGGTTGGGAACAGTAGGGACTCGTGTACAGTATTCTCACCAAGAACACTTTTATTCGTTGATCCCTCCAGTGGCGGGAATGTTCCTTCTAGAAAACGGTGGATTAGAATAATATCACGGAGACGACTAATGTTCATGAATTATTCAAGGATTTATTGACATAGAAAAGGTCGAATAACTCAAGGAATAAATTTACCGTTCGTGGTTAGAATATCGATTCGTCAGCGCCTCTGATTTATTGAATTAGTTTCATTGATTAATTTCATTATTATTTGGTTAGTTAAATACTACATGCCATGTCACTGTTCCTTTATCCTAAGTTACATTTTTAACATATTTAATCATATTAACACATAAAATCACAAAGTTAAGCTTTCTAAAAAAAATAATAATAATATTTGGTACTCGTGTAGGTATACCATTGTACAATATAGGGTGTATCGATTTTTAACTTTTTTTATTTCAAATTCCAAGTTGAGAAAAAGTTGCTACTAGGTACCACAACTTACCACAAAAAGTTTTGGATTTTATAAAAAATGTTTAGGTCTCCCGCACAAGGCCTAAAGTTTTAATTTTTTTCAAAAAATATCAATTTTTTTTTTAAATTTAAAAAATAAAATCGTAACTTTTGTGTTTATTCCAAGTTAAAAAACAGTAATATTAGGGCATAAAAATAAGTAAGAAACGATTTTTTTTAATAAAAAAATGGATTTTAGGTCTCCCGCACAAGCCCTAAAGTTTGTTAATTTTGATGAAATTTTGTAATTTTGTGTACATATATGAACCATGTTTTTTTTTTAAAGTTTAAACCACCGGTATTGATCTTAATTTTCTTACAGAAGGCATACAATGAGTTCAGAACACAAAAGTTACGATTTTATTTTTTTAAATTAATTTTTTTTTTAATATTTTTTGAAAAAAAATTAAAACTTTAAGCCTTGTGCGGGAGACTTAAACATTTTTTTAAAAATCCAAAACTTTTTGTGGTAAGTTGTGGTACCTAGTAGCAACTTTTTCTCAACTTGGAATTTGAAAACAAAAAAAAAGTTAAAAATCGATACACCCTATTGTACAATACTTAATTCTGAAGGTAGGATGTAATTTTCCTCTTACTTAAAATATACTGTAGGTTTGTAGGTACATGAGACACGATCGAAATAAAATCAAAAATTCAAATATATTAATTGACAGACCTCCCATCGTTACCACTATTAAATTCCATGTGCCGGCTAAGAATATAAGACAAAATATAACATTATTCTGCAATAAATACATAACCAACTATCAGACACACTAACTAACCAATAGGATGCGTGATCTGGGCAATAAGTTCATGGGGTACTATTGATATATTTATTGACTCCATTTATAGAACTGAGCGTAATCTATACCAGCACTTTGTTGAATCCTAAAAATTAGAGTAGCGTTGGTGATGTAGTTTTAGTGATTTGTCGTATATCTAGTATTGTTCTAGTTTCTATATTATTTTATTTTACTATTATCCCAATAGGCGAATCAAGAGTAGACTGTAAAATATTAATTGTGAACTTTGAAGTTGACACCACTATGGTTGCTGAACATGGAGTAGGGAAGGAATCCGACTTACCCTTTGATGTTCTTCAAAGATGATGATGGTATGATTTCACTCACAGGAAATATGATTTCACGCACAAGCTTTCATAACGTCCAGGTTTGATACGAAACACACCGAGGGAACCGAATATGTTCACTGCACAGGCCTTCTACCCTGAGTCGATACTAATAACAATAGATGTTCATCAAACAGCTCCATCAATAAAACTGGTTTGACAGTCACTTTTATTGTTGTATAATGTCACATACGCACGTGGGTATAGTCAGATAATGATAGGTACTCGTAGGTAAAAATAGGATGGAAAAAATGCAAGGACAATGTCAAAGAAAGATTAATAGTCGCGTCAACAGTTAGTGTTACATGTTTTACTAATATTGCTTTATATTCAGTTTATCAGTTATTGTTATATCATGATTTAAATTATTTGAAATTTTTTTTTTTTTTTTTTTTTTTATGTGACACCTCACAAGAGTGTCCCTGCCTGTGCAGTGCACAGACAGGGGAACTATGTCACCACCCGGTTGGGCGGCGTTGTGAGGCGGAGTAAGGTAGGGGCTGTAGGAAGGGATTTGTTAATGCGGGCCTTGAAGAGGCTCGGATTATAGGAGGGAGGAAAAACAGATGCCGGTAGCTCGTTCCACATACGAGCCGACTTACACAAAAACAAGTCGTAAAAACGGCCCGTTCTCATGAAGCCAACGTCAACCATGAACGGGTGTTCAGTTCGTGTCCGTCGAGTTTCGCGCACGTGCACCGGTGCATCAGGAATCAATGCTGCTAGCTCCTTGGAGCAGGCTCCATTGAAATACCTGTAGAACAGACACAGCATGCCTACATTGCGTCTATGCATCAGAGAAGGCAATCGGTCTGTTAACAACGGATTGTCAATCAGACGGATCGCTCTCCTTTGCACAGACTCAAGCAGGTTTATCAAGTATTTTGGGGCACCAGCCCAAAGGTGGCTCCCAAATTCAATAGTTGGGTTATCTCACTATATTCTGTTTTTTTTTTTTAAATCCATGTAAATGCCTGGCTAAGCGTAAAACTAAATAAAATAAACCAAACTTAATTAAAACTAAATTATACTTTGTTTCATTGTTGTGAAAAAAATATCATTAGAAATTTAAATGACGTAATAAGAGAAGATGTATTTATGAAATTTCACTTTGCTTTTTAAAGAATAGTTACAATCTCTCTAATTTATTTGTAATTGACGATATTGAAAAAATAATGTCACAAGATAAAAAAATAAATTAAAAATTCTTTTACTTATTGGGAGTAAGTATCTACGATCGTTTTCATAGAAATATATATTTTTCGCCTTTATAAATTTGAATTTTCTAAATATTATATTTGACTGTCGAAGTAAGTAAGTACTTCGAAGACTTTTAACGACGTTAAACGTTGACTTTAAAGACTTAAAAACATGCTTACCTACCCTGGAGAAGCACACGAGTAACCCTTTGGAATAAAGATATTTGTGGATGTTTAGTGTGTTCTTAAGTTCTATCAAATATGCCTTTCGATTTCAGCCCTCGTTATTTTCAATGACGTTAGTGTGATGTTCATGCCATATTTTAAATATCGGTTGTTAAAATTTTAAGTTATCTTAATGCACTCAAATTTGGGATGTCATGGTATAACTGGCACAAGATGATAGGGAGCAGTTGGGACTTTTATCCGGTACTTCTACTCGCATAAAAAATAAACAAAAAATTCGTTACGCCAGAACTATATCGATCATTTTTTTATCGATCATTCATTATCAAACTGTCCATTATCAAACTGATAATGGCCTCAAAAACCGAAACAGCTGTCACATTAAAAACTGTAAAAATAACAGAAATACTTGCAGAACTTAATAATTATTATAACATTATTAAATTTGATTTGTTTTAAATTTATTTAAAAAATACAGACCATGGACAGTTTGATAATGGCCTCAAAAGCCGAAACAGCTGTCACATTAAAAACTGTAAAAATAACAGAAATACTTGCAGAACTTAATAATTATTATAACATTATTAAATTTGATTTATTTTAAATTTATTTAAGAAATTAAATGGAGTTCTACAAATTAAACACCAAAACAATAAATAGATTACTAATATCTAGATCTTGCTGACTTTCCTTAGTGTAAGTTGTCTATTGCTTAAGTTTTGTCAGACACACGTGGAATAATATAATATTGGCCTGTCCTCATGTGAACTAGGCATTAAAAAAATCGTTCAAAGTGCATCTTAAAATCGTTAAAATACTGGAATCAAATTCATTCGAACGGATTTGAAATCCAAATAAATCTAACTTTTTTTTGATTTTTTAGAGGGAACAAAAATAGCATTTTTTTTTATTAATAACTTTCTTTTGTTACATGCATAAAAAATATAATTACCAAAATGAAGTTTTACAAAAACAAGTATTACATTATTAAAATTATTATAGTATTACAAAAATCATTTCATTCACAGGTAAAGAAGGTACTATAAAAAATAAAAAAGGTAGCTTTAAGATAAGAAAAATAAAATGATACAATTAAATAAATAATATAATAGAATAGTATGCATATATATACCAAAAAAAATCCCACATAGGCATCGCCAGTTCGTGGGTATACTTATTTTGTTTAGTGCAGTTTATAGAACAAATAAATAATTCCGTTTTTACAAAATTATAATTGAGAAAAAAAGGTTAAAAAATAGAAAAATTAAGGTTTTGTAAATTTACAAAAGGTAGGATTTTATAGCTCACATGTGTATATAGCAGCAGACATACCTTTATACATATAACAACACATGTATACATACACCCATATGACGCATCCTCACGCATATAAACAATATATACACCTTTATCTGAGTACTTGGAATAGGCTACTAACACTATAACAATCACACATCAAAAAATCCCCGAGCGCTTTCCTGAAACTGTCGTATTTGGCTATTGATTTTATTTCTAACATTAAATTATTGAATAGTTTTGGAGCAAGAAAGTTAAATTGTCTTTGTGCCATTGAGGTTTTTATTGGGGGAATATTATAATTGGATTTGTTGGAATATCTTGTATTATGGGTCAATTCAAAAATATTTTTTTTCGTATGTTTGAATTTATAGTAGGAGGATATGTTTTTGACGTATAAGGATTTTATGTTGAGTACTTTGAAGTCGTTAAATAAGTCCTTTGTGGGGTGAATATAGTGTACTTTGTAAATAGTCCGCATTATCAATTTTTGAGCTTTAATTAATGGATCTAATATCGTGTTAGAGCATCCTCCCCAGACTACTATACCGTAAGATATAATTGATTGGCATAAAGAAAAGTATAGCGTTTTTAATGTTATAAAAAAAAAGATTTTTTTTTTAAATTTTAAACATATAAATTTTAATTTGCCTGTCGTAAATATTTTTAGAGCAAAATTCAAAACTTTATGAGAAAATTAAATAAAAGATATGATATTATAGCATAAAAATACATAATGTAACGCTTCAGCTCTGTCAATGCTGAACTCTGCCACAAAGACCCTTAATGTACAAACAACATTGTGTCGCGATGGCTCATCAAGTAGGAATGTTATGATATGGAGCCAAATATTTGCAGGCGAACGTCTGTGTTCACTGGCTTCTGAGATTACGGAGATTTGCTAAATTTGCATTAACAAGTTTTACAAGGCTTGTGTATTGTATAAATGGAATTAACACCTACCCTAGGAATGAAGAAACAGACGTAGATCCGTACTGCACTGTGTAAAAGAATAAAAATAAATTACAAAATGTAGAGTTAATTAAAGATTAATAATAGAGGAAGTCAATACTCGGTTTTACGGGAGGTTTGAAATATCAAAAAATCGCAAGAGACTAAAAATTACACACCTTTTTTCAATTTTCGACCCAGTTGCGCCATCTCTTGGACCGGCTAGTTTCCATGTTCAAATATATATGTGTTTTTTTTTAATTGGTATGACTGAGGATTGTACGTTCCTTTCCAAGGACTGCAGTCAACAACTCTAACAATTGAGCCAAACCTAATTACAATTTCAGGAAATGCGACATGTCCGGGTTCGTATGAGTGATTACCACCAAAAATTGATAGAATGTATTTTCATGGACCATGAGTCTATCTGCCGACTTTCAGCTCGATCGAATGTCGGAAAGTGGGTTAATTTCCAAATCCAAGATTACATTTCATTCAAAAAGCCACATCTAGATGTGAATGAATAGAAACGGAGAAAAGTAATAAAACCCTCTGATATGAATACACAGTTCATTCTACCACGTATCCTTGGGGTGTTGTTTCAATAATGAATCGTTCCATGTGTCATCTCCTTAAATAAAGTTCAGTGTTTTAATTTTCGGCTCATCTAATGTTTCTCTGTAATAACGGCCTTTGTTTTCGAGGGGTAAGGCTCTCGACTCATAAGCTAAAGGTCGCTGGTTCAAATCCCGGCGTACGCAAGTAAATTTTGTTTAATTAATTTGTCTTTTTTTTTTTAATTATCATTTAAAATAGTATGTAGTATATTTGCAGCACGTTTTAGAGTGGAATATATCGCCCTGCAGTAAAACCACCATTCAGAATTGAAATGGCTTTGGCTGTGTTTGGTGAACAGATCTGAATAACCAGGTACATCCCCACCTTCCTCCTCCCTATCTCCTTCCCATCCCCACTATCTTCAGCCTCACAACATATTCCAATTGAGGATGCCAAAGTCTCACCGGTTCCAGACTATTTGGAGCACTTAAGACTTTTGAGCGATTTTCCATAAAAAATTAAGAAATTTAAACGGTTGAAATTCTTATGATTTTTGAATGCTTGAAGGTGTTATAATTTATTTATTTTCCTCAGTGGATACGCGAACTTTCGTATGAAAATGAGTTTATTAATGCACGATTAATATGAAATGCATAACAAACAAATAATTTTATTTGCAATTTAAAATATACAAAGATACATTTTATTTTGATAGAGTGGTACAACCGTTCGAAATCCAGCGAAATAAAAAAATAATAATTCTATTTGAGAAATTAAGTGTTTAATTCAATTCAACTTTCACACTTTCTCAAATGACTTGAACTTTATTTATTATCGAATCAAAATAATCAGGAGTTTGATAGTTTTCTTTTTTTTTATTGTTTCCTTAAATATCTCCTAGTTAGAGGTGCCATTGCGTCGTTGTTTTCGGGCTGTTGGTAAAAGTACTACATTAGAGTTTAAAAGAGCCAAGAATTTTTTTGTTCAACAATCATTTCGAACATGCAATTAAAATAGTGACTGTTTTTCATCATCTGCCCTACGTTAATGAATTAACGTAATTTGACTTGAACGTAGATCAAACACGTTGATTAATTAGTAAAAGTCTCTCGAGGATCCTCGAATCAATAAACGAATCACGTAAATATACATTTAACTTCAATATCATGTCTGCGCTTGTGTAAATTTACACATCGAAACATTCAAATTCAGGCCTGAACATCCGATATTCAGAATTACTTGACACGCTTACGTGGTTATAAAGAATAGGTTCAATTAAAAAATATGTTGTTCTTAAATTTTAAATTGATATTATGTGCAAATGATTATATGAGTACATTACAATTTTTACGATACCTCTATATGAGAGAGTTTGGTTTTTACCCATGGCTGTTTCCAACAGCATTTATCTCGGGAATGCTGAGTATCTGCAGCCTTAGTTCCAGACGGGACGTCGCATTATTGTTTTTTTTTTTTTTTTTTTTTTTTTTTTATTAAGGAGAAAAAACAGATACAGATATCAATTGACAAAAATATATACGAAACATCAACTAGAGAATTCACCTGCATCCAAACTATTTCTCACGAATTAACTTAAACAGCAGTTAAAAACAATTACAAATATTTTCACTTATAAATAGGGGAAAAATATATACATAAGAATATTATTTTACAAATAGAGATATGAAAGAAATATCAATAGCAATATCCTTTTAAGATTTACAAATAATTTTTGAAAAAATTTAGAGGGTAAAACAAAAAAAATATATATATAAATAGATAAACAATGTTAAACAGAAATTAAAAAATATATAAATATATTTAAACGAAGTATGTCTAAGTTGTTTACTTTGAACTTTGTAGGAAAACAGTCTTCATTTTTCTACTAAAAGTAGTGCGTGTATCAAAAAATAAGTCAGAGTCCTTGAGGTTTTGATTCTGATTAAGTGATTCGCACATTCTTCTGATTGGATCCTTGACACCAGCATTTGTACGCGTCCTGCTAATGTGGAATAAGTCGTTAAGCCTTGTTACTCTGGGTGGTACTTTGAAGTTTATCAATTTCAGTAAGTCGGGACAGTCAATAACGTTGTTACAGATTTTATACAGAGTCATGAGATCAAGGTATGTTCGCCGGTTAGATAGAGTGGAGACGTTATAACTCGAGAGCATATTTATGTACCCGCGTTTGGGTGCGCTCATTCTGTAATTGAGGCATCGCAGAAATTTCTTTTGAATACTTTCAATATTTTCTTTATAGATATCGTAAAGTGGATTCCATATGGAGGTGCAGTATTCAAGTTGAGAACGGACCAGAGTGTGGTAAAGAAGAAGATATGTTTCAGGTTTTCGAAATTCACGGCTGTTTCTGATGACAAATCCTAGCATGCTGTAAGCTTTATTCACAATATTATCTATGTGCGCATCGAAGTGGAGTTTGGAATCAAAAAGTACGCCTAGATCTCTTATACAGTAAACGCGCTCGAGTAAATAATTACCAATACAATAATTGTGTTTGATAGCGTTGTGATTTTTAGTAAAACTTATTTGTTTACATTTATTGTAACTTAGGTAAATTTTGTTTTCATTGCAAAACGTTTCGAACCTTACTAAGTCGCTTTGTATGAGAAGACAATCTTTTAAATTCCGAACAATGGCAAATATTTTTATGTCGTCAGCGTACAAAAGATATAAACAATGCACGAAACATTTAGTAACAGTGTTAACAAAAAGAATAAACAATAGCGGACCCAGGATTGACCCCTGTGGCACGCCAGAAGTAACTGGTTCCCATGTAGAAGTCTGTCCTCGTAATGATACGGCTTGTTGTATTTTTGTTATATATGAGATAAACCAACGTAATAAATTTCCTCTAATTCCGTTGTACATAATTTTTTTAATAAGAATAAGGTGGTCAACCTTGTCGAAAGCTTTTTTGAAATCGCAATATATTGCATCTACCTGGTGGCCTCGATCCATGCTAGTAAATAAGAAATTTGGGTAAATAAGTAAATTACTCGTGGTAGATTTGCCTTTTACAAACCCGTGTTGTTGTTCAGTAATTTTGGCAGCAAGCTGGGGATATATATTGTCATGGACAAGTCTAAATGTTGTTGATGGCTTACAAGCTTCTGATTGGTTTACTATCAATTCCAGACATTCTGTCAATAATAGGACTTTATGTCCCGGATAATTTAACGAGAGGCCGCCAACACAGGCTTTTAATTCTTCCCAGGTCCAGAACTAACTTACCAATGGTGATCACCCTGGGAAGACTCACTAGGTTAATTAACTCCATTCCAGCTAACTTGGATATTTTCCATATGCCCTTCAACGACTTTAAGCAAGAAATATTGTATTTGTTTTAACTGTATACTTATGTATAAATTTTTTTCCACATTTTGTTTACCGCTTTTGCATATGTTTTAACTGTATACTTATGTATAAAATTTTCTTCCATAATTTGTTTACCGCTTTTGCAACGTATTGGTTTTTGTACTGTTTTTGCAAAAAAAAAAAAAATGTCATTAAGAGACTGACAATTATAATACTTTTCAATACATTGAGTCATTAATACCAAAACAGCGCGCAGGCGTGAGGCGGTTGGCTATGATGGGTAATTTAGCAGGGAGACCGGTTTCACGGGGTGAGGTGTGTTCAGGATGCACCTGCCCATCAGCTAGCTGCGTGGCGTGCCAGATCAAGAGAGGCTGATTTGGTGAGACCATTTGACCTCTTCAACTGGTCGGTCGACCAATCGTCTTGCGATGCAGTGTGAGGGATATATTCATATGTCCGTCTCTCCTGGACACACTGATCCGTAGATTCTAACCGAACTTTCTCTCCTTCTTTTTCTTTAAAAAGATCCTCCACACAGCATCCCATAATATGATAGGCCCTGAGGGAAAATATTTTCCTCAAGACTTCTTGTTCCGAGAATCAGAACTAACCTACTATTGGAAATGTCACTCGGAAAAATGATTTTGCCTTTAAACAACTTGTCCCCTAATATACATATTTTTCAATTGAACGCTCGAAAATTTAAAAATCTTATTATTATTCGTTATGTAAAATAAAATAAAGTATAAAAAAAATTCCCAAGAACAGTGAAATTCTAAATATCCTTAAAATACAATTGTTTACATTCTTTAACATTATATTGATTTCTAGTTTTGCAATTTAAATACAAAGGTTTCTATTACATTTGTAATTAGAAAATGTTTACTAATTAAACCTTCTGAGAAAATCTTTAAAATCAATCTCTCATGAGAATCCTTTATTCATACCCAAATATTATATTTCTTACTAGGTATATGTGGGTTTATTTCAGTATTTTTTGCAACGGTATTTTATGTAACAATTGTTAGATAAATTTAAATTGGGTGAGTTATTAATACAGTACCCAATACGAGAAGCCTTAAATAAAGGCAAATTATCAATCAGTGGCGGCGTAAATTCTTTTAATACAAATCCATAGTTCGATTCCGAGATTATTGAAATTTTGCGAACTTGTCAAAATACGAGGAAAGTGACTATTTACTCGAAATTTTGATGAATGTTTCCCACCCTCGAAGCAGAATTTAGATACTTCCTGATGAAGTTTTGTTCACTTGATGTTCAAAAAGAATAATTACTGTCTACATCTGATTTAGTAAATCTGCGAAAAGCCTGAGCACCATCGGGTACTTCAGCTAGTAATAATATAAAGTGTTGATATTTTTTAAATACAAATATTTTTCCTTTATTATTTTGTTTTATTTATTAATATTTTTTTATTTTAAACCTTGATTCTAAACATTTAATTTGTTTCACACTAGTTGACGTGTACCCGGCATTGCTCGGGGACAGATGGATAGATGTAGTCGTAGGACAGATGGATAGATGTAGTCGTAGGACAGATGGATAGATGTAGTCGTAGGACAGATGGATAGATGTAGTCGTAGGACAGATGGATAGATGTAGTCGTAGGACAGATGGATAGATGTAGTCGTAGGACAGATGGATAGATGTAGTCGTAGGACAGATGGATAGATGTAGTCGTAGGACAGATGGATAGATGTAGTCGTAGGACAGATGGATAGATGTAGTCGTAGGACAGATGGATAGATGTAGTCGTAGGACAGATGGATAGATGTAGTCGTAGGACAGATGGATAGATGTAGTCGTAGGACAGATGGATAGATGTAGTCGTAGGACAGATGGATAGATGTAGTCGTAGGACAGATGGATAGATGTAGTCGTAGGACAGATGGATAGATGTAGTCGTAGGACAGATGGATAGATGTAGTCGTAGGACAGATGGATAGATGTAGTCGTAGGATAGATGGATAGATGTAGAGGTTATCAAGTAAAGTTTAAAGGCTGTGATTTCTAGAGTACCTACTTTACAACTGGGCGCGTTTTTAAGGTAGAAATAATATTATTGTACTATAATTTATGTTTACGTATTTTTTTTTTTTTTATCGTGCCATATCTTCCTCGGGCATCCTCAACCACTTCAACCATTCACTTTCAAGTCATACATTCTCCTTTCACCTCTTTCTTTATTCATCACTCACATCTCATTTTAACACAAATAATTATTTGATTTATGTCTTCCTCGGGTATCCCTGACTTTTTATATCATTCACATGTAGTACCGTGAAATCTACATTTTTACTGTTAAAAAACTACATTATATCGACTTTAATTCGACTCTGCATCTCATTCTAGTGCAGAGATAATGCATTATGTCTTTATCGACGTCATTAAAATAACATTGTAAACACTCCTGGTACTAATAAAAACCAACTTCGAAAGTTTGGAAATCTTTAAAATCGGAAGAATGGTATTGGAACACGTTCGGCACAAACAAAGAAACTTACGTGTGTATTCAAATACTTATTCGAGAACTTAATTGCGTTCGTTATTTCAAGTTAGTTCATTAAACTTGAAATAACGAACGCAATTAAGTTGTCGAATAAGTATTTGAAAACTTAATTGCGTTCGTTATTTCAAGTTAGTTCATTAAACATTTGTGGAAAAGTGTAAGATTGGGTACAAAATGTGATCTCTCGTTGGATGCCAGTTTGAAAATTGAGATCCACTTTCCAATATTGAGGACGATACTCCCACTCGTTGGTTCCCATCAGGAAAGCGTTTTTTTATAGTTTTGATATGTGAAACGTGCAGCAGTAAAAGTGCAATATTTAGTCATGACATTTCACTCGTATTACTATTACTAAGTCATTTTTATTCCGCTTCAAACGGAGTGGAAATGTTCTTGAAAAATGGATAAAACGAACGCCTTTTTATTTTTCTATTTCTACTTATAGAACAACACTGATATAATAATGTCTTAAATAACCACACTTGACTATAATACAATAAAACGTCCTTTACTATGGTAGTTAAGTCTACAAAAAAATCTATTCTCATGTAAAACTCACAAATATTTCAATATCAAATAAAAAGTTGGACAAATAATATAGGGAGGTCAGAAATAGAAAATATACTAACACCAAATACAGACCGAAAACGAAACCATTGAACTGCACTAAAAAAACATGTAATATGATTATTTATTGCATCTCACTACACATAACTCATGTTTTTTTCTCATATAAATCAACCTCACTAGTACTAAGCCTATATTAAGGTTAACAATTTACATTTGAGTGAAGCAAACATAGAGTAATTACAAAACTAAAGTGATACTACATACAAACACAAAATATTTCAAAAAGGAAGAAAAAATACATATTAGATTAGTTATCAGATGGGTAATTTGACAGTATATTGTAACAATATTTGAACAATAACTAATCATTAATCATTATTCCCAAAAAGAAACAAAGTACATAATAAAGACAGGTAGAGTGACATTCATGATAAATTGACATTTATAACTACTTCATATTACTATCCATACCGCTGGCACTTGAATAATATGTTAATTAAATATACGGGAGATCCCAGTGAGGGCATCATTATCTCTATTTGTTTTATAAAATATTTATTAATTATTTTTTAATATTATAATAAATGGTCATGCCATTTGTGCATGCCACTTCTTTACTTCAGTAGAAAATTTGTGATATTGAATATAGACTAATATAAAAACAACCGCAAATAATAAACACTCTCAAATATCAATATACTTATATAGTGTGTTTACGTAATAAGACAAACCTGCCACCATTGGAGAAAAATGTTTAACGGTGAATGCCTCCCACAATTGATTTTCTAAGTAAATTGGTTATTACAGAAAATACTACTAAACCACCTTAAACATCATGCAAATAAAAAATGGATGGGTGAATAAAATTAGTTAGTAAATTAGTCTTATGGGCCCGGTATATCAATTGATTTTAAGCTCGGTTTTGTTGGAATATAATCCGTATATAGGTCTTAAGCCTAGATATCAGCACAATTACACGAATTTCCTATGATTTTAATAAAAGAATGTGCGTATTTTTTCTATCTAAGACCAAATTACTGTCTACTTGAGGGGTATATCTATGCTCCTTACAGTCATTGAGAGCTTTCACAATGTTAAATGTTTAGGTGGGTTTAATTTACGAATTGATTTTTTTAGGTTCCGCACTTCAGTCTGCATGGTGCTATGCGAGGATACTAAATCTGAATAGTTCAGCCCTACTTAAAAAAAACATGGTGTTAAACCAGAACAGTGACCATAGTAATTATTACTATGGCGTTTGTTTGGTCAAGACGGTCTTAAACCAGGCTCGAGGCCGGGTCTACCACACCAAGGTTGAACGAGCGAGTAAGAATCTAATTATTAACATATTATTTGTTTTACTGGAGTCCATGCACTATTAATGAAAATACGACAAAAATACCTCTGAAAACACTGTCCTAATGTTAAAAATTATGTGTTAAATTTGTATATTTTAGATTGGTTATCAAATAATAACATCAACGCTTGATGAATATAAGAGTCCATGCTGATAAAATTAGGCAATTTTCGTGAATTTCGTTGAGATGTAAACATATAATTACTCACGCAAACGTCATGTTTGATATTTGTTACTGCTAGTGCTTCGGCGTCTAAAATAAAATCATGTTAAGGCTTAGGCGGCCGATTTAGCCGGCTTAAATTTGAACGAGGAATGTCGCACATAGCAAGGCTACGGATCGACTGATATACCACGTCATAACCACAATTTGATACTGGCCTTATCACTAAAAAAAATATACATGTATACACAGAACTTAATAATTACAAAAGAAAATTAACATTAATAGATAGGTTCCTATTCATACATCTCCCCAAAAGACTTCGAACAGATTCAGGCGAAAGAAGAAAACGTATTTTTTCTTTACTTGTACCTACCCGTTGAAAGTTGAAACATAGCTCAATTTATTAATATCATTGAGCCCATTGTGTGTAGCATTATACGATGGTGGTTAGCCACCAATATGACTACTGTTTGGCATGTGTATCTTTTGGCACTTGAACTCGACTGATGTGTTCTCGTGCAGATGCAATGGGGGTGCGGTTGTGGGGTTGCACCCACAATTCCAGAAACGAGCCTTTGATCTCCGAAAAATGGAACCCTAAAACCGTTAATTTTATGATTTGCTTTGTGTGTCTGAAGCCAGAGCGACTATAGCAACTCCAATTAGGGTGTATTGTTAGGCCGAAGGTAGAGGGGAGAGAAGGAAGTCACCAAACACAGCTAAAGCAACGTTTCAATTCTGAATTGAAACTATCTCTTTTCAGGGCGATACTTAGGTGTTGTTTTATGTGTATTTTTATAAAATCCAAGTTTGATTACTAAAGAGATTAATACCTTTTAATTTAAATAAATTTCTCTCCACAAATAAAGTCAGCGTTATATTTTTTTATAATTTTAAGATGGTAATTGTAATTTTACATACAGTGAAATGAAATACTAAATCATTCTCGGGTAAAAAGTTAATTACTAATGCAGCACCCTCAATACAGAAACCTACCAATGTAAATATAAAACACCTACGAATTTATTTGATCTCACTTGATATTAAATATAAATCACATTGTTAGTTATACTGATTCCCATCGCAACACAAATTAATAAATAATGTGCCTGCAAGCCTGCGCTGCACGTAATTATTTCTGGAACGTATTATTGTGTAAGCGTTAGCAGGCCTCTGCAATAAAGTACCTGAAATTCCACGTTATAAATAAACCTTACCAGAGAACAATTAACTATTTGATTCAGTACTGAAGGTCTTAAAATAATCACACCACACCATACCTGTGTACGTTCATCTATATTGCAATCAACGATTATTCTAGCCAACATTCCGGAATAATAGAATGTGTGTTTTGTGTACTATTATTTGCTGTATTTGCCAAACATAATTTTGTGTCTTCCATTTAATCGGAATTTCGTTTTGAAAAATAAATAATATTGAAAAATACCAATTTTTAAAAGGCAAAAATAGCACTTGACGGTTGAAAGCCAAACTAAACGAAAATCAACCCGTAAAGAACATTTTTTTACTACAAATCATCTATTTTGAAGTTATTGAAATTTTGTATTGAACCATCCTACTCAGGAACTGAAGTCAACTGGAACAACTCCACCAACTAAATGCCGATCGGCTAGGACCAACATTTTATTTAAAATACTGCTGTAAACTCGTTCGATTTAAAAAAAATACATTTCCGCGTGTATGTTAGTGATTGTCATCGACAAAGATTGTATCTGCCGAGTTTCAACTCGATCAGATATCGGGAAGTGGGTTTCAATTTCAGCTTCCCAGATTTGCATTAATTTCATTCACGAAAACCAAAACGAAATTCGTATAAAACTGTTAAAAAAAAATAATAGCTCCCAAATTCACATCAAAATTCTGCCTGATTAATGATTCCATCGAATATTTACGCTTCAAATGATAATAAATCGAAATTGCAGCTCTACCCACCCTAACATGAACACATATTTTTATCGATTTTCATTTTTAAATTCCTAATTCATGTTCACCAAATATCTTATAACCACCCACTTAACATTTAGTCGATCCAGTTAAGATAGTTAGTGTAAAAGTCTGTAGCCATTATTTGAAACTTTTCTTGGATACCAGAATGGCGGGCACAACTTTGACAGAAATTGCAGTTTAAAGTTTGAAAATCAAAAACTACATGGGGCCCTTTGTCAAACAGTCACTTACGTTGGAAACTCATTATAATATCAAGTTGGTTATTATGCAACATGCTTTACAAACGGGTTAGTCCAAATTAACACTATTTTGGCAAATCATTTTTTATGATGAAACAAATGTATTTATTAGTATATACATTTTCGGTATATCGACAGTTAACAATTTATCAGTTTGTGTGTATGTAGTTTATATTCAAAATAAACCAATTATGAATTTTCTACTTGTGACTGTACCCCTAAAAAAAATCATATAAAAAAAATAATTTAAGTTATAAGATAATTATATAAAACGAAAAATTGTTCATGTTTCGTTAAAACATTTAATTCATGGAGCTTATTCGTTTGATAATTGAATATGTAATACTAAGACAGAATAATACATGAATTAATTTAAACACAAAAATACATGTATTTATATAATAAAACAAAGCAAACTAAAACTCACCCACTACAATAATAATTCAGAAAAATATATTTTTAGTTTATCTGCCTCAACACAGGTTCGCCTAGTAAGGAAGGTTATGCACAACTTAAAATATAACATATTATGCCAAATCTTTATAACAGTCATACATGTTTACTTTTTATTCTATTAGAAACGGTTCTATTATTGTAACATTAGTTTTTCAACAATGTCATTGTTACCAACTTACAAATAGATATTTTCCTTATTAATGATAAACTATATATTCTGTAATTTTTTTGAAGAAATAAATAAATTAAACATATCTGTAGTTAAGGTTGTCATTTATTGTTAAACATAAAAAGACAACGATGTACATAAAATTATGAATATGAACAGAAGAAAAGTTGCTCGTGAAGCATCAGAAAAATACTTTGTTATGGATGTGCATTTGAATATTGCCGACTTGCTTTACTTTCCCCGAGTCATTGTAACGAATATTTCTTATCCTCGCCATGCTTGATATCCATACCCGCCCCCTCCCGGGAACCATTTATTTGATAATCAAAACCTCTACCAAAGGTCTCCCCAAGTGGTTCGCGATGTTTGGAGACTTAGCTCGGTGTGCCCCGGTTAATGGGATGAGGTTTATCCCAGTCTTGCCGGCTAATAAATTACTAATATTTTACTACGAAATGGTTATATAGTCACAGTTTCAACAGTATTTGGATTTAAAAAAAACGTGCTCATGTTTGTGGAACAGGTGGATTCAAATGTTCGTAACCTCTCAAGACATTGACAACCCGTCCCTAGACCTTTTTCCTTCCGAGAACATCCTCTTCTTCATTCGTCCTGCGTGGAAGTAATGTAAAAAAATACTTGTAAAATAGTCTGATTAACCAATTTCAGACTACTCGTCTGATTTAAGATGTGTAGCAAAATTTATATTCATATTTTGTATGAAATTGTAAAAAATCATATTTTATTACAAATCATTACATGCATGTTGCAAACAAAGTGTTAAAGTTTGGTAGTTTAATTTCGGTTCCTCGAATTATGTCTTACTTTCCCGTCACGTCTTTAAAACTTATTTCACTTTAATGCAGCACAACTTTATGAGAAACTTAATTATAA
This sequence comes from Hesperophylax consimilis, assembly GCF_061612785.1. Classification (NCBI taxonomy): domain Eukaryota; kingdom Metazoa; phylum Arthropoda; class Insecta; order Trichoptera; family Limnephilidae; genus Hesperophylax; species Hesperophylax consimilis. The sequence continues at coordinate 30,126,108 of NC_142846.1, forward strand.
TAAATAAAGACTTAAATTATGTACTTACACAATTTAGTTTTGATATACAGATCTTCATTTCAAAGTAAAAAGCTTTACTAAAAACTTAGTATTCAAAATATTTTACATGGTGCTGACTAATTTCCAAAGATAATAGTTGTAAATTGTCAAGAACATTTTTCTTAAAGGTGTGCTAAAGCTACTTGCCTTACTGATTTGCTTAGTAATATAAAGAATATTAATTTACACTTTATTTATTAGTCTCTTTTAATTATCAAAGATCTTTTCTGCGTACAAAAACGAAAGAATAAGGTGGCATTTGATTAAATTTGCATGAGAATCAGACATGAAAGAACTCAGAAGTAAATTATTTCTCGAATATTTCATAATGGAATTCATTTTTCTGCCCATCAAAATTGAATTATTATACATTTTTTTCAATTTTCCGAATGGGCGTAATATTTTTAGGTGCGAAGAACGATTGAGTACGCATTTAAAAGGAAATGAAGAATATCTTTATTTCTTAAGTGAAATGTTAGTGTGATGACCTCCGTGGTTGGGGAGTAAGACTGTGGATTAAGTGGATAAGAAAGATGAAGGTCGCGGGTTCAAATCCCAGAGTGCGCAAGTAAATTTGATTTGATTAATTTATGTTTTTTCACAAATTCCTCATTTAAAATAATATATAGTATATTTGCGGCACTTACCAGAGTGGAAAATACTCTCAGTATCGCCCCGATGTAAGAACACTATTTAGAATTGAAACGTTGCTTGAAATGGTTTGGTGAACAAATCTTAATAGCCAGGTACTCTACTTTCTTCTTCCCCATCTCCTTCCCGTCCCCACTACCTTCAGCCTCACAACATACTCCAATTGAGGATGCCATAGTCTCACTGGCTCCAGACGGTTGGAAGCAGTGAGGACTCTTGTGCAGTTTTTAAAAAAGAAATTCACTTTGACACACTGTATTATATAAAAATGAAGTACATTTTTTTAGATCTATGTGTGCATTCTTGAACGCATACATCACATATTATACACCTTCATTTTACCTTCAAAAGTCTGTCCCCCAGGAAAATGAAACAATTACAAAAGTACAAAAAGATTACTTATTTGTAATCCCTTTTAAAAAATAAAATTAAATTAAAAAAAATAAATAAAAATAAATAAATAAAAATTATACATACCTACATATAAATATATATGCATTTTTTTTAAATATTTTTTCTTTTTAAAAAAACTTTAGTCTAATTATGTTAATTAATTGTTATTATTGTATTTTCTTTTAGTTTACTGTGTATGTATTATCTTACAATATTTTTTATATTTACTTTATATATTCTATGTATAATATGGAGCTCGTGGGATTGCACCACCCTCCCCGAGATGTGGAATAAACAAGAAAAAAATATCAAATAAAGAGTGTGTTAAAAATGATGAATGACAACTGTAAAAATCCTTAGATAGATATGGCTAAACTCAAAAGATTTAGAGAACAATATAATGCATCGTCTTTAAGATTCGCCTACATACAGGATGTTATTATAATATTAAATGTCTGCTTATAGACATATAGATAAACCGAACTTTATATTTTTAATCTATTCAATATTTTGAAGGCGTCTCGATTACTCGTATACCAAGGTTGGTTAAATGAATGCTTTATTTGAAGAAATAACCGTTCATTGCAGTCTAAAACACCTTGAAATAACGCCAAAATAAATAGTCAGTAGCGAAGCGAGCTGCGAGCAAAATGGGTCAACCGCAAGAAAACTTGCACAACATTGAGATGAATAGATCTGAACCACCAGTTCTACCTAAACTGACTAGACCGGAAGTTGTAGCGCAGTCTGTGGTGCTTACTGCTGTGTTATTATTATTATAGATGGCGTCCCATTTGTCCGGATAAACTACGTTATTTGCATCATTTCTAGGGAAACGGGCGGTACTCAATTAAAAATAATATGGCGAAATAAAAATAACGGTGAATCGAGATTTGATCTGGTTAAACTTAAATAATTGTGATAATAAACATAACGCGTATTTTGGTGATATTTCACACCAAGTGCGCTTTTTTCTTATAGCGTAACCTATATAATATATACTGTATAATCGTAATCAACGGTGTAGATACTTATTGCCTCATATTTGCCCCTGAGTTATGTTTAATTAGTATGCAAACTTTAAAATAAAGCTACAATGTACAAATATCAGTCATTACTTCATTAAGTACGCAAAATAAATTCATGTCAATATTTTTCAAACAGTTCTTTACTATTGTCAAAAAAATTATATTTTGATAATGGTCAAATTCATATAACCGTGTTGGTGAATACCCAAAGGCAATTTTGTTTGTAGCTAATTACTGCATTTTATTATGTTATTTAATCGAACAAATGCTTTCTTTTTCCACAGGTAAGCAACTCAGATCTACTCTTCTTCACAATTTCTGTATTCAGGGCAGGCATCCCGGCTCAATTAAGGTAAGTTTGTGGATAAATAATTCTTGTGTATTTTAGATTGTCGAACATAATCTTTATTATACTAAAATAATGTCGCTATCTGTGGCAGTCTTTATGCTTAGTTCTTCCAAACTTTGCACGGGATTTCGATAGGGTTTTGCACTATCATTGAGAGAATTTCTTCGGAAAGGTTTATATAAATACATAACATGCGTATTATATTTATGCATAGTAGGACATGATAACTCAACACAGTGACAATTCAACACACTTTTAAAAAGTGATACAAAGTCATTAGAAACGATGAAAATTTTTTTTTAACCTAACCTAACCTTACCTACTTAACCCAGTAAATAAAGTTTTTGTTTCATCACTTTCCATGACTTTATATAACTTTTTAAAGATGTGATGAATTATAATTGTGATGATTTATTCGGTTACCCTTAAAACATTACGTTAGTACAAATCTACTGGATTTTTGATTCTATTTATTTTAGTTTATTGGGGAAACAAAGAGTTTTACAATTTTATATAAATTAAACATTTTACATGTTGCATTAACCAGTGAAGTTTACACATAAAATTCAAGCTACACACAGAAAAAAACATAAAAACACATTAATGAAAATAACTGAGATATCTTACACATGGCAGGGGATAGGATCCTACGTAATAAAAATTTTCTCCAATATGCATTTAGTAAACTGAACCAAGGAAAAATTAAAAATATCAGTGTCTGAAAATATATTATTGTATTTTGTACATGTCCTTATCAAAAATGAATGTTATTTTTAATGTATTATCTCGTCTCGCTTCAAAATTTTAAAATGAATTTCCACAAAGATGAAATACTCGATACAAAATGAATTAGATTTTTACAGTTGTAAAAAAAATTCGCACATTTTACTTCTTTGAGTATTGATAAGCATGAATATATACAAGCTTAAAACGAAATAAAATGAAATGATTTACACAAGCATTAAGTAAATTTAAAGTAAACGAGTAAAAATTGTGGTTAACCCAATATCACTAATTCAATCAATGCGTTTTTATCGTAAAGCGGTAGATCGAATCTCGAATCCAAACATTTATCTTGTATAACATATCTTCTTTACCTTTCTATTTTTAACGTCAGAAGCAAGTTAGACAATAAAAATAAATTTCGATTCCTATCGTATTTACCAGCGTTTTTCAATTTCCAACATCGTTAAGGCAACTTCCCCGTCAGAGTTGCCCCTCTGAAACATACGATTTGCATCACAGTTTTACATTACCCCGTATGAATAAACGAACGAACTTCGCTCACAAATCGATTCCGTAACTTCGCAAGTAACTTGTAGCCAGTTTGTTACATTGGAAATTACACTGCAAATTGCACGATTTTTTGGTTTCTGCTTAAAAATAAACTTGTTCCGTGGAATAATTCTTTAAATTTATTGTTTATTTTAAAATAGGGAAACGATTATTTCTTCGGAATAATAAATAATGTCGCGAGGACATATTTTGTTTCGATATTTCCAAATTTTGTTATTTATTTATTTGTAAGAAATACGCAGCTTCTTAAATACGAACATACATATCTACACAAGAGGATAAACAAATACATAAATGCATATGAGGTTAAACAAATACATATATACATAGGGGGTCAAAAAATACATATACACATACATAGGAGGTTAAACAAATATATATAAACATAGGAAATTAAACAAATACATATACACACGGGAGGTTAAAAAAAATATATATGCTCGTATATATAAATTGGTTTACTTATATATATTTAAATGGGAGGTTAAACAAGGTGATTTTGCACAAAAACGGCGCTATACAAATCATCCAAATACAAAAAAATCAATATATTATTATTATTATAAAGCAAAAAAATTGTTTTGCTGATGTTTTTAAGAGTTAGTTGGGTTCCATTTTGTTGAAAAATCTGTAAAATAAGTATAACGACGTTATTTTTAGTTTTTGTACGTAGGACATTGTTCGTTTGTATTATGAAACTATATTCATATAACAGAAGCTTAGGTAGCCCAGTTGCCAAAAGCATTTAGAAATTAAAATCCCGGTTCAAATACAAACTCATTTGGTGTGATTTTAGAATACCGTCATTTTCAAATCTCGTAATTTCAACACAGTTTTCCGTGGGTCTTCAACCCGTATATCACTAGTAAAAGTTTCGTAGGTAGATTGGACGTCTTGTTAGAACCATACGAGCATCGACTGATTAGACCTTTAGCGATATTTAATTAACACATTTTCCGGAGTAGAATGCTGCCGCCTTAATCACTTAATAGCAAGTGCTCCTCTAATCTGCTGTCTACTTGATATCGCCATTTAATATGCAAATTGCATTGCGGGCCACTTTACGTAAAAGTGACTGCAGTGAATTAAAAAATAGTAGCAAGTTTATATTTAGCTAATAAGAGAAGTCGCTTCTTTTGCCGGCTGAAGTGGACGGGGTCAGAGTGGCAATTAGTTTAATTATAATATGAATGCAATATTAATTAAAATGTTTGATAACTTTATAACATTTTCTGAAGTAAAGGCGAGATTTATGAATTTTCTCGTGTTTGTACTTAGCTACGGTGTTAACTCTTTGCACGCGGCCGTATCAACTGTTGTTACGGCAAAAAGTCCATACTCACACGCGGCTGTATCAACAATTGATACGGAAACTTTGACTGTCGATATTCCAGCGCTCTTTCTTCATAAATGTATTGCTTGCTCACTTGGACATTTGTAGAGCTATCACGATGCTGACATCTACAAGAATTTCTCAAAAATAAAATTGTATTTCATAAAAAAATATCGATAATCAAGTGCGCTTCTTCGCGCCTTTTAGTCCTTTAGTTTACATTTTAGTCAACGGATGGCATTAGTACTAGTATGTCATTCACAATTTTTCATAGCTAAAAATGATAAGTGCTCATGGTGTCCCACTTGTGTCTATCAACGCAGAGGCCTAAGTACACACACGCCGAGTGAATGGCGGGACCACATTCAAAAGATTCGGTACGTCTTTGTATGAAATTTTATGTTTTTGTTTTTATAAACATCTAAAAGTGTTGACACGAGGATTTGTTTTCATATTGTGGACATCTGTTCTGTCTATATAGTCCAATAAATTATGCCAGAATGCTATAATTTGACATTTAATTGCGTTCATAGGTATTTGAAAATATGTACCGCGTAATGGACTTACCCATTCGTAAAGCTAATGTGAACATCATTGACCCAAATCTTTAAAGCTTATATCTATATAAATCGACTCGGGAACTTTTTTTTTGAATAACCAACACACCTCCATGGGTCACCCCAAATGATTTGGTGACTAGACAGTGAGGTTTGTCCAGGTCTTGGCAGCTGATACGTCTGTTCATCTACTGTATGGTCGGTTGAGTCTCTCCAGACTCACAACCCATCACCTTGCAGCATAGGGACAGTGCTGGATTCATACGTCCGTCACTCCTGGACGCGCTGATCACCAGATTCCCACCCATCACCCTTTTCCTTCCCAGAACAACAGTATCTCCAAAGATGACATTTACCCTTAGAGAGATTATTTTCCTCAGGGCTTCCTATGTCGAATTGAAAAAAGCGCGACTAGTGAAAACTCTAATGGAAAGCTAAGCTATTTTTATTTTTCATTTTTATTCAAAATAAGAATGTTCAGATAAAGTTTTGAATTAATTCCTTTATTAATAAATTTATTTCTCAATGCTTTACTAAAATCTTATTGAGTGCGAATAGGTACTGGAAGTGGCAAGACTTATACTAAAGCAAACTTATACTCATTAAGGTCTAATTGTGAGCCTCATATATTTGTTTTAATTGTCCTTATGTGCGTATAGAAAAATTTCATTACAAATGTTATCTACTTTAAAGTTTCCGAAGTAAATAATGCAAATGTGCCATGTAATTTAAGCATTGGTATGTATGCTTTATTGCATCGGTTTGGTGTTGTGCAATTTTCACTTCCGGGTGAAAATGGAAACCGCAGTGAAAATGAGCACTGTGCAAACTTTCACCAGAACTCTTACGAGCCTTTCTCTGAAATATTTATTTCTAAACTGTTTTAATTGATCTATTAGAAGTATGAGTTAATAATGATAAGGCATCTTATCCTATTTTTACGGTTAAACGATATGAGCAGTGCAAATTTCACAACGCCAGAGCTCATCGCTTGAGAGCTTTTTATCACAAGCGCCTTTCAATGTATTTTTTATATTTTTTTTTATTCCCAAAATTGAATACTTCATTCGCAAAAAATTATTATACTTACCAAGTTAGAACTTTTTCTCAATCAACTAACGGAAGAAATTAGAAGCATGACTAAAATCCAATTTTGTACACCCTATTTTACCTACCTTTGTACTTTCCTTTAAAAAAAAGCTTATAAATTGGTATTTTCAATGTTATGCAGACATCATACTATATCAGATTGTTTTATATTTACTAAACATATAAATAATTATTTATTTTATATTTATTAAACGTCAATCGTTACATTTAATCATCAACTATCCTGCCATGGAATGATGACATAAAGCATGATTATTTCAAGTTATAAAACGTCAATAGTTACGTTTTATGTCATAAACTAATAATAAAACCAGGTTTATTTACAATCGAAAGGCAAATGCATGAAAATCTGCATAATATTGTTGAAAGTTTACGGTATCGATGGTGTTGCTCCCGATCAATATTACAGTTTTAGGGGTTGTTACCCTTAAATATATTTGGTTCCAAACTTACACAAGTGGAGCTGACTCGCTATGTTGCAAAACAAAACTAGTTCCCTGAATGTCGTAATAATTCGTTTTCGGTGGATAAACCAAATCGACAAATAACGGAAATACCTCTTACCAATTTTTTAAAATATTAATTCGTAGAAACGATCAGTTCTTAGGTGACTTAATGTCAACCATTAATCATTGGTTTTCCAATAAGAGGTATTATTTTGAATAGCCCGCTATTTCGGTAGATGTTACTTTTGAAGCTGTCATTTTTTGACATTTGTCAAGTAGAAACTACGCCATTAATAAAAATGGAACGATACACGCTTCAACAACGCATTGAAATTATTAAAATTCACTTGAGTGAATCAAATGCAAATCATATTGAGTTATGAGGCCCATTTCCACCTCGGTGGTTTCGTCAACAAGCAAAATTGTCGCATCTGGTACTCGGATAACCCAAAATTTACTGTTGCAAAGCCTCTTTATCCTCAACGTGTGACTGTTTGGTGTGGTTTATGGTCCGGCGGAGTCATTGGACCTCACTTTTCCGAAAATGAGGTTGGAGCAACAGTTACGGTGAATGGATTGCGCTATCGAGAGATGCTTAATGATTTTTTTATGGCCGGAATTGGATGGTATTGATCTGGACAACGTTTACTTTCACAAGCAACAAAACCATTGATCTTTTACGATTGAATATCAAAATAACACCTCTTATTGGAGAACCCTGTACAAATGATGGGCGGGCGTTTGGCGTTATTCTCGATTGTACACCACTCCTAAATGGATCAATGATGTTAGTTTCTTGAAACATATTTAATTAAAATACCGGTAGAATAAGGTCAACATTCCCAAGTGACGTTTGTAATCTAAAAATTGCAACCCGTTTCTTAAGATTGAGGCCTCGGTGGTCGAGCGATAAGGCTGTCGACTCAAATCCTGGCTTCCACAAGAAATTCTTTCTTCGATTAATTTGAGTTATTTCACAATTTACTCATTTAAAATAATATATAGTATACTTGCGGCACTTGAGTGGAAGATATTCACAGTATCGCCCTGGTGTAAGACCACCATTCAGAATTAAAACATTGCTTGAAATGGATTTATCCTTGTTTGGTGACCAGTTCTGTAGCCGGTAGGTACTCAAGCCAATAGCCAGGTACTCCCCCACCATCATCTTTTCCATCTCATTCCTTTCCACTCATCTTCCATCTCACAACACACCCCAATTGGGGATTCCATAGTCTCATGGGTTCCAGACGGTTGGGAGCAATTGGGACTCTTGTGCGGTATTCACATTTAAAAAGGAGGAAACCATTAAGCGGACCTCCCGTTTCTGCACAGAGTCAAGGGTTTTGTCAAGAATTTTAGAACTGCAGAACAGAGATGAACTGCTAACTTCGACAATGGGACGCACTTGCCATTTGTACATTGTCAGCAATTGTGTACTATTAAAGTTCTGCGGGTCCTGTACCGCATGTTTGAAATTTTAGAACTGCAGAACAGAGATAAACTGCTAACTTCGACAATAGGACGCACTTGCCATTTGTACAGTGTCAGCAATTGTGTACTATTAAAGTTCTGCGGGTCCCGTACCGCATGCCTGAAATTGATCGAATATTTTCTGATGAAGAAATTCTTTTGTGAGCAGATGACTAATTTGATTGGCTAGTCTGGAGTCTGTGTGACAGTCTCTCTTATCTGCCTATCCTGCAGAGAAATGGTTGATGGTTAGTAAATTTTTACATTTTCCGGGCTCAGAAATTTACGCACTGTGTGGGATGCAATTCAGAGTCTAATAAGATTTAAAACTTGCAAGTTCTTCTCCTTACTGCAGAGTTTAAATGAGTATCCTTGCTCAGGAGTTAAAAATAGACTGTAGCCAGGATATAAGGGTAGCGCGAGATAAAATGGAGACCGGGTAGAGGATAGAGGGTGGGGAATGGATAGAATGTGGGGGTAGGTAGAGGGAAGAGTGTTGAACAAGGGAAGATTGGTTGAGCTCTATTAGGTTGTCGGGGGTAATGCGGCACAATGGAAACTGGGTTGTTATACGGCAGGGCTCGCCAACTTAATTCATGTTAAAACTGATGGAAAAAAATTGTAGCTGGATACTGATCAAATTCGAAATATATACCAAAAGGGAAGTTCTGCGACTTCGGTGATTTCAAGTTTTATATCATGTTTTGGTATGTTTTGTGGAGAGTATTTAGAAAAAGTATTATGTTTATTATGTGAGTCTTGACCATACCCGTAATATAGGTTAACAATGAGTTAATAGTATAGTAGGTATAGTAAAATTGAGCATTCGTTTGTAAAAAATATAACATATTTTATCTCCCTAGACTTTTTTATGTGAAACTATTAGACTAAAAAATCCCAACTGTCTAGAGCCAGTGATACTAAGGCATTCTCAATAGGGGTACGTTGTACAGTGGTAGTGGGGAAAGAAAAGACATGGAAGAGAGGAAGGTTTGGAAACTATTGATGTGTTTTACTAAAACAATAGGAATTATCAACACTTGAATCCTATTAATGTGCATGCGTACGCGAAAGAAATTGAAAACTTAAGCGCGTCGACAAAAACTGATCTGCAAACAACCAGTTGACCGTTATCGACCTGTTGGCCATCCCCGTCTAATGTCTTCCTTGCGGTAAAACGGAACAAACCGTGTTGCTAAAGGCCAGTTTCAGGGTAAGTTGCGGAAAAGCTGGATGTTGTTAAGACATTTCTACAATTTTCCAAGAAAATGTAGTCAAGTGTGGGCGATTGCAGATGCTCCGAGGTGTAAACTCGACCAAGTTAATTTTTTTACGATGTTTCTTATTGACTAGATGTTGACCTTAGTGCCATTTTCTCATTTTAACTATCTTTTCAGAATCAAATTCAGTGAAATGGTTTAAAAAATAGATTCAATCGGAACCTACCCTTTATTATAAGATTTCAGAGATTTTTTTATCCATGGAGATCTGTGAAGTTATCAGAACAACAAAATTAAATTGACTTTAATGGAATGCACAATTTAAGAATTTTCATTCGTATTTGCCTACAAGGTAAGCATTAGACAGGTGTCAGAACGTTTATCCCCACCCTCAGTATTTTTATTATTTTTTTTTATATAGAAAAACAATCATTCTTTACAGTTTTTCTAATATACGAGGAGACGAGGAGGTAAAGGAGGAGGCGGAGAAGTGGACGAAAAGGTTGGTGGGAAACTACTTCGAGGAAGGCATCAAAAAATTGATACCCCGCTTCACCACCTGCATTGAGAGGAATGGCGACTATGTCGAAAAATAGCTTACATATGTACTACGGTAACCATGTAATTTTTTTCTTTCAACAAAAAATTTTGTAACCTACAAAAATTCAGTACACTTACTTTCTGGATACGCATAAATATATATATATATATTTTTTTTCATTATTTAATAAATGTTTACATGTTACATTTTTTGACATTTTTTTAACTACCATACTAGGCTAATGCCCGTTTTGTGGTAGTTATACATGAGATAATAATAAAGATAACATAAAATAACTAAAAAATAATATTTTATAGAAACATAAGTATGCAAGTATGAATCATATATGAAATAATAATAAAAATAACATAAAAGAACTAAAAAATACTATTTTATAGAAAAATTAGTGTGATATATATATATACTGGATAATAAAATACTAAAAATAGCCAAAATGAAAAAAATTATAATTCTTTTTTTATATTATATGAACGAGATAACAGAAACGTTACAATTTTCATTTAAATTTTCCAAAACAACGAATGTGTTTTCTAAATATCGAGTAATCTAACTTTTTCTTCAATTGGATTAAAAAAATAAATAAAAATGTTGTTAGCCTTTATGACTACATTTTTCACGTTTGATTCTAAAATTTTATTATTTATAAATAGTAATGTTTATTTTAAATGCATACATGGGATAAGATAATTTTATCTAGTTTCTAAAACAGCATTTGTTTTAACGGAAAATATAAAAAAATAAGATTTATGTAGCGCATTTGAAATATACAGAAAACATTGCAAACTGAACAAATGTGTTGAAAGTACTGAAGGGTAAATGTTAGAAATAAAATATACTACTCGTACGTTAAATCTCTCACTCGCATTAAAGCCTGTCTGCTTCTGATATTCTGCATCTCGAAAGATTTCCAAGCGTTAAGTGGAATTATTTATGTCAGTTTTGTGAAAATTGACACTTCATTCCTATTTCAAATTTCTTGTCAAATTTTAAAGTGCTGTACGCATTTGGCTGAGAGAAAGGAGGTATGTGTTGGATGTTTTAACATGATTTGAAATGATTTTTTTACTATGAGTTTAACAGAGATTGACTGAAAACTAACTATTTCAGATTACCAAGTAAAGATGCCATATGATTATATTTTAATCAAGAATAAAGATTAACCCCCTTACTAATAAACATGTTTTAAAATTAACGCAACTGATAAATAACCGTCTACCATACATTGATGGTTGCTTATCAGTTGTGTAAATTTTTAAGTATGTTTATTAGTAAGGACTATATACTAAAATGTTTATTTTATACGCACAATAACAATTTGCAAACAATTTTTTTTAAAGAAAGATTAACCTTCCTGGGTTACGAATAACCTGACAATATTTGAAAATCTCTTACTACCACTACAGTAAGCGGAAAATTTTGCTTGTGTTGTGATGGAGATATGATTAGCCAGCCGAGGAATTGAACACACTACGCCTGGGTCGGACCCAAACTCGATCTCAACTCAGCCACCGATCGGTCAAAAAGTCTTTCAGAGATACAAGAGAGTTTTTGAGCTTAAAAGTATTATCACTTATTTTAGGCTTATTATGCCTTGTTGCGCTTTCTTCTTCTTTAGTCAAGGTTTTGGATAGCGTACAGTGTGCACGTCCCAACTCAGCGATCCAGTTATATCTAAAAACACCGTAAAATCAATAAATAAAATATCATCCACCCAACTTAAAGTGAATCCCGTCAATGTTGAATGACATCACATCCGAACCCGTAATTTGGGTTAGCAGGGGTGTAGCGGGATGCACTTAGGGGTGGGTTTCGTTCCAGGGGTGCATTACTTAGATCGGGTGCCCAGTGCACGGAGTACAGGGGTGCAGCCGCTCACACCGGCGGGCGCCTGACTGTCTGGCGCCGTTCCGGGGCCCCGTTCTCCTCATGGGGTGAGAGGAGTGGCAGCATCCCAGGGGTGACCAGATATTTTTTGTAAATAAGTTAAGTCAAATCAATCAAAAAAATATTCAAAGCTTTCAATGGTTCACTTTTAAGGTATTGCGCGGTATTGTAGTTATTATAACGTGTACTTGTTACGGTATGTAGTTTATTAAATTTTATATATTATTTTTCCGATTTTATGTCCCGGTTAAATTTTCCCCCTAGGAGAAACTAAACCCTTCCACACACTTTTCCACAAATGATCATCTAGTCAATCAACATTATGCAAGTGCATTATATAAGCAAAATAAATACAAAACAATACGAGAACAACACGTCAACTCACCAGAGATCAAATGGGAAAATAATTCACCGACTCCAGATATTTTCATATCAGAGTGTTCGACTCGGTAGAACTCCTAACAGGGCTTATAAATCCTACTGATCCCTCAACATAAATATTTAAAAAATCTTTCGTTATCCTACATGTATTTAAAATGACTGATTTTTTCATTTTTATATATAAATTTTTTGAAAGATCTAATACGCCTAATTTTTTAATGAGAGAGCTAGGTATAATGCCAGTAGCCGAAATGACAAATGGTAATATTTTTATAGTCTGAAAATGCCAATTTTTTTATCTCATTTCCTAAATCTGTGTATTTTCTTATTTTAACAGATTTTTACAGGAATTTGGAATAGCGACATCAATGATATAATTTTTTATTTTTTATTTTGTCATGTAAAACTATATCGGGTCTATTATGACTAATCGTTCGGTCTCTTAGTATAGTTTCACCATAATATATTTTATAAAAATCGTTTTCTAAAAATGAATTTGGTTCATATTCATAATATGATATTTTATTACGGCAGTCAATCAAGTTATGTTTAATTACCAAACTTTGGTGAATTATTTTTAAAACTTCATTGTGCCTAAATGTTATTATTATTATTAATTTTAATTAATATTATTATTATTCATTTGTTTATATTTTTTATTATTATTTAATGTAAATCCGACTTTATGTCCGGGTTAAATCTTCCCCACAGGAAAAACTCTTCCACACATTTTTCCATAAATGATCATCTAGTCAATCCACATTATGCAAGTCCATCATATAAGCGTAATAAATACAAAACAATACAAGAACAACACGTCCCACATATCCCAAAACCCATCACAGAATGTTGTTCCTAATTGCCGTTTGAACTGTACAAACTACACTGCCCTCTGATGTATTTCATAAATATTAACCTTGTTTTTCTACCATTTTTACCAACGTTTCAAAATGAGTTTTTGAATTATCAATCTGAATTATCCGAATAGTTTTAACCTCTTATATGATTCAGTAACCCCGCAGCTTTTTAAAACCCAATACTTTTTAAATTTGAAACGAGTAATTTTAATTATGATAAAAAAATTTGGAATCCCTTTGATAACTTATAAAACCTATTTGGAGTCCTCACTTCATTTAAAATTATTCAAATATAATCTTTATTACATCCGTAATTATTCATAAACCACTTTATTTAAGGTTGAAGTCAGTATTTTGACGGCTTCCGTGGTCAAGGGATAAGGCTCTCGACTAGCAATCCGAAGGTCACGGGTTCAAAACCCTGCGTGCGCAAGTAAATTTAAATTGGTGATTTTGTGTTATTTTACAATTTATTAACATAAAATAATATACATTATACTTACAGCGCTTTCCAAAGTGGAAGATACCTTCAGTATTTCCCTGGTGTAAGACCACAATTCAGAATTTAAACGTTGCTTGAAACGACTTTAACCGTGTTTGGTGACCAGATCTAAAGAGCTAAGTACTACCCCAACTTCCCCTCTTCGTCTCCTCCCCTACCACTACCTTCAGCTTCAAAAAATACGCCAATTGGGGATGCTATATTCTCACTGGCTCCGGACGGTAAGGAGCTGTTGGGACTCTAGTGTTGTATAATTTAATTAAATATTTAACATTATAATTTAAAAAATATATAAAATTTCCATAAACATCTTTGTTCAATGGCTTTATTAAACGTAACTATGTTAATTTACCTAGAAGATATAATTTTTTTTAAAAATTGGTTAAAAATATGCGCAACATTTGGTCACACCGAGACAACTTACTCCCAGCCAAACCATACCCACCAATCTTCGCACACACCTTTGAGACTTGGCAATTGATTTCCGAACCCAGTATTGGAAAACGGTCCCACGAAGGAACGTTTAGCCGCCCTCAAATCTGTCTGCGATACCGTTGTGTTTCCTAAATATGATTTTAAACAATAATTATAGTTATGGCGTATGCTGTAAAATAAAACTTGATTATTAACATACTTATTCTACACAGTAATCTATAAAAGCTAAATTTCGAGTAATGAAAGATGGAATGGAACTATTATTATTTGAAGAACCGAAACATTTCGAGATGTCATTAGATTCAGTTTAATATACCTGCGCGCTCCATACGCTCATCTTTATTTATTTGAAACCGCACAAGAGATAAATTATTCAAATAAAACTTATTTGTGCACGCCGGGATTTCAACCCGCAACGTCCAGCTTGCTAGTCGAGAGCCTTACCCCTCGACCATGAAGGCCGTCAATAATCTGTCCTATTCAAGGTGGATCAATACATTACAAAGATTAAACGTAATTCCTGCTTGGACATACTGTAATAATCAATGATATGATATCAAAAGTGGACATTTTCAATAGCGACCTGAATAAAAAAAATTACACAAATAACTATTATTAACTTTTTTACCTCATAAGTAACTTTTTTGTTGCTGTTTCTGTTGTGATTTTTTCTGTACATCCTATCTTTTTAATGTATTACAATATTAAAGTTTTTGTTCTAAATATTTATGAATTAATTTCTTAACACAAGAGGAAATCTATTATTGGTTGTATTTTATTATGTATTATTCTTTTCTCAATTGAAACTGATTTTTCATGATAGTCAGTAAGACTATCCCATGATTGTTCACGGGTCTTCGCTAGTTTTGGCAAAATGCGGAAGAAAATCTAAAATGCGTTGCGTTTTTTTTTCGATTTCGTATATTTTTGATTCTCCATTTTTGACTCCATTTTGAAAGATGTTACAAAAGAAAATAAACAGCACTGCACAATGGCGACGGTTATACCAACCAAAACATTTATATTAACTTGATTTGTTTTATTAGTGGAATTACTTTTGAAATTAATTGGTAACCGTCTGAGTTGACAATTAATATAAATAGCAATATTCCAAGACATTTTCCAAGTCAGTGAGTTTGATTTGAAAATAATAGCCCTAATTTGGAAACGTAATAACCATTCAACGATAACTTAATGTTAGCGATTCAATTCTTCCAGTGAACAAACCTTCACTCAACAACTAGCTAATGAGTTTGCTCAAACTATTGAAGTAGCCCATGACTTCATTAGAACTGAATATTTACTGATGTACTAGTAACAATCGAATTTGAAATATTCGTTAGTTTTTAACAATTCTTCGTAAAATTCCAATCGAGTAATAATCACTTATTTTTATAAAAAATGTTTATTTGTGATGTTACTGTTATTGCAAACAGCCACGATTCTACCTGACAAGCTTTAACCAACGATTCCTTATCATTTTTTGAGGAAAATTTAATAAAATTTTTAGAATCTGGTGAATCATTTAAGGGAATTTGAATATTTTTTAAATTAAAAAAAATTCTTACACTGGAGTAACCGTGAAACTCCTTTCCCCAGCTTAACTCTCCAATACCTACCGTTTTTTTAATGGTTTAGTCACTCAGAATTCCGTCCACATTTTGAACTCCAAATTATCTTAGGAAGCACTGGTTAAAGTAAATCTCCATTCCCTGTATATGAGGTCTTTAGATTCAGAAGAAAGAATGGTTACATATTTATGGTGCCATGTTGAAGAAGTCGCCGAACACCAATAAGATCTCTTGATAAGATTAGGAATCAATAAGATATTAGAAGTTATAATTTTATATTATTAAAGTTAAAAAAGTAATAATAAACAATAAAGAAATAAAAGGTATGATTTAAGTGCATTGCAGGGTTAATTTGATTTTAAACGTTTTAAGAGTACAGTAGAAAATATCAATATCTCTTAGGTTATTGTTAGATTTGCAGATACGTGCGAGCAAAAAGTAAAGTGTATTTGAAATATTATGTTTAAAATACACTATTTGAACTTGTGTTGCGTACAGGGTACAGAAATGAAATATTTTTTTAATAGAGCTGGTTATTCAATAAGGCAGATCATATTTTTTTGCAGAAACAGAACTACAATTTGTTTTCTCCATTTGTAAAGAGTAACAGGTTTACATCTCTTTCAAAACGATACAAGAGTTTTTTTCAAAAATTTTATTTTTAATATTTTCGATTCGGATGATATAAGTTAGGCATTGCGAATGCCAAATGACAGATGTAAATTAGAGATAAGATCTTACATATGCAATATATATTTGTTAACGTGTAAAAAGTTTATTGATTTTTTTATCATGGGTAGAATAAATGAATACCTTACATAAATTAAATACCTATCTTTTTTGTTTTTTTATTTACATACATTTGTTAACATGTAATTGTTGGGTTATTTAATATAATGTGTATTTGTTGGGTTAGCTGGAAGAAATAGGATGTAACCTATAAGCTATACCCTTTGTACTCTTTTTGTGCAGTAAATATTTTTTTGAATTTGAATTTGAATAATGAAGCCCATTTGTTTGTAGGCTTTTTCTAAGATTTGTTCAATATGATCTTGAATAGTAATTTAAAATCAAGTAATACTCCAAGGCCTCTGACGATTATACTCGTTGAAGAGGGGCGTGATATGAACTGCTCATCATTGTTTGAGTGTTAAAAATTCTAAAATCTTTTTTTACCACACTCTCGGGAAAGACGAGAAAAACAAATAAAATGTTTAATATACCAATCAAACCATATTGAATCATCTTTGAATCAAATTTAATACCACTTGCCTATTCTCTTCGACTCAATAAAGCCATCCAAATATTTAACTAAACAAGACTGTTTGTTATCGTTGTTGTTATTCCTAACACAAACACAAGCTTCAAATTTTGTTTGTCGCAGTTGGCCTTACAGAATTATTAAACACTTTCTATAGTATTGGATAAATACGTACGTTCCTTCCCAGAAACTTCCTATGGAAATTTCAGCTATTCTAGAATAGCAGTTACTTATGCATATGAATAATAATATTATGAATTAATATTTATGTATTTCGCCAATTCCAATATTGGCTCTTTGTATAGGTTATATACAGGGTTTTCCAATAAGAGGTATTATTTTGAATAGCCCGCTTTTTCTGTAGATGTTACTTTGAAGCTGTCATTTTTTGACATTTGACAAGTAGAAACTACGCCATTAATAAAAATGAAACGATACACGCTTCAACAGTGCGTTGAAATTATTTAAATGCACTTGAGTGAATCAAATGCAAATCATCTTGAGTGATGAGACCCATTTCCACCTCGGTGGCTTCGTCAACAAGCAAAACTGTCGCATCTGAGGCTCGGAAAACCCAAGAGTTATTGTTGAAAAGCATCTTTATCCTCAACGTGTGACTGTTTGGTGCGGTTTATGGTCCGGCGGAGTCATTAGACCTTACTTTTTCGAAAATGAGGCTGGAGCAACAGTTAAGGTGAATGGATTGCGCTATCGAGAAATGCTTAGTGATTTTTTAATGGCTGGAATTGGATGGTATTGATCTGGACAACGTTTAATTTCAACAAGACGGCGCTACGTGCCACAGAAGCAACGAAACTATTCTTCTTATAGATCTTTTACGATTGAATATCAAAATAACACCTCTTATTGGAAAACCCTGTATATATGCATACATTTCAGAGTTTTTGTTCTTTTCTGTCTAGAAATATGAATGAAATGGGTTTATTCATTAAATCGAGTTACGTAAGGAAAATATGGCTTAAAAGATAGGCAGCAGTAAAATGTACATGAATATGGATGTATCCAGACTTATAAAAACTGCTTTCGAGAAGAGTTTAAATCTTGTGATTTTTTATTGATTTAAAACAAAACTATATAAATATTTCAGGTATCGGTTGAGTTTTGAAATGACAAATATGTACCAAACAATCAGGAGTGTCGTTTTTGCCACTTAAATAGATATCTCAACGTATAAAAAACGAATATATTTGTAAACTCATATATTTGGGTATGAGGCTTCTTCGCTTACGTCGTTAAAATTCTGACTATATTTAAGTGTATTGTTGTCCCGTCTGAAGCATAAGCAATTTTAGCTATTACTCATCGAATGCTAACTTACTGTATTACTTATCAAATGGTACTTCGTGTTTTTTGTTCTGAACTAAATAAAATAATTTTATAAAAAAAATTTCCTCATCCCAAACAGTAAAACGTCTCACTTTAATTAATATGCAGTACAAAAGTGAACGTAATAAATATTGAAATTCGAAAAACTTTAAATAAAGCTCAACGAAATATGTTTTTCCTCGGCAGATATCATTTAATGTTTTTTTCTTTATTCGAGCTAAGACAATTTATTTTTATGAAAATGTTTTATCCTCAAACATGCGTAGTTAAGCGTGTTTTTGGGATTGGCTTTATTTCGAATAGATTTGGGTTCTGGAGCTATAAAGAAAGCCGCAGCACAAATGGCGCAAAGAAATAATAACACTGATCAAAAGCATTTTAGGGAGGTTTGTCTTGATCCCAGGAAGAACGAAAAAGAGGCAATACTTTAACGTATTGAGTGAGGGAGGGCTCTGTGAATTGGGGTTGATTGGCTAAGTTTTATTTGATCTCTCCGTTTATTTTCTGCCGGAAATAGGCTCAACGACGTGGGATACAATACATAAATATGCCATCGTTTTGTTTCATTCTTTTTCTTGTAAATGTAATTTAGGGCTTTTATTATTATCATTACTTATTCTATTTTGTGATTTATTGATATTTATTAAATATTATCAACGCTCTTATAGGCTTTTACAATGGGCTTATTTGAACAATTCATCATATTTCAAAGATAATTAGTTCCGAATTAGTTAAAATGACGCTGTCTGGATTGCATTTAGTTCGGGTTGAATCTTGCGATCATACATAAAGATAGTTGCCAGTAAAAATGTGCGGTGAAAAAATGAAGACAATGTTAGTAGTTCTTATTCGAAGTATGATACAGTTAAAAGTGACCGAGGGGAATAGGGTCCCATTAGCTCAGTTGGTAGAGCACTGTCCCGGAAAGACAAGGGTCCTGGGTTCGAGTCCCAGATGTGACCGTTTCCTTTTCTGATTTTTCTGTTTCAGATTTTCGTTTAGAAATCACTAATATTGTCTTCAATATTTAAATAATTAGTTCCGTTCACGTTCTGTAAAAGTTATATTCGAGTTCTGTTATTATTATATGAGTCAGTAGTTTCCCAGAACTGGAAAAAATGACAGAACTTGAATAGAACCTTTACAAAACTTGAAAATTCACAATAAGGAAGCTAAGAATAATGCTTTTGTTGCATTTAAAGATTGACTGTGCGATTTCGTAAGCCTATAAAATATTAAATAACAGAACAAAACGTGTTTTTAATCATTTTCAGAGCTTAATTTGCGATATTTTTCTATCGAAGTAATTTCTTATAGTTAACGTTTTGACATAACAAATGTATAAATATTATCTTAAAAAATACATTTCATTTTTGGAACCTAAAAACTTAAACAGTTAAAGAGAAAATTGTTATAAATCGGTAGAAATCTGGTATTCAGGTGCTTAAACCATTTCACTTATTTCATCGTTTTACAAAAGCTATAATCGTCATACATACCAACATTTATAGGGTTATATGATGAAAGTACACAGGCGTAAATTTCACACACCTGTCACAAACTGTCAGAATCATGAATACACGAAATTACATATAAACCAAAGTACACTTAATATAACAGATAATTATCCTACTAGTACAAAATAACCTATCCCAACTTTTGTTTTTTGTTCAAATGTAAAAATTTACTAAGCACAAACTTAAACACTTATAAACCTATTGAAAACACATATTTTTCTTGTGTAATTTTGTCCACGTCTAATTCCATCCGAGCGTAATTCTGGCAGTGTAATATTGATTCGTGAAATTCACGCTTGTGTAATTTCGTCCTTACATAGGAAAACACACAATTCACACTACGGGAAAGAAATGGAGACTTATAATATTTAATTATTGAAGACAATATTAGTGATTCCTAAACGAAAATCTGAAACAGAAAAATCAGAAGAAGATACGGTCTCATCTAGGACTCGAACCGCTTTACCAACCGAGCTAATGGGACACTATCTCCTTCGGTCATATTTAACTGTATCATCCTTCGAATAAGAACTACCAGCATTTATTTATTTTTTTCACTGATTTTTTTTTATTGGCAACTATCTTTATGTATGATAGCAAGATTCAACCCGAACTTTGTAGACTTATAATGTTCCTAGATTGAGTTGGATTCATTATTTTTTACTGCTCTTAATTGACCCATCTCCGGAAAAAAAACTTTTCGTATATATGCGTCTTTTAAAATGCAAGGGTAATAAAATACATAAGTACCTTTGTTCTATGATTTGTTCTAGTACTTAGTGCAATAACTGGTAAATTTCGTAATGATTTCCTTCTTAAATCTTAAATCTTCAAGAACTGAAATCCAAGGATTCATCACCTTCCAAACAAACGCTGTGAACTTATTGATGTATTTGGTGTAAATGTGGTAAACATGGTGTGGGTTTCAATAGACAAGTAATTTCAGACCTATCTACTCGTAATTAAATTTTATTAAGTCTTTTTTATCTTGTCTCTATACCTTCCTGCGAGTACGAATGTATGGATGTACGAATATACATTAATTTATTTCCCATTTCAGGTCCTATTATTGAAATTCGATTTGTATTTTGCCATTGCTTATTTTGCATCAAATATGACTATGTTTTTGTTAACAACTTGTTTTCTGACAAGGGCTTTTCTAGTATTCGAATAATTTTATTTCAGATGGAATACATACCATTTATTTTCATGCATAATTTGTTATCTCGATTTAATCCGATTGCAGTATTTGCATGCTTATAAACAACGTGTGTTTACTGTTGGCTTATTATAAAATCCGTACATTTGATTACAGAGAATTCCGTTTGATGGGTAATATCGAATATAGGTGATATTCCAACAGCTGGAATTATTGACGCTTAATCCCTGGAACGTGGAGAACGTGGAGAACGTGGAGCCCGTTTTACTGGCGTTATTATGCCGATATTCACGGTTATAACGACCGGGGATTAAAACCTGATCCAAACGAGCATTATTATTGCACTGGGCTGACTGTTTAGCATATCGTATGAAGCAGGTTGTTTACTGATATTATTGTATTGACAACTAACTGAACGTGATTGCGGCAACGTTTATCTTGTTCCAACGCAAACTGCGCCAACCATGTGTTAACAATATTATGGCGGCAATTCTGGACTTATTGTTTTATTTGCGTTTGTTTTAATTTAGAATTAAGCTTTTTAATTAAGCTTTACTTAACAGTTAAACAAACCAAAATAGATGCGTTTATAAAGTGCTTCTTAACACAAAAATCTATAAAAATTTTAAGGCGCTAGAAATCTCAATTCGAGAGTTTTTGCTAATCTAAAAGCAAATTTCTATTATTATGCAAGTAGGTACTACACCAACCCAAACGATATTTGATAATTTTGTTGAAACAAATATATCTTCCCTCCTACAGACGAAACAAATTACCAGTGATGTTAGGGCATCATCATGCTATATATTGTGGATTTTAACCGCCTATACAGAGTAGTTGATTTTCTTTACAACTTGGCAGAAATTCTGACTAGAGTTTTAAGCTATATTTTATAAGTCATTATAAATAAGCTAAAATTCCGATGAATCCCTTTTAAGGTAAAAATTTGATATTCAAAAATTTATCGTGAAACCATTGATTCATGAAAAGATAAATAATTCCCATTACTCAAAATTAGCCCCCTTGAAAATTGAAAACCACCGAGATTATGTAAATCCACTTAATTACAAATTTGCATTGACGTCATTTATTTATAAATTTGAATTTTGTATTTGCGCCGCGATGAGCATCCGTTTCAAAAATGTAAAAATAATTTGGTTAACAAGTATCCGATGCTTCCGCCCTAACAAGATGTGTCATGATAAGTGATTTCTGACTTTACAAACAACGCTCGTTCATTCATCACTGTTCGGGACGTAACCGGAGTTGGGTGTATTTGGGGGAGGTAGAAGTTAGGGGACGGAGTAGTCAGGGGAGGGGTCGCGCCAAGGGGGTGTTCGTTTACCCGCGGGAGGTTATAGGTTTGGGGTCACACTTTCATATTATCTATGGCTGAATTTGGTTTGTTTGTTGAAGTTTGCTTAAAAATTGTAACGAATTGGGCTCATGCAAATTTAAGTGGAATCAATTCAACAATCGAATACTTATCCGAATTTAAAAAATTCTTCTCCACTCTGGAACGTGCTGCAAGTATACTTATATTATTTTCAATGAATAAATCGTAAAATAACAATAATTCATCTAATAAAATTTACTTGCGTGGCCTACGGATTGCTAGTCAAGATACCCTCGACCTCGGAGGCCCTAAAAAATTACATTCGTTTCATTGTACAGGTTTAGCAATAGAGCACATTTTGTGAAGAAATAATTTTTAAAGGACTGAACAAATTAACTAGTTAAATAATAAAATTTTTAAAAAAAAGTTGTTTTATCAAAACTATCAGGAATGTCCTTATTAAAGATCTACATGGCTCTTACCAATCGCTCTCAGAATCCGGTTTTATTGGATGGGGAAGTGCAAATGACAATATCCTAAAATCTCTCATTAAAACCCAAAATCCGTAATTAAAAATTATTCTGAGAGTTCCTGTAAAATCTAGCACTGTCGAAATCTTAACATCGTGTCACTTCAAGAACTCTTTTTTAAAATAATACTCCTTTACATTTATAAATGCAAAACACGAGAAATAACAACTAACACATTTATTAGAAACACTAGATTTCAGGGTCAAAGACATATCCAACAAGCAACTACAAACCCAGCATTTGGGCTAAAAAGCTTCCTATACTATGGTACTAAACTCTACAACAAAATCTCACTCTCATTCAAAACTCACAACAATATTTTAACTTTTAAATCTCAAATTAAAAGTTCAATACAAAACATAGGGAGATCAGAAATAGATAATATATAGACACCATATGACATACATAAACCGAAACCACTCAACTGAACAATAAAAGACCTGGTAATATATTTATAATTATTTCATAAAAAACATAATTCAATATATTTATAATTACTCTATATTATCCATATTACTAAAATTGAATCATATGTGAATTAAATCCTCAAAACACGAGATCCCAGTGTGTGCATAGGTTACAAAAAAAGATAATAAAACAATTATAATTATTATTATTGAAGTGCAATGAAATTTTTTTGATAAACTTTAAGATATGGATTATTATGAAATGGATACCAAACTTGTAATGAAACCAGAATAAAAACAAAATCACAAAGCTTGAGCTTCTTAGAATAATATTTTAGCGAAAAGTCGTACCTTCCCATCTTTGCAACTTTCAAGAGAATGCATTAACTTTTTCTTATTTTTTCTTCGCGCATTATTTATACAAAACAGAAGTTGTACGAAAGTACCCCCTCAACTACCCTATTAACTATAAAGGGGTAAGTTTTTTAATAAAGCGAACACACACCATTAATGCAATCCCATCCCATAAAAAGTTTTGCATTTTTACGCCTCTGAAAGCTTATAAAAATGCAATGAGCCTATAAATAAGACATATTTAAGGCTTTGTTTTCTTTGCATTATGTTAAAGGTCTCTAGGTTAGTATGTTAGTCGATCTATTGTGATTAAAAACACTTTGTAACTTTTCTACTAGCTTATGTTATTCGAACAAGTTTCGCCCTGCTACGGGCATTTGTATTCTGGTACGATTTTAGCTTGTGAGAATATTTTGTGTATAATATCTGGGTCAGGAGCAAAAACCATAAATTCTTTGTTTATTTAATGTATTCCTTAATTTAATTGTAAGCAAATTGCAATTTACATTTACAGTGAATGGAAATAAATTTTAATAAAAGATTTCGCGTTTTCCCTAAGACCAAATTATCATAACAGTGTAGTAACAAATCTGTGCTCTAATAATGTATATTTTCGTATTTATTTAAATCTCAGCGGTTAAAAATAACTGATTTTTACCGACGAGGATTCCCGTCAAAAGCGCTTAATGCATTGTTGTACCATAAAAATGACAATATTTTACAATTTGTTTAGATGGATATTGTACGGGACGTGTTTGCCAGCACAAGAAAAGACTGTAAATAATAAGCACCGGCACACATCAGTCCTTAAGCTGGGTAATGATTTAGGTAAAACACCGTGAGGTGTTCTATCGAAACCATCATAAAAGAAAGATGATTCGAATCAAAATTCACATTTTAATTACAAGTATTATACTGGTATACAGAACGTACAAAAGGGTGTAGCTTATAGGTACTTCCTATTTTTTACAGCCAACCCAATTCACAAGAAATAGTTATATGTATTTCAATACAACTGGGTTTTAATACACAAATAGAAAACAGTGACAATCGGAAATCCTTCATCGATAATTTCAGATTGGAGCACATTGTGTATCATCGCGCCATACGATACAGCAAATGGCGTAGGCGACTGCTGGAGCAGTGGTCAGTTAAATTGGTAGCCAGCAGAAATCGGCCAGCCTCTAGGCTTCAGCATTTAGTTGGTAGCCAGGAAAAATTGATCAGCCTCTAGGTTTTCAGCATCAATGGCTATTTCAGTTGGTAGCCAGGAAAAATTGGCAGGCTTCTAGGTTTTCAGCATCAATGGCTAATTCAGTCGGTAGCCAGGAGGTATTCGTCAGCCTTTAGGTTGTCAGCATCTGTGACTGGTTCGGTCGGTAGCCAGGAGGAATTCATCAGCCTCTTGGTTGTCAACATCAATGCAGCAGAAATTGGGCAGCCTCTAGGTGATCAGTGGCAGTGGGAAGTTCAGTCGGTAGCCAGCAGGTATTCGTCAGCCTTTGGGTTGTCAGCATCTGTGGCTGGTTCACTCGGTAGCCAGGAGGAATTCATCAGCCTCTAGGTTGTCAGCATCAATGCAGCAGAACTTGGCCAGCCTCTAGGTGATCAGCGGCAGTGGGCAGTTCATTTGATTATAAGAGCCGACACACGAAGACGCCCCACTATTGTAATGATGACAGATGCGTCTGGCTCAGCTGATAGAGTGCCGGCCGTAAACAGCTCTTACAAATAGTTTTAATCTTTAAAATGATTGTGCCGTGATGGAGGAACAGAAGCGACTACAGTTTTCAGTTGACACTCAGGAATTTATAATTATAACTAACAGATCGCGTTTTAACTGAAGGTGTTCCGTCCACTCGTGTTAATTTTTGAATTTTGACTGCCGAATATTGTGGTGTTTTTAGCTATTTATAATTTCTCTAGCAAGCCTTCTTGTGACGTCAATATCTTTACCACAACTTGTTTACGTTTCAAACGCAGGTGTTTTTAGGTGAGAATAATAATTTCGCCCAGCGACTGGTTTTTCAATTTTTTGATTTTTCTCCGGCTTGATTCGCCTAGTAACGGATTATTTTGGTGCATTTTTCAACTCGTAAATTTTATAATATTAAATGCAATAAATTCGTGTTTTCATGTTCGATACAGATATATTTTAATATCTTACTGCTTATGTGAATACCGCAACTGCTCGACTAAAACGAGTGGGGAGGGGAAGTATTAAAGAGGAGGAAAGTTGGTTACTCAGATCTGGTCACCAAATACGACTTGATGAATCTTCAATTTCTTCAATAATAATAAATGTTGAACGCTTGCGATACATGGAAAGAAAATTTCTCAATTTAATTCTTTGTTGTTTTTACAGAGAAAATTATTGCTCTTAAGGACCATGGTATCTTTGCGGATGCTGTGTGGAGGGTTTTTTTAGTGACGGAAGAAGAGGAAGTTCTAGGAAGGAAAAATACATGGGGGGTGGGTAGGAATCTGGGGGTTCAGTATGTCCAGGTGTGACGGACCTATGAATCCAGCCCTCCCACTGCGGTGCAAGGCGATGTTCCGAGAGAGTCTTGCATGAGAGGTCAAAAGGTCTACCTCAACCAGTCTCTCGCAATCTGGCCTGACGCATAAAACCTCACCAATTGAATCCGGATACCCGCCTTAAATCACCAAACGCTAAAGACTAGGGGAGGGAAAGTAGATGAAAAAGAAGGCTGCAGCCAAAGGCTTAATATTGTCTTTGTCGTGAGGTAGATAGAATCATTTGAGGTGACTTATGGCAGGGGTGTTGGTTATCCAATTAATGGTTCACAGGGCGGCGGTACCCATACCCGCCTCCCAAATTAAAATACCTACGTTTTGATAAATTTCAAAGAGAACGAAAATAGATTTATGCGTTCTGTTAACGTCGATGTCACCGGAAACAAAATGGATGATTTAAAATGCTGGAAAAGTTCAAATAAATTTCAAGCAAAATTCCATTTCCGTATTATTCCTGAAAGACTTATGAATATTATATGACCGGAGCGGATACACCGAGAGGAGGTAACAGATAACATTTTCAAAGCAGCTGTGAATGAATCCTGAAAATAATTTTACTTCCTACAATAGACTGCGGGTCATTTGTACAGTATCATTTAAGATCAGGGAATGAAAGATTTTATAAAATGTAGTCATTGTTATTTGAATCTCTTTCATGTTTAATGTAGTAAATCAAAAATTAATGCCATTGCGTATTTTTGACATCTGTAATGCCTAACTTCTTAATTTGAAGACCGTGGTGCTTGATGTAACGTAATTTACAGTTGTAATTGGAATTCGACCAAATGCTGGCACAATCAGAGGATCGACGTTTATCAGGTGCCGTGTCAACTGTCAAAATAGAAAATATTAAGCTAATTGTCGATTTGTGACGACGTCAAACGTGACTGGGGGTCAAACACTTGGGCCTAAGACAAGAAGGTCAACTATCACAGCTATGATTTGAGCCCAGTATCTCTTGTCTTACCGGGAAAGGCATCTTAAACCAATTGGCTATTAGGACCTACTTATTAAGCGTCATATTTGTCGATATCATACTTCTAATTCAGAATTAACAATATCATCTTGCGACTAAGTTTTCCCATATCTAATTAAATAACTAATTTTATCTTTTTCTGCAATGATATGTTATATTGATGGATATAACATTTAAAATAAGTTAAAAAGAAAAAGTTGTTCCTAAATAAATAATAATTTGGTTTCTAGTTGTATTCAAGCTTGGTAAGCAGATGGTTGTATCGGGAAGCTTTTTTGAGATATCTTTTGATAAATAGCAGTGTGATTGGCTTACCGTTGTAATAAGCTTATAAAAAACCGCGGACCACCTTTCGTAGTGGGTGTTTTTTGTAACTCCTTAGAGAAAAAAAAATGTTTTGACTTTACAAAATTGTGCATTTATTATATATTGTGCGTTATTTGTAACATAAAATTTTCAGCATGAAAAATATTTAGTTTCAAAGTGTAAAATTGAGCTAAGTTTTACTAACCCCTTTTTATGCTACCAATTTTCGGCGTAGAAAGCTAAATTCAATAAAGATTTAATTTACTGAAATGTATCCACCGCTAGCTGCTAGAGCTAGACAACTGTTGCTTTGTACTTGTTCGTTTCTCAGAATCAGTAATGAGTCGGATACAAGTCATATCCTCAGTTTCTAATTCACAGACCATCAACTTGCCTCGAGTCGAGCCATCAATGCAAAATGTTAGGGTTGTTCATCTACCCCTATTTATAAAGAAACAATGGGGTTATAAATACTTCCAATTTAAGGGATTTTGACCCTTGCGTCGTTCGATAACTTGGAAACTGACAAGGGTCAGTAATGGTTACTTAAAATTTCAGTAGGAAAGTTAAATCAAGGGTTGGGTTTTGCTTTCTCTTTGCATTATCTACTGACATATGAAAGGTGAAAATTTAATCATTAACGGATCAGGCTGTATTGAACTTTAAGTGACATGCCATGTTATTATTTACATATCTATGAAATCTTTCCGCTGCTAACGCTTTTCCGATATTTGCGTAGCAATCATACTGTTTTGGAAATATATCCAGTATTGTAATAAAGCTTTCTAAAAATGTTACCTAATAGGAGATTTTTGTTTATCGTGGTCATTTACAATTGCTATAAATTTATACTCAAACTCAAATCCATTCAGATTTTTAGTTTATGTGTATTAAAAACAAAAATGTATTTACTAAAATTGAAAGTATCTATTTTTGGATAGAAACTATGATTTTTCCTTTACTAATTGTGCTTATACTTATACCTAATCTGTCAGAAATTCACTTTCACACAACCTTTTTTTCCTAAAGTTCCCGAGAAATATTACCGAAATACACATAACATGTTATTTCTCGAAAGTGTTGTTTTTATCGAATATTTATTTAGATTTTAATTTTGTTTTTTTTTAATACTAAAAACATTTTCCCAAAAATACGTGTAGTTCGATAACCTTAGTTTCATGTTCTGTTATTTGCTGATGCCCCAGCGAAACAATATTTACGTTCGTAAAATTTTGTATTTTCAAGAAAATAAATTTATTATTGTTTATTGTTGTTTGATGCCTCTGCTAACTTTGTGAAAATATCCTATTTCGGCGTGGTTCAGCAGAAAAGTTTTTTGATACTTTCGTGGAATGGATGCTCCTGTTATAATTTTTATACATTTCTCTAAAACAATTACAAATTAAATTTGTTGTTGAATTATGAAATAAAAGGGACCAGTGGCCAGAATACACAATTGTATGACTAATTAATCGGTTTTGATTGTACCGAGCACTAATATAATTAAAACGATTCATACTTAATTTATAATTCTTATTTATGTTACCACCATAATACGGGCATTTGCCTAGTTTGTGGTATGAATAAAAATAAATAAATAAATACCTGTCTCTTCGATATCCAATCTGTACTTTTTTATTCCTTTTGTTAATAGAAACAAATACATAGTTTGGCCCCTTTAACTTTAAATTTAAAATTTTACAAGGGGTCAAAGGACCGTTTGTGTCATTTTAATAATAATAATAATATATTTTATTATTTTCCTCAATAATATTAATCTAATAATTATCTCTATTTGGTAACAAATAGAGATAATTATTTCATCAGTGGAATCTCCCGTGCTGAGGATTTTTATTTACATATCCAAACATTTACAAACAATCCTGAAATATTGTATTTTCTTTCTAAATACATAAATACGTGAAGAGCAGTATAAATTTTAAGATACAAAAAACCCATTTTTAAACTTAATTAAGTGATGTACAAAGGTTTAATTAATAGATAAAATAATTATAAAGAATAATAATGAATATTATTTACATACACTTAATAACATGTAAAATATGTATTAATTATAACAGTATTATGTAGTGTTTTTCAGAAATAATAATGAACATATTATTATATATATATAATCTGTCTATTTTCATCATTTGATTTTGAAAGGAGATTATATTTGATGGTGCCATTCCTATCTGAGTAAATATTATCGTAGCTGAACGACTGAAAAAGTAATTGCCATTATTGTACAAACAACGCAAAAACTTTAACCAATGTCCGAAATTCGTCGGAACCAATTACATCACTGCAACAAAACAAGCAAAATACAAACCGAAAACTATTCCAATTCCGTCGGGCGGTGGAAAGCCTTATTTCTGTTGAATAAAAGAAAAATAAATCAACGAACAAATTGAACACTAATGGTCTTGTAATGGTGAATGAACAACCCTACAGAAGCTCGAGGGAGTTCCCTTTTATCCTTCAATACGCCCGGAACATCCCCTGAGCTGAGAAGGGACTTTGTAGATTAATAAATATTGAAACGTGTACCGGTAGTCAACCGAATGCCGGAATATGTTTTAGTAGTTTATTTGCGTCTTTGTTTAGTTGAAAGGTTTCGTCCACCTACGAAATAATAATAGTTTAAGACGATGAACTATGTCGTGTAATATTTAAAATTGAGCCGCTATCAATAACAACCCTTACAAAAATGGCAATAAGGTTTAAATTCCCGCATAACACCATCCGCCTGTTTTGATTTATGCAAGAAAAAAACTTGGTCAAAAAGTGCCTTTTATTTTATTTTGTGGATGTTCAGGCATAAATATTTAATTTTTTTTCGATAATTTTATAAATAACTTAATTAGCCACATTATACAATAAAATTATAACCGAAAATGGGTTTGTAAGTACGAGATTTTTAACTTTAAAGCAGTTTTCATAGGCCTTTACACTATTTTTTTCTGGGCTTATAAAAAGATTTATCTAAAAAATACTCGATTATTTTAAGGGCCAAGATGTATTCTACTCGCAGTATTTAATTAAAGCATTTGAAAAATGTCTAGGCGACCAAATTTTCAAACCAAAAACGCATGATTTTGCATTACTACGTATTGCATCGCCTTAATCGATAAGTATTGTGGCTACTAATAATGTTTGGTTTATCTTTAGAAACTTTTTCGTACCTTGCATTATTCTATATATATATTTACGAGTACATATTTTCACTGAAATATTATTTATTATATTTGGGGTAAATATTGGTTCAACATTAAATGGAGGAAAAGGGTGAAATTCCATGATTAATTAATAATCTTTTCCGCAGTGTAAATATTGTATTTTTCTGTCATTTAATTTCCGCTGTCAGTTTGGGTGTAATTTATTTGCCCTTTTCGTTTAATAAATCATAAGGAAGTATTCATAGAATTGACGAAAACCAAATTTAAAATATCACGAAATTAGTTAATAAACAAAGGTAAGAATATATTAATCATAGACTACAGCCACCTCAAATATTAACTGAATATTTCATTACCCATAGACGTGTGTTGTAAGTTTAATTTTTCCTTACTTAAGTTTTCTTTCAAATATGAATTAGTCAGTGTAAATAACACTATAGAACAAAAACTTGTGAGGTATTTGCAGATCGTACACTCTAAATGAAAAAAAAATCAACACAATGAGATATCACTGGCCACTTTCAAATCAAACGTTCAAATCAAACTTTTCTATGCGTCATTAATTATCACTTCGTTCACACGCGGAGCTATTTATCATCAATCTAATTTATGACTTTAAACAATAATCACGCATGGATTTTAAAATTTGTTTTAAAAAATACGTCGCTTATGTCTTGAATTATCTTTTCAAGTATAAATAAACAATCCGAACATCAATGGGGCTTGATAAAAATTCGAAGTATATATTCATAATGTAACTGATATGGTATGCCCGGGCGGCCATGTTTATTTCAAGGATAACGATACACATGATTATAAACATGCCGGAGTAGAGCTCTTCAACTGTGGTGCGATGTAAGTGGTTGATTTATGGGTGCGATGTCGCGTTTGACTGGATACATGAAATATTGACACACTTAAAAAGGTTCATATAATAAAAAATAACTACACTTAAATTTACAAAAATAATGAAATAATTTTTCTGTTATTATGTCACCGTAAATATGTATCACTTAATATATTTTTTATCGTGATTTTGAAACAGTTCTCAACGCATAACGGCAGAATCATGGCTTTCATGTATTTCAGCAGCTTCGCAATTATTATCGACGTCACTGTCACTAATTTCAAAATCTGAATCTATTTCTAAAGTAGCACCAAATATTTCTTCGTCATTAAGACCACGACCCGACATTTTGTATTTTGGCAATAAAAATACTTTCAAAAATTGATAAAAAGTCAAACTTCTACAACTTTACACTTGATTTTTCACTATAAAAAAGTTTTAACCACGTATCTTTATTTGAAAATAATCTAACTCTGACGAAATTTTATATTTCTTCAATAGTTTGAATGAATGTATGTAACTGAACTTATTTTAAAATATGATAAATCAGATGAATGTACACTGTAATTAAAATAGTTCATATCCACGAAAAAGCAAACAATAATTCGATAATTCCAATGTAATCTACACGGCGAGCGTCTCTGTTTGAGAATCTTATAAAATGCGCCTGCGCAATAACGTGTGTAAAGACGCGGGAAGAATTCAAACTGATTCATTTTTCGCTCTGAGTTGGAAGATCCCTTCAAATCTTTGTATCGATGATTAGGATACGTATTATGGATAAATATCGTAAGATGTCAGTAGTGTAAAGATGTGAGATTTTTTAGGAGTATAAGTTTTACCGTGCTCAAGCATGTTTCATACCCATAACGCCGAAGAAACTTTGCGTCGCACAGATGTGCCACCCGCGTACAGGGCATGTACAGTGCGTCGCAGGCGTGCGTCTCCCGCAGGGAAAGGGTTTTAAAGCTACCTATCGTGTTGTTCTAAAAACTAATTATTGTTACTGTTATGAAATGTTTATATGTAAGTGTATGTATGTGTGAATACATGTATGCATGTAGGTGCATACACGTACATTATTCTTTGCTTACAGTGTTCTTGTTGTAATATACTGTGAAGCATATTATCCATTATCTCATTCCATCTTTTTCGAGATGTGTTGTAGGCTCGGTAAGCCGTGTTTTTTTGTCGAACTGCTGCGGAGCATTGTCGACTGAACCACGGCTTTGAACCCACACCAGTTTCTTTAGTAGTCGATTGTATGAAGCCATCCATCGCCGATTTGATGACTTCACCAATCTCCTGGGCACATCTTGAAGGGTCCGAAGTCCGAAAACAAACAGCTGACCACGGAAAAGCGTTGAAATGGGCCCGCATACCGAACCAATCTGCTGACCTATAGTGCCACACTTTTCTCTTCAGCCTCTCATTGGTTGGTCTGAGGTTAACGGGGATTGATGTCGTCACTAGGCAGTGGTCGGATGATCCCAGAGGCGTTGTGACGTCAATCTTATAACCGTGTGGCACAGTAGTTAAGAATAGGTCTAACAGATTGGAGCGGTGAGTCTGGACATCAGGAACCCTTGTAGGCTCTTGAACCAGTTGCTCTAATCCGTAGCAAATGGCAAAGGATTCCGCCTGTCGGTCTTTGTGCTGATATATGTAGGTGAGATACCGTGTCGCCAACTCCATTCCTCTAAGAGCTGGTTTTAGTGTAGCCGTCAATTATCGGAAACCAAAAACTATTGAGATCAGCCCCATAATCTTTATTAATATTAATGAGTTTCTTTTATTTCAATTGCCTCCAAAATTAGGCGTACATCTCCAAAAAAACATCAGAACACTTCCGAGCATATAAACTCGGCTACCTTGACAAGTCTTACAAACCATGGCTAAAGAAGAAGGTAGCGCAACACAGCATAATACTCAAAAAATAAATCAACGCAATGAAATTAAATTTTTCAAGTTTCTATATCATTTGTATTTATTATTGTTGTTTTATCTATAAAAAAGATATTTGTCTCATCATTCGATTTTGCCAAATAAAACGGAATAGTACAACTATTAATTTTCCTCTGTACACTGAATATTCTGCGATATTTGTGGAATTTGTGCACAAGTTATGGTCCGGCAATACGTTTCAATGAAAAACTTGCATATATTTTAGACCAAGGATATAGATTTGTCACTTTCAACAAGTCTGCCGTCTAGTCCCATCCCATTCTAAGCTAAAAATTTGCTTGATATATATTATTATGGCAAGCTCCTTGTCGTAAATACAATTTATTTGTCACAATATGCTGTGATATACACGATTAACATAAGGGTGAAATAATATTTTTTGTTTATAATACATTCTTACCTATTTAATACATTGAAATCTTCTTTTTCATGTGAACATTGAACAGTAGTCCAACTGCCCGAAGCCAGTAGGACTATGGCACCCCTATTTTGGGTATTTTGAGGCCGAACAGAGTGGGAAAGGGAATTTTTTAAAAGTACATTGTTAACAAACACAATGCCATTTAAAGCGACGACACTTTTCGACCGTGGTGGACTTTCACTAGTGTGATACTGAGAGTATTCAGCACTTTGAAGCTTTAGTATGCTAGCGGCATTGATCTCCAGGAGCAAAAGTGAAAACTCTGAAAGCTGAAAACTCGATGCTCTCAGCACAAGAATATTCATTTTAATGGAATAACTTATTAAAGCTCATAAATCTCATTGCAATATTTAATAGTTAAAGAAAAATAATAATAGTAGATGACACTGTGTTAAAAACACTGGATATTAAATGATATTTCATTTGCTATTTTCCAATTTATTTACTATTCATATTATATTTATTTAACACGACTGGAGAAATTAGTACTCTTTAGGACTGGAGAATTTTTATAAAATGATCTTCCAGATAAGTGGTCGAATTCTTTGTGTACATTTAAAAAGAATTTGTAATTATTTGTGCTATCCGAGGATTTCCAACATATTCTTTCATCTTTGTCCTTTTAAATTGTGGCACAATATTTTGTATATGTATATTTTTTCATCCTTTTCCTTTTATAATATTTTTTTTTTCTTTCTTCTCTCTTTTTTAAAATATTAGTTTACTATATTATTTCTTGCAATTAAATATCAATGTATATTATGGTCACCCTACATGTTTACTACATTACACTGTAATTAATTGACTGGAATTTGATTAATAGGTACCATGAAGGTACCCAATTCGTAGAAACGATAGTGTAACAATATTGTTCTGTTAATATATAATCTTTGTGCATTTTTTTTATTTTCATTATTTTGTAAAATCATTAACCTCGACACAGGCTCATCCTAGTGAGGTTAAAAATTCTAACGTAAAAGATACAATTTAAAGAACTTAAAAAGCTTACAAATTTATTTAAGCATCAAAGTTATTTACATTTTTTAAACATGTAATTATTTACAATGTCGCGGACTGTAAAGGTGAAAGGTTTCTGACTTTACAGATATGACTGTCTATAAAGGTGAGTTTTATGTTAAGCTCTAAATTATGTCAAGTCTTTGATTATTCTTAAAGAATAGTAATTATTAGTAATATTCTAGACTTATAAAAGTCAATAGATGCCAGTACAAATAAAAATCGGGACGGTATATCCGAGAGACTATGAAAGATGCAAAAATATATTTGGGTAGAACTTTTTCATCATAAACGAAATATAATAGATATCATTATGGGAATTAATTGAGGATGATATTGGTAAATTTTATGTAATATGAAATATGATATCGGTAATATTGAATAAAAATAATTAGGTCCCAATACCTCAATTGTGTGTTGTCCCGGTAAGACAAATGATCTTGGTCGTGTTTCTTTTTCTGTTTCTCATTTCGTTGAGATTTATTAAAATTTTCATTCTCAAAAATGTTAATAATTATAATTTTTTCAGTGTTTTACTATTTTCTTTATTTTTTCATAGAAAAATATTTTTCCATAGTATATAATTTTTATTTTCCCATACAAACAATTCAACTTGTTAACCTAAAAATTACCTTAAAACATTGGAGTTTTTAAATAAGTTATTCATATTTTTTACTTCTAAAATCATGTTTTATCACCCCTCCTAAAGTTAGCGCACTTTATCCCCCGGAATGATTCAAATCGCAATTCAATTCAATTTCTCCCTTTCCTTGAATAATACTTCTCAAAAATTAACCACGAACTTCAAGTGAAACTTAACAAATGAATCAATTATGATATCAAAAGATTCCTAGACCTTAAAAACCGCACCTCTTGTTTTCACGATCCGAGTTGGCATTAAAATTACTGCGGCGGCCGGAATTTCCGCTCCACCCATAAAAAGAACAAGATTTAAATCTAAGAACTAACAACCCTAAACTTTCTTGCATTGCAGACAGAACACAAAACATAAATTCACGCAGGCGGCAAATGAAATACTAAATAAAGCTGGACGGGGTATGCCATGTTTGCGGTATATTCAAGCTACGATGCAACTATTCAGCAAAGGGGGATGATTTCGCGTAAATGTCTACGGGGATTTCACTGCTCATAAATATATTACGTTAAACTCTACCTTACACAGTAATTCGGCCGAAAGATATATTGATTGCAGTTTAGCCGGGATTAAAGACGTTAGCTTTTATTAGTCGTAGTAAAGAGGTTTCAATTATTTTTATAAGCAATAATTGTTCGACTGAAACACTCATCCACATTGAAAAAATCTCCTGATAAAAAATACATGACGCCAACGGGACTCGAACCCGTGTCCATTCGATTTCCGGTCGAAAGCTCTGACCACTGAGCTATGGAGGCTTATCTCTTACCCGCGAAATTATTCAATATATGCTAGTGTTTCATTCAACAATTACTGCTTGTTACATTTTTTTCACCTGAGAACAATCTAGTGAGAGAGTTAGCACTTACAATGCCTTTCTCATATAAAATAAAGTTGGTTGTTCTCAGGTGAAAAAAATGTAATCTCAATTTGATGCATCTCCAACGACTTAACTTTTTTATTCAAGATTCTAAACTCTTAATTCGACTGTTGCGAACTTCTGCAACTCATAAACTTACGAATACCTACAATAACAACACGACAAAATACACTATTCTCATGCAACACACATCAGCGCAATTACATTGCGAATTCCCCAATACAACGGTTTCACACTATGGGAAACCAATACTTAGGTGATGTCGATATATTTAATATTAACTTTGCAAATTTTGTGGATTACGTAAAAGACTTATTTAAACACTATTCGTAAATGGAAGTTATATTTTTGTAAGCCAGTCAAATCGCTGTATTTTTAATTTATGTTCTTGTTATTTTTAATATTTCTTTCTCATGTTTCAAAACTGTCATTAAAATTGTACCACCTACATGTAAAAGCCCTCTGGGCGTTAAATAAATGAATAAATAGGGATATGTTGTGAGGCTACTGGGTCGGGGGGGGGGGTGAAGAAGAAGGCCGCAGCCGAATTCTTTAAATTGTCTTTGTTTTAAGATAGATAGAACAATTTGAGGTGATATATGGCAGGAGTATTGGTTATTCAATAAATAGTGCCTCCTAAATTGAACCACATTAATGAAAACAATTTTTTGTTCACATATCCTGTTATTTTCTCCTAAAAATACTACTGCATAAAATTTATACCTACGTAAAATGAAAATAAATCCTATTCGAGAAGCTTTTTAATCAATACACTTTGTGATATTTATAATATTCTCTTCTTTCCATGTCAACTTTGTAAAGTTTTTAGGAAACTTAATTAGTTTATTGGTAGGCTCCACGTTGGAAGGTTATTTATTTATCCTTTCCTTAACTCCAATATAATGTGGTGAACCTACCCCTAACCTGAATTCGTGAATTTGCGTTTGCCTAAAAATACGTTCGAAGGTAGAAGAGTGAACTGGTTTTATTTACTAACCAAATAAATTTTATCCAAGTGAAATGGTTGTAAATTGCTTCAGCTTTTAGGTATCAGCGTTAAAGGTTTACTAAAAGTTTTGTTACTTGTACTTCGCTCTTTTTCTAAAATCGCTAGCGTGGACCCGTCAAAAATAACAGGACATTCTAAATTCTTGACAAATCAATTAAAATATTTTTCTTTTTTAATATTATTTTGTCGCTTTTCTGAACTCTTCACACAATCAGTTCCAATTTTAAACATGACACGTAAAATATTTTATTCAAATAATTTAATACAATGAAGAGGTGTAAGATATTATTATTCTCTCGTACTTTTCAATTTTATGTCATTGGATAAATTTTATTTACCTATAATGTGTAATATAAAGAAGTTCGATATGAAATAAAGTATTGAACTATACCGGGAATGGAGGAAGTACGAATCCGAGATAGAGGATAGAAAATAGAAGCGTCGCGTCTCCGACGCGTTGGAGGGTTAAAGGATAGGAATATTCCGAGAAAAGGAAAAGCGGAGAACCAAGGCGGAAGTAGGTTTTCATGGTTCCGGGGAGGTTTAGAAGAAAACAGCCGCAGATCGGCAGCCGCAAATAAAAACACCCCGAACATGATTTTTTTCTTCTTCGTTGTATTTTTTGTGAAGTTTGATAACTTTTTAATATAAAGAAGTTTTTTCCCGAGAAATGTTATGGGAAATAGATAAACAAAAAATTAATATGGAATTCATAACTGCCTCCGTGGCATAATGGTTTTGAAACTGGAGTTTTTATAGTTAATGTCCGCCGCGGAGAAAAATTAATTTGGATAAATGATTTTTCACCTTTTTGACAAATAAAATCCCATCAAGGTCGTTTAATTTGGTTAACCCCGTCAAAAAACACCCCAGGAATAGACAATAATTGCAAAAAAATATTTTTCAAAATTCATGGTCATAATGCTTTTACTCTTCGATCCATTAAAAGAAATTTTTTTAAATCTTTTCGTCACAAAAAAATTGGATTTGATGGCAAAATACTTAATATGAGGAAATTTTAATTCATTTTTCTTTTAAATTATAAAAGATTAACCCATTGAATAATTTATTTTGGCATGAGTTAAGAGGCAAACTTGAAATTTTTAAGACTATCAAAATTAAGTTTTTTAATAAATTGTCATAAACATTTTAGATATTTGCTACGCATTTTGATAAAAAAAAAAGAATATTTCAGTTTCGTTAAGCATTTTGTGCTTCATTTAGCCGACCTCTTAAGAGAAACGTCTGTGCAGCCTTTTTCTAAATTTGGATTTGAGTCCAAAATACTTGACAAAAATAAAATATATGTATTGGTAGGTACAGCGTATATCTTTGAGTTACGGTACTTAATTTATTTGAATTTCAAGTTATAAAAAACCAGCCAATATTTCATGATTTTAATGAGGCCATTTTGGGAATTGTTCGTAGTTAACAATAATTATTTAAAAAAATAACTATGCCTTTTTTGTAAATTCAATGTAATATAAAATAAAAATGTTATAAATAAAGCATTTTGATGGGCTTAAATTTGATTTATAAATGACCGATTTACGTCGGAACATAAGTTAAATAAGTTGAACATAAATTTGAAATTTTGTTTTATTTTATATTTCATTAAATATTAAAATAGACGGTTTGGGCATGTGGAGCGAATGGGCAAAGAAAGGAGTGTAAGGAGAATATATGATGCTAATGCGAATGGTAGCAGAAGTCGGGGACGCCCGAGGAAGACATGGCACTTTCAAGTGAATCAGATACTCGAGTCGGGCCATGTCAGATACTCGAGTCGAGAATAATAATTAGATTATGTATGAATGGGAATGAGGCAAGAAGTGTGTGCCAAGACCGAGTTTTTTGACGGTCCGTCCTCTCTGTCTACCCCTGCGGAGAAACGGCGTGATGGTTAGTAAGTAGTTAGTAGTAGGGCATGATGACTTTTTAATTACTCACAAAATGTTGCCAAAGTTGTCTCTAAAATCATGAAAAATTCATTTTATTATGGCCTCTATTTATAATGTAAAACACAAATAAATAAAGTAATACATATTCGTACTAGATTATTTAATATACCTTTTAAAATAACAAAAATATTTTTTTAGCTTGGAAATACTAAAGGACGGTAAAATAGTAAAAGTAAAAAGAGAGAGAGAGAGAGAGAGAGAGAGAGGAGAGCGCCCTTAAATAATCTAAAATAATAAAACTTTTTCCGCTTTGATCTTTATAAAACAATATTTAAGATATTCTATTTTTGAAATCCATAAAAAAATTCTGTTTTTTGAAGTTGATAAAGTGGATTGAACCCTAATGTCGTTGTAGCCAGTTTAAACCGTTTAGGAATGTGCGGTTTGAAATCGTTTTTAAAATCAATAGTTAAAATGAATGAAATTAATATAATTATAGATGTTTAGAACGATGATCAAAATTACAAAAGAATTCCGTAAATTTTTGACTGTATCCTTATTTTTTTGTGAAAATACCCATCTTTTGATATAGTTGTTTGTTTCGCGTGTTTCGGGGGCGTCTAGTTCTCCACACATTCCACAAACCATCTAAGAAATCCTTTTAATCCTTTTTGTTCTCGTGAATGAACGCAAATATTGGAATTGGAAATTAACCTACTTTTCTACATGTGATCAAGCTGAAACTCGGCAGATAAACTCGTTGTTATCGACAACGCATATGGCAATCACGCATACAAACGCTGACAAATAAGCCTTATTCTGAAATCGAATGACATTACAGCAGTTAATAAATGCAATAAATTTCGATCTTACCCAAACGGGATATGACTTGATTGATGGTGTTGTTGACTCCTGTTCCTCGGTAGGAAGGTTCAATTCTCAGCCACACCAGACAAAATGGTTTATATATATTTTTAAACTTTGTTTTGACGGTTGATTTTTTTATCACCATTAAAGTGAAATTAGATTTTGTCACATTATTATTCTCGATTTTTACCAAATTTTTAGTCAAAATGGTGGTCGCATCTCGTATGATATTATGTGTAGTTTTAAATGTTTCATGTTTGCGAGAAGTCGTATGACGATCGCGTTAATTAAACTATTCGTTTCATAGCGTAATGGAAGCGAGAGATACTCGTATCATCTGTCACGCAAACACTTCCGAGGTAGTTTACCTGATACCCATCAGCCAACAGCCTGATAAGCTCTCCACTAATTACTGCAGTTGATAATGAATACTTCAGGTACACTGATTCGTACACGAGCTTTCCGACCGAATCCCACGCCTTTCATGAAAGTGAACAGATTAATAATTAATTATTAGCTTACATAATATTGTGAGATACGTATACGCGATACATTCAAGCCAAAATGTATTAGTTGTACCTGTTATTTAAGATCAATGTACGAGAAGGTGTAC
The DNA here is from genome assembly GCF_061612785.1 of Hesperophylax consimilis. Taxonomy (NCBI): domain Eukaryota; kingdom Metazoa; phylum Arthropoda; class Insecta; order Trichoptera; family Limnephilidae; genus Hesperophylax; species Hesperophylax consimilis. The sequence continues at coordinate 30,167,280 of NC_142846.1, forward strand.
CTACTCGTATCGACACATCAATGTATGAATATAGGTGTACCTACTTGTACCGATACATCAATATACGAGAAAGTGTACCTACTGGTATGGACATATCAATGCACGAGAAGATATAAACACTGATATCGACACATCAATGTATGATAAGGTGTACCTACTCGTATCGACACATCATATCATGAGTATGTGTACCTACTCGGATCGACATAATTATAATTATTATTATTATTTGATAACTTGTATAGCGCCGTTTTTGTAAAAAATCACCTTAAGGGCGCTGTGATGTATGAGAAGGTGTACCTACTCGTATCGACACTTCGACAATAATAATAATTGGATAGCTTGTATAGCCGTTTTTGTGAAAAATCACCTAAAAAATCACCGGACTGTAAAGTAAGAGAAGGTGTACTTACTCATATTGATACATCAATGAGTTTTCCAGTAGGTAATTAAAAAACGTTTTAATAGTGCGAGTATTTAGTGGAAAACAAAAAAAATGACTTATTATCTAAAAGCGGTATATTTTTTAAGCAAAATATTTTTAACTTGCTAGAAATATTATCAAGTATTTCTGACTCCATTTATTTTTATCGTATAAATCACCTTGATTACCTTACTCGCTTTATTGTCTATATTAAGACATTCGGTAATACGAACGAGTATATTCCAAATAGTTAAATGGTGTTTATGATTGGGTGTCAATGTGAGCCGCCTTATAATTTTTAACCCGAAGGGTGACTTGAGGCAACGTTTTCTATTTAATTTATTAGAACCCAGCAGTCACGCCATCCAGCACTAAAATTTATGTTCCTAACTCTTGCTCGAGCCTACGTACGTCATACCTCATGTACTAGCAGAGGCTTTTGGTCTTATAATTCTCTTTTACATGCCTAAGGGCTAAAAGTTTATATAGAACCATTAAAATCTTTAATATATGGACGTCCGAAGCCATTTAAATGAATCTATGATGTTCTCGAGTGGGTAGCAAGATCATGAAAATATTTAAGCGTCACGTGAGTTTTTTAACTTTCTTATTAAAATGGTCCAGAATCTATTTCTACTATAAATAAGTCAAAGGTTTTACAACCTATCCCATTTTATATACAGATACAAAGTAAGGTTATTATAGCTTTTGACACTTGAAACTGGATTTATATTAAAAAATCATCTCTTGCAAACAAATTACAGACACAAAATATACCAACCATTCAAAAACCTTCAACGATAATTTAGCAGTAAAGCAGGGATAGAAAATAGGACCACCGAACTCTACCCTCCTTAAACAACCTGCAGTACAAGGAAGTGTTAGAAGACGTTAATTTAGCTACATGAATTGTACATGAGCAGAGCATCCTTACAAATAAATTATTGGAACGAGATAGCGGGAGTCCAATAGGAATACAGGTAGAGACACAAATTCATAGCATTAACGATATTTTCGCGAATTAAAGCGATAAAAGGTGTTTTTAGCGATAATAAAAAAGATTTTTTAGTAGCTATCTTGTATTGACAGATCGTCGAACGAACATTACACACTCTACTGTTAAACATGTGCCATGTTGAATTTCAATCAATAATACGATAAACAACTTTCAAGTGATTTTGATAATTTAATTGTTTTTCATTTAATTCAATTAATGCCACATTTCTTAAAAATTAAAGCTATGAATGGGTGTCTCTAATTACAGGCATTTCCAAGAGGTTGTCAAAATTCGGAACTTTATTCACTTAAAATAATAGGTGATTCATGAAAAAATGCTGTATTTTGGGGTTGTTTTTTAAACAAATTGACTTTAAACTAAAGTTGGTAGAGTGACTTCTGCAAAAATAAAAGTAAAAATTATATATAAATCTTTGATAATTTAGAAAATCTTTGGAGTGTATGACTAAGTTTTGCAATGAAAACAAGACATCGAAGTGACATAGTGTTTGTTAGATAAATAAAAAAGAAAACGGATGAATTAATCTAATTTTAGAAAACAAAACACTATCGGCAAACCGACGAACATTCCCGTTTCCGAATAACGCTATGTTATAACGTGTGAACAGAATGTTTGTATTCCGGTGGGTCTATTTGTGGTTATTCAGACAATATAATAAACCGATACGCTAAAAGGCGCCAAGTGACGTCATGCAAAGGCAATATTTTTTCAACAAACATCCGCTCGTTCGACCCCTACAAAGTTTTGACCTTTTTTATACAACGGCTAGGTTATATTAATATTCTCAAAATTGCTAAATTTTCGTCATGGCGTGAGAAAAATTAAAAAATTTAGTCAAAATTTGGGAAATAATGCAAAGCATTTGAGAAAAAATGTAAGAACGGAATTTACGTACCTATGTATTAATACAGATCATGCAGTACAAAAAACTTTTCACGTACATAAATAAATAAAAGAAAAAATGGGAACAATCAAATTAATTGGTTTCTTACGTAGGTTAGCGTTCTAATTCCGAAAATTGCAAAAATAAATGGCCAGTATTCTTTAAAATGATAAAGAAGAACATTTTTATGAAAATAATTTTCGAAAATGCAGAAAAAACACACGTTTTTTCATCATTCGGTAGAAATCACATTACAGAAAGCCAGCGAGACTATTGCAATCCAATTTTGGAATAGGAAAATGGAAAAATAACGATGGTTTCTTGCCAGAACGATATTTTGAGTAATTTGTGAACGATATTTCTTCCAAGAACGAATCGCAATGTTTTGTACCTAGATTTATAATATCTTCATTCTTTAACTGCCATTTTTTATGCTACGCAAAAATCATGTTGTGTTGTCGGTTTCCAAGTTCCATTAGGTCTAAATAGTGACTCGATTGCCTTGCATTCATATGAAAATTGCAACTCAAGCGAACGAATATTAAAAAAATAATATGTGTTTTACAAATATTTTTGTACTGTAACACAAAATTTTCACCCTTCAATTAATTAATCAATTGAATTGGAAGGAATTTTAGTACTGCTTTTAAATCAAATTGCATCGCTGACAATCAGTGAAATCTTTTACAGAGTTAAAAAAATAATTTTGCGTACTTTGTTCCAACATAAAAAATTAATACTACCTGAAATTTTTCGTGTGTTTTTGGTAGAATTTTTATAATTTATTTAACCTCTCCATTGTAATTGTGTACAAAAGGTGAAAAAATAAAACTGTTTTGTAACGAAAGAAAAAAATATTTCTTACCGTGTCCGTCAGTAGTGGAGGGGTTTTCTGTAGACCCATCTAAGTTTCTAGCGCCGAAGATTATAAAAAGTGATATGCCAATATGCCATATGTGCATGCCAATTTCCTAATAAAATATTAGTCATTCAGAATATATCGAGAACACGTTTTTTTTCGTAAATACCATGACGGAATGCGACAATATCAGTTTTTCAATATCTATATTTGTATAAAAACGTATTCCGCTGTCCACATAAAACATCGCTTTGAATTGATACTTTATTAACTCTGAAAATTCATTCGTTAAAGGCCTGCAATTCCGTTTTTCTCAGGAAAACTTATAATATTACTAGATTTTCAATAAATTAACTTTTTTTTTTAATATCATTAAGTTTTCAGTACATTTTTCTTACGATTAACCTATCGATATATATTCTATTTAAAAAGAATTCGACGTCGCGTCGCAAGAAACTTTAAGCCCTTAAAATTCCAAGTTAAAATGCCAAACGGCCCGCAGTGCGCTGGCTGACAATTATTAAAAATAACTTAAATCATTATATGTTTTTCCTATAGAGTTTCCACAGAATAGCTGTTAATATTCAGAGAGATGACTTTCAAGGTGAAAAATACGATAAAATAAAGTGTGCGGTAGGCTAACAGCATATCCGCTACGGATACGCTGAAATTCTTGCAAGAAGATTTGTTTGTTTTAATTTTTAAGCTTTGGCAATAAAATTGCTAAATTAAGGTGGTTTTATGTTATATTTATTTAGATTTAGTTATTTTCGAAGAAGATTTTTCATACACAGCGTTCGATAGAATAAAATTATTTGTTACGCTATTCATAATCTTAGAAACTTCTCACAACAGCTCACAATGATGAAAAATTAACAATCCAACTTCAATTGGAACACGTAAAAAATTAAAAGATCCTTTTAAATCAGGGATCGGCAATTGAATATTTTAAGAAAGTAACTTTAAAAGTTAAATTTGATACCAAAATAATTATAGTGATTAATTGCATTTTTTTCTTTTTTATCATCAGGTCAGATGTGTAGATTTTCAGTCAGTATGTGTTTAGTATACGTAGAAGTGATATCCTCTCTGAGTTGGTATTCATGTGTAATAATTAGTGGAATTTTTGTGGTTTTCGGCGTTTAATTTTAACCATCGAATACCAAGAACTGTTAGGCTAAGCCACGCCGTCTCTATTCATTTAATAATGTTTTTTGTGGATTCCAATTGTCTCCGTAGTCAGGCATGCTAGATGCAATTCGGGACTCCAGGAACAAATAATGAAGTTTTTTTTTTTTTTTTTTTTTTAAAAGAAAGACAAACATTCCCGGGTCACGGATAACCCAACAATGTTTGAAAATCTCCTACTACCACCACAGAAAGCCGAAAATGTTGCTTGTGTTGTGATGGAGGACTTAGCCAGCCGAGGAATCGAACACGCGACGCTCGGGTGAGACCAAAGCGCTATGCCCACTCAACCACTGACCGGTCGAAAAAAAAGTAATGGCAGGTTTCAATTAAGTACTCGGCAATTTCCGATCTATCCGGATGGCCGAGTTTACGCGCTCGAAAGTATTGTGATATATTTTTTGAAATGGTCCCTTCTGTCTAGCCTTACATGCACATCCAGTTATTTATAAACTCCATCTGAAATTTGGCCTTGTATTTCATTGTAGTTTATTTGCCGTCCCCTCTTTAATTTTGCACGAACTGCGTCACCATCATTTAACCCGACACCTTTGTTTAGTGATATTATTACGGTGAAGGGGTGTTTTGTATGCCGAGGCTTATTAAATAGATTCTCTAATGAAGGTATTCCCGGTATTTAAGTTAATAATCTCCATCCACACCTGAGTTCAAGTATTTACTTAACCCCCATAACTATATTAATTGTTAACTCAATATACGCTGAATAAACTGGATAAACCAGTGGTTCTGAATGTAGGCGTAACTGTCCCTAGGGGGAGTTGGATCTATCGACTTCTGTGTGTCGGGGTTTTGATACCCTATCCAATAAAACTTAAATTCTGTGATCGATTTTTAACAAATTTAAATATTTATGATTCGATACTGGTCTGTGAAAGTGCTCCGACTATTTATGATTCGATACTGGTCTGTGAAAGTGCTCCGACTATTTATGATTCGATACTGGTCTGTGAAAGTGCTCCGACTATTTATGATTCGATACTGGTCTGTGAAAGTGCTCCGACTATTTATGATTCGATACTGGTCTGTGAAAGTGCTCCGACTATTTATGATTCGATACTGGTCTGTGAAAGTGCTCCGACTATTTATGATTCGATACTGGTCTGTGAAAGTGCTCCGACTATTTACGATTCGATACTGGTCTGTGAAAGTGCTCCGACTATTTATGATTCGATACTGGTCTGTGAAAGTGCTCCGACTATTTATGATTCGATACTGGTCTGTGAAAGTGCTCCGACTATTTATGATTCGATACTGGTCTGTGAAAGTGCTCCGACTATTTATGATTCGATACTGGTCTGTGAAAGTGCTCCGACTATTTATGATTCGATACTGGTCTGTGAAAGTGCTCCGACTATTTATGATTCTATGCTGGTCTTTGAAAGTACTCCGGCTATTTATGATTCGATACTGGTCTTTGAAAGTGCTCCGGCTATTTATGATTCGATTCTGGTCTTTTTTTTCATTGTAATAATGTTTTAATATTAACCAAATCTGTATGTTTCAATATTAATTTAATCTAAATGTTTCAATATTACTCCAATTTCAAATAATTGAAGCTAAAAAATATTCACGTCATATTTTTTATATAGTAACAGGTGAATAAAATTTTTAAACCATGTGCATCTAAGCTGTGGGGAAAAATAATAACAACATCCAAAATAATAAATGGAAAAAAAATATTCTGTACATTCAAGATGTTATGTCGATATCCGAAACTAGCGATGAATTAAAATAATACTGACAGTATCTGTCTACCCCTATTTAGGAAAATAATACGAAACATTTTGAGAATCACAGTAGGTACAATATCAATTATGCAACCAAATTGTACAGGCCTGTATTTTAGATCACTAACTAAACAACACTCCATTTACGTTTCACAGTAGAGAAAGATGTTGGATCGCCATAACACCTTAACGCCTAACAAACACTCCTTGCTTCATTCACTTTACCTCTAGTTCTGTCTTTTATCTACCTCTCTCAGTTTTCAGGAATAATTAGGTAATACGTTGGTTCATTAATGAAAACAGATTCATTGTTTACGCATTACATTATCATCCATCAAAATGAGTCAACTCGTTTTTCTAAACACTTGTTACTGTTATTTGAACACCGACCCATTGCGATTTAAATATAAGCGCGTTTGTGATTGATGAGAACATTTTTTACAATAAATCGTAATTGAAATTAATTGATTCATTAAAAAAATCTAATCTAACTGAAAGCACTTTTTTATATGGTAGGTGCATAAATCTAAATGGTATATCTAATATTTCGATATAACTTATGATAGATCATAAATATTTTAGGGTTACCAAGTGCGGCAAACATCACGATATAAAAAAAATCGTGAAAAATAGCTTCACAATAAAAAAATTATAACAAACTCTATCAATAATTCAACCCATTAATTTTGAACCTTAATTAATAACCCATTTCGGGTAGATTTGTATGATTTAGAGTGGAACAATTAGACTACAAAAAAGTAATTATTAATAAGACACCAAATTGTAATAACGGTCAGGAAAATTTAACATTTTTCTATAAATAGAAACAAACAAGTGATTAACGTTGTTAGATTAGTAGCATCAAAAGCTTTACACGTGGTAATCAATTATAATAATGATTACAATCGTAATGTAATCGATTATAGCCTCTTACTTTTGAATATTTCAGTTTTTCAATAGATCGACAACATTAAAGTTTGAAAAATGTTTCACACCCGGTATAAATAGAAAATTTATCTGATATTTCAGTTTTGCAGTGCTTTCTTGAAAATCTTCATACAAAAAATAAATTTTCGATCAATTTTCACACTTTAAAACACTCAAAAGTCACGAGCCGCCAGTGGGAATATGCATTTTGTTAGAATAGAAGAAAAAATGATCTTCCAAGTTATAAACATAATGTTCTACGTGTAAAGTTAGGAATTTTCTACGAAAAATGTGAAGGCGTATAGAGCATTGGAATAGGTTAATCAATGAACCAGTACATTGGTAAACCTATTCCAATGCTCCATACTTTACCCACATTATAAAAAATATCTGTATCCTCACGGACGAAACGATCAGGCAAAACATTCTAAAAGCAGTTGAAAAATCAAGATAATCTTTGAAAACGCAAGTCGTTTTTAACAAGGTATCGTGAAAACGATACAACGTTTATTTATAGATTAAAATAATTCGTTTAAAACTCCGTTCAGGAGAGTCAGATAAAACAGAGCAAACAAAACAGTGATAAAAGTGATTATCTTATTTCCAAGCGCAGCGCTGCGAGGCGATAAGTTTTCTCGCTTTCTCAAAGAAAAATATTTTTCATAGAGTTTTTCCGCTTTTGTGATATTCACTTTGTTTTTGATAATGAAGTTACCCCACCCTACTTGCGCGTTCCTTTTTCGTCCTCGCCGAGATGCTCAAATGCAAATACTTTTTAGCGCAAATCAAAGCATCGAAAGCAGGCAAGAATATTATGCTGTTCTTGTTTTCCATCCGACAAAATGCTCGCGGCGTTGATTCTGATGATTTCAATTTAGCGAAAAACGGATTCAAAAGAAATTTGCAACTCAAATACACACAATATGAAATTTAAGGTTGTTTTATTTCTGCCTGTTTTAATTTCAAATTAATTTATAACGTTCTTTGAACGATGAATCTTTCATACTATAAAGTGGACAATCCAATCAAACTGAATTAAAGTTTTTGTCATTATTTCACCCTCCGGGACAAATTTTTATGAGATAATAAATACAAAATATGTTTTGTATTTCTAAAAATAAAATAAAAATTAATTTTGGAAATTTAATAGGTATTCAAGGCTATGTGAACAGATCTGACTAATTTTCAATTATAGTATTTATATATAGGTACATAGCATTATGACGGCCTCCGCGGTCGGGAGGTAAAGCTATCGACTAGCAAGCCGAAGGTCACTGATTCAAATCCCGGCATGTGCAAGTAAATTTTATTTGATTTATTTCACAATTAAGTAATTTAAAATAATATATAGTATACTTGTGGCACGTTCCAGAGTGGAAGATTCTTTCCGTATCGCCCTGGTGTAAGACCAGCATTCAAAATTGAAAAATTGCTTGAAATTGCTTTAGCCGTGTTTGGCGACCACATTTGAATAGTCAGGTACCCCACCTTCCTATTCCCCGTCTCATTTCCCTCCCCACTACCTTCAGCCTCACAACATACTCGAATTCACTTAAAAAATTCAAAAATAAATTTACTCAAATGGTATGAGCGTGGAAATTTAAAAAATAATAATAAAATTATTTTATCTAATTAATTTTTTAAATAACACGAATGTCAGTAAAACAGCTCTGATTTATATTCGCTCAAATATTATATAGCTTTTCAGTTATAAGCTGAAATTGTTATTACTACATAATATGTGTCATTCGCTTAAAAACGGCTGTTTATTTTATTCGATAATTGGAGTCCGGAGTCCGATTGTAAATAAACTAACCCTCCCAAACTACAAACTGTTTGTTACTAAACAAATAAATTAAATCGACACGGAATAAAGCTATTAAAGGTATATTCAAATCTACCAGAATAGCACAGATAGAGCACTATGAACCTAAGAAGCCCTGACTAATTGCGATTTAGTATTAACGATATTAAAGCCAAATTTAGAGAAAGGGTAAATTGAGATTGAAGTGGACAAATTTTTGAAATGTATTGCATGCAAAGTAGTATTAAATGAACAAATTTATAATTTTTTTTTCTTACGTCGTCAATGCATATGACGGTTCATGATTTTTTGGCTAGGTTTTCTATGAAACAGGGAATGGGACATGTCATGATAAAATTATATGGGTAGTATAATTTTTCATACTTCTTACACCTTACCCTGCGGCTTCAAATAGTTTTCGAATAGCTCTGTCTGGCTCTGTCCAAGACGAGATAACAACAACCTGCCGTCATAGCAACACAACGCGGGAATAATAAACTGCCGGCGTGGCAACACGGAGCAAAGAAAATCGAATAGTTAACTGCAGGGAAGTCAAGGGCATTTTTTTAAACTAAAATCAGGCACACAAATCTACAACCACTATTCTGAGCGCCCTCACAAGATGTTTACGGATTTTTTCTGTGGAATAACTAGCGTCGAGGAAATTTTCTTGAATAAGAAGTAGGTAGCCAGGAAGAAAAACTAAAAATGAGACGACTTGCTGTACATCCGATGAACAAAAAACTAAAAAATATTAAAGAAAATTCTTTACAATATATTCTAAATAAATGCCTCGTTTTGATTTGTTTCTTTCAGTATAGCTAGTGGTGATACTAGAATCACTGAATTAAGCAATATCATTTTAAATCATCAACGTAAACCGGTGCACAATTCTTACATAGTTTATCCATTTACGTGTTTTTATACTCTTGATATTAATAATTCATAATATTCTAGGGACCCGGAACCTGCCGGCATTCACTAAAGGAAAGTTCATTCCCGCAGAAGACAACTTGCTGCAACTCACTACGACTTACTGTGACTTTCCGCGAGAAGTATGAACCGAGATTAAAGGCAGTTTGCTACTTTTTGAAATATTCTCCCCATAAAGTGTCGACTGGATGTTTATGGCAACACAGTCCGCGATGGCGACCCGTCTGAAGCCAGAGGCAAGCACCTCGATACCTCAAAGTAATGTTGTTTTCAAATGGTTACTTTTATATTTTGCACCGTGGAAATGTAGATATTTCTCCATCGTATTCCAAGATTGAAATATTCGATTGTCAACTTATTTTTTGCAACACAAGCAAAATTGACGAAATCATATTTTCATCTTTCTTCGCGTTTATGAAGAAGTCACTAGATTTAATCCCGCTGAAAATGTAGTAAATAAAGTGAGATATTATTATTTGTTCGTCGTACACTAAGTTAGTTATCTTTTAGTTGATTTAAATACAATTATTATCATGAAAATGAACAAATAAAACTTTGTTTTAAGTGGTACACAGTAAATAGTACACATGTGTAGAACAAAAGTCTTCAATGGATATGGGTTTTTAACATTGTTTTATTGTTAAATTATCAATACGCTGATTAGATTTAAAATTAACTAACGATTTCAAAAACCTCATCAAGTTATTAGATGAAAGATTTATTGAGCAATAAAAGCTTTTCCAATTAACCACTCAGTGTGTTAAAGTAATTGCTCTAAATTTGCAATGAACTTCGCAAGTTAAGTTATAAAAATATCTTTGTTTCTCGTATCTTTGTCGGTTTCATTCTACAGTAACTACTGACTTTCAAAGCAAGGAACAGCGATTTTTTAAAGTTAATTTCAATTGAATAAAATTTAAAATTCTCAATCATTTCACGTATTTTCATAAATTTCTTCGCTTTGGTATTGCATTGCATTCATTTACATAAAGTACCAACTGACTTCTTACCGATTGAATTGCATTCATTTACATAAAGTACCAACTGACTTCTTGCTTTAGATTTGCATTGCATTAATTAACATAAAGTACCAACTGACGTCTTGCTTTGGTATTGTATTGCATTCATTTACATGAAGTACCAATCGACTTCTTGCTTGTATTGCATTCATTTACACAAAGTACCAACTTACTTATTGATTTCGAAGAAGCACTGGTGTATTTTCTGGTATAGTTAGATACAAAATTACACCTTACGCCTAGCATAAAACAAACACAATATTAACAACAGTTTCAAATATATATTTAAATAATTTAGTAGACATTGTAATGAATGTATAGAAATAAAAATAAAAAAATTAAAAAAATATATATAAATAAGAAATGATTTTTTCACGCCCAGCTGGGCTTTTTTTAAACATGTAAAGCAAAACAACATAAAACAAAATACTTTCCAATGCGAGTGTGAAAAATAGTACGCAACATAATATATAGATTCTGAAACATTACTGGAAACAGCAACATAGAAATAAGTCGATTGTTAAATTCTTCACTTCATGTACATTGTACATACCATACAGGTATGAATCGCTTGACAAATAAATTAAATAAGTCGAAGCAGAACTAGGCAGGGTGTTTGATTTTTTGTTTTGCTTGCCGAAATGAATTCTATTAAGTTATTCTATATTTTATGGTTCATATGTCAAATATTTCATTTTCATGTGATTGCAAAATGTCTTCGATTTAAACAGTTGCTGACTATGCTCCTTGTTTTTTTTTTAATTTGTACACTCTTTTAATTCATGTTTATGAAAGGGTCAGAGCGAAATATTTCTTCATTATAAACAGCGACTTATAATAATGTCACCCGAAATAAATATGCTGTTCTTTAGTAAAAATATTTGTGGAAGGTTTATTTATTATATATGACATTCCTGGAAAAAGCTCGCTTATAGTCAGTATCGATCGATAGTCAAATGAAAACCAAAGCAATTTGTCGCTAAAAATAATGGCAAATGCAAGTGAAAAAAATAAGTCAGTTTTTTTAAAGAGTTTTTGTTTTATTATTATATATTTTATCAATTTATTTTTATCTCCAACTCTATTTACGATTTTTCAGATGCTACATTTACATGCTCATGTAAATATGTAGCATTTATACCTACGAATATGGATATCATAAACTGTGTGTACTTAACTGACTGTTCAGTATTATTCAGTACCTACTTGCCGACTACGAATCAAATTGTGTTATTTCATATTTACTTAACTTGAAGTTATATATTATAGGAAACTTGCGACACGTTTCCGAGTAGTAAACTCTAGTTGTCTGCCTGGTGACAAACTACCATTCAGGATTGTTGACAAGTGTGTGGTATTCAAACAGTACAGCCTTATAAAAGCATTTAAGCAGAATCTAAGCATAATAGCTGCAGGTATATTGTCAAATTCTGAGTATTCTTAGATGAACCCAGTAAACAATTTAGAGATCAGAATTAAATCAGGGAAATTCTCCACACAATATACTCAAAATAGACGAAACAAGTTTAAGTACAAAATTTTTGTCAATTACAGGGAAAGATGTTTAGTAATAAGTGCTTGCAAAAGGCAAACCTTATGATTGAGGAATATCTGAGAGAGGTTTAGCCCTAGCACAAAGCGTTTATTCCAGGAATGCAACTTGGCTGCAGTTACGAGGGCTCGGATGGCAATGGTTTTGTCGAACCTTCTTTAATAGTGGAACACAAATAAAGATCAATTATAATAAAATATATCGTTAAATTGGGAGTGCGGGAAGCAACAAACGCAAATGCGTTTCCCGGCGTCCTTAGAGCTTCGCAAACTTTATTTTTGGGATCACACTCGCACAATAATTTGGCTAATTCTAAAATAAGTCAATTTGTCTTAATCTTATGATAATTAAAATGCAAGCAGCCAATGAATTCTTGGTTCAATTCTTGATCACAGTGATAAGAATTAGAACCAGTAGAATAATTGTTTTAAAGTATATTTTTGAAAAAGTCATGAACATTTTGAAATAGATAATACCCTCTGTAAGGCGTTGACAAGATTGGAAATTAAATTCGCAGAAGTTATGGAGAGTTCTAGGAATCTAGGAAAGATATAGGTAGTATTATCACGAAATAATTTGGTCGTGTTAAAGGCACGCTTTTCGTCATATAATTAAGTTACACGCAATCAGTGTACTCTTTTATTCTGTGAGATGATAGGTAAATTAAATTTTTAATATAATAGTGTCAGTTTCAGCCACTACCCAACAATTTTCATCTTACTTTCTTAGTCTGATCGGAATATAAAACAAGATTTTAGAAAGTGCAATTATGTTTAAATGAAAGAATAAACAAAATATATAATAGAACGTGATAACAACATTTTATAATACAATTATTTGTTTTATTTCTTCAGGAATTAAAAATAATGATTTTTTATAATGAATATTACCAAACCAACAAAAACGTTAATTAATGCTAGAACAATACTTTTAATCACGATTTGAATCCTACCAAAATATTTTTATTTTCAGTACTATTTTCACCATGAGTACCTACCTACCTGCCATTTTACTTAGTTAAAAAATTTTCACCCAATATTAAGATTAAAACAATTAAAAAGATAACTGCTATCAGTAACGACAACCTAATTTTTTTTTTCATTATTCTAATCAAGATTTTTTTCACTATTTTTATCAAGGTAGGTAGGTACCTAGTTCTATGAAGAAATGTGATAAATTTAGTGGTTAGGTTGTATTCCAGTGGAAATTATTTTAAATGTTCGTTGAACTTAACCAAAATAAGCTGTAAAGCCGAAACGAAGTGGAACTAGCAAAGGAGAAATTATATTTCAAATAAACCACAAAGTTTCGGATATGAAATTACAGTTTCAATTTAATTTTGATTCTGTTCCGAGATTTCATTTTGGACTTCAAAGTCAGCAGTATTTTGGTTTTACAAGTTAATAATTAGAACTAGCAAAGTAAACTATACAATCAAAGTTCTTTTCTTCTCAAAATTTTATTTCTCTTCTTATATTTTTTCTTAAAAACAATATTTATTATTTTCACTGGAATTTTGCCGAATTGTTAGTTTTTTTAAAGATATTTATGAGATTTCCACCCACTTATACTTTTGTCCATAAACTTATATGGAGAAAAATGAGAATTGCTATTTTATTAAAAATCTCTTCAAATTATTGGTTTTCTGGTTAAAAACAGAATTTCATGCCGTTTCCTGTTAAACTTTTAGTAAATACGTAATATATCGAAACACGTGTTCATGCACCTGCTTAATGAAATGCGAAAATATTAGAAAATATTTTTTTGTACACTTGATAATACATTATTATTTTACTAAAAGTTCATTAAGAAACCTATCAAATCATTCGTTAAGGGCCTTCAATCCCGTTTTTAACTGAATTTCGAATAATTTTAAGATTTTAATAAATGAGCGAATTCAATATTCGTCATCTTTCTCCGTGTTTTTTTTTTTTTTTTTGAAACAGCTGTCACGCGTAATAATAATTACACAGCAGAACTTGTTTAAAAATAAACTGTTTTTATAAACCCAATAACAATATTATTGAATATATAAAAAATAAAATGGAGTTCTACAAATTAAACTTAATAACAATAAATAAATTTCTCCGTGTTGTTTTACCATTGAATATTTGTTAACTAAGCATAATTTCTTTTGAAATTGAACCAATTGAATAAATTGAACTTGATCTGAATATATCCCGTAACCTATTTAATGTTCTTATATAGCACAAGACCCTGCTTCCCAAAGTCAGTGGAATTATACAATCGCATTTGAAGAATATTAGAAACATAGATCAAGAAGAAAGGGATAAATAAGCTTAGAATATACAGAATATACAGAAATCCTTTGAACAAATGAGTTTTTCTTATAAAGCTCCGTTGCTTTTTCAGAAAGTTGCTCTGTGAAAACATAAAAACTATTGGTTCGTTGAATTTATTCAAGAACATGTTAAAAAATTCCATACTGTCTGAGAGTGGTGATTTTGGATTGCCCATGTCGAGGATTTTGTCATGAATCACCCCTACATATTCGACTTGTTCCATCTGTGTATGTGTTATGTGATGTACTTATTTGATTGAATATAATTGTAAATCTGCTCATCTCGACACAGGAATTCCTTAGTAAGATGACCAGCGGAGGAAAACAAATATATATTTGACTACACACACATGATCACCGCTTTTTTCAGTATATTTTTAAGGTGGTTTTAGTAGCATCTTTCACTCTGGATCAAGGTGCTCGCGTACAATAAAGATATCTCTTAAATTATAACTAATAACAACTTCAGAATGAAGTTACATTTTAAAATTATTTTTCCCATCCTGAATTTTCAACCAAGAGTTCCAAAGTTCATCACTTCGCTTTCGAAAGCGCCACCCATCGAGTTTTCAACCGCATAATTTCCAGGCGTTAACTAATTTCGTAACTACGCTGTAAAATTGCGTTAATTGGCAACTTCGAAACAATTAAACCTGGGTTAACTTTGTGAGTATATCTATATACATACATAGTATACAGCATATCCATAAATAGCCCAATGCGTCGATTGAAATTGGCTGAGAGTGAAGCTCGAAGCTTTGAGTCGGCGGCTGCGAAGCTCTAATTAAACTAATTGTAGGGTTTATAGCACTACCAGACAGAGGCTACTAAAGACAGACTCACTGGAATAGAATTCCAAATAGGGGGGTTGTTTTGATTGCCTCGAATTGATGTAACATTTCCGACGAATCATTAACACTACAGATTATTTAGAAGGGTGTATAATCTTTTATAAACGTCTCACTTTTACTTCTAATCCACAAAATTAGATTTATAAGTAGGTACTTAAATACCTACTCAAATACAAACTATAAAAAAATATATTTTACTGGAAAAACTATTTTCTTTAATGCAATAAATCATTGAAGAATAACATTAAATAAATAAATCTAAACAAAAGTGGAGCGACTGGCTACTATCCTGCTCTTTGGCCAAATGTGTTTACAAATGGAAACCTTAGATGGGCGCGGTGTTATGGGTAAAACACTATCCTGCGTAGATAGTTTGCCCGTCCATCTCCTGGACAATGTCTTAGTTCAATGTTCTATCTTCCAAACCACTGTTTACACTAGGACAATGGGTCCGGAGCTGGGACAAGACAGTATTGTACTGTCTTCGTTTGATCCCTGCATAAAAGTAGGTGGTTAGAAATAATCTTGTTAATTTATCATTACTTTTCTATACTATTCCATACTATTCTTTCTAATTAAATGAATTCTCGTATTTCAGGTAAAAAAGACGTATTTTATGTTTTTATATGGGTGCGGAAAAGTAAATAAAGAAAAAATTTCCTGGAATAACCTTTCATAAAATTAAAATAAATTGTAGGCACAAAATAAATCACTTTAATAATTTTACGTTAAATGTTGAAATAATAAAAAAATTTATTTCTTTTTTTCTGAAAGATAATTAACCTAACCTAACCTGTAAAGAATAATGTAATATTTTAAGTTGTTACAACCTACATTCTCTCGATCTCTGCTGAGATTTCTGGATAATTAATCTACGGTACGCGTATGATATTACGTGAATAAATTGTAATTTCAGGAAGCCCCTTAACCAGAACTATCACCCCCCATATTAATTTACTGCCGTGGTTGAACTTGTAGGTAGGAATGTTCGAATGCGAATATTAATCTCAATTTACATTGTACTTTCGGGTTTCCCCTTCACGGAAAACCAAATTAACCAAAAATGGTTATTTTTTATACGGCTTACATTCAACTTACATTATATTAAAAGAATAAAATTGGTAAAAACTTGTTACTTCGAAATAATTTCTGTGAATTTCTTTTGTAATTTTAATTTTTCGTGAATGGTAGCAGAAGTAGAGGGCGCCCGAAAAAGACAGGGCACGACCAAGTGAATCAAATACTTGAATCAGGCCACGAAAGAATCAGAACAATAGAAGAGTATGTTTAAGACGATGTATGAATGTGAATGAGGCAATGAAGTGAGTGCCAAGACGAGGTTTGGCGGTCTGTCCTCTCTGCCTACCTATCATTCCGAGGTTACGAATAACCTGACAATATTTGAAAATCTCCTACTACCATTACAGTTAGCAAAAAATGTTGCTTGTGTCGTGATAGAGGACTTAGCCATCAGAGGAATTGCCAGCCACTGATCGGTAGTAAAAATAAAATAACGTACCTTTGATTAGGTACGTTATTTTAAACCTAAAAAATGAGAATCTATCAGTTAGACGCCTTAGTTTTAAGACTAAAAGATATTTTGTTACCAAACATATTTCGTAATTTTTCATGTTGACATTTAAATGTATTATTGAAAAGCTTCGTAGCTCGTGAAATGATTTCTTCAATTTAAAATAAATCCGTTGGCTAATAAATCTCAGAAATGTGATAATATAAAGACGCCAGAGCTCCGCTTTCTAGAGTTTTTCTGAAGAAAGCCGATTCCCTTCATTATTGTTCAATATTTGAAACTCTGATTGAAATTGGCGATAGCAATGAATAGTAAAACTGTTTTAACTTTTAAAATAGTTATTTTACATAAGTACGTTCCATTAAATTTATAACTTTGTTTAAATAACGAAATACGCTTCCAAAATATTATGTAAACAGTATCGGTGAATGAGTTTTTCGACGATGTGAGCTTTTTGGGTTCCTCTATTTGTTTGTTTGTCTTCTCATGCTTACGCCATCCAGTGTCAATACAGTGAAAAAATGGTTGGCAAATAAGACTTTAAAAACCATTTTTCAGGCGAAAACTAAATATTCGCACTACTTGCTTGAAAAAACATTTCAATATCTGTGCGATTCATTTCGATATTGGTTGAGTCTAACTATAAAGTAAAACATTTGTATATTTTTATTTTTAAAAACTTTCAAAATTCGCACATTTTTCTAAAATTTCTAAGTTAGTGAACGTCTCTTTATATTTTCTGCATAATATTGTTTTGATACTATTAAAATTGTTTCAATAATTAATATTATAATTTAAGCGTTAACTTCTGAAAAATTATAATAAATAATTTTGTTAAAACGCTTGGCGAAACCGAAAAGAGTTTCCTAACACAATTGCACTGTCAAACAATCCGGAATGCCAGTCTATTGAAGTCTCCAGGGAAATAAAGTTGTATGAATTGAGATTGAACAATGAACGTCACCTAATTCTAAATGTATTATAATTGCCATACTGGCACCTGATTACTTGCAAATTTGTAGAGAGTTGATTGAAGGAAAGCTTAAAATTATCTTAAGTTTTTCGTTATTACCCATTTTATACTCACTTGTAAAGTGCGAACACCAGAGTAAAATATATATTCTAGGCGACATACAGTGAGAATTATTCTCTGTTATCTAGCCGGTTTTTCAAACCGATTAATAGTTTAAAAGGTTTTTTTTCTTTTCACGTTGCTAAGCACAACCTTAAATTTTTCTTTCTATTTAAAAACGTTAAAAAAAATTATCAATCAATGAATCTTTACATATAGAATTCGCATTTCATATTTGTCAATAAATCGGACATTTCAAATGTCAAATGCAAGCTTGTAGATTAATTTGATTAACGTTGAATAGCGAAAAGATCAGGTACCGGCAGGATACCCTCCGCGTATAATAAAAATAAATAAAAACATTATCTTTAAATTAAAATAATTTTAAAAAAATCTGGCAAAACAAAATATTGGTCTCAGAAAATTCTAGAAGCCTTGACAAGGCGATGACATGACTTTTTGCATACCAGCAATAATTTTGAAACAACCATAATAAAAACTGTTACACACAGTTGTTGGCAAGTCATTTGCGAAACTAATACAATAATATAACAAAACAGAGAAAACCGTAATAAAATTTTTAAAAACTAATAGCAAGAACAGAACGAGTATACATTTCTTCTAGGTTTCAATCAGTACAGAGCTCACCTAGTGAATTTTATTTATTTGGCATAGGTCAATACATTTCATCTATTTGGACGTATTCGACAATTTTGTTGTTTAATATTAACGGTGTGAGTGAGAAATTATTCCCATAAAATTGGCAATACCAGAGATATTTCTGAAATCCAAATATCACTATATTTCATTCACTGCAATATGGTTGTTTTTAATTCAACACAAAATGGAAATCACTTTATTATATTTTAACTTTTAATTGTAAAACGCAGTAATTTTAAAAGAAAACATTTGTTAGCTTTAGAGTAAAACATTTAGAACGGATAATTCACAGAATTAGAACAATTCATCAAATTGGTAAAACGGTGAAGGTTCTATTCAAGTTTTATTATTATTTCAGTTTCGTGGCAACAACTGGCCAGTAATGATATAATAACAAAACTTAAGTAGAACCTTGACAGAACTTGAAAATCAACATTTAAATTTGATGAATTGTTCAAATTCTGTGAAAGAACCCATCCTTAGTGTAATTATTGAGAAGTTCGCCGTAAGGGAAATATGACATTTATTTGTTCATTGATGATTTATTTTTTAACAATTTTTTTATGCCTTTACTACCACTGTTGGAGACTTAAATCCTTAAGCCAAGGCTGCCCAACTCCAGGCCCGCGGGCCACATTGTGGCCCGTGAACGAATTATAAGTGGCCCGCGTGAACTATTTTCAAAAAAACCACCAATTTGAAAAAGTGTCGCGCGCCCGCGGCAAAACAAACAATGCAGCTTGCGCGCGGTCACGTATTTAGCTATTCCGCTCGGAAAGTGACAGACCATAGATATCAGAAATCAGAACATATTATATGACAGACAGAGAGAGACTAAAAGAAGATGCTTATTACAGTTGTTTGAAAGCAGATTTCAGGACTTTGAAAGTACAAAACAAAATATTTTTTTTTTTTAATACTTTCACAATCAGTTTGACTGAAATAATTAGTTATCCTGCCAATATCCACTTGGAACTCACTGAAATGCAAAATCATTCTGCACTAAAAAACCTTTTTGCAGAAAAAATATTTTCAACGTCACAAAGTTCTTCGGAAGAATTTGGAGATTTCTGGATATTGGTGCCAAAAGAAGACTTTCCCGCTATAATTGACCTGGCCTTTCAATTTTTAAGTAGTTTTGGATCAACGTATGTTTGTGAAAAGTTTTTTTCTAATCTTAATTTTGTAAAAAATAAATACCGCACATCTCTAACTGAGCAACATATTTCTGAGTTGTTGCTACCGACAACATCTGAACTGACTCCTAACATAGGAGAATTATTAAAAAAAAAAAACAATGTCAGAAATCACATTGATTGTACCAATTACTTGGATTAAGATTTTTACTACATAAAATGTTGTTTCCTTATTTGCCAGTAGATGCTATTTATTTTATTATTTTGATAAACGGCAATAAAATTTCAATATGTTTACTTGTTTTTTTGTATAAAACAAGACTCTAAAAAGCTTAGGTAACAAAAATAGGAACCGTCAGTATTCAGCGGCTCGCTAATGATTTTTAATTCGTCAATTTCGCCCACCTGTTAAAAAGGTTGGGCAGCCTTGCCTTAAACTTTATAACAAAAATATATCCAATGATGCTGCAAATGTCCCGAATATATTTATCAGTAATTTGTTTTATGTATTAACCCCCATTGTGCGGCTAGCCATATTTGTATCCCAGTAAAATTTAGATTTTTAAAATGCATCTCGTTACTGTCCATGAAAATTCAAAAATAAAAAATTTCTTTTTGTCCATGTGTGTCTATTATTTTGAATTTTATTTTCAATATTAAATTAGTGTTTGAGATATTTACGAAATTTTAACCGTCTCATGGGAGTTACACCGTACTTGGTAGAAATGTGTCTTATTTTCGATGCTGTTTTGTCAGTGCTTAAAATCTTTTCCTTCAAGCTTAAAGGCTTTTAACCGCAGCCTAATAATATTTCTGGTTGCGGGAAGTAGGCTTTTTATATTTCCCCTAAATCACGTCACATAATTTGCTTTACATTCCCATCTACAACACCGATACGTCCCTATATCATTAACATAATATCACGTCGCACCTTCAGAGAATAATGACTGTTGAGATTGCTACGTAGCTACGAGATGCTACGTAGCTTCTAGTTCCTTGCCTCTACCGGCGCTACGGCTCTGTGCTACGGCGGTGTTGGCGAGAATTGGCGTAGTATGACGCAGGCCACACTGTATATATACTAAAAACTTCGCTGGTGGTCAAACTGTGCAGAGATTTATTTAGGTCTGTTTTATATGTCACAATGGAATTCTAAGGTTATTCATGCAGTCGAAAACATCGGGAGTCACTTACCGCAGGAACTGGAGGAGTCGACATTCTTCTAAGATATTTTATGTCAATTGTGCACTGCTTCCAGTTGTGTCCGCCATAAGGAAGTCACAACCTTTTCAATATTACCAAAAGTATATTTACCAGTATTAAAGAAAAGTATCTTGGAAGGACATGGCTGGTCTGATGGTTTACGATAGGTCAATGTAGCAGAAGAAATCTGACTACAAATATTGCAATTTTGTTTAGTACATTTTTTTTATTTTATTTTTTTATTTAATATATATAAAGTGGGTACAGGATATAATATGAGTACATAAAGAATATATTTACATTACAAAATATATTTATTTTCGCAATCTCACCAATGAAGAAACTGGTTCTTGTGCTTGGTGAGAGAGTTACACTAATTATAAGAAAAATAGAATCATTATGCTATAAGTAAGTATATATATGATAGGAACAATATATAAAGAGACAAAATCTAAATACAGTGGAGATGAGTATAGACTGATAATAAATTTCAATGAATATCAATAAAGGGAAAAACAGGCAATTATTTAGTTAATTATTTCTGAAAGAGTAACTTTAGTTTTAGTTTAAGTATGTTAATATCCTTTATTTCAATCGGAAGGTTGTTGAAATTTATTTATTTATTATTTATTTATTTATTGGATGATTTGTATAGCGCCGCTTTTGTGAGATATCACCTCAGGAAATACTTTATTCCTAAATATTTATAGTTATTGTGCATTTGTTTGGTATTACATTTTGGAATTTTGATATTGTATTGATATCTTTTAGATAAGTGGGTTTCAAATTTTTTGATTATATTATCTTTATAAATTTGGATAATTGCATTTTTCTTGAATATATCTTCTACTCGGGGCACCCCGAAATCTGTAAATAGCTGTAGAAATTAAGTATGTATTAAGTGTGTATCTGTAAAAATTAAGTGGAATAAAGTTTTTTATTTGTTTTATTATAATATACTGTAAATAGCGTTTCTGTTGGATACGTGGACGGTTTCTTGAGTATTACTTTGAGGATTAGCTTCTGGACCAATTTTATTCGGGTCAGAATCTTATTGTATGACCCCCCCATCCAATAATTCCGTATTGAATTAACGACTGGATTAGTGCGTAGTATACTGTTTTTAGGTTATTTCTTTTTAAAATATTTCTTAATCTTATGAATATGTATACACACTTTCTGATACGCTTGACCAATTCACATATATGTCTTTTCCACTTCATGTGTTGTTCTATTATCACTCCGAGATATTTAATTTCTGATACTGAGTTCAATATTGAACAGCATTGGATACATATGTTTTTATTACATTTGTTATTGTGAATAATTATTTGAGTGTTAGGGAGTGTTTGTAGTTTGTTAATTGAGAAATGTATATAGTATGTCTTGTTAGTGTTTAATGAGAGAAGATTTGTATCAAACCATTGTTTCAATGTGTTCATGCAATTATTTGCTTGTTTGTTTACTATATTCCAGTTAATATAAATATACATAACCAACAAATCTAAAAAAATACAAAAATTTTGATTACTTATCTAGAAAGGCGTCACCCTTTTTTGAAATACCTCTCACAGTGTTCGAAAACTAATTTCAGAACAATTATAAGCTGAGATATATGTAACATTGCACGTTATTTTTTAATTTTATATAATGTTCTTCAAAAGTACTATCCTGCAATTAAGCAGTTTCTCAACAGGATGTTCAATTAAAATTTTAAATAAGCAAACACAAAATAACTACTAATTATTTATAAAAGCATTATTATTATTGACACACATAATCTTAAATAAAACTAACCAAGCCACTCGGCATTGAATTACAACTATAGATTGAGATCATCTCCTCTTATAAAGTAACACTACTTAGGAGCCAAGTTTACAGCCTATATCTAAATATGTTTGGTAATTTTTGATTTTACTTAGTGATATTTTTAATATTTTGGGCACTTTATTCTCCAGGATTCGCTGTTTGTATTCTTTGTTATATTTTGGTTGAAGAATGCCATCATTTTTTGTGAATCTAGTGTTTTGTTCATCTTCCACTTTCCTCTTATATTCAGAGTCAGATATATGCTGAATCAACATTTTTGCCATAGTAAGGCCTGCACCGGCAAAATAATTCTGATGAAATAGTGAAGGGTTTCGTCTCAGTGAAAAAGTATGTAAATTAAAAATAGAATTTTAAAATGATTGTAGTCAATTTAAATTAGTTTATCTGTTTTTTTTATCTTTGATAACCGTATTTTTACTGTCTACAGTGCAAAAAATATTTCAAATTATTATGAACAGTAAATATTAGCCTGAAACACATATTCATATTGAAAAAGTCTTCCGACAAAAAAATGCCGCCGATGGGAAATAAGCCCGCAGCCTTCTGTTATAATTAATAATTCAATATGTTCTAGTATTTTGCTTCAATTTCTAGTCAAAATATTTCACCATAAAAAAGGGGTTTAAAATATAGTTTTTATCAACTGTAACCTTTTTGTTCTGAACTAATGGATCATTTTCCGTGGAAAGCAATCACTAAATATAAATTAAATGAAAACAAAACTAAAATATATAATAAACTGTACTAGAAATCTAAACTAGTGAAAATGGGAAACTAGTAAGAATTATAAATTACAAAAATTAAATGAAAAGTTAACACAGTTTATTACCATTTCATTTAGATTTGTTGAAATTGCATTATTTCTAGGCACTCTTATATTTTACATTCAAATTTTTATTTGATGCCTTAAACCTGAAACCTTTAAATCAATCAAAATGTTAATTAATATAAACCTTTAAATCAATCAAAATGTTAATTAATATTAACCATATTAATTTTAATTAATATAAACCATATTAATTTTCAAGCTAAGCCCGACAATGTATATTATGCTCGCTATACAAAGGTTGTGTATTATAAGCTTACCTCCTACTTTTTCACAGTAGTTTTTCATATAAAAGAAAACAGAAATGTAAAAAAAGTATTTATTTACATTCTAGGATTTGACATAAAAACGAATTTCAAAAAGCGCTGTAGCTAATGATGCAATAAAAGATTTACACTAAAATGCATCATAATCTTAATTATTTTTCTCGATTTAGGTATCGGCAGTGTAATTATTAACACAACGACAATGTCTTGTATTCGCTAGCAAGTAAACCAAAACAGACACAATAAATTGAAAGCCCCGACGAGGAAAAGTTTGAGAACACCACCCTACCCGGGCTGGTTCTATAAATAGCCCTAGCGTCCGGGCCGCAGCGCGCGAGTAGCTTGCACCGAGTCGTCCTCAGCGAGTCATGTCTATCGCGCAGTACGGCAGGGCGCGTAGCAACAGTTCGTATCGCGTAGCACGGATACTAACTTGTAGTAACTTGTCGCGGATTGTAGCAAGGAGGATTATTTTTAATAGTTATAATATTTCAATAAAAAATAAGGTTTTCACATTGATCCTTAAGGAGAAGATCTTTAAAGAAACCATTTTTAAATATAAGCAAATTAGGACGTCGAGGAATTGTAAGACATGCTAAAGAAGCTTGCAGACCGTTGTTCTTCTAACTTTAAATTAAAGACTAGATTATTGATGATCATGAACTTGACCTATCCTCTATGATTGAAAGTTATTTATTTATTAATCTTTTAAATCTGCAGTCATTTTATAATTCTTTTTCGTTGTGCCAAAAATACTACCATTTACATATTTCATCCTTCTAATTATAATATTTTTTAATTGAGAGAATTGCATTAAACAAAAACTACAACGGAATAACATAATAAGACGACAGATCATAAAATAAATTAATTTTATAGTCGGAAAACAAAAGAAATAACTCTATTTTATGGACTTTTTTTATTTAATATTATTCTAATTATTACATAGTCTGTTCAAACAAGAATTTTGTTTACAGTCTGTTGTACATTGATCCACTTTGAATATCATTAATTATAATTTATTAATCTGAATCATATTTAGCAACTCCGGGCATTGAATATTATTGCATATTTTTTTTCAATATTTTAATAACATGTTATTTTTAATAGAATATTTCAGGTGCTTAAATTTACATTTATTTAATAATTGTGTTAAATGCACTAAAGTCCCTGCATTTTGAAAATATGGGACTAAATTGATCTTTATGTTCCGGAAATGTGTAATAATTATTTTGAATTTTTGGGACGTACAAAACACAATGGACAAGTAAGAAAGGAAGCCTAAATGGTTTTGTCAAAAGGAGTGGATGAATGGATCGTTAAAATTGTAAGGCACGCAAATTGATGAAAAAAAATCAGAGATGTGTCGAGAAAACAAGTCAATAGTAAATATAACAGAATAGCATTTTTTAGTTTAATGTACGTAATGTTATCGAAGAAAGAAGTTCATAGTACTGCCCTTGAGGTGAAAAATAAAAATGGTTAGTCACTTTTACTTTTCAGGAATAAAAAATAGAAAGAATCAGAAATAATCCCACACGTCCTACTAATAATAACTAAATTATGATTAAAGCCACGGGGGTGTTATGAGTTTTGTCTTTATGACCCATTCAAGCACATAAAGCTGTATCGTTCATTTAATTTTATCCGCTGCATCCTTTTAAATTCGCAGAGAGACGTGATAACTCCGTGTATTTTTCAAATATTATTTTAAGACTTTTCCACTTTGTCAGCACGCAACGCAGAAAATTTAAAATTTCAACATAAAAACTTATCTCCAGTTATGATTATAATTATTGGCGTCATGGAATATTATGTTGAGTACTAAAGCGATGGAACAGTTAGCGTGGTGAGCTCATTTTTTCTACAAAACTATTTCGTAAATTAATTCAAAGTTGACGATGATTTCATGTATGTTCGACATATTATCATTAATGTCTGGTTTTTTCATGGACATTGAACAATTCATCAAATTACAAAGTTAAGATTAAAGTTCTGTGATAGTTCTATTCAAGTTCTGTTATTATTTCATCATGGGCCGGTTGTTTCACAGTACTTGCCTAATAACAGAAATAGGACGTTCACAGAACTTTACTAAACAATTTTTCAAATTGTGTCGAAACTATCCGTCCTAAAAAACTTCGCATTTACTCGACAGAAAAGCAAATGCACGAAATTCAGTTTACAGGGAAGTTGCTAAAAAATATTTAAATAAAAAAGTAGTTTTTTGTAATATAAAGTATTTAAAAAACACTGACATTGGCTGTGACGCTTGTCTGTTTGTAACTCCGGTTCAAAGAACTCCATAACTTTTTCTTTGAATATGAAAAGTGGAAGTGTTTTTTATACTACCTAACCTATCCTATAATATAATATTTTTAACAGAAATTTAATTCTTTTAATTGCCATTTAAATTGGAATTGATTTGTAGAGAATTCAAATAATCCGTGATTTGGCATCTTATCTTTTATTTTTCTCGTGGTACGAGGTGGCGTACTGGTACAGCATTATTACGCTTTCGCTGAGTAGCTGAAAGTTGCATCGGGGGAGATGCCGTAGCGAGAGAGCCATAGCTTGGGAGGCGTATCGGAGGACCCGTATCGAAGGAGCCGTATCGGGCGAGTCGTATCGGGCGAGCACAGTATGCTCATTCCGTCTACTTTCTACGATCAATCCTCCCATTCAGTTGATCCACCGTACAATTGATTCGATTCTTTGAGTCATAAAGAAATATTGAGCTGGTAAAGTGACTCCTGCTCTTAATAAAAATAAGTCGTGACCCATCGCTACAAGATATGCTTTGCCGACAATATTTTTTATGCTAGTTGACAACACATTATCATTATGCATTCTACTTTGTGTTTTTTGTAAAAATGCATTTATTTTTACCGTCGTGTTTGGGTACATAAACAATAACATAAAAAATATAACTACCTATCTATATAAGTATTATTTGGTATTTCGTTAAAAAAAATACCGTAATTGATTTTAAAATAAAACCTAATATCATGGTTGTTAAATAAATTTATAAACTTATTTGGTAACAAGGCAATACTCTAATCTCAGTACAGAAATGAATGCTCGTGTTTGAGTTTAAAGCATACCACTTTTGTTCAACCGTGGACGACATTCGTGCAAGGGAATTTATAACGTATATCGTGATGACATGGAGTTTTATAATCTTTCCCCAAACGTGTTTACTTCTGACTTGATGAATTACAAAAATTTATCACTCTGAAAATAAAATTAAAACTAAAATTAATGAAATAATTCACAAAATAACAACAATAGTATTTACTAAAAATTACACTCTGAAAATTTGTATTTTTGGGGTCGAAAATAATATTAAATTATTTTCGGAAGCAACATTAGATATTGTAATTTTTGTAGAATTTGTGAAGCCGAAACTATTTTTAAAACATTGGCGTCAGTATCATTGACTATCTAAAACATAATATATTGTGAAATCTCTTTATTAAATGTATATTTAAAAAAATTGTTTACAAATAACTAGACAATCGGCTGGAAATTCATTTAGAATGAACGCCATTAGTAAACATTATATGTCATTAGTGATTCAGATTTAGATCTGTCAAACAGTTATACGAAAGTTCATTAAATTTGTGTAATTTAGCAATCACGCAGGAATACAATTTTAAATCACACAGATGTATGTTACAAGTGCGGGGAATAAGAAAAAAGAAAAAAACTGCGGAAGAATCTGAAAATTCAAACATAGGTAAAGCAATTTTCATGCATCGTTTTGAGGCTAAAGTGTGATATATTTGAGAGAACATTTCGCTCGGGATAATTAGTACAAGCATAATTGACATTTATTTTTTGGGATGTTATGCCGTGTTACGCTACTTTCTTATTTAGCCAGCGTCTAAGAAAGCATTACAGCGTCCATCATCAGGGCAGTTGTGTAATTTACTATAAGCATAGTTTCCTGTGATCATTGCAAAAGAAAAATCGAGTGGTGGACTTCTTAGCTAACTCGAACAGCTTTCTCCTTTTTTCCTTTTGGGACGATATATAAATTTATATAAATACGTTCAATATATTATTTAAATTGCTTCCGAGATAATTTCTCTTGTATTTTTTCCTTTGACAAGCTGATAGGTTCTTATTATTCAGAATTTTATTTATATAAGCGAACCAGAAAATTAACTCTGTCCTTAACCTTTGAAGGCAAAAAAAGTATTTAATTTAATTTTACATTCTCTTTATTTTATAGTAACAGTCAAGCTGAGATAGCGCAACATCACCATTTATCTAGCCTTCCCACTTGCTTTATTTACTTTATTATAATAAGGTTGATAAAATTAATGAAATATTGGAAGGAAAAGTAAATTAAAAACCCTTATTAATGGGGTGAAATTCAGAAATATTAAAAGATATCCACTTTAAATGCACGTATAAAAATAATTGTAACAAACTTATTTAAAATGTAATGTTTTTTAAAGTTTCAATTTTAGAACTCCATTTAAATATGTTTAAAGGTTTTTATAATTTTTTTAACAAACAACATTAAATAAAATTTGATTTTACGCGTACAATTTTTAACTAGAAATTAGATTTCTGTCAATTTGTATTAATTTATTTCCAATCTCTGCAAAGGTATCAAAGAAAGGAGTAAGAATTAGCTAGAATTTTCACGCTGAGAATTAAAAACTAGTTTATTTTGAATCCATCTGTAAAGCATATCCCATAAAGTGAATGATATAGAATTTTGTCTCGATTGTGATCTCGGGTTTTAAGGTAAGGCGCTGTTGCAAAGTAAATTAAGTATTTAATTTTGCAATTGTCCCGGCGCTTGGAAGTGCTAACCGACAAGTACTCGCACTTGAAGAGTGTCGCTTGAGCTTAATTGGACAGGGCAAAGTTAAGCTCCCCGCTTTATGTGACTCTACGCGCTGTTTCATTGGAAGCGAAAGAAATGATGCGATTTAAATAATTTTATAAAAAAAGTATTACCAATCTACCAAGTTCCATTTTTTAAATAAATTTTATCAGGTAATCCACCGCCACCTTTATTAATTTAAGCCTTGCTGTAGAAACTGAATTGACAGTTAAAGAGACCTGTTTCCGGAATTTTTGAACAGGGATTAGCAGAGTTTAGTACTAAATCCTGCTAAACCCAGTGCAAAAAGTCGGAAAACTGGTATATTTAACTGTCATTTCAGTTTCTACAGCATGACCTGTTTTAATAAAGATGGCGGTGCGTAATCTGATTATTTAGTGCCTTTCTTTTCAGGATCACTTCAAATTTTATCGTTAATATTTTAACTACTACCAATTTACAAATTCAATTTTTTAATAATTTTAATCAGGTAATTCACCGCCACCTATATTAATTCAAGCCCTGCTGTAGAAACTGAATTAACAATTAAAGATGCCTTTTTATCGACTTTTTGCACTGGGTTTAACAGGATTTAGTAGTAAACTTTGCTAATCCCTGTGCAAAAAGTCCGAAAACAGGTGTCTTTAACAGTCAGTTCATTTTCTACAGCATGCCCTGTATTGATAAATACAGCGGTGCGCAATATGATTATTTAGTGATTTCTTTTCAGGATCACTCATTCAATTTGATAGTTAATTTTTCAAACACATCCAACTCTTTTGACTCTTTTTGTATCTTTTATAGAAATTTCGTTTTGAATTTTGTCTCATTAGATTATTTGTTAGATTGATAGATTGTTCGACCTTGTGTATGATTTATTGTTTGTAGGCAAAACAACAAATCCTCCACTTCCTTAACTTATTTGAATTACCTTTGGTAATTCTTATACTTGTTGCTTACGCTACGCTTCAGAAATCTCATGAATTTTGGTTAGTCCTCTCTATCATATTGGCCATGTACTCTTCAGACATATCGATCAGTCTCTGTTCCCTGTCTTACACCGCTAACCCTTATCGTGTGACTTGTTGCAGAGTGCCCCCCTGCGGCCGATGGCATGGAGCGCTTCGCGTGCCCCACGCCCGACCGCCAGGGACGCTACCGCTGCATAGACGACCACGTACTCTGCGACGGGTTCATCGACTGCCCGGCCGGCGAGGATGAGGATCGCCAGGCCTGCATGTTCTACAAAACCGTAAGTTCATTATTTCATTCTAAAAGGGCACGTTCTTATTTTCATCAGGCACTTTGCTTTTACCATGCAATCTCCACAATATTTCTACTTTCTACAAATCCGTAATTTGATGATTCTTTGTTCAAAGAGGGAACTTTCACTGATAGAACATGCGATCATTTTTTTCATTCCGTAAATTAATGAATCTCTTTACAAAAAGCTAAATTAGTTTATTTTCATTTAGGTACTAAGATAGCCTGCACACTGCAGCCTGGTCAATTTGCTCTACCTTGGGCTTAGAATCTACAAATGGCGACGTTATCTCTACTACACCTTCCATCAATCGTCCACTAGATTTTTTTTTTGGTAATCTTGTGTTTTTCGATCCTTATTCTGAAGTATGTAATTCTATGCACCGTCCATCATCTCATTCATAGAAGATCTGTGTTTCTCTTTTACAACCAAAGGAACTCAATCCAGTGATATTGAATTTGTACAGGTTCAGCATTGGAGATAATTGCGCTTAGATCTGCTACCTTTTGCTCCTCATTACAGGCATTCTACCAAACAAAGGATAACTTTCGTGGTTGTTTTTGTGATTACCAATTTTCGTCACCAACTTAAACGAGTCATTTTCAAAATCAAATTACAATGCATTAGTAGTTTTGACAAAATTTAATTGTACGATAGAAAAATCTGTGTTATTTTGGTAGAGCTTTATTACAGCATCTTTATTTAATTAACATGACCTGAATAGATATACAAGCGCATACAAGGTCAACCTTATCCCATCACACCATTTACTTAATTAAATTTTCTAATTTCCCAATTAGTTTTGATGATTATGTTGATAAATTTTACCAAAATTGAACTTTTCCTTTCCACGCTTTTTTCTTTGATAAGCATCTCCTAATAAAAAATAACTGGTTCTTTTAAGGTGTTTCTTTCATAACTAAGATACCGTCTCAATTATTATTGTTTTTCTTACGAGCTCTTTTTAATCCACCTACAAGCTTCGAGCTGCTAATAAATATGCCATAATTGATTAAAAAGTTAATTTATTGAGAAGCAGGATTTTGGTAGTTATTTCATATTATTGGCGCCTTGGAAAGCTTATAAATAAAATAATTTATTTACCTACTACCGAAAAATATCCCTAATATTTCTCTTTTTTGTAAGTAATATTCCCAAAACATCTTTTTAAAGGAAAACCCACTTATTCAAAAAATCTTCTTGAGTGGGATGTATCGTAAGCCATGTACTGTTAATTTAAGTTTCCGTCGTGGTTTTTTAGCCTCATTGTTGAAAATTTGTCGTGGCAGAAAATCCGTTCAAAATGCGAAATCGTGGGTGAAAATTGTAATAAGATCTGTTGAACCGTTACTCAAGTCGGGGCTTTACACGTTATGGGAGGGTGAGCAAATCCTGATTTATTTATCCGCAAAACGAAACATAAATAATACATGGAAAAATATTCTGACGCTTACATCTTACGTCTTCCGAATCGTGTCACCTTTTTTTTGATTTTGCAAGATTTTCCAATACCGACGCGAGACGCTCTCTTGGCAAATATACATAAATCTACACTCTGCATCTGTGTCGAATAAGGAGAAAGTAAGCGAAGAATTATTCTTTGGATTCTATTATAATCAAATCTCAATGAAGTGAAATAAAACAATAACTTTGTTTGTAACCACAATTTATTTTTTTATATTTTTTTAATACAAACATCTTCAGGGTATAAAATTAAACTGGATTAAGTTATTGTTTTATTTCAATTAATATGCCAAACCACAAAGTGACTGCTTTCTACCAAAAATTAATAAAAATTTAAAATGAATAAAAAATAAATAAAAAATCTCAATGAAGTTTTAAAAATTATCGAAAACTGAATAATTTTCTTTTGGTAATAAATATACGATATTATCAAAATAAAGTTTTGTAATACCTGCTTTGCTTGTTCTAGTGATAGATAGAGTGTGTCCCAAGAGAAGGACCACCATGCAGAAACGACTAAAGCTATGTTAAATTAACTGACCTTACTACTTCTCAACACTTCTCGTACCCCTCTCCACTTACTCAACCATCAGCCTTCTATCATTTCCTCAAATGCAGAGCAAGATATTAGAAGAACGAGATGTGTATCACATACTGTGTGGAATTGTTTTGCCCAGTGTCGCCGGTTTTGTTCACCAATACTACTCTGCACACCTTCGCTTACACTAAGGTATCCTCACTAATACATAGAACAGATTTCTGTGCGTACACGTCCCGATAGTATTCAAAGTACCCTAATTAGGTAGTACTCCGCCTACGGTCCGGCGGCCAACATAGCATATCTCGTTCTTCTAATATCTTTGCTCAAATGACAGAATCGCCGTTAATTCCCTGGCTCCAAGCGGTTTAACAAACTATTTTCGCCCTCATAGCTTCTCTCCTTTCATGAGATTGTTTATTTTGTACAATAAAATAGAATAAAAACCTTTATCCCAAAAGTGAGCATTTTACCCTTTTCAGTTTACGGGCCGTATTATTCATGTGAAAATCGAATTTCAGATACGTATTTACACATCCTAATGTATGCGTAAGTGTGAGATATTATACATTATTCAAAATATCGATATTTCCTGCTTTTTAGAATAAATAATGACAATTCCTATCCAAATATAAATGTTCTTTTACGTGTCAAGCTCTGTGACAGAAACACGCGAAGGATTGGTCAGAATAAATTAATGTTGGATTGAAAAGACCATCCTTTTGCTTGAAATAATTTGGTTATTCTTGGTAAATGTCAAATGAAAATGATTTTTTTTTTAAATGCTTAATGAAGTGGTCATTGTAATGCTAGTGATTTTTTTCCATATTTAAGGCGATGCACTACGTCGTGTAATATTTTAAATTGAGCCGCCATCAATAACACCCCTTACGTAGATGGTGTTAAGGTTTAAATTCCCGCTTAACACCATCCGCCTGTTTTGATTTATGCAAGAAAAAAAGTACCTTTTATTTTATTTTGTGGATGTTCAGGCATAAATATTTTTTTTTTTCGATCATTTTATAAATAACTTAATTTGCCATATTATACAATAAAATCATAACCAAAAATGGGTTCGTAAGTAGGAGATTTTGAACTTTAATGCAGTTTTCATTGGCCTTTACATTATTTTTTTCTGGGCTTATAAAAAGACTTATCTAAAGAATACTCGATTATTTCAAAGGCCAAGATGTATTCTACTCGCAGAATTTCATTAAAGGATCTGAAACATTTCTAGGCGACCAAATTTTCAAACCAAAAACACATGATTTTGCATTACTACGTATGGCATCGCCTTAAAGGGTATGTGTATTAATCATTGAAACAGAGCCAGCATCAACGTTACTGTTTCATTATTTTTGAAGAGACATTATATTTTCAAGTTTTTTGTTGGTTTAAATCGTTCCTATTATAATAAACTGTACCTATCATCATTTTGCTATCTACATATATTTCAATTATATTTTTAGGTTATTTTTTTAATAATAAGACAAGGTTTTTTATGCATAGCACAAAGGATAATAAATTATTATAAGCAATAATTAGTCGCCTGTAATATCAATACAAATTAAAAATATCTGCGGAGTAAAAATACATGTGATGGGAATTGAACCCGCGCTTTCTGATGTCCGGTCAGACGCTCTGGAACACTGAGCCACGTCGACTTATTTCCAACACGCCAAATAATTGAATATGCACTAGTATTTCAATCAACAATTACAGCTAATTTTATATATTTATATTTTTTAAATATTTTTACTCGGGAGATATTTTAAATTTGATTTGATATTACAGGTGACTAATTATTGCTTATAATAATTAATTATAATTGTAGGGTTGA
Organism: Hesperophylax consimilis; assembly: GCF_061612785.1. NCBI lineage: Eukaryota > Metazoa > Arthropoda > Insecta > Trichoptera > Limnephilidae > Hesperophylax > Hesperophylax consimilis. The sequence continues at coordinate 30,201,261 of NC_142846.1, forward strand.
TTTTGCCTAGGTTTTAGATTGCTAGGTGTAATTTTATACCTCTCGTATTTATATTATACATTTAAGAAGGTGGATATTTTTTCACTATCACCCTTATGAGATACCATTTTCTCGGATACATTACTTAGATAACAGTAAGCTCCTGCGCTGTTTCGTTTGGTATTAAACACAAATTTATGTTCCTATCAGCTTCACATCCATTTTCTATAAGGTTTTTCAAAATGTCTTTATGTTCTTCAATTCCTTCCGCCTCATATCCATATACTAATTAGTCTTATTACACTTCTTTAATATTCACATGAAACGTTAAAAAACACGATAGCGACTTCCGTGTAGGATACATTTTTAATAATCGTTTTAAAAAACAAAATTTAATAAAATTGATTCACGCAGCGTTGTATCACTTTTGGCCATGAAAATCTCAAGTCATGCTTTTTTCTATTTCATTTTTCACAATTTTACAAAGCCAGAAAAACCACTAACTCAAAAAACAATCGCGGACAATTCAGACTTGACTTCCGGGGTAATTATAAATATTTTGAATCGCTTGCAAAGCTTTTGGACTTTGCAGAATTAACCATTTATAAAAAATTTCTAAATTACGAGGCGAACTTACTTTTACTGAGCTTTCGTAAGCTTTCATGGCTGAATCCCGGAACGACCTTTGTAATCCAACCGTAACCAAAACGCAGCCATACCCGCTAAAGCCAGTCGAACCTTTTTAAACCTGAGCTTTACCTTGATGAAATTGAATCAAATATCGCGTAAGCAAATCTATCCAAACTTTTTCGCTTTATACATTATAATAATAATACAGGATATCCGGAGATGAAGTGCGCTAACTTCGGGAAGTGATTGCACATGATAGTACAAGTAAAAAATAAATAACTTTTTTCGAAATTCCAACGATTTAAGGTAGTACATAGGTTAAAAAGTTGAATTGTTTGTATCTGAAAATAAATATCTTTCTATGGAAAAATATAAAATATTTGTATGGGAAAGAGAGTTGGAATTCCGAAAAAGTTATTGATCTTTTTTACTTCCACCATCATGTAGAATCACCTCCAGAAGTTTTCCACTTTATCACCGGACACCCTATATAATATTATACTATAACATCATTGATATTATTGTTCAAGTTTTCAAAATTCCATTGTAAAATTGAAGAACCTACGTCGATGCCTACTGTGCTTTTGTTGGATCCCAAGATGTTAAAAGTGTGGAGAGTTTTATACATTTAATGCTCAGACCAAATGCACTATACTTGTCTCATGTATGGTATTCACCTATCTAAAACATTATGTCCCAACATATTAATATTACTGCGTGTTTCTTCCGTTTAACTAAATAAAATAATTATTTCTTCTTCAACTATCGCAAATTCACTTTATGGGGTCATTATACTATAGTGAAAATCAATAAGTTTACGTACACCACTCTTTAATGAAAATAATCGATGTTTCGAAGCCAATCGTTTCTTCGTTACGATAAAACTTACGATGAAAATTAACAAATTCTGTTGTGTTAATTTATAAAGGTTTTTGGTATGTACGAGAAACACAAATGTGTAAATTAATAAATTTTTTTGATATATTCATAAAAACAATAATTAGGTATTATAAGAATTTTATTTATATTACTAACTGTAACCCAAAACGCGTTGCTGTAGCTCAGTCTGTCTGTGCAGATAGAGAAACAATAGCGCGTGTTTGTTTTCCATCCAACAGATGGCGCTGTTTACAAAAAACACGTTTTTCCTGTCACAGCTGACATACATATAATACAGGTATATAAAAAATACGCGCATTCGAGTGTAACGTCACGTCGTGTCAAAATTTCAAAGAAATCGGTAAAGAACTTTTGGATATTTAATATTTTGAACAAGTGAAGATTTAACGTTTTATTTATATCGAAGAAACTGTTTTTTTTTAATAATAACTAATTAATCACCGCTCATTACAATATATTTTTTTGTATTGAGGTACTTGTTTGTGTTTTCTTGTTTATCTTTTCTTATATTTGTTAATTTTCATTATTTGACGAAGAAACCAAGGGATATTTTGATTATTCCGCGTGCTATAAATGTTGCCTAAATGTTTCCTCAGTGGAATTGCACCTTGTTAATTTTCATTATTTTGACGAAGAAACCAATAGATATTTCGATTATTCCGCGTGCTACAAATGTTGCCTAAATGTTTTCTCACTGGAATTGCGCCTTCAATCCAAGTGTTTCGTAACATTCTCTTATACACTTCTTTTTTCGTCCATCCATTATATTCGAAGATACGTAATCACGTGATCACACCTTTCTAGACGGATGTCCACGATTCCTTTTTTATCGACATTTTCACTCTAATAATATCCTCTCCATACACTCCATTCTCAGTTTATTTGCTGTATTCCTTATTTATAACGCTTGTGTTCAAATATGGCCTTATTGGTTCTCTGCAATCTTCACGGTCACTGTCATACCCGGTTTTATTTCATATAGAATGATTTCGATAAATTCGATAGCATTCGAAACATCTCCACTGTTTGTTCTAACTTTCGAAATGTACGTTATGTTAATAACTTTGTAATTATAATAAACATAACTGGAAAATTTGAACAGAACAGTTTTTTTGTGAAAAATCACCTAAAAAGGGCTGTCAAAATAATATAGCTTCCTAGGTTCATCTAATTATGTACAAACAGATACCGAAAACATACTTATACTTACCTAGAGAGTCACAAAAGATAATCACAGTTTTATTTTTACTTACTTGTTCCATTTTTAAATAGCATTTACCTATATGATACAATTTTCCTACTTCATGTGACATTTACCTATATGATACAATTTCCCTACATAATGTCGCATTAACCTATATGATACAATTTCCCTACATAATTTCCCATTTACCTATATAGTACAATTTCCCTACATAATGTTCCATTTATCTACATACTCGTAATGTTCCATTTACCTACATATTGTCCGATTTACCTTTATAATACAATTTCTCTGCATAATGTTCCATCTACCTATATGATACAATTTCCCGCATAATGTCCCATTTACCTGTATGATACAACTTCCTAACTATATGACAATTACTCAATTTCCCTACACAGTGTCACATTTTCCTATATGATCCAATGTTCCATCTACCTATATGATACAATTTCCTACATAATGTCCCATTAACCTATATGATTAAATTTCCCTACGTAAGTTTTATTTGGATGCTTTAAAGTAATAACTAGAAATTAGTAATTAAAATGTAAATAATCAAAGAAAAAATAAAAGAGGCGACGTGGTGTAATGGCGAACATGATCGCCTGGCAAACGATAGATCTTGGTTTAAGTGGCATATCCTGGGTGCACCTAAAATCTGTTCGTTTTCCTATTTCACCATCTGAAAGTATATAGTTTTTATACAATGTGAGTGTGATTTTATTCAACGTGTGTTTTGTTTTACTTCCAGACCAAAGCCCATCTGGACGTGTTAGCAGATGCCTTGCTGCGATGGGCGCGAGGTCGCTAATCGCCAGAACCCTCCATCAACCTACCCACCAATTAACCAAACAACCAACTATATAATTATTGCATTTCTCTACAAGTTAAAATACTCCACAGGGGTAAACCTTCGTTTTTTTTTATACAACAACTTCAATTATAACCGTAATGTGTAATATTTAATACATTATTTTTAATATTTTCATTACTAATAACTACTACTTGGTTTTGTATAACTCGGTTAAATACACATAAACTTTAAATATAATTAGAATCATTTACTTAAGAATGTTTGGATTTATGTAAATTTTTAATTACGAGAGCAAAAATATTTATTTAATTTTTACTTTTTCTTCCGATATTATTATGATTCAACATTATAATTGCTTAAACTTGTAAAATATTCACTTTCATATAATAATTCCGTCTAAAGATAATAACACTTCTTGAGAAAAAGTATATATTTTTATATTTCATTTTCAGATATAATTTTGATACAACATTTTGGTTTCTGATATATTTGTACTTTCTATAGATCATCCGTGTAACCTCAGATCCGTTGTACTGTTCTGTTCTGTTGATCTCTGTCATATCTGTTATGGTGTTTAGATAGGTATTTAATATAAACAATTCACTACTAGTATTAATATCCGTACTGCAGAACAATATTGGAGCTTCTCCCCTTGTTCACCTCCAGCGTATTATTTCAATACAACAACAGTGGACGCAGAAAGACTGAAAGATATGATTTCCTTAGCTAGAAACGCAGTGAACGTGGGGGATTTCCTTGGATCTATTTCCACTAAAAGTATCGTTCTCGGGTCAAGTCCACGTAAGGTCTCGAACTCAGGTCCACCAGGAAGTTCACTAGGTGTCGGAGATCTAAGTCCAAGTGAGGTCTTGATCTCAGGTCCACCAGGAAGTTCACTAGGCGTCGGAGATTTAGGTCCAAGTGAGGTCTCGAACTCAAGTCCACCAGGAAGTCACAAGGTCTCGGGTATCTAGATCCAAATGAGGTTTCAAACGCAGGTCCACCAGGAGGTCCACTAGGTCTCGGGGATCTAAGTCCACGTGAGGTCTCAAACCGAGGTCCACCAGGAGGTGAACAAGGTTTTGGGGATCTAGGTCTACGTGAGATCTTGAACACAGGTCCACAATGAGGTCTACTAGGTCTCGGGCAACTAGGCCAATGAGAAGGTCTGGGATTATTTACAGTCTGGGACCTTCGGCTATGTTCTTTACTCTTACGGACACTGAATTATTTTTGAAGAACTGATCGTATATTTTTTAGAAGTTCAAATGAAACGAATCAAAGTATTCCTTCGCTTTTCGTGAGACAGTTTGCGTCAACGATTCCTCGGCCTAAACGCGAGCAAATATACTTTTGAAGTTCATTTGAAACGAATCAAACAATTCCTTCGCTTTCCGTGAGACAGTTTGCGTCAACTACTCCTCGGCCTAAGCGCGAGCAAATATATTTTTCAAAAACATATCGCTTTATGAGAAGAGTCGGATGAATATTGGAGAAATGAAAGTAATATAATGTAGAGTCTTAAGCGTGTACGCAGTAAGCTGTGAGCTGTAAGCTGTAAGCTGTAAGCTAGCATTTGTAATCTTTCTATAGTAACGTCTTAACCATGAACTTCGACTTGGGAGCGTGGAATAATCGCCGTTTCTTTTCTACCACTCTATTTTTATATTTCTCGACTGAGAATATCCCATTTTGGAGAGCATATTACATTTTCTACACTTTACTTTCGTACGAAACTATAAATATTCATTTTTCTCTCAGCCAAAGTGAAGTTAAGTATAATAAATGATATTTATGTAATAAATTGGATCTTTGAACCAGATCGGTAAATGACGATAGAAATATACAAACTCTCTCAGGATTGTGGCAGCTATGTTCAACACTTTATATTAATATTATAACTCTAACGTGTTTAAATAGGTTATAATAAGGTTATAGATTTGTAGACTAAAAGGAGGAGCAAGTAAAGGAAGAAAGCCCAGTGTGGGTTTTCAGTAAATACCTCAGGTGTACGAAAATAAACAAACGTTCATTCCAGTTGTGTTTGTAGGTACATCTTGTTTGTCTATGATATATCGTTATATCTGTATTGCTTAGAGTTAACTTTACTAAGTTGCTTAAGTAACTTTCTGATTCACTCATTATTTCCATCACACAAAAATCTTTGTTAAAATAAAATCATTATATAAATAAAATATTAAGAACACGAGTGTGAGTTAAATAGAGAATTACCTTTTGCTGTTCCATTCCACTGTGTACCATGTATTCTAATAATGTCTGTTTGTAGGCATTAAAACTGTACGGAAAGCATCATAACAGCTTGTTTACATATTACAACGGCTGTTGTGGTACGACAATATTTATACATGTTTTTTATTATATTCTCAATAAGTAAGCTCGACAAAATATTATGAATAACTATGATATAATACACAAGCTGTAAAATGTTAACAAGTATATCATTACAATTATATAATTGTTTTACTGACTGCAAGTTGTGTAACTCCAATGAAAAATTGAGTAATTTTTTAAAATTTAGAACTAATTTCAGAGCCTATTTAAATACAAAAGGTAGCCAACGCGTAGAGATGTATAACTACGGAAACAACCGCATCGGATATCTGGTAATTAGATTGCCGAACTCCCGCGCGGAAATCTTTATTGGAATTTTCCAAGTCTGTTATCTAAATTTGGGAATTTTCAATTCAGTTATCTCGTTTCGGAAATGTGTAATTCATCGCCATATTCATCGGGCGGAAATTGCCCGGAATCATCAATTTGCCTATCACAAAGGGCGCAGATGTTGGATGGAGTTAGTCGGTAAAACGAGACATCGCTCAATTCGCCTAGATTTACAAATATCCTAGACTGTATAAAATAAGTATACAAACTTAACAATTTCAGTATTCTAAATCGGTTCAAACTGTATACATTTGTACTAATCGAAGTACATAACGGTGGTTAGTATTTGCCATTTTTTTTATTTGTGTCAGTAAACAACCATAGCAAGTGGAAAATTCTCGGCCGCAATAACACGTCGGAACGACATAAACCAACGAGAATCGCATGCAACTCACTGACCTTTACCGTTGCACTCGTATCCCATAAAAGTGACAATAAAAACATAGTAAAGCCCAATTTACTTGTCACATGGATGAAGTACTTCTTCAGCGAACGTTATTCCTTGAAAGCCTTCGTAATTATAATTATTAATCGTTAATTTCACGAACTTTGTGCATTTAGGCGGAGAGTGACCAATTCAACCGGTCTCAATACACTCACCATTCATTCGGGCTAACTAACTCCAGGAACATTCGGAACTCCTAACACGTCCCACCGCGTGGGAAAAAAACATCACAACTGTAACTAAATCTTATTATTTTAATGAAGGTCACCCATCAGACAGACAAAATCATTTATGACATCTGTCGGGTAATTGAATTTGTGCGCATCGATGTTTATATAAATTGTTCAGGAACTTGATCGAATTTATAGAGTATTTTTACGCCGTGTGACTGACTTCATACCATTGTTGAAATGTTTTATTCTACAGACTTTTATAATAATTTATACAGCTTATTATATATATTTTTTAAATAGTGTATACAGTTTTTCAACATCCCTTTAAACTACTTTTAGAAAGTGATTCTGGTTGTCCGTGGTGATAGTCTGAAATTAATAAATTATACTAAGGTTGTTCGAGATCGTATTAAATTTCCAGTGCTCTAGTTAAATGCGATAAAGACGTTTGTTTTGGAATAATCTGCAAAGCAAAGTCATTATTTGAGTAAAGAAAATAAAATGTTTCTCCTTACGTAATTGATAGAAGTATATTTAAAATTATTATAATAAGATTAATATTTACTATCAAGATTATGCACTTTATTGTAGAGTTTTGCACCTAGTCATTTAATAAATAGAAATCACAAGTTGTATTTTTGGCTTCAAATTTTATGGGGAAAAAATTATTAAAAATAGTAAAGAAAAAAAAATCGTCTATAGAGTGTGAGCATAGAAAAGACGAATGATTTATTATCTACTCGGATATTGAAACAAATATTGAACCACCTTTTTAATGCAGATGAAAGTTAAACAAATGCTCAGTTGGATTTTAATAAGTTTAGTAAATTAGATTTAGATTTAGAATAAATGTCTATTTATTAATTAATTAAACAAAGTTAATCTACAAATATTTGTGTATTTTGTGTAATTTTATGTCGAATCAAAGTAGATATTTTCGTACAAGTATAACATTTCACTTAAAGGAGAAACATTCTTTACAAATAATGGCGTCAAACGAGAAGAGATAACAAGGGATGGAAGGAGAAATGATTGAAAAGATAAAAGATTAAAATAAAATGGATTGATAGAAGTTTCGCCTGGAGGCTATCAGGAGGCTGGACTGTGTGATGTCTTCGGTTATTCAATTATTTTTGAATCATTATTATTTTGTTTTCTAACAAAAAATTGAACAATAATTTTTGTTTTCCACTGTCAGCTCATTTTTTCCTTCTCAGCTATTTTATTGGCAGAACTTTCTATTGAACGTCTAAAGTAATATCTCACTAGGTTTCATGCAAGAAAGCTTAAATCCGGTGTTTATTTGCCAATCTCGTATCTGATCAGGTATCAACAATGATCAATATCAGACACATTCTGAATGACGTATTCAGCGACTTGAATAGTTGTTTCGCCTTCCCACTTGACAAAATCCCGCCTGGAGACCCCCGGGTGATGACGTCACGGGTATTTTAAAAGAGCCATGACGTCATCCTGAGCCACCGACCGTCCCCACCCGTGATTTTGCGCAAATACTTAATATTTGTTTATCCCAGCGGAACACCTTGAAAAAATACCGCGGTATCGACTTCTATTCAACTCCAGCTTCAAGAGTATTCAAATTTGTAATTATGTTTCGTTTAAATAATTGCCGAAGGTTTTACATTGTTCAATGATTTGCCTCGTGGGGATTCGTTCTATCGATTAGGATGAAAAGGTACAGAATATCTTTTGGAGATTTTGATTGGAGATCTAATTATTAGATTTAATGCGTTCGTTGATTTGGCATAATAAAACCTGCCAGGTCAATCAATATCAACAACATCGTGTCTCCAAACGATAGTTTGAATGTTCGTTTTTAACAAGAGTACTGGAAGATTTTTGCGAAAATTAACAAACTTCTGTGGATGAGAAAAATATCAGATATCTATTTTAGTCAATAACTTCACTAATTAAAATCTATTAATGTACCTACAAAGAAAAACAATTTGCAATTTTGATTAAATATTTAATCCTATTTCATTATTCACTTTTCAAAAGACATAATATTATTCCTTAATTCTGGAGTAAAATATAACGGTGATAACCTATTTTTTTTGCGATACTAATAAAATATGTCATTTTACTTTTCTTGGCCGTATCAGTAATATCAAATAGAATCTAAAATAATAATTTTAAGCATTTGATATGTATCAAAACGGGCTCGAAATTAGGTTTATACCTTCATTTTAGTTAGTATTGTTAACTTTTTAACTACCTTAATAATCACTTTACAACTTACAAATCTTACGATTTGTTTAATTTGTTTACACACGAGAACTATTTTCCTGAATACCGTCTCATCCAATTAAAATTTTACAGCTTGTGTATTATTTTTTTAATCTTTGTCGATACATATATCATTGAAATTTGCTATCAGGTTCTTGGTATTTTATTTGTTTGCAGGATTGTAAATAAATCAACTTTAAATAGAAGTATTTATTTATTTATAAAAATAAATATTTATTTACCACGCAAACTTATGGAAATGATGAGAGCACCAAATGTTTAGTTTTAAAAAGTATGTATATTTTAATAGTAATCTTTATGTATTATTGTTAATGTTTTGCACTGATATGCACCGACACCAATTTATATAAATATATAATATACCCTTAATAATAATAAATGTTGGCAGTTATATCCTTGTTGGTTAATTTCTGCATTTTTAGAATTTGTCAAGTTTTGTTATTCTAGTCATGATAATATTTTTATCAGGAGAATGACTTAGGCATGAATCAGACATTAACATACATTTTAAAACCATTGATTCAAAACTAAAAATTCATGAAAGTAATTGAATTCTTTTGATAAAAAGATACTAAATGATTGATTGATACTAAAAATTGATTTGCTTTTAATGTGAATCGATTGCCTGTCGCTAAAGAAGTTTAAAGAGTCACTTCGTATGTTTTAACTTCAGCATTTCATACTATAACAACTTTTTAATGATATGAAGAATTGATTTGACTTTTTTTCTGATTGGCTGTCGAAAGTTAAACTATACTACTTCATAAAAATAACAATATTTACTGTTTATTTGATTGTTAAACTTCATTTATTTACGCATTGTCAGCAAGTACCTGTAAATAAAGTGTATTTATAAGTTATGAAGCACTTAATGCCTGTTTATACGCACTGCAATTAATTGTGATACTAACCTAAAGTAATTTAAAATACTGTTAATATTTAATGTACGTTGAAAAATATGTTCGTTTATAACAGCTCATAAAAAATGAACCGGGTTTTCTTTGTTTTGATGGATTTTAAATCAAAAAAGTATTGGTTGAATTACATTGTGCTTTTAAAACGTGATTATCTGTTTATCTGAACAAAAAATTGTGAATTTTATTCAGGTTTTTAGAAATTCAAACCATCTTGTCAAACGTTCACATTTTACTACTATTTCAATAGCTGTGGGGTTTTTCTATTTTGGAGGAGTCAATTTGTTGTAAAAGTGTTGGTTATATTAGAATTGATTGGCAGCTTATCAAACAAGTGAATAATTTTCCATCCCATTTTGTGTCGTGGGGTGAAACAACATTTTTTCGTAGCATTTATTTTACTCCCATTAAAAAAGATAAAACACTAAGTTAATTGTAACCAACCGAATGAATTTTAACACCAGGTGGATTGTAACCAACAGAATAATTTTTAGCACCAAGTGGATTGTAACCAACCGAATGAATTTTAAAACCAGGTGGATTGTAACCAACTGAATGAATTTAAGCATCAGGTGGATTGTAACCAACTGAATGAATTTAAACACTAGGTGAATTGTAACCAACCGAATGAATTTTAATACCAGGTGGATTGTAACCAACTGAATGAATTTAAACACCAGGTGGATTGTAACCAACCAAATGAATTTAAACACCAGGTGGATTGTAACCAACCAAATGAATTTAACTTTTCTTAATTCAGAAAACAGTATTTTCATTATTTTATTTTTTAGCTAACTAAGCAATTTTCTAATTTCAATAACTGCTCTTTTGATTGCATATTAATGTAGAATCAACTTTCAAATATATTTTTCTGTCTTAATTGTGGTTCAATTAGTATGCATAAAATGCAGTAATTAAACAAATCGCAATGTTTTTAAATATCTTTTTTTACAAAGCATAAACGAATACATTTTTCAAAAAATTGTACTGGAAAAATCCTGCCACAAAACTGTATCACGAAACACATTAATTTGTATCAGTTTTAATTGTTATTCAAAAGATGATCAATGCTAATTAATTGAGGTCGTCAAGATGATTACATAATTTCCTTCAAGTTTTTGACCAAATACGCAATCACCATGATACAATGCATAATCGAAAAACCTACAACAAACAAAGCTCACTTTACTTAGCTTGCGTTCGTACGCATAAAATAATATGCAAAGATACTAATCAAAGATGTACATGACTAAAATACATGTTCGTACAAACTTTGTTTTGAACATTTTACTAACTGTTTACTAATATGTTTATTCCATTCGAGGAAAAGTAGAATCATTTTTGTGTTTAGCATGAAAGAGAATATATTAAGAGAAGAACGTTACAACGGCATCATAAGGAGAACGTTACAACGGCGTCATAAGGAGAATGTTACAACGGCGTCATAAAGAGAACGTTACATCGGCGTCAATGTTTGAAATCGAAACAGAATGTCTTCTTACTGTCGCTGCACATTTCACGACTCAGTTATTATGTTTATTTAACGAAGCTAATTTGATTCTAGACCTTGACTGTCCCTGATTAGTGATGCATATGGTTTTAGTAACAGTTTTGATGCAGGGTATGATCCTTAAATTATAAAGAAATGTATTTATTTATTGAATATATTCCATAAAAGAAAATTATAAGTACACAAATTTAAGCCGGATAATGTGAACATCGTTATTTGTTTAGAACCGAAGTGAATGTTGACGCTTTAATTGTAAGTATTAGTGAGCATTGTTTGCTAGGAAGCGAAATACGAGAAACTGAATTACATTCAGAATGTGTTGCGATGTTTCATTAATAATTAAAGTGTACGTGATACAGTGTTTGTTTAATTTAGGTATTCTATTATTGATAGTATATAATATAACTTAATGTCACTGTACCTAAGAGCCGGGGGATCGGTCTATCCAGTAGAGAATCTTACACTCGAACAAATTCACTGGGATAAGGAATGTTAGCAATAAATACATTTGTCGACAATGTTGTCTTATGTTGTAAAAGCAATCATTGATTTAAACCCATCGGTTATTTCACGTGTTAGTTGTCGTTTTTTTAATTATTTCAATGTACCAAAAAATAAACCTTTTCTTATTTAAAAAAAACGCAAAGAAAGGTTCAATTAACTCGATAATTTATACTAATTATTGTGGTGAGATTTTGTAGAACTTTATTCAAAAAATTAAAATTAATACGATTTGGAATTGGTTCGGGTTTGTCTGAAATATTTACATTCGATATGACTTGTCCACCGCCATGCCTAAATGAAATAGTATTTTATTTGCGATAAAAATGAAAAATCGATATTTTTCGATTGAGAAGTTTCATACTGAATCGTCTGTCCTAAGTACCTACCTATTTCATAAATTCGATGAATTTAGAAAAGTGATATTAAAAGGATAAATTCATACAAAGTGCTTACTTATGAAATGTAAAGATATGACGATAACCCGGTGGCACAATGCACTTCGCACACTTTTATATTGTAATTAGACGTAATGCTAGTCAAGTTCAAGTTGCACATTCGGTATGAATGCACATTTATGTAATCTTTGATGTTTTCAATTCCTTTCAATATTTGAATACATTATGAATTGACTTAATTCATTCCAAATGAATGCATTGCTAAATATAATGCATATTTTGATTACTTGATATTTTCACCTTCTTTGTAGAAAGCGAGCAAACCGCGTTCAAATTAAAATATTTCTTAATTTAGGATCTTAAGTATTCACTCATTTGTATTTTTCTCTTTACTCATTGAAGTAGCAAGACTACTCAATTTTAAAAAATACAGTGAATACATTAAAATTCAGATAAAAAAAGATTTAAAGAAATAAAATTTCATCAAAAAAAATACGCATGAAAAGTGGAAAAATTGATATTTAAATATTAATATTACATTAAAACTTTTAGCTGATAATTTTTAGAAGTTAAACGTTTGAGTCAAAGTTCTGCATTAAAATTGAGTATAGTTTCAACGCATCAGTTTCCATCAAATACCCTCACGTCACTTGTTACACGGATTAATAATTTCGTATCAAAAAATATTTTTTTAAAGCTTGACTTAATAAATAACTTGTCTTTATCAATATAAAAATATTCGCTTCTTGTTGTAAATACTATTATTCGTGATATATTTATAAAATGTATAGCGCAACATTATCAATTATTAAAACATTGTAAGTTCTAGATTGCCGGTTTCCTGAAACAACTCCTACTTGTATTACAATATGAGAGTTACTTGTTATTTGTGTACACTACTTTACTTTGTTATCAATTATTAAAACATTGTAAGTTCTAGATTGCCGGTTTCCTGAAACAACTCCTACTTGTATTACAATATGAGAGTTACTTGTTATTTGTGTACACTACTTTACTTTGTTATCAATTATTAAAACATTGTAAGTTCTAGATTGCCGGTTTCCTGAAACAACTCCTACTTGTATTACAATATGAGAGTTACTTGTTATTTGTGTACACTACTTTACTTTGTTATCAATTATTAAAACATTGTAAGTTCTAGATTGCCGGTTTCCTGAAACAACTCCTACTTGTATTACAATATGAGAGTTACTTGTTATTTGTGTACACTACTTTACTTTGTTATCAATTATTAAAACATTGTAAGTTCTAGATTGCCGGTTTCCTGAAACAACTCCTACTTGTATTACAATATGAGAGTTACTTGTTATTTGTGTACACTACTTTACTTTGTTATCAATTATTAAAACATTGTAAGTTCTAGATTGCCGGTTTCCTGAAACAACTCCTACTTGTATTACAATATGAGAGTTACTTGTTATTTGTGTACACTACTTTACTTTGTTAAAGCTAACCGATGACTTTGTTTGTTTATACTGAAATATTTGTTTAGCAGATGATTGTTATCATTTTGATGTAAATACACTGTTATGGTTCTCCAAATGTTGCTAGGATTTGAATTAATTTTAACATCGTAATTTTTTATCAGAAGTGTGAACATAAAATAATGCTAAAAGTAATTTAAATGTCCATAAAATAATCTCTTTATGAAGACAAATCATATTTTATATAGTTTTTACATGTTAAGTTAGTTAACCACATGAAATAATTACAAATTTATTTCCATTCTTTTTTTCTATAAGATTACATTATTTTCTTATTTTAATATGACTGAAATAGTATATACTTATTCAGAATAAATTATTAAGACATTAAAATTAATTGAATAAATACATATTATTTAGATTTGTTTATTTAATTTGACTATATTTAGTGTATATATTTGTTAGAAATAAAATGAGAGGGACTCCGATGTTGCTATGTTTGGGAAAGTTTAAAAGTATTATGTAGTGATCTGATACTAAGTTACTGAAATGTATTAAATAATTTAATGTAATAACAATTATACATATTACTATTGATAAAGACAACATCAAATATGATAAATATGTAAAATAAATGCCTCAGCCAGAAAATGTAAGCCCTGTTTTATTAATTGCCTTCCCGTATTTGGTCCAGTGCTTCCCGAGCTGCAATTTTCAACGATTCCCGGAAGAGGGAAAATGAACATTTCAATTTAAATCCCAAAACACCCTCAAATGTTAAGATGAAGCGTTTTAGTGAGACTACTTGTTGGTGAAAAGCTTCTCACTTTTTTTCCTCATTAAAATATGAAATTGAATTTTACTGTAATATTCCCTTTTTTCTGTTTTCGTGAAGTATGGAATTCGTTTCATTACAGTATTAAGTAAGTAATAAGTTTATAACTTATGTATAATATGTAAAGCATAGGTCCGGTCAGTTCTTGATATTCAGATATTGAAATTGGTTCTGGTTTAGGTATATCTTCATTTGAATTGCTTTCTCTAGACAATCTGACAAATTAGTTGTCCTGGCGTATTATTGATTGTATTATTTCTACCTCGCTTAGGTTCGTGTAGTTTTTCGACGTGACAAGTGTTTTCAAATAAATATAAATGTTCTGGCTACTTCAAATGCATATTACTTGCACCAAGAGTAATTAATTAGTGAAGGTCTAATAAGTGATTAATTTAGATTGAATTCTATTCTTCGAAAGAGTCTAGATTCAAAATCTATTTTAAGACATTACCGAGTCTTGGGTGATCAATCTTATGTCATTTTGCGAGGTAACTAGAGTTCAGAGGTGAATAAATTCACCCACTGCTTCAAATGTATAATCCTTGCTCCGGGAGATCACTGGTTCCAAAGCTGGCGATATGCATTTGCCGATTTAAATCTGGATTTTTTCACTTGATAGAACTAACCAACTGGTAGTTTCTCTGGATGTGTAGGCAGTGACCGCCACATAACGCTGCCATACAGAATGTTTTCTTCAATCACATTCATGCATCGTCTCATACATACTCATCAGTTATTCTGACTCTTGATATATCTTGGTAATATCTTCTTTCGACCCCATCGGTGAAACACCGTATAAAATACCTGACAAAATAAAATCCTGTTTCAAATTCAAACAATTTACTATGCAAATACCCATTTGCTTCTTTTACTTTTTATATCGATTTTCTTTGTTATATCGCGATTCATTTGAAAGAACTAGGCATGAAATGCATCCGTGGACTCGTTATCGCTGCATCCTTTTAACTGCATAAGGCGTAGTCTGTTAGATTTGGCAATGTTTACAATATTACCAGAGTGCAAAAGTTTTATTTTAATTTTACTATCGTTTCATAAATTAAATATTGAAAAGCGTTTAGAGGAAATTGATTAATTTACAAAGAATATAAATTTGAAACATCTGGAACATCCTTTCAGTAATTCAATTGTTAGTGCGCATTTGTCATTTTGTCTGTATTTTCTGCATACGTATTAAAAAACACCGTTAAATGTTACATATTTTGTTGTTTAATTGCCTCCTACGTGTTTAGCCTATAAATGTAAAAATACTCCGTAAAATG
The DNA here is from genome assembly GCF_061612785.1 of Hesperophylax consimilis. Classification (NCBI taxonomy): domain Eukaryota; kingdom Metazoa; phylum Arthropoda; class Insecta; order Trichoptera; family Limnephilidae; genus Hesperophylax; species Hesperophylax consimilis. Next base: position 30,217,242 of record NC_142846.1, read on the forward strand.
TAATAAAGTAAGGGGGATTTTATTCCGCATGTGATTTAAAACTTGACGTTATCACGCGGGTCACACGTTTTCCGCTATATTTTATTGCGCTGAAATGTGCTGGCGTATTATATTTAAGTTTGGTGGTGGTGAGAATTGAGAAGGTCAGCACAGAAGTGTCGTAATCAACTAACATACCTGGCATAGTGCATTGAGAATGATCTTATATTATTATAGTACCTGCCTGCATTTACCGGACGAATAGAAGAAGTTAGATGCCAGTATCGCCTACCTGTACCTATTGAAAGACCACCATTCTAAATCGCTGGTAAGGGACTTATGCCATTTTTGGTACTTCCCGACCAATACGGAGAAAACTTACTGATATATGAGTGTTAATGTATTTTAAATCCAGTCAAATTATTCGTTTACCTGTTAAAAACGGGATTGAAGGCCTATATGAATGATTTTAAAAATTTCATAACACACTATCAGTAAAGCACGAATATGTTATGAGGAAGTCGGAACACGTGGTATTAAAAATAATTATATTGTCGCATCTCGTCCATTATATTTATTTGAACAAGGACACCTGAGTGAACACGTGTTCAGATATATTCTAAATTACTAATATTTTATTATGAAATGGTCATGTGGTCACATTTTTAACAGTGTATTTCTTTCCCACTCACTTCAGCCTCATAACAATTTCCAATCGGGGGCCACCAAAGATATTAGAAGAACGAGATATGCTATGTTGGCCGCCGGACCGTAGCCGGAGTACTACCTAATTAGGGTACTTTGAACGGTATCGGGACGTGTACGCACAGAAATCTGTTCTATGTATTAGTGCGGATACCTCAGCGCAACCGAAGGTGTGCAGTAGTATTGGTAAACAAAACCGGCGACACTCGGCAAAACAATTCCACTCAGTACGAACTGCGCATAGCACATCTCGTTCTTCTAATATCTTTGGGGGCCACAGTCCCACCAGTTCTGAAAAACAGGGAATACTGTTCAGTAATCACCTAAAAAAAATTACTAGATATTTATCAGAAAGTCAAATTTTAATTCATTGTTCACTCAGTTCTAATCAAATAAGTAGTTGGACTTTTGTTTCATGAAATTTTAATCCGAACTCAATATTAAAAACCTTATAATGAATCTGCTTTGACCGGGTAATCCTAAAATAGTATTTTTCTGTGCACGTAATTTTAACCTATACCTAACATACAATAACAAATTACGTAAAGTGGATGTCTTTAATTTACAGCTGAATAAATATGAAACTTCCATAAGAGAATGTTTTTCTGACATATCACGAATGACTTGTTGTTTAATTAACATACTTAATTCTGCTAAATTTTTTGTTTGTTTCACATGATTACATATTTATTATTATTATTTTATTTTTATTTGAGACACAAACAGGACATTTAAAGTACATTCTTGTATACTACCAAATAAATTTACATACAAATATAAATGTCCCTAGACTAATGTGTCTGAAGCAATCACATTTGCATATTCACTATCAAAAAATTTAATGATTGGTGCAAACTAAACTGCTTGGAACTTAATGTTGATAAATGCAAAGTTTTGTCCTTTTACAGAGCCGATAAACCTATTCAGTTTGAGTATAAACTAAATGGTGCTTGTCTATCAACTGTCACATCCATCAAGGACCTTGGGGTCACTCTTGATTGCAAACTCTCTTTTGGAGATCATATAAATAACATCGTAAATAAATCACTTAAACTACTCGGGTTCATTAATAGAATTACCTCAGACTTTAAACATAATAAGAACAAGAACACTTAAAACTCTTTATTGTTCGTTGGTTCGCCCTCACCTTGAATATGCCAGTGTCATTTGGTCTCCTTTCTATGCTGTCCACATTAGTCATATCGAATCTGTCCAACATCGCTTCCTACGGCGAATTGCTTGGAGGTTAGGACTCGAAAGAGGCGATTACTCATATGAGGAAATTGAACAAATTTTAAACCTATCTTCTTTAGAAAAACGTAGAAAAGACTCCGATCTAATTTGCATATTTAAAATAATCAACAGTATAACCGACTCACCTGAACTGTTACAACTCATTCAATTCAACATCCCTTCCAGACTCCGAAATAATGAATTGTTGTTCCTCAATCACCACTCAACTAACTATGGGTACCATTCTTCTTTGTCCAGAATGTCGAGACTTGTAAACTCCAGTCAGAGCATTGAATTTTTTGGTGTAAGTCTAAATGACTTTCAAAAAGCGATACGTAATGTGTAATTTTTCACAACTTAATCGTTATTGATGCTCTGACTTGTAGTTATTTTCTATATGTACATTTTCTATTTTACATTGTCTTTGCCCTTCACATTTATGTACTCTCCATTCACTGTCATCTATGTTTTCTTATTCGTGTCAATATTATGGTTTTAATGGACATATTGTTCGTAAATTAATAAATAAATAAATAAAACAATATCATTATTTTTTATACAAAGCCTAAAATTACAGAGATTACAAGACAAATTAATTTAAAAAATATGTTTAAATTAGGTATATAATAGAAAATATCAAACCATCAAAAATCAACAAACAATATTTGTATAATATATATATTATTTTTAGGTCAGAAATCGTGGAGATATCTCATGAAACAAGTTATATTATTTACGAAAATATCTATGCAAGCATGTGTTTTAGCAATATCGTTGTATGATCGAGACATTCTAGACATTGGATTAAAATAACAAGTGTTATTGGTAAAAATTTCGGTCTAAAATATGTTACGGTTTGTAGTGAATTTGGGCCTGGCGTTTAACTTGCATTAAGAGGTCATTTATGTTTCGTCTTTTAACTAGACTCTCTAATTTGAAATATGTAAGTCTTTGTTCGTAACCACCTAGTAGATGGTAGACACCTGATCTATAAGACATTATATTCTATTATATTATATTTTATGTTTTATATAACTCTGTTCTATTAATTCAATTGATTTCTCATTTTCGTCTCATATTTCTCAAGAAAACTAAAAATTGTATTTTTGATATGTTGCAAAAATAATTTGGAATTTAGATATTTTTATAATTATTACGTGGGGTGTTCCTACAAAGCTGTCACATTGACTGAACTGGCCACCGCTGCTGGCCACCTAAAAGCTAGCCAATAACTGCTGGCTACCGACTGCTGATCATTGCTGCACCTACACCTACTACTGGCCATCTGCTTTAGCAGTCCCTGCGCCATTTGCTATAGCGTATGGTGCGCTGGTCACAATCAACAGATGCACAATGTGCTCCAATCTGAAATCATCGCTGAAAGCATTCTGATTGTCTCAGTTTATATCTGTGTATTAAAACACAGTAGTATTGAGATATATTTAATACTTCTTGTGAATTGGATTTGCTGGAAGAAATAAGGAGTACCTAAAAGCTACACCCCTTTTTACGTTCTGTATACCAGTACAATACATCTAATTAAAATGTGAATATTTATTTGAATCGATTTAATTTTATGATGGTTTGGATATAACACCTCACGGTGTTTTACTTATATCATTACCCAGGTTGAGGGCTGATATGTACCGGTGCTTATTATTTACAGTCTTTTCTTGTACAAGCAAACATTTCCCGTACAATTATACAGAGTAGATGATACTCTCAGTATCGCAGAAAACTGAAACATTGCTTGAGTTTCCAAAATGCCCTGGAAAGAATCTCAGACTTGTAATGTCCCGAAAGAAACCATTCATCTGTTCTGAATGCAATTACGAATGTTGTCCAAATTGACCCTGGTAATAAATTACATCTTTGCGATTCTTTCAAGGATATAGAAACCATCCTGTCACTTCGAATGTAATCAATAATGTTCTAAAAATTTGTTTGGACAGCATCGCCATTCCATTGTAAGAATATTATGTTCTAAATACACAATTTGGCTGTCCTGAAACGGGAATCCTTCCCAGTTGGACAGACAAAGGTTTATTTTGGTTTGTATTGTTAGTAATTTATTTATATATATATAAAATAAAAATAATAAAATTGCTTTAGCCAAATTTGGTGACCAGAGCTGAATAGCAATTTACTTTCCCACCTTCTCCTTCCTCGTCTCTTTCCCCTCGCTACTACCTTCAGCCTCACAACATACCCCAATTGGGGATGCCATAGTCTCACTGGCTCCAGACGGTTGGGAGCGGTTGGGACTGTAGTGCGGTTTCAGGTAAAAAAAATAATTACATAATTTGTATGTAAATCTAGTTTAGAAAATTGGGTACGTTCCACTCAATTATTAGTATACATGTATAAATATTTAAGTAGATAAATTAAGAAATTTAAATCAACACGGATTGTTAATTTATTGTCCACGGCTTTGTGTTGTTGACAGAGGCTTATTTTTCTCCAATTTTGAGTTTTTTTGACACAATAATATTACGTAATTTCAAACATTATACGATTATGTGGACCTCACTGGCTTACTTTGCCCGTGCTGAGGCAAATATTTAACAATTTAAAAAACAAAAAAATATGTAAAATAATAAATTGAAATAAAATAAAACGGAGATTAAATCAAATAAGACAACAATACGTGCGAAAAAAAAATTGGAAAATATTATGAGGTATGTTGGTATATTTATAATGAAGTGTGTATTGTAATGGTATTGTGTATTACATGTATTTTTTTTAAATTCTTTTATGTTAAAAAATATCTAATATTGCTTTTTTTGTTCTTTAATTCATCTTTTAATTTTGTATCGAAATTATTTTTTGTTTCCCTCAAGATTGTTGAATGCTATTATTGCCTGGCATTTGTAGTGTCTTTGTCCAAAGCTTGTGTTTAACGTCGTAGTTTATAAGTTTTGTGTACGCTTATCTAACTGGTCTATTATTAATGGTAGTTTTCTTTTATTGGATTTTGTTATTTTGGTCAAAAATGTTATTTAATCGTGTTTTTTTTTGTATAGTTGGCGTATACATATTTAGTACCTCGTACGACGGGTATGGTAACATGTATTCAGATGTTTGGTCTCCGTACTTATTTCAGACCTTATCTTTCGTTAAAACTAGAGCTATATCTGTGCACCAGTGGCTCATATTATGAATTTTCTTCCGAGTTGTCCATAATGGTAATTTACCAGGGGATACCTTCTATTGAAAGCGTGTCTTCAGTACCATTAAGAAGTTTTAAATTGTTTATTTTTCTACACAATGTTAGATGATTATTAAGAGATATTTAACGGGACACTATGGACAGCATGTGAGATGTGAATAATATCAATTTGCGGCGGCTTTGTCGGATGTGACGTAATACTGTATCGGCTGTGATGGCTAACCGAGTTACCCGCCACCTAACCAGCTAACCAGCTACCAACCTGACATTTCAACATATTCACTGCTTTGTGGAGATTACACACCAGAGGCTGGCAACCCTTTCAATTTATCCAGAAGAATCAAATTAAATTTAAAAAAGCGTTTATAATTCTTTTCGATTTCTCGTCTGATGCCATCCCAGTGAAATTTTATCGACAAGTCAGAAACAAAATAAACCTTTATATTACTAATTGTTTCTCCGAGCTCAGTCAGCTGTTCTATAAATTACATTGATTTTGAATTTAGGCACTTTTATTTGTTTTTATTTTAATCGATAATTTTAGCATGTTTCCAAACAAATAACAGCTGTAATCCTCTCAGATATTATCTGAGTACGTGCATTACGAATTATGCAAGTAAAAAAAGAGTGTTTATGAATTTGTTTGAGCAAATTTCGTAAATTAAAAGAAAAACGATAGTTACATTTAGTTATGTTGGATTTTGGACTTGTGTTAAAATACCTAGATATTATTTAGATGTATTTAATCTCTGCTTATGTAAATATTTCGTCTCTCCGTAATTCCATCCATGTATAATTCTCGTATTAAATTTTTATTGGTACATGAAAATCATGTGTAATTTAGTACTATCAGATCCACAAAAAGTATATGTCAGAAAATTTTATAAATCTCTGTTTTGTACTACCTTTACTGCTAGGTTCCACATCGACGCAGAAATGAGAGTTTAAAAAACGCCAAAGAATATCATTTTTTTAATGACAAGCAAATGTTTATAAGACAAGGTTTTATTCATAGCATAAAGGATAACAAATAATTATAAGCAACAATTCCCGTTGGCGGCATTTATTTTTACTCGGGAGATATTTTCAATTTGTATTAATATTTCGGGCGACTGACATATTATTGCTTATAATTATTTGTTATCATTTTTTAATGTTTATTTAAAAGTAAGATATGTTTTTTTATTTATAATTACAGATACCGTTGATTGAAAAAGATTGTGTTAGGCTTGAAATAGTGCCACGCACGACGACCTGACGAGGTAGAGCGATGGTCCTCATTTGCAACACGTGTCACTACAACTCTTTATTCATTCCTCTAAATATTAGCGCAAGCGACTGACATATGCGACAAACTCTTCCAGCCTGAGAAAGGTTGAAGTGTTTGAGAGGACGTTTCTGGTTGACGATCTCCCTCTTGGAGTTACAGAGCATGGAGATTATATATAATATTATCATGATATCATTGCAGACTGTTGTCACTGAACAGTGAAACGCCTCCACTGGGCGGTTAAACCGAACAATGTAGTCATGTAGATAATAACTGTGACATTGTATTGTCCCAGTCAGTGGCACACCCTGGGACTGCAAAACTAGTGTTCTGCCACCATATTCTGGTACCATGGTGAACTGAACAGTGAACGCGGAACGAGCTCCGTACAAAGGTCTTTTGTTCTTATTTGCATGTTATGACGTCTGAATATGGAACAGATATTCAATGAACATTAAATGGTGTTTTCAAGCTAAACAATAATAGGTACATCAAAATGCTTACATTACATACATACGTTTATTTAATAAGGTTAAAAGCAGGTACGTGATTTTGAAGCAAATTGATATTAGTTTTAGATAAATTTAAACACTGCAAGAGTCCCAACTTCCCAGAGGGTGTGAAACTATAGATTTTGGATACTAGTTTAAATGTTATTGATAATTTTGTGAGGTTCAAGAATTTTGACATAGTAGGTGAAGAATAAGTGGAAGAGGAATGTTGGGAAGTACCCCGCTATTCATATCTATTTCTCATTCTATGAAATAGAATGACGAATGAAGATAGAATTTTACTAATTTTCTGAACTCCTTGGTATCTTTCATATAAAACTTAATTTCGATTTGAAGCCAAGAAACCCAACAATAGTGAATGATAATGTTTCGTTTCAAAAGTTAAGCAAAAATCTAGTACTTCTCAGAAGTACAGGATTGTCCAAAATGATGTTACCACTTACATGAGATTGATTTTTATTTTAATAACATAATAACACCCACTATGTACAGAAGTTTAAATAATTATTTTCATGGTAATTGTTTAAATAATATTGTTGTACAATATTTTGTTAATAAATAGTAACTTAATAATAATTTGTATTTTTATAGTGGTAACATCTTTTTGGAAACCCTGTATTATAACTGCTCTCATCACACCAGTTTTTAAGTCTGGGGCTAAAAATGATGTCTAAAACTATCGACCGATATCTAAATTACCAATCTTTAGTAAAATTTTTGAAAAAATTGTTCATGAACAACTATATAACTGCATCGAGTCTATAATACTCGTGAACCAACATGGCTTTATGAAAAAAGATCGGGTGTATCTAATCTTGCCATTTTCATTGAAAATATTACTAAATCAATAGACGATCAAATCCAAGTTGACGATATCTATACAGACTTCTCAAAAGCGTTTGATAAAATTGACCACAGTCTTCTTTTGTCTAAATTACTAGCTTTGGGAATTCATGGGGATTTATATAGATGGTTAGTCTCCTATCTTAATGGGCGCACTCAGGGAGTAACAATAAATGGCTTCATCTCTGAGATTGTAAATATACCCTCAGGTGTGCCCCAAGGATCTCGCCTGGGTCCGTTACTGTTTACAATTTTCATCAACGACATTATAAAATGCTCTAATTATGCAAATGTTCTACTTTTCGCTGATGATATGAAAATATTCCTGCCTATTAATTCTATAATTGACTGCTTTAAACTACAAGAAGATCTGTATAGGCTTAATGATTATTGTATCCTCAATCGTCTCAACATGAACACTTCTAAATGTTATGTAATTACCTTCACTAGAAATAAAATTAAATTTGACCATTATTATCATATAGCTAGCCAACTACTCAAAAAAGTTACACAAATTAGTGATCTAGGTGTTATACTTGACAGTAAACTTACATTTGAGGCTCATATTGATATGCTTGTTAAGAAAGCCCTTAGAATGCTAGGATTCTTATTCCGTATTGGAAAAGAATTTAACAATATCATAACACTTAAAATATTATATTTTTCTTATGTTCGCAGTCATCTTGAATTCGCTTCTCCCATATGGAATCCTCAATATAATATTTACATAAATCGCATTGAAGCCATCCAAAGAAAATTTGTCCATCATTTAAATTTCAAATTAAATTCAAACCTTGACGTAAACAGCTCGATGGACCTTTATGGACTTAAGCCATTAAAAACTAGAAGAGACTCCGCAGATATAATATATCTCCATAAAATTATCAATGGCTTTATTGATTGTTTTCCCCTTCTGTCTGAAATTAATTTTATAGTCCCGAGCGTTAGAACTAGAGAAAAATCAATTTTTCATCTCCATAAATGTTCTACTTATATCAGATAAAATTCGTTTATATTCAGAGCCTGTAGTATATTTAATAAGAATTTTAATGATATGGACATATTCACATGTAATTTAAGAACCTTTAAAAGATATGTAATAACTAACATTAAATAATTTTAAATATTCTACTGGAAGTTATCATGTTGTTGCTTTGAATCCTTTCCAGTTACTTACCTTCCAATTTATACGCATGTGTTCAATTTAGTTGTAGGTATACATTTATTATATTGTTATTATTGCTATTGTGTAGTGCTTTTATTGATTGCTGCTGTGTTGAAATTTTACAATACATTATGTTTTGAATTTTAGCTGGTTATTATAAGTATATCAGTTAATTTTAATTTTTTATTTGTTTGTGTTCTTACATCTTTGATTATTTTTTATTAACTATTTACAATATTGTATTTTTGTAAATCTCTCAGCCACGGGTACAGAACCCTTAGTTTTTTTTAATATTCTTTATTATTATTATGATTTTAAGTGAAAATCTGTTATTGGATTTTATCTTTATTATTTAGTTTATTCTAATATGTGTAAATAATCTGTTGATTTTCCCAAATAAATAAAATAAAAAATAATTAATTTTTGTTTTAATTACTAAAATATAAGCCACTAAATATTTTTTTTTTCCGTTTCTTCGTGTCTACCATTTAAAATTATCATATCTACAATTTAAAATTATCATATCTTCCATTCAAAATGACCATATCTACCATTTTAAATTATAATATCTTAAATTAAAAATTATCATGTCTACCGTTTAAAATTATCATATCTACCATTCAAAATTATCATATCTTCCATTTAAAATGATCATATCTACCATTTAAAATTATAATATCTTAAATTTAAAATTATCATGTCTACCGTTTAAAATTATCATATCTACCATTCAAAATTATCATATCTTCCATTTAAAATGATCATATCTACCATTTAAAATTATCATATCTTCCATTAAAAATTATCATGTCTACCATTTAAAATAATAATATTATCATTTACAATTATCATGTCTACCATTTAAAATTATCATATATACGTTTTAAAATTATCATATCTACCATTTAAAATTATCATATCTATCATTAAAAATTAGCATATCTACCATTTAAAATTATCATAACTACCATTAAAAATTATCGTATCTACCATTTAAAATTATCATTTTTTTATTTTAAATACATACATTTGACAGATTTACAGAATAAAAACATATGGTTCTAAAAACTAATTACAATAAAATATTTTCTATTTAACGTAACTACTCAATCCAATAGAGAAAAACGTTTTTCGTTTTTGAATTGGGGAGTAATGCCATTACAGTATACATAAGGTTAAGAAAAGAAAGAAAGTTTTTATTTATAAGGTGAGAAATAAAATCATTTATATAGCATGATAACAAAAGTATAGATAATGAAATAGACTAATATAGCAGTTACTAAACTAGATACACAGTAAATATAAATTTAAGAATATGGATGTAGTAAAATAAAATTAATATTAATACATTTCGATTAATAAGTAGGTTGATAGGTTGATTGGTCGTAGTAGGTGGTAAGGACATAGAGTTATTCTATTCAGTTGTAATAAAGCAGAGCTGATAATATTGCAAGAGTAGGTACATAATAATTTGCGACAGTAAGTTATTTGTAGTTCGAATGCTGATATAATATTTCATGACGATATGTTAAAAAAAAAATTTTTTGGTTAATTAATGATGAAATTAAATCATTAATTATACGCTAAGTGTGTAATATTTAAATTTGCGTTTGATCAATTACTAGTAAAAATTCGTTCTATGAAATTAAGACTTACAATTATTATTGGGTTGATCAAGAAGTTGTTTTATTTGCGATTTAAATTAAAAATATTTTTTTTCTTATTTCATTTTGTATGGGAATGCATTAAAATTTTTAAACATTGATAAGTATAATGGTGTTGATAAGAACTCATTTTAAATTTTGTTATTTCTAAGTTGCCACGTGATCTTGATCGGTTACTTATTTTTTTGGAAATGTTATTGTAGTATTGAAATGATCTTTGTGAGTTTGTAACAATGAGTTCTTTTTGAATATATTATTTATACTGAGAACCCTAAAAGAGTTAAATAACTGTGTTGAAATATAGATGGTTTTCGTAGGATAACTTTTAGAATCAACCTCTGTGCCTTTTCTACAGGTAAGTGGTTAGTTTTGAAAGTATCATAACTTCCATATAAAATGATCATATCTACCATTTAAAATTATCATATCTACCATTTAAAAGATCATATCTACCATTTAAAATTATCATATCTACCATTTAAAAACATCTTTTCATCTCTATATTTTACATTATATACTCGTGCCTACGACAAATTTGGGTTCCAACGTAAATAAAGCTTGTCAACACTTTTTTCAACACGCTTGTCATTCACTTCTGTATACCACAATGTTAATGTTAAAAAACATAAATTTGAATTTTTCGGCGATATCGGTTGACTAATTTTCAAGTTTTGCGAGCACAAACATAAGCAGGCTGAATTTTTACATACATATTAAGATAACGGTTTTCATGTAGAATACTTACTCTATAAATTCTTAGAAATTTTCATGGATTACAATGCCTTCTTCGAATCAGCCAGCAACTGTCATGCAAAGCACGCCATCACCTTTACACGGGGCAAAAAATATGTGGAGTCATCTCATAGTTCGCTTTTGCGACACTGTCCTTACAAAGTAATTATTTCATTCTATTTATTTCAATCATGTCACCAAAAATTCAGTACTAAGTCACAAGCCCCAGGCAAAGGCTTGTGTTTTGACAAATCGTATGGCCGCGAACCGCGCGCCATACACATAACAGAGCGCTGTCACACGGAAACGTAAACGTAACTAATTTAATTTTGATGACAATTCCCGGCGAGATTAGACTACACCACTAGTACACCTCGTGCAAAATGGCGCTCCCACCTGTGGCAGATTAAAGTTGTCCGTCGCTTTTGTACCGCACTAATTACAAAATCCCCAGGGGTGTATCAGGCGGGCTGTGATTAAGTCAAAATTACACATAGCCTCAAAGCGCGATGTTTTCAATCTGAGATGGCTAATGGGTAGGGATTATAGATTATTGGACTTAACGTTCCGCGCGCGGATTAACTTAGTTCTACTGTGGCCAAATATCTTCCAAGCAATTTAAATATCTGTCGGAACATGAAAATAATCAAGAAATTTAAAATAAGTATTTTTACAAAAGATCATTAGATAAAAATTGCAAAGTGGAGTACATATAAATATGTTCCATATTATTTTTAAATTGGTCATGTCAAGTCAAGTTTTGTTGATTAATATATTTTTTAAACTTTTATTTCTTAAAAACCGGCCACCTATATTACGGGCTTCGTTGTTTATTTCCGTATTATTAAATATAAACATTTCGGTGGTGTGTCTCTTTGTCCAAATGTAACTCGGGTTCAATGAACTCTAAAACCTTTTGATTTGATTTGGTTTTCAAAACTGGAATTGATTTTGGGAACTATTCTAATTGGTTAATTGTTAATAATTTCGTATTTGAAATGTGTATTTCTTATGTTTATTTTTTTAAGGATGTCGTAATTTTTAAAATTTTCTAATGGTGTAAACTTTTTAATGTGAATACCGCACAAGAGTTTCAACTGCTCTCAACCGTCTGGAGCCTGTGAGACTATGGCATCCCAAATTGGAGTATGTTGTGAGGCTGAAAGCAGGGGAAAGAGATGGATAAGATTAAGATGGGGGAGTACCTGACTATTCATTCAGATATGAAAAGTAAATTTCTGCTCGCCCTTTGAAGGGTCCTGATGCAAATATATATATTTTTTTAAATACTTAGCTTCACAAATCCTACAATCATAATATGCCATGAATTTTCACGGGTCTGCTCTGGTATTGTATATGTGTCTAGCATTTGCTGCAAATTTAGAACACATTATTCGTGCTAATAGTTCTCCGAAACTTGAGATGATTTGTGACCTTTTGTCTGGTCAATCATTGCGGGAAGAGTTTCACGATAAATGCTTCAAATGATGACAATACTGACAGGGAGGCTTTCACGGCATGCGGTGGGGCGTGGTTATGCTGCTGACACAAATTTCCAGGATCGGTAAACCACTAGGACGATACTTTTCAATGAGCAAATGGTAGGAACCATTTTACGAATAGAGAACTTCACCTTTTTTGAAAAGATTGAAAATCGTTTGTGAAAGCAGGAACGAAACAAAAAGTTCAAGACAACCCATTCAGCCGGAAAAGTCGTGGCATCTGTTTTTTTTACCGTAATAACGTTGAACAAGGAAGTCTGATTAAAATAAAACCCGAAGTAGGCGCAATTAAAATAAACCTAAATTTTAAAATAAAATATAAAATATTTAATAAAATAATTTTTAGATATATTTAGAGAGGATAGACAAAACAACCCGGTAAGAAGTATGTAAGAAGAAAATATGTCAGGTAGAGGTACTATTTTTAAATATCCATGAAAAAAACAATTTACTTGGGCCCAGAACCAAGAATCATACCATTTTTCCATGTAAGTCTTCGATGAAAATATTTGATTTTACCACGTGGTTGATGATCTGGCGTGTAGGTAGCACAGATCATCCAGGGAATATAATATTTCCCTATGAAAAATATATTGTGGATTAATAAACTATCTCTGCAGGGAGAAAAATAACAAACCAGTCACCAAAATACAAATGAACAGAAAAACTCACCCAAGAATGGCATTCACAAATGGAGGTCTTCTATTTCTGTCATCAGCTTCGGTTTCAGGCAGCAATCAGCAATCACTTTGCATTTGCACTCGAAAAGGTTATAAGGAACAACCAGCTCACAAGAGAGAAAAATTATTAATGATAGAGATGAATCAGCACATTCATCGTAACACACAGTGTCGAATTTGTGACATTTTATTTTTTCAAAAAATATATATTTTAATTATTTTTATCTTAAATAGACCTCTTTTGACGAAATATCATGTCTCAGATGAATCTACTGAACAGATGTAACAGGTGACCGCAATTTGGTTATCATTCACCTGCAGAGAAAATACTATGCGAAATTGACAAGAGATGTCGCTTTTTGTCTATTCTATTTTTAAAAATTAATTAATTAATTATGTTTGTATATTAAAATAATTTTAAATTAAGTTTTAAATCTAATGCTTCTCCATACTCCCCGCCTTGGAAGTTCTCAGAACTTGCAAAGAAGTAAGAGAACACGTACAAATAAATAAACGTCAAATCATTTCAAGTGACTCTATTCACATATAATATCCAAGAATTACGTCGGAAGGTCACCAAAAAAAGCTTTCAACAGAACGAAAAGTATAAACTTAATAAAGTTCAACTGACAAGAGTACAATTAACTGTAACGGAATATCATGGCATAGTCGGAGATAATTTGAACTACCAAAAAAAATAACAAAAAATAAAAACAAAAAATAGAAGTAAGCAAATTATTGAGTCGGAAGGGGATATAACTTGATAACCGGTCGTTTGAAGAACCCAAATCGTGTCTTCACCGTCGCAACGCGAACAATTTTGTCCAATCCGGGATGGACTTCAGTGATTACACCCAAAGGCCAGTTCAACGGAGGGGAATCTTCCTGTCCCACTAGAACGACAGTTCCGATCTCAATCGGATGATCAGGGGTAGCCCACTTCTGCCTGACTTGCAAAGTGTGCAGATACTCCACACGCCATTTTTTCCAGAAAGACTGAACCATACTATCCAATAATCGTTTGCGCTGAGCGAAATTAATTTTACTGCCCGTCGGGATAGATGCAGGTAAGTATTGTAATGGTGTAGTCATTAAAAAATGCGCAGGTGTTATGATTTCCGGATCAGGGTCGGAAGATACGGCTGTGAGCGGGCGAGAGTTCATTATGCACTCTATTTGCACCAACACAGTCTGAAGCTCCTCATAAGTGAGAAGCTGAGTTCCGATCACTCGGTATAAGTGAGTTTTCATGCTTTTCACGTTAGACTCCCACATACCTCCGAAATGGGGTGCGCGGGGTGGAATCATTTTCCACTCGATACGACGCTTGGCGAGTTCTCGTTTTAACGCGGGCTCATATTCCGATTCAACTAAAAACTTGTAAAGGTCATCCAATTGTGCCTTTGCACCCACAAAATTGGTACCATTATCCGAATACAAGCACGACACAGGGCCACGCCGTGAAATAAAACGGCTGAAAGCAGCCAGGAAAGCATTTGAAGTTAAGTCAGAGACCAACTCAATATGAATGGCCTTAGTCACAAGGCATACAAACAGACAAATATATGCCTTCTGCGAATGTTGTCCTCTCCGACGAGCAAGCGTAATACGTAGAGGACCCGCGTAATCAACACCGGTGTGAACGAAGGCTTTTGCTTCAGTAATACGATATGAAGGTAAATCTGCCATCTTTGGGGTAGGATGTGATGGATTTGAGCGGAAGCAGCAGTTGCATTTCCGCACCCTTGCCCTAATAACCGTCCTAGCATCTAATATCCAATAGCGCTGACGTAATATAGACATAAGAAGTCCTGGACCGGTATGACAGTTCACGACATGAAAGTGATCTATGATAAGATTTACAACACAGTCATGTTTAGGTAGTAATATCGGATGTTTAACCTCAAAAGGTAAGTCCGATTTAGAAAGGCGTCCCCCGATACGTAACAAATTGTCCTCATCAAGAAATAAAGACAAACCCTGAAGCCTTTTGGAGTGGAATTTGCCTTTCTGAAGTGCAGCAATATCATTTGAAAAATGAGCATTTTGCACGGAACGAAGTACAGCCTTTTCAGCAGTCACAAGATTATTGACAATTCCAGAGGAAGGTGATATCTTTTTTATGAATCGGAGAATATAAACGACACTCCTTAGTAGTTTATCCCAAGTGGATATACGCTGGGCCAGTTCACCCAGAACCGATTGTTCACCCAGAACCATTGCAGTGAGCACATTAACTTTGTGTTCAGGCATTTCACCGGTATTGGTGGGGCGAAACGGTTTTACTGGCCATTCCAAAGGTGGGTGGCGAATCCATGATGGGCCGTTCCACCATAAATCATGTGAAACGAGTTGAGAGGGTAGCATGCCACGAGAAAGGCAATCGCTCGGGTTTTCAATACCGGCGACATGGTAAAAATTTTCCGGAGACAAATTTTCCTGGCACTGAGCTACACGATTGCTAACAAACACCGACCAACGATGCGGTGAGGAATGTATCCAGGAGAGCGCAATGGTAGAATCTGAAAACGCGTATGTTCCTGCAATAGAAAGACGCGCACGATAACTATCTTGAACCGTCCGTATCAACTTTGACATCAAAACTGCGGCACAAAGCTCCAAACGAGCGAGAGTTGTCACTCTCGTGGGAGAAACCTTTGATTTTGCACACAATAACCTCACTGAAATATTTCCAGAGAGATCAGTGGTGTGCAAATAAATCACGCAGCCATAACCATTCATGCTCGCATCGCAGAAGGCGACAACGAGCACTGTACTGTCCTTTAGGACGCCAACATGGCGGGGGATTTTTACTGTCGAAATTAAAGGAAATTCCTGTGTGAGAGCCGAAAACCTTTGAATAACGCTCTCAGGGGGTATATCATCCCAACCAATGTTACACAGCCATAGCTCCTTAATAAGTAATTTCGCATACAGAATGACAGGGGCGACCAAGCCGAGAACATCGAACAAGCGGGCTACTATGGAGAGTATGTTCCGCTTCGTGCACTTCTCCTGAACATAAGAAGACGTAAAGAAGAAGCTGTCATCAGCTGGTTCCCACGAAAGGCCTAACACCTTAGCGGCATTGTTAGAACCAACAGTAAAGTCCACAGGGCTTCGGTGCGAATCTGGAAGATTCTCAAGTACCACTGAAGAATTACTAGTCCATTTTACCAAATCAAAGGCACCGTACTTAAACAACGAGATCAATTCTCGCGACAGACGTACGGCACTGGGTTCATCTACAATAGAATATACCAGGTCGTCCATATACAACTTAGACTCTGCCACATTGGCAGCGTCCGGAAACTGTTGTCTCATATCCTGGGCCAACTGTCGAACAGTGCGCATTGCCAAGTATGGACTAGCTGTTAGTCCGAAAGGGACCCGATTGAATTGAAAGGTTTGTATGGGATCGTTGTCCGCGAACCGAAATAGAATTTTCAAATATTTGCGATGCTTGCTTGGAACCTCAATCTGCAAATACATCTGCTTTATGTCTGCAGTAATAGCAATGGGAAAAAGACGAAAGTCTAACAGAAGCAAAAACAGATCGGCTTGCAAATTCGGACCAGTATAAATCACGTCATTTAATGACAATCCTGTATGTGTCTTAGCGCTCGCGTCAAGTACAATCCGAGGCATAGGTTTATCCGGGCGAGTGACAGCGTGATGCGGAATGTAATATCCGTCATCGGTAATATCCGACCTTGAAACCTTTGCTAAATAACCGTTTTCAATGTACTCATGAATAACTTTATTATAATTCTCCCGCAAAGCCGGTGAATGTTTAAATTTTCGCTCCAAAGCCATAAATCGGCGCTGAGCAGTAGCAAGGGAATTACCCAATTGCTTCGGGTCTTTACAGAAAGGTAAAGCAACAGAATACCTTCCGTCGACGGTGCGAGAAATGGATGATATAAATAAATTCTCACATTCCGTCTCTTCCGGACTTAGAAATTGCATGTTGGGTATTTCCTCTAACAGCCAAAATTTTTGTACTAAGTCATTAAGCGCAAGTGCCGAAAATGACGTACTTGTATTAAGCACATTACTAGGGTAGTCACCCATTAATACAAAACCGAAAGTAGTCGCTAATGCCGGAGGTTCGCCGTTACCAGATTCAACCCTGTTCCCTAAATAAATATATGGGAACAGTTGTGCACCTAATACTATATCCACGCATCCAGGAATATTCCACGTTAAGTCAGCGAGAGGTATACCCTTTAAGTAACTCATATCACCCTTGGTTATATAGTGATTAGGTAGCTGATCTGTAATACTGTCAATGACAAGCGCATAAATATTATATTTATTATTCGGGTACACGCGGGACTCAATGTCCAAATAAACGTAACCCAAAATTGGTTTGGATGCTGAACCGATTCCTTTTACAAAGGAATTGTTTAAAGGAATTATTGGTAAGTTGAGGATCTTGCAACAATCAACAGTAATTAAATTGTTCTGTGAACCGTTATCCATTAAGCACCGAACAATAACTTTATTTCCATTTTTACTCTTTGCGAATACTTGCGCGGTTGATAATAGAATCGTATTATGTGTCGCTTTCACAGAAAGGGAACATGAATTATTTATGTTTAGCGGAGGTTCTTCTAATTGTGTATCACAATTTTCAGATGTCCCTGTAGATGTTCGCGACGTGTGTGCGTGGGTACTTGATGGAGTTTTAGCATTGTCATCAGCACTGCCAAAATGCAACAAAGTGTGATGACGTTTTTTACAAAACTCACAAGTTAAAACCGATTTACACGCGTTTATTGTATGCCCTCCACTAAGGCAATTTACGCAAGCATGTTTTGACTTTATAAATTCAAAACGCGCCTGTGAAGAGCTCATATTTTTAAATTTAACGCAATCTTTAATTGTATGATTAGTTTTATTACAAACAAGACAACAATTTGTGCGCGAAGCCGTAAACCGAGGTACATTCTCGTTGCTAGCAAGGAACGATTTAAAATTTTTATTAGAACGAAATGACGACGTAGTGGGCAGTTTTTTACCGGCTTCATTTGAATTGCCTAAACGTTCTAAAATCTTAACCTGATCTTGAACAAACGAGACTAAATCGTCATATGTCGGAATCTCTTTATTCCTGACTGACAGCTCGAAAATCTGTGCGATTTGAAAATCAATTTTTCTAAATGCACAATGAAATAATATAAAATCAGTTAAATTTTCAATCTCTAATTGTTTTAACGCTGCTACTGATGCAGAAAAATTTTCAATAAAAAAGTCAAGACTGCCAGATGTATTTGTACAATTTTTTGCATCAAGAATATTATTTAAATAATGTGTGCCTAGTGCACGTTTATTTTGAAATTTGTTTACCAAAGCATTCCAGATTATATTGTATGTGTCACCTCCAGGTACAATGCCTGAAGTAACCTTTAAAGCGCCGTGTGTCAATTTACCAATTAAATATTGAACACGCTGGGCGTCGGTTAATTGTCTATTATTATGTACATTAGATTTGAAAGCTTGGTAGAAAGTAGGCCAATTTCCCATTTTACCATCAAATGATGGTAATTCCAAAGGTGGCAATTTAATAATACAATGATCCCGCGAATCGTTGCGTGACGCGTTTTGAAGGTTAAATCGACTTCGTTTGACCTTCAAATAAATATCATCAAATGCATTTAATTGTTGGAAATCCGGTTTAAATGAGTCGTCCAAAGTCAACTGACGGTCGTTAAGTTTGTCAATAACAGTTTCAAACTGAACTCTCAAGTCTTCAATCATATCCGACTTTGTCATGAAGTCTTCATTTTTTCTTGACTCGAAGGTATTTAAATTATTTGATAAATTATACAATTCATTCATCCGCAAAAAAAGATTTTCCTTTTTTGCCGTCAAAAGAGTCAACGTTCTATCCTGAATATCTCCAGAAACTTCTTCAGTAATTCTCGGCATTTTTAATGAGATGACAAAATATTCTTAACCAAAAAAAGTAAACAATAATGTTGTAAGTATTGTAAATTAGAATTCTCCAAAAATTACGACAATTCCAATATATTATATGTTTCGAATCTACCAAAGAATACGTAAAAAAACGAAACTAAATTCACTATACCTAAATAATATTAAGTAATTTGAGCTTTAATGAAATTTACCAAAAAATACGCAAATTTCTAATGCTAGAAAAATTATTTATGTATGCTAGAAATTGGTACTGATAGGTACTTCTTAAATCACCAAAAAAATTACGTGAATAGAACATCCATTTATCATGTTTCCAAATCTAAATCACTAAATATTAATCAATTTTCGCTAGCAATATATCCGAGCTACGTAGGACCAAACTTATGGATGATGATCTGGCGTGTAGGTAGCACAGATCATCTAGGGAATATAATATTTCCCTATGAAAAATATATTGTGGATTAATAAACTATCTCTGCAGGGAGAAAAATAACAAACCAGTCACCAAAATACAAATGAACAGAAAAACTCACCCAAGAATGGCATTCACAAATGGAGGTCTTCTATTTCTGTCATCAGCTTCGGTTTCAGGCAGCAATCAGCAATCACTTTGCATTTGCACTCGAAAAGGTTATAAGGAATAACCAGCTCACAAGAGAGAAAAATTATTAATGATAGAGATGAATCAGCACATTCATCGTAACACACAGTGTCGAATTTGTGACATTTTATTTTTTCAAAAAATATATATTTTAATTATTTTTATCTTAAATAGACCTCTTTTGACGAAATATCATGTCTCAGATGAATCTACTGAACAGATGTAACAGGTGACCGCAATTTGGTTATCATTCACCTGCAGAGAAAATACTATGCGAAATTGACAAGAGATGTCGCTTTTTGTCTATTCTATTTTTAAAAATTAATTAATTAATTATGTTTGTATATTAAAATAATTTTAAATTAAGTTTTAAATCTAATGCTTCTCCACCACGTATTCTTCGATTTTAGTTACTTATTTTTTTTTTATTCTTAGCAAGTTTAATTTGAAGAACTCCATTAAAATATTAAGTTTTTCTCTTATGTGTACAATAATATTATCATTCAATTTATGAAAATCAGTTTGTTCATTATTAAATGAAATAATCACTTCGCGTGACAGCTGTTTCGCCTTCTGGAGGTATTTTTCAAACTCTGGTTAGTTCATTCATATGTATTTACATTATTTCTATGAAAAACTATGATATATTTATTACTTATGCCCTTATTGGTTTCCGAGTAAAACGTCATAAATTATTCTTGGTTATCAATTACTCTTTAAAAATTTCCCGCTTTTTGTAATGTTTAAATTTGGATAAAGGTGTTTCTAAATTAGTATTTTGGATTTATAAAAATTATACCAACTTAACTTATTGGGATTTTTATTTTAGATACTGACAATTCGTGGTGGTGGTATTTGCAATGAAACAATTTAAAACTTTTTTCCTGTTATTTTATTTTTACCGTGACTGGGTTAAGACTGGTATAATTATTAATTTCACTATGGTGTTTATAAATAGCATTTAGGGGAGGGGGTTAGCAGAAATGGTCTACAATAGTTTTATTGACTATGTATTTCTGTATACTTTAACGACCTTTATTCAAGATTAAATAATACAGGAAGTGTTGAAACATTAAAGGGTAGATAATAATCATTAATATTTTCCGACATTTTACTCGATTCAATAATAATGGCAGATAGTAAAAACAAAAGCAATAAATTTTTCATTTTAATTACTTTTATATAAATAACCACAGTTTGATAATGCCTTCAGAAAGCGAAACAGCTGTCACGCGTAGTAATAATTACACAGTAGAACTTGTTTAAAAATACTCCTCCGTTTAGGTTTATTTGACAGCCTCCGTGGTCGAGGGGTAAGGCTCTCGACTAGCAAGCTGGAGGTCGCGGCAAATCCCGGCGTGTACAAGTAAATTTTATTTTTAATAATTAGAATAAAATAACTTTGTTTTTAATACCACATTATTGTGTATATTTTCAATGTATAAAAACAAACCAGTTTCGGTTCACCCTGAACTTTCATCAGGGTTATATAAAAATGATTATTTTTTATTAAAAATCACTAAAAATAAATAAACTCAATAAACAATTAGAGTTGTCAAATAGCCCCATTTTAACATATTCCTCTCCCCTCCAACTGCTTTTACCCCTACCTTCCCCTCGCCGCCCAACAAAGTTGATATTTACTCTCCCTCTTATATGTTATCTATAAATACACTGTAACTCTGTTATTGATTTAATATGTTTTTATATAGCCATGATGAAAGTTCAGGGTGAACCGAAACCAGTTGGTTTTATATATTGAAAATATATATAAGAAAGTGGTATTAAAAACGGTTGTGTTCCCACCAGAGATGTGCTTTATTTAAAATAAATCCATTTCAAATGGAAATGCAAAATGCAAAATGGGTATTTTTCATTTTGCATTTTAAATGCTTTTCTAAAAACCATTTTGCATTTTGCATTTTAAATGCTTTTCTCAATGCATTTTCCATTTTAAATGTTTTTTTGCAACATTATTCCTACTATCTCCACTCATCTTTTTTTCATAATCCCCAAATATCAGTCGGTCCTTAACCTCGCTATGAGAGATAATTTACATTTGTCAAGTTGCTCCCTGGTAGGAGCCCTGGCAACTGAGTAATACCATTACAAAAAATACTGATTCAAATACTGAACATGGGGCCATGACGCTGTAATAAAAATAATATTAATAACGCTGTAATGTTATATGGCAGTTTCTATGTTTTTACGTTGTCAACATTAGTCCCGCGCAATTTTTTTGTGGTTTCATAATCTGTAGTCGTGGTGTTTTTGGATTTACCATTATGTAATATGTTTGTTCTACATTGATATCCATTAAAATTGTTTAAAAATTCTATAATTATTTTAATTGTTTGACCTGAGAAACCATTTTGCATTTTCAATGCATTTTGAAAATAGGTATTTTGCATTTTGCATTTGAAATGCTTTTCTTAAAACCATTTTGCATTTTGCATTTCAAATGGAAAAGTTTTGACCCATTTCCATTTTGCATTTCAAATGGTTTTGGGTACCCATTTTGCACATCTCTGGTTCCCACAAACAGTTCTCCAACTCGTCGTGGAAGGAGATTTTTAAGAATAAGTTATTTATTCAATACTTCACGTATTACAATAGTGACTCAATAGTCGACCTAACTAGGAGCTGGCTAAATGAGATTTGCAATCACCAAGTTTGTCTGGAAGGAGCCTAACTGGCCCTAGCGACTACTGACTACAGGCTGCCATCTTGCGGACTTCCAAGCAAGCTCTTTGCACTGCCCTCTATGAGTGCATCTGTGAAGCTCTTAGCTAACTCACTTCCAACAAAGTTATTATATTCTTATTATTATAATTTATTTATTTATTTTATTTATTTAAGGAGAAAACACAGATACAGACAGTAATTAAAAGGTAATTTTTTAAAACAATAACTTGAGAATTCGCCTGCATCCTAACTATTTCTCACTGATTGACTGGTAGATAACAATTTTAAATATTTTTTACATGTAAATAAGGTAAAATTATTTTGTATATAGATAATGCTCGGTATAAAATAAAAGTGTACAGATATTTTTTATACAAGTTTAGAGATAAATCATAAAAAAGTACTTAAGAGTATAGTGAATGAAGTAAGTACACATTTTCTTCTTTTGTTATAGTAAAAAAGACTTCAATTTCCTACCAAAAGTACTATATGTATCAAAGAATATGTCGGAATCTATATATGTATAATACATGTATCATATTTTCGGCACGTTCCAGAGTCGAATATACTCTCAGTATCGCCCTGGTGTAATACCACCATTCAGAATTGAAATGTTGCTTTGGCCATGTTTTATGACCAGATCTAAATAGCCGGGTACTTCCCCACATTCCTCTTCCCCATCTCCTTCCCCTCTCCATTACCTTCAACCTCACAACATACTCCGATTGGGGAAGCCATAGTCTCACTGGCTCCCTACGGTTTGGAGCAGTTGGGAATGAATCCTGTTTTTTTTTTTTAAATTAAGCATCAATTTTTCGTACAGCGTGTTCATAAAAGTGAAAAATTCAGCTCATGCGACACATTCATGAATATGCACGGCTGTTATTATTTATTATCAAAGAATATTAATTTAGCTGTCAGCGGCCTCAGAAGCGCGAGCCGCTAACGGCTAATCCTTCTACTTATTATTTAGAACCTGTTTTCCGTCCCATCTGTAAATCCTACCTTATCCTCCTACCTCCTGGCTTAGTTTAATGAACTTGTGGATCCTGTGGAAAAGACTTATCACGAAAGCTTCTATAATTAGATTGCGCTATAACGTATACGATTTTAATATGTTTTAGCAGAAAGCAATCACTTTGTGGTTTGACATTATGCATATATACGTACATGAAATCATTTTTTGAAATCAAATTTTGTATAACACCTAACAAGAAATTGGTAATTTGCTTTCCCGGCGACTCTGTAGTTTACTCGAAGTCCTGAAGGCAAAATATATTAGAGTGGTTTTATACTGCATTATATACATCTTTTTATAGGAACACCGCACAAGAGCCCCAACTACTCTCAAGCCAGTGAGACTACGGCACCATCAATTGAGGCAAGTTATGAGGTGGATGGTGGGGGTGGAGGTGGTGTTAGTGAGGTGGGAAAGTTCCTGGCTATTCAGATAGAGGTCGCCGGTTCAAATTCCGGTATGCGCAAGAAAATTTTGTATGATTCATTTGTGTTATTTCACAAATTACTCATTTAAAATAATATAAAGTGGAAGATACTCTCAGTATCGCCCGGGTGTAAGACCACCATTCAGAATTGAAACGTTGATTGAAATGGCTTATGCCGTGCTTGGTGACCAGATCTGAATAGCCAGGTACTTCTTCACCTTCCTCTTCCCCATCTACTTCCCACCCCTCTACTTTCAGCCTTACAATATACCCCAATAGGGGATGCCATAATATAAATGGCTCCAGACGTTTGGGAGCAGTTGAGACTTTTGTGCAGTTTCACCTAAGAAAATAAAAGTTAAAGTTACAATAATAATAATATTTGGCTAATTTATAAAGCGCCGTTTTCGTGAAAAATCGCCTCAAGGGCGCTGTAATATTACTATATTACATATTCGAGGGATAAAGTATTAAAAATGAAAAAGAAAATATCCAGTAAAAAAAATAATCAATGCACAAAAATAATATATCCTTGATTTAATACCCTAACATTTCCACGTTAAAATTGTTCATAGAGTAAATTATTGTTTTTTGTTATGGTCTACTATTTTTCCTGTCTAGATGAAAACGCATTAAAGTTGCTGGTATATGTTTAAAAAAAATTTCAAACAAATAAATGAAAAGACTGACTACCAATAAATTAATTATTTTGTAAAAACAGCTCTACACTAACACCTTATGACGCAGTTTGTTTTGTGTAAGAAAAAGGGACTCTTGAAGTGAAACTACCAGGGGAACATAAGTATAAGTGTTCGGTTCAAGGGTTAGAAAGAAACACATTACCTGTGAAAGGTTTAGTTCCCCGGGTCCCGAAATGGCTTTTCTATTTTAGGGGAAAAAATACTGTTTAGTTCCACTGATGGCGAAGATTTAAAAGGGTTCTATTATGGTTAAGTTCTGCCAAACATTTAGTTTTTGTTTTTTTTTATTTTCTCTCACTATAAATTTGGATGAGACGCAAAGTGGCTTTCTCCATATTGTTATTATCACAGATTGAATGTTGTAGAAATGAGATCCCTGAGGCGTATGTATGACAAAATTATGTATGATCGAGTGAGAGATGTGGAGATCCGAAAAGAATGCAAGGCAGATGTAAGCGTAGTGAGTAAGATTAAGAAAGGAATGCTGCGATTCTTTTGGCATGTAGAATGAATGAGAAAAGAAAGAATGTAAGGAGAATATTTGGTGCAAATGTGAATGGTAGCAGAAGTCGGGGACGCCCGAGAAAGACAAGGCACGATCAAGTAAATCAGATACTTGAGTCGGGTCATGTCAAGAGTCAGAGAATAATAGAAGCGCATGTATGAATGTGAATGAGGCAAGGAGTGTGTGCCAAGACCGAGTTGTTTGGTGGTCCGTCCTCTCTGTCTACCCTTGCGGAGAAATGGCGTGATAGATAGTTAGTTAAGGAAATCAATTACGAAAAACCTTTATTTGTTCATCGTTTTTCATGATAACTTTAAAATCTTATTATATAACGCCCTAACGCAATGCTGTTGAGAATACAAAATTATTTTGGTAAAATATTGATAAACAATATGAACGGCTTGTTTCACAGATTTAAACAATTCATCAAATTTCACAAGTGATTTTCAAGTTCTGTGAAGTTCTATTCAAGTTCGGTTATTCTATCATTATTGGCCAGTTGTTTCACAAAACTGAAATAATGACAGAACTTGAATAGAACCTTCACAGAACTTAATGAGCCTTCCAGAACGAAATATGATGAATTTCTGACCGCTGCTAAGTATTGTCATTTGTAATCAAAACTTGTTAAACTAGTTAACAGAATAGAAAATAAACTTAAACATCAAAATAAGGGGGATTTATTCAACCTAATTTCCATCAGTTGGAAAATTAATTATGCTGTCTTTACGGCACAACCCGGTTAACTTTGTGAGAGAAAACTGTTGATCATTTGTAAAAAGGCGAAATTAAATATTCTCTGAAAACAGAACGTTCTTGTAAACAAATCAAACATTCCAATAACATCCATTTTGTGTTTTAGGTGTAAAGATTACTCGCTATAAATTTGACTGTCGATTCCATCGACATTAAATAGCATTCGTTCAGTTTGCATTATTTCCGTCTACTCACATAACTTATATGCTACGCTAAATATTGGGTCACCCGAATAACTAATAATAATAATCAGATTTTTTTTTGGTAGCTTTATTGATATCTATATTATGACCTTTTGTGTAATAAAGTTGCAAGATGGCGGAATCCAGTGTTTATGCGCTGAACCCGTCTATGTCAAATCAGTTAAATAAGGGTAAAAAATTCAAGATCTACTTTGAACAATGGCGTTACGTAATGTGCCCGTTAAATTGGCTGATGGCCCGCTAAACGAATAACATGTAAAAAGGTCAAATAAAGAACCTTTTTAAAATATTACGTTCTTGCGAACAAGTCAAACATTATAACGACATTAATTTAATGTTTGACGTGTCTACAAATGTGACTCTTGAAACAATCAGAACTTTTTTTTAAATAAAGACAAATATTCCCGGGTAACGAATAACCTGAAAATATTTTAAAATCTCCTACTACCACCACATTGAACGGAAAATGTTGCTTGTGTTGTGATAGAGGACTTGGCCAGCCGAGGAATTCAATACACACATCTGGGTGGGAAGCAAACGAGATGTCAACTCAGCCACCGACAGGTCAATAAAATTCATTCAGTTTGCAATATTTCCATCTACTCGCATAACTCACATGCTTCGCTAATTGGGTAGGTCCCGTCATAACCATCAAATCGGTCAAATTTGAGTTTTCAATGAAATTACGTCAATGTATACCGACAATTTTAACTGAACATACACGTACATTTTTAGATGTAACATTATTGATGACTGAATGTGACAATTTTGTGAAGTAGCAAGATAGCGGAATTGAACTCGTCTGCGTCAAATCAGTTAAATAAAGGTAAAATAACCGATAGATTATTAATGCCAAATGTAATGCAAAATGCCAAATTTTACTCTAAAATCATGCTAAACTAAATTCCTTAATGGCCTATATATTTGGTTGAGGCATTTTGGCCTCAAATCGAAATTTATGTTTGAAAACGGACGCGCAGTCATTCCCCTAAAAATGATGCCACAAAAATTTCAATTATTGAAGAAAATACATGTATATATATTTAAATATAACTTGTGTATCAAGCTTTGTTGATATTCTATTTTAATTACGGTTTTGATAAACGCAACATTGTAACAGTGCTTCAACGTACGAGTTTTAGACGACCGCTTGAAGTTTACAAGTTCAGCCCTGCGCGGTCTCAAAGGAAGCGGATATTGTTGCAATATTCTGTTGGGCGATATATTATTCACAATTACTTTGCCAGGATTCAGGATCACAAACAAATAACATTTTGAATTAAAAAAAATTCACCTCGTTTAATAACTCAACTATTTTGCATTCTAACTTTACAGGTGTTTTGGAATATTATACAACATTTGTATTGATAAGCCTGAGGCCGAGAGCCAGAAATATTACAACATCTCAATTTTGTTGGCATGAGTCATAAGAATGTAGCAAGTATCTGACTACTTCAATCGACCGGTTAGTAAAAATAATAATTAGTTAGTGAAAATTAACAATTCTTTAAATTTTAAAGTTAATTTTCAAGTTCTGTGAAAGATTTTTTGACCCATCATAAGGATGTTGTTGTTTAACAGAATTTAAACAATTCATCCAATTAAAACCTTTTGTTTCGGGTTCTGTGAAAGTCCTATTTAAGTTCTGTTATTTTATCATTATAGGCCAGTTGCTTGAAAGAACTGAAATAATAACAGATCTTGAAAAATTCATTCACAGAACTACTAACTTTGAAATTTGAAGAATTGTTCAAATTCTCTGAAACAACCCGTCCTAAACATTGTACCTACACATTAAATAACCTTTGCTTTCTTGTCCGTCGTTTTTTTTCTATTTTCTACTTTTTTCATAGGATTTTTTTTATATTCTGTGTAATGTTGTTTCTTATCTATTTATTTTATTCCTGGCTTACACTTTTTTATACCATTATCATAATTTGGTTTTGCGTTGTTTATACTTTGTATATATTATATTTATAATTGTTACACTTTGTTTGTACGTTGTTACTACTTGTTGTTACTATTTCCACTCTGTCTCAACTTTTATATTTTTATGTTTATATTGCTTATAATTTATTGTTTACTCTTTTTTACGTTTATTTGATTTTTTTACTTATACTGTTTTTCTACTTTGTTTTCGCGGTGTTTATACTTTGTATATATTTTTTACACCTTGTTTCTCCTCTGTTAAAACTTTATTTTCTATCTGTTTCAACATACATACTTTGTTTATATTAATCATAATGTATTATTTACTCTCTTTTAAATCTTTTCACTTCTTTTTACTTTAATTATGCTAGTCAGGAGGGTGAGGTCCAAATGCCACATGGTTGTTCACGCCAACCATTCTTATCATAAATTTTCGGAGTTTATTTTCTTTTATTTTGTATGGGGTCAACACAGCTTCTATGAACTACTTTACTCTGGTAAATGTGTTTTGTATTTGTATTTTTATTTTGTATATTTTGTATTGTATGTTGGAAGACCCACTTGGTTACAGACGTTTTTTTGGCATCTTGGCCTGTCAAGATTTAACTATGTTAGTTTTAAGAATACTTGTTAATTGTACAAATGTATCGAAAC
Organism: Hesperophylax consimilis; assembly: GCF_061612785.1. Taxonomy (NCBI): domain Eukaryota; kingdom Metazoa; phylum Arthropoda; class Insecta; order Trichoptera; family Limnephilidae; genus Hesperophylax; species Hesperophylax consimilis. Next base: position 30,246,118 of record NC_142846.1, read on the forward strand.
CGGTAGCCGAGTATTAAAAATTAAGTTAAAAGCGTGCAATAAAAAATATAACTCTTTTAAAACAAAATTCAATAAAAATGATAATAATTTCAATTATCTCTTTAACCCTTCAGGTATAAGGCATATTGACCATTATATTTCTTAAAGATTCTTTCAGAAAGTCGGATGGTAATAATAACGAATGTGGTAAAAAACGCATCCGAAAACTAACAACTAAAAGTAATGAAATACGCTTAAATTTTATTATGACGAAACATATATAACATTTTGGAATATCAAAATTTAATAATCAAACATAAAAAGTTTTAAAAATGGTTCACTTTAAATTTTTTCGTCTAAACGCTGAATCAAAATTTCTGATAATTTAAAATCGGAATCGGAATTTCAGAGTCGGAACCTTTCAAACGTCGCGTCGGTCGGAACGGTTTCATAGAGGTTTACACTTGAATTATTCTGTTGTTAACATATTTGAATATAATCCTTGTGATTTTTTTCTTTCTTAACACTGTTTAGATCATATTTCTATCTAAGATAATGGAAAAACAAAAAATTTTATGCGACGATGTAAACTGTTCGGAGGAGCGAACAAATCGACTCTCCGGCTAATAGTTGTCTGTTCCCAAAACCGAACAAATTAGCCCAAGGAGTTAAAAAAACCACTATCAAAGTTGTAAGAGTGGATCATATAAGAACGAATATTGTTAAAGATGTATACAAAACCTATTTTAAAAGAAAAGTTGTATCGCCAATTTACGTTAAGACATTTACACTCTTAGGCCCCAGATAGGCCAATTTATTTGTTGATCCATTCAAAAAATAATTTTGATAATTGAAAATGTTGAGTAAATTTGTCAATTTTTTTTTAATCTCGATAATAAGCTCGCGCGGTGAAAATGTGAGAGATGCTCCAACCTTGAAAATGAGTGCCATAAATAAGCTAGAAGCTAAAATTTCATGTCCCTAAATAGTTTGTTCGTCCCTTTTGTTTTGAAAATGATTTGTAAAGGAGGGAGGAGAAAATAGAAAGTGTAGTTCCACGCTCAAACACGGAGATCTCCCAGACTGAGGTCCCAGGTGTAATGGAGCAGTTTATACTTTAGAACTTCTTGTCTTAACACTAATAATACGGCGAAACACCTCACATGTTCAGTATTCTTGGATAGGTAGATAAGCAAGGATTTCATTTTGAAACTTAATTTCAAGGGTATAGTTGCTACTCGTTTGCATACTACTCTAGTCAGATAGTGATATTATATCTGTCACCAAATAATGCGTCCTCATAAAACTCGTTCTGTCTCCTTTTATAATACAAACAGATTGAGAAAGACAAAACAGTAAGCTTTCTCTTCGGATTTAAAAGTTTATCACAGATGCTCCCGCATAATTTGAAATAATTATATAAATTCATAAAATAAAAAATAACACAAGGAGTGCCTTTTGGGCGTGTTCCGTGATCAATATTTTTCCATATTCGAAGCTTAAATTTCAAATATGAAACTCTGTTTACGAAATTCAAATAGAATAGAGATCTACAATGTCAGACGAGCGTAAGTGGGCCATTGAGCCAAAGGGAACAATTGTTTCCACTCTTTTTTTTGTGGAAAGCAGTTATTATTTATTCTATTTATACAACGAAAAACTGAAAAAAGGTTTACACCGTCAATTTTGCTTTTTTATAATTTTTTTATAAAATGGAAAAAGTGATGTGACAATAACCGTTTTTACGTATGTCTAAATCTGTCTTTTAGTTTTTTATAAAGTGGATTTATGTGGCTAACAATTAAAACTTTTAATTGCATATTGCATTGCAAAAACAGTATTTCGTTTCGGAAGACTTTCAAAAACACCGAATCCATTTGAAATTGAATGTCAAGTGGAAATATTTGAAAACATTATATTTTGCTGTCTTGAATCGTGGGGTTAAAAAACATATTTGGTGTGTATTGAATAAAAACGTTGTTTTAATTCACTTTGTTAGTAATAGTATGAGCACGACATCCTTAAGGTTATAATATATTTGACAAATAGAACAATAGTGGGTCTGTTCGCAGCACAGTGAAAAAATATTGATAAAGTATATTTTAATGCGGCTGCTTTAAAACTTTTGTCAATTTATAATTGTGAATAATTTTATTTAAATTATTTTTGGTTTAGTTTTAAAGCAGACTCGTTTTTTGGCTACAAAACTGTTATCAATAAAAATTATTAATTTAATTGCTGAACAATTTCAAAGAATAACTTGTTGTCGAAACGAAATTTTCTATTAAAATTATATAAAAACCTAAAAAAATTACGTAAAAAACAAAAAATCAAAAATTATCCAATAAAATAAAAAATAAAAATTTATTTAAATTATAAAATAATACAGTAAAATTTACAATTGTATTGTTTTTTACCAGTATAAAATACCCAAACATCATTATAGTAAGTTTGTGGCAAATTTATTTAACTTTATTATTAAATAAAAAATTGCCCAATTATCATACAACTTTATTTTTAAATATAATTTGCTCTTACCATGCCACTTTATTTTCGAATAAATTTAGCTCATACCGTTACACATTATTTAAGAGTAAATTTAGCTCGTACTAACAATTTATTTGTGAATTTGGTCCTTTACTTTTTAATTTATTCATTAACGACGTAACAAACATATATTATTCACCCGTGTTCTCATTCTAATGTTCGCTGATGATATGAAGATATATAGAATTATTGACAATTTCGAAAACTGTCCAACACTTCAATCTAATATTAATAGCTTTTACGATTGGTGTCTTAAAAACAAATTAACTCTTAATGTAAAAAAATGTCAGCTTATGAGATTCCACAGAAAAAAAACCATTTTTGTTCACCTACTTTCTCAATAATCACACCTTATTATCTGTTGATGAAATAAGAGACCTTGGTATAACCTTTGACACTAAATTAATTAATATTCATTAAACATATTAATAATATAACCAGTAAAGCAATAAAAATGTTTTGTAAGGATTTGTCTTACGGATTTCAAAGGATTTTAAAAATTTAAAAACTGTCAAATTACTTTACACTTCACTTGTTAGAAGCCAGCTAGAATTTAACACCACCATTTGGAGTTCTTACTACAGTGTACATGAGAATTCTATTGAGTGAGTCCAACATAAATTTTTACGTTATATTAATTTTAAATTGGGAATATTCATCGAAAACATTAATTACCCCTCTCTGTTACAATTATTGGGACTCGATACATTAAAAGAAAGAAGAATTTGTTCAGACCTATTTTATTTATTTAAAATTGTTACCAACCTGTTGAACTCCCCTGAACTTCTTTCGTTAATATGTATCCATGTACTTAGTCGATCAGTTTGTTTCAAATTACCCTATCATTGCAACAATACAGGATCTAACGCTGAACTCAATTCCACAATGAATCGCCTGCATGTACTTGGAGATAAATATGTTTCGGATGAACCTATAAACATTGCTAGTTTAACCTCATACTAACACTACTTAATTAAAACTGTCTGTCAGCGCTTCTCAGATTGACTATAATCAAATACAGTTTTAAAGTATTAATTTCTTAACACTCATTACATAATATCCGGGATTTATAATATGTTGTATTGTATTTATAATAACCTACTCATTGTACTTTTTTATGTTGATACTACTATTTATATTGTTCTCTTTTATGTATTTTATATATTTTTTTATTTTTTTATTTATGTATATTCTGTATTCATATGTAAAACAATTGTTATTCTTTTGTAAAAGCCGCTATAATCGGCGTTAATAAATAAAATTAGTTCAAATCACACCCTTTTTTGTAAGTAAAATTAGCTCATATAATACCACTGTTTTTGAATAAATTTGGCTAATATCATACCTATGAATAAAATTACCTCGCGCAATACCACTTTTTATTTTTGAATTAAATGAACTCATTTCATACCACTTTATTTGTGAATAAAATTACCTCATATTATCATAAAACTTTATTCTTTAATAAAATTACCTGACATCATACCACTGTACATATTTGTGATTAAAATAAATTCATGTATTAACACTTTATTTTTTTTTATAAAATTAGTTTTTATCATACTAATTTACGTTTGAATAAAATTAGTTTTTATCGTACCAATTTACGTTTGAATAAAATAAGTTCATATCACACCATTTAAAAACGTTTGAATAAAATTGATTTACGCCATACCATTTTACGTTTGAATAAAATTGATTTATATCATACCATTTAACGTTTGAATTAAATAAGTTCATATCATACCATTTAACGTTTGAATACAATTAGTTCATATCATTCCATTTTACGTTTGAATACAATTAGTTCATATCATACCATTTTACGTTTGAATAAAATTAGTTCATATCATACCATTTTAAGTTTGAATAAAATTAGTTCATATCATTCCATTTTACGTTTGAATAAAATTAGCTCATATCATAGCGATGTATTTTTTAATACAATTAGCTCATGTCATACCATTTTATTTGTGGACTTATACTATTTTTTTAATAAAATTAGCTACAACATTTAAATTTCATTACATCAATGGTTAACATTCCATCATACATGTCATTTGCAAACATTATTGAAAATGGGATTGAAAGCTATTCGTAATGTTAGTTCTTTGTTTTGTTTAATGATTGAAGAATGCATTTTCTTTCCCTTCGGTAAACAGTATTAAAACGTTTCCCCAGGTACGCTCTAACGTCTTTCACGGGTTATCGTCCGAGTTTCCTTTAGCGAAAAGAATATTTTTTATTTTATTTTTCCATGAAGCATTTACAATTTGAACAAACATACTTAAATTTAACGTTTGCGTCTTTTTAGAAATAAATTAAATAGCTTATTAATTTATACAAGTTTCTAACGGATCCTGAATCCCACGTTAGGAAGTTTTTCCATATTATATAAGTAGATTCATCAGTTTACCGACCAAATTGCTTCCCTTTGAAGACAAAACGACGTGGGCAGACGCCAAGATTGTTTTGTCTTTCACCCACTACCGAAAAAACCTTTTTTATATCTGGAACGATGGAAAACAAATAGGAAAGACTATCTAACTAACTAATCATCACGACAATTTTCCCGAAGGGGTGGGCAGATATGGAGAGAGTGGAACGGCGCACAACTCTACATTGGCCTACTCCTTGCTTGCCTTATTAAAAAACATTTATATATTTTAAAATGTAATAAATTGTAATATCGCCTTCTTTGTTTTTTGATCCATATTATAATTTTGTTTGTGAAATGTTTTTTGATTCCCTCACTATTTATCTAGCATAAGATTTTCGAATGCTTTTATTGCTTCGTATTTGTGGTGTCTTTGTCACAAAATATATTAAATTATACCAGCAGTTCTTAGAACAGCCCATGCGTCCAAAAAAGTAAGTTTTTGGTTTTCCTTTATTTAATAAATCAAAACAAAAAAATCCACCGAAACCGTAAGATTTGTAAGTAGGTACTCAATGACAACTCAACTATTTCTGGCAGATGGTTACCAAAAAATGCGATAAAAAAATCTAAATAAACACGATTATTTTGCATTTGATAAAGAATCTTTAGTGAACCATTAAAACGGCCGCCATCTTGAAACGAAAAAAGAACGAACTAATAAATTAACAGATAGATAAAATGCAAGAATTCGAGGTAAATCACCACTGTTATGTAAGATATTATTTATTAAACCATTGTTTATAACCATTATGTACTATTGTTTGTCTTTTCATATTGTTATTTTAAAATACCAGCATTTCTTATTACATATTTCTGCCGTTCCATTCAATTTACCATGCATACCTTATAAGTTAATTTTTGTACTAAAATGGAAGTTCGTGTAATTCAATTTATAAGTATAAGGGGACAATGTGGGTATTGTGTAGGAATAAGTCCTCCATAATTTCCTTTGCACTTTCATGATCTGATCTTATTCTGAGAATATTTTTATTTCCTTTCCAAAATACGGCACATGTTATGTTAACCTTTAAGGCGAAACTTAATACTATATTTTCGATTAATATTTATAACCAATTGGTTAACATTATAAATACCAAAAAATATGCTTTAGATAGAATTGAAGCTTTTCATGTCGTTTTCTTTGATTTAAAAAATTTAAATAAAAATTTTAGTTACAAAATATAAAACATAAAGTTTAACTACTAAAAAACTCAATTTTTCAATATAAATGTATGAACGCATAAATGAAACAACTTTAAAAAATACAATATTATGGCTAAGATTATCAGTGACAGTTACCCTCGATGAACTTTTTTGCTTTCTTCTAAAATTGTTTACAAAATAAATAAAAACCACATGTACTGGACGTGTGTGCAAGAAAATACTGTAAATAATAAGCACCGGCACACATCAGCCCTCAATCTGGGTGATGATTTAATTAAAACACCGTGAGGTGTTCTATGTAATGTACTGGTATACAGAAAGTACAAAGGGGTGTAGCTTATAGGTACTTCTTATTTCTTAATGCCAACCCAATTCACAAGAAATGGTTATAATACACAGATAGAAACTGAGACAATCGGAATGCTTTCAGCGATTATTTCAGATTGGGGCACATTATGCACCAGCGCGCCATACGATGCAGCAAATGGCACAGGCGGCTGTGTTAGCCAGCAGAAATTGGCCAGCCTCTAGGTTGTGAGTATCAGTGGCTAGTTCAGTCGGTAGCCAGTAGGAATTGGCCAGCCTCTAGGTTGTCAGCATCGGTGGCTAGTTCAGTCGGTAGCCATCAAGAATTGATCATCCTCTAGGTTGTCAGCATCAGTGGCTAGTTCAGTCGGTAGCCAGTAAGAATTGACAGCCTCTGGGTTGTCAGCATCGGTGGCTAGTTCAGTCAGTAGCCATCAGGAATTGGTAAGCCTCTAGGTTGTCAGCATCAGCGGCTAGTTAATTTGGTAGCCAGCAGGAATTGACCAGCCTTTAGGTGTAAGCATATCTGGTCAATAGTCGATAGCCAGCAGAAATTGGCCAGCTTTTAAGTTGTCAGTATCGGTAACCAGCAGTCGGCAGCAGCAGGAATTAGCCAGCCTTTAGGAGATCAGCAGCAGTGGCCAGCAGCAGGAATTGGCCAGCCTTAAGGTGTCAGCATAGGTGTCCAGCAGTCGGCAGAAGCAGGAATTGGACAGCCTTTAGGTTTCAGAATAGGTGACCAGCAGTTGGCAGCAGCAGGGATTGGCCAGCTTTTAGGTGATCAGCAGCAGTGGCCAGCAGGACGTCAGCGGCGGCATGGTCATTTAACTATAAGGGCCGGTACACGGAGACGGCCACTATTGTAATGTCTTGAGAGAGATGCGTCCAGCTCAGCTGTTGGAGTTCCGGCAGCAAATAACTCGTTGCACATAGTTGTAATCTTTAAAATGATTGTACCGTGAAGGAGGAACTGAAGCAAATACAGCTTTCGATTGAGGCTCAGGAACCGTAATTTCAAGTTATAGAAAAGATCGGGTTGTCACCGGCGATGTTGCATCCACTTGTCTTATATCTTGAATATTAATAAATCTTTTTTGTGAGGTATTTATAATATCTTCTACAGGTGTTCGTGTGACGTCAGCATCAGCTAGCTAAAACATGTTTACAGTTTTAAATTCAGGTGTTCAAATGGCCTGAATAATATTTTGCCTAGTACCAGCCTTTTAGCGTTTGTCAATATTACGATTTCGTTTTAGAAAATACGGTTATCGAACTTGCAGTTGTTCAATTTAGCTGCAAGTTTAACTCATTTTTCAAACAGTGCGTTTTATTAAATGCAATAATATTATTCTTAACTTTCGAAATACCATCTTTGCGCTTGAAACGTTTCTAGACTCCGTTTGACAAGTGATTTTAATTCCTATTACCTATATTTGTGACGATATAAGGCATACCAAGAATTTAAACATTTTTGGCTTTGAGCTTCCTCTTAAAGGTGAAATATTAATTCAATTAATTGAATTCTTTAATAAATAAAATCTTACATAACAGTGGTGTACAATCGGTTTGCAAGTAGTTTACAATAATAATTATTAATATGAACTGAAATCATCAGATATATTATCGTGACATAATTAATTTTTTTAAATGTTTAAAAAAAATAATTGGCATATTCATTTGCTAAACTATGCAGGCGAGGAATTGATAGCTTTTCAACATAAATTGTTTGCGAATAGTGACATCGAAATAGGCTCTTATGCCTAATGATGCGAGTAGGTACTTTTAAATTGACTAGACTTATAAGTTCGCAACAATCGAGCTCTTAATTTAAAAATTTGCGCTGATCTTCAAATATATTTATTTAAAGGTATTTAATAAAAAAGTATGGTAAATTTATTATGTGGGGATTATTTACTATTTATATTTACTATTTTTATTTTATTCTATATTTATTATTTACCTCTAAATTATTAAGCAGTAAAAACTTTGTATTTTGAGTATTCAATTATTATTTTTAAACTGAAAGTTTGATTTCAAATTTTCTGTTATTAGATAGAAATTATTGTTTATTTATTGAACGCTCGTGTTTTTTCCACAAAAACAATTGTTGCACTTTTTGCACTTGCAACAATTGCATTTTTTCTCATACTGTGCAAGGAAAACATTTTCCTTATTAAACATGCGAATTTCGGTTGTCGGTGAACTGGTGCGTGGTTTGAAATTGTATTCCTGTGTAGTGCCTAAAATTAATCAAATTCAACTAACGTTCGATTTTCAAAATTCATTATTTGGTTTAAATATTTTGACACATGCGGATAAATGTCGTTATTTTTCAAGTTTACTAAAATTGAAAGGTATTTTTTTTTTAAATCAATGATCCTGAGGCAAATATGTTTAGTAATAAATTATTAATAGTGGTCGAGGGATAAGGCTCTCGACTTGAAAAACGAAGGTCGCGGGTTCAAATCCCGGCGTTAATAAATTTTATTAATGAGTTTCTGTTATTCTTCAATTAAATTAATATTAATATTAATACAGTATACTTGCGGCGCTTGAGTGGAAAATACTCTCAGTATCGCCCGGGTTTAAGACCACCATTTTGAATTGAAACGTTGCTTGAAATGGCTTTAGCAGTTTTTGGTGACCAGATCTGAATAGCCAAGTTCTCCCACGTACCTTCAGCCTTACAACATACCCCAATTGGTGATGCCATAACCTCACTGGCTCTAGACGGATGGGAGCAGTTGAATTAAAATAAAAAAAGAAGCTTCACATATCTTGAAATTATAATATTCCGTGATTTTTCACGGCCCTGCGCTAGTTGACTATATTTGTCCAAATTTTGAAGCAATTCAAAGCAGACCAGGTCAATGACATCGCAAATGTCTTCTGAAGAAACATGCGTTAGCAACTAATCGCGAAAAATAGTGGTGCAAATCTAAAAAAATCTTGCATGAACATTATTGAGTAAATACAGGGTTTTCCAATAAGAGGTGTTATTTTGATATTCAATCTTAAAAAATCAATGGTTTAGTTGCTTTTGTGGCACGTAGCGCCGTTTTGTTGAAATAAACGTTGTCTAAAACAATACCATCTAATTTTGGCCATGAAAAATCATTAATCTCGATCTCGATAGCGCAATCCATTCACCGTGACTGTTGCTCCAGCCTCATTTTCGAAAAAGTAAGGTCCAATGACTTCGCCGGACCGTAAACCGCACCAAGCAGTCACACGTTGAGGATAGAGAGACTTTTTAACAATAACTCTTGGGTTTTCCGAGCCTCAGATGCGACAATTTTGCTTGTTGATGAAGCCACCGAGGTGGAAATAGGCCTCATCACTCAATATGATTTGCATTTGATTCACTCAAGTGAATTTTAATAATTTCAATGCGTTGTTGAAGCGTGTATCGTTCCATGTTTGTTAATGGCGTAGTTTTTACTTGTCAAATGTCAAAAATGACAGCTTCAAAAGTAACATATACCGAAAAAGCGGGCTATTCAAAATAACACCGCTTATTGAAAAACCCTGTATTTTTACAATAATTAAATTAAATACTTTGTTTAATAACCACTTAATTTTCACATCTACTGGTTTCGCTTCAGTTAAGCTTCACCAGGATGTTAATTAAAAACTAAAAATTAAGTGGTTATCAAACAAAGTATTTTATTTTATTATAGAATGTCTAATCACAAAGTAATTGCTTCCTACGAAAAAAAAATATTTTAACCTTGGCAGTATACGGCCCTCCTCTTCGTATACTTATACCAGCGCTGCAACAGCGTATTAGGCAATCTTTATAAGTAAGACTGTATTTTTAGATTTAAAATGTTACCGTTTGTTAGAAAAACATTTATTTTTAACCCTAGTAAGAAACTGTCCCAATAAGATGGAAACCAAATCAAATTCCCTATTACGATTCATCGTTAGGTTTCTTCGAAAGGTATCTTATAACGTGCATCTTGTGTCTTAAGGTCATCGTATGAGTAGAACCTAAAAATCTTTTCATGTATTTTCTATTTGTTTACTGCCGTGTAAATCGGACTGCCGACAAAATGAACTACACTATTGAAGTTGACTACGCGAGGCAAAATCGATGTTTTGCTGAAACAGATTTAATATAGGCTTTTTTCAGCAAATTATTTAGTGTGTCATAGATCCGTCACGGTTAGAGTTCATCCAACATGCCAGGATTAAAACTCAACCTTCACAGCCTCCAGAGCTAGTGAATGTTACTTGGACAATGAGTGGTTTCATGTTTGTTGTGAATCATTTTGTAAAAGTCAGTAGTTTTTTTTTTTATAATGTGAGAAAATTAAAGTATTTTATTAATTTAATTTAGTTCTGAATAACGAATTGTATAAGATGACAATTGATTGGGAATTTTGAATTATGAATTAATGCCAGGATTTTGAATGATTTACTTTTAACATCGTTAATGTGTATATCAAACATAAATTTCGAATCAAGAGTAATGCCGAGATCTCTTATGGTTGTAAATACTTACAACTTGTAATTATTAATGGAATATGCATAATCCTTTCTGAATCTATTTTGAGTTATCTAGCCGATTTAATTATTGCTGAAATTTGAATTGAAATGATGAGCGCAAAACTTCCTTAATACGAAATTACTTATATTTTATTTTTCTTTTTTAGTAATCGACTACTTCATAATATTATATATTGAATATAGATTATATCAAATTACCGATGCATTTTCTTCCAGTAAACACGCTCAACGTCCTCAGGGACCCGAGGCTCCAGTTTCCAGCGGTATTTAAACCAGAGGTGAATGAAGTCCAATAGGGGTATCCGAGACATGATAAATGCATTCGATCAGTTAGTGGAGAGGAAACGTCAGACATACTCGTGTTAGTCGTCATTGGAGATCGAAGAGAAGTGGGAGTCAGGAGTGTCGGTTTAGACGTAAGCTTGCCCCCGTGATGTATTTTGTTGAGTAAGTAGATATCGAATACAAACTTCAACAAAAAATTTATTATATTTTTTAGATCCATTATTATTAACTTGCTGCGGAAAATCGAAATTCTTCATCTTCATACAGTTGAAATAAACGGATCTGACTATATAATAGTTTGGCGTCCTGTGTTATTTTATTACGAATAAATTAATATTTTAAGGCTTCGTTCATTACTTTAAGTTATTAATGTATTATTTATTTTACATGCGGTAAGTGAACTTTAGATTTTTTTTCTGTAAATACTACACAAGAGTCTCAACTGCTACCAGTGCGACTATGGCATCTCTAATAATTGCGGTATATTGTCAAGTTGAAGGTAGCGGGGAAGGGGAGAATATGGGGAACGGAGGAAGGTGGGAAATTACCTGGCTTCAAATCTGCCCACCAAATAACTATTTATATCCCTATTGGTCAGCAGGTTCTGACAGATCTTACACCGCTACCTCAGGGGTCTGTCAGCCGCGTGCATTAAAATGTGAATAATTTTGTACAAAGTAGCGCTGCTTAGACTCACACAAGAGTTTATTATTTCTAAAAAATTTTTGGAAATCTTGTTAAATATTTAAATTGGGATTTGTTCATTTCATACCGACCGGAGAGGGATTGACTTTTTGTTACCGACAAAACCGAGGTACGTATGACGTCACGCGTACCCCATCAGATATCGATCGTTTTGGCGGGCTTTGGAAATCATTTTATCCATGAAATTGACATTCGTAAAAAAAATAGTATTCACGCTAGAAGGTGAGCTTTTATAAAGAAATTGTTAGAACTCCTTTTTAACGATATAATCAAAATGCTCAAATTGTAAATTCAGGGCAAAAATCAGAAAGCCTAACAAGCTCCCTGGGGCCTAGAGGAACGGTTTTGTGACGTAGGTATTTTTTACATTCTAATCTCTTCTGTCACTTCAAGAGGTTTATTGAATAAGAATAAGCTACGATAACAAGAAAAAACTTATTTAAAAAGGGACCCTTGGCTGTTATAAGCTAATAAATAAGTCATCCTCCACTTCTTTTAAATGATAATTAATAAATTAAAAATACTTTTTAAAATAAATAATTTTTTGATTAAACATTATGATCGTATTAAAGTTACCCACTGAACGAGTATGTATTTAAAAAATTGTGAATTATATCGATTTCTGTAAAAACTGCTAAATGTTACCAGCTAACACAAAAATTTCGACTCCTGGACCAAAAACAGGACGATAGAATTGTTTATCTGTTCAAGATTCAATTACACCAGAAGTATGAATGAACAATTATTGAACTTTTATATGTGAATATCGCAGTCCAAACTCCTCCCAATCGTTTGCAACCAGTCAGACTATTTAATCCCCGATTAGGGTATGTTGTGAGACTGAAGGTAGTGAGGAGGGGAATGAGATGGGGGAGAGGAAAGTGGAGGAGTACCTGGCTACTCTGATCTGGTAACTAAACACGGCTAAAGCCATTTCAAGCAACGTTTCTATTCTGAATGGTCGTCTTAAACCAGGGCGATACTGAGAGAATCTTCCACTCTGGAACTAAATAAACAATCCGGAACCCGCAACTTTCGGCTTGCTAGTCGAGAGCCTCATCCCTCGACCACGGAGGCCGCCATACTTTGAGAATACTATAACACCCGCAATATAAATACTTGTTCCAGTAAAGGAACCCATTATTAATTGAGGCCAAGACGATTAAGTATTAATAGCATTCCAATCATTTCAGATTCAACTCTATCATGGTTGCATGAATGGGGATCTCAAAAGTGGCGCAGTCGGATAATTCGGATAATACCGAAATAGTTTCCTTTAGTCTCTCGACCCCGATTCCAGTAATCTCTCCAGCAAATCGCCTCGGTACGGAAGAAAGAATTTCACTTGATTAAATAACATAAAACTAGTTTCTTTAAAAATACTTTAATGTTTTCAAATCATGACGTAATTGCGGCGGAATGAGCCGTGGACACGCCACAGACCCATTTCCGTGGATCGATGATAAGCTGACAATCACAAACATGACCCTATTAGCAATTTACTCATTTACTCATTTTAGATATAATTTTACAAGCGCTGATGCTTTCAATTTCACTTTTTAACTTTTATTCGTATTTACAGAAAGTACAACTATTTGCGCAACGTAAAATAACTTTATTATTCTACTAATCTGACTAATATACTGTAGATTAATTAGACATAAAAAATCAACCCTGTAAAAAAAATGTTCTTTTACTATTCTGTTTAATAGATTTATTTACATTTTTCATTGGTTTAACTGAGGATTGAACCTTCATCCCCAGGGCTGGTTTTTAACTGCAATGTCATCGAATTTCAGATAAATGCGTATACGTGGGTGAATGCCACCAAAAGTTAATAAAAGTTAATAATCATTCATTGCCGAAGACAAAAGTGAAATTCAAGTAAATGTGTTTGTGTGGGAAATTTTGTACGGGAGGCCCTAAAGAAAATAATTTTCTTTAGGGCCTATGTCATTTTTTGGGATGCTTTGTGGAGGGTGTTTTTCAGGGAAAGGAAAGAGAGGAAGTTCTGGGAAGTTAAAAGTTATGATGTTTGGGTAGAAATCTAGAGAGCACCCTAGAGGTGTTTTTTCACGAAAACGGCGCTATGCAAATAATCATATTATTATTATTATTATATATTATTATTATCAGTATATCCAGGAGTAACAGACGTATGAATATATCCCTCCTACTGAGGCACAGGGCGATGGGTCGAGAGAACAGTTGGAGAGGTCAAAGGGTCTCCCAAATCCAGCCTCTTGAGTTCGGCCACGCCACGATGCTGGTGGGCAGGTGCATCATGAACACCTCAACCGATGAACCTGATCAACCCTGTTAAATCACCAAACATAGCGCACCACTTTGTGTGACCTATGGCAGAATATTGGTTAGTAAAAAAATGGAGCCCGGGTTGGCGGTACCCAAACCCGCCTCCCAAATTAAAAAGTATAGTAAGTGTACTAAAAAAACCTATAAAAATATTTTTTTGATTGTATTCAACCTTGCTGAATAATAATACTAATGAATACAAATCAAATCCACGCCGTCCGCCAGCCACATACACTCTTCTTTATATTAATAGGTAAATATATAGACCCATGGAAAAACAAAAAATATTTTTAATCCAATTTTGAAAAATAAAATTAAAATTATTTTATAGGTATCTACTGTTTAATCGTTTGTCTGAATTATTCTTCATAAAAGTAGTTACAATTTTGAAAACGACTCGAGGGGTTGTTTCGGAGAATCTGAACAATTCATCAAATTTTAACGTTCATTTTCGGGTTCTGTGAAAGTCCTATTCAAGTTCTGTTATTATGTCAATGTAGGCTAGTTGCTTGACAAAACTGAAATAAAAACAGAACTTGAAAAAATCTTTCACAGAACTTGAAAATGAACGTTGAAATTTGATGAATTGTTCAGATTCTCCGAAACAACCCGTCCTAAGTTGTACAGTTTTAAAGCATTGTTTCGAAAGCTCTTGTGAATATACCGGAATATTTTTATTTGTTTCTTGTGTATGAAATATAGAAAAGGAAACGGAATGGAACTCTCAGATTTTTTTCCATACACTTTCTTCTTTTTATAACTATTACCTACTCCTACATAAATTCATTGATTTTAACTTAAAATCATTAGTTTTCAGAACAATCTTAGGCGAAATTACATAATCATATTTTATGGACATACGTAATAGGTACTAAAACTATTTAATAACGAAAAATATCCTTAACTGTATCTGATTGTACTGTGTATGTGTTATAAATAAACGATGCCACCAGAATAATGAAAGTCCTACCTTTGGTCCTGGTGTCTTCAATGTTCTCTCAGCACGAAAAAACTCCACAGCTTGCACTTATCCCGGAATTACAACCTAAAAACCTGTTATCAGAGGCACTGCAGAAATTGTACTGAAAGGTACTTCCCGTCTCCTGGTGACAAGGTTATAGGACGAGAAGGAAGGGAGTAAATAATTGGAGATAACAATCAGCTGTATGCCCGACAACCATTAAGGGATGTTTGGCCCTTTAAAACCCAAAACTTCGTATGTTTGGCGGCCTCCGTGATCGAGGGGTAAGGCTGTCGACTAGCAATCCGGAGGTCAGAGATTCATATCCTGGCGTGCATGAATCAATTTCATTTAATTACTTTGTGTATTTCAAAATTAATTAATTAAAAATAAAATATATTATTTGTGGCACGTTCCAGAGTGGAAGATACTTTCAGTATCGTCCTGGTGTAAGACCACCATTCTGAAACGAAATATTCCTTGAAATGTCTTTAACCATGTTTGGTGGCCAGATCTGAATTGGCAGATACTTCCTCACGTTCCTTTTTGCAGAATCATTTTTCTCCCCACTACCTTCAGCCTCTCAGTAAACCCCAATTGGGGATTCCACATTCTCACTGGTTCCAGAAGGAACTCTTTGAGGACTGTTGGGACTCTTGTGAGGTATGTTCAATGTTCACTTATCATATCCCTATTTAATTCAAAACCTGCTTTTTGGATTGCTGCCATTAACATCGACATATATTATATTATTATTATTTTGGGTGAGCTTAGCAATTAACCGTCAATTTTGTTTTTGAGACATTTTACCGTGAAAACTGTTTTGTAGCCAATGTTTGTAGATTCCTGATTTATATTTAGAATATTTGTGTTTAATCTTATATTGAGAAGTGGATAATATTATAATTTTGCCAAGCACCCTTAAAGTTGCTCATAAAATCGGAACAACACAATTACCCGAACTTAATTTGGTTTAATAACTTTTTTATTACCTTTAGCTACCCACTAATGTAAAAACAAAATTTTGACAAAATTTTCATACAAATATAAATAACTGTTTCATACAAATATAAAAGTTTCGTGTTCGTAATACATAATTGATTAGAAATATTGAAATGAACACCGTAACTCAATCATTTTAATCCAGGACGTTAGATGACTTGTTGACCTAGAAATATAACATCACGAAAAGGCCATTTTCGAAATAATTTAAAAAAATTGTAACCAGAACATTCGTTGATTATTTTTTAGGATATTTTACTATTTTTTACTTTAGTATTGTGAGAAGATACTCTTAAACTGCCCAAGACTGCCATTATTAAAGAAGAAGTTTTAATCTTCAGCAACTTTAGTATTAATACATCTCTTTGTTCCAAAAAAAAGAAGATAAAAAATCACTTTTATTATTATTTTATTGATTACATTTCAAATAAATTCTTCGATAATCTTAATGAAGAATGAGTTAATGGTGAATTTAAGTAAGTCTAAAGTCATGGTGTTTGAAAGAGAGAGTAAGAAAACAGTGTGCAATATAGGTGTGAATGAGGAATACTTGGAGCAGGTGGATGAGTTTGCATATTTAAGAATGAGTTTGTATGTTTACGAGAGATGGGAAGGCTGGTAGGGATATTGAAAGAAGGATAAATACAGGTGACTCCATTAATGAAGGAATGAACGCAGTTTGCGCTAACAAATAAATTTCAAAGAAGAGAAGCTAGCAGTCCACAATGAAGTGCTGGTACCTACCCTGATATATAGTAGTGAGACATGGAACTGGAAGAGGAAGGATGAAAATAGACTGAATGCTGTAAAAAAGTGCAAAATAATAGAAGAGTACGTATGAGACGATGTATGAATTTGAATGAGGCAAGGAGTGTATGCCAATACCGAGTTGTTTGGCAGTCCGTCCACTCTTTCTACCCCTACGGGGAAACGGCGTGATGGTTAGTTATTTAGTTAGTTGGACAAAATATGGCTAAATGTACAGTGCCCACTTATTTAGTGATTCGATAAAATAACCTGACAATAGTACACACTTATTTTGTAGCAGTTCACTTTTGCCCCGCTAACGGTTCAATACTTCACGAAACTCTATCCAAAGACCGCCTACATCTACCGCGTCATTCTTGGTCTATGGTTGGTCGAGAAGGAACACGGCTGACAATTTCCAGAGCGCCAGTACCAATCGGACAGCCTTAGAGCAGCCTTGGAGCGAGGTCGATTCAACAGGAAGGATTCTGGCAACTGCTCCAGACGACAAAATTTACGGGAGATACTGATGTCGGATTTAGCTAGTTTGAAGTAATCGCTGGTCGTCACGTATATCTTAACAAATTTTACATTTCCTTCCTAAGAGCTGTATGGCGCTCATCTCTATGTGAATCAGGTCAGACAATAATCTTGTTCACAATGTCACACATTTAACTGTTTATTGCTACCATTTAAATTCCTTCCATGCGTGCAAATCTTCGATTGCCACTCACCCCTTGAGATTATGTTAGTCATTTCAATTTGAGAGTCTCTTGTTCTATTTGATTTGAATAAATGTAATTAATCATCGTCCTTCTTTTATTCAATGTCAAGCAATCCTTTTTGTCACCAAACCTCTAGCGTTACAATTTATGATTTTTTTTTATTGATAGAGAGCATAAAATTGTGATACATATAAAAAATTTCAATACTACACATTATAATTTGTATCAAAAGTAATGATAGAGCATTTATCGGTGCACTCACCCTGATTCAGTTTTTCGGATTTGACATAAATATATTGTAATAAAAGTTTAGGTATTTTTGCATTCAAATTAACTTGTGAAATGACTGCCTCCATACAAGCTAGCCTAGTGAGGCAGGTTACGAGAAACCTCTACTTTCATGTCATTACATATTGTTAATTTTATTTACTATCTAATTTGTAAAAAAATGTACATAATGAACACTTATAACTTGTATAATTGATTTCAAATTACTTACAATTAAGACATATATACTAGTATATATATACAGGTAATAAATTCTGACATCCTCTGATTTCACTTTTCAACAACTTATTGTTTCTGCCGACATGGCATTTTGTCGATTTACATTGAACTTAAAGAGATATCTGTGGTTTCGGTGAAGTTTTACATACGTTAATAAGAGAAGACGACCAAATTGAGATTTATTTATTTATTTATTAATCTTAAGTTAGCTCACATCTTCGTGTGTGCTAATAGTTTTATAAACATATAAACATGTACATTGTTTGGCAAACATAATCTTTCTTTAAATATTTCAATAAAGTCACAAAAAAGAAACATTAATAATTGAGATAGACATATTTTCTTAATTCATTTTTGAACTTCTTAATATTTTCTATCACAGCAATTTCCTTCGGGATTTTGTTATAGAGTTGAACGGCCTGGTACATCAGAGATTTTTGGGTGCTTGTTTTTTTTCTTGTTGGCATTTTTTTGATTGGGAAAGTTTAACCTTTATATTTATTTAATGACTATGGGCCTTACCAAAAAACGTTCTTAATATTAATCAACCATTTACTATACATTATTGGTTGTTTATTAGTTGTATAAAATTCAAAACAAGTTCATAAGAGCTTGTATTGCAAAGAAACATATAAAATATTTTTCTAAAAACCAGGAGCACAGAAGTGCCGAAGTAAGAAAAACTATAGTGAATTGTTTTGTGAAGTCAATATTAATACTAAGCATAACGTTACAGTGCTTTTCAAACTTTTTTTTTTGGTTTTAGGCATTTCACCCTGAAAAGAGTGCTTTGTGATTTCAAACTTTAAGAGTTCTATAAAAGTTTAGTAAAATTATTACTACAAAATAATCATGAATAATATGATCTATTTACTAATAATTTGAGTAATTCTTATAATCTTATAATCTTCTTATAATTCTCTAACGTCTTCATTCTCTTCTTGCAACCCTAACTAGCTCTTCACAATTTTTATTATTATTTTTTCATACCATAGTAATGTATAGATTCTATTCAAACTGTAAAATTCACCCGCCATAACACAGGGTCATCCCTAGCATGGAGGGTGAAATATCAAAAAAACTATATGTACCCTCTAAGTCTTGTATTAATAAAATAAATAAATAAATAAATAAATAAATTACGATTAATGATTTGCCATTGAGATATTTTACCATTGTTTTCTTTATCATAAATTCTGCAAAATTGTTTCATAATGTTTATAAGACAAGGTTTTTTATGCATAGCACAGGGATAACAAATTATTTTAATAATTGCTTATGATAATTTGTTATTTTTATGCTAAAAATACTATGCTATGCATAAAAAACCTTATCTTATAAACATTAGTTTATCATTAAAAAATAATAATATTTGACAAGTCAAAATATTTCACCAACAAATGTAGATATTGAAATTAATAAAATACTTCGTTTTTACCACTTTTATTGTTTATTACCAACATGTTTCATGAGCAACGCTCACTTCTTCAGGGTTTTTAATAAAACTAATTATAAATAATAGACATAAACAATGGTGTCAATAGAAAATAATAGACATAGATAATGGTGTCATTAGCGTCGCTCATGAAACATGTTGGTAATAAACAATAAAAGTGGTAAAAACGAAGTATTTTATTAATTTCAATTAAAATGGTGCCACAAAATAAGTTTGCTGTGTTAGAAGAAATGTAGATATAATATGTCTCGACGCCATCTAGTGGGAAATTTAGCACTAACAAAATATAGTTGGATGTTAACAGGTGAAAATAATATAATAAGCAGGAATTGTTGATAGAAGAACTCGTACATATTGAATTATTTGACGTGTTTGAAATAAGCCAACGTATATCAGTGGTCTCAGAGCATCTTACCGGATATCAGAAGATGCGGGTTCAATTCCCGTCGGCGGCATTTATTTTTACACGGAAAATATTTTCAATTTGTATGGATATTTCAAGCGACTAATTATTGCTTATAATAATTTGTTATATATTTAGAATCAACGGCACAAATGCCACTTATATACATGAAAGTTATTGACAGTCATAGTACAGTACGGAAAGTTATTGACAGTCATAGTACAGTACGGAAAGTTATTGACAGTCATAGTACAGTACGGAAAAAAAGGAAAAAATATAAGTTAACCCTTAAATGCATGATTTATTTATTTTTCTGGAAAAAAATATATTTTGTAGATATGTACATGCATATGCAAGGAAATATAAAGAATTTTATTTTTTAATGATATTTGATTAAAAAAAATTGTTGCAGGTTTACAACACCATTTATTTAATAAAAATTAATATGAATAATTTACGTATAAAAAAAAATAAAAAACCTAAAAAAAAATCTCAAAACTAATAAATGTACCGGAAAAATACGAGTTATTACATATAAGTATTGTATTATTGTATCTACTTACCTAAGAAAATCAAAATAATAACAGCAAAACAAAACTGTAATTCTAACCTCCAACCAATTTTCGAGAATCTTCACTTTGTTAAAGAAAAAGTGACATTTGACATTCGCGAAAGAAAAAAAAGATGATGCCACTCGATAAAATATATTACCGTGAACTTGATAATTCTAAAACGGCATGCATTAAGTATACACCAAAGAATTAAAGGTGGTTTGAACGGTATGTTGCAGTTTTGCAACACTATGTTAGTACATTTAAGGGTTCGAGAAAAACGAATACACATTAGTACCTATTAAGTTCATGTAAGAAATAAAGGAGAAACTAAAACAAACAAAAAAACTCTTCCACGGTTATCTTGTTAAAATATGCACTGCTATAATGTTTAATCTGTACAGATTTATATTTCGATAGAGCCATATTAAAAACACCATCTAACATATGTAGCATACTAGTTACCAGTAGTGTTATCTATTTAAAACAGAATTGTAGCCCGAAACTGTAGTATTATTGTTACAATAATACATACTAGAGAACCTTGATTTAATGGTAGGAACACGAAAGAGAATGAATATTAATTTATCCAGGCTATCTAAATATATACAGGGTGTATCGGCACGTACCCGACAAACTTTAACCAGCTTTTCCTTAGCACATTTGGAGTAAAAAATGTTATGGTCACTTTGCTGTGCGGTTACATTTTTTTTCAATTACATTGGCATTGTTTCTCGTGTTCAACAGCTGTTATTAGCAAGTGTGTCAAAAAGCGTTTTCGCTCTTTCGTACACACTAAATAATAATAGCTAAAAATGAGACGAATGGTGCCATGCCATTTCGTTGTGATCGTAAAAGCGCGCTAATGGAGGTACGTACGTATATTATTCAACGAAACTCGAATAAAATATTGCCAGGTGGGTTTTCAAACTTTGACAAACTATAAAACAGTGGTGACATGTGGTGAAAATATGAATAGTAAATTTTTAATTAAAAAAAAATGTTACCGGACAGCAAAGTGCCCATAACATTTTTTATTCCAAATGTGCTAAGGAATAGCTGGTTAAAGTTTGTTGGGTACGTGCCGATACACCCTGTATAGTAATACGAAATTTCTAATTATCATTAAAATAATTGGACATTTTTTTAAACGAGCGTTAAAAAAACCTTCATTACAGCAGTATTCAATTGGTGAAGTATTGATTTTAAGGACTTCACTTCCGCAATACAAAGAACGGAGAAGGATAAGGAATAAGGAAGCCTTACACCCAGATAATCCGAAACACGTCACAGAATAAGGTAACTTTCCAGGTCAGGATCGGGCCCGGGGCCGTGGGTTGGCCCGGAACCGGTGACCCCAACCTTGACCCGGAAACGAACCTTACTGCGCATGCACATGGCTATTAATTCATATTTGAAACGTTGTACATGTACATACCAACTTAATAATTAAATTTATTACTGTAATAATGGAATTGTGTATTTAAGTTCCCGTGAAAAATAAAGGAATGTAACTCGACTTCATAGTTTTTGAAAATTCCTTTGTAAAAGTAAATTATATGTACGCACATTTCCAAAAAATAATTTATATAATTGTCTGCTAAAATATTATATTTATATGTAGGATTTGTACATCTGATATGTATTGACCTATAGATCACCGTTAGTATCTAATCTTGAAAATTACGGCATCTGTCAAAAGATTTAACAAAAGAAATACGCATTTCGAAGACAGGATTATTAATTAATTAATTATAATAAAATATTTTTCTTATCATTGGTAAGTTTTATCGCTTGTCTTAATTATTCATCAATCAGTTTCAATTTTTAAAGAGGACATAAGTTCAAAGCAAATTTGAGTTCATTGAACGTGAAATAAGTAACATTAGTATTATTCAAAGGGTTGATATCTACCTAATAGTATGCCTGGATTGGAACAGTTTCTCTTTTGATTTTATTTTTCAATTTTAAAATTTCATCAAGATATTCATTTGTTACAATTTTTAAAAGTTCACGCTCGTACTTACAGGATAATTACGGGCGAACAGACGTACAAACAGACTTACAAAGGAAATTACTTTGTACAAAAGTAATATTTTCGGTGAGGTGTGGAGGGATCTGTTGCTTCCATGGAATTGTTTATGATACAAAAATAGAAGCGGTAAAGCGAAGTGTATTAATATTAATACAGGTGTCCTTGTGACCTATATCGTGTCGAGTAAGCAGGAGATATGTTTAATTCATAATAATTATTTAATATGTGTGTTATTTCACATTTAATCAAAGTAACATATTTGCGGCACATTCCATAGTGGTGGGTCCTCTCAGTATCACCCTGGTTAAATACTATTATTCAGTATTTAAATGTTACTAAACACTTACAGTGGCTTTAGCCGTGTTTGAGGACAAGATCTGAATATCCAGGAACTTTCCAACCTTCCTATTTTCCATTTCCTTCCCTTTTCCAATCCCTTCAGCCTCACGACGTACTGAACATACCCCAGTTGAGGATATTATAGTCTTACTGGCTACGCATAGTTGAAAGCAGTTGGAACTCTAGAGCGGTGTTAATATTTATAAATGTATTTTTTTGTAATTACGGCCGTCGTTACGTAATGTTAAAATATTATAAATTATCGAAATCACCTAAAACAGTAAACAATTTAATGACAGGTTTATTCTTGAAAGTTTTTAAAATACGTGAGTAATACAAATACTTGAGTCGGGATATGTCAAGAGTTAGGATAACAGAAGAGTATATATGAGAAGATGTGTGAATGTGAATGAGACTAGGAATATGTACCAAGACCGATTTGTTTGGCGGTCTGTCCTCTCTGCTTACCCCTGCGGAGAAACGGTTTGATGATTAGTTAGACAGTTAATTATCTTTCTAACTCAAAACACATACCTATGTATTTCTTTCAAAGTTACCAACACTTGGTAAGTTAATTTTCGCAGCTGAATCGGCTGTTCCAATTTTCGTGTTCGTGCATGAAGGAGAAAATAAAATAAATTTGATATTAAACATTATGAAAAAGAGGATTTAGAGCATGAACCTAAAAAACTTTGGACTGAGCATTAGTGCAATTTTGTATGAATGACATTGAAGCCAAATCTAGGGTGACGGGAGGCTGGCAGCCATTTTGTATGGCAAACTTTTGAAATGATTTTTATGCGAAGTAATGCATAATGAACTATTATTATTTTATTATTTAAAAAAATATATGTTTACAAGACAAGATTTTAATGCAAAGCACAAAAGACAACATTTTTTTTAAACAATAATTATAAGAAACACCCATGTAAATTGAAATAAATCTTCCAATAAAAAATAACCTGTCTTCTCCTACAAAAATAAAGTGGGTTGTTTCCAGGTATATCTAGTAAGCAATTATTGTTCAA
Source organism: Hesperophylax consimilis (assembly GCF_061612785.1). Taxonomy (NCBI): domain Eukaryota; kingdom Metazoa; phylum Arthropoda; class Insecta; order Trichoptera; family Limnephilidae; genus Hesperophylax; species Hesperophylax consimilis. The sequence goes on from NC_142846.1 coordinate 30,270,123, forward strand.
TAAAATTATGGTACATATTGAATTGTTTGGCAGTTTTAAATATGCCGACGTGACATAGTGGCTTAGTGTACCCGACCGGCAATCGGAAGGCTGCGGGTTCGATTCCCGTCGGCGACATTTATTTTTCTCAATTTTTTTTTCTATTCATATTTTTATCGCGCTGATAATTATTGATTACAATATTTTTTGTGTTTGAATGCAGTTATAAGGGCTTATATTTTTTTGTGTATTTGAAAAAACAAGAAATAAGATATGTAAATTTAAGTAAGTTTTGAAACTTTTTGTACATCTTCCCCCTCAACTGCGGCTTCAAATTGTTCTCGAATAGCCCCGTCCAGTAGGTCCATAATTTAGAGAATTTTGTACATTTGTTTGATACTGTTAGTGTAATATTTCATTATTTCGGGTAGTGTCATAATTCCAATAAAATGTTAAAACGCTGGCCGTGGTTGTGGGTTACTCAGCTTGTTCATTGGAAAATAAATTAATTACATCAATTAATCAGAACCTACCTATAATCCCGACAAGAATTTTCCTTTTATTTTATACCACACTTTTCTAAAACGTTCTTGGTCTGGTTCCTACGAAATAATGTTTTTCAATAGGACTTCAAAGTTGCAGGAAAAATATTTTGTTTAAAGGAACGATATTTCAAATAGTTGAAGTGAATGATTAAGATTATTTTCTCTCTCGCATACTGGAGGTTGATTATCATCAGAGGTAATTAATTTGACGGCCTCCGTGGTTTAGTGGTTCCGATCCTCGACAACAAATCTCAGAGTGCGCAAGTAAATCTTATTTAAATAATTAATTTTATTTCACAATACATGTATTAATCTGAATATTAAAAGAGTGTCTCTTGTTTTATTGTTTCAACAAATCTACAGTTTTATTCCGAGATTGATGAAATTTTACACCTTTCAAAACTAGAAAAAAATCAGATCTTGAAAGGACTCGCGCAAAATGAGAGAAAAATTTTAACTCTGCAAAACTGCACTGGAACAATTAACATGGATTTCAAACTTCCTCTATATTATAAATAGAGTACGTAATATTTCGTTCTTTTTAAATTGGCCATGATATTATCAACATTTTATTATTTTAGTAGCTAATAAGATCGTAACATTTTTTTATTTTTTTTATTTGAGACACAAACATGACAGTACATTCTTGTTGTTATTTGAAAATAAATTTACATACAAATATAAATGTCCCTAGACTAATGTGTCTGCAGCATTCACATTTGCACATTCACTGAAGGAACACAACAATATCAGTATTTTTTTAGACTAAGCTTAAAATATTTAAATAATATTTTTTTTTTTAGGTACAGAAATTGTGGAGATATCTCTTGAAACAAGTTATATTATTTACGAAAATATCTATGCAAGTGTGTGTTTTAGCAATATCATTGTATGATCGAGACAAAGGATTAAAATAACCAGTGTTATTGGCAAAAATTTCGGTCCAAAATATGTTAAGGTTTCTAGTGAGTTTGGGCCTGGCGTTTAACTTATGTTACTATCTAGTTGATTATTCACAATATTTTAAAGCATTAAGAGGTCATTTATGTTTCGTCTTTCAACTAGACTCTCTAATTTGAAATATGTAAGTCTTTGTTCATAACCGTCTAGTAGATGGTAGACACCTGATCGATAAGACAATATCCTAGTAAATTTTCATTGGACAGATTCAAGTCTAGATACCTGTGTGATATAATGTGGATTCAAGACTGTTAACCCATACTCAAGAACACTGCGGATTAACGAATTGAATAGAATTATTAAGCTGTTAGAATTCTTGAACAGTTTAAAACATTATTTAAAATTAAAATAGTATTTAATTATTTTAAGTAGAAATAATATTGTTTTTCATTATTTACGATAGACTCCAAATTATCTGACATATCCGTGTTTTCAGAAGAATCCGCTTGTTTAAAATTTTCAGAATCAGTAATATTTGAAATCTTCACATACCGAGTTCTTCATGTTTAACAACCAACCGGCTTTATCACCAAACGGCAAATCCCACAGTTAAGTGGAAGCTACAAGCCAAAAATGTGTATATTCTTGGTATACCGTATATTGTAGGTAATAGGCATTAAAATCGCTTAACAAACGGAGTCTAGAAACGTTCGATTTCAAGCACAAAACTGGTTTTTATTTATTTTATAAATAATTTTATAAGAAAGGAAAAAAAGTTAATCAAGTAAAACTGTCACAGATAATCTTAATTATAATACAGTTTGTTTTAAGTTGTTTCCTTTACGCGTTCATACATTTCTGTTGAAAAAAAAATAGTATTTTTCATTTATATTTTTATTGAGTTTATTTTTATTTATTTGTATTCTACTCAAGCGAAACGATAGGAAAACCTTCAATTTATCGAAAGTATTTTTTTTGGCATTCATAATGTACACCAATTCGTTATAAAGATTAATCAAAATAGTGATTTAACACTAAGCTTCGCCTTGAACTCGTGCGAATCTCATTAATATTTCAAATTGATAGTAACTTTTATAACTAAACTTACACTTAAACTAAACGTACACTTCTCAAATTATACCGAATCCATTAAATTTCATAATTTTAACTCCCTCCAAACACGACGTCTAATTTTTGATCAAATCCTATTATTTAAAATCCTAAATAATGGTCTGGACTCACCAGAACTTACCAATTTAATAAATTTTCATATTCCGTCTAGATCAACCCAACAATCTGATTTATTTTATCTACCTTCGTGTAGAACAAACATTCGAAAAAATTCCCCAATTCCTCGTATATGTGCACAATATAATACAAAATTTTACAGCATTGACATTTTTGGTAATAACCTAAAGAAATATCGATATGAAGTAATGCGTACGATCGATTATTAATATGATATCGTATAGTATGGAATGTATCGGTAGCATCTCCTATCCTCCTATTTTCCTCTTCCTATCCTCTTCCTATTTTCCTCTTCCTCTCCCCTTCCTTTAACACCAAATTAATTTTAAGAAACTAAAACTTCATTTCTAATGCACTTTAACATAAGAAACTTCTGTAGCTTGACTTCAATTAACTTGTATATTTATATATATATATCACTGCATATTATATAAAAGCTGTTTAGTTCTTACAAAATAAATAAATAAATAACATTTTAGCAGTTTAGCAGATGTCAAAAAAACAATTGGTTTCCTTTTCACAAATTTTCAAGGTAAAACAAAACACGTATTGTTGCGGTTTAAGGCTAAGCTTAGTGCTAAATAATTAACGATTAATCTTTACTACAAATCGATTTACATTATAAATACCAACAAATATGCTTTGAATAGAATTAAAATAAAATTATTAATTATTTTATGAAAAATATAAGCGGGGATGTATGAACGCATATGAGACACAACTTTTTTAAATGCAATTTTACGGCTTAATTTATCTGTGATATTTTCCCTTATTTATTAAAAGTTTTGTTTTTATAATGAACAGTTATATTAATAAAATTATAATGCAGTGGGTACCAAAAATTCAAAGCCTGTGTATGAGTATTATGTTACGTTTTATCTAAATTCTTTGGTAAATATAAAACATCGATTAGGCATACGTTTTCTTTGATGATAAATAAAATAAAAGTTTGTTATAAAAGTTGAAACAATAAATGATATTAAAACAAAAAATAAAATAAAATTTGTCATTATCAGTGGAAGTTTTAAATCAGACATAAAAATAAGGTACCTACCAATGTTTTTCAAAATAAAAATTGTACCATTTTTACAATCCAAAACAACATAGAGTAACTACAGTTGACTAATAAGAAAAATAGTTATATCAGCCAAGATTTGTGTGTTTTTTATAATAGTTTTTATCATAACAACATCTCACCGAAATTTGTAATTAGTGTGTTGTACATATTAGGGGCAGTAAAATTAATATTCCTTTGGGCTAATCTGATTATGCAATGGAGTACCTACTGCAAATATACAAGTGCTATGTGTTTGGCTAGAACGGTTATCATTTTTCGTGAAATTGTGAGGAGGCAAGCAAATAAATTTTAGACATTGTATGCAATATTTTTGTCTTGGATCCAAAATATCATTTTCTTGGAACAATCATTTATAGATAAAAGTTTTGATTTTAATAAACATACTCATTATAATTGATTTATGTGTGATTTCCTGGGTTTTATGTGATTATTAAAAGTTCCATTCAGCCAAATATTCCGCTTGACCTTGAAATTGAGCGATTCTGGACTGATCCAAGCGATTTTTGGTCCCGTGTTTGGAGCGATATAAAGCACGCTAATAATATACACATTTTTTGTTTCTATTCTTCTTAAAAATTTGCCTTGGTTTTATATTTTGCCAAAAATGTTTTCCCTCTTTACAATGAGTCTCATTATTTATCAAAGAAGCCAGAATTGATCAAATTCCCAGGATTTGTACCATTCTCTTTTTTGGTCCCGACTCTTCATTTAATTTGTTGATTAAATTTTCATCTCTTTGCATTCAAATAAGAACCTTGGAAAGCTTAAATGGTTCCTCGTTTAGATTATATCATATTTGAGAAAGTGGTTCTTATCATTGTATTGTGGTAGACTAGATGAGACTATGAGAGAATTTCTGAATTTAACACGTAATAATTCAGATTTAAAATTTTTCATTTATTTAATTATATATTTTATCAGTTTGTACTTATATCAGTTTGTTTTGTAGTATTTAGCCCAAATAAAACCATTTACAAATTTTCTCCTTGTGATTGCACCTTTAATTAATATTAACTACAAAATTATAACACACATATTGAACATATAGAATGAACATACATGCTTTATATATTATGCTTTGATTTAATTTACCATTTCAGGTCCTATTATTTAAAGTAGATATTTATAATGGTATTGATTAGTTTTCCACAGATACAACTAATGTAAAATTTCTCAATTTTTTTAATTCTTATCTCTTTTAATATTTCGAATAAATCATTTTCTTGTTTTCTATTTTTGTTGAAAAGTAAGAAAAATATTTATTTGATGGAGCTTTTTCCGGTTTTAATCAAAAATGTCAATCAGATTCCATTATTTTGTCCTTTTTAAAACATCTGTTTTATAATACATATCAGTATATTATATATATATAAAACATTTATATACCTGACGAGTAAATTATTTTTCTGTTTTCAGTCTTACTGGTTTGCATCAAACATGAATAATTGTATGCACATACGAATGTACAGTGTACATACTTACTTTATATTTGAAACATTGCTTTATTTACAAGATCATGTGTTATTATTTGGATTTGATGTTAATCCTAGTATAAGCATTTGATTTTTATTTTTTTTATATATAGTTATGCCATTATCCATGTATACACTTACACTTACACTTACTTACATAAATTGTCGATTTCCTCTGTAAAACTCCGATAGGGCGTTATGAATAATAAATAATAATAAAAATAAAATGATTAAGTTCATTTCAGAATTTAAAAAATAACAATAAAAACCCCCTCATGACAAAAAAAATTCAGAAATCTGAATACATTTTTTTTAATGTTTTTTTTTAATCAAATAAATAATTTTTGATAACTTACAGAAAATGTATAAATCATTTCACCTAATTTTGTACATAAGATGAACAACTTATAAAGCTGGGCTAGTGTATGTTATTTTGTCAAGTTCTTTTTTTTCAATCTACAGTGTTTTTTTTAACGTCAAGTTTAAAATCTTTAATGCATACCTATGGTCACGTGATTTTTATTTAATATATATGTATATATATACATATATATATATATATATATACATATATATGTATATTATTTATGAATATATTTTTGTACAAAAGTTTTTACATGATTTTCGACTACCGGACTGGACATATGGTCAGTGGCTGAGTTGGCTTCGCTTTCAGGACCCAGGCGTTGTGAGTTCGATTTATCTGGCTCCATTACAACATAAGCATTCCGCTCACTGTGGCGTTAGGCATTACTGTTTAATATCGACAGGTCTGCCAGACGACTGCCATTTAACTGCTTTAGTCAATTCACAATCTCACATTAATATTTCTCTTATAATTCGTGTAACTTTTTTTCTCTTAATCTTTATAAAATGTTGACGTTTAATTTATATATTAAAAAATATTTATATTGTAAATTTTAATGACTTTCTATCACTTTTTAAATGTGTGTTGAATTGTCTCTGTGTTGAGTTATGATGGTATCCGTGAAAAGTACCAAGTGAGGCCCACATTAACATATAATGTTTGAAAATACATAATACATGAACAATTTTTAAAAATCATATCTCAACACAGTGACAATTCAACACACCTTTACAAAGTGATATAAAGTCAACAAAGGCAATGAGTAAACTAAATTTAACTAAACATGATTGACAGAACAGCAACCGATTTAACCCACTTTCTGTTACATCACTTTTCTTTTCGTTTCTTTTGTGTTGAATTCTCATTGTGATGAGTTATCTGATTACCATTTTCATTATATGAAATTATATTAAATTAAAATACAACAATAACCTAATAAGTAAATAATGAAAAAAATATTTATATATTTAAAAATCGGCAATATATACGGACATAGTTACAATAGAAACAATGTAGTGAAAAGAAAATTATACTATGTGAAGTGAACATAATCAATGTTTTAAGACGAAAATAGAAAAAAATTTAAAGTATTGTGTAGCGCCCTTCGTGGCAGCCGGACGGTCCTCTAAGGCATCCTCCAACCGCTTTGTGTCTTTTTAGTATTTTCAAGAGAAATGAGGCAACATCCCTTTTAAATTATTTTTAAAATCAGTCAATCAACATTTTAAATAAACTTAATAACCAGTAATCAGAACTTTATAGTAATGTGATTAGATTGCAGTGTGATAAAAGTCAATAATCGAAAATTCAGCAAAAAAATATTCGCTGAACTTGAACTTGGGACGAGGATCGGTAACTGTAGATACGCCAGATGTTTTCAACTGAATTCTAGGAAACTCGAAGGCCCTAACAAGTGTTTCGCTAAGCCAAGGGTAATTTATTATCCCGATGGTCGCTTTTTATTGCGGGAACAATGCACCACTAACTAACACAATCACAAGAACAAGAAGAAGATTACATGAAAATAAACGATGGACTTGCCGAACGTCACAGCGGTGCTGTCAAGGTCTGTTATCTATGTGAGGATATTATGTCAGCGCTTACTTCGCAGCAAACACACACCTGGACGGATGACGAATTCTTGCTGCAGAGTCTCCATCTTCTATCTTCGTGTCACCTGTTCCTGTACTTCATTTAATTTAACATAATTTCACTTTGTTTCTGTAATATTTATATTTATTGTAATACTTGCATCAACTGTAAAGCGCCCTTGATGTGATATCTCACAAAAGCGGCGCTATACAAATTGTCAAATAAATAAATAAATGGATTTTATGTAACTAAGGTAAGTATTTAACAATATTATCAGATTTTTTAATTAATATTTTTTCACTTGGCGTAAGTACAGTGCAGGGCCATTCCATTAAATTTTATATCATCGATATATTATTATATTATGTGTGTATATATTGTTAACAATCTCTCCATTTTTTTCTTCAATTATCCGATTTTAGTTTACCAAAATAGATCCTTCAGCGGTTAGATAAAATTTCCTCGGAATTTCAGAGTCCAAGAAAAATATTTTTCAGGATGTTCATTTTGTCACTAAAATAAGGTGGTTTGAAACTATTAATAGACCCATAAATACACATCATTTTCCAGTTTTATGGTCGTCTTAATATTTCTTTTAAAATAAGAAAAAATCATGGTTGATCAAAGATCACAAATGGCTGAAGAAAAATAGATTTTTCCAGATATTTTTGACATTAGGAATGAAGGTTAAATATTCGAATCCGATACTCTTCATCAAATAACATACGGACCTATTACAGAATATTTTATTTTAGAGCGTTGTTTTCCGAACATTGAAGCATAAATACTAACTTTAACTACAACTAATTACCAATTTTTTAAGTTACCGTGCTTATTGGCTGTTTCCTACCTGGATTGAATAGAATTTTTATGAAAATGTATTTAAAAAAACCCACTCACAAATAAATTTAAATTATAAGTTTTCGGTTTCTTAAACAATACTGTTATTTTTCTCCGAAATGAGAACTGTTTTTTTTAACTAATTATTATAAGCAATAATTAGTCGCTTGAAATATCCATACAAATTGAAAATACATCCCGAGTAAAAATAAATGCCGCCGACGGGAGTTAAATTCGCGCCTTCTGATGTCCGGTCAGGTGCTCTGAGAACACTGAGCTACGTTGGCTTATTTCAAACACGCCAAATGATTCAATATGTACGAATACCTCAATCAACAATTACTGCTTACTATTTTTTTTTACCTGTATACCACCAACCTTATTTTATTACTTTGTAGGAGAGGCTTTGGTAGTGCTAAATTTCCCACACGATGGCGTCGAGACATATTATATCTACATTTGTTGGTGAAATATTTTGACTTGTCAAATGTCATTATTTTTTAATGATAAACTTATGTTTATAAGACAAGGTTTTTTGTGCATAGCACAAAGGATAACAAATTATTAAAAGCGACTAATTATTGCTTGTAATAATTTGTTGTCCTTTGTTCTATGCATAAAAAATCTTGTCTTGTAAACATTAGTTTACCATTAAAAAAAAAAGTCATAGAATATTATCATATCACGGTTTGATAACTCCACAGCTATCGGTGAAACTCTTTTTTATTAAAAGAATGACAAATATCCCTTTACTTACAACATTATGAGCATAAAATTTAGTTTGTGAAATGATAGAGTTCTTGGCTAACATAGGATTGAACCCGCTAGGTTTGGCTGCGAAATCTATGCTTTGAACCACTAAGCCACTAGCTCCTTGTTTTCCCCAACTCCATGAAATTAAACCTTGTAATAATAATGTTTCATCCCTTTTTACACCACGTCCCGTATGTGGCGAACCCATAATTCTGAAGTTTCATGATGTCACCGCTATAATTACACCTTGTATTTCGATTACCCCTTCTTAATTATTCGATACCTTGAAATCACACTTCGTAGTAATATCGTGTAGTATCGTCCCTTTATCTGACTACACCGCACTCGTCGATGATGGGCATATAATTCTACATTTCCATGACGTCACCCGTACCCGTACAGCGTACAGTGGGTACATTGTGATTTACCTTCTCCGAGAGATTTATCACAATAAGGCTGTAAGGGGGTTGTTCGCCATTTAGGGCTACCACCCCCAGGAATACTGAATCGTCTGTGAGTGGCTAAGCATTTTTTTTATTCTATGCTGTGGTTGTTGGGTTTAAATCCTAGTGAGATTTAAAACTACCTCAATTGTCATTCAAAATGTTTGTTTTTATCATACAAATATATAATAAAGTATATTTGCACCTCGTTTCGTTGTGTAAGGCACTTGATTTCGCCATTAGCACTGTTATGGCCTATTTATACACGAAGATATCAATGCAATTTCATTATGAATAAATTGGGCTTTGCTCCTGTTTCAATAGAGAAACAAATCAAACATTAACGTCTAGTTTATCCAGGAAAGATTATGATGCAAACAAAAGTATGAAAATGGAAATTAATTAAAGTAGAGTCAAAATTATATTTTCGTAAAAATATAAGAGATGAGCGCGACATGCTTAGCAATTATTATTTAAATTTAATTTTATTTAAATAATAATTAAAATTTATTTAACACTTCAGCAATTTTTTTATTATTTTTTTGTTGAAAATTTCAAACGTCACTATAGGAATCTGTGATTTTCTTAAATTTCTCACTAAACAAATAAGCCATCAATTGAGTCGAAACGTTGCTTGAAATGGCTTTTTCAGTATATACTTACCGTGACCAGTTCTGAATAGCCAGCAAGTTTCTAATAAATTCTACCCCTTCTCCACATCCTTCCTACTACGTTTAACCTCATCACTATTTTGGGAAAGCCAAAGATTCACTGGCTTCCGGATGTTTAATCAGACGACTTAAAATTACTATTTTCTTCCTTTCTGTAGACTTGACTACGTCTTTTAAGATAATCCTAAGGGAAACCAAAACGTGGTCAGCTTTTATATATATATGGCTTAACTAGGCTTTCCAGAAATGTTAACAATATAAAGTGTATTAAATTGTTATATTTTGCCTATGTAAAAAGTCAACTCGAGTACAATTCTCCTGTCTGGAACCCACATTATAATATACATGTACAAGCTGTTCAAAGAATACAAATCAAATTCCTACATTTTATAAATTTTAAAATGGGTAGGTATTCCAGCAATTATGTTGAACTTCAACACCCATTTATAATTACTATTTTATGAATTATATGAATATGCTCAAATTGTCAGACAGAAGAATTTTCACTTACTTGGTATTTCTATATAAAATTCTAAATGATTTAGTTGATAGTCCGGTATTGCTAGAATTGATAAGCTTTCGGATTCCACAACGTAATACTAGAAGTCAGGATTTATTTCAGTGCAGAAATTCTGGGACTATCTACCATATTTATTCCACTTTGCCCAAAATATTAATGAAGGGAAGGAATTATACCAAGTCAGTGGACATCTTCAATTTATGTTTAAACAAAATGAAGTGTGTTGTTGTTAATGAAGCAATTCAGTTATATACAATAAATAATGTATATTTCTTAATATTCTCATGTAAAATGCCGAAAAAGGGCGTTAATAAATAAATAAATATTTTCCACCTAATATTCCCTTTGGAAATGGGGTCAGTCGCACAATTACCGTGACCCGTGCTCAATCAATCAGCCCGACCGAATCCAATTCGCGTTATAACATCCGCAATAACTAACCTTCAATATGTCAATTATTAGAGCTGAGTTGATCGATCATTTCACACGACCTGTGTCGCTCACGACCAACTAGCAAAGTAATCGAGTCGAGAGTAACCCGATTTTTGATCGGGTGCTTTAACGCATGGAAAAATGCCATAGCAAAGAAGAGAGATGGATTTTTTGTTTGCCCGCCGCCACCAGGTTAGCCGCCCAAAGGTACCCGCTGAAGGTACCCGTCATATCCGAGTACCTATCACCCATCGACCAAGGCCGTCGCCCGATCTTTAATCGGATACTTTCATTTGATGTGGCTTGGTAATAGGTAAATGACAGCCTTTTTTAGATTTCATCTGTCGCTAGAATGAGATATAAAAATCATAAATCTATGGTCACTCGCCACATCGGAATCTGTCAAATTCGTTCATGGGTAGGTTACAATGATCGGGTATCGCTATTTACTCAGTAATAATGGATGTCAATTAAAAGTGTGCAGGCGTGAGGTCTCTTTCGTTTCATAGTGAAGCAATTTCAGGATTTTACCACAGCCGCACCACGGATTTATTTGTTTGCTTTCAATACAAATAAATAAACTTAAATTATTGTTCACGAAACCCAGCAAATAATTGAGATTATTTAATGAATGGAGAGTAAAATAGTAATAATAAATGACCTATCTGCATAGCTCATAGTGGTAAACAAATCTAAAATAGTAAATTACGAGTACCTGCAATAATTTCTTGATTCCATAAAGTGGGGAGGTCATTTAAAATAAAATTGATTCCGTAATATGGGGTGACTTTTGAATCGGGGGTGACTTTGATGATCGGGAATACGTGCATAATTCTCTCTACCACTCAGAAACTACTCACTTCTTTTAACGACGTTTTTTTCGGGCAACGGGATACGACGAGCGACGCTTCAAAAATTAGTTGTTACCTAGTTATATTTAAAAAATTGATGGTAAAATCGTGAAGCTGATAGATATTTTCGGACAGAAAAAAAGAAAATTCATTTTCGCTCTGTTGGTTATAAAAAACGGGGGAGGTCTAAACAATATTCCCCCAGCCTTTTTGAACGGTGAACCCTTAAAAATGGTAGAAACAACAACATACTTAGAACACGTTATCACTAACAAGTTAACGCATGATGACGACATCAGCACAGAGCATAAAAAGTAATATGCTTAGCATAAGATTTCAACTCTGCAGTCCACAGGTAAAAATGAAGCTCTTCTTAGTTTTTTGTTCTACCTGGTATAGATGCGAGCTCTGAGCCAAAATTCAAAAATAACACCATGGAAAGGCTTCAGATGCAATAAAATTTGGACTTCCCAGGCACCGCAGTTTCTCCTCGATGTTTACAGAAGAGCGAGATTCTGTATTTGCATCTTATAAGAATCAGAGTGGCAGGACTTTGGAGAAAAATCAACAACTAAAGAAATGTGTTCATCATCGAACCCCGTCTGATTTCAGGATCGAGCATTGAAGAACATTGGAGAAAAATACTGACCCCAACAATCTACAATTCGATGGACCAACAACGCATTTAAGCAATCTAAAATTATTATTTTCTTTTACTGTTCCTGATTACTTCATCTTCTTTTTTTTCTTCGCTATGACTACTCTCTTTTCTTTCCATTGTTTCTTCGAATTATTTTTATTCTTTATTTATAAGTAATATGTTCTTTCTTGAAGCCCCGTATATAATATGTACTTTACTACTATATGTATTGAATTGCACTTACCTCCTCACATTCTAGAATAAAGTCCATTATTATTATTAATTGTAAATTCGTTAACGATTATAATAGTTTTGTGCAATTTATATTGTAATGTAGGTATATCAGTGTCTATCAATGTTATTTAATGTAACTATTTGAATATTCTAACTTTATTCGAAATATTGTAATATAAATATTGTTGGGTGCATTCGGTTTACGTTGTAATAATCTTATAAAAATGGTACTTATATCAAAAACTGTATACTTCGAAAGGAGATTCTGATTACCACTTTTTAAAAAAATATATATTGAATAAATTAATGCAAATCTTGGAAGCGGAAACTAACCCGATTTCCGAAATTCAGGCTTATATCCAGGCGACATTAAATTCAGGCTGGTTGTAGATGACAGTGCATTCTATCAATTTTTGGTGGCAATCACGTATACACACGTGGACAATTCTTTGAAATCGGGTGACATTACGCAGTTAATTCACGAAATAATTTTAGTCCTACCCGATCGGCATTTGACGAGGTTGTTAGCGCGATTGACTTCTTTCTCTGGGAAGGAAAGTTCAATCATTAACGAAACCAAAAATAAGAACATTTGTTTTAAAAAACATTTTAACATAAATAAATACAAGTAAAAAAAACCTTTCTTTTTATACGGGTTGATTTTTTTTTACTCCACAAATATTTCTACATTTTTTTACGTTTTATTTATTCTCTTGTTTATAGGACGTTTTTATAAAAAGTTATTTAATTTTATTGGTAAGGTAGGTAAAGGTGTGAAATAAAATTAAAGTTAATTAAGGTATCAACCTTGTTTATTATTATTGGTAGTTGTGTGTATGTATCACATCGGGATTCATATCACGTAGGTCACATAACGTCAAGATGCGGTTCTAGGCTCGACGCCATGCGGGCGAAGATTGATGATTCTGTGGTCACAAGTAGTAAAAATCGCGTATCTTCCAATATAACTCCAGATTCATGCTACACCGTGGGTGGTGGAGATGAATAGTGGGGAATTCCTCGATGGAAACGAACGGTGAGATTGATGAAGCTTCTAAATTTCATTGTAATATTATCAATGGCGAAGATAATATCAGAACCGGTAAGACTAGTGGATCTGGGTTCTAGTCTCTATTGCAACTGTTACCTTTTTATAATTCTCTCTGTTTCACATTTACATTGAGATTTGTTGATATTTTCGATATCAATGAATGAAATAATTTAGTTAGAGTAGTTTAACTTGCTTATATTAATGTAATACAAACTGTCGCAGAGAATTTTAAGCAAAATCACAAGCTAAAACAGGAAAAAAATAATATTGCACCAAATTGTGTAGAACATGTTATTAAAAGTACAAAAATAATAAAGTCATAAAGAAAATTTTAAATCCAACTTGCTCAAATGAACAATATGTACAATATATGAATAAAGTTCATAGATTTTTTATCTATTCCAAGGCTTCCGTGAAGGCATGTCTTGTTTATGTAAATGACATCGAAAGGTAGATACATACTTAAAAATCTTCACACATGTTTCCATTTTCCTGAAGCACCTACCGTAACACCTGTAGAATTTAAGCAGCCCTGTTTGAGTAACCCTCTGGGATTTTGTGAATGGATACAAGGGAATGACGTCACTGCCAACCCTCTTCCCCTCCCTTTACCCACCCTCACCCCTTCCTCTCATTGCCGCCCCTAAAAAGGCTCGCTTTGAACCACCTGCCAGTTAAGGGGTGTAACTGGAAGAGCGGGTAAGGTTTCTAAACATTGTTTGAGAAGGTCGATAGTCGGTGGTTACGACGTTCCTAAAAACGGCCGGCAGTGACTTACCCTACCAGCTCAACACTCTTAAACTGATCAGTGAGATAGTCAAAATCGCTGCGTTTTATTCGATCTCCATAGACGTTTTATTTTACAATAAACAGTAAAAAATAAAATAAAATGATTTCGTGGAACATCTACAAAAGTCTTTTATTCTTTCGTTTTTTAGTGACGTAAACTTTCAAGAATCGGCAACAGTATATTATCCAAATCCGGAAGATATCTCTTTAAAAACTATTCAATTTGAATGATTATCACCATCTATGTAACAGCTGACAGTATTTCAATTGGAGGTAGGAAGTGTGTAATATTCGATATAAAACTCGGTTACGAAAGTTGAAGTTATGGTCAATCTTTCTGAAATAGGTCAGCATGTCGTCAACGTTTTGCAGCAATATTAACCAACCTAATGGTTATTGTAAAAGTATTACTTTTAAACAATAATAAAACAGTTCAGAACATACTTATTCCCATTCTTAACGTGGTGTATGGATGATAATCCGATGACAAATTTATGGCTGTAAAATTAACAAATAGTAATATTAATTTTCTCTCTCCGAAAAACAGGTGAATACAAAGAAACTTACTGAAATAAAAATAAACTTACTTTACATACAATGCTGTTTATACGCTACGCATTAACTCCTTGAACCAACAAATTCACATTAGTTAAAACGAATCTTAATTTAACCGATATTAATAAATATACAAAAAAATGGCGAAAAGCGAATAAATTCACCTTCAATCATGTGATTGTTGCGATGGTAAATATCCAAATTGGATAAATCATTTTAAAAACACATCGAATTAGTTTAGTAACAATTATGATTTTCTATTTCAGTCTCCGGAGAAGCAAAATAATAGTTATTTCGTTCAAATTAATGTACAAATAAATTCACGTATTCTGTTCACGCCAATACTAATTCCACTTAAAGAGGGTCTAATATCATAAATAATAGTTCAATGAGCTTAAAATAAAATGACGGATCGCCTATACAAATAAACATGTAAATGATAGCGGCTAGAACGCCACCTCGCGCAATCTAGCAACCAAATACCAATGTATATATAAAGTTACTCGTACACCTAAGCTGGACTATAACACTAAGTAAATATAACATGCCAACCAAGATAACAAATTATCTAAGTAATGGAAAACTAAGCTTGAAAAATTTAACAGACTGTATAATTATTTTCTTGGTATGAAATACACTTGATGTCGGGAGTATTCAATAATTGGTTCGTCGAAGATTAGGGGTACTTTATTATTATTAGATAATTTCAAAGAATCTCTAGCAGGGTACTCTACAGGGTCATACGTACTTTCTATCAGAGACTATGAGTTATGATTTATAGAGCTCTCTACCTAGGAATCGGCCAGCATCAGCTGTACTCGTAACCATTCGGGTACAACCTACATCCTATCTCTGGCAGGTGGTGCAAGCACTGACATCTACGGAAAAAACCTTAAAACTACATTCACTGAATAACAATACCTAATATCTAAACACTCTACCTACATCTGATGGGTGGTGTCCAAACTAAAATCAAATAACAACACTGCAAAAATTAACCAAATATGCATGAAAAATCTACCAAAAAATGAGACATTAATTAGAAACAGTCAATATTGGAATGGAAAACAGACTAATAAGAGGAAAATAATGGAACCCAGAGAGGAACCATCCGGGTGCATAATATAAAATTTAAAATTATATGTTTTCTAAACATATATTTTGATACATTTTACTTGAATAACTTTTTTAATAATTTTGAAGGTTGTACCCGTCAATGTAACACAATTATTATAGTGATACTACATGATGATAAAAGTTAAAAAGATGTATATTCTTTTCAAAATTCCGTTTTTTGTATGTAAAAACTCATACAAAAAAATCCGTAAAAGAATGTTATTTTTCCATACAAAAATTCTAACAAACTATTGCACCTGAAAACACCTTAAAACGTTGAAATTTCAAAAAAGATATTATTTTTTTTACTTGTAATTATCATGTTGAATCACTTCTCAAAGTGTGTCTTTTACCCCCGGACACCCTATATATCAAAAAGAAGATAATACTAATAATTTAAACGAAACATGAAACAGAACATGAAATGGCAGTTTAGATTCCCAGACCGTTACCTTTTTTTCTATATTATATTGTTCTGTTTCGTGTTTCATTTAGTTTCTTTAGTATTATCTTATTCTTAAAAGAAATATCTCTATTATGTTTATGAAAAGTACATAAATAATCATTGAACTGTTACCTACATTTGTGAAACTATTTTTTTCCGAGTTTCCTTACTAATTTCGGTTGTTGGTGCTTGGGTAAGTTGGTAACTAATGTGATATATTTATTCGTAATGTATAACAATATTCGAGTTAAATGAACAATTATTTTTAAAAACTGGATTTACTAATCATGTATTATCAAACAAGCAATAAAGTGGTACCAGAATTATTATGTGATTTCAAAATGCGTATTTGTTTTGTTTAAAGGTGCTTGATGAATTAAAAGCGTTAATGAGACAAAACGCGCGGTTTCACTGAACTAGGTCCAATGGACATAATTTAGTGGCCCTTTCACGCTTTTTTGAATGGTTATCCTCGTCATAAGCGATGCTACATTTTTCAGTATGGTATAAGTCTCGAACTTTTATAATGTCGTTGGAGAGATGTCGTAATTTTTCAACATATATTTCTTGTTGTAAAAGGCGACTGAGGCAAATATTTTTTTAAGGTTAGGAAATACGCATAAATTGTTAGAATAACCCAAACTAACACCCTAAAAACCTAACCATAAGCCCCCGACTTAAAAATTCGTTTCCATCAAGTGTTGCTTTTTTAAAGAGCCTTTGCATGCAACGGATTTCAACAAGTTTACCGAAACATATGTCAGTTTCCGTAAAAAAGAATATGAATAAACCTGAAAAAATAAAATTTCCATTTAAGAAACCATTCATTAAATGTGTTAATCCTCTATCACAACGTTCGCCTGATAAAGCACACATACTTTTCATTTGAAAACACCCCCGGCAAAATAAATAATAAACACAAAATCTTTTGGCTTTGTTTCATTTTTGGAAAGAAAGAATCCCACACGTTATTTCCTGAATTATTTTAATTTTCCATTATGCAAAACTTGATGACTTCTTCAAAGAAAGTATATCGCTAACGTGAATTTATTCGTGTATTTCCTAAAGAGATCCCATTTTAACACGCGCTCTGAACCTTAAAATGATTTATTTTTTCACACACTTGTTATTTTAAGGTATTTTTTTATTCAAAGCTCAAAACCAGTACTACATTGTTCGCGACAAGATTTTTATCTAAAAGTCAAGTACTTTGAATAATGATATTATTTCTACATGAAGAAGTTACCCCGTTTTCCGAGGGTATATTAAATGTATTTGCGAGGTAAGGGAGTAACTATTTGAAATGATATTTGTTTTCTTGTGGTCAGTGGCAAAAGTAGTAGGTTATAAATTCATTGTGGTTTGAAATAAATGTTTTACAATCGGCAGGTATCGGAATATTCTTGAAAACCTAGTTCGGGGTTTTGAAATGAGATTTTTTGATAGAAACTCCTTCTGATGTGAAAAGTTGGAACGAACGGATTTTATATGTAAATGATTTAGTTTATTATGTCATTTATATATATAGCACGCGCTGTAAATTACGCGCAGGTGTTGTAAAAATATGGTCGGCCTGCCAGTTTGACATTCGATACACTCATTTAATGATATCCGTGGCCGAGCAGTTAAGATCCTCGGCTCCAAATCCAGAGGTCTCTGGTTCGATTCTTGCAATTGCAATTTTATTTATGTATTTTTCAGAAATAATTGTTTTAACATATATGAGTATATTTGCCACAAGTTTCAGAGTGGAATAGATGCTCAGTATCCCTCTTGTGAAAGACAAAGAAAAACGTTGATTGATATGTTTGGTGACCAGATCCGAATACCCAGGTACCCAATTGGGGACGCTATAGTTCCACTGGCTGCTAACGAAAAAGCGGTGTTCGCATAAATTCGACCAGTCTGCGGCTGAGTTTGCATCGCGTCTAGTTCCCACCCAGGCGTTCAGTTCAATTACTCGGCTGGCTAAGTCCTCCATAACGACGCAAGCAACATTTTCACTAAACTCATTACTACTTACTATAAATTATTACTTAAATCCATTCTTTTCTGTTCTCATCGTCTGGTATCTGTGAGAGGATATTGTGTCAGCGCTTTGTTAGCAGCAGACACATACCTGGACGGATGACAAACCTCGTGCTGGCACTGCTGTTGGACGCGGTGAACTCTCTCGCTGCAGCAGCTGGACCAGTTTCCTCACCACCTAGGATTCTTGCTGCAGAGTCTCCATCTTCTATCTTCGTGTCACCTGTTTCTGTACTTCATTTTACTTAAGTTAAATTCAGTTTATTTTTGTAATATTTATATTTTTGTAATACCTGCATCAACTGTAAAGCGCCCCTGAGGTGATATCTCACAAAAGCGGCGCTATACAAATTGTCCAATAAATAAATTAATAGCGTTTAACCACTTTTTTGCAAATTCTTTTTGCTCACAACTCGGCCGCCAGGGAATGTAGCCAACCCGTCACAGCATTTTGAAGATCTTCATCGTCATCAAAGTGCTGGGCCCCAAGCAACTTCTGCATGTGTATGAAGAGATGGCGCCAGTACGGGGTCCGGGCTGTACGGGGGACGGGGGACGGGGATGATTTCAATATAATACACTCACATGAAAAACTATAGTTTTAAGAGGCACGTAATAAAATATTTGTGCATATTCGTTTTTTTTTTAATTACGGCAAAACGGCGGTAGCTTTCCAAGATAGTTTTGGGTCGCACCAATTTTTTTATGTGAAACAGGGAGGCAAAATCAATTCTTGCACGGAAACGACAATCTTGCATTTCATTCGGCCAATCTCGTGAATCATCGGCTCATTCCGCCCGGCCGCAAAAACTCTGTGCGGAATATTTTCTTCTACTTTCACTTAAATTGGCAATGGAGCTATTTTAAACGCTGACGAATTTTTAATTTATAATATAATTCATTGGGCATATTTCAATAATAATACAAGAATTGTATTATTTTCAAAAATATAAAGACTTGTTTTCTTTCGTTTTCACATTCTTCAATAAAATTCTATTCTAATTTTTATTAAACGTTTCACATCTGCCAAGCGTCTCATGACGACAATTTTTTCTACTGTGTTTCAATAATATTTATCATGATAGAGCGTTGAATTATAAAAATTAAAATATAGTTTATTTATTTAAATGTTACGTATTCTCCGTGATTAAGATGCTAATAACTTCACAAGTCTGTAGCATTTAGAAACTGCATAAAGCTATTCTCTCTCAGGCTTTCTTTACAGAATTGCCATCTTCATTCCTTTTCTACTCAACAAAAATAATAGTTCTTCTAATATCACATCGCGTGCATTAAGCACCTACCACGGCGAAGTTAATGTTCTCCGCCCTTGCACTACCACCCCCGCCCCATTCCTACACCCTGCATTATTCTGAACGCCAGGCATTAAAACAGTGTGAACATTTTCTTCCTCGGGATTATTATTATCAAAATTGTGGAAACTTCATGGATCCCCGCTTAAAAGTTTTATACAGTTTCGTGATCTGAAACTGTAAACCGTCGATCGGCGAAATGGTGTTGTAAAAAGTGAACAGTTTCTTTCATAGCCTTTGGATCTATTAGAGAATAAAGCTAATAATACACAAAAAAAGTTTTTGAGATTAAGAAACAATGTGTATGTATAAATTTAACAAAATTCATGGTATTTATTTGATATTTACAATATATTGATACATTTAATCACCATACTACGCAACTGCCTGTTTCACGGTGACCAATACATTATAGATATTTTGTATAAAGTGTAAATAATATAATGTAAAATTTTGGGCCTTAAATGTAGAGTAATAACCAACCCTATATGTATAGTAATGGTTATTTCTCAGCTGCACAACATTAAAAACACGCCCATTAGTAAGGGGGTAAAAATATAAACATTACGAATACCTAGATGTAGTTTTGAATTAACGATGTAATTTCTTCATAAACCTTAACATATGGTTGGGAGCAGTTGGGACTCTTGTGGGGTTTCACACATAAAAAAATAATTATATAAAAACGTCAGTTCAAAACTATCGGGGTATACATATATTTACCATATTATTTAATCAATACCATTCCTCAAAACTACCGGGGTATATACACGGTGTCCGGAAACTCGTAGTACAAGCGGGAAACTGGAGAATCTACACCACATGGGGAACCCAAATAAACATAAAGTTTTTTAATTTGAGCATTTTTACAAAAAAAAAAAACAAAAACAAAAAAAAATATTTTTTGGCTATTTTAGGGTTAAAGTTTTTTCTGGTGTTTAGGGTTGAACAACAGATGTTTTAACCCTGCAGAGCAGAAATATTTTATGATTACACCGGATTAAATGAAGGGTGATTTCAAAATAATGCTTCAAATCCGAGTTTCTTCATTTGTTTTACTTTCAAATAGTTTTAATTAGTTGGGTACTTTGATCTTCAGTAATAATTTATAAAAATTTGATTAAAAAAAATAAAAAAAATCAACTTCTAACTCGATTTACTCCATAACGAAAGCTCAAATCAAAAAAAAATATACTACAAAATCGACTCCAAATGTGATGTAGATTCATCAGTTTCCCGCTTGTACTACGAGTTTCCGGACACCCTGTATACATTAACCATATTATTTAATTAATACCATTCCTCAAAACTACCGGGGTATAAACCTTTACCATATTATTTAATCAATACCATTCCTCAAAACTACCGGGGTATACACCTTTACCATATTATTTAATTAAAATCATTCCTCAAAATATTAATATGGAGACACAAAACTGCTTATTGTGGTTTAAAACCAGCGACTTCACCTAGATTACACTTATTTATAATCCTATATTTTTACGTTCTATAAATTTTGCATATTATGGGAAGCGATTGCTCAAAACTTTTTTTGCAAACTTGAGTGGAATCAGCGCAATAAATAAATATATAAGAATTTCTATGCCAGTGAGGAACAGTAGCTCTTGAGTTAGGTGTATGAGTCAAAGAATATATTAGAGAGTGTACAAATAATGTATCTTAAGCATATGGATGAGGTTACATTAAAAATATACATATGGTTTGAATAAATAAAATTAATTCTTTTTATTGATCCTGTTACTGGTCTTCAGTTTTTCTTATGATTTTTTTTTTTTTTTAGTAATACAAAATTTTCAAAAGTTAGAACTTTAAAAGTTCTAATTCGAAGACTTGTTTCGGAGAATTTGAACAATTCATCAAATTTCAACGTTCATTTTCGGGTTCTGTGAAAGTCCTATTGAAGTTCTGTTATTATATCATTATAGGCTAGTTGCTTGACAGATCTGAAATAAAAACAGAACTTGAAAAAATCTTTCGCATAACTGGAAAATGAACGTTGAAATTTGATGAATTGTTCAAATTCTCCGAAACAACCCGTCCTATTAAAATGTTGTATCCTTTTGCAGATATAATTATCATGCACTTGTTTTTTAGAAGGATTTTTGATGTTGTATTAAATTTTTTTCTTAATTATATATTTAGTTTTTTTATTGTTTTCGTTATTATCTTTGAATACTTGTAATATTAAGTCTTTTGATAAGGTCTTCAATTTTTGGAAAATAAAAAAAATTTAACGATGGGATGGGAATGAAGATATGTAGTATTTTGGTATTATTTCAATAATAATTAGTCTTTCTACCACCATTAGAGCGCTTACAATTAATTATATATTTGTTTTCTAATTTTTATAACAAGCACCCGCTAAACTGCGCTAATATATGCGTACATAAAAATATAAGCCACAATATAGAAAATAGATAAAGAATAATAACATTTCAAGTGAATACAATACAGAGGCATAAAATATATACATAGACAGATATAACACAGTCTACTTATATCAAAGGCACACATACACTCAAAAGCACAAAACATACTTGAACACACTCATAGGCATATATATATATATATATATATATATATGTGCATTCAATCGACAAAAATATCGTATAATTATTAGGTATGGTCGAGTGGCTAAAGACGTCTTCCCGGTAACACAGAGATCCTGGATTCGATTCCCAGTTGAGACTGTTATTTTTTGTCTTCTTTAGTTTCATGTTTCGTTTAGTTATATTATTATTTTGTAATAAAAAAAATATTTAATTAAATTATTTTCTTTCCAGAATGGGAGTTGTTCTCAGTATCGCCATGGGGAAAAATCACCATTTAGAATTGAAATATTGCTTGAAATGGCTTTAACTGTGTTTGGTAACAAGACCTGAATAGCTATTTGATTTACTTTACGCAAATCTCTCCAGGTGGACATTAATATTCAGTTTAAATTTATTAGTGTTATCGTCTTCTTCCATGAAATATATTATTTACTTTTTTTTAAATGAAGTCATTCAAAAACTTCAAATGTTACTAAATGTTACTGGTTGGACCCGTTCAAAGCCATATTGAAGTTTTTACGATTTTCCGTAAAAATATGTAGCTCGGTAGTTCATTTGATGGGTTTGTACACGACTCAATGAATTTAAGAATAATTAGTGTTATGGTGCCTGGAAACCACCAATAAATAAAAACATAACTCCAGAACTTTACGAATTGAAATGTATAATGGAAAGCCGTAAAAATAATCGTAATATTATTATAAAAAAGTAGAACCAAGTAAACACCAATGGCGGTTGTTATAGTGAAAAATGCGGAGGGAATTTTTTTTATGTGTTTTGGACGTTTTATAAATATTTATGAGTTAAAATTCAATTACGGTAATGTAGCACTTAATATTTTATGGGATTTCTTTCAATTCATGGAGATATAAAGTTACATCAAAAGCGACTTTTACTGCGAATTCTGTGATATATGTAACCCATGTGATATTTCTGTTCCGCCCCCGGAACATCCGCGTTTAATGATTCGAATCGATTTTAATTTACGATTTTAACTATAACTATAATTATTGGTGTATTTGGGAGTCGAAAAACAAAGACGATTTTTGGTTCTAAATGTTTGTTCAAACAATGAATTGGGAAAAAATCTATTTGTCGATAATAAGAAAGATTGAAAAGTCAAAACTACCTAAAACCAGTGAAACAGTGGCGTCTCACTACCATGTAAATAATTTGTCAAATATGTCAATCTTATCGGACAACGAAACTAATACTTCTGTGAAGAGTTGATTTCGCATTAAAAAAGTGTTTTTTTTTCGTACGTAAATCAACATCAAACATTCCTCTGATTCGAAAGTACATACTTAAGTACCTTCCTACTCAATTATAAACCATGTTTTTTTATTCAAATAATTAACTGTGCACTTTGGCAAAAGAAACGTCAATATCTCAATGACAATTCTTTTTCAGGCTTTCTACAGGCAGGTAGGTACCATAATATTAAAAACTTGCGAATAATTGCGAATTCAATTAAACACAATGATTTCACATTTGAACAAATAATCTTTACTGAACAATTCAAACGGTCACCATCTTGAAACGGAAACGGTACGTACAAACAACCCAACGACAGACGAGATGCAAAACAGTCGAGGTAAAACAGGACTACTCTCAGTCAATAAAAAAATAATATTATATGATTTCGCACCTCGTTTCAGACGACGAATTCAAAAAGGAAGGGTATTTTTGAAATGCCATTAGCTACGAGTACGTTAAGAGTGACCAGATATGAATAGTTGGACGCTGTACAACCTACTTTCATAAGTTTCGTAACATTCCCAAAAATCAGATTTTAGGGTTCTGATGGATCCGGTACTTAGCTCTTCGTGGAAAATACATTTAATAATCAATAAAATAGAAAAAACGGACTAATTATGACATTTCTGAATGTAAAAATATTAATAAAATAAAAATCTTTCCATTTCTTTAACTTCCACAGAAATATTATTTCAATGTCAATCTCAAGTATTATTTTTATTTCTGTACTCCCATCTCGAGGGTCCAATAATGTTGTCCGCTGCTTCTGTTTCCTAATATTTTTAAAAAATATTTCTTTGGGATTTCAAACCATCGGAGATTTAATAACCAATTCCGTGATTTTTCGAATTGATTTTCTCAGAATATTTATACTTGAACAAGTACATTTAGGTTCAGATATTTACACACAAATAAATCGAGCGTAAGTTCAAGTATAATTTTTTCATTCATGAGTTTATTTTTTTAACGTTCGGAGTGCCAAGAGGCATAACAAAACTTTGGGTGCCATGAAGGATGACTCTGTGACCCCAAGAATGTTGTCGTTTAAAGGTCATTCTTTTACATTTTTCCCAATATTTCATAAATTTTATTACAAATCTCTTGGAGGTGAGGTGAGTGAAAGAAGTGTGAGGTAATCTCAGTGTTTGTTGAAGTCAGTGTAGATGTTGCGATGACTCAAAACCGATGCTCGACGCAGTTGGTGGGCATGAATGGTGGCGAATTCCTCCGGCCAAAGATCGACAACACGTCAGTGGATATTGTCGATGGCGAATTCTCCAGACGACGGTCGACACCAGATAAAGCTGAGATGAATGGTGGTGGAGTTGCTGTGGCGATGAAATCGTTGGATCGACACCGCATTGGTGAAGACCGGACTTGTGGGTGGTGTTCAGCACTTGTGAAGAACATGGCTCTTTCAGGTACTCCAGTGAGAACTAATCCGAAAGTACGGTGGACCTGGCCGGCTGATGATGTGGGCTCAAACTACGGGCGACGCCGGATACGCCCGTACTTACCTGCGGGAGTGGATTGCGGGGCGCGGTGCGCGTCTATGGTGCGCGGGCGGAGTGGGGGGGGCAGCGGAGCGGCCGTTCGGCTCAGTTGACGACGGGCCAGGGGCATTTAACTAATAGTACGAGAGCCCACGACCAAAATTTTTGTCTCATAGCAATACGGCCAAAACCGCATCAAATCGATAGATACGATTATCCTGAACTCGAAAATACCAATATCAGACATTTTCCGCGTAGCGTTTGATCTGACCGAATTTTCATAATTGTCAAAGAATTTTACCGAACTGCATCATAGCAATATGTCTGATTTGCAGACTGTAGTTGAATGATAGTTCTGAGATACCGGAAACATATTTTTCAGACGTTAGTGGTGTAGCGCAAACCCGTAAAATCACTTAAAAAAATTAAAAATGAGACAAAAAAAATGTTTCATAGCAATACGTCTGAAAATCTTTTTTATTAGTAAATTTTGGTTATTTGATGCGAACAAAACAATTTTCAGACGGAAATGTGAACGCATTAAATTTTTAGACCGTTTTGAAATTGTTAACAAATTTTACCGATCGGTATCATAGCAATATGTCTGAAAATTGTTGGACATGATAAAATAAGTTGTCCACATGTGCAAAAAATTTATATCAGACAAATTAAGTGTAGCACCTTCTCTATCAGACAACTTTTCGATACTCAGATATCATTTAAAAATCGTATTGAGGCATCTTGAATTTTCTGTTACAAACCAATGAATACGTTGCGACCCTGAATTTATTATATGATAATTAACAAAGAAGACAAGGGAGATTCTTGAATATCTATGAAGGCTGTAAATTAAAAAAAAACATTTAACAGAGGCGTCGGCCAGGCGACTCCGAAACGTTATTTTCGTTTTTGGGAGTATATGCTACACATAAAGTGTCTGAAAACAGGTTTTTGGTAATCATGGCAGCAATACGAAAAGTTGAAAAAAAAAATTATCCTTATTGCTATGATACAGGTCGGCTAAATTTGTTGACATTTTCAAAAATGCGCTCAGGCTATATGCTACGCGCAAAATGTCTGAAAACAAACTTTTTCGAAATACAATTATAAAATCTATGTACATTTTCACTATCAGACGTATTTCTATAATACCGACTGTCTTTTTTTTTGACACAGCAGAAATGGCCTCCCACGCAGTTGCTACACTTTCGACCGTTACTACACACCTAGTCGGGTTCAGAATCATACAATCTAATGATTTTATAGGGTTTTTGTCGTATTGCTATGAGACATGGTTTTGGTCGTGGGCTCTCGTACTATAAGCTTTGGCCTTGAAACTCATTTGAAACCGCCACGCCCACCTCAAAATTCTTATAGAAAACGAATAATATGGCTAAAAGCTCAGATCTCATTGGTGAGAAAAGAAGGATTGGTTTGATCTCTCGCTCTCTACCATAATGACTCGTGTAACAGAAAGAGATGACGGAATTTTGCCGTTTGACAGTTTCAAATCATTCAAACAAAATAAGTGTGGTTTATTTATACACGCGGGTTGTCATTTGCTGCCGAAATACTATCATTTCCGTCGAAAATATTGCGTGTTAAAGTTGTTCGTGATAAAAATACAATATAAGCCAGTATAGTGTTAGCGAGTTACAAACATATATTCAACCTACCTACGTAAGTTCAAGTTTAAAGTGAATTGACAGTTTTTAGGTTATTCGTTCGGTTTTTTGAACAATGCTTCATACTTGGCATATGTCTTCCTCCACAACGTATAAATGTTATTTATTATATCGATAAACTTATTCATGTTATTGATTAGTGTTTTCCTGTATTATCTTATTGTTTTGGTGAAATTAAAGATTTTTAAACATATGTAACCATGAGTTCATGAGGCTGAAAAATGTCGGAATTCTTCGTCGTACTGTCGGACAATCATGTTTTGGAAATTTTCTTCAGTGTTTTTGCAAATTTCTTGTCATTTTGGGTGTCTTCTTCTCAGATTAACAAGTTTCATCTTAAGGAAATGCACTGTAAAATTTTATTTTCTTAGTCAGATGAACCTTGCCCTTGGAAAACATTTCGACATTTTTCTGCTTCAAGACATTTTTATTTTTATAATAGTTTTTTTGGGCTAGTGAATGAATAGAGTAGGCCGAGAGCAATTATGTTGTCTATGGTCGCATTTTTTTTTAAATGGCCTTGAGTTTCCTCTACCTTGTCTACTGCTCTGCTCCGCACGGTAGGTACTGCTTGTATATCTGTGGTTAAGTACTGTATAATTCCGTTACATACAAAAAGCCCGAAGATATCGATCTAGAGAGTGGTATATTTATGCGACGGGCGCTTGCCTGCGACTGATCGTCAACTTAATTTTTTTTATCTTTTACTTACGATATTTTATTTGTTTGAGAAAACTTTAATAACACAAAGAGGCATCAAAAAGACGGAGGCTCTAAAACTAACCGTGGGAGGAAGATCGTTAAATATTAGGGTAGTAATTTAAAAAAAGAAGATCTTTTCAATCCCTAAAGGTAAAATAAAATTTAAAAACTTCTGAAAAATACTTTTTTTTTCAATATCGCAAGTTAATCTCTTGTTTTTTTTTGTCTACCCAGTTTGTGAGTAAGCAAAGGCTACTTTTAAATGGAATTAGACAACGGTCTATTCGGGGACAATCTAACCCAATGTAGCAATTCTTTAATCCAATCTAACCCAATGCAGTAATTCATTAAAACGCATTTCGAGTTTCTGTAACCCCAATAGGTTTTTTGCCTACCTATAAGCTAAAAATAATTAAATAATTTTTTTCGGTCTATATGCCTATCGAGTTTTTGGAATTCAGTAGATCGGCCCTGGGAGATTTTGTTTATTCGACTTTTCTGAAATCGGCCTTCGACTTATCGTCCGGCGTCCATTTCAAAATATATACTTCAAATATTAAAGCACTCAGGGTTACATATTTATTTATTTTGTAAGAAACAAACAAATTTTATATAATATACAATGATAGATATAAATATACAAGTTAACTAAAGTCAAGCCACAGAAGTTTCTTATGTTAAAGTTCATTGGAAATGAAGTTTTAATATCTTAAAATTAATTTGGTGTTAAAGGAAGGGGAAAGGAAGAGGAAAATAGGAAGAGGATAGGAGATGCTCCCGATACATTCCATACTCTCATATTAATAATCGATCGTACGCATTACTTAATATCGATATTTCTTTAGGTTATTACCAAAAATGTCAATGCTGTAAAATTTTGTATTATATTGTGCACATATACGAGGAATCGGGGAATTTTTTCAAATGTTTGTTTTACACAGAAAAGATATCATTATTAAAAGTTACTACAAAGCCAAGAAACTATACTTTGAACATAAAATTGATCGCGAATATATATAATTGAAATCATTTTTCACAAGACGAGATATGAATTAACTTGGTATAAAGGTCAGGTTTGCTGCCGACTCAGCGTTCAGAGGGGTATAAAATGACAACACGTCTAACAGTTCGTTAATAACTATTTTGGTTTATATAGAGAATGTCTAAGCGCGATGTCACATTAAAAATAAATTGAAAATATTTAATAACACCACTCAAATTGCTTGGTGAAAGTGGAATTTTTCCTAAAACCCAAAATTAGCGAATTACGAAACAAAATTAATAGGGTGTAGAAAGGAGCAAGAATACGAGAATATCTATCAGTTTAGAAGTCACCGAATACATTTATTGCAATTCCCAGCCATCTGGAGCCATCAGTGAGACCATGGTATCCCCAATTGAGGTATGTTGTGAGGCTGAAGGTAGGGGGAGGGGAAGGAGACGGGGAAACAAAGGTGGAAAATGCATTCAGATCAGGTCACCAAACACGGCTAACGCCATTTGAATACTGTTTTAATTCGGAATGGTGGTACTTCACCATGGCGATGCTGAGAGAATCTTCCGATTTTGGGAACAAGTTTAAAAAATGTTTCTCCGTGGCTTTTAAGCATCATTATGAAAAAATAGAAAAGCATCTTTATGAAAATTATTTAATATATTATTCTGAAACTGCTTTCAAAAAAGTATAAAAAAAGTTTTTTTTAATATTCACGAGTGTGTTAGATATTATGAATACATTTATGATATATTCTTATTTTGCTTTCCTCGGGCGATGTGGAATTAAAACGCGTCGGATGCTGCCGCAAATAAGTGGGTAGTTTATCATCTTCCCTTAAATAATATATACGGGGGATGAAATATGCTTCCAGCGGATGCAGATATTCCTAAATGCCGCGAGAAGACGCTGCCATGGTTCTAATAAAAATTATAATTGGCTTGCTTGTACGGAGAGCTGTTTTTGAAATATACCCTTAACAAGTGGAACGCCGATGGGTTTCTGGAGAACATGCTAACATTCTAATAATATCTTTTTTAGAAAAATTTGCGATGCGATTTTGACCTTTATGCTTCAAAAAATATATGAATAACAAAATCATCATCGTAAAACTTTAGGTTTCACTATTTTTTTTTCTGTTTTATGCACCAACTTTCAACAGGTAACCTTTCCCTTACTGTGCAAAAAAAATCCACGCGTTCCGGTGCTGTGTAGTCAATAGACATCTCAAAATAAGCGATTTAATATCGGAAAAATATTATGTTTATTATATTCTATATCAAACGTGATAATAATTGTAATTTAATTGCTGAAAACATGAAAAAACCATCGGCAGATGCTAAGGAAACGTGCGAGGGGTCCACATCTAACGACGGTTTGCGGGCGACTGGCTAGCGGCTGGCACAAACACAGCTGTGCGGTCGTAGGTATCGATGGTCTAAATCAAAATACAACTGCAAACGTGTGGATGTCTCATGTTCCCGCATAGCGAATTAAAGCGGGACATCAATAGCGTGTCATTTCCTCGCACACTCTTCGCGTATTAGTATCACACGGTTGATTGTATTGGTGTTTGTTCCCGATTTTTAACAAAAATTTCTGATTTTTAATTGAATTTGAAAACTATGTATAATATTATTTTTTAATTCAGTGCATAAATGTATAACGGAGGAATACCTACAATCTGAACCCAGAATTATTATAGAGTTATTAAAGTTATTAGAAGTAATATGTAGTAAATACACACCACAGATACGGAAAGGTTAAATTCTGTAATAGAGAATAAAAAAAAATTAAAAAAACTCAATATATATAACTTATCACCTCAAAAAACGCAATACATGTAATTTACCACCTCAAAATAAATTTTTCGACATGCTAATTAGCTGGAGAATTGGTTCGGGCGAAGCCCGAAAATTATATAGCGAAGCGGAATCATTAATTTAATCAAATCCTAAAAATTATACTTAAAATACGGAAATCCTCGTAATCATACATTATGCAGAATAACTACCTGATACATGCATATTCTATAAATATTAATTTTTTACTTCAACACTTGTTTTTTTACTTCAGTCTGCGTTTAATCAAAATTTAAATTCATGATGACTTCTTGAAAAGTTTGATAGATTTATTTATGAAAACTTTATATGGTATAAACTTATGAGATTTCGTATTTACTCTGGAGATCAAGTTCAATAAAATTTATGTGGAACCACGTAAGTTATATATATATATTTATGTCCTTTTGCAATGTGATTGCTGAGTTACCTATTTTATATCATTAAAGATAATACTAATAAATCTAAATGAAACGTGAAACAGAACAAGACACAGAAAAATAAAAAAGGTAACGATGTCAATTGGGATTCGATTCCAGGATCTCGATCTTACTGGGACAACATCTCTAATCACTCGCCCATTGGGACCCAATTATTCATCAATGATATATTGCATTGATGGGTACACCGCTCAAAAGTTAAAGGCAAAGATATCATCAGTGATACATTACATTGATTGTTACACCCTTAAAAAGTTAAAGACAAAGTTATTAAAAATATATTTATTTATTTATTAATTAATGGCCTTTTTCAGGGCTTTAAAACATAATTTATTTTATGTAACTGAATTGCTTCATTGACAACATTTTATATTTTTAAAGATAATGGATAATAGTTGGGATAATTGTTTCCCTCTATTAGTATTCATGGCAAAGTGGAATACATATGGTAGTTAGTCCCAGAATTTCTGCAATCAAATTAATCCTGACTTCAAGTATTACGTTGTGGAATCCGGAAGGTTATCAATTCTAGTAATGCCGGACTATCAACTTAATCATTTAGAATTTTATATAGAAATATATAAAATTATATTTTAATATTCGTACAGGTCAACTTGTTGTATTGTTTTTTTCACCAATACAAAAATATTTTATAAATATTCTACACAAACAATTCAACTTTTGTAAGTGAAAACTACCTTAAAGCGTTGAAATTTCGAAAAAAGTTATTTATTTTTTACTTTTTACTCATCATATAGAATCATTTCCCGAAGTACGTGCACATAAACCCATGAGAATTTTTTTCCTGCCACGATTTCTAATTCCTTAGTTACTTACAGCTTACAACTGTGTATGCTCGATCAAACAATGTGGATGAATTTAATCTACGTACATGTGCAGCATATGTTGCATATGTGCAAACCTATGCAGACGTAGAGATAATGAAGTTATGCTAACTCCGAATGTGACAGTTACCAGTTGGCACTTCGTACATACATATATGTCCCACGTTGTAGATTGTGGGTAGTTAACTGATACGTGTTCCCAGTTGCACGTGCATGTGCAGTGTACAAACTATTCACATAGTATGAATTTACGTGTTGGAGGGAGTATTAAACTACTTTGTTATTATAATGTGAGCTTTCTCCCGGTTGTTCCATCATGGGAAAAGTTTATTTAATATACCTATACATATTCCCAAAAGTCTTTTTGGAGAAAGTTTGCGGTGGAAATGGAATTATTTACCCGATTAGAACCTTAGTTGAAAATATGCCCAAGGGAGGAAAGAACCCACAAGTTATTTATGTTACCTACTATTGATTTATAAAATAATTATATCTCTGTCACTTTGTTTCTTTTGTGCGAATACCGCAGAAAAGTTGCTAATTTATTATAAATCTCTTTAAATTATTAATTTTCATGTTAAAAATGGGATTACTAACGCCATTAACGAATGAATTGATAAATATCCAATAAAACTTTAATTAAAATACCAATGTTTTGTCACGATGTCCGAACACGTGTTCATCAAAGTCCTAATGTATTTGCATTTCGTCCTGATATATTATTAAGACAATACAGGTGGATGAACACGTGTGCCGATATTATGACGAATTTACCATTACCACTTTATCAGGAAGCAGCTTACGGTCCCGTTTTTAAAAGGATGACTAATAATTTGAAAATATTTTCGAAATATCAGCATTACTCATTTTATACGTGTTTCCGGAGTTATCAACTTAAGGTATGTTGCGAGCAGTGGAGGCTCGTGACTTTTGGGTGTAATAGAGTGCTAATATTAAAATAAAATGTCATTATTGGTGTTGTTGTAGCGGAAAAATTTTATTTTTTTCGAAAATTTGATTTTTTGTATGAATATTCTCCAAAAATTTCAGTTTGACAGTGCACTGCAACGATTTCCTAAAAA
Organism: Hesperophylax consimilis; assembly: GCF_061612785.1. Taxonomy (NCBI): domain Eukaryota; kingdom Metazoa; phylum Arthropoda; class Insecta; order Trichoptera; family Limnephilidae; genus Hesperophylax; species Hesperophylax consimilis. The sequence continues at coordinate 30,302,898 of NC_142846.1, forward strand.
TTCTCCTACAGTTAAAAATTTCGATTAAAAAAAACGTCTTCGGCTACAACAACATCGAAATGCCATTTTATTTTAATACTAGCACTCTATTACACCCAAAAATCACGAGCCGCCACTGATTGTGAGGCTGAAGGGAGAAGGGAAAGGAATGGGACGGGGAAGGGAAACGTTGTAAAATACCTAACTTATTATCTATTACCTAAAGTACCTTTTCAGACCATGTCACCAAAAATTCCGATTCTGAATGGTGGTCCTTCACTTTACATAATTTCTCTTGAAGTAAAGCATTATATTTCGTTTGAATAATATAATATCAAATTATAATAATCAGTTAATTCAGTTATTATGGAATCTATTACGCAGATAAATTTATATAATGTTCGTAATTATCTCGCATAAATAATATCATTGCCATTATTAACAATTTTGTCGTGAAAAATTACGATGAAAACGAATTTATTTTGGTTTTCATTTTATGCTTAAATTATGCGACCGCATAAATGAACTATAAATAAGAATATTGATTACCTAGGTACTTAATATTAAGCTATATGTGGAAAGCGCCTACACTTAATATAAAATTAAGATAATGAATGGCGTCAAAAAACGATAAAGTTTATAAATGTAGAACTACAGAGTGCCTACAACTTGTAGCTTTAATTAATTAGTTCGTGTTGTCAAATATTAAGTTCTTCGATATTATTGTTGTTTAATTCTTTTTCTTAGTCAATTTTTGGGTTGAGGACTTATCGCCTCGGTATGGCTTATCTTGGAGATCTAACACGGACGATCAATAAAGCCCTATGTCAATACGATTTGACAAAATCCGTCTTCTATGGTCAGTTAGCGACAATTTCCAGCACGGTCAGAATATATTATGATTCCAACAGTCGGTTGACAAAAGCCACTACTTTTAGCGCATGGTGTCGGATAAGCTGTCAATATGCACAATTGTTTCATAGAACTGAAATAAACCGTATACGAAATCCATCGACTTAATTGATGACATTAATTCATCTAAGATGCGATCAATTGATTCCGTTCTAACATGGAACAACAAAAGTTGTTAGTTATGACCTATTGAACTAATTAAATCGCTTTTTATTGTCAAAAGTAGATGCGTATTTCTAACGTATATTAAAGATAATATTTCAAATTTTACATTGTCAATTTATTAGTGAAAATTCAATTTATTACTTTAGCGTAGTCGTTTGACGTTTAGGAATGTGAATTCACAGAGAGATGCTTCAGTGTTGCCAGCGCATGTCGATTTCTGATTTATTGCATTATCAACATCGGTCTGGATATGAATAGCACGACCGCGCTCGGGGAGTCGGTGTAAAATCATCGCTAGTTACGCCTATCGATCCGAAATTTTAAAATTACCGAAATCACTCTACTAGACCCCCAGTGTGCTATTTTGGTGGCCTTCTTTTGCTGGCCAAACCTCTTTTCTATAACTTCTACATTACGTCTACTATGTGTATCTGGTCCAATAATACGAGTTGATTGTCTTGATCGTGCCAGCTTACGTCTAAAGAAGAGTATTTGTGGGTGTGTAGCTTTGTTTTTTATACAAATTTATTTATTATCTTAGCTTAATTTATATTTTTTATACAGTTTTATTCCAAGATTATTGACATTTTGCATACTTGACCTTCAAAACAAGAGGAATGTCACTATTTGAGATTAAAAAACTCGCCATCACTTTTTCCAACCCCTTATAAAGTATAATTTTGATTATTCTTGACACAATTCCTTACACTTATCGTTAAAAATAAGATGAAAAATACTGTCTACACTTGTTTTACAAAAACTCTGCTAAAAGTCTTGAGCTCAGTAAAACATGATAATAAGCCAATTATAAGTGTGCAATTCGCTTATCACAGGTGTTAGCTACTGGTTTGCTAAAGGACTATGACATCCTAACAGGACCCGAAAGCCATAATTCCATTAGCAATATTAGCTACGTGACTCACATGACGTAGTCGAGTGTAGTTTTCCAGCCCTGTTGGCCTATCCACCTATCTGCCCTACCACCTAACCGCAGTGTGGGCGATTGAACGACATCCACTTGGGAGAGATATTCAGCCTTTTCACAAAAATTTTATTACATTATATTTTTTTAATATTTTGTTTTATATATAGGCAAGTTTTCATCTTCTTTGGAATGATTAGATGGGGGGGAACTCACAATAATCATACAAAACTGCACAAAAATCAATTATCAAGATTATTTACCGTAAAATTAAAACCTATCCATCCAATTAATTGTTCCAAGAAAGTGATACTCTGTAGGATTTTCTTGTATAAGGCGAGCAGATTCTTCAATATTAACCAGCCACTAACCCTTTACAAATCTCAAGTACTCCCAACAATTGAATTTGGAACCCGCCTCCAAAATACTTAATAAACCTTCTATATTTTGTGCAAAAAAGGGCAGTCCGTCTGTTGACAATCCACTGTTAACAGACCGATTGCCGTAGCTTATATATAGACGCAACGTGGGCATTTTGAGTCTATTTTAAAGGTATTTTAATGGAACGTGCGCTAAGGACCTAGCAGCATTGATGCCCGGTGCATGCCTATTTTATAGTTAATATTTACCAAAATACGTGTAGGTACGTGTTTTACGTGTACACTAATACAAAACATCCTGCGAACCTGTGAATGTTGGCTACCGCTGTACTATACTATACACTATACTACTTAGTAAATGGTAACCGCATCAGCTATAGAAATCCTTGACTTTAAAGTGACTGTGATTCGAACCAATCCTTCAGTATATCGTTGGTTACCCCAACACTATCACATACCTAGTCAATTGGTCCACGTTAAATTCTGGAGCGATTTCCTTTTAACCTTTAAAGTCACGAGATTTTTTATTTATTTATTTTTAATTTATTGTGTTATGTCATTCTTTTTACGCCAGTACGGATTTTACATAGGTATAAGTGGTTTAATTTTGAAATATTGCATAATTTAGAACAAATAAAATAAATAATAAAAATAAGATTATGACGTACAAAATATACATGAAATAAATAAAAAAAATGTAAAGATAAGAGACAACAAGAGGTTTAATAATAGGGTTGATAAAGGTTTTTAATATGGTTCACAAAATTCACCAAGTCAACATTAAACATATCAATTTCACCTCATCAAAGTATTGATTTTCCATAGTGTGGAACCTTTGTATCAGAAAATTAGTAATGTAATTGCGCTTCTGCACACAGCGGTGAAATAGAGTATCGAATCTTGTTGTTCTAATGGGTATGTTTAAGTTTATAAGTTGCAGGAGTTCCGAACAGTTTAATTTAGAGTTAATTATTAAAGTACCTATTTTAAATAAGAAAGTTAAATCATTTATTCTGTGTCTGTCTTCTAATGTTTACACTTTTAGAGTATTTAATACGAAAGGATAATTTAGGTATTCTAGCGGGCTATTTAATTAGTGGGAGATAATGAAATTGTATTTTAATGAAAGACTGAAGAAGGATTGTATTAGGTAGACGAAAAGTCAGTAAATATATATTAAAAGTTTTAAACTTCCCTTAGTTAAAAATGTAATTAAACAATTGCGCATCATTATTAAAGTCAGGGGAAGAAATAAAATGTATATGTTCTTTTTTATAAAAGTTTAAGTTATAAAAAACACAAAAAAAATATTTATGTGCAACCGAGACTTTTTTTTAAATATAGGAGACGGTTGACGTAAGGTTCCCGTGAGCACTTACGCCATAGGCCCATTGTGCTCCCATTTTACCTCATACCTTTTATTTCCTTTCATTTCGTGTCACTACCGAACTTGCTCGATGGAACGACTCGGAATTCAATATAATGACGCCTGTAGAATCATATTTGGATACCGAAGATACAACAGCGCATCGACAATGTTCACGGAGTTAGGACTAAATGGATTTGCCGGCCTGATGAGACACCGGGTCACTGAAGCCAGGATGCGGCTAATGCATCCTACCAGCACCAAACGCCACTCCGGAGTGAGCGCTGAGCCCAAGCTCACTCAAGACCACGTCCTGCATAGTTGTTAATTACTTTGTTGTTAATTTATTATTCGTCTTTTTTTTTTCAATTTCACATACCTACTGTACAAAAAATATGTATATATATATATATATATGGGATGTGTGGGATTGCACTAACCTCCCCACATCGTGGAATAAAAATTATTGTTATTATTATTATTAAGAGTAATCCGGTCCCTTTTATAAAGTTCACCAGGGTTGTCATTGAAAATACGGCTGTCTTCTGGTTCTGCAATGTGTCTTCCCAGGTAGATGAGCCATGTTCCCAACAGAGCGGGACATTGGCAACAAAGGTGAATTGGAGTCTCTTCATCATCTTCAGATTTCCTGCATTTTTTGGTGTTTTCCACTCCCAAAAACTGCATTTGTCTCCTGAGATGGCAGTGTCCCGTTAGTAGTCCTACCAGTTAACTCAGTGAATTTCTGTCCATATTGAGTAGTTGTCTGGTTCGCCTCGGGTGTTGTCCGTTTAACCGAGACTTAATTTAATCGTTGATAAAAAATTATAATGGTTAAATAACGCAATTAAAAATGGAATAATGTTGGTTTACAACTGACTTATTATTTAGTTTAAAACAAATAATAAGTTACATCATATCCTCAGTATTTACCAAGTCGTTAGATTCGTTTGTGAATTCTATTTTATTATGTTGAATCGCGTTTCCCGATTCTCACAGCTCAGCTCAATTTCCAGGAATCCTGAAATTCAATTTTACGATGAAGGACAAACCTAATAACAAGAATATCATTGTAAAAGCTTTGAAAGGTTAAACATTTGTGATGATTGAATAATCAATGAAATCGTGAATATGCTTTATTGTACTTTCTTCCCGTATTGTATATATAAAAATGAATGTTTCTTTCTTTGTTCCGCAAGCGTTCAGATTGCGATGAAAATTTCAAGGTTTGTTCTTATTAGTGCCAGGAGTATTTAGATAGTGGTTTGAATGGTAGAAGAAGTAGGAGACGTCCGAGGAAGATTAAACGCATTATCTGTGAACTGGAATGATATATGGAGTCGAGTTAAAGTCAACCTCAAGTAGATTATTAATAGTCAAAATGTGGATTTCATGATACTACATGAAGTGAAAGGTGTAAATAGTCTCGGACACCCGCGGAAAACATGACTCACATAATAAATTATTTTAAGCAATAATTTTAATATCAATACAAATTGAAAATATCTCTCGAGTAAAAATAAATGCCGCCGACGGGAATTGAACCTGCGCCTTCTGATGTCCGGTCAAACGCTCTGGACCACTGAGCCATGTCGGCTTATTTCCAACCCGCTAATAATTCAATCTGTACTATTACTTCAATTAACAATTACTGGTTATTATATGTTTCCACCTGTAAAAAACCAACTTTTATATTACTGGCGACTTATTATTGCTTATAATAATTTATTATCCTTTGTGCTATGCATAAAAACCTTGTCTTATAAACATCAATTTATCATTAAAAAAATAATGACTCACATAATTGACTGTGGTAAAATTAGACGCAACGAACGAAGAAAAATGTGTGAGGAGAATTTATGACTTGGAAGGGATTGTCCAAAGAAGTCGAGGACACCCGTCGACATGGCACAGTCGAGTGAAACAAATAATTATTACTTTCCTTTATTAACGGACATCGTCCAAATTACAAAATAATAATAACGAATACAGTAAAATGAAAAATACAGGAGTAGACAAAGGTACAGCAGAATTTCCCCCAGAATAAGTCGTACCGTAACAAATGGAAAACCGAGGAACATTGTTGTAAAATTTACGCGCAGATATCTTAAAGATGAACTATTAGCTGCAATAAGGAAGAGAAAAGGGATGTTTGTTTCAGAATTGCAGCTTCCTGGAGTCAGTAGAATTTACATTAATGACCACTTAACCTCTAAAAACCAACATCTTCTAAAACAATGTAGAGATATAAAAATGGAAAAAAAAATTCGCTACTGCTGGGTAAAAAACTCCAAAATATTCGTTCGTGTAAGTGATTCAACCCCTATAATGTTAATTTTTGATCAAGATGATGTCAACAGACTCTCCAAATTGAAGACACTTCAACCTGCCTTACAAACGCAGGCCCCTTTAGAAAATTAACCTTACATGTCAAATATAATCTCTGGCAAGGATGGAAATATCTGAATATTGTACACAATTTGTCATTCGTTGCAACACACGAATTATCACCATTTTTTAAGTACAAAATACTACCAAATACTTATGAAATAATGTTAAGTCATAGTAAAATTATTATTTTTAGGGCTTGTTTACAATTCATTAATCATGTGAATATGTCCATAGATATACCTATCAATCTGTCAAAACTAAAGCCTCTTGGAATCATAAACAATATAATTTACCAGAAACAAACACATAATTCGGATGTTCAAAATTACCCCCAGTCACAAAATAATTATTTTATATGTATAAAATATTTTCCAGCCAATTTCACAAACATAATATATAAAATGCTTAACATATATTTTAAAAATGTGCGAGGTCTTCCCACAAAAACTCATAACTTCTTAAATCAGGTCCTTTTGAACAATTTTGATATTTATCTTATATGCGAAACTTGGCATAAAGAATTTATCCTTGAAAATATTTTTTTTTACAATATGTACGAGTATTTAGAAAATATTGTGATTACTCTTATTTTTCTCACTCTTAGTATACTGACAGATCTTTTAGTTTATAGCAAATACTTAACCGGTTTTTTATCTTTGTATCAGTCTATTGCAATCGCTACAAATGTGTATTATTATTGTAAACAAGAAAATGTAATGTTTTGGATTTCTAAACTTAGGATCCCTTTAGAATTTTTAATTTTTTTAATACTTTTATACATTTTTCAATACCAACATTTCAATTACCTAGTTCTGTCAAAATCTGATACCATATACAAAATCATTTACCACAAACAAACAAAAAATTCTCATTTTCAAAATTGCCCCTTTTCAAAGCATTCATTTCAATTTTACAAAAATACATATTTAATAATGCTTAATATATACTTTCAAAATGCATTCTAGCAAAACGGCAATAACATTTTACTATCAAAATGTTCGTGGTTTGAAAAGCAAATTAAATGATTTGCACTGCGAAGTGCTTAGTTGCAATTATGATTTAATTTGTCTTACTGAAACATGGTTAGACTCCTCAATCTATGACCATGAAATAGTAGATGATCTATATAATATTTACAGACGAGATAGGGACACATCGAGTTCTTTTAAAAAATCAGGTGGTGGAGTTCTAATAGCCATAAAGAAAGAAATGACATCTATCACAGTCCCAACACACAGCTCAAAATTTACAGAAGATTTATGGATTAAATTTAAATTGCATGAAACATCTAGGCAAACCATCAACTTATGTTTGGCGTATTTGCCTCCAGATATACCAATCGAAAATTTCACAGATTTTTTCGAAAAGTGTCAAACAACATATAATAATTTATCATCGGAGGATGTAACAATAATAATGGGTGATTTTAATGTACCATCTATTCAATGCCCACTAAATATCAACGAAATTCACACCAGACCAGTCATATATAATAGCCAAAAATCAAAATCCCTAGTAGACTTTCAAAATTTGACTGGACTTAATCAGTTCAATCATGTCTCTAATAATATAGATCGAATTTTAGATTTAGTGTTTTCCAACCATCACCTGGAAATTCAAATTGCTTCACATGTGCTATATAAAGTTGACTCCTATCATCCTCCCATTGAGTTCGATTTTCTAATGTCTAAATACAGACCCTTACCCACCAACCCAGATCACATCAAATATAACTTCAAAAAAACGGACTACACTAAATGCAATGAAATGCTATCATTAAATAACTGGAACGATCTTAATACTCTGAATTGTAATGATTCCCTACTACATTTTCATAACTTATTATGGCTATCAATTGAAAAACACACTCCGCGCTTAAGAAACAGCAACAAAAGGTTTCCAATTTGGTTCAGCGGTGCTTTGATCCACCAACTTAGAGAAAAAGAAAAGTTTAGAAAGAAGTGGAAAAAATACAAAAATCAATGTGACTATGACAGTTTTTCCATCTTGAGGGCTAGAGTAAAATTATCCATACGTACCTGCCTTAAAGCCTATGTAGATTCAATAGAAAATTCTCTCCCTAACAGTATCAAAAATCTGTCAACCCTCATTAAATCGAAAAGAGTTTCTAATTCTCTACCAAAAATCATGCACCTCCACGAAAATTCAGCAACAAATGGCAAAGAAACATGCTAACTCTTTTCTACTTACTTCTCTTCTGTATTTAGCTCACCATCTAATTCTAAAAGTGACTCTAAACTTTCTTTCCCACTCTATAATTATTCACTATCTCATATCAAAATAACCCTAGACGAGGTCAAGGTGAAGTTGAACACTCTCGATATCAATAAGGGTTCCGGTCCAGATGGTATTCCTCCACTATTCATTCGAAATTGTGCAGATCAACTTGCAGCACCTTTACACAAATTATTCGTCAAAAGTCTGAACGAAGGGGTATTTCCAGATCTGTGGAAAGTTGTCCACGTCATTCCGATCCATAAGTCTGGCAGTAAAAACGATGTAAAGAACTACCGTCCTATCAGCCTTTTATCTTGTTTTGGCAAAATATTTGAGTCCATTGTATATAAAGACATATTTAATCACGTAACACACATACTTAGCCCTTTCCAACATGGCTTTGTAGCTAAACGATCCACAAACACTAATTTAATCGAGTATATGGACTTTCTGTGTAAATCAATGAATAATAAAACACAAGCAGATGCCGTATACACCGATTTCAGTAAGGCTTTCGACAAAGTTAGTCACCCTATCTTAATGAATAAACTGGATAAAATCGGCATACACGGAAATCTGCTTCGTTGGTTAGAATCATATTTATCAAATAGAAGTCAATTAGTTACTGTTAACGGTTTTAACTCTTCCCCAATATTAGTTACGTCGGGCGTTCCACAAGGATCACACCTTGGACCCTTGCTTTTCTTAATCTTCATCAACGACCTTACATGTAAACTCCACTGTAATTTTTCTCTATACGCTGACGACCTCAAGATATATAAAGCAATTAAATCTATGGAAGATTGTGAACTCTTACAACAAGACCTTAACACATTATCTGCCTGGTGTATTGACAATGAAATGGAATTGAATATAGCTAAGTGCAAAGTTATAAATTTCACCAAGAACATCAACAAAACTCTATACTCATATAGCATATGTGGTCACAATCTGGAAACAGTTGAATCGATCAAAGATTTAGGAATTATATTCGACAACAAACTAACGTTCAACCAACACATAGAATACATTGTAAATAAATCAAATAAAGTACTAGGTTTTATTGTAAGATCAACTAAACTGTTCAAGAACTCTAATAGCCTAATAATTCTATTCAATTCGTTAATCCGTAGTGTTCTTGAGTACGGGTCAACAGTCTGGAATCCACATTACACGACACAGATATCCCGACTTGAATCTGTCCAAAGAAAATTTACACGGATTTTGTCTTATCGATCAGGTGTCTACCATCTTCTAAATGGGTATGAACAAAGACTTACATATTTCAAATTAGAGAGTTTAGTTAAAAGACGAAATATGAATGACCTCTTAATGCTTTACAAAATTGTGAATAATCGTGTTAATAGTAACTTAGTCAATCAAATCACTTTTTACGCCAGGCCCAAATATACTAGAAATATGAACATATTTTGGACCGAAATTTTTGCCAATAACACTGGATATTTTAATCCTATGTCTAGAATGTCTCGATCATACAATGATCTTGCTAAAATACACACTGTCATAGATATTTTTGCAAATAATATAACGTGTTTCAAGAAATATCTCCACGATTTCTGTACTTAAAAAAAAAAAAAGAAAAATAAATTAAATAAAAAACTTGTTTAGTGGTTTAAATTTTTTTTTTTTTAATACGTACTCTTTAAATTTTTCTACTTATTATGTGCTTCAATCTTTGTAATTAAGTTTTATGTTTTGTATAATAAATACTGATATTGTTTTACATGTTTGCTTATGTGAATGTGCAAATGTGATGCTGCAGACACATTAGTCTAGGGATATTTATAATTGTACTTTTTTATTTTGTAAACCATAATTAATGTTTTTATAAATATCCTGTTTGTGTCTCGAATAAATAAATAAAATAAAATAAAATAAAATAAAAAATACATGAAAGCAAAGACATAAGGCAGATATAATATAAGAAAATAAAGTGACAAGTCGAATCAAGTCAAGAATACGCCGTGGGTCAGGACCACAGGACACTTATAATATCCCGTCACTTAGGACGGGTTGTTTCGGAGAATTTGAACAATTCATCAAATTTCAACGTTAATTTCCGGGTTCTGTGAAAGTCCTATTCAAGTTCTGTTAATAAATCATTATAGGCTATTTGCTTGACAGAACTGAAATAAAAACAGAACTTGAAAAAATCTTTCGCATAACTGGAAAATGAACGTTGAAATTTGATGAATTGTTCAAATTCTCCGAAACAACCCGTCCTAATTTAGCGACCGGCAAAAATCATTCAGACTTATCCCAAAAAAGTTAAGGTTTTGACTTGAGTTGACCAGTCTACACATTCTGGACAATAGTGAATAATATCCAAAATTTGTCGAATGATTGAGTCTTTGCGAGGGAATATTGAAGGGAATGAGTTGCAGTAGAGTAGATGAATCAATAGTACCATTTATAATTTTGAAGAAGCAAATGAAGTCATTTCTTTCCCGACGGACTTCCAAAGGAGAGAGGTTTAGAGTTAGTTCAATTTCATCATATGAGTATTTGCCTTTTTCTAATCCTAGCCTCCTAGCAATCCCTCTTAAGAACCGATGTTGAACAGATTCAATGCGAATGTGGACAGCATAAAAAGGAGACCAGATAACACAAGCATATTCAAGATGGGGGCGAACCAAGGAGCAATAAAGAGTTCTAAGGGTATTTACGTTTTTGAAGTCCGAATTGATTCTAGTGATGAAACCAAGTAGTTTGAGGGATTTATTAACGATTTATTAAAATATAATCACATTATTTTTACCTTAAGGATACACCCAGTTTTAAGGTACACTAGATTTCATAACCTTAAAACTTTACCACAAGCCATTTATAAGTCCCCGAGCAACTTCAGGTACACGTCAGCTAGTTAATATGTAACGGAACCTGCTTGGGGCCCACATCATAGTTGGCGTGTTCATAAAGAATAATATCTACCACAAACGGTTTATTTAAATTTATTTTTTATTCTTATTCGTAATATACGTTTGTGTCTACGAAGTTGATAATTCAGATTTTCAAAAATCAATGTATGTGCCTGTTTTTTGTGTAATAGAAAATTATACATTTTCACACAGTTAAACAGCTACATGTAAATATTGTTAAAGTGAAATAACCAGGTAGTTATATTATGTAAAAGAACCATTACTATATTATTGGAATGTATCTTAGTATTAGTAAGTTTAGAGATTGGTGCGTTCAAAATAATCTATTTTTAAATGTAGTAAAGTGCAAAACCTTGGCTTTCTTCAGAAACAAAAATCCTGTTTTATTCGAATATTCCATCAATAACATAGCTTTAGAAAGAGTCACGGAAATGAGAGATCTTGGAATTATTTTGGATGAAAAACTAAGTTTCACCAATCATATCCATCAAATTGTGAACAAAGGTATGAAAACACTAGGCTTCGTATTAAGAACAACTAAAAACTTTAATTCTTTGCAAGCCATTAAACTATTATACGTATCTCTAGTAAGAAGTCTAATTGAATATAACTCAGTAGTTTGGTCTCCATCTTATAAAATTCACATTAACAACATTGAGCGAATACAAAAAAAAATTTTACGTTTTATAAATTTTAAATTAAATATCCCTGTCGAAGACTTAAAATACAATTTCTTACTAAATACTCTAAAAATACATACATTAGAAGATAGACGTAAAATAAACGATTTAACGTTCTTATTCAAAATACTTAACTCTAAATTCGACTGTTGTGAACTCCTGCAACTTATAAACATACATACACCCACAGTAACAACACGACAAAATACAATATTCTACAGCAGCACACATAAGCGTAACTACATTGCCCACTCTCCGATACAACGACTTCACACCATGGGAAATCATTACTTGGGTGATGTTGACATATTCAATACCAACTTGGCAAGTTTTGTGGATCATTTAAAACATTTATTTCAATAATACTCCTAAACACATCATGTAAACCAACAAATAGCTGTAATTTTCTGTTTTTGTTTCTTGTGTTTGTATGACTTGTTGCATAGCTTTTATCAAATGTAATTTTATTCTTATTTTTTATTTTTGAAAGTATTTGTCAAATTAAAATTATACTACCAACCATGTAAAAGCCCTCTGGGCGTTAAATAAATAAATAAAATATAAAAAAATAAGTATCTGAGTTGGCCATCAGTTACATAACAGGGAAAATTTATTATGAAAGCGTGAATGAAAGTTATGTCTAGGTATTACTTACACATTTATTTATATGTCCTTATCAACAATAGGTTTTAATTTTTAAACTAACTTTTTTGTTTTTTAATTTTGTATTTTTTTTGTGGAAGTAGGTACTTTGAAAGGTAACGCAAACATCATATTTATGTGTACTATAAACAATAATTTTATTGCAGAATTAAATTGTGTTGGTATTTCGCTTAGAGAAAACTTTTTTTTTTCATATATATTTTTTTTCGACTTCTTTTTAATTAAAGATGGGTTTTCACAAATTAATTAAGCTTTTTTACTATTCAATTTACAATCTACAATTTACAAAAATTATCTAAAAACATTGTCTGATTATTCATTTAAAAAAGTATATGCAGATATTTCTCTTTTTGAAAACGCTCTTCAACTATCATTTTGAAAATGCATACATTAAAGCCATGCAAATCAAAACATAGTAATATTTTTCATTTCACAACAAGTTGTGTTTTTATCTGAATTGAAGCTATAAATTCTTGAAAGTTATTTATTTTCAAATTTATGTTCTATAAGGGTTAAAATAGACCTACCACTCATACATGGTTTTTTTTTTTTTATAGTGAATACCTCACAAGAGTCCCAACTGCTCCCGTCTGGAGCCAGTGAGACTATGGCATCCCCAATTGGGGGATGTTGTGAGGCTGAAGGTAAGTGGGGAAGGGAAAGAGGAAGGTGGTGAAGTACCTGGCTATTCAGATCTAGTCACTAAACACGGCTAAAGCCATTTGGAGCAACGTTTCAATTCTGAATGGTGGTCTTACACCAGGGCGATACTGGTAGTATCTTCCACTCTGGAACGTGCCGCAAATATACTATATATTATTTTAATTAATTGATTGTGAAATAACACAAATAAATCAAATAAAATTTATTTGCGCACGCCGGGTTCGAGCCCGCGACCTTCGGAATGGCAGTCCAATGCGTTACCACTGGACTATGCCGGCCGTCAATATGGTAAAAATACACAAATACATGGTAAAATTTTTGTAAATTCTTGTAAGTTGTTTATTTTTAAAACTTATTTTCTCTAAGGGTTAAAATAGATCTACCTCTCATATATAGAAAAGTGTTGCTATTTTTGTAATTCTTGTATATTCTAAATTTTCTTAGAATTTTTGTCCTTGGCATTATTTTAATTCGTGTAATAGGTTTTGTCATAACGCTCATGGCGACAAGTTACTTGAATGCTTATCCGGTGGAATTTTCGTAACATTAAAAGATTAAATTACTTATATTTTAAAAGCAGGCTAAATCCCATCCCACCAGGTAGACCATTCTGCGGTGGGATAAAAAAACAAAATCGAGTTTTTCCGACGAACGATGAAAATAAATTAAAATATCACCTCCGTAATATTGTAGAAGACCAAACGAAACTGTTGCTTACACAAATAAAAATCCGTTTCTCGGTATTCTATAACCGTTCGGAGGTAAGAGTTGGGTTGTTTGTTATATTTTGCAGTATTTTCCGTCGCCCCGTGGCGTTCAATTCAAGTGAAACGTCAAGGATTCAGCAATCTCAACCTCAGATAAGCTGGTTCGAAAGGATATCTCAATAAGAATTTAGGTATATACCCGCAAATAAAATGAAAAGGGTGAATGGGTCTGTGAGATCGTTGATTTTAAGATTTTATAAGGTTTTAAATAACTGCTCCCACATAATTGCCACCTTACAATTTCTCCTGGATTCCGATCGAGATTCGTGACCCCCACTCCAATTGACCCAGGGTCCTACACTGCAACAAGAGCTTAGGACATCGGCGTTCTGGAAGCCTGTGATAACTTAATAAATCTTTTGACTAATCCTACTGGCTTATAAAAAAATAACATGATTTATAAAACATAAACGGCTCCACTGGGCCGGACTTGTAGTAGATAAGGATTAAAGAAAGAAGACAGTCGAAAACCAGGATTTCCATTAAAAGACTGCAAGGCAAAATAAAGATAGATTTCTGAATTGGGTAAAGGTCGAAACCCCATCCTTAAACATTGTAGTATAGACAGCCCTGATTTATTTAACCAGATTGAATTTCATATACCCACGAGAGCTACTATTTTCAAAATCCTATTTAAATATAACAATACCAGGACTGAGCACTTCAAATACTCGCTTTTACCTAGATTGCATGAAGTTAGTAATAGATACGTAAAAGTGGCAGATCTGTTTAACTATAAAAAGGTAGGCACAAGAAGGTTATGCTATCTTATTTTTTCTTTCAATATTTTTTTCTTATTACTGTGCAATTACTTTTTTTAAATCTGTAAGTACCGTTGATATTAAATAAGTAATGAATTAGACGGCGACAGCAGTAGATCGGAATGCGGAGATAATTTAGTCGTTCCTGGAGACATAATGTACAGGGCTCTCTTATGATGTTGATGAATACCCTCAAAAGACAAAAGTGAGTGGAAGGATAAGAATAGTTAAAATAATTATTTAATCAGAACAAAAATAATATCCAAGTATACGGTTAACTGCCAACTAACCTTCAGTTCGAGGAAGTCTTTCAAGTGTTTAGCAAAATTGAAACAATTGTAATAGTTCAAATAATCAATGATCCATCTCTGAAGCCTGTGAAGGCCTTTTGTAGAAATACAATTTTATGAAGACCAAATTATTTTACGTTCAATAAAATTTACTGTATCGAAGGTTAAATTTAATATGGATGATTCTCCAGAATGTGCTTTAATTTTGACTTGAAACAAAATAATTATTGACTCTAAATATATCTACCTATCTATTTATATAAAAGAATATAATTTTTATATATTTATATTGAATTCTTTTTAATACAAATCTATAATTTTATTCCCAGATTGATGAGTGATAAATTAAAAAAGAGAAGGTCACTGTGTATCTTTAATTTTTAAAAACTTTGGAGTACCATGGACAGCTAGTTATTTATAAATAAATCAACCAACTAACATTATTTATTATGGCCGTCTTGTATTTTATCTTCAATATGTAGCATAATTAACGTACGTATAAATATATAAAAGAGACATTCGTGAATGAAAAAGATAGCACGATTAGGCTGACCGGTTTAAATGATTAAGGTAATAACTTGAATATTTAAGCGTTAGATGGCGCTGGTCATAAAGCTTACTGCAGAGTCCGACAGATGTCGCTAGAGTGTAGCAATTACCTGTGGGATGTTATTGACAGGCAACAAGCTTTTCGAACCAGAAAATTTCCAACCCTCGGTTAATGAACAGTGTAGCTAAATCCAGACCCATTTATTGTAACGTAAATAAACACAATTAAAAGTAGAACCTTTTACTTTTTAACAAAGAGTTCCCAACCCTTAAATCTGCTAATCAAGACAGATATAACAGGTATGCCTTTGGTTGTTTCTTCTATTTTTTACCAGTAGCTTCCTTCTAAGTAACATGTACCAGTTGTGCGACAATAAACATGTAAATAGTGTACCTATACTCCATTAGTGTTATTATAATGCTACCTATCACTTG
This sequence comes from Hesperophylax consimilis, assembly GCF_061612785.1. Lineage (NCBI taxonomy): Eukaryota > Metazoa > Arthropoda > Insecta > Trichoptera > Limnephilidae > Hesperophylax > Hesperophylax consimilis. The sequence continues at coordinate 30,318,959 of NC_142846.1, forward strand.
GTATACGAGATCATCCACTAATCTCTACTAGAGGAATACACAAATATACAAAGAGGAACCAGTCCATTACAAAGTAACCCATTCAACAGTAACCACAGATTGGTGTAGTAGGTAGATCACTACAAATATGGAAAATCTTTAAAATCCCTGGCTAAAATATATGTCCCTTCTTCATTATAAATTATTTGTTATCGTTCTAGCATATTTTATCTTTTTCGTTTTCATACAAGAAGTTTGAGAAAGAAAATGACGACCTACGATGACCTACGTACGAACTCTCGCTGGGACTAGTCAAAGATTATACTCCCAAGAACATCCACTCTTCAATTTATGCTTGCCAGGAATAATATAAATAGTTAGAAAAACAGGAAGATTAAAATAAAGTTCTTCACGGTAATAGTCATCAGTTCTGCATGATTCTTACTTAAGACGGCTTAAAAATATCGTCAGATTGATTACAATACAATTTTGACATGAAAATGTGTACTTTAAAGTGGGTATAACTATCAAAATAATCTGATGAGTAACGATAGTTACCTTCATAAAAAAAATTGTTGTTTTCAAGTTCAATTTGCATAACGATTTGTTTAATAGTTTTGATATACTAAATATACAACAAACATACGCCAAAAATACACTGTCGAATTTGTTTTAAAATATATCGCGTATCCATTACACTAGATTGAATCAATATGACATAATATACATTTTCATCTAAAAATCATTCAGCTATATTACCACATTCGGACAAATAAACATTTTTATATTGCAACAAAACTCCTCAATAAATCCTTCCTCCAGATATAAAACTAATAGAAATGTTGAATGAGTACAATTATATGTGGCTGAAAAAATATGATGAAAAAACTTTTAAAAGACACTAAAATCGACATAGAAGACCAATTATATAGAATTACATTCTTTAGTCCGCCCCAGCACAAGACATCCTAGTGAGGAGGACTAAGAAATACCATTTAAATTTACAATAATATGTTTAATGGTTCAAATGGTCGCTAAAATAGAATATTTTTATTATAAAACAGAAAAAAACGGGCGTATCCGGGACTTGAACTCAGGACCTTTTCCTTGTCGGGGCGCTGCTATAACCACTGTGCTAATCTGTCCCCATTTCCTTCAGGAATTTTTAAAGGAATCATACTTCTAATAAAAACTACCGACATTATCTTCATTTTCTGCATATTTGTATTGGCTGCTACCTTTATGTATGATAACAAGAATAAAATCGAACTAAATTTAATCTGTGTGTTTTGAATAAGTATATCCAATTTTTAATAAATATTTTCATTTTAATATGCGACATCTATTTACTTTTTCTGCAAGTCTGGTATAAACATTTATTTATTAATTTATTCTAAAAATAAAATAATGTTATTGAATGAACAAAAGAAAAACGTTAAATTTTAAAAAATGAATTTAAAAAGGCCTACGTAAAATACTCCTAGTGTGACTTCATACTAGGTACTTTTTTTAGTTAAGATAACTTCACAACACTCTATCTATGAATTGGAGCAAATTTGCTTTAATTACACTGCTTTATTAGGTATAAAATCGACATGTTTCGAGAACAATGTTCTCTTCATCAAAAATAATTGTGAACAATCCTCAATTGAAAATTTTCAGAAAAAACTTTTCCCCTTCAAACGACAATGTAACTCCCTAATTAATTCCTCCCACTCCACTCTTTCATTAATGCTTCTGTTGATTTGGGTTTGCCTCTTCCCTCCCACTTTCGAACCCTTTTCTCAGTGTAAATCTATATTTTTTTAGTAAACGACTCATTCTGATGAAGAAAACGCGTTTATTAATTTATATTTAATTAAAAAAACTTTTTACTTTAGTTATCAGTAGAGCCTAAAATCTTACCGTTAAGAGGAACGGCTGCGCGACCTTTTTGAACAAAACTGAATAAATATTTTTGTAATCAAAAGGAATCGCTATAAAATATCTAGCACCCATAAGTGTTACAATACATAACTGTTTTTTACATATTATAAAAAAATAAACCACAAAATAATTCAATTTTCCATGGTTTAAGACGCAACTCTGGCAATTATTTGTGAATTAACGATTTTCCGACTTTGTGTCCGGGTTAAAACTTCCCTATAGGAAAACTAAACCCTTCCACACACTTTAACAAATGATCATCTAGGCAATCAACACTATGCAAGTGCATTATATAAGCAAAATAAATACAAAACAATACAAAAACAACACGTCAACTCACCAGAAAATGGGAAAATAATTCACCGACTCCAGATATTTTCATATCAGAAGGTTCGGCTCGGTAGAACTCCTAACAGGGACTATAAATCCTACTAATCCCTCACCATAAATATTTAAAAAATCTTTTTTAATCCTTCATTTATTTAAAATGACTGCATTTTTGTATATACAATTTTTGATAGACTTTCTAATACGCCTAAATTTTGAATGAGAGAGCTAGGTATAATGCCAGTAGCCAAAATAACAAATGGTAATATTTTTATAGTCTGAGAATGCCAAATTCTTTTTACCTCATTTCCAAATCTGTGTATTTTCTTATTTTTTCATTAACAGATTTTTTAATATTACAGGAATTTGGAATAGCGACATTAATTATATAAGCGATTTTTTAAATTTTGTCATGTAAAACTTTATCGGGTCTATTATAACTAATTGTTCGGTCTGTTAGTATAGTTTTATCATAATATATTTTATTAAAAAAAAATTCTATTTACCGTACAAATATGATTAAATGTAGGAATATATATTTTTTTAAATAAAAGCATTTCGATGGGCATATAGACAAATTTCAAACGACCGATTTACGTTCGAACCAAAGATATGAATAGAATGATGGAACTAATATTTCCCGTATATAATTTTAAATTCTACCCAAAAAACTTTAATATTTTTTTTTCATTATAATAGAGTAGGTAGAGCAAAATTACTTTTTCATTTCAAAAACAATTTGGATTATTATTAATTAGTTCGGATGGGTATTGTACGGTGAGTTGTGAGTCGCGCCACGTACGGGTCAGAGAAAAGGATTATATCCTCTCTCTGCCTAATGAAAACTTCTGATCACTGCAGGATCGTCCCACCCCAAACCAACATATAAAGAATTATGCAATGCTACACACACAATGCTGCACAGTTTTGGTTATCTTGATGTAGTGGATGGAAGTCGGGCCCGCACTTCGATGATGTTGAGATAAATCACAAGTCACGAAATCAGTAATCACGTTTATTTATTAGACAATTTGTATAGCGCCTCTTTTGTGAGATATCACCTCAGAAGTGACACTAATCACTGCACAAGCACGGTGATCATGCAATGATTAGGTTTTTTCATAGCTTTTTTTATATCAGTAATTATTCATATACAAATTTTAATATGTAACATTGAACCATAAACAGCTATCTATACTCGTCGAATTCGCACTTGGTGATAAGGTTGAAGATGTTGTCAAACTCGTTCCCACCGGTGGCGATTTCTGATAGTATTATTGTCCTAGCGTCTGGACGATGTAGGCCCTCTGATTGGTCAAATTAAAATTGTCTGTTTCGGGTAAATTCAGCTAACTTGAAAATTAAGACACGATTTCATACTAAAATAGGATCGCCTCATAATAATACGAGATTTCTTTAAAAGCATCGTTTCTGCTCATATAATTTTTGGATAATATCGAAGAAAATATATTTTAGAAAGTTCATAATCCATTGGATTAATTACATTACAGTGAAAATTATCCACAGTTACGTGATTATGTTTGACGTTTATAAAAAAATCACGCGTTCCTTCAATGGCCGATACGCACGGCAATAGATTAGATGGCCGACAGAGCCCACCTCTGGCGGTATAAAAACCAACCAAATGAATGGCGCGAATATTTAAATATGCAGCTCACAATATTTGACTACTTACTATTAACAAGTGTTTAATAAGAAGATTTCTTCTGGAAGCTTATCATTTTGTAATGGCATTTTTTATTATTATTTATATTTTTTTTGTTTATTAATTATATCTGATTTTATATTGACATTTTTTCTAATTTCTAAAATTTCAAAATTATTTATTTGCGATGCTTTATATCCTGAGTGAAGTATTTTAAGACCTGAATTTTTTATCGAAAGTGTGATCATTATTCAAACTCAGATTCAATATTTCCATTTAGAGCCCTGCGATATTCTTTAGTTCTGACTTCAAAGTTTATATTGGTTCTACCTTTGTAAAAGAAATTACAATCATCCCAATTGAGTTTTTAAACTCCTAATTTTTTTGTTTGAATTTGGCTATCTTTATTATTTAGAATATATTTCTTCATTGCTATTAGTGTAAAACTTCAGTTGAATAGTACCAGGATTGTTTTTATATATAATTTTAGAAGTGTCGTTATCCACAAACAGAATTCTACGCCATTGTTTATTTCTATCTTTAGAAAGACCGTTTGAAGAGAATATGTTTAATTTTTTTATTTATTATTTCAACTATCAATTTATTACAATAACCGTTACAAGCAGTTAAAAACCCGCTCCGTGGGTTTTTTCTGCTAGGCCCTGCGGGCGGATCTTGGTTGATCTTCGCCCATTTTAAGTGATATTAACAACAGTTACATTTAATAAATAGACATTCACAGAGAGAGGGTGAGTATATATATATTGTTAAAACACGGAACAGGAAGGAGTTAATTAATAATAACATGCTAAATTTACGCATAATAAGAATGACAGTTGTTTGAATAATGGAAATTTTACGTATTTGTGATGTATTATTTCAAATTAAACACTATTATTGACTACTTGTCTACAACTGATATTAACTGTTATCTTAAGTACCTAATATTATTAGCTCATAGGAGACTTGCAGTGCTTAAATATGTGTTACAACCGTCAATGTCGATAAATTGAATCAATATCGTTTAGTTTGTTACAATTAAAGATAGTTATAACAAAGTTGACTTAAATAATAGATTATTACATATTGATGAATTGTACCCGTGTTTATGAATAAAAGGAGGGTAATTGTGCGATGAGATAAGCAGTCGGTTTAATTAAAAGGTTTTAATTTTACTCCAACTGGTGGTAATTCTTTACCTACAACTGTTACTGTATCTAATAAAGTTTAAAGTTAGATTATGTATACAACATCATCAGGAGAGTAAAAATCTATATATAAAGGTAGATTATTACAATATAGCGCCCCAGAGGTGATATCTCACAAAAGCGGCGCTATGCAAATTGTCCAATAAATAAATAAATATAATGTTTACATTTTATTGTGTAGACACCGAAGTCAAAAATTAAATATAGGTTGCAATTGGGAAAGAAGAAGTGGAAGGAGGGGGGAGGGGTAAGAGTAGGCTGGGTTTATAATAATTAGGAAATAGCAGTTAAAAACCCGCTCCGCGAGTTTTTTCTGCTAGGCCCTGCGGGCGGCTCTTGGTTGGGCTTCGCCCATTTTAATTGAAGGTATATATACTCACCCACTCTCTGTGAATGTCCTAATATCTATCTATTAAATGTAACTGTTGTTAATATCACTTAAAATGGGCGAAGCCCAACCAAGAGCCGCCCGCAGTACCTAGCAGAAAAAACCCGCGGAGCGGGTTTTTAACTGCTAGTAGTACAATAATGCGCTGATTAAAGTTAAAGGTTCTAGCTTTGCAATTGGCGGAGAATAGAACGAACCCACCAGTGACCAAAGTCGTGACGAAAAAAGTGTTTAGTCTTTATTTTATTTATTTATTTAATACATGTTACATTATTTTGAAATTAACATAAAGTAGATATAATGAATAACCATACTAGGCGGCTGCCTGTTTCATGGTGACCAATTGAGTGTAATTACTTTGTATGAAATATGAAATCTAGTGTAAACATATGAAATTAGTAACTATAGATGAAGCTAAAATTTTGGAAAAATTGTAATAAAAAGTAGAAGATAGAAATTAGAAAGGAGAAAGAAGTAAATTAGCATTAGATTGTAAAAATGTACATAATTATGTATATAATTTTTAATATGTGTGTATGCAAACACACATGTGTATATAGCAGCAGACATACCTATATACATATAACAACACATGTATATATACACCCATATGACGCATCCTCACGCATATAAACAATATATACACCTCTATCTGAGTACTTGGAATAGGCTACTAACACTATAACAATCACACATCAAAAAATCCACGAGCGCTTTCCTGAAACTGTCGTATTTGGCTATTGATTTTATTTCTAACGTTAAATTATTGAATACTTTTGGAGCAAGAAAGTTAAATTGTCTTTTTGCCATTGAGGTTTTTATTGGGAGAATAGTATAATTGGATTGAAAATTTAAGTTTTGTCCAACAAAGGAGGCGCAACCGTTCCTCTTAGAAGAACTAATCTTTAAAAAAACTTCAGTATTATGAAAATATAGAATGTTTTGATCGTATACCTACATCAGTAGTCCGAGCGCCAAAATATGAGAAATTAAATCTTTAAGATCATATATTTTTGTGGAGTCTTATTAATAAGATATAATGTATGAATTAAACAGAAGTCTGAGACAATATAAAGAAGTGAGCGGCTTCCCCACAACTTCTGTGATTCAATTTTGTATTCATTTGAATAGAAAGTAGTTCTTAATAAATGAATTCTAAGCTCTTTTTTTTAATGACGCACACATACAAATTGGCGATTCACCATATAGTTTGATACTGGACGATCAAAATTCATTTAATTTAAACAAATCGCTTACAATTTTTATCTTAGAGTTATAGATAGGTACCTATACAACCTTTGTAACGTATTCCTGCTATTCATAAATTAATGGTAGTATTTATTTTTCTTCTCTGGCCGTAATATTTTATTTTTTGTTGCTAATAAGAAACCGCGAATAAAAAAAAGGGATTTCTGCAAACCATATGAAATTCAATTCCCAAGAAAAACAACTTTGAGAAAAAAAAAACATTTCTCTGAAATTGTTATCTTTTTTCACGGAAAATTACTTTACGTAAAAAATAAAAAATGCGATTATATTAAAATACTCCAAGTTCTGTCGAAACGTTTTTATTCTAACGTTATTAATATGATATGTCTGAGTCATTGGCTTAAAATGTGAAATTAATATCAACCGTCTTCAAACTGAGTCACTAATCTTTGAGGTAGATAATATGCCACCAAAGTTACTTAAGGGGCAATTAACTTTAAACGAGTAATCCGAAACTGTATTATGTCAAATTACATTATTAAATCGTATGTCAATAGCATATGAATCACTCCTATGTATCTATGTATAAGTTTAAGGCGCTATAAGACTCTAATAACGGAGGTTAGCTAGACACTTACATTTTAACTATTTGTAATGAACGTATTACTAAAATCTCAACTGTTTCTATTTTAGAGGGATCCTCTCGGATGTAAGTTATTTGTATTTATGATTAATAAAAACAGGTTAAGTTTTACTATCGTCAAAATCTTACTTTAATTTTACTACTTTCCTGCTGTTTTCTTCCTCGCTGGCTCAGGGCAGAAAGATTTTTGAGTATTTACAAAAAATAATACATTTAAGGCGATGCACTACGTCGTGTAGTATTTTAAATCGAGCCGCTATCAATAACAGCCCTTACGTAGATGGCGATAAGGTTTAAATTCCCGCTTAACACCATCCGCCTGTTTTGATTTATGCAAGGAAAAAACATGGCTAAAAAATGCCTTTTATTTTATTTTGTGGATGTTCGGGCATTAATATTTAATTTTTTTCTATCATTTTATAAATAACTTAATTTCCCACATTATACAATAAAATCATAACCGAAAAAGGGTTCATAAGCAGGAGATTTTGAACTTTAAAGCAGTTTTCATAGGCCTTATACATTATTTTTTTCTGGGCTTATAAAAAGAATTATATAAAAAATACTCGATTGTTTCAAGCCAAGGTGTATTCTACTCGCAGTATTTAAGCATCTGAAATATTTCTAGGCGACCAAATTTTCAAACCAAAAACACGTAATTTTGCATTACTACGTATGGCATCGCCTTAAGATGATACGATTACTTAAAATAAAGCTAGAATCTTAACTGCGTAAGTTTTCTTAATCCACATAACACTGGATTAAAAAACCTATACATTTTGAAGTCTCGTTATTAATCCTGTATCTACAAACTCATTTTGCATAAGAGCGGAATATTAATTATGGGTCCCATCTACGGTGGAATATCACAAGTCATCGCTCCACGTTAAGGCGAGACATTACGTGTATAACAAGTGAAGCAGCCAAAGATGTTCTTCTAATATCTTTGGAAGCAGCCGTGCACAAAAATATGCGACGCGCGGCCCTGGTGTATTGGACAGACCTGCGGTTGTCTCTAAATTAAAATGGAAATCTTAACGACATAAGTGATGAAGTCGTGTCAAAACAATATTCCGCGCACGGCCTGGCGTAATGGATGGACCCACGGCCGACTTTGCCCTAGCAGTCCTAGAAAATCGATCTTTCCGTGGGGTTAATTTTAATTGTTTATGATGGACTATAATGTCAATTTTTTTTTACTAAATGATTTTTTTTTGTTCTTTTCAAAATTACGACATCTGTCATAAATTTTATTGAAAAAAATACACATTTCAAATATGGAATTATTAATTAATTATTATACATAAAATTTTTAAAAAATAATATAGTTTATCGCTTGTCCGGAGTATTCCAGTTTTAGAGTTCATTGAACAGGAGTTGCAGACACAGAGACATACAACTGAAACGGGTATTAATCTTCATAATTCTTGTGGTGCAAGCGTGAGTCAATTTTTTTTGTTTATTTTTAAACATCTAAGTCTGCGTTTATACACGTAAGCTAAACCAGCGAGCTGAACCACGAATTAAGGAAAAGGAATGAAGCAACGGCAAACTCCGAAATTCATAATAATTTTCAATGAATCCAGTTGGTAAATAACGCTTTCTTGAAAGCGAAAAAGCGCAGAACCTTGAAAAATCACGAGTTAAGAAATTAAAAAAAAAAAAACCTACACATTTATTATAATGAATTAAAATAATTTCCTTGTAAAAACATTATGGGTACTTTATCGTCTGTCTTATAATATTATTTTATAGGTTGGTTGGTAATTTAAGCATCAGTTGTCTGAATTCTTGACACAATCAGTTCCAATTATTAAAATGACACTAATTTTTTTTTTGTAAACCGAATTTATTGAACCAAAGGTCCTAATACAGACAGACCCATTACCGAAAATAGAATTTTTATTAATAACGTAAAAATTAAAATGTATAGATATCGTTACGGTGTTTAAAAATTTTTTTTTTTTTAATTAAAATGGATTGCGTAAAGTAATAAAAACAAAAATCTGTATTTTAACCGTTTTACCAGCAATACCCAAATAGAATCAAGTAATAAGCACTACCCAAATAGAATCAAGGAATAAGTAATACCTTAATAGAATCAAGTTATAAGCAATAACCAAATAAAATGCTTATTCGAATAATTCCATGTACCCCTAATAAAATAACTCTTTAAAAATTCAAATCATAAAATAAAAAGAAAAGTACAATTTTTTACCTTACTCGGCTTAAATATATTTTTCCAACCCTAATATTAAATACTACCTTTGCACAAATTTATTATCCTTACCAAAGAAGAACTTTTTTCAATCGACTAATGAAAGAAATTAGAATCATTAATGACAAAATCTTAACACCGTCATTCTAATACAATCTTACCAAAAAAAACTGTTTCCACGTGAATTGATATAAAATATAACCTAAATTTCATTAATTTTCAATGAAATTATATATATATATAAAATTATTTTTATTAGTAATTAAATTATTTAAAATATATTGTAAACTCTAGTATAATTACACCACTTACATTTATAACCGTCTTTCTAATACAATCTTATAAAAAAAAAACTGTATAACCTAAATTTCATTAATTTTCCATGAAATTATATAAATATATTAAATTATTTTTATTAGTAATTACATTATTTATACTATATTGTAAACTCTAGTATAATTACACCACTTACATTTATAACATGTTTAAAATACATGTGCCTATAATATTATTAATAACTTATAAATAACTACAATCATGTACTGTACACTCCTCTTCCAACAATAAGCTAACGCTTCTATGGACGAAGAGTATAAAATCTAATATATAATACCTAACGTAAATACTAGTTTATATGTAGTTACCTATTTTTCATAAAAAACAAAGGGTATTCAAAAATATATATGTAGATTTTCTTAGAACCTCTTTCAATATTCTGTGGCGATTAAGTTTATTTACTGTTTATTGGGTAAAACAGTGATTCCAGTAACATTTCATAACATTTACACATAATAACATACATACGAGTATATTAATCACTTACATACATTGATTATATCAGTTGCGATCAAAGATATTAGAAGAACGAGATATGCTATGTTGGCCGCCGGACCGTAGGCGGAGTACTACCTAATTAGGGCACTTTAAATACTATCGGGACGTGTACGCACAGAAATCTGTTTTATGTATTAGTGCGGATACCTTAGCGTAAGCGAAGGTGTGCAGTAGTATTGGTGAACAAAACCGGCGACACTGGGCAAAACAATTCTACACAGTATGAACTGCTCATAGCACATCTCGTTCTTCTAATATCTTTGGTTGCGATGCTGCCTCATGTTAAAAAAAAACACTTATTCTCATCTTGAATTCATTGAGGTTTACATATATACATTTGAAATGTATCGCATACATTTATTTGAAAAAAGTTGTTCCAAATGTATGAACATAATATATATTATAATAATATCGGCTTACTTAGGATTAACACCGGTAGTGAAAGGGTTAGGTAAATTCGTTTAAGTTGATATAATAATTACAAAATTAGTTTATTAATCTATGTATAGATATTCACCCATCGATCTCAATTGAATTAACAAGTTCTATTTGGATCATGTTAATTTTAGTACACGATTTAATGAAGTGGGTGATATTGGTGTTTCTATGGATTCTTGCTCAAGTTCAATATCAAATGTATGTACAGTGCGGCAAAATAATTTATAAATGTATTCACATGGCACTTTGTCTGTGAAATATTTGTTATCAGAAATCCGAAAAAAATGCAAAAGTAAGATATTACATATTGTTCAGCACTCAAAAGGGCCCTGAACATCACTTTTTAGGCAGCTAACCTGTAAATTCTAAAGAAGACAAAACTCTTCAAACTTTAATATTTTGAGTCATACTAAATACATTAAAAAAACTGCAGTTTGGAAACCAGTTTTGAACGTTCTATCTAAAATAATTCCTAATACAGAATTTGTCTAAATTTGTCTAGAATTTACAGATAAATCTTTCGTAGTATTTCATACGTTAGCAGATCATAAAGTGTGTATTTTTTAGTGCTGGCCATCGGCAGTATTCCAAAAAGACTAAACCGAGTTGAAACCAGACCGAAAGCAAAATAAAGAACCAATAAAGACGTTTCGTTTCGTTTTGGGGATACCTGTCCAAGAACGAGATCGATTCCATGATAACTCAACACAGTGACTATTCAACACACATTTAAAAAGTGATATAAAGTCATTAAAAAAGATGAAAAAAAAATTAAATTTAAACCTAACCTAACCTACTTAACACAATTACTAAAGTTTTTGTTTCATCGCTTTCCATGACTTTATATAACTTTTTAAAGATGTGACGAATTATCATTTTGATGATTTATCCGGTCACTAGTTAAAACAGCCTCTGTTGTGGAGGGGTTAAGTTCTGAACTAGCATTCCGAGGTCACAGCGAGCGCAAGTAAATTTATTTTGATTAATTTTGGTTATTGTTAATTTAATTACAATTTCATAATGTATGAAGATACATTTCCCATCTCCACTACCTTCACCCTCACAACATACCTCAATGGGGGAAGTAACAGTCTCACTGGTTCCGGACGGCTGAAAAGTAATTGGGACTCCTGTGCGGAATACGAATTTAAAAAAAAAATGCCATAATAAAAAATGTGCCGACCAATTGCCTAAAATCACTGTTTTGTTTCTGAAATCATGTTTTAGAGAGGTTTAATAATTCGATAGTGGTAACGTTGTAAATGTATGTAACTCATTTCGCTGCATCATAGTTTACCCATATATTTTTTTAAATGTTTGGTATATAATATTATGTGTTTTCATTATTTCCTCCTTAGTTCGTTTCGTTGCCTGGCTTCGTGTCTCCATGGCATATCCGGCTCGATATTTCAAATCTTATTAATATTTCCAGCTACCTGGGGCGGAAATCCCTACAGAATTATCTTTTCAATTTTCCATTCGTGCGCACACACATTTTCCCAGAACTACATATGTAATATCTGTCTAATTCGAGGAATAGACATTAACTGTGATAAAATAATAAATGCTCTATGTATAAATCTCACAAATCCGATATTACCTAATATGTAGTGTTTATTTAGACTGCCTCCGTAGTCGAGGACTCAACCAGTAATCCGAAGATCGCGGGTTCAAATCCCGGCGTACGCAAGTAAATTTTATTTTATTGTTTCTGGTGTGAGACCACAATTCAGGATCGAAACGTTGGTTGACATGGCTTTAGTCTTGTTTGGTGACCAGATCTAAATAGCCAGTTACTTCCTCGCCATGCTCTTCCCCCATCTCCTCCCCCTCCCCACTCCCCACTTACCACAACCTTCAGCCTCACATCATACCCCAATTGTGAATTTCAATATTTCACTGGCTTCAGACGGTTTGGAGCAGTTGGGACTCTTATACGGTATTCACAATAAAAAAATAAAAATTAGATAAAATATCCACCTTGAAAACGGTATCTTTTTAAAATGTATCACCTACTTTAAAGTAGTTTGTTATCATTACCTAACTTTGTTTAAAATAAATAGCAGTCACGGAATGCCTAGTATATAGCACAGAGTTTTGGCGGCCGGGCGGAAGGAGCCGACTAGTTCCGAGGCCGAATAAAGCATCGTTTCGTGTTATAGTGTCATCCTCTCTTGTCACTATTGCTACGCAAGAGTCGGAGAGTCGGAGTACGTTCAGAGTCGCTAAAAAATGTTTCACATCAAAAATGTGCACTCTACTTCAAAATGTCCAGGAAATAAAATACTCGTCACGTTATCTCTATTACTATTAAAAAATATATATTAATGTGTGTCATGAAAATGACACAACATGTAAAATTGTCCTCTAACAATACAAGTCTATTATGTTTTATTACTTGATATAAATATATTTATTTTGTAGAAATAATATCTTTATTATTTATTACCACAATACCTAACCCAGATGTCATAAAAATTTTAACATGATGTGTAATTTTGTGTTCTTTCAGTGTAGTTTTACATTAATTCCACATACCAGGTGGACCGGAGGAAAATAATTTATATCATAATTTTCCAATAATTTGAGGTAGTCGTTTGGAGGGTCTTTTTAAAGAGATGGAAGAGCGAACATGGTCTTGAAGAGACCCATTTGTATGAGGGAGGAAAAACCGTTCCACAAGGGAGCTGTTGAAGTCAATAACGTGTTGTAGAAACGGCCCGTTATCGTGTGACAAGTTTAGTGTCAACCGTGAACAACTTTAGGGCGCACGTTTGGCGTATTTTCCAACTATGCACAGGCAATGTTATTTCTTAATTCTGTTATATTCAATAAGCTTGTTAGATATTTAGCAATCGTTATTTAATTCTTTGCTTCTGACAATATTTTTTTTAATACGTAACTATGAACTGTGTATTTTAAACATTTTTCGGGTGTTTTTTTTAAATGATTTTAATAAAAATATTTTTTTAGAGCCATGTAAACTAGGAAAGTGTCTTACGTTTCTACTGTCTCTTAAATTGCGAAAAACTTCACTGGCACATTTATTTTTAAATCAACTTGGGAGTTGAGTCTAACGATTCCATAGGTGAAGGGTGGAGGAAATGAGAAACCATTCTAAAATCAACTTTACAGGCAATTGGTGAACCAAAGTATTAACATCACCAAATTTCCACATAAAAATAAATTCAAATAAAAAGACAAGCGCCGCTAAAAATCTAATTTCAGTGAATTCGTTTTGGCGCAGGATTTTCGATCGAGAAATTTACAAATATTATATTCAGAGCCCTTTAAAACCAGATTACATACGAGAGATTTAAGGCAAATGTCAGAGATTGTCGGAAAATGTACCAGAAGATTTACTTAAAAAGGGCGTACAGGATCATCACATTAACGGATGTACCGCTCCCGGCCTCGCTCGGATAAAGTAATGATACCCTTTGGATATTAAATCTGTTGCAGTCCAGGCATCGTAGGTTCAATCCCCTCCAAGCTAAGTTCTCTATCATTGTACAACCTTCACAAGCACCTCAAATGGTTCGTTACATTTTTCTACCAGTATTCGTTTTCTCTCAACCTTTTCAGATCAGTGTCGATAATCTTAACTTATACCAGATGGCCTGACTTCCTACAACGTTGAATGGCACTCTCCTCACCCGCATGCTAGTCGACCGACACTAATGCATCTGGTATGAGGGGTTAATAAACCAAATTACGTCTTTCAGGGTTGCTCCTCCGCGTTAAATCTGCAACACATCGCATCATGCATTCCTTTGCATAATGCTTGGCAACTTTTTAGACAATGTTTTTTTACGCTATCCCTTCTGCTTATTACAGTCCACACACATTCGAAAAACTGCTGGGCACAATGCACAACTAACAGATAACAATTGTAATTCCAAGATTTATTTGAGTGGAATAAAGATCGCATAAATAATATGGGCTGACGACCTAAACAGATCTACCTGTAGGTAATCTGGAAAGAATTATTGAGAGTGGCTTTCTCAAAGCCTTAAGACTTTTGAAGAAAATTAAGAATTTATAAAAGTGGTTTCAATTCGAATAGATTGTTACATATATACTGCACATTAATGTCTGTTTATTTAATATTAAACTTTACCCCAAACGAACTTAATTGACACATATACTTCAACCAAAAAATTCGCAAAGGCAAACATACAAATTTATGAACACACAATTTTTGTTATGCACTAATATGGATAAAGAATATACGTAGAAATATTACATTATTTTAAGCGTTTGAGGAAATTACATCATCGCACAAAGAGACTATTAACTTGTACACATCATCCACTAATACACGTTATAAGGACAGAATCAAATTACATCAAATGCTAAGAATACAAGGATTTTAAGCATCTCTGAAAAAGATGTCATTTTGCAAGAAACAATTTTATTAACTTCTAATTACAATATAATTGTGTGTATAATATATCCGTTTGGATTAACGGAATATGAAGAAATAAAAATATCACCGAACTAATTAAAAAAGATTACCTACCGAAATTTTCAAGCTCAGTCGAAAATTCGACCGATTTCAGCGTGTATTTCAGTAAAAAAAATTCTCAGTGCGTAAAATTCGTTATATCATTAACACCAACTTAAAATTGATGTCACGCCTTTCCGATAAACATAATATTATTATATTTGATCACATGTCGACATGTCAATACGAGACAACTTTATCACGTAGGATAGCACGGACACAAAGAAACAAGAAATGGACTCGCGAAATCATTATATTGAAAGTCATAATTTTTACAACTCGGTTGCCCACTGTCGGATATCATTATTGAGTTTTAAATAATACAAATACAACAAATTTGCATAAGATTCTTTGAAACTTTGTTGAGTTAGCAACAACATCCAGTAAATACACTTTCCACCGACAAATAATTTTATGACGATGCAGTTGGCCCAATCTTTAAATAACATGATTGTTACCTGTGAAATATTCACCAAAATAACCCATATCTATCACTAACCAAAACAGTTTTTAAAAGGACTTTTCACCAAACAGACGTGTTTTTCAACCCGTTCGTTAAGGCGAAGCTTAATGCCAAATCACTATTTTGATTAATCTTTATAACAATTTGGTATACAATATGAATACAAAAAAACATGCTTTAAATAAATTGAAGGTTTTACTATCGTTTCGTTTGAGTAGAATACAAATAAAAAAATTAATTACTCAATAAAAAAATATAAATGTCAACTACTAAAAAAAATATTTTTTATTTAATAATATTTTATATTTTATATTTTTTTCAAAATATTTTAACTTTTAAGAAATACAGTATTATGGCTAAGATTATCTCTGTCAGTTTCACTTGATTATCGTTTTCTTATAAAACTATTTACAAAATAAATAGAAAACCATTTTTGTGCTTGAAATCGAACGTTTCTAGACTCCGTTTGTCAAGCGATTTGCCTATTACCTTCAGTATATAAGGTATACCAAGAATAAACACATTTTGACTTGTTTATAATAAATATTAAATTTATTAATAAACTCTTATGATTGCCGAGGCCGCAGCCGAGTAATAAACCATACTCCTTTGATTTCTTAGGAGCGTAATTTAATACCTGATAGATAATTAAATATAACTAATAGATTTTGTTATTATTACTCTAGCATATTACTCGAGTAGCTTTAAAGATTTTTTGTTGAAATGTAGTTCTGTGAACCCCTTGCAACCTCCATGATAGATTTCTCAACTTCGCGTATAAAAGTATCCACATCAATACCAACACTATCCGTGGGCGGATCAATTTCCTATAGGAAGAGACCGGCGTTACTCCAACGACAGAATATTAAATCAAAAGTTTTGCGACGTAATTTAACTTGGTCTTGGTAGATTCGACATGTTTTTCCCAACTCTACGCAGTGTATTGCGCAATTTTCCCACTCTGATAAACTTTATTTTTTGCTCCACAACTCGAGTCCTACTGGCCGTAAGCAGTGTTCTTTGGTAAAAGACATAAGTTTTAATAAAAATTGGAATTGGAAAATTGAATTGAAAATTCATGATTAAGTATCAAAAACAAAAAACACAAAATATGAAGTCAGAAACAAAGTATTAAATATTCAATGATGAATGTTCAATATCTAACAGGCATGTTGAATATAGTAAAATTGAGAGAAATAACATCGCCCGTGCATAGTCGGGAATTAGGCCAAACGCGCGCCCAAAATTTGTTCACGGTTAACATTTTCATTTTTGTTTCTACAACTCGTTATTGAGTTCAACAGCTCCGCCGTGGAACAATTCTCCCGTCACTTTAATGATGTTCGCTCGATCATCTCTTCAAAAAGACCCTTCAAACAGCATCCTCAAATTATTGGGAAATTATGAGTTTATTTAATTATTTTCGTCCAGTCGAAAAAAAGAGGAGGCTTAAGGTAGTGGCGATAGGAGAAGTAACTGATATGGGGGATTATCTGGCAGTCCAGATCCGGTCACCAGACATGGCTTAAGCCATTTCACGCAACGTTTTGATTTTGAATAGTGGTCTTAAACAAGAGCGATACTGAGAGTATCTTCCACTCTGGAATATGCCGCAAATATATACTCTTTATTTATTTTTTTATTGTGAAACCGCACAAGAGTCCCAACTGCTCCCAACCGTCTGTGCGAAGTGCGATCAGTGCCAACGTATGATAGAAAAAAATGTTTTTTATGTAAACCATATATTTATAAAATAATAATAATGTTTTTTTTTGATTTAATATTAAAAAAAATATATTTGGATATCAAAATGACGTTTACATTTTTGGCTTCGAACATGCTCAACAATCGCTGGTTAAAATCCTTCTGGTAGGTAGGTGCTGTTTCGTTCGGGGCTTATGTCATATATGGGGATGCTGTGTAAATGATAATTTTAAGAAATGGTGTCTGTGTGACCAGGAGTGATGGACGTATGGATCCATCCCTCCCACGGCGGTGAAGGGCAACGGGTCAAGAGGGTTCAGCTTCAAGTCAAAAGGTCTCCCTCAACCGACCTCACCGATCCTGCCCACCAAGCAGCTGGCGGGCAGGATCAGACCACAAACAAAAATAATAAATAAAGACCGTAGCGAGTAGCGAATCCCTTGGGGTGACCAATGGCAGCTGTACACAAACAAATGTTTTTGTAAATTTATTTGGAGCTATGAAATTTTATTTACTAAAATAATTAATGTAATGTTGGGATCGAAATCCGGAGGAGAAACTATTTATGACGAACTTAAGACATAAAGATACTGCAAGACTTTCTTTTCCATGTCGTTTGCAAAAAACTTTAGCGCTTTGAGAAACCTTTATTTTGTTTATTTTTTTCTGAAGTAACTGAGACTGCTGAGCTTGGCCACGACTTTTTAAAGTTTATTTTCCAGTTTTTTTTTCCTTCTTGACTGTCTGAAGAATTAACTGCATGGTTAGGCAATTTCAATGGTGGACCATAAAAACACTCAAACGGGGTGGTTATTTGTGGTTAAACTTGTTAAATTTGTTTATGGACGCTTTGTTTTTACGAGCTTTACAACCCGGCTCCCTCTGAGTTTCGACACAATTTAAAAAATATATTTAATTTCGTGTTGAAGAATTCAAAATGTGGAATAAAAAACATGTCATCTTGTCCTTGTTCAAAAATTATGAGGCTATTTTAAAACTATAGAGCTCATGATGGAAATCGCTTTGTAAGCTAAATGCGTGGATCCATAAATTTAACACAAATTGAGCGATGTTAATTTCATTACAGCAGAGCTCATAAAATAGATTTTCTGTTTCGGGATAAAGATTAATCTACTATTGCTCTAATATTGGTCTATATTTTCACAATCGCCAACCTAAACTAGAACTATGTTGTACATAAGGTCCTTCTCTCACAGGGATATGCAAGTACCTGATACTCATGTTTTTTATTTTTTTTATTTAATATTTATTAACACATTATCGGACTTTTACAGAGGAAATTGACAATTTATGTATGTAACTGTAACATAATACATGTATAATAGCAAAACTATATACAAAAATCTTTAGAAAAAAAACTAATTAATAAGTAATGGCAAAATACTAATGCTATAATTAATATCGAATTTAAATAAATGGTAAATAAATCAAAGTATAATATACATATCAAGTAAGTCCGTACATGCATACAGTCATTAATATGCGTATAAAAAAATCAACTTAGGAGTATGTGATTTAAACTTTGGAAGGCATAGAGACTTTTTTTAAAAGCTAATAAATAATCCAAGTTAATAATTAGCAAATAGGTCGGAAATCAGTTCCCTTTTAAAACTCACAAAATTATTAACACTAAATATATCAATAAGTGCACAGTGTTTGTTTGAAAGGTAGTGAATTCTTGGAATCGGGGAATAAATAGAGTAGTTAGTATGGAGGTTATTGTTACATTTAAAAGTGTCTTTGCTTCGAGTTTGTCTGGCAGGTACATTCATATAAATTAATTCCAATAATTCATGGCTGTCAATTAGACATTTGAAAAAGAAACTCTTCTATCTGATCGTTTGAGAATTCTGGTTTCGGTAGATTATTTATTGTAATTTATAAATTCGATGGAAAAATTCATTTTAAAATTGATGAAGGGAAGGAATTTATTTTGCACCTTTTCTAAGGCTTGATAATGGACTTAGTAGTAGGGTTATCATACTGTTGAATTATATTCTAATTTACTTCGTACCATGGTGGGTGTTTTAAAATTAACACATTTTTAAACTTTGCCCCCATTCTCAAAATAAACTCGTGCATTCTCATCGCATCGCTTGTTGTTTCATTGATGTGTAAGTTAAACTGCAGACTCTCGTGGAATAAGACACCGAGATCTCGAATCTGTGAAACTTGAAGAAAAATGAAGAGGATTTTCACCTTTACAAAAAATAATAATCTGGAATTTACTAATATTTAGTTGAAAAATGGTTTTCTGAACATCAAGCAAATAGTTTATTCAGGTTCAACTGCAAAATAGCGCGATCATTATCATCTTTATTTTTTCTGTATATCTTCAAATCATCGGTAAATAACAGATGGTCCGATGCTCTATAGGGAACCCGCTTGCACAGCGCGGGTGTAAACTGTGCACCCTAAAGTTTAAGTTTAGAATTACGGAATTTAATACTTCGTTTGTGTGAAAGCAGTATGAAACAATACACGATTATTACTTCAATGGTGTGAAAGCCAGAGAAGAACTTTGACTTTGCTAAAAATATTTATTATGTTATTGATGAACAAACAAAATAATATTGGACTTATATTTAAAATAATAAATGAGATCCTTGCGGTACTCCGCTTGATGTCGCAATTTTTTAAGAAGGGAATGAATCCACCTCTACCGCTAAGTACCTTCCCAACAGATAACTCTTAATCCTTCCAAACATGCTCCCTCTCACTCCCAACAATTTTAATTTACGTATTAAGATCCTGTGGTTTACTTTATCAAATGCTTTACTGAAGTCAGTTTGATATGATGGGTCAAAGGCATTAACGATATCATTAGTTTATAATATTAAATTGGAAAGCATCGATCTTCCTTTAATAAATCCATGTTGAAGGGGTGAGATTACTAGTTTAAATTGAAATATCAACTTGTCTAGTACTAGGCTTTCGAAAAGTTGGGTAAAGAAGACATTATGCATATTGGTCTATAATTTTTTACTTTTCTCTTATTTCCTTTTTTGAAAATAGGCGTCAAAAGACTAAACTTCCAAAGGTCATGTAACACACCTGATGAAAGTGACTTCATTAATTTCTTATGAATGGGATGTGGCAATGAATGTATACAATTAACTAGGAATCTAGGTGGAACTTTATCGGGTCCTGCGGATTTGTGGGAATCGAGACTCTTCAGCTTAGATATAACGTTATCTATACAGTCTATACTTTACAGTCAAATATATGAAGACAAGAGTAGGTACTTAGGTACTGTCTACACTTTTACTAACACATACACCACCAAAAAAAAAATCAAACAGATTAACAGTTTCCTGTAGATTTTGTGATAGTTTACAATCGCATGACATAATACTAGGTAAATAAGTGACCATGTTAGGTTAGGTTTTTGGGTTTTTCTTCTTCTTTTTAATTCACTTTATTTTCTTAAAACCTTGTATCACTGTCAGTTTTAATTCATGTCGGAAAGGGATACTTTTCTATCATGAAATTTAATTTGATGAAAATAAATTTGGAAAACACCATACCTACAGCTATTTACAATCATTTTTATGGATAAATTTTTTGCTTCACTTGTGTACTGAATTAGTACTAGTACATCTAGACATGAAACAGGAATTTAAATCATTGTAATAAGGAAATATTTAAGTGACTAAAAAAATCTGTTTCTCAATCTTAAAAATACAATTTTTAATTGCTTCCACCCACAACGTGTTATTATCTTAAATAAATTCGTGGAAAAGAGTAAGAACAGTCTTTAAAAAGATCTTTTCATACTTTTTCCTTTGCACAACTCCTACTTAATATTTTAATTGCACAGCAAACTTTAAGAAACTTGAAAAAAGTACAACTTTTCTAAAGGCGTAGTCGGCCAGGATAATTAGTATCATCTGTAACTTAAACATCAAAACTTTCCACGGAATGAAACTGAAGAAGTAAGGGACAAAGATTTATAGAAGAGAGACATCACGGTGAAAAAAAGCCAGAAAAAAAATAAGAATTGAGAAAAGAACAGTTTGTTTTCATGACGTGGCATTTTCTATAAAAAAGCAGCGTGGGTGTTTAAGATCCTCCTTCTGAAAGTTTTGTTTGTAATAATGGTTTTAGAGCTATAGCTTGAAAACTTTACTTAAGGTTAGGACACTTTACTTCCACACTATAACGGCAAGCAAAGCGCCAAAGCCATTCAAGGAAATATATCAACATTTATGATATTATTTTTTTATAAATTGCATTCATTTATTATTTCAAAAATTTTAAAATAATTCTGTGGCACCATTTTAATTAAATCAAAATAAAATCTCTCCACACCAGACAAAAAATGCAAGTACCTCTCAATGCAATAAAATCTCCAAACAAATTAAATTCATTCACCGCGCTTCATACATTTTCAACATTTCGTGCAGTGAATTCGATTTATTCAACACCCACCATCCCATCCCAATAGGCTAATGTAATTTTTTTTCTTTTATTTTCACTAGTAATTAAGAAACGCCTGTCAAAACCTATTATTTATTCAATCAGCTTACACATTTTACAACACCTTATAAAATATTGTAAACTATTTTCACTCTTTTTTCGTTTTTATTCAAAATAATAATCAACACACAGGGGAAACCCTGTTATTTATTCAATAGGCCACTTGCATGGATTTCATAACGACTTGGAAAAAATCGTGTGGATAGATCTTTTTACTAAGATTACGAAAATGTTGGTAAAATTTTGTAGAAATGTATATTTATTTTTATTTTTAAATAAATAAATCCATTATTTGGGCTCGTGTCGTCACTCGTCACTACATGAAAATGTCCCGTCTACTGAAAATGTTCCTATTAATTTTGTAAAATTCCACACTGATTTAATTTTTTTATATGACATCACTTTGATTTCAGGCGAATTTTTGAATTCGTTCACTAGATTTATTGTTTGTTCTCTGCGAACTTTTCATTTGGTTTGAATTTTTGACAGATGTGAAGAGAACCCCGTACAATTTAGATGTCGGTACGTGTTTTAGAGGTATAATGGTTATGGTGCTGATTTTATCAAAATCAAATTTTATAATATTCTTATTATTATTATAATTTACAAGTACAAGTATATTACATTGGATTTATTAATATAGACGTTGTACATTATAATGATTTATGATCAATAAGATGGATCAAGGAAAAAAATATTTATGAGATGTAATATTTTTGGTATGCCTTGTTATTCTGCTGTGTCATTCGTGTGGAAAACGTTATTTTTTTAAATGATTTTCGGCTATGTAATCATTGTTTTTTCTCACCTATAAAATTATGTCCCGTCTTTCCATTTATAAAAAAAGGTCTGATTTTTCGGATTGAAATTTTCAAAAAATCCGCAGGGTTTCAAAAATACGATTAAAAAAATAATAATGATACAGAATGTCTTAAAATATTTTCCTTAACCGGAAAAAAATTTTAAAAAATATGATGCAAGTGGCCTTTTAGTACACATATTTTACCCCAACTTCTTAAATATTGTACACTGTTGTAACTCTTTTTCTTTTACAATAACTAATAAATTAATAATTAAGAATCATCAGTGAAAACCCATTTTAATTTCAATACATATTAAAATAATTATAAAATCTTGTAAGCTGTTGAGATTCCCAAAAAAATTAAATAATAAAATTAATTTTTAAAATCCATCATCAAGATAAAAAGTGTAAATGAACCATTGGTTCGGAAACATTTTTAAATTTATTGTTAATATTGAGGTTTAAACGAAGTAATGCAGTAAAACTTCATTAATTTATTGAATATATAGCTTATTATAATTTCTATGCCAATTGGTTTTTGTTTGTATTTAATCTCCATTTAAACACATATTGACATAATATATGTAAAAAAAAATTTAAATAAGACCAACATTCCCGGTTTTTTTATGAAAATACCGCACAAGAGTCCCAACTGCTCCCAACCGTCTGGAGACAGTGGGACTATGGCACCCCCATTTGGGGTATGTTGTGACGCTAAAGGTAGCGGGAGGGGAAGTAGACGGGGAAGTGGAAGGTGGAGAGTACCTGGCAATTCAGATCTGGTCACCAAACACGACTATAGCGTTTTCAAGCAACGTTTAAATTATGAATAGTGGTCAAACACCAGGGCGGTACCTAGAGTATCTTCCACTACGGTTACAAATAACCTGACACTTGTTACCAATTACACTTTTATATATCTTTTCGTAAAAGTGCAAGATAAACTCAATAAAATCAGAATTCAGGAGATGGATCCGGAATACAAAACAAACCGCAAAAGGCGCCTTTAAAGTCCTGCAAACAAACTCCCTAGCACCATCTCGTCGCAGCTGTATGTTCTTTTTCTATCAAGAGTGGGATTTAACCCATTGAATGAAAAACGTTTTATCTCTCACGTAATCCCCTCAACTTCTTGTTTTCACAGTGAATTCCAGGCTAGGTCTTCAAGAAATTACCGAAATAGTGAAAATTAAAAGTTTATTTACTAAATTGATTATTTACGACGATCATATATTTTTGGCCGATCTTTGTTTCAAAGACAAATGATCCACGCATTTGTTTTTGTTGAATTGACTGAATTAATATTTAGGTACTGTATAGGTTGAATTCATAAAAAATCCTTACAGATATCAATTTCATTACATTTTCCGGAAGAAACATTTCTCGATAGAAATTAACAAAATTTATAAAGAAAATACGAAAACTAAATAAATCATTCTTATACCATTTTATTTTTTATCACGTTTATAAGGCTGCAAATTTGTATTTCCAGGGTATCAATTCTCTAATCCAGACCGCTCACAATCGCCGTCAAAAGTATAAACATTGGTCGACATTCATATTCTTGAGTTTTGTCAAAAATACCTAATTACATACGCCGTCAAAATTCATTCCACTCAAACCACGAGTAGGTCGAACCACTTCGTCTAGAATCAAGGCCCTGGCACCAGACCATAAAAAAGGGCATTTTTTCTCAGTTTTTAATAAATTTATTACCCAGATGAAGTTTAGAAATAGATTAGAAAGTCAAAAAATCTTTTAATATATTTTTTTGTTTAAATTATAAATACGTCCTACATAGCTCTTAATAAAATATTTATATTATTAATTAGGGCACCGTTCGTAAATAAATTTAAAATTTTCTTTACGTCCTCCGTGGTCGAGGTGTAAGGCTCTTTACTAGCAAGCTGGAGGTCACGAGTTCAAATCCTGGCGTGCTCAATTAAATTTTACTAGTTTTATTTGTGTTATTTCACAAATTACTAATTAACAAAAATTATATATAGCATATTTGCTTCGTTCCAGAGTGGAAGATACTCTCAGTATCGCCCTGTTTTAAGACCACCATTGAATTGGAACGTTACTTGAAAAGGCTTTGGTAGTGAAATCGGAATAGCCGAATATTTCTCCACTTTCTTCCTTCCCCTTCCCATTAATATCAACTACACAACATACCCCAATCGAGGATGCCATAGACCTACTGTCTCCAAACGGTTGGGGGTAGTTGGGGCTTTTGTGGAGTTTCACATTAAATAAAAGTATGTATTTACCATTCAACTTGATACAAATTGAATTTCAAGAATACAAATTGAATTTCTAGTTTATACAAATTGAATTTCAAGTTGATACAAATTCATTCTCAAGTGATATAATCTATGGAAAAAAACTCTTCTTGTTACAGCACATAATTTGAAAGTAACTTGATTTTTTAGATAAATTAACAAGAGAGAAAATTCTGGTTGGTTATTTCATATAAAAATATATTTATTATTCAATATAATCATGTTGTATTGTAAAAATATTGTGGAGGTCGTCTCCAAATCTTCAATGATTATATGTTATACGAACTTCAGAAACTAAGAACAGCTTATTTGATTTATCTTGCCGCTAAAGGTTTAACTAATTTCCAGGATTCAAGGATTTCCCGGAACCCGGAAACCCAAATACTATTACATTTTGTCAAAGTTGTTGGAGCTGTTGAACCTGCGAAACCAAAACGTTTTGTCAGGTGAAATCAATGAATGTGTTTGATCTAAGCTTGCAATATTACCATCAAATTGTAAGATTGTTTCAGAAACACTCGAATCGTCCTGTTATTCGGATGACAATACTATTTATTCAAGTGTACGAACTCTATTCGTACCATTATACTTATTTTTGCCGTTGGTGCGTCAGAAAATTGGTAAGCAATTTAAAATATTCTTACGAAATGTGTACAAACAATTAAAAAGTGAAACCAAACAAAATCGACCGCGCGGCCATCCGCCCGGCGGCCGTGCCACAAAACAGTTTTATAGTGAAATTTTCAAAGGAATTATTATTGTTACATGTTTTTTATTATTTCCAAAAGTGAGTCATCAGACAAAGTGTAAATTTCTAGTTGCTACATGAATTATTATTCTTCTTTAAAAGTGAAATAAACAACAATTCAATATAATGGAAGAGACAATGGCCGACTTGAGAAAACTCAACCCATCAAGAGAGAGTCTCATCGAGTACCTCAATTCAATGCCAAATACAAGGGTTACAAAAACTACTTACTCGCAACAAGACCCCCGCTCCACCGCCAACTCGTCAATCTACCAAAAAAATGCAGACGACTTCAACATCGGGGACGTAGCTTCCCTATTCCCGTCCCAGGCCTCGCCCGTCACCACCCAGGAGGATTACGAACCTGATCCAAACTTCCCGCCGCCACCCTGGATCACTCCCTACGGGAAAACTAACAACAAAAGGAGGAAGGCAAACTCTCCGCGCCCCATCTCTCCCGTCGCATCCTGCTCTCAAAACCGATTTGAAGTCTTCTCGCCCTCAGCCTCAACGACTAGCGATACAATCACTACAGCAGGCTCAAAAACCACAGACGCAGACCCCACCGCCGCGGCCGCCCCGAAAGTTTTCAAGGCAAAAATCCCTCCAATCATCATCCGTACCACTACCAACTGGAACCAAATGCGCCAAAAACTTCAGGCAGCCGGAGTGAAAGTCGCCAATTCAAAGGCAATCCCTACTGGCTACGTTTTAAATACAGAAGACTCCACAAGCTTTCGCACAGCCACCCGCCTTCTCGAAGAAGCCCAAGTGCCCTTCCACACTTTCCAACTCTATGAAGATAAGACGACGAAAGCAGTCCTGCGCGGGATACCCCCGTCTACCTCCACGGAGGAAATACAAGAGGAGCTAGAAGAGCTCAACCTCCCTGTCATCAGCGTCACCCGCATGCGCTCAGGACCCAACAGAGTGGCGGCCCCCTTGGTTCTCGTCCAGTTAAACCACGGCGAAGCCGGAAGAAAAATATTTGAGCTGGAAACCCTCTTCCAGCTGCGAATCAAGGTGGAATACCTAAATCCGAAAACCGCCCCCTCCCAGTGCCACCGCTGCCAGCTTTTCGGGCACTCCGCGAGAGGCTGTCACCTGCCCCCCCGCTGCGTCAAGTGCCCTGAAAACCACCTCTCAGCCACCTGCCCCCACAAGCGGGAGGACGGAGACGCCACATGCACAAACTGCGGCGGACCCCACCCCGCCAACTACCAGGGCTGCCCAAAGCGCCCCGCACCTTCCACCCGCTACGCTCGCCGACCTGAGGTAAACCCACAAGTTACCTTTACATCCAAGCCCTCCAACCCCTCCATCTCCTACGCCCAGTCCATGAACCCGCCCCCCACCCGCAATCCCTCAGGTTCTTCAAACACCCCCCCCCCCCCAATAAACTCAGCACCCTTTTCATTTACAGATTTCCTCAAAAAATTAAACTTACGAAAAATCGGCGAACTCCTCGCCGATCTCTTACCAAAATTTCTCTCAGCTCAAAATCCATCAGATTACATTAGTATACTGCTCTCTGCAACCCCCCAGATTATTGCCCTTTTTTCAAATTAAATTATGGCTAACACCACTACCCCGCCCCACGCGCTCCGTTTGGCATTCTGGAATGCCAATGGTTTCGACAAAAACCTGCTCGAAGCTCGCCTATTCACCAACACACACAAATTAGACATACTACTCATAAACGAAACACACTTCACAGCCGCACAAGCACCAAAAATCGCCAACTTCACACTGTACAAAAATGACCGGTTACACTCACGAGGTGGTGGCACAGCCATCTACGTGAACAATAAAATCACACACCAACACAATATTACACCTACCCTCTCTACACTAGAGAGCACCTCCATTACCATCTTCACAAAATCTTCCGGGCCATTAAGAATCAACTCAATATACAACCCCCCACAAAAAGTAATTGATCCTAAAGACCTTGAGTTGCTTCTTGATGGCCCCACCCCTACTATTCTAGCTGGAGACTTCAACTCGAAGCACTCCGCCTGGAATAGTAGGCGCACCAACAAAAACGGAAGAATCCTTCACAAATTCGCCGCTTCCCATCCCGATCTAGTAGTCGCCGGCCCCGTGACTCCCACACATTTCCCGTCACGTGGTCACACCCCAGACGTACTAGATATCGCCCTCATTTTGAATAGAAACTCACCTTTAACTGCATCCAGTAAATCGTTCAATTTATTTGGGGCTAGTTATTCGCAATAGTTTTTATATTAGTAATTCTTTATTTGAAATTCGTATGTCTTTCGTTCAAATGCTTGACAGACGCAAGGATGAATTAACATAGTGAAGATACGCTACTGAGATAACGCGCGTGGTTTCACTGAACTAGTTCCAATGGACATACTTTAGCGGCTCGTCCATCTACACATTATTTGAATGGCTATCCTTTTCAAAAGAGGTGCTAAATTTTGTGTTTGATTTGTATGAATACAAAGTGTCTTCTATTTTTTATAATTTTATTAGATATATGTCGTTAATTTTCAAGTTTATTCAATAGTGTTTTGAGTTATTCATATCCTCCATTAAACAAGGATATTTAAGACAGCACCATATCAATCACACAGCAATACAATGTAAAACATGCCTTGGTCAAGTGCGATCAGCAGCATAAACAGTAATTTAATTAAATATCATGCCTCTAAAAGGAATGATTAACTACGGACGAGAGGGAAATAAAAGAGGGAGAGACAAAAAAGGAGGGGAAGGAGAACACACAGAACGGTAAAGGGCGACTAGAGTTGGGAGAACTCGGCACTTAAGTTCAGAGAGCCGTGGACTTCAGGTGGGAGTCAGGAGACGAGCCGTCCGCTGTGTGGGTTATTACCCACACATAGCGGCAAGGCCGAATGCAGATTTATTCTAAAACGCTGGAGGGTTGAACCACGCGATAGTCCCACATCAGTTCACAGCAGTAAGCGCTTAAAATATATGATACCAATAATGTTTCTATGTGATTAGGTTTTAGATGATTTCGTAATCATATGAATAACTTTGTTACAAAATAAATGGTTTATCAGTATAACTTCATAAAGTGTTTTCATTTTGATGGTTCCTTGACAGGTGGTATGAACTGACGATCCCTAAGATTGTTATTAATAAATTAGGTTAAAATATTATATTATTTTTGTCCTCAGCCACATATTTTTTGTTATAAATACTTTCGGCTTCAAAAATTCTACAACAATCGAATTAATATATTATATTTATTTTTGGAATAAAATCTCAAATTGTAATATTTTATTATTGAAGGCACTATTAGCGATTCTTAAACAAAAATTTAAAACCGTAAAATCAGAAAAAGATACGGTCGCATTTAGGACTTGAACCCCTAGACTCTAGATTGATTTTTCTGTTTCAAATTTTTGTTTGATAATCGCTAATACTGTCTTCAATAATTTAATATATTATAACATGTAAAAAGGTAGATTTTCTTAAGGTATAGTCAAAACTGACAATTATTCAAGTCGATGCTAACCTGACCAAACTTACCATGACCAAAACTAACTTGCCAACCAACCATCACGCCGTTTCACTGCAGGGGTTGGCAGAGGCGATGGCCCATCAAAGATTTTTTTCATTTTTTTGTGCATTTATTAACACACATTGCTTCATTAAATAATAGAAAAGCCCATTTCATACTAATTCTTTTTTGCATTTTTTTTATTTGGAACTATATTTTACCCCATAAACATAGATTTATAAAATTATTTTAATGGAAAATACTCCATTAGAAGACTTCTATAATTCACTTTTTTACATCAACTCCACACACGAGGCCCTGAGAAAATAATTTCCCTCGAAGACTATGTCAGCTTTGGAGATGTTGTGTGCAGAGAATTTTTTTGAAGAAGATGAAGGGGTGAACATGGGTCTTAAAAAGATCCGTGCTGTGGGAGGAAGCAAACACATAGGTCGGCAAATCGTTCCACAACAGCGCTGTTGAAATCAAAAAAAGAGTTGTAAAAACGACCCGTTCTCATGTGACATGATATCAACCGTGTACAAATGCTGGGTGCGCTCGATTCCCGACTGTAAACCAGTACCGAAGGAATAAATGACGCTAGTTTCTTGAAGCATCTTATATTTAAATACCAGTCAAATAAGAACAGCATTCCCACCCGACGCATATGCTCTAATGCTTGTAGTGCGTTTGGGGAAACTATAAAACGTACCGCCCATTTCTGCACAGAGACGGGGCTTTTTCAGGTTGATCCATACCAGATTCGACAGTGGGGTGCGCTTGCGATGCGTACAAGGTCAGCATTTGTATACTATTAAAGAATCTGCGGGTCGTGCTTAATGCAAATATGCATACATTTTTTTCTTACTAACAATCATTCATGCATCGACCCTGGAGGGTCTTAAATCGTTTTAAAAATAAATGTAACTACCTTTTTAAAAATTAGATTCATGCTTTGTGCGGCTAAGGCGGTTAATCATTCAGTTTCCTCAAACAGCCGTTGAGAAAGTAGTGGGTCTACTCCAATATGGTCCCTGTATATTACGCCCATCTTCTGAGAGGATAACTTGTCTCTGACTTCTATGGACTCCCGTATCTGAGCCGGTCACTTCTACAATTTTATGCAATAAATTGTTCCCGAGAAGCCATCTAGATTCTAGAGTATAGATATAAGGTTAAACTTCACTTCACTCCGAGAAACAAGAGTTCTGGAATAATCTAATAATAAGGATGGCGTTTATGAATACAATTTTCTAGACACCTGCACTCTTCTTTTGTAATGGCAAAAAAGATTAGGTTCCGCCACTTCACTCACAACCGTCTCTTTAAAGATCACTTTACATGAGCCAGTAAATTGGACAGAAATTTTTTCATGGAAAAATAACGAAAGTTGTTCCTGACTTTTTTAAATGTATTTATTAATAAAAGATACATCAAAAAACAAAGTTTTAATTACAAAGTAGAGTTTTTTAGTTCTTTGTTTTCCAGAGATAAGTTAATTTTCTTGCTTACCCTATATTCATAGAGTTAGCTAAAGTAAATTTTATAGAAATAGAAAATTAGAAGAACCGGAAAGGAAGAAATAAATACTTTGTATCAAATAATTAATAATATGCGATTTTACATTAATTAAATGTGACTAATTTTCTTTATTTAAATAAAATTTATTTTGGCATGCCGGAATTCTAAATGAATAAATATAATCAGATTCTATTCATCAGAATTCCACACTAATTCCAACATAAGAAATTTACTTTACAATAGGGAAATTATTTCGAATTGATTCACTTTAGAATAACGTAATGAAAGTGAAGCACAGTATGTAGGATTGACAACTAGAATCTTTAAAACCAGGATCAGGATACATGCACCTGTTTACGGAATAGAGTTTGGCAATCATTTTTTCGAAAGGGCCATAATATTTGGAGGATTTTTATAGCGCCGTTTTCGTGAAAAATCACCTCAAGGGCGATGTGCCTCAATAAAGGAAAAAAATCGTTAAAAACTACGTAATATTGAGTCGTATTTTAAATTCGCCTTAGAAAATGTAGAAATAATCATAAAAATTAAATCAAAAATGAATAAAGTTAACAAAATAATAGTAACCTGTAAGTCACCTTTGCTAGACATGTTTCCTTAGATTTACTCCTGCCACTCTTCCCCCACCACATCTCCACCACACCACCCCCACCCGAGAATAAATAATAATTTCTGAACTTGTATTAGATTTTAAGGCAATTTCAAAAACGCTAGCTATTAATGCTAAATATATAACAAGTGTACATTGTAAAATAAAACTTCAAAATCAAAATTTCCAGTTATTGTTACCTACAAAAAATTAATAAATCGAATTTATTGGCGATGTAGTTAAAACTATTATTATTGTATTTTCGAAGGAAGAAAACACTTCGGAGTGTGACTTTTCATATTAAATGAAAAAACACACTTTGTAATACACCACTTTTTATTTAAATTAATAAAGACAGCCAATCGGTTTCGCTTATCTCAAGCTTCGTCAGGGCCTTTTATATTAACTAAAGATTATTTCAAACAGAGACTTATATATAAGAAAATAAAACGAGTAAAAGAGATACGAAAGAACGAGCCATATTGGTGACAGAAAGAGATAAAAATAGAATAGAGAAAAACAATTATATTAGAGATGATGGAATGGATGGAGACGAAATATTACAGGAAGAGTAGGTAGGGGGTGGGTGTAAACAGTTTCAGCAGAGGTTAACGGAATAAATTCAAAATGGGACCATTATTTAACTAATATTACATAACTAATAATTAGTGGTGTATTACTAAGTGTGTTTTTTTCATTTATTGTATTATTATTGTATTCAGAACTGGTTCATGTATATTAGACCTCAGACTTAACTTGTATTTATTCCATATTGCGTCGTTATCCCTTTTTCAGTGTCACTATTTTGTAATGGCCTATTACAGGAATCTCAGAAGACGGTTCGCGTAATAGGAGTTGGAATAGAGATATTCCCACTGAGAATGTAATACATATAGATGGGACATCAAATTTTGCAGTATAACATACATAACTTCATAAAATAAAAAAGTTTTTTAATTCTCTGCTAGCTTCTGCTAGTTCTGTGGTTACACCATTTACACAATACACTTCTCGGTAAAATTTTACTTACAACTACCGTTTTTTGTTTTTAAAAAACCTTTGGTTCAACTTAATGACAGTAAACAATAACTTTGAAACGAAAACAATATTTACGAAAATAATATTAAATATCACTATTTTCAATAATCGTAAACTGTTAGACCCTGCAGGCGGCTTTTTGATGGGCTTCGCCCAATTTAGTACAGTTTCCTGATAGTAAAATTGTGCCCCTTTGTATGTATGTACAACAGCAATTATTAGAATGTGTATCAAATTTTACTTACCACAGAGGTACCTATTCATTTTTCTATCCAAATTTAAATCATTAGTGAATGACTACGTAATATATGTATTTCTTATAACTTAAATTCGAATTTACTGAACGAATAAAAACTAATTTCTAGTTAGTTATAACCTCCCATTAACTAAGAAATTTATTGCAAATCAGCACTCAAGACATTAATGAACGCCGCCGAAATTGTGTATTTTGACATAAAGTTCCAGTTTCTTCCATATAACCTCTACTGTAGCAGTTTTTAAGCAAATCGGTTTAAAAGCTCTAAGATGTCAAGATTACCATTTCCATAATACATCATTTTAGATACAATTATTGCTCATGGGCAGCTCAAATTTTCGAATTTTATAAAAGCCAAAAAGAACCGTTTCCAAATTAGCCGATTTTCGGATAAATAATATCGGGCGACCCAGTGGCAGCAAAGTAACAGACAAAGTGACAAAAAAATACCGTGACAGGAATATCGTTATGCATGAGTTCACAAGTTAGATTTTGTCGACGTATATTTTTTTTATTTTTACGTTGTGTTTTGTTTGACATTTATCCTTTTGATTTTTTATTCATTAGGAAATGTAGATTTTTCATGTAGACAAATTTTTTGGCCTGGAAAACTTTTGGAAATATTCCACGTTTCATGGGAATATTTACATGTTAAGAATGGTCGGTAAATGGGTCGGGAAAATTTTTGAAATTTTCTATGTTTAGATATTTATATATTTTTGAAAAAAAATCTTCCTGGAAAATTGGAAGTTTATTCTCGGAAAATGGGTCTGGCAATTTTTATAATCATAAATGTTTTTGAAATTTAATTGTGATTTTAAATTTTTCATTGAAAATTGTCGGTAAAATTTTAATTGGAAAACTCGTTGGGAAATTTTTATTCAAACATTTATCTATTGCTTTTATAATGTGAATGTGAATGTGATGTTTGTAAAAATTTTATTTTTGAAAATTCTAAAATTATTGTTCAGTATTGGTAGAATTTGTATAAAAACAATAAATTTTATAGACACTGCGGAGTTTTTCTTTGTTTTTCTGAAAAAATTACTCCACGAAAATTGTAAAAAATTTACTCTACGATAGTTGATCGGATAATGGATCGGGAAATCGTTTAAATTTTCTCATCAGGGACGCAGTTTGAAAAATTTAACAGTCCTTTTTCTAAATTACAGAGGGCGCCACTTCCGTCTACAACAATCAAAAACGTTTAGATACTTATACTAGCAGATGCAAAAATTATTTCACCATAGTTTTTACTGTGAATCGAAAGCTTATGTTTTTTAAATGCGTATTAAAAATTATCTCTGTCTGTAAAAAAAAATCATACTTCTTATTACATACAAAACTGCTATACTTGAAGATAATCTTGTTGTTATTGTTTTAAGCTAGAATACCTTGTCTCCTGCATTCCCATGGCAGTGTCACAAATTGCCGCATTCTTCAGAAACAAAATTTTATGCATGCAGGCACATTGGAACTTCTAAAGCCGTTTTAAACATAAATCTAGCTTCTTTTTACATTAAAAAAATTAGAGCTCTGACGTGTGCGGCTAAAGAGGTTAAACAATCAGTTGCCTCACACAGCCGTTGGTGCGGTGGTGAGTCCCCTCCAATACTCGTCATGTTTTATGAGTGCCGCGCGTGCCAATACTTAATGAATGCTATCCCGCTATTCCCAAATGAAGGCTGTGAAGATGAACAGGTTAAAGAAAGAGAATTGTGCTTCAAATACCCGGTGAGTCCTTTACCTTATCCGTAACTTGTATTATCTCATAGATTCTAGATCTTTTTGACTTTCAAGTAACAATGACTATAGCGTGCGGTTTACTGCAATTTCCATATACTACGGTACTCTAAGGTACGATATTCCAAGACCTCACCCGACCCAATTAGTGAACCCTACCCAACCTTTCCTTTTTTACCTAGATCAGTGTTCTCTTAAGCTGAGAACATCCATGTAAAATATTGTACTTACCCTTCACAAAGACACCTTTCCAAAAGTCACCTCAGTCGTCACTTTAGGACTGTGGTCGATGCGTTTTCAGACCATCGATTTGTATGTAATTTTCATTTGTGCATTCTTACGCATTGCGTTTGACTTATGGCAAGCAAACCGCTTTATAATCTCATATTTGACTACATTTTATGGGAACGAACGGTCAACTGCTTTGCTCGGTGTTCATAAAAATCATATTTGTATATTCAACTCATTATAAATAATCTTTAAAAAGCCATATTACAAATGAGGAGGTTCTCCAAAGAATCGAAGGAGGAAGGCACCTGCTCAGGACCTTGTTTTTTTTTTTTTTTTTTTATAGTGAATACCTCACAAGAGTCCCAACTGCTCCCGTCTGGAGCCAGTGAGACTATGGCATCCCCAATTGGGGGATGTTGTGAGGCTGAAGTTAAGTGGGGAAGGGAAAGAGGAAGGTGGGGAAGTACCTGGCTATTCATATCTAGTCACTAAACACGGCTAAAGCCATTTGGAGCAACGTTTCAATTCTGAATGGTGGTCTTACACCAGGGCGATACTGGTAGTATCTTCCACTCTGGAAAAGTCTGAGAGGCGTGCAAGATGGATCGGCCATGTTATACGACAAGAAGGCCTCTTGCATGTCATAATGGAGGGTATGACAGAGGGGACCAACTCTAGGGGACGCCCACGCCGAGAGTACCTGGAGGACCTGCTGGTGGACTTGCGCTGCTTATCATATGCAGAAGTCAAAAGAGCCGCAGAAGACAGGGAAGAATGGAAGAGGAGATTAGATGAAATTGCTGCAAACCAATCCCAGGATTGAAACCAGAGAGAGAGACAAATGCCCCGGGAACCATTTATTGGATAACCGACACCCTTGACATAGGTCACCTTTATCAGAGGTACCCGGATTCATGGGATGAGGTTAGTGCTGGTCTTGTCGAGAGATGCTTCTGCCTACCAACTGCGTGGCAGACCGAATTGCAAGAGGCTTGTTTAGGGAGACTTGTTGGCCTATCTAACAGGACTCTCTCAGAATATTGCCTTGTAAAGTAGTGGGAGAGATTGATTCACATGTCTGTCAGTCCGGGATACGACCGACCCTCATTCCTTTTTCTTTCCCAGAACTTCATCTCATTCCTTTCCTAAAAAGACTCTCCACAGAGCATCCTCATAGATGATATAGGCTCTGAGAGGAATTATTTTAATAACGTGCATTTACATTTCAATAACATACCTGACCGCTCGCTATACATATAGGTTTCCTGGCGTATCGTACGGTTTAGTATAAATATTCTGCGAACCGCGCCCATGGCACTCCTTTTACAAATACAACAAAAGCAACCTAATCCTTGTCTACTAGAAAAATCTATGAACGCTAAACAGACTTGCCTCCTGCTATTTCCTTTTATTTCTGTGAGCATATAACGCTATGGGACATTTCACTACAGGTATGCATTAACTCTATAAAAAGATCACGCCCTTTATTATATTGTGAGTGTCAGGTGTCACACGTGAATTTGAAAAAGGTTTTACCATGAAAAGTATATTTATACGTGTGTCTGTCTTAATAGATACCTTTCGTACTGACGCGTCGCGAGATCACGCTCGGAAAATAGAGAATATTCACTATTTTCTTGTTATTCCGTTCGAACAATATATTTTTACAACGCTTTTGTTATTTACGCCATCAATAAAAATAGTTATGTCGGGAGGTACTGAAAATTAGACGACGCTCTTTCAGTTGCGAAATATATCATATTTGAGAAAGACAACCCCTATTTTGACGGATAAAAATAGGTGTTATTTTATTACTTATCAAAAATACTATTTTTAGTTGTGTTTCACTAACTCTGGTTCAATAATTGATTTAAAATTTTTAAAATCGGAACCTATTTTGTGATTTCAGATAAGCGGTGAGGTAGGTTCCCACATACAATCAGAAAAAAAATTATAAATTATTGTAATTCTATATTTGAAATGCTTATTGCTTTGGTTAATTCTTTTATATAGATTGAATTTTAATTATTTCTCGATTTACTAACGGTGTTCGTTCGAAGGGTTAATTTCTGATAAAGAAAATTGATAGTATTTGTTTTTGAAAAACAATAATCTTAAGGCAAATATTTTTTTAAATAAATATTTTCAACTTTATAAATTCTAATTTCTCCCGTGATTTCTCGCGCTTCTGCGATAGTATTTATTACTTACCAACTACTTATAAGTCAGATATATTAAAAATACTCCTAGATAAAAATAAAATCCATTGAAAAATAAATTACCTGTACCCATTTGCAAAATAAATTAATGTAAACAACCACGAAAATAAAAAAATATATATTCATTGCCTAAGTCAAAAGGGTAGATATTCTATCAAATTTTGGTGGTAATCACGCAAGGACACACGGATACACGGATACAAACGCATTTCTCTGAAATTGGATGACATTACAGCAGTTAATTTACGAAGTAAAATTCAGTCCTGCCCAATAGGGATTTCTCATTTGAAAAACATTTAAGGAGTCAGTCCCTGGAGAGGAAGGTTCAATACTCAGTCAAGCTATATATAAATAATAATTAATTAAATAGATCTATTAAGTTAATATCGTCATCGTCAATTGTCTATGATTTGACTCAATAGCCGTTTTTGACAGCACCGTAAATAATATCAATATAGTGTCAATAAAACAACCTAATAACATAACCCGCTTAAAAAAACAATATATAGTGATACGCTAGACAAAGTGGCAGTATTTGTGACAGTGGCAGTGAAATTAATCATTTGTAAATTGAAATGCAAAAAGAGTATTGTCATTGTAACCCAAAATCAACTTTGGTGAAAACATACAATAACCATAGACAATACAAAACTATTTCGCCATAGACAATTTACATAAATTAATATATACTTAGGGGCATTTTTGTTCCAACATTAATAAAAATATAATTAATAAACCAAAAAAAAAAAAAAAAAAGAAATAGAAAATGGCAAATACAAGAGAAAAGGGAGTTATAACGGAAACCGAAGAAAAATTTAACATTGATAAAATTATACAGATTATTGAAAAAAAAATTGAATCCATGAAAAAAGAAATTATATCAAAAATTGAAAAACAAACCCAGGACACTCAAAAAAGCATTGATTTTATGAGTAGTCAGTACGATGAACTAATAAAAAAACTAGAAATAACAATTCTACAAAATAAAAAAATTGAAAATGATTTTGAAAACATAAAAAAGGAACACCAGGAAAAGAATATCATTATTAAACAACTTGAAATAAAAATTTCAGACCTCAAATACAAATCTCGGTCTAATTTCTTAGAAATAGCGGGCATTCCCCAAAAAAATGGAGAGCAGCAGATGGAGATAGTAAAAAGAGTTGCGGCGGCGGCAGGAATGGAAATCCAGCACAATGATATAATTGATATAAAAAGGACACATGATAGAAGGAACAATGCGCCACCGAAACTGCTAGTGGAATTTGCGGAAAAAAAGACAAGAGACAATCTTCTTTCTAAAAGGAAAAATATTAATTATGCAGCTATAAAAGATATCTCCACCGAACCAATCTATATTGCAGAGGAATTGAGCCCATATCAAAGGGAACTGCTCTGGAAAACGAAAAAATCTGCCAATGAAAAAATGTACTCCTACGTTTGGTTCAAAGATGGAAAAATAATGACGCGAAGAATGCCAACCGAAAAAAAAATTTATATAAAACATGTAGATGATATAAAAAATATTGTATAACAAAAGGGCACAAAAACGATTACGAAAAAAAAATATAAAAATGGCTGACATTATATTAACCTCGGAACCAAATGATCTATCGAATTTAAATAACAACTCTTTCAATATACTACACAAAAACATAAGAAGCATAAGAAAAAATTTTGATGAATTGCAAATTTTATTGAAATATTTAAAAGTTAATTTTCAAATAATAATACTTACTGAATGTTGGATAAATCATAAATACATGAAATTGGAAATTGCTGGATATACAACCAACTCAAGTATGAATAACAAAAAACAAAATGATGGTGTAATTATATACATTAAAAACGAAATAAAAGCCGAAGTTGAAGAAATTATTATCACAAATGCCAATTGTTTAAAAATTAAAATCAGTAAAGAAAAAGCTATATTAGCAATCTATCGATCGCCCTCAACAAGAAACATCGACCCATTCCTTAAATCCGTAGACGAGGAACTCTGCCTTCTTAAAGAAACGAAAAACATATTTATTATTGGAGATGTAAATATAAATATTTTAGAAAATGGACACCCTAAGCGAATTCAATATCTGCAGATGCTAGCATCCCATGGACTGGAAAGCTTAATAAATGTTCCTACTCGAAAAGTGGACAACAGTGAAAGTTGCATAGACCATATAATGAGTAAAACAAAAGACATTACTCAAACTGTTGTATTTAATTCAACTATAACCGATCATTATACAACTATGCTTTCAATAAAAATAAACAAGTCAAATAAAATGAAGAAAAAACCATTAACAACAGAAAAAACAGAAATCAACTGGAATATCATTAAACATAATCTACAATGTACCGATTGGAAAAAACTGCAAAGTATGAACAATACAAATGATGCATGGAATTATTTCATAGAACTTCTTCAGAATAATATACTATCTAATACCACAAAAATTACTAAGAAAATCTCACACAAAAATGTACATATTAAACCATGGATTACACAGAATGTTATAAACTGCATAAGAAAAAGAGACGAGTTACACAAGAAACTTAAAAAAATTCCATACGATATCCACATGTTAAGATACTACAAAAGATACAGAAACATTTGCAAAAAAGTTATTATGTGTACAAAAGAAACCTACTATAAGAAAAAAAATGTAGATTGTAAACAAAATCCCAGGAAAATGTGGCAAATAATAAATGAAATAACCAGTTCTAAATCTGCCAACGTTACATCAATTGACGTGCTGAATATAAACAATGTTCCCAGGACATACGCTGATAATCCTGACCAAATACTTGAATACGTCAATAATTTTTTCATAAATATAGGATCAAATCTAGCAAAGCAAGTTACAAAATGTAATGAAGATGTACAAATAAACGAACCACCTGAGCAAGGAAATCAGCTCAATTTTAAACAAATTACAGCTGACGATATCAAAAACACAATTTCTTCTTTAAAATCAAATATTTCTTCGGGGGAGGACACAATCTCAACCAACGCAATAAAATATCTCTGTAAAGAACTTATCGAACCACTTACATACTTAGTCAACATGTCTATAACGAATAGCATATTCCCTACAGCCCTCAAAAAAACGATTGTTATACCAATATTTAAACAAGGATGTAAAAATGACATAAACAATTACCGACCAATAAGCCTACTAAATGCATTTTCAAAAATATTGGAAAGAATACTAAAAAAACAACTCTTATCCTACTTAGAAGACAATAAAAAATTATCAAAAACTCAGTATGGATTTAGGGAGAACTTAAGTACTAGTGACGCCATAGAAAAAATTACCGATATGATCACTAAAAGTTTAGACAGTGGAGAAAAAACTTTGGCAATCTTCATAGACTTACAAAAGGCTTTTGACACAATAGATCACAAAATACTTTTTTCAAAACTTTCAAAAATTGGTATGTCATGTACAACACTAAACTTACTAAAAAGCTATATGACGGAGCGTACACAGAGCGTCCAAATTAACAAGAGAAAAAGCAAACCTCTCCTAATCAACCATGGAGTACCACAAGGAAGCGTACTAGGTCCGATATTATTTTTAATATACATTAATGATATCTGTAACCTAGAAACAAGAGGAAAAATCATTAGTTTTGCTGGTGACACAGTAATTTTATTTAAAGAAAAAGATTGGATAAATACCTACAAAGAAGCTGAACACGGACTTGGTCTCCTGCAAAACTGGCTTAAAAGAAACTCCCTGACGCTTTATGTCAATAAAACAAAATATCTGACATTTTCTAAAACAGCCAGAGGGCAGCCGTCAGAGGACCTTAATCTCAAATTACATTCATGCCAAGGAATTTATCAAAAAAATCAAGGCTTATCATGCCTCTGTCCCACTATAGCACACTCCAAAAGCATCAAATATCTTGGAATTGAAATTGATGATAATCTCCGTTGGAACTCACATATAGATGTAATTACAAAAAAACTAACCAGGTACATATACTTCTTTAGAAACATTCGCAATATCCTCAATATAAACGATATTAAAAAAAGTATACTATGCTTTGTGTCAATCACAAATAGAGTACGGAATAACTGGATGGGGGTCTGCCTTGAGCACTCACACAGAGCGGCTCAATATAGCACAAAAAGGAGTATTAAAGACCATACTGAAAGTTCCGCTTAGAACTCCGACAGAAGAAATATTCAAAAACTTCAATGTTTACAATGTACAGAAACTATTTTCAAAAAATATTTTATTTAAACTGAAAAAAAACATATCCGAATACTCCACTGCCCAACATAAATACACAACCAGGGCAAAAAATATCCTGATTACTCCCAGTTTGAACACATCCTTTGGACAGAGAAATAATAAATTCCATGCTTTAAAATTGTTCAATGCTCTACCAAATGAAACCAAAAAAATAAACGAAATGAGTATATTTAAAACAAAAGTCAAAACATGGCTTAGAGATCAAAGTAATAATCAACTTACAAACATTATGAAGACAATGTAAAGACAATTCAAAACTAAATACAAAAATTTAAGAAAAACTACAGGCCGCCTCAGAACAGGAAACCCTAGTGAGGAGGACTGTGAAAAAAATACAAAAAATATACTTATATTATACTTTAAACCTACATAATGTACAAATTTTGCTATTGATATTAATAAAAAAAAAATAATAATAATAATAAAAATAGATATACTCTAGTAAAAAAAAATTTTGCGGGTAGATTTTTACAACAAGTCTTTTTATATAAAACACAATAGTTTCTTGGTAATTTTATTTGATTTTTTTCACATTATTTTTCTACCTTTGCATAAATACCGAAGCATTTACACAAAGTGTTTACCCTTTGGAACTGTTATTGGTTCCCTAAGGGCTTTTTTTTTCATTTTGAAAAAGGGAAAATATTTTTTTAACCATTCGGATTTTATCAAACCGCCGCTGTTATTTTACAATTTATTTTTCTTGGCTTGTTTTCTTTTAGAGGTTGATGAATACAATGCAATCCCGGTGGATTCTGATGAACAAACAATAATCTTACCGGATAATCCAAATCGGTTCGTCACACTAATCTTTATTTTAGATCCATACCATAATTTTAAACCACGAAAACTCTTAAGGCGACAAATTGAGTTCAAGTTGTTTACACACCATTATGCCTTTTGTCAGGTAAAAGAATACCACATATACCACACTCAAAAACTAACTAACACAACATTCATTTTATATATTTTCAGACGTCGACATTTTTCATTTGTCCTTACACAACTGTCTGGAGGAATAACTCGCAAAAGATACTATCACTAACACTATCATTTGGTTACACCATAATAAAATAATATGAATACTGCACAGCAGTCCCAACTTTCTGAAGACTCCGACATCTCCAACGTTTATTTAAAAATTACCTTCGAAATTTTTCAATGCATGCGTTTTCGGGGGAGAAAAACTGCAAATGTTGTTAAAAGTGTGTGATGACAAATATTTTCTAAATTGGAACCGATCAATTCTATAATATTTTATTTTAATAATAATTCTATATTTTGACAATTTTTTTTCTAAAAATTCAACAATTGATAGATCTAAATCTGAATCACTAAAATGATTTGTATAATTTACTAACGATTCCCATTGCTAATGTAATACATTCAGATCGTCTCTCTAATTATTTGTTAAAAAAAATACATATACATTATATAAAATATTTGTTTTTGATGGACAATGATCACGAGGAAAATATTTTATTAATACTTTCAGTTTCAAAAATCTTGCATTTAAATATTGACATCCCGTGATGTTTCACGAGTCTGCGTCACTATTTCAATATTCTATAAGTAAAACATCTCTGTACTCAGATCCAAAACTCGTCAAACAAGGATCGGTCTGTAGCTATGTTTAAAAGATTTTTTTCCGCAATATAATATTATTTTTTTATGGAAGAAAACGTACATACCCCTAGGCAACAGGCGAGTTATTGTAATTCCATCCATAAATTGGATACGCATTCTAAAGACTGGATCTATTATCTCTTTGATACAAAAATTAAATTGAGGTAAAAATGCGGTAATGTTACCTCTCCGAGAGTTTTTTTTTTCAGAAATCATTTACATTTCATGATTATATTTTACGATTTATTCTAATTTTATATTTTGAAAATATTGTTGGAAGAAGTTTTCGACGAATAGCAGAGCAGATTTCAATATCAAATTAAATTCAGTTTGTACGTCACACGTCACATCTCCCGGCATCTTGTATGGCACAAGGCTGTAAAAATTCATAATTATGTCATTACTCGGCTTAAAATACTCTTGCGATATGTTTAAATATGTATAATTCATTTTGCAAAATAGTTAGTTGCTAATACCATGATTTTTCATGTTTTGAGGTACATCTATGACTATCCGAAGCCAGTGGAAGACATCTAAATTATTGCAATTTAAAAGTAATTGAAGTAGATAAGCATTTTGCAGCAATGTTTCGTATGGTGGACTGTCATCACCTTGATACATTGTATTTTCCACTCGCAATGAGATTGTACCATGTGAAATAACAGACTAGCAGTAATAACACAGCATATAACACGAAATGAGAAATAATAGAAATGACAGAAGAAAATATAACTATAAACTACCTTCACCTGAATTTAGCAATGACTAATTGCACAAGAACGTACATCAGGAACATAAAGTTCAAACAAAGATTTGATGGAATCCTTTGAAAACTGATGGTAAATACAAAATTACATTAATAGTTATGTATAATTGAAAAGATAGTTTTTTTTTTGTGAATATCACACAAAATTCATAACTGCTCCCAACTA
Organism: Hesperophylax consimilis; assembly: GCF_061612785.1. Classification (NCBI taxonomy): domain Eukaryota; kingdom Metazoa; phylum Arthropoda; class Insecta; order Trichoptera; family Limnephilidae; genus Hesperophylax; species Hesperophylax consimilis. The sequence continues at coordinate 30,362,735 of NC_142846.1, forward strand.
TGGCATCTCCAATCGGGGTATGTTGTAAGGAGGTAGTGGATAAGAGAAGTAGATGGGGAAAGTGAAGGTGGGGAAGTATCAGCAAACGTTTCGATTCTGAATGGTGGTCTTTCACCATGGTAATACTGAGAGTATCTCCCGCCCTGGAACGTGAATTGAATATTCTTTTTGTTATTTTTAATTATTTTATAATTATTTTTTTTTATTTATTTAAAGAAAGCAAGACAAAAATATATATTACAGTAAATAATAAAATAAAATACAGAAAAAACAGAAAAGTTCCAATAAACTACTTTTCAGTAGTTTGCCGATGGCAACTTTTCACATAAAAAATATTAAAAAAAGATAAAAACTTATTTTACTTAATGACAACAGTGATAACAATAAAAAATAACAATTTGTTTTAAAAATATAAAAACATATACACAACAGTGATAGTATCTACATATAGTTTGTATTAGACTCTAATACAAACTATTTCTTTCAGCGAGCCAATTTTTCAACATAATATTTGTTTTTACATTTGTACATTTTTTTATTTCAGCAGGTAACATATTTAATCAACTAGGTATCATGTAGTCCAGTGTTCTTTGTCCATATTTTTTTAATGCTTAGGTACAATTAGTCCTTCATTTATCGTAAAACGAGTATTGTAAGTGTGGTCCAGTCTATTTATGTATATAGGGCTATTCATATGCTGAAATATAATTTTATACCACAGAATTGATCTTACTGAGAAAATTATAAGATTTTGATAAAGGTATGGAACATTATGCCTTTGTTCGTATAAACTTTTATTTGCTAATAATTTAACTAGTGAATTTTGAACTGATTGAACATGGTTTATATTTGTTTTACATGAAAGTCCCCACGCTGTGATTCCATACCTTATAATAGATTCAGCTAGTGATAAATAAATTATTCTAAGTGTACGTATTGGAACATAGAATTTCAATTGATATAATCTATTAACAATAGATCTCAGACGTTCACAGACTTTATTTATTTGTAAGTCCCAATTGAAAAAACAATCAATAATAATACCTAAATATACATATTGCAGGAATACCAACATGTAAGCAATTTGAAGTGTGTGTCTTAATTTCAGGTGTTATAATATTTGCCTTAGCATTGGGTGATTTAATATGTATCAATTTAGTTTTTTTGGCATTTATAATTAAACCAGAGTCGTGAAACCATTTCAAAAGTTCAATGTAATCTTTTTGTAATAGTTCAATACATAAATGCAAATCACTGCGAGAAATCACCAATGCAGTATCGTCCGCATATACAAAGTGTTTTACATGCTTAAAAATGTACTTAATAAAAGATACATAAATAATATATAAAATTGGGCCTAATATGGAACCTTGAGGAACGCCTGCCAATATTTTCCTTTGTTTACTTAAGGTGTTCAAAAGTTTTATTTTCATGCATCGGTTGTTTAAGTAATTTTCAAAGAGTTTTAGAAGTTTCCCTCTTATTCCTATGATTTCTAATATTTTAAATATTTTTTTATGATTAATAGTGTCAAATGCCTTGGAATAATCTATAAATAAGACTAATACATGATTTTTACTATTTAATTCATTATTTATTAGGCTGGCAAACTTACTGAATTAGCATTTCAGTGCCCTTTTTTTCTGGAAGCCGTATTGATTTATATCAATAATAGAAAAATCTTCTAAATATTCAATCAAACAACATATATCAATTAAATAAAATTTATTTTCGCACGCTGCGATTTGAACCCGCGACCTTCGTATTCGTAGTCGATAGAGATCCCCTCAACCACGAAGGACGTCAAATCTAAAAGTAATTGACTGAGCGTAGAAAAGTCCTGTTTTGTCTGTCTGTATTTTTTATGTTCCGTGTTCAGTCAATCCTGTCAAGATGGTAGCCGTGTTTGATAGTACTTTTTTACTCCGCCAGAGCACGTGAGCGTTGCTAGCTGTCAAGTCAGATTAATCAACACTACGCGCAGTCTACTCTTCACAGAAATACTGGCATATAATATATTAATCTGTATAATGCTTCATTTGAAAGTAACAAATTTTTAATATAGAACAAAATTGTGATAAAACACCTTACTTTCCCACATTGCTGGATATGAAATTGTGATAAATCACCTTGTATACTTTCCCATATTATGTTGGATATAAAATTGTGATAAAACATCTTGTATACCTACTCTCCCACATTATGCTGGATATTTATTTATTTATTTATTTATTTATTTATTTATTTATTTATTTATTTATTTATTTATTTATTCATTTATTTAAACGCCCATTGGGCTTTTACATACATTGTTATTAGTGTTATTACATTAACTATGTGACATTGAAAAGTTTACGTACATATATAAATAAAATAGTTATTATATCTGTAGTACATAAATGTTTTACAAATAATACAGAATACCATTATGGAGAACAGTTTTTTTTTTCTTTTTTTACTTACTTAGAAAAATAAATGGATTGAAATTAATCAGCATTTATAGGGACTTAAAATCATATTCGAATTGTTATTTAAATTACAATATTAATTTGTAAAGTTAAAACATATATATTAAAGTTAAAAAGTCATAAAAGAAAAGAGTGAAAAAACAGAAGCTAAAAAATGGGTTTTTTACTATGGAGTGGAGAAGTCATACATTTCAGCAAAGTGTTTATGTAGATTTCGTTTGAGCACTGCTACGGAATCTCTAAATATATCAACAACATTACCAAATTTATTACCAAAATTTTGTATTCGATTTAACGATATGTGCGCATGATAATTAGATTTGAAATTGTTACAGAAAAAGGTGGAATTTTGTCTCGTATTTTTGGAAGGTACAAATAATTTTATTGTGGCAAGAATTTCAGGGCTGTCGATTCTATAATTAATAATTTTATTTAGTAGAACAAGGTCGGAGATAATTCGCCTATCTGATAGCGTAATCAAATTTAGTTGATGCATGAGTTGGATATAATTTATATTTTGGATTGGAATATTTAGTTTAAAGTTAATAAATCTTAAAAATTTGTGTTGTACCCTTTCAATATTGTTGGAATGTACTTTATAAAACGGGGACCAAATAGGCGAATTATACTCTACTTGACTTCTTACTAAAGATGTGTACAGTGTGTTCAAACATTCTAGTGACTTGAAGTCACATGCGGTTCTACATATAAACCCAAGCATTTTTAGGGCTTTATTTGTGATTTCATTTATATGCGGATTGAATGTTAACTGTTCATCAAATATAACACCCAAGTCCCTGATTTGAGTGACAGCTGTCAATTTTACATTATTAAGCGAATATTCATAAATTGTATGATTTCGTATTTTACAAAAACGAATGACCTGACATTTTTTAATATTAAGAAACAGAGAGTTGATGATGCACCAACGATATAGTTTATTTAAATTAAGTTGCAAAGTATAATAATCGTCTAAACTGCGTATTGTTTTATATATTTTCAAATCATCTGCGAAAAGAAGAACTTCTACATCTTTAAATATGCTAACAATATCATTAATAAATAACAAAAAAAGAATTGGTCCCAGGTGAGACCCCTGAGGGACCCCACTTGTGGCTTCGAAAATGTAAGATTCCACAGATTTTATTTTGACACATAGCTCTCTTTTACTAAGATAACTTTCAATCCAACTTAACAGATTACCCTTGATACCCAACATACTTAATTTTTGTACAAGGATATGTCGCCTAACTTTGTCAAATGCTTTGGAAAAATCAGTATATATTGAATCCACTTGATGCTTCAAGGCAAGAGAATCAGTTATGTAATTTTCGTATATGATCAAGTTACTTAGGGTGGATTTACCTGTGATAAAGCCATGCTGGTTGGGTACAATAATATTATTAATTTGTTTACATATTACATCTAGGACTAACGATTCAAATAGTTTGGGAATAGCGGACAATATACATATTGGTCTGTAGTTCGATACATCGCTTTTATCTCCCTTTTTATGAATAGGCGTAAGATAGTTTTTTTTCCACTGTTTTAGAAAACACCCTGACGACAAAGACTTATTAAATAGTAAAAATAATGGATAAGTCAAACTGCGAACACAAGATTTTAAATATATTGGAGGGAAACCATCCGGTCCAGCGGATTTATTAGTATCTAATGCTTTTATAGCCTTTTCTATAGCGTTTATTTCAATAAAACAATGGTTTAGGTTAAGTGATTCTTCAAGTGATATATCATTTGGGATTTCATTATCGGTAATATTATCATCATAAACACTTTTGAATAAATCTGCAAAAAGATTGACAATGCCTTCGGTATTATCCGCACAATTGTTATTCAGATACATAATATTTGGTAAACTACCATCATTTTTACGCTGAGCATTAGAAAAGTTCCACAATTTTTTAACATTATCATGAACCTCCATTTCTATTTAACTAATATAATCATTATAACATTTTTTAGACAATTCTTTGCACTGCTTTCTTATGTTAGTAAACATTATATAATCATCGACGTTTCTAGATTGCTTATATATTCGGTGAGTTTGTTTTTTAGTATAAATCAATTCTTTTAATTCTTTTGAAAACCATGTAGGGTAAAGGGATGCAATAAAATTAACTTTTGGAACATGACGTTCTTTTGAAGTGTTTAGGATTGAATAAAATTGTTGGACTTGATTCACAATATTGTTTTCATCTTCTAGAAATGACCAGTCTATATGGTCAAGATAATCAATTATATTTGGGTAGTCAGCTTTTTTAAAATTGTACGATGAAGTTTTTAATTTCTGCAATTTTCTAGACTCATTTGTGATAATAATATCTAACGCGGGATGGTGTTGGTCTAAAGGTAACAACAATTCATCCGATTGTTCTACCACTGTACTTAAGTCACTAGAAAATACTAGGTCAAGCATTCGGTTATAAGAATTATGCACTTTATTTAACTGGATATAACACTTAACACTTGGATATAAAATGGATATAAATCACCTTCTATACTTTCCCACATTATGCTGGATATAAAATTGTGATAAATCACCTTGAATACTTTCTCACATTACGCTGCATACAAAATGTAGGTAAGAAGCTTTCGTAGCTGAACTCAAACATGTATGTGGGAAAGTAATTAAAAACCTTATAAAATATTTACGTACCTATTCTTAAAATTAATAACTACAGGGCATGAGTTGAGCTGTGAATCTTATGATAATGACTCTTTAAAAAAGTTATAAAATAACCATATATCCTAAATATCTAAAACATACAAGATTTGTTTATATTCGAATTTTTCTTATCTGAAGTACGGCAAGATCTGTAAAAGCTTTTTAAATACACTTAGCAAAAGCCTGATATCAATACCATGTATTCAAGTTAAATACACTAAGCACAAGCCTGATATTAATACCATGCAAGTTAAATACACTTGGCACAAGCCTGATGTTAATACCATGTATTCAAGTTAAATACAATTAACACAAGGCTGATATTAATACAATTGTAGTGTTTCTATGTTTACTACACTTTTACTGTTGCTCAAGGCTCGTTAGGTGATTGAAACTGATGGTTCGTTTCAGATTTATTACGATAAATGCTATTACAACCGAGCTGTACAATCTTAGTGTGCTCGCTAACGGGGTAATTTTCCGTCTGGCGCTGCTCTGCGCAGCGCCCGTAGTTTACGCGACTGGATCGGAAGCGCTCGGCCTTCCCCAGCAGTTCCGAACCGCCTGTTCAGTGTTGCTAGACATTGCAACAATGTACTCAAGTTAAATGCACTTAGCACAAGTCTGATATTAAAACCATGTATTCAAGTTAAATACAATTAGCAAAAGCCTGATGTTAATACCATGTATTCAAGTTTAATACACTTAGCACAAGCCTGATATTATTTTAAGGCTGTACTTAACGACAACTGACGTAGAAAAATATTGAAGGTGCAATTCTAAAGTGGTACAAATTTTAAAAAAATCTTAGGTCTATTTGCGCCAATAGATATGTTAAAATAATTTAAGATATTATGTTTATTTGCGCCCATAGTTATGTTAAAATAATTTAAATTCTGTGGTTGCATAAAAATGGTAATCAATTACTCGGCATCTTCGACACAAAAGCAAACATTTTTTTAAGTTAACTCGATACAGAAAGCCCAACAACCATGCCATCTTTGGGGATGCTATGTGGGAGGCCTTTTTGTGGAAAGGAAGGGGTGGACCTAGGTCTTGAAGAGACCCATCTTAAATGAGGGAGGAAACGCAGAGACCGGCCAATCAACAATCAACCAGTTGTAAACATAATATTTATAGGCGTGTCCTTACCTGTTGGGATATACTTTGTATATATTAGTATACAAATATACTAATATATATTAACTATATTTATATACTAATATATATTAACTATATTTATTTACTTATATATATTAACTAAGGGTAAATATGTAATAAATATTTATTGATGTTAATTAATACCTCCCTAATTGAGAGTAACTCGTGTTTATGTCTCTCTCTTTTTCATTAACGACTTATATAACAAAAAGAGAGACCACAGCGGAACTTTTAGCGGCAGGAACATGATGATTTATTCAATTTATGAGGATTTACTTATCGAAGTTTATAAAATTCAGTCATTTTTATCAATCCCATTCTACCATTTTCGAATTACTAACAATGTGTGATTTGAGATTTTACAAAAGTACTTTGTTAATTTATTTTGAGTATTATGCCGTGTTGCGCTAACTTCTAATTTAGCCAACCTTTCGGACAGCATTGCAGTCTCCATCATCAGGGCAGTGCGTCAACACATATTATGTGCGATGTGTAAACACATCATTATCTTCAATAAATTATTTCCCATATTTGGATGCCATTTTATTTTTGGTGTGATTCCAGGATATAAACATTCGGGTGTCTTGGATAAAGAAATTAAATTTTGCAAGCGATGGAGCGATATACACCTCAAGAACGCGAAATTATTGTTACTACTTATTTGACCAATTTCATGTGCGTCGTTTTAACGCAGGTGGGATAAAAGTAACGTCATAATTCGAATTGGCTGTCAGCTAATTCTATATCTGTCTACAACACAAATGTCAAAGCATAATGACATTTGACGCCATTTGCAAAAAATATGGCACATTGATATTATGACATTACTTTTGCCACATCCTGTAGTATTCGGTTTACATTTTCAGTGTGTGTTTTAAGGGTGAAACAAAAAGCTTTTAATTATTCGTATTTCTGAATGTTTTTATTAATGTATTTAAAATATTTTATAGTACTAATAATAATTATGACAAATTATAATCGAATAGCCTCATTGTTTTTTAACATTTTGCTTTATTTGGTATTTTTGGCTTAGGTCTTAAGAAAAGTATATTATTTCATAATTATTTTTAGCCTTATGACGCAGCTAGTAAATTTTTCCTCTGGCATCACTGATCTGTTAGCCGATAGAAGTGTGTTATGGGCGTGTTTATGTGCCCGGAATGAGCTAATTTTTTCTTACTTCTGGTGAAATTTTAGAAATATTTTAAAATTCGGAAATGAGATGTTCAAATCCATGGGCCTGTCTAGCAGTCGAAGGGTCATATGTAAATTGCCAACATCAAATTTCTTTATAATAGGTAAAGATCACACTTTTTGGTATTATCTGTTTAGTATTTGAAGAATCTTTTACTTTAACCACGCTAGGGGAAAATACGTTCATCAGCGAGACACGAGACCAGAGATATTAGAAGAACGAGATGTGCTATGCGCAGTTCGTACTGAGTGGAATTGTTTTGCCGAGTGTCGCCGGTTTTGTTCACCAATACTACTGCACACCTTCGCTTGCGCTAAGGTATCCGCACTAATACATAGAACAGATTTCTGTGCGTACACGTCCCGATACCGTTCAAAGTACCCTAATTAGTTAGTACTCCGGCTACGGTCCGGCGGCCAACATAGCATATCTCGTTCTTCTAATATCTTTGCACGAGACATTGAGTAGGTACTGCGGTGAGTTGCTTACCCTTAAAATTTAAATCAGTATCTACTGATGCAAATATTACCTTTATGGTAAGTATACCTTAATTAACCCTAGAATATGTTTTTTCGTGCAAACCAAATGTTTTTAATATAAATATGTTAATTCATCGTATGAAGTTTAGTTAAAGCAGTTTATTTTGGAAATGAAAAAGGTTTTTAGATGTAGGTGGTGAGAATTGGATAATGTATTCATTCGATAACCAATACCTCCCCCATAGTTCACCTCAAGTGGTCTGCTGGTGACTTAGTAGGGATGTCCGAGATCGTAGGGTAGATGCGTTTGCCCGTCAGCTGCGTGATTAACCGGATCGGGAGAGATCGGTTGACGGAAACCCTTTGACCTCTCCAACCGGACTTCGATTTCACTGTAGTAGGAGGGGTGACTTCATGTCTGGACACACTGACCCCCAGATTCCCACCCACTTTTCATTCCTTTTTCCTTCCCAGAACTGCCATTCCTTCCTTTCCTTAAAAATAGCCTCCACACAACACCTCAAAGATCAGTATCAATAAGCTTGTGATTATTTATAACAGTGATTTTTGTTTCTTATTTAGGTTAAATTTTCCTACTACATGCAGAAAAAGCAGCAACACTCAAGAAATATAAACTTCGCAATTATGTTTTTTTATCTAAATTTTTAAACAATTTAAGTAAATTTTCAGATCGTAACATAACATACAAAACATAGCATAGCATACAAACATACATCGTGCTAGCTTAAAAATTCTATTGAACTGAGACAAAAAAAAATCATTTCATATAACACAGAATATCAAGAATTTTACAAACTGATGAGAATTGGAAATCAATTTATTACGCCAATCTTTAAAACAACTCAAATGCAAAACCATTATATTTACCAAGCCATAAAAAACTACAATAATCTCCCTTCTGAAATGCGCTGTATTACGAACCAACAAGAACAAATAAATAAAATCAAACTTTTTTATTGTTTGTTTTTGGGGTGTTATGCCGTGTTGCGCTAACTCCTTCTTTAGCCGACGTTTCGGACAGCGTTGCAGTGTCCATCATCAGGGCAGATCCGGTAGATCCGGAGATGTGTAAATTTTGGCTGTCGAGTTTGTGCTTATTTGTTTGTGGCCTAGGCCCGTCCAAGTGCGAAATGCCAACGGAAGTGGCGATATATTGTGGCGAATTCTGAAAGCACAGTATTTATGTTAGCCTGGGGCCCGTCCAAGTGCGAAATGCCAACGGAAGTGGCGACATCTTGTGGCGAATTCTAGAATTAGAAAACCGATTGACAGCGGTTAAAGTAGATCTCGAGATTACTGCAGATGCTAACTGGAAAAACCGAATCGTGGATTAAGGATTCAACAGATCTGATCAGTAAGCTTAAGCAGGTTAAGACTGAGGAAGGAGATATTTTGGTCAGCTTTGACGTCGTGTCTCTTTTCACAAATGTGCCTCTAGAAGACTCAATGACAATGCTCAGTGAGATATATGAGGAAGACATCTGCAAACTTTTTGAACACTGCCTCAAAACGGGATATTTTGCGTTTCAGGGTGAACTTTTTGAGCAAGTGGAGGGAGTTGCAATGGGCAGTCCGTTATCGCCAGTAATAGCCAACTTCTTTATGGAGAAGTTTGAGGAAGTGGCACTCGATACAGCTTCAGCTGTCTCTAAAGTATGGTGGCGCTACGTCGACGATGTCTTCGCCATTTGGCCTCATGGAACGGAGAAACTTAACGAATTCATAGACCATCTTAATTTTCTCCACAGCAAAATTAAGTTCACAATGGAGCTGGAAAACCAAGATAAAATCCTGCCTTTTCTAGATGTGGAGGTGATGCGAAAAAACGATCGTAGCCTAGGACATACCGTATATAGGAAACCAACTCATACGAATCGATACTTACACGCTGATTCGTACCACCACCCAGCGCAGAAGAGAGGACTTATCCATAAGTTGGTGACCCGAGCGACCAGAATATGTGAAGAGACAAAACTTGGAGCAGAACTTATAAAACTGACCGATGCACTGGAGCGCAACGGTTACCCGGCAAGTCAGACAAGGCAAATTTTAAGAGCCAAATCTACAACAAACGAAGACAGAGTTGAACAAGACTCAAAAGGCTGTGCTTTCCTGCCTTTCGTTCACAATGTGACAGACAGAATTGCCAGGCTGTTAAGAAAAGAAAACATCAAAACTGCCTTCGGAACCACCACCAAAATCCAAGACCTACTGAGGTCTGCAAAGACTAAGTTTCCTCTGGAAGCAGATGGAGTGTACAAACTCAGCTGCTCTGGTTGTGACAAGGTTTATATAGGCCAGACAGAGCGGACGATTTCCAAAAAGATAGCAGAACATTTTCGTGCTTGTAAACTTGGCCACCCTGATAAATCGGCAATCGCTGAACACTTAATTGAAACCGGCCATTACTTTGGATCTGCTCCTGAGGTCCTGGGAAGACCCAAAACTTATAGATCACGCCTGATTATGGAGGCAATTGAAATCTACAAAAATCCATTTAATATCAATAGAGACGACGGAGTTAAGCTCAACAGCTCTTGGTATCCGGTAATTGACGGCTACACCAAAGCTAAACGCAAATAACATGTCTAAGTATACTCCAATACCATATAATAATACAAAATAAAACCATTGTATTTATACCTTGATACTGGGTACATCTACTTTAACCGCTGTCAATCGGTTTTCTAATTCTAGAATTCGCCACAAGATGTCGCCACTTCCGTTGGAATTTCGCACTTGGACGGGCCCCAAGCTAACATAAATACTGTGCTTTCAGAATTCGCCACAAGATGTCGCCACTTCCGTTGGCATTTTGCACTTGGACGGGCCCAGGCCACAAACAAATAAGCACAAACTCGACAACCAAAATTTACACATCTTCGGATCTACCGGATCTGTCCTGATGATGGACACTGCAACGCTGTCCGAAACGTCGGTTAAAGAAGGAGTTAGCGCAACACGGCATAACACCCCAAAAACAAACAATAAAAATGCTTTTGGCCGTGAGAATCTAAAAACTTACCAAAATCAAACTTTTTTTCCAAAAACACATATTAAAAAATATATATATATTATATTTATATTTTACGCATAACATAATATTATAACATTGAATATAAGTAAGAAACGTGGCTCCCTTATCAGGCACAAGAGCTCCCCTTTTCTGATAAGGTATAAATGACCAATTATGAACCCAATTATTATATTTTGCAAAATATGTATGTATTAATGTAACTATGATATATATTAAAATAATAAAAATATATATTTTTGAAATGTGTATATCATTAAAAATGGTTTTTTAAACTCGGGCTATGTAAATACTATTTTTTAAGTTAAAGCTTTTAATCGTAAAGATTTATCAACTAATTTTTGCAGGTTGCTAATAGAGAAACTAACAAAATAATGTATTGTTTTCACCGTATTCACAATATTTATCAGCCAACGGACTTAATATTGAAAAGTTTTTTAATAATTTATTCGTGCGTCCCGGTGAAGTTACCCACGTGTAATAGATATTAATGTTGATAGGGTTTTCCGGGGAAGTATGTTTCCGTGTTCCGAAATTACGTCCTACCTACGTGCCTCATTTTCCAGTGCATCTTGCAATACGGTGGAACCTTTACGACATCCACCTTCTCTAAACCTCTCTCCATAATGCATATAATACCCCTTTGTTAGACACTTTTATGACCCATCAAAACTTTATAATACCTTTTATGACACGCATAAATCACAATTTAATATAGTGCATCTTTTCTTTGATAAAATTAAACCCAGAGGATTTTATGTCGGTGTGAATAACTAATGTAATTTGGAGCTAGTCAATCTGAAGTGGGTACATGTGACGTCACAAAATGCACATTGCATCTAAGAACTATCATGGTTAGAGTGCCACAGTAAAATTTGGCTGTCATTAGTTGTTTTGTTTTGATTCTTTGAAAAGAACACCTTTTTTCTGTTATCTGCTCAAAAATAAGTGTAGTAACCCCTGATCTTTCAGGGTCAGTTTTCGCCGCTGATTTTCAGATATTTTTAAAGTTCTGTTTTCTTTCACTTCATACACTCTTGTTGTTATTGTTAGTAAGTTATTTTGTGAATAATGGAAGATTTTTTAAAAAAATTTTGACCCTCCAGATGGTGAAAATACAGAAATTTCATACAATGAATCTGTCGTTCTAACATCAACTAAAAGAAGGATGTTTAGCACGTCCTACCCAAAAAAACTCGACTCCCATTCGACTTCGAAGTCCCTACCAGCACTTCCTCAACCTCCTCCAACAAACTTTTATTCTCCTCATCTCCGTGGCCCGTACATAGTATACGCTCAAAAAACCGAGCAAGTTAAAACCATTCAACCTTTTTAATTTGGTAAATTCCTTCAACTATGCATTTCAATTAAGCCTGGAGGTGTAAAAGCCGAGGGTCGATTTTGAATCATTGTAGAATTCCTCATGGGGTCAACCGCCAACAATTTTACTATAAATATATTCATATCATCGAATTCAAAATTTAAGGCTAACATTCCCACTTATAATGCTACTCGCACGAGCCAGGTCAGAGGTATCTTGTCCAATCTTTCCATCGCAGAAATCCTGTCTTCACTCTCAACCCCGTAACAAATCGGTAATAAACGCCAGGAGGCTAAATTTCAAGGACTCCTCTAACGGCAATATTTCCTGTAGACTCTATCAATTTGTCGACATCACCTTTGGAGGCCAATCTCTTCCCTCTTACACATACTTATTATTCAACTCATGTACACTTATGCCACCATTAAAAAAATCATTTGCTGAGGATTTATCCGGCAACTCTTCTCTAAACCTACTCCTAGATAAGCAAAAACTCTCTAATTTTAAACCCCGATGATTCATCTATGTCAAATGTCACAATTCTAATCCATCCTCAACGAACACTCACAAACTTTCTGAAAATTTCTCTATGACAATTATTCATTTATCCAAACCCTTATTACACTTCCAATTAACATATTTCTTCTCAAACTAATTTACCGTCCAACGCTGCTTATATTATTTGCACATAAAAATCATTTGTTCAAAATTACTCAACAAGATTTCAGAACTTTTCTGTGGCTGCTATCTCGGAATCATGGTTTACTCCATCCAACCAAAATGTGGGAGGGTACTCCTATTTCTGTGATGATCGGCCGGAGTTTTTCCCAATAAATAACATCAAACCCCTAATGCTGACTTGCAAATGGTTGCAGCTAAAATTAAGGACTCATCCTTTATTTCAGTCTATCTTCCCCCAACAGCCCACTTCAATAAACAAACTTGGTTGCAAATCGTTCGTCACTTAAACCCTCCTTTCTTTATATTGGGTGATTTTAATGTCCATTGCCCAATTTGGGGTTCTTGCTTGGCTCTTTTCTGACCGAGATGGTTGAAGTTTGATGGATTTCCTAGATGAATCTTTTCCTTTTGAATGACGGATCTCCTACTTTAACCTGACGCCCCAATTCAGTAGATTTCTCCTTATGCTCAACTAGTCTGGCCCCTCGCTCCTTGTGGGTGGTGTCCTGCGACCCTTGCTCCAGTGATAATTTCCCGATCACCATCTCTTATCAAACTTCTTTCCATTCCGACAAGTCCCATATTTCGACTAAGATTAAAACAAAACACACCAAATGAAGCTAATTTAACGTTCATATGGACAAATTTCTACTAAATTTACCCGCCACCGATATATTATCTATTAAAGACGACTATAATTACAACATAATTATAAGAATATTTTTAACCTCTCTTATTGTGTAATATACATATACACGTACGATATTCATCACTATTCCCGTTCAGGTCAAAGTTATTGAGCAGATTACATAGCTTCTTCTCACCATCCAAAAACACGACACCCGATGACAAATATCTTAATGAAGCCTTGTATGCCCATTTCGCACATGACTCACTTTAAATGGTCATAAACTTTCAGTCCAGAAAAGTCAGTGAGTCAGTCAACGAAGTCAATCACCTTCTCAAACTGTCACTAAAATCCGCCCATTCAAATATAATTTAAAAACTCTCTTATCTTCAATACCTCTGTAGTTAAATGTTAGGGAGTAATGATAGGAAACTTAAATGGTCTTTCCATATTTATAATATATAAAAATATAATATAGAAGAAATATCATCAGATAATTAATTTGGCGGAGTGCTCACCCTACTTGCATTAAGGCGAAGCTTAATGTTAAAACACTATTTTGATTAATCTTTATAACGAATTGGGGTACATTACGAATACCAAAAAATATGCTTTAGATAGATTGAAGGTTTTCCATCGTTTCGCTTGAGTAAAATACAAATAAAAAAATAAATTACTCAGTAAAAAATATAAATGTAAACTCCTAAAAAAAACATTTATCATCAGAAATGTATGAACACGTAGAGGAAACAACTTTTAAAAAATACTATATTATAGATAAGGTTGTCTGTGATAGTTTCATTTGATTAACTTTTTTGGTTTTTTATAAAATTATTTACAAAATAAATAAAAACCAGTTTTGTGCTTGAAATGGAACGTTTCTAAACTCCGTTTGTCAAGCGATTTTAATGCCTATTACCTACAATATAAGGTTAACCAAGAATATACACATTTTTGGCTTGTAGCTTTCTCTCTAGTTGCTTTACAGTGCACTTATTCGAAGCCATCTCGACTATACCTGCCCACTTTTTAGTACTGCATCAAAAAATTTACTCAGTAAATAAGACAGTAAATCTTTGCGAATAATAACTGGAGTGTTCAATCGTTGCCTCGAATGTTCTGATCCCCGTCTTTATTTAATGCGGCAACCATTTGCTAAAAAATTGGTTCTTATATGTTTAAATTCTAAATGTCATCAGGTTTCGATGTGTGGAGAAATCAAAACATGCATGTACTACAATCAAAGCTCGAACTAAACCTCTTTCTCCCATCTGTAAAATTTTTCACTTTGTCTCATAACTTCAAATTATTCAAAATAATCTTCTTTTCTTATTCAAATTAAAATATAGTCATGTCACCCTATCCCCAAGAATTTTAAAATGGATCGGCATCATTGAAAGCCATTCCAATCTCCCGGCTCATTTCGTTTAAATGGCCCAACTCCTTTCTTTTATTTAACCATTTTTTTATATTTTCAGCCAAGTGTATTGCAATAATTGAATTTCTCAAATATATAATCAAAAAAGTTTTGAACCCCAAAGTTGATTTCCTTGTTCCATCTGATTCTCTCAGTTCCCTCCAAAATCGAAAATAAATTGTTCAGCCCCTGTCAAGCGATTTTTACAAAACCAGCGCTATAAAAATTATCCAAATATTATTATTACTATGAGACTGAAGCCATACTGCATGCACTAAAATCAACGACTATTATGGTAGCAAAAAAACACTTACAATACCCACTACACTCAACTTATTATATCTCATTTAACTTCAAAACCTCCTATTTTACAACCCCTTAAAACGGAACCGAATGAGATTCTTTTGTGTCAAAATCTTGTTACGATAGTAATATCATCAACATTGTCATCCCGAGCATTCGTTCCTGATTAAACAATCATTCCCCATTGTGAGTATAATTTCCTTCCGCGGCTAAATAAAAACTTCATCTTCCCAAAATTTGTTTCTTATGGCCCATCTTCCCCTTATTCCCATCAAAGTAGGTACTTGGCAAATTTAATTTAGTGAGATGAAAATATTTTTCGCTGTGTGTTTTTCATAGGGCGACACATAGAAGTACCTACCAAAAAACTCAAGTACAGAATTTTTGTAGTTTCACAAAAAAATTATTCGTGGTTTTTTAATTGGTTATCACCTTACTGCTTCAAAATTACTGCAAAAAATTCTTTCAATTTGTTTTCCTTTCTCAGAGTTGTCTGCACTTTTGTTTATTTCGAATAATAATTAAAACCATCAGTTAAAAACACACTCCACGGGTTTTTTGCTGCTAGGCCCTGCGGGCGGCACTAGATTGGGCTTCGCCCAGTTTACTAACAGTTACATTTAATAGGTATATATTAGAGCAATTGTTAGATATATAATAGTAAGACATTCTGTAGTAGTCAGAGCGCGGACAGTGAGAGGAACACCCTTCACCCCAACATAAATCTCGTCAATGAGAAAAATGTTTCCTCCCCCATACCACCGAAATGATTTAATTTTTAAATCGAAATTTAATTGAAAAAAATATATATATGTAATTCGGAAATTAAAAATATATAACATATTACAATATTTCATATAACTTTACTGAAACAATATACTCTTACCAAAAGATTGTCAAAGTAATTACATTTTTTTAAATATATTATGAATTATTTTACTGTGATAATTCCTAAAAATCTACATATTTGGGTGAAATAATATTACGCTCTTACCAAAATATTGTCAAAGTAAATACTCGTACAATAAAACTCTCTTAAGAATTTTTCAAAGAAAAAATTCTTAGGCGGAAAAACCTTACATGTGGGATAAATTGACCCGAAAAACCAAAATTTTTAAGCAAATACCTACAATTCGTTATACTTATATTTTTTACAACATACTATTATATACTTTCATTATGAAAAAAATTCTTTATAAACAATATTGTCCGTATACTAAGCAGTCAGAATTTGCCCTTGTCTGGAACTGTCAATAATATGTATAAATAACGATGACTGCGTTCGTACTCTGGGACAGGCAACGTAGAACTGTCCATGAGAAAATACTGGTTCAGGAAGTAACAGTCCACCCCGTTCAAAAGTTTGTCCTTGAGATTTATTGATGGTCATTGCATAAGCTAATTTGACTGGAAACTGTTTCCTGCACATATTGAATTGTATCGTAACATCCAACAAAATGTTTAAAAATATGATGCTCATAAATGTTGAAATTTGTTCCTCTGTGGCCAGTATTAAATATATTCATAAATTTGTATATCTAAAGGTTTAGATTGTGCTAGAATCGAAATAAGACAAGAAGCTGGGAATTCGGAAGAGAATGCGGATATTCAAAATGATGAAATTAAGCAATATATCAATTGTCGGTATGTAAGTGCCCCTGAAGCTGTCTGGAAAATTATGGAAAATCCTATACAAACAAATAACAACAAATAATATAACAATCCTATACAGACTGGAAACAAGACTCAGATAAAAATAAATATGTGATCGCGGTTTTCCTGGACTTTCAGAGAGCTTTTGAAACGATAGATAGAGATATAATTATTAAAAAACTATCTAAAAATGGAATCAAAGGAAAGGCATTGAAATGGTTCAAGGATTATTTAAGTAATAGATATCAAACCACAAAAGTGGGTGAGACAATATCCAAACCAGTAAAGATTACATTGGGAGTACCACAAGGGTCGGTTCTCGGACCTATTCTTTTTATAATGTACATAAATGATATGGTAAAAGTATTGAAACATTGTAAAATAAGATTATTTGCATACGACGCACTGATTTATATAACAGGAGAAGATTATGAACTCATAATGAACCATCTAAATGAAGAGCTACATAATATATCAATATGGCTGAAGAAAAACAAACTTAAATTGAATGTAAACAAAACAAAATTCATGAACATTGGAAAACGAGTAACGCAAACAAAAAAAGACATATTGATAGAAGGTGAAGTATTGAAAGAAGTATTTGAAATGAAATATTTGGGGGTAGGGTAGGTTTTTTCATAGACTCGTTTGTCATTCACACAACAATTTCAGACGATTATACCACGGCGCTCGGTCTAAGAAATAAGCCCTCCTCTGCTGCTAAAAACAAATATATTTCTAGAATAAATTACAGCAGCCTGCTCGAGGAGCTACGTACAGAAAAGTGGCAAAACATACTAGATCAGACTGACACTAACCAAGCAATGGACGAATTTATTAAGAAATTGCAATTCTACATATCTAATAATACTGTCAACAAATGTATCCCAAACAAACAATTTAAACTCATGCCATGGATCTCCCCTGGCTTTGTCAAATCTATTCACAGACGAAACCAACTCCACAAAATTGCGAAAAGGCAACCAGGTAATATTTTACTACAAGAACAATATAAGAAATATAGGAACTTGTGCAAAAAATTAATTAAAACAACAAAAGAAAAATTCTACAAACAATATATATACGAAAAAACATTAACTCCGAAACGTTTCTGGGATATATTTCGAAAAATCACCAAAACAAAAAATAATAAGTCGTCATTCATACATTCATTAGACACTAAAAACACAAACACTGCTGACCCCAAGGGGATGGCTAATTTTGCAAATCATTATTTTACTTCCGTAGGAGCTTCACTCGCTAACAAAATACTCGATAAATGTAAGAAAACTGAATCCGATCTAGCCAACATACCTTCAACTGTTTATAATTGTAAATCAGATGAGATTCAAACAACGACTAATGAAGTAATCAAAATGATAGATGAACTCAAGGCATCGAATGCTTGTGGGTCAGATAAAGTGTCAACAAATTTGCTAAAAGTGTTGAAACCACTTATAGCTAGTACTATTGCATTTATCTGTAATCTTAGTTTCAAATCAGGCATATTTCCGAACCACTTAAAAGAATCAATTGTCATACTGATTCACAAAAATGGAGACAAATCGGATATACAAAATAATCGGCCTATATCTCTACTAAATTCAATCTCAAAAATTATTGAGAAAATCGTCAAAAATCGTCTTACCCTCTACCTAGAAAATCACAAGATCCTATCTAAGAACCAATTCGGCTTTCGACCCGGTTTAGGAACAGAAGATGCTATTGCTAAGCTGACTGATATTATTTCCAATAATATTGACCAGGGAGTTAAGTCCATCGCTCTCTTCCTTGATCTGGCAAAAGCTTTTGATACCATCTCCCATAAAATACTTCTGAAAAAACTACAGGCCATCGGCATTCAGGGACAGCTATTCAAATGGATGGATAGTTACTTAGCAAATAGATACCAAAAAGTAAAAATTAATGATACTGTTAGCGATCCCGCCCTTATAGAATTTGGTGTACCGCAAGGGAGTACCCTAGGACCACTTCTGTTCAGTATTTATATAAATGATTTGTGTAACAGTAATCTCTCCAATCACATCATAACATTTGCGGACGATACTGTCTTAATATTTGAAGGAAGAAACTGGAATGTTGTACACAACAAAGCAGAAGAAGGTATTAACCAGCTTAAGTATTGGTTAGATTATAATCTTTTGACTCTCAATTCAGAAAAAACAAAATTTATACTATTTAGTGCGACAGAAGCGGGCCAACCCAAAGAATTATATAATATTTTCATACATAAATGCAACGAATCAACTATCTGTAATTGCTATAAATTAGAATGCGTGAACAGTATAAAATATCTCGGTATTTTTATCGACAGACATCTTAGATGAGACGGACATATAGACCTTGTGACTACTAAGGTTAGAAAGCTGACGCATATCTTTATGCCAATTAGAAATATCCTATGTCTAAAAGATTTAAGACTCATTTACAACGCTATGTGTGGGTCACTATTAGACTATGCATTATTAGGCTGGGGTGGATGCGCAAAAATGGTTTTAGACCAATTAGCAAAGGCCCAAAAATCCTTACCAAGGGTAATCATGAAAAAACCTTTTAGGTACCACAGCGATTCACTATTTGAAGAGTTACGCGTTCTAGATGTCAGACAATTATACATGAGGAAAATAATTTTGAACACTCATAAAAAACGTCATCTCTACCCATCTATCGACCACTCTCACGACACCCGACACTCGCGGAGGAATCCAATCGTACCACCCACAACCAAAACTTTACTCGCGCAAAGACACTTTTCATTCCTAGGCCCAAAACTTTACAACTTTATACCTGATGCTTGGAAAAAGGAAAGCATAGGTGCTCTTCGTAAATTGATCACTGTCTGGCTTCACCAATTAGGGAGAAAAGAGTGTGAACTCACACTTTTCCAAAAATAAAACCAACAAAATATCAAACACATTAAGAAAACAAGAAAATAAACAAAACTAAAAAAAAACCAAACAACAACTTAACATCAGTTAACTTTATAACTTTTTGCTTTTAATCTTTTATAGTAATATTTTTTTTTATGTATCATTATTTTTTAGTTATATATATATATTTTTTTTTCTTTTAGTTATGTATATATTATATTACTTTTCTTTTTTTTCCTTTCCTTTTTTGTTTTTGTTCTTACAAAATATGTATGCGTGCATAACTCAATTTTGACTGTCCTAAAACGGGAATTCCTCCTAGTTGGGCAGTCAAAGTATTTTTATGTATATATACATGTGTCATTGTATCATCACCTGTACTAAATAAATAAATAAAAAATAAATAATAATTGACTCCAAATTAACTTTTGCTCAAAATACAAAACAAATTATTAAAAGATTGCCAAAAAAATCTCAATGTTGGGAAGAATAAGAAGATTCCTTAACACAGTTTCCAGTAAAAATGTGTACAACGCAATTATTGTACCACACATAAATTACTGTAGCAGCATTCTATTCTTATCCAACGACGGTTTAATGAAACAAATGACAATTCTACAAAATAGAGCAATGAGAACCATATTGAAGAAAAATAGATACACAAAAATTAAGAACATGTTGAAGGAGTTAAATATCTTGTCATTTAGACAAATTATTTACTTTAATACCATATTTTTAATCTACAAGATAATCAATGGCCATACGTCTAGTGAATTCCTAAGAAAAATTGATAAACTGCAGAACAAACACACACATGAGACAAGGAAAAGAAATGAATTGAGACTCCCCTTCAGGAAAAAAACACAGAGTCAAAAGTCATTGATGTACGGAGCGTTGAAGATATTTGGAGAGCTACCAGAAGAAATAAAATCAGAAGAAAACATAAAAACATTTAAAATTAAATTAAGAAAATATGTGATTGACTTATTTTAAATGTGTTACCATAATTATATGTATACTTATATGTATATAAGGATTGTATTAGGACATAGATAACTATGTACCTACTTAAAATACCACAATAAACAATAAATACATGATTAATCTCACTCAATTTTTCTTCTGGCTTTACATTTACCTGACAGCCAATCTGTTTATTTTGTAGAGGGGCGGGAGGAAGGTTCTCAGGGAAGCATCTACAAGGAACACCTCTTTAAAGGCAAGACCAAACCACCGCGATCATTTTGCGTCCGCGATGGCGTGCACGGTGAGCGTCCTGTGTGCGTGCAGAACCGTTCACACCAAATTAGCGATCAACTAGCGATCAGCTGGCGTCCGTGGCACTTGTACGTTCGTGTCGGTTGTGTGGTAGGTATAGCTCGGAGCGGGAACCATTTCAATAATCATAATCATGTTTGGAGACGAATCTGAAGAAGAATTATTACTTCTAGCGTCTATTGCAGATGATGAAGATAGTAGCTTATCTACCCTAATAACGAATATTTTCGATTTACGATTTACGGTTTATTTATTTATTAAGTTGGAGTTTATAATTCGGTAATCGAACCTATGTATAGTGGCTATATATTGGATAAGTTGGCCGATTTTTTGAACCACTGCAAGTATTTTATTTTTATTTTAATAATATTCGTTATTAGGGTAGATAATCTATTGGGAAGATGGTGAAAAAGCCCCTGAAAAGTGTAAATTTACTTTAAAGACGGTTTGGTAAGATAAATAATTTCGACGGGTTGGTAGGATAAAATGAAACCCTTAATGCAATTTTGTTAGAATTTATGTATTTTTGAATAAACTATTTTTTAATGAATTTCAATAACAAGATTTTCTCTGTATTTGTATCCGACATCATGAGAAATACCACAAACTCAGAGATAATTACGTTGCGTGCAGCGTGCAGATCCTGCAAGCAGCAACTGATCGCGGAAGCGAGCGATTGCCGCGTCCAGACGCTGCACAGGACGCCGCCGCCAATCAGAGAACGCTTCGATGTGAACACGTTGCTACAAGTTCATACACAACATCTGATCGCCACCGTGCACGGGATCGCGGACGCGCTTTGATCGCGGCGGTTTGTTCGGGCCTTAACAGTGTAGTTCCAATTGAATCTTCAAGATATTGAGGGACGCTCTATTCTGTATCGAGATGTACCAAATAATTATGTCTGTTCAGCTGGTAAAAAGTGGACGAGGTGACAGCGGGGAGGCGGCAACATTATTGGACGAATACCTTCAATTCCTCCTAGAAATATAGAACTGTATAATTTACGGCTGATTCTTATAAAGGTGGCTGGAGATACATCCTTTGAATCTTTGCGAACTGTTGATGGCAATTTACTAGCTACTTTTTGTAATGCGGCGCGTAAACTGAAGCTCATTAATGACATAGGAGAATGGGCGCAGTGCATGACGGGGGCTTCATTGTATTTGATGCCTAAAACTCTTCGACATCTATTTGTTTTAATTTTATTACAGTGTATCCCTTCGGACCCGTTGCAGCTGTGGAATGATTTCAACAAATGTATGTCTGAAGTTTTTTTCATCATGGTGTTGCTGAAGAAATAGCTATTAATCTTTGTCTTTTAAACATAAAAGATAAGCTTATGAAGGAGAATTGCAGAATGCAGGGCTTACCTGAACCCGATGAAAGTTGCAGTTTTGGACAAGTGACTAATTTTAATGGAATTTCTGAAAACACTTTGGGTGAATTGATGGCTGCCAAACTCAATAACGAACAACTTCAAGCATATAATTCTATTTTGAATAAGTTTTTTTCAGATGAAAATAAGTGTTTCTTCATTGATGGCCCGGGCAGAACAGGGAAAACATATATTTACGAAACTTTAATTCACACTCTAAGAGAAAAAGGTAAAAAAGTTTTATCAGTCGCTTGGACAGGCATTGCAGCTCTCATGCTTCCAGGTGGGGTAACGGGTCATACTGTTTTTAATTTAGCCTTCAATTTACAGGACAATACAACATGTAAGGCCACATCAAAGAACCGGAAAATTATAACGGAAGCAGATATTGTAATATGAGATAAAACACCGATGGCCCCAGGTGTAGCTTTAGAAGTAATTGAGCATACTATACGTGATATCATGGGAAATGAATCTGTCTTTGTTAACAATGTCATTGTTTTGGGCGGAGACTTTTGTCAGATCCTTCCAGTGTGTCGAAGTGCTTCACGAGGACAATTAATTGCCGCTTGCATAAAAAGCAGCATACTTAGGTACCATTTAAGAACTTTTCAATTAAAAACAAATGTCAGAACTTTAGAAAGTGAAAACATATTTTCTAAATGGCTTTTGGACTTGGAAGATGGAAAACTTCCTCCTGTAGACGGAACATTAGAGTCATCTGTGCTTATTCCCAATGTAAATATTTGCCAAGATATTATTCAATGTGTATACGATGAAACACATACAACTGCTGATGACTTAGTAATGAGTCAAGGTACCATATTGTGCCCCAAAAATAGTCACGTTTGTGCAATCAATGAGGATGTACTTCAACGGTTAGAAGGACAAATGAAGACTTTTCATTCTGTTGATACCATCATTAATGAAGAAGAAGATTTAGATTATAATGAGCTGGCTAATTTTCTTGTTGAATATTTAAATTCTATATCCCCAAATGGTTTTTCACCACACATATTAAATCTTAAAATTTGTGCCATCATTATGTTACTTAGAAATTTATCTGTTGGTGATGGCCTTTGTAATGGAACAAGAATGGTTGTTAAAAATTTCAGCTGTAACTTAATTCAAGCCGAAATCATTACGGGGAACAAAAAAAGTACAGTACATTTCATTCCTAGAATTCAGGAATTTAAGGAATGCATTATATGGAACAACAAATCGACTGTCGATACGTTTATCCCGAACAAAGTGATTTTCAGAAAAATTATCACGTCTCCTGTACTCTAGGTAGCCTGCGGAATTATTATAAGTAGCATCTTTAATCAATTTAGGGAATTTTTTAGAGCACTTAAAATTATTAAACTTTTTAAAATAATACGGTACAAAGCCGAGTTCTTTGGATGGGGTAGTTCTGCAGATACGGCATTATCAATATCAGAAGCTGTATACAACTTATCTTGGCTGCAATGTGTAAACACACCATGTAGATGAGGGAGTCCTCTTTTTTGCTGTTCAATTGTATACACCCAACAAATTACCTTTCCAAAAACATGTTTCTCAGTCATATCATGAATAAATTCCTTGACTTTTAGATGGAAAACCTTGACTACTAAATCAGACCTGTCCGCGTCCGATTGATAATGTTCCAATTCGGTTTGTATTTCTGGCCGTTTGGGATTGCATGTAAAAGTTATGAATAAATCAGGACGACCAAATTTACGTACCATTGCCATTGAAACTTTATAAAGTTTATTCATATGGCGTGGTCCACCGTAATGAAGATGGAAGAATGACTATATTACCTGCACGTACTCCTCTATCTTCTTCTTCTTCTTCTTCAATGGCACTACAGCCTATTTCAAACCTTGGCCTCCTTTAACATGAGCCTCCACCGCCCTCTGTCCTCGGCCGTCGTCTTCCAATCTGCAACATGGAGTAGTCCTCTGGCATCTTTCCTGACATCGTCCTCCCATCTCAGCCTAGGTCTGTCCGCCTTTCGTTTGCCTCCCGGGTGTCCTGTTAGAACCTTCTTTGGTACACGTGTGCTTGGCATTCGGTGCACATGTCCGGCCCATCTTAGTCTTTGGAGCCGTAAATGAGTAGAGAGTCTGGGAGCTTGGTAGATGTCATATAGCTCCTTATTGTGGCGGATTCTCCATGCCTCTCCCTCTCGCACCGCTCCTAAGATTCTTCGAAGTACCTTTCTTTCGAAGGTGTCCAGCCGTTCCGCAGACTTTGCTGTCAGTGTTCCCGCCTCACATCCATAGGCCAAGACCGTTCTAATAATTGTTTTATACAGGGTTATTTTGGTTTTCCTATGGACGTTTCGGGATTTGAACACTGGCAGCAACGCGATGTAAGTGTTGTTAGCGGCTGTGATGCGCTTTCTTACTTCTACTGGGTCTTCGTTGTCCTGCGTTATGATGGAGCCCGGGTAGGAAAACTCTTCGACCACTTCAAAGTTATAGGAGTTTTTAAAATTCACTTTATCTTTTACTCTGCGGTGTGGGTTCTGGTTTGCATCATGATTTTAGTTTTGTTCTCATTGATTTGCAAGCTCACCTCTCTTGCTGCAGTCTCCAAAGGGTCAAACACCTCTCTTACAGCCTGTAAGTAAGGATCTTCCGACAATGTTAAGGTCGTCTGCATATCCAACTATTTGATTGCTTTTGTAGCAAATGTTTGAGTCGGTAGCAATCATTGTCTTCCTCACGACGTGCTCCAGAACAATATAGAAAAGAGTGGGAGCTAAGCCATCACCTTGTTTCAGCCCCTGGGAGACGTTAAAATCCTCCGTTGTTTCACCTCCTATCCTTACTCGACATCGTGAACCAACCATCGTTGCTTTTACAAGCTTGACTATTTTGGGCGGTATATCAAAATTTAGGAGTATTTCATATATTTTCTCCCTATCTATACTGTCATATGCCTGTTTGAAGTCAACAAATAGTTGATATATGTCTATATCGAATTCCCAGCATTTTGTCAGGATTTGTCGAGTAGTAAAGAGTTGATCAGTGGTAGATCTCCCCCTCCAAAAAACCTGCCTGATACTCTCCCAGCAAGTTCTCTGAATGACGTAGTCTTTCTTTCAAAATTGTTGTGAAGATTTTATACTCTGTACAAAGTAGCGATATTCCTCTGTGATTTTCACATTTCAATTTGTCTCCCTTTTTATGTATGGGGCATATTATACTAGTTTGCCACTCTTCTGGTACTCTTTTGGCGGTCCATATTTTTACAATAAGATTGTGTAGCAGGTTTTTTAGATGTTCGTTTCCATATTTATAGAGCTCTGCCGGGATATTGTCTCCTCCCGGGGTTTTATTGTTTTTCAATTTATTTAGGGCAGCCCTTACTTCTGCCACCGATGGCGCTCTAGTCGTTTCATCGATGTTATTTAGTCATTATTTAGCTCATCCGGAATGTGAGTTGGTTCGACTATCAGGTTGTTATTGGGATTCAAGAGCTGTTGGAAGTATTCTTTCCACCTAGTCTTAATCTTTTCCTCATCTCCTATTATGTCTCCATTACTATCTCTGCACAGGGATGTGTTGGGTTTGAAGCCCTTTTTAAATACATTGACGCCTTTATATGCCTCACGTGGATTGTTATTAACAAAATCATTTTCCATTTTCAACAATATGTCGTTAAAGTATAGTCTCTTCTTTCTTTTAATCAAATGGTAAGCATCTCTTCGTGCTTGTTTGTAGGCTTGTCTTTTTAATTTTGTTCCTCCTTTTATACATAATTTTCTTAGCTCATTTTTCTTGCAGACGCTCTGTATGCACTCCTCATCGAACCAGGGATTTCTAACCTGCCTAGGTCTATTTCCAATGCCTGATTCTGCCGCTGTCAGCAGTGCATCTCTCAGACTGGTCCAATCCTCTTCTAAATCGTTTGAGGAGAGCTGATCACTCAATTGGTTTGGTAGGTTTGTTGACAGTGAGTCGTGGTATCTATCCAATCCTTCTGGTGTTTTAAGAGCATCGATGTTTAGCTTTGGGATACTTGGCTGATTTCCTCTTCTATCTCTTGCTATTCTGCATCTATAGCTGGCTACTACCAAATAGTGATCCGAATCACAGTTAGCTCCTCTGTAACTTCTTACATTTGTGATACTGGTCGCCCCTCTTCTTTCAATTAGGATATGGTCTATTTGATTATGGTATCTGCCGCCAGGTGATGTCCATGTCCATTTATGTATATTCTTCCTTGGGAACTGTGTTGAAGCTATTATCATGTTTCGTGATTCTGTAAAGTCAATCACCCTTGATCCATTGTTATTGCTTTCCATATGAAGACTGTTTTTTCCTGTAACCTGTTGGTGTGCCGGATCCTGACCGATTTTAGCATTAAGGTCTCCAATAACCATTTTAATATCATTGGATGGTATGGTGTCATATGTCTGCTCCAGTTTGTTATAAAATGTATCCTTAGTTGCTTCACCTTTGTCTTCTGTCTCAGCGTGAACATTTATGATGGAAATATTAAAGAATTCGGTTTTTATGCGGAGTATGCATATTCTTTCGTTTACAGCCTTAAAACCAATTACTTGATTCTTCAATCTTTGATAAACGATAAAGTTTACTCCGAACTCATGGTGTTTTTCATTGCCACTGTGCATTATTGTATGCGTTCTAGTATCAAATGTATCAGTGCCTATCCATCTAGTTTCCTGCACTGCTAGTATATCTATGTTGTACTTTTCCATTTCTCCAAGTACTTCTCCGAGGGCCCCACTTCTATACATCGTTCTTACATTCCATGTTGCCATTCTCAAGTCCATATTTCGATTGCCAAGTTGTCTGCCGGGTGTTTTCGCTGTCCGAGGCTTAGTATCCGGTTTCGTAATAATGTTGTTTTTACAGGGAGTGGTTACTAGCCACTCGCCCAACCCCTTACTGGAGGCGAGGGTTTTTCTGTAGGGGTTTTCCTTCCCTTAGCTGGGGTGTTTTGGTTTTATGGCGCCAGAGTTTCGCCATTCGTCCCCTCTATGTCGGCTATGACCTCGATGGTGGGATGGTCGTCCCACACCGGTGATCACATTGCCCAGGGATCGCGGGGCCACGATGACCGCTCGTGGACGCCAGAGAGTTGGACTTGTTGGTAGTGCTGCTGATGCAACTATGTCATTTGTAGCATTTTTTGAGGCGCGCATCATCCAGCTTGATGTGTCCCGCTACGACCTACTAACCCTTTGACCCCCCTTACTCCTCTATCAGTGGTTAAATTTCTTACATGGTCTTGCAAAACTTAATAGAATTCCACTCTGAGATTTTTCTTAATGTAATTTAGGCGACCAGATTCCTACATAATGAAAGCATGAATTAAATACTGTTGAAAAAGTTTACCCGCATAATGGATTGGATTAAAGATATTTCTTCGCACTGCTAATTTACTTGCATTAAACTACATAGTAGTGACAGTATGACGTTGAGCAGTACAGAAAGCAGCATGATGCTGAAAGCCTGAAGTCCAACCACATTCACCTGATGGTAATAGTAGTGGGAAAACCATAGGATCTAAACGCTTCGATAAAGTTGCCACTCTTTGAAGTCCTTTAACATTTTTAGGATAAACAGCGATATCTCTACCCAAATAAATTAATAAACCCAGTAAATTCCCATCTCTGTCTGCTACGTATACCATGGCGATATCGTGAGAACTGGTTGGAGCATTGTACTTCCGTTGGACATCACCTGATGAACGTGTAAATAATAGACGTATATCTCTCACCTGCCCACCGTCAGCCACAATGCGTAATTCTTCTTCCTCGACAGCTTCTTTTAGTTTCTTATACTAATGAGCATAAGGGCTTATTCGGCGTATTTCACTATCAATTATTTGCATTATATTTTGATAGCAATCGGCATTAGATGGATGACTCATACGCACTCTAACAGCCTCATCAGGATCATATACATAAAGCTGAGCATAGGATGGTATTTCACCTTCAACTTGTATACTTCTGGAAGTCAGATGATAAACCTCACCAGAATTTTTTAAACAATATGGACCATTACCTGGGATATTAGCTTTTTGCGCTCCAAATGAGGCAAATCTATGAGCACTGTTTTGTTGACGAATAAAATATCTAAAGTTTTTAGATTGAGTACAATCTCCTGTCAATAATGCGTTAACTGCTAGAGGATGAGCTAAAATTTGTGGTATTATTTTTCCATTATGACAGCAAGAATGTAACAGTTTTTTTTTTCGGTTCCATGA
The DNA here is from genome assembly GCF_061612785.1 of Hesperophylax consimilis. Taxonomy (NCBI): domain Eukaryota; kingdom Metazoa; phylum Arthropoda; class Insecta; order Trichoptera; family Limnephilidae; genus Hesperophylax; species Hesperophylax consimilis. Next base: position 30,391,560 of record NC_142846.1, read on the forward strand.
TAAATCAACACAATGAAAATTCAACAGACCTTTAAAAAGTGATATAAAGTCATTAAAAACGATGAAAAAAAAAATTCTTTAACCTAACCTAACCTAACCTAACCTTACCTGCTTACTTTTTTGCAGCCGGCTTTATAATGGTGGATTTATAATTATATATTATATTTATAATTATATATTTGTATACATATATATCTCACTTAAAAAAAATCACACTGACATTGTAAATTGCTTGACACTGACTGGCTATAAAAGCTTTTTACATTGATGTGAAATCGATATACGCTGGCAACACTGAACAATCTGTCTTTCGCGTGAATAATGAGAAACATCAAATGCGTCGAACATTTAATACGTAATTATGGATATTTTTTACTGTAATGTAATTAATCTAATCGATTATGAACTTTCTAAAACATATTTTCTTTGATATTATCCAAAAATTATATGAGCAGAAAAATTGTTTTTGAAGAAATCTTGTATTACATGAAGCGATCTTATTTCAATTCGAAATCGGGTCTTAATTTTAAAATCATATTTTTTGGATCCGGTCGCCTGCAAACCGAAATGAACTTTACGGTTGGTTAAAATTGAGGGGCAGAGTGGTTGGATTTAGCCTGCAGACCCCCTATGCGGGATTTACCCGAAACATACTATTTGAATTCGACCAATCAGAGGGCCTAGATCTTCTAGACCAGGGGTCTCCAAACTATGGCCCGCGGGCCGTATCCGGTCCGCCAGTGTCATCCATCCGGCCCGCGACATCTTATGACCAGTGTCATCAAGGACCCGCAACAGCTAATGGCTAAGACCTTGCTCAGAAGGGGCGAAAACTCCACGAGTTTTTTCGTGCGAATAAATAAATATACTCGTTGGCGAGGTACTTGGCACCAATACATTGCTTCCACAAGTATCGCGCGAATATATCAAGAGGATTTTTTTGAAAAAATTTTATTTGATTCGCAATGATATCAAGGACTGAGAAACGAGTATCAAAAATTATCTTCAAAGCTACGTTATCTAAAGCTATATTTTCATCCCTGAAAATTCTATTGTCTACCCCCCCCCCCCTCCTCCCTAGGACAGAAAATATGGGTGTCTAGAAATTAAAACGGTTTTGGCCCTCCGAACTCACTGGAGTAGTCAATGTGGCCCTCCGGCTGAAAATTTTGGAGACCCCTGGTCTAGACGCTAGCTTAATAATACTATCAGATATCAAAAGCTTCTAAAATTTTTTTTTATTGAAAGATAACATTTCAACGTTTAAAACGGTAAGTAAATATAAAATACGATTGAAGTTAGATTTCTACATATTATGAGATTTTAATACTACTCTTCAATGCATCCTGATTTACAAATTGTTCGGATTAATATATACTCTCAGTATCGCCCAGGTACTAAATACGGCCATTCAGATTTGAAACTTTGCTAGAAAGGTCTTTTACCACATGGAGAAAACTTACATATATTAATTATTATTACTTACATATGCTAATTTACTAAAAAATCTGATCGTACTCAGGAATAAAACGGGATTGCAGGCCTTCAACGGATGAATTGATAGGTTTCCTAGTTAACTATCCGTAAAAAACGAATATTTTATTAGGAAGTCAGAATACGTGTTCTGTTTATTCTGATATTGAAACATTTTGTCATGATATTTGTTATGAAAAGGACACCTGCATGAACATATATTCCGATATATTCTGAATAGATAAATATTTTTTCTTCATATGAAGCGGTTACTTTGTGATGTGACATTATTGAATTCCACTCTGAGATTTTTCTTAATGTAATTTAGGCGACCAGATTCCTACATAATGAAAGCATGAATTAAATACTGTTGAAAAAGTTTACCCGCATAATGGATTGGATTAAAGATATTTCTTCGCACTGCTAATTTACTTGCATTAAACTACATAGTAGTGACAGTATGACGTTGAGCAGTACAGAAAGCAGCATGATGCTGAAAGCCTGAAGTCCAACCACATTCACCTGATGGTAATAGTAGTGGGAAAACCATAGGATCTAAACGCTTCGATAAAGTTGCCACTCTTTGAAGTCCTTTAACATTTTTAGGATAAACAGCGATATCTGTACCCAAATAAATTAATAAACCCAGTAAATTCCCATCTCTGTCTGCTACGTATACCATGGCGATATCGTGAGAACTGGTTGGAGCATTGTATTTTATTAGGAAGTCAGAATACGTGTTCTGTTTATTCTGATATTGAAACATTTTGTCATGATATTTGTTATGAAAAGGACACCTGCATGAACATATATTCCGATATATTCTGAATAGATAAATATTTTTTCTTCATATGAAGCGGTTACTTTGTGATGTGACATTATAATTTAAAATTAAACAATAACTTTGTTAACATCACTTATAAGTAAATACTTAATGCCGACCGTTTGTTCCCTATTTTGTTCCCGTTTGTTCCCGACGATTGTTCCCTATTGACAAAGAGCACTCGCCTCTCAATCTCCCACCTACCCCTACCTCTTCCACTGCAGCTCAGACTGTCCACTCACCATGATATCAACACATGTTAATTTAGATTTTAGATGTTTAGTATTATACTGCCCTGATGAAGCTACGGTTGTAGCGAAACCCGATCGGCATTAAGTATTTACCTTTAAGTGATGTTTACAAAGTTATTGTTTAATTTAAAAAGATAAATATTTTATTAAGAAATAGATTGCAATTTGAAATCACGTTTTTAACGGAATTTCAAGAAATCAGCCGTTATAATTTTTCTCCGTGCTTTTTTAGTGACTATGTCTGAGTGGAAGATGCTCTCAGTCTCGCTCTTGTGAAATATTAAATTCAGAATTGAAATGTTGCATGAAACGGCTTTAGCCGTATTTGGTGACCTGTTCTGAATAACCAGGTACTTCTCCGCCTTCCTCTTCTTCATCTCCTCACCCTATCGACTACCATCAGCCTCGCAACATATCACAATTGGAGATGACATAGTCTCACTGGCTCCAGGCGGTTGGGAGCAGTTGCGACTATTGTGCGGTTTACATTCAAAAAATTTCTGAATAGCCACATACTCCCCAACCTTCCCGTTCCCCCTTTCCTTCTCCTCCCGCTGCCATCAATCTCACAACATCACCTATTTGTTGGGGATGATATTATCTCACTAACTCCAGGCAGTTGGGACTCTTCAGAGGAATTCACATTAAAAAATAGTTCGAGAGCTTTTTTCTGCTTCCACACATAGATTTTCTTCTTTCTGAAGGGCAAATAAAGGTACCCAGTACACGCTATCTACTACACTTTAAAAACAGACAAATAACTGTGCAGCACATAAACGCATTAAAAAACACTTGAACAAATGAAAATAATTTAAGTTTATCATTATTGAGGTGTTCTGGTGGCTTGGGAGAAAGGCCTCCACTCCTACCGGTCTCATAGTATCCCCAGGGGTCCGAGGGTCTGTTTTCTGTACTGTAGGCACCGGACTTTCAAAGTACGAGTTTACGAGGTAGGGTTGCTAACCAAACACCCGAGTTTAGTCCGTTTCAGAGGCTAGGGACCGATATCCATACTGATGTTTTCTACTTCCCTAATGGAGGGTGGAATTCAACTGGGCATCTTTCAAATAGATGTAAACTATGATTTTTTTCACTAAAAGGAAAGACCGACCGAGACACACAGCCACACGCTGTCTACGAAATAACGAAAAACCTATTTTCCCTCATTGCGCTGGAGATCATGGCATTAGAGACTGAACTATAACAAAAATGAAGTCCCAAAGTGCATAAACTGCACAAATAACAATCTATTGAAAAAGAGTTCTTATCCAACAAATCATCAAGCAAAAATGAAGAATGCAAACAACACATAAAAATGTTACATTTTGCAAAGGAACGAATCAACTACAACTAAACATGGATGATTACATTACAAAAAAAATCGACCAAAACTACAACATTACAGAAGAAATATGCGAAAACGTTACCGAAATTAACAAATGGTGTCAAGATAGTGATTCTACTTTTCTATTGCTAAACATGAACATAAGAAGTATTCCAAGAAATCTAGATGAATTATTAATAATTTAAATACATCACCGGTGTGCATAGGATTAACTAAAACACACTCCAACAGCGATCAATACATAAGTGCGCTACCCAACTACTGAGGAATAGCAATTGTAATAGCTATAAACAAAAATAGTGGAATAATTATGTTTGTACGTGTCGATTGTGAAGTGATAAACACAGAAGAAGTAAACATTGAATTTTTCAACTGCTTAAAAATAGATATTAAATTTAAAAATTCTATTTATAGAATCATAACAATATACCACACACACAAATCAAACATAACGAATTTTACAAACGAACTTTATCTATACCTGAATAATTTAACAAAGATTTTTACGATTATATGTGGTGACTTTAGCATAAATATTTCTAATAACCATAATTCTATAGAAAAAAATAACTTCTTGAACATGATGACTCATCTTAACTCCAAATCATGCATTAACAACTATACCCGTGAACTACCAAATCAAACGCCATCTTGTCTAGACCATATTTGGTGTAATATAAACCTAAATTATATAAGAAAATGTCAAATCAAGTACCACAAAAACCACATTAAACTACCAACTATTAGAAAAATCAGTCATAACAGAAAAATGGACTGAAATAATAAACAGTAGTGCGGAAGTAAATGCAATCAATGTGCATCATTATTTGAAAAAAAAATATCAGAACACATTTTAAATGCCTCTGAAATTAAAAATTTGGATCAAAACTCGGAAACAAAGAAAATTTAACCCTGTATCAGGGTATCCCTGTGTATAGTATTTCACACACTAAATTAATAAAAAAACGAAAAACAATTAAATAAATGGAACGGTACTATCCTGGATTATAAACTTTTTGGAAAATAGACCACAGAAAGTAAAATTATTAAAAGTGATTTCGAAAGTAACAATTTTTCGATACCACAAGGCACAGTTTTAGGACCACTATTTTTCATATTATATGTAAATGATATATTTGAAGCTAAATACGGGGAAATTGTCTAATATGCAGATAACACAGTGCTTCTTCTAAAAGCAAACACATGGTTAGAACTGAACAAAAAGGCTAATTTAGACATCAATGAATTGAAAACATAGTTTGACAATAACCTTCTAACGTTGAACTCTAAAAAAACACACTACGTACCATTTTTCATAAAAAAACCAAATACTCCGCATGAAATAAACATAAGAATTCACTCTGATATTTTTTATAATTGCGTCAAATTTAGAATATAATAAAATGATTCATAGTGCGTTGCGTATATTAAACTTGAAAAATCATATTTGTGATAAGTATTCGTTAGAATTTTTGATAGATTTGACATTTTTGGCATAAGTCCTACATTACAACGGGTTTATTAATTATATCTGACTAACGTATTTCTAACATTTTAGATCTTTTTCAAATTTTCGTTTAGTAATCGCTAATATTGTCTTCAATAATTAAATATTATAATTTGAGGTTTTACTCATTAAGTTATTCCAAAAATAAAATTTTATATATTCAAACGCCAACTTTTTAAAAGTACCTAAGGACAGTTTTATTGTAAAAACGCGACGCTGCAAGTGATTGTGATACACTGAATCCAGTGTGTACGAGATAGCAAATGTCATACAAATCGAAAATATTTTCATACACTCACCAAATATGTTTCAACGATTTTTGCCAAAATTCACTATTATTTACAGAAAACATATGTGATATATGAGGAATTGGGTCTTTTTTCAAGTAACGTATATGAATAAAAATACTACAAAAAAGGAAAGCGACACGAAACTCATAGAAATCGTAATAAAAATAGTGCCTTACCATTAAAATATTTTATAAAACGTTTTTCAACTACAAGATCAGCGACAAGCACCAAATTTTATTTTTTTTGACGATGAATCAGTAACTTCTGAAGGGATCCCTTTAGAAACATCTAAAATGTTAGAAATACGTTCATCAGAAATAATTAATAAACCCACTTGTGTTGTGATGGAGGACTTAGCCAGCCGAGGAATTGAACACACTACGCCTGGGTGGGGCCCAAACGCTATGTACAACTCAGCCACCGACCAGTCATCATCAATCCATTACATTATTCCGAGATTGATTCACTTATATTCAGATACTATTTTTTAATACTTGTTGCCCTGATTGTCAACCACCTCCCCGATTTCAAATATAGGTGTACCATATTATGTTCTAGCTTAAAAAGTGAATCTTGCAGTACTACAGTATTTGTCAAATATTGCTTTTAAACACTCAATTTTCTTATGCCAAAAATGTGCCATCACAAATATAATTTTTCCAGTTTAATATTGAAAAATAGGTCATACGCAACGCACAATGGATCATTTTATTATATTTTAAATTTGACGCAATTATAAAAAGGCGTTAAATTTTTGTTGGATCAAAATTAGACGGTTTGTTTTTGGCTCGGGATTATAACTCATGTATGGTTATAACTTAAATTAAATTTTGTCTAATCATTTATGAGAATATAAATATATATTTTTAGTATGGAGCCATACTATGGCATCCCCAATCGAGGTGTGTTGTCGGTCTGAAGGTAATAGGCAGGGTAAGTTGAAGGCAAGGAAGGAAGTTGAAGACAAGGAAGTCTGGCTATTCAGATCTGGTCACCAAACACAGCTAAAGACATTTCGATTCTGAACGTTGGTCTTTCACCAGAGCGATACTGAGAGTATCTTTCACTCTGGAACTTCCAAATAGGTCTGAAATACTACATTAATTTAGGTAAAACGAACTCATTTTTTACAGATGTTTCGGTATGTATTTCATTGAATTTAATAGAATACAGAATTTTTGTTACTGGAAACCTTACATATTTTCCTAGCTACCTTTGTGGAATTTTGCAGATAAATAATTTGTAGTACATATTGCTTTGGTAAGCAGACCACTAAGTGATGTTCGGGGTAATTTTCGAGATTTTAACCTTAACAAACACCCAAAAAAAGTGACCGAGATTGTATTTTTTGTTTGTTTTTATGGATTAAAATTTTGCATTTACTGGAGCCTAAAAATAGTGTAGGTACCTAATAACGAAATAATCTAGTGCATTATTTTTTGAAATATTTATTTAACATGTTTTTTGCCCTTTAAATTTGTTCCACTTGGCCAGCAATCATTTCCTCAGATTATACAGTGTACTCCTTTTCATAGTGCTAAAGTTCACAGCTTAATTTTCACTACAGCATTTTTAAAAATCGAAACTATTAATCTAATCCGTAAGGAAAGTTTTTTACCAATGACGAAAAATTGCGAAGAATGTGTTTTAAATGAAAAACTGTAAATTTTTTTTATAACTATTAACTGTCTGTATCACAGACAATAATCAAAATAACAATATACCATTATGCTTATTAGTTGATCACCGATTAACCAAAACTGAAACGGACTAAGAATCGGCGTTTAACCGTGAAGTTTCAAATTTCAAACAAGTGAAATGGCCCTGATCATCAATTTTATGGTACTCAAACATGTTGGAGTTGGAAACAATATATATGTGGGAATATATATATATATATATATTTATATTTATATTTAATGAACAACAGTGGACCTTAGAACGAACCCTGTAGAACGTCTTTACTAGTATGACATTTACCAGTTAATAATTACACTTCGCATGATCGTGTCGTCACTGTAATATTTTGAATATTGAGGGAATCTTGTTATATGGAAACGAAAAAATGGTAAAGCCAGACTAAAATAATGAAGTACCAACATTATCGTGATTCATTTCCGGTTGTTATGCCGTATTGCGCTTCCTCCTTCTTTAGCTAACATTTCGGACAGTGCTACAGGATCCGTCATCAGGGCAGATATGTAATGTATAGTGGTGAAGTGCGTGTGCATATGCATAATTCCCTTAGGGCTGGAATTTCAGTACAAATAATGTGATTTTTGGTGTTTAGTTTTGGTCTAGTCGTCAAGTACCGGATACCAAAGTTATTTAGCTTTGCCCTTCGTCTCTAATTTACTTATTCTGCACCTATTTGGGCTTTTATATTTTGATACATCAGAAAAAATTGGGATGTAAATGCATTACACGCATAAAAGGTAACTACGTAATAAAATATTAAAATAAAAATAAGGAAATATGAAATATGGTGCATGCATTACAAAGTAACAAGAAATAAGTATAGGAACAAATATCCAAGACTGTCAAGAATGGCATTTTGATAACATGATAAGTTGATAGCGGGCTTTTGTGGATATTAATTGCCTTCGTTGTTAGGCGTGCTAATTGCCGGTATCAGGTATCACTTCTACAAAAAAACACGTACTTTACAGCAATCTACACCTCTGCCCTGATGATGGACCCATTGATGTATTATATTTAGATGAGACATGAACCGAAAAAAATAGGTTCAACTTTTCTACCTCAAACTGAGCTCCATCTCTCCAAACCTAAAGCTAGCGAATCCGTTCTACGCACACCGCTTAAAGCGTTCTAATAGTGAAACAGTAAAAGTTTTGACGAGATATTATTAAGTAGTAGCGTCTTTAATTGTAGCTCTGTAGATGGACCCCGCAACGCTGTCCGAAACATTGGCAAAAGAATGAGGAAGCGCAACTCGGCATTTCAATCCAACGATTGGTCGTGAAAATCTAAAATATCTAAGTATTAACAAATTCAGATAAATATTCACTAAATGTATGTAAACAATAATGAAACAGTGATTAAATTCAGAATGGCAACAACTTGTGAATCCTCCATACCGCTACGATCTGTGCTAAATATCTAAATATAGTGTGTGTTGCGATAGCGACATGTCTGTATGTTGTGTTGACATCGGGGCGCAGGGACCGGTAGACAGGTCAGCTCAAAATACCCTCAAACGCCTATGGGCTCTGCCAAAAACTGCATAACTTTAATTTTAACTTTCTTAACTTCATATCTAGAGAACCAGTGGGAATACGTGTTTTTTTATTATTAAATAAATTAAATCGGGATGACATCTGGACGCAGGGGCCAGAGTTATCTTCCACTCTACAGAATGAAACCAAAACCACGCACTTCGCTGAAAAACACTAATAGTACGAGTATTGTAATTGTTTTTAACCGTTCTACACTCAAAATCTTAACGAATTAATATTTTGTTACGTTTGATTTGCAACTCCTCGCGGTACGTCAACCCTTCAATCTTAACGAATTAATATGTCACGTTGTGTCATTTTTTGTTTCGACAGTGATTAATTCATTGAAGGATCCTTTTTATTGGTTGTGGTAACTTTGGTTCTTGTTAGATGAGGCGTGTTACATTCTGTATGGTTTGAAAATAAGACAATGACCGACTACCCTGATTTTAACTACCTTTTCCTACCTTGTTTGCTCGCCCAAACGTTTCCGGTTGCTGCAGTCGATAATGTGCTAATATAATGAGACAATTAATTACAAGTACATGAAATTCGCTATAGACAATTCAATTCAAGATGCAGAAAATTCTTAGTTAATGATTTGACTATGGATTGTTAGTTTTGTGAGTTATTTCTATGAGTAGGTATTTTCGGGAATAACTAGAGACAAAACATGTGTTGCTTTCGATTGGTCTCCGTCCAAATTCTATCCATCAACGTGACCAGCTCGAGAGCAGCCAAGTTGATGGTCCAATCCCAACACCTCCAGAAATTAATTGAATATCGCTCAGCGACAGATGAAATAATGACATGTTTTGCCTCCTGCCGGAGGGTGATGAAGGTGGGATGTGGGTCCTTGTTGGTAAATGATGATGTTGATGATGATTGAAGAAGATTCATCTTATACCGTTAGGTACAAGGAGCTGCTCCGGTCCGGTGGCATGATAGCCTGATGTCAGGAACCATTTGGGTCACGTGGGTAGCGCGAGGTTTAGGTCGCGTCAACCTCCCCCAAATCGATGATGAGTTAAGCTTCGCCAGTATGCCGAAAGTCAGGAGTCCACTCTACTAATCTCAAACATAAACATATACTGAAGTGGTTTGCATCAGCAACGTCAGGAGTTCGGGAGTCCCGTGAACACCCCTCTGGTTTGCGCTTGTAAAAATAAGTTAGATCCAGCTTCAGTTTGTTCGTCTTCGCCTCTGCAGTCACGTTACTCCAAATAGCTCCTGGCTCCAGTCTATACAGCTTCTCGTTCCAGTAGAGGTAATGACACATATTTATCATATGTACAATACAGAACATACTTCAAGCCTTTCGTCCACACTCAAAATAGTCATTTCAATATTTAATTTGAATGAGGGCGTCCATCCGACATAACGAATGTTTCCGAAACGGGAGATTTTACCCCACTTCAAAGTCATGGTCATTCGCTCTATCGTTTGTTACCCTCCGTTCGCTTCAAATATCAAAGAATGGTAGAAAATGATATCCTCGACTTCCGGCGCTAAGGATCAGGGATACTGGAATCATCAGGTCGTGAATCTGAAATCATCCGATCTCCGTCAGCTCAAACAGTTTCACTCGGAGTCAATTCCCAACCTAATTCTGGATGACTTCTCCTCCTATAGTGGGGTAAGTATTTATTGAATTTGACAGGAAGGACATCAGAAATCGCCGAAACAACTTCATATTCGTCACGATCCCTTCGTTCTGTCAGCGAGAAAATCCTCCCCACACGCCAGACAAGAATAGCATAGCCCTTATCCGCTTTGTTCCTTCGTCTACCAAGCTAACTCAAGTAGGAAAGCCCATTAGCAATCTTCGTTCCCTTCGATTGGAACTCCGTGAAAGCCTCCTCTCACCAACTGAAAATACTCGAAACAGGGGTCTATTCAGGGTAACTATCTAAGGCTGGTCCTCCAACACCTTCGACAGAAACCGATGCTTTTACGGGAATAACTCAACCACACCAATAGCAGGGGAAAAGCCGGCGCTGCTCTACTGAAATAGACGATATCTCGGTACCCAGGGTTATCGACTTTGCTAACACAAAAGTCCCTATTAGGCAAGCCAATCACAAATTTCGTTCCCTTCGCTTTTGTCGCTTTGATAAGATAGGACAGCCTACGGAAAATTCGTACACTTACACTTATAATTCGTCTAAATCCTTAGAAAAATTACGTAACTATATTTAACGGCGTATTTCTTACTTAGAAAGTCACTTAGTAGCATTGCTCAACCTAGTTGAATTGTTTCTTATTGATCTTGTTAGGGGTTTTTTTCTATCCGCCCCCTATACTGGCAAATCTGCTACTGCACTGGACTAAATCTGAGAATTTTAGCACCACCCCGGAAGTCTCTGACGATACAGCGCATGTTCCTATTTTTTTCTCTAATACCATAATAAATCTAAGCACTTGTTTTAAAATCAGTTGTCCAACATCTGGTAATTCCCTATGTCGTGAGACCAACTGAAAATTTCTTTCCCACCATAATAAATCAATAATAAAAAAAATTATCCCAGGGCAAGTTCATTACAGTATATTTATAACTCTTTCATAAAAAAACACTAAATAATATATTTAAAATTACATATATTGGTATCGTTGTAATTATATAAATATTATGTAGCCGTAAATCAAAACATCTTTACATTATTTCAAAATGCCCAAAATAGACTATTCGTCATATTTTTGTTATGACGTCAAACGTGAATATTATTCTATATTATATCATTCATAAAAATAGAAAATTACTGCACGCGTGCTAGTTAAAAAAAACTATAAAACTGAACCAATTAAAAAGCTTTTTCCGCCTCTGTTAGCTTCCCACTTAGTTTGAGTAACTTCTACAAAACAAATAATTCGGTCATGTTTTTTCGTGAAACTTTCATCCGGATCCGTTTTTTTCCAGCATTGTATTTTTTTAACTAGCTTCGTTCTCTATTTTATTTTTGCTCGCTGGGATATTTTTTCACCAACTAGATGTATGTTTTTAGCTTCTTGCAAAAGTGATCGTGAGCCACTGGTTGGCGAGCGGTGCTTCTGGTGAACCAATCACTTGATGTTAGCAGTACATCACGGCTGTCAGGTGGTTATTTTAAGTCATGCAGCGTTCCGATTCCTATCCTTTACATAATATTACGTATTCAGAAAATTCTCGACATTAATAAACGTTTTCTGCCGACGAGAAATAATGGAAAGGGATCAACCCAAGACTTGAAAATTTATAAGTTATTGAATAAATCAATACAAATTTGTTTTCTTTTATCTGAAGTCAGCAATCAGACACTTTTAGTTATTTATGTATTTAAAAATGAAATGAAAATATCATACATTCATGTAACTATACGACTTTTTAGATTTTTTTAAGAATGGTGTTGTTCAGATAAATTTAACAATTTTTAAAATACATATGTTTGAATTTCATTTTTTTTTCGGGAAAGAATGAATGTAAATCATGGAAACGGAAATTAACCAAGATAGACTCGTTGTCGAAGATAATGCATTCTAAGAATTTAGTGACAATCACATACACACACGTCGACATTGTAAGTCCTTCGAATTTGGCGAGGTTGTTAGCGCGGTTCACTCTAGTTGCTGGGAAGAAATGAACAGAAAAAAATTAGAGTTAGTAAATGTTATTTTATTTTTTACGTTAACGCGCGGTAAATACAAGCAATTTCATAAGAAATTGTAAAATAAATTATATTAAATTAGAATCCACAACAATTGTAATCAAGGAACATGTTGTAACAGACAGTGTATAAAATATTTATGTATTCATACAAATCTTCAAACTGGAAATCGCAAATAAATAAAATCATCTCTAAATTAAGATATTTTTCGTACCTATTTTATAGACTTACGGATGTATTCAATATTGACAAATTGAAAATGATCTATTTTTCTCTCGGGCAATCTTCAATCATTTATGGCATTATATAATGGGGTAGTGCACTTGGTGCATTTATTAATCCTTTACAAATAACTCAAATACAGACTATTAAAATCATATATAAAAGAAAGAAAATATTTTTCTGACTTATTATCCAAAGAAACTAAAATATTTAATACTAGCTGATGTGTACCCGGTGTTGCTGAGGGTTATCCTTAGGAGATAGACATATACCATAATTGACTTTTCTGTAGGCCTTTTAAGATGTACAATTCCGTTCTGCATTATTTTGATGTATCTCAGAAGCAGAGATGGGCTTTATATCAAATAAATCCATTTCAAATGGAAATGCAAAATGGGTATTTTCCATTTTGCATTTTAAATGCTTTTTTCAATGCATTTTCCATTTTAAATGCTTTTTTGCAACATTTTTCCTACTATCTCCACTCATCTTTTTTTCATAAGCCCCAAATATCAGTCGGTCCTCAACCTCGCTATGAGAGATAATTTCCATTTGTCAAGTTGCTCCCTGGTAGGAACCCTGGCAATTGAGTGATACCATTACAAAAAAATACTGATTCAAATACTGAACATGGCCATGACGCTGTAATATTAAACGTTAGATACCAGTTTCTATGTTTTTACGTTGGCAACATTAGTCCCGCGCAATTTTTTTGTGGTTTCATAATCTGTAGTCGTGGTGTTTAAGGATTTACCATCATGTAATATGTTTGTTCTACATTGATGTCCATTATTAAATGACAAAATTCTATAATTATTTTAATTTTTTGACCTGAGAAACCATTTTGCATTTTCAATGCATTTTGAAAATAGGTATTTTGCATTTTGCATTTGAAATGCTTTTCTAAAAACCATTTTGCATTTTGCATTTTCAAATGGAAAAATTCTGACCCATTTCCATTTTGCATTTCAAATGGTTTTGGGTACCCATTTTGCACATCTCTGCTCATAAGGTTTAGCCAGCATTAGCAATGTAAGTACCCGAAAATATTTTTCACGACTTGATTACAAAACATCGAATTTTTCCCACTTTCTGTCAATATAATATGCATGTTTTGTATATATATATATAGAACTTTTGGAAAAAATCTCTAAACGACAGTGAAAACCCTATCAAAATCCGTTGTCTAGTATCAATACTGTTTTCTTAAACGTTCGCTAAAGGAAGAGGTAGCGCAACACGGCATGATACCCCAAAACAAATCACTATAATACTTTTGGCCATGAAAATCTTAAATCGTGCATTAAATGTTTGTTTAAAAACAAAAATAATTTCGAAAAAAATTAAAATAGAATAGTCAAAAGGATTAATAATTTTTTACTCCCCCTAAATCAATATCTTATTTTTATTTTATTTTTTCATATATACGGCATAACGTTGCAATCAACAAAAGTAAGAATAGTGAAAGTACAAAAACTCAAACAAAAGTATTAAATAAAAAGCATAAAATGTAAAAGTTCAACAACTCAAAGAAAGGTATAAAGTAATAATATAAAATGGAAAAGTACAACAAATCAAATAAAAGTAAAAGTATAAGATGTAAAAGTACAACAACTCAAAGAAAAGTATAAAGTAACAAGTATAATATGTAAAAGTACAATAACTGAAAGAAAAGTGAAAAATGTAATAGTACAATAACTAGAAGAAAAGTATAAAGTAACAAGTATAAAATGTAAAAGTACAACAACTAGAAGAAACAGTAAGCGCAGGTTTCTTTCACCTGCGTCAAATCAAATCTATAAAAAGAAATATTCCGGCTAACGCCACAAAGATGTTGGTAAACTCCTACGTTGTATCACGTCTCGACTATTGCAATGGCATATACGCAAGTCTCTATAAAATATACACTGACAGTCAGTTTTCAATGCTGCAGCAAGGCTGATAACACTGGTCAACACATTTTTTGTCCCTTAAACGAAAGTAGCCAAATCTGACAGGAAATTTTACGCTGATTTCAGATATGTGATTAGTTTTTTTCTATCACGTCAGGTTTTTATGGGTTTTAAGTTTTACTAAAATGTGTATTAATTCATTTTTATTCGTGAGTTATCATCGATTTTTTGATTTTTTAACCGTCCATTCCACTTGGTCATGCTGCAAACATGAAAGAGAACTATGACAACATGAAGCTGCTGTTAACAGAAAATAAATTTTGTAAAATACGAATGGAAAATATGTGGTGATCTAAAAATAATAAGGCTCCTACTAGGACAACAAGCGGGATACACAAAGTATTGTTGTTTTCTGTGTGAGTGGAACAGCAGAGACAGGAAAAACCATTATGCCAAGAAGGACTGGCCTACTAGAAAGCACCTTAAACCTGGCACGAAGAATGTTCAACATGCTCCCTTAGTAAAATCTAAAGATATCTTACTTACACCCTTACACGTTAAATTGGGTTTGATGAAAATTTTTGTAAAAGGATGGAAATGGCATGATTTACTTAAAGCAAATGTTTCCTAAGAACAGCGACGCAAAAATTAAAGAAGAAATATTCGTGGGACCACAAATAAGGGAGGTCTTGACTGATCCAAATTTTATAACTGTGTTGAGACCAGTCGAGCTAGCCGATTGGTCAGCCTTCAAGAATGTTGTCGAGAAATTTCTTGGAAGTCATTAAAGTGAAGACTATATCAGCATTGTGTCTGAAATACTAATGTCCTATAAAAATATGGGATGTAACGTCACTAATAATACACTTTTTTCACTCTCATTTGAATTTTTTCCCAGAAAATATGGGAGATGTCAGTGACGAGCACGGCGAACGATTTCACCAGGACATTGCGGCTATAGAAAAGCGATACCAAGGAAAGTAGAGTCCATCTATGCTAGCAGACTATTGCTGGACCCTGCAGAGAGACTCTCAAGATACTCACAAGCGCAAATCAGGAGCAAAAAACAATAAATTAAATTAGTTTTGAAATTTTGTTAAGTAAGTACCCGTCATACTATGGAAGAATTGTGTGAAAAAACTTTGTTAAATAATAAAAAAACCTGACCTATAAATTTTTTTTTGTTTCATTTCGTGTTTATGGATACTAAATACATTTAAAAAAATTAGCTATGCTTAAGGGACTGCACTTAAAAAAATAAATGTCGACCAGTGTAACTGGTGTTTCTGAATATTCCCACATCTCACAACATTTGCGGAACCTTCATTGGCTTAAGTGCCCTGAGAGAATCCAATTCAAACTCTGCTGGATGGTTTTTAAAGCCGTACATGATATGGCGCCTCCCTACTTGTCGGAACTCTGCATTCCAAACGATGTTAATGTTAGGCAAGCAACGCTTCGATCAGCATCTTCAACAGCCATAGGTAGACTTTCAGTACCTATGCGCAATCACAATACCAATTTCGGAGACCGAGCTTTTGCAGTTGCAGGCCCAACAGCTTGGAACAAACTCCCTTCATATTTGCGAAAGATCGACAGCTCATCTGAGTTCAGAGCAAAACTAAAGACCCACCTTTTCAACTTGTCGTATCCAGAATGATGACCTTTTTTATTTTTTATTCATCAGTATTATTTCATTGCTCAGTCCAGGGGATTTTTCTACTTGAATTTTTTTTTTCACCGTTATTAACCGTTTATTACGCGTAAACAATTTATTTTTTTAAATATTTTATAACTGACACCACGGGCAGAAATCATAACAATCGGTATTTGTAAATATAAATTAAATATGTATGTTAGTCGTAAATCTCTACGTAGATGTTAGTCGTATTATAGCGGTATTGTGTAAATGCCCACTCGATCATAAAAAATATGTATAACCTAAGTCATTAGTTTAAAGTCTTAGTTGTAAATCACTCGACATTAATCTTAGTTATAAGTCTCTCTCTATCTATGAAACTTAGTTATAAACCAAAAGTAATTAAGTCTAATGAAACAGGCAGCCGCCTAGTATGGTGATTTATTATATCTACTTTATGTAAATTTCAAAATAATGTAACATGTATGAAATAAATAAAAAAAAAAAAAATGCATAAATTAAGTTGTTAAGCGCCCTTGAGGTGATTTTCTCACGAAAACGGCGCTATATAAATAATCCAATCATTATTATTATTATTAAGAAAAGTATGAAATGTAAAAGTACAACAACTCAAAGAAAATTATAAAATGTTAAAACATCTAAAAGTATAAAATGTACAAAAAATATTATTTATTTAAAAAGGTTTTAAAAAGTGAGTACTGCTAAGTATGAGCAATGAAGAAGAAAATAATTAACAGGAGAAGAAAATCTTCGATAAATCTTACTATTCATTGAAAAAGTTCAATATCAAGTTTCCAGTTGTGAAATTTTCATTGTCTACCACTCTTTTTGTGCCAAAAGGTGTTGATTGTCCTATATATTAGATCATTTAAGTTCTAGATTAGACAAGGAACGGGTAAGCACTTAACTTGTTTGTGCGCAGGTACCTTGGCTATGTGATTATTATAGTAAGGCCGTGGCTTACTGGCAATACTGATTTTATCAGAATACGTTTGACACGGAGCTGTCAGATGAAGAAAAATATCACAATGGAAAATAGCTTTCAGTGACAATCATAGATATTATTATTTTTTTGGTAAACTAATGTTTAAGACAAAAAATTTTGGTAAAGGTTACGAATTCCGCTTCACGGTAAATGCACGATATTTCACTTTCAAATAAATGGATTTAGCTTTATTAATTCAAAACATGATTTATTATGTAGGGGGAGACGGAAAAATACGCACTTTTAATTTTAATTTCGTTTATTAAGGGCCTTCCTTACTAGCGATCTCAATCGTTGTATGAAGAATCATGAATTGTCAGATTCAAACGACAATCTAAGTTATTAATCGTCAAAATATCGATAATGTAGCCACGCTAGGCTATCATAAATACATTTTTCTGTCGAGATATATGTTTTTACTAACAATTTATTTTCGTTAAATACTATATAATGAACATAGAAGAATTCTCCTACTCATTCGGCTCTATGAGGTGGCCGTGAATGCACGCTTTCTACGGTCCGTCGTGTCAATATTTTTTCAAAGTTCGAAATTTCGCGTAATTATTACACTTCCATGAGACGTTTCAACAATATTCCACTCTATGCGTTGCGCGTAGGGACTATAATAGTGTGTCGCCTTTTTTTATGTTTCATCTGTGCGTTTCCGTCGAAGCTGTGTAGTGTCAAATAGTATTATTAAGAATCAATTTATTGTTAACATTTTTTTGGGTTTCTAGGTAATAAACAATTTAATATTATTAAGAATTAATATATTGTTAACATTTTTTCGGGTTTCTAGGTAATAAACAATTTCATATTATTAAAAATTAATTTATTGTTAACTTTTTTTCGGGTTTCTAATAAATATAGTAATAAACAATTTGATGTTTTTAAAATATAAAAGTATATAAAATATTCCAGCACTTACAATAAAATAAAAGAAGCACATCGTATAAAAATGTTTCAGTCGAAAAGATCGAATGCCGAAATCACTTACTTCGAAATTATTGCAAAAAACTTAAATCACTGTTAGAAGTATCCCTTAGCATTGAGGAAGATTGTGTCAAGCCGTATTTTACGCCTGAGAACGGCTGTACGTTGTGCAATAACGTACCGGAAGACTTTGAATTAGGAAAAATAAAACAGTTTTATTTGGATATATTGAATGGTCCAAAACATGTATTTGGAGACCACTCACTATGCAAGGAACGGGCATACTTTTGCAAACGGGATACTGGCGACACTAATTACGTACCCAATATGACTTCGAGCTTGATAATGTCAAGAAACGCTTTTACAATTTTTGCATGCTACCCGAATTAATTGATCCTCGACACAATCGCTGCATGCCTATTAGAAATCCTGAGTATTTAGAAAAGTGCATAATAGCGAAAAGAAACAAAGTAAAATTGGTTTCAGCTAAAACCAAAACATGTAAAAAGGAATTGTTTCGAAGAAATCAATAACATTTTATTTCATTGAAGTGTCTTCAGAAGAAATTTCATTTATATTCCCAATGTATGTAGTCCACATTTTTAGGAATAGGGAAAAGGAGGGTTGGAAAGTTCTTGGCTATTCAGATCTAGTCACTAAACAACTAAAGAAACAAACTACCTTAAAAAATTGAAAATTAATAGTATTATTACTTCAATAGAAGAGAGTCCAAATATAATTACTAATCATATAAATTACTTCTTCAGTGACATTGGTCCAAGCTTCGCTAGTAATTTGTGCAGTGCTAATAAAACTATTGAGATGTGTCTGGTGAATGATTTTAAATCTGAACTTCACGTTACAGGGGACAATTTTTATTTTAAACCAACTAGCATTTCTGAAGTCACAAATGTGATAAATGATTTAAAAATGTCTTTCTCGTGCGGTATTGATTCTTTAAGTGTTATGGTGTATAAAATGCATGTATCCGAATTAGCTTGTCTCATATCTCACCTTGTAAATACAGGAGTTTTCCAATAAGAGGTGTAATTTTGATATTTAACCGGTCAGCAACGTAAGCAGATATACACGATAAAATAACGATAGCAGTCAAGTACAATAAGCGTGTTTACACGTCAACGCGTGTGTTTCCACAAAAATCGTCATAACTCCGTTATTCTTCTAGTGACATCCCTAAAACAAAAAGTAGAATATTCGTATTGAATGAAGCTTCACATCTCTATTCAAAGTTATCCATAGAAACCCGTAAAAAGACCTACTCAGTGGAAGCAAATTTTACCCGCCAAATCGTAAAACGACGCCAAGAAAGCCGTTTGACGTGCCGACCCGCCTCGCAAGTTTAATTATTTTTTTAAAAATATATTTTGTATGAAATGGTCAAAAAGTGAAGTGACAGAATTGTTTATTGTACATTTGTACGATGAAATAAGTGTTTTTTTTTTTACATTATCCGTGATTTTAGTATCGTTTTTACATAAAACATTACAGGTGAGTCATTTTTACAATTTTTTCATGTTTCCATTCTAAATTTAAATATTTACAAATGTTAATATTTATTTATGATACAACAATTTGAAAGCCTATTTTGTAACCTTTCTAAAACAGTTTTTACTATTCGGCTCCGTTCAGTAATGTTTCATTTATAGAGCTTTGATTGTGAGGCGGTAATAACACAACGTTTTCGTGAAATTGACATTTCGGTAAAGACATCTTAGCTTCAAGTTCGCGAAAAGTCGGAGGGGTTAATAGTAAAATATCAATGGTTTCGTTGCTTGTGTGGCACGTAGCGCCGTCTTGTTGAAAGTAAACGTTGTCCAGATTAATACCATCCGATTCCGGCCATAAAACATCATTAATTTTTTTTCAGTAGCGCAGTCCATTCACTGTTGTCCATTCTGTTGCTCCAGCCTCATTTTCAAAAAAGTAAGGTCCAATGACTCCGCCGGACCATAAACCGCACCAAACAGTCACACGTTGAGTGTAAAGAGGCTTTTTAACAATAACTCTTGGGTTTTTCGAGCCTCAGATGCGACGATTTTGCGTGTTGACGAAGCCACCGAGGTGGAAATGGGCCTCATCACTCAAAATGATTTGCATTTGATTCACTCAAGTGAATTTTAATAAGTTCAATGCGTTGTTGAAGCGTGTATCGTTCCATTTCATTAATGGCGTTGTTTCTACTTGTCAAATGTCAAAAAATGACAGCTTCAAAAGTAACATCTACCGAAATAGCGGGCTATTCAAAATAACACCTCTTATTGGAAAACACTGTATTAGCTTCGAGAGTGGGATGTTCCCTTCTCATTGTAAGAAAGCTAAAGTAATTCCCCTTTTTAAATATGGAGATCGTCTAGATGTTAATAATTACAGACCTATATTCTTACTCAATACTCTTTCAAAAGTAATAGAGAGATTAGCTATGTCGAGATTGGTATCATTCTTAGAAACATATAATATACTCTCTAGCAATCAGTTTGGTTTCAGAGAGAATACAGGAACAAGTGATGTAGTGTTGAGGGTATTGTCCAAAGTCAAAGTCAAACATGAATACAATGTCCTGAAGGAGCTTGCAGAACTAGAAAGCATTACCATAGAAAAGTGTGGTCTTTTCATACATGAAGAGTATCCGTATATGGGTGCGACACCAGATGGAATTTATTCTGAATACACCATGATTGAAATTAAATGTCCTTTCGCAGCACGCAGCATGCTCATATAAGAAGCAGTAAAATCCAAAAAAATGATGTTAGCAAAAATGGAGAAATTCTGGTAAATACATCTCACGATTGGTTTTACCAGGTTCAGGGCCAATTACATGTAACAAAAAAAGCTATTTGTATGTTTGTTGTATGGACTGAACTCGGATAAAAATCGAAAAAATTTTACGGGATGACGAATTTCGGCAGACTATGGTTGAACAGCTGAATCGCTTTTACAATTTTTGCATGCTACCCGAATTAATTGATCCTGGACATAATCGCTGCATGCCTATTATAAATCCTGAGTAATTCAAAGTGCATAATACCGAAGAGAAGTAAAGTAAAATTGGTTTCAGTTAAAACCAAAACATGTAAGAATTTTTAAGAAGATCAATAACATTTTCATTGAAGTGTCCTGAAAAGAAATTTCATTTATATTCCTTATGTATGTGGTCTACATTTTTAGAGATAGGGAAGATGGGGGGTTGGAAAGTTCCAGGCTATTCAGATCTAGTCACTAAACATATCTACGCCGTTCTCAAGCAACTTTCAATCCTGAATTATGGTCTCTCACCAGGGTGATACTGAACGTATCTTCCACTTTTGAACGAGGTACAGATTCATTATATGTAACTATATAAAATTTATTTTAATTCTATAATATGACATACTTATATAAATTAAATCAAATTTGTTTTGTCCTCGCCGGCTTTTGAACCCGTGACCTCAAATTAAACTATACAATTTAGTATTAACAGTGCCCCGCCGCACTGTGAAACCAGGCTGGAACAAAGGGAAGCCTTTTGTAACTCTTTATAATTGTATTTATCAAAAAAAAAATCCAAATAAAAAGTTATATTAAATGTTGTTACTGAGAACCTCCTCTATGAATCAAGCTATTGTAATATTGCATTACATTCTAAAATATATTTTAACATAATTTTCATAATCACAATATCTTTAATTAATAATAATTTGTTTTGCTCTGTGCGTGTCTTGTATTGAATGGAACGCACCGGCCAGCTGCCAGGTGCAGCGAGTTAGATATTCGAATTCGCGCTAGAAACATTTAGTAGCGAGGGCCGTTAAGTCACTTACGCGATATGTCACACGAGATTGCATAGAAACAAAATAATGTGACATTTGCCAGAAATACCACAACTAGTTATTTACCTAGCCAGTGCGCGGGTTAGGTACAGTACCTACCTACCTACGAACTAATTCAGTTAAAGAAAATAAAATCTTGAAAATATTAAATTAATATATATAACCTAACCTAATCTAACTGTGATTTTCTATAGCAAAAATATGCCCCTTTAATAACGCCTGCTCGCGTCCCCTTTAGAGTTATATCCCAGTTTTCAAGTAGTAGGTATGTAGGCTACGCTAGGTTTGTATAGATTGGTTTGTGATTTAATTCTAATACCTGTTTTCCATGTTCTAACCTAACCTAACCTAAACTACCTAAACGGAATACGTTTAATCACATTTTATTCTATTTGTTTGTTATTCGGGTTATTTTATTTAATTATATGTTGATTATTTGTTATAAATAATACATTGACTTACATATTAATATGGATTAATTATACACGATAATATTATTTATTTTATATGGCAATACTATTTTTTTTGGTTGGCAGCAGTGTCTATGAAATATTTTGTAGGTATGAATTACGATATTATGAATATAATCCAACTCTTGATATGAACATAGTCGCTTTCGGCGGCGCCGCATACTAATTGACATATCGCGTAAGTGACTTAATAAACGAAATTAAAATTAAAAGTGCGTATATTTCCGTCTCCTCCGACATAATAAATCATGTTTTGATTTAATAAAGCTAAATCCATTTATTTTAAAGTGAAATATTGCGTATTAAGAGTGAAGCGGAATAGGAGAAAATTAATCAATTATTTTATAAGCAATAATTATTAGCCTGGAACACCGACGGGACACGTCATGTATATTTTATCAGGAGATTTTTCAATGTGGATGAGTGTTCCAGGCTAATAATTATTGCAAATAATTGCTATAAAATAATCATAGACATGTCTTTAATACTGAGCGAAGCATTATTAACAATAAAATATTTGAAAACCAGTCAGTAAAGATCGAACAATATTGGTCTACGAACATTTAATTTTTTTTATCAAAACAAATACAAATGCCTAGTAAAATATCATATTAGTGTAACGGAATAAAAAATGTGGCCGAATGATTTAGACGTTGAAACACTGTTCTTATAAAGTCTTTGAAAACCTTCAAGTCATTTTTGGCAAAAATCATTACCATAATTTTTAAAATTAACTATTTTTGTATGCCTTATTGTAATTGCATTTGTTTGTAATTTAAAAAAAAAAACAATTTAATCATCAATCTTTATTGTTAACTTCTTAACAACAATATTACATTCTATATAGTAAATTTAAAAATTATTTTAACAACTTACTTAAGGTTGTATTTTCAATTGTTAAAAAGTGTATTTCTATTTTTTATTAACTGTAAAATTATGTTTTGACTATACAAGGCTTTTATTCAAAGCACAAAGGATAAAAAAATATTATAAGCAATAATTATTAGTTAATTATTGAAGACAATATTAGCGATTTCTAACGAAAATTTGAAACAGAAAAATCTGAAGGTTTTACTCAATAAAGTTATTCCAAAAAAAAAATAATTACTAGCTTTAAACAAAAACATGAATTGAAAAAATCTTCCGATTAAAAATAAATGCAGCCGACGGGAATCGAACCCTCACCTTCTGATTGCCGGTCAGGTGCACGGAACCACTGTGCCACGTGCACCTGACAGACACACTATGTATTTATGTACGTATTTACATACGTATAAAATGTTATTCAGGCAATAACATTTTATCCGTATGTAATACAAACAATGTGTAAGAAAATATTAGGTAAAAATAAGAGAAATAAAAAAAATTGCTTAAAGGCGTAAAAACATCGCGTGTGTTTTACAAAAAACAAAGTGTGTTTTATTGTTATATTATTTTTTTTAAGTTCAAGCACACATATTGAAATATTTTAAGATCATTTTCTAATGAATTTAATTTGCCACATTATACAATAAAACCGTAACCGAAAATGTAAGTAGGATATTTCGGACTTTAAAGTAGTTTTTTTATAGGCCTGTTATTTTTTTCTGGGCTTATAAAAAGACTCATAAAATTCTCTACTGTTTCAATATTTAATTAAATTTTTAAACATAAAACAAGTGATTTAGCATTGCTTCCTAGTGCTTCGCCTGTATTTTGAATTACAACAAAACACTACATTTAATTTTATAGAAAGTATTTTTTGTGGTTTATACAAAAATCTAAAATCCCTTACTATAGTTTAGTGTGTCTGGATTTTTGGTTGCCTCAAAATTATTATGATTTTGAGGCCACCAAAATCATAATAACATTGTGTTATGATTTTGGTTTCATAACAAAATCCTGATACTAAAGTTAAGTGTTTCTGGGTTTTTGGTGCCTCAAAATTATAATGATCTTCGTTTTTATATTTTTAGATGAAAAAAAACTATGAAAGGTTTTCTTTTCAAGTGAAGTGCTTTTGTAATAACAAAATTAAATTAAAAATTTCAAAATATTTTGATCGTTCAATTTTATCGAATCGTCGGAAAGGTAACCATTTATCTAGTTCAGTTACTTTCATTCAATTGAAGTGATGAATTTATAATTAATGATAATATGGATCCATCGCTTTGTTTGCCTTCAATTATTAAAGAGTAGCGTTGAGAGTTGAGACGGTAAAAATAACACTACAAATAAAATAATATTTTCCATTAATAAAATATTTGCTTCTTGCTTCTTAAAATATTTTCTCACCCATATTACCAAAAGCACGAATTACTAGGTATATATGTACATAGATAAAGGATTGATGGAGATATTTTTTAAGACGTTTTCAAAAGTTTTGACGACTAACCTAGAGTGCAGTGGTGACTCTTAAAAATACGGTTTAAATAATAAACTTTTTTTTAATTATTACCTAAACGCTTTTAGAATATAAAATAAGAAAATTTAAATATCTTGGTCACTTTAATACAAAATAATGATGTCATTTCTGATGGTATTTTTATATAAAATTGTAAATGATGGAATTGATAGTCCGGAATTGCTTGCATTGATAAGTTTTCGGATTCCACTACGTAATATTAGAAGTCACGATGTATTTCAGTGCAGAAATTATAGGAATAATACCATCCGTAATCCTCACTGCCCAGAATACTTATGAGGAATAATAATTGTTCCAATATAATTAAGTTAAAACAATATAAATAAGTCAGTGGACATCTTCAATGTATCAAATACAAAAGATTTTTTCTGAGGCAGATCAGTTATGTACAATAATACTGCACCATTTTTGCAATCTATTTAAATGCTCCTAAAAGAAGCCCTTACAATAAATAACTTTTCTTTATTGCATTCACAATTCAAGCAAATAAACTATTTCCCATATTATGTTAAATAGAAAATAGTACTTGATTTAAACCTTCACGACGAAACAGTTTTTATTTTTTAAGTAATGTTAACAAATACCTAAGATGATCGAACATCTATTCCCTTGCATTAAAACTGGAAAAATATGTTTGTAAATCTCAAGGCATAATGCTTTATGGGGCAGTTTTCAAAATTTATAAAACTTTACCTGCACATATTTTTTTGTATTTTTCATCGTTGAAGTAGACGCGATCTCTGACCGTGAACTATATGTATACGTAACTTATCATTTTTCTTACAACCGCGGTCAGTGAACCGTATTTTCAAATGCGATTTTCGACCATCTGTCAAAGGGAATGACAATGTTGAATTACATGACAAAAATCTCATTTTACTGAAAAGCTTTCAAAATCTTTATAGAAGTGGTTTTTTACCAACAGAAATCGAAAATTTACTTTCAAAATCACTCCACTCTGCTCGTATTAAAATTTGAATTAAATGGAATTTAGTTTGAAAATTTATTTTAAATTTGCATGTTTTTGAGTTTGTCTGCCAACTTTGAAAATTCAAGATACTAGACTCAGAATACTTTGGTACCTACGTATCAATTTTCAAGGTAGGAGAAAAAAAATTACTTATCAATTTTAAGTGTTAATTTTAGAGCTTGATAAAGAGATTCGATCATACAGGATCCCAAAAAATCGTATCAAGCGGTCCAGAGGTAGAACCCTTTTTAGAACCAGAGGTAGATTTCCTTAAAAATACGAAATTATTATTTTTTCAATTTAGATTCTTAATAGAGTGCTAATAAATTTTAAAATATCATTTTCGATTAATCCTAATAATTTTAATGAATTTAAAAAAATATATAAACAAATTATTGGCAAAAGTATAAACTTACTTTTAAATAGAAATTCATTTTACTTAAATTTAAATCACTGGATTATGGAAATTAAATTCAGGAAAAACTTAGTAATTATTTTGAAAGATATACCCATCAATTTAATATATTATTGAGGAAGAGGATAATACTGGGTTCAATTCCTGGTTTTGACCGTTATCTTTTTATTTTTCTGTGTCTTATTCTGTTTGATATTTCGTGTAGATTTATAAGTATTATTTTCTTCTTCAATGGAAATTAAATTATTTATTCTCTTTCCAAGAAACCAGTTTTGTGTCTAAAAGAATTTTTAAAGGATACAGTTAAATTAAACCTGTAAAAGCAGAAATTAAATGGAGTAATAACCACCTAAAGAAAAAATGAACAACGCCATTCGACAAAAATTGATTAACTTCGTTCTTTCTTATTGTAATTGTCCATCTAATATGTGAAATCAAATTACATGTGACATATTGGAATGAATATCGCGAAACTAACAAAAATAGAACTCTCGGCACACATTTCACCCACGACTACGAATAATTCACAAATAACATTAATATTAATTTGTGTGAAATTACGTTTTGAGTTCACCACAAATTTAAAGCTGGCGTAATAGCACGTGTTAGCTTGTTCGGTCAAAGGACTTCTGAATAGTGCTATCAATACAAATTTTTATTTTTTTTTATTTTTTATTATTGATTTTTTTTTTATATACATACATGGTTACATAAAATATTGAAAAATGTATAAAAAATATTGAAATAAATGTACATAATTTAAAAAAAAATATAGTTATTCACTTTGCTTCTCTGTCTTTTTTTACCTTATCATTTCATTATAATTAGACGCTGCAACACTGAGTATTGTGATCTTACTGTGATGTCGATATTAATGTTTTATTTATCCATCAATTAAATGCTGTTAAAAGGCGTACCTGTCTTACGTTAACCCGTGATTCCTGGCATTATTTGGAGTGAAAATGTTAATTGAATTTTGGCATACGGTGACAATTTTTTCAAAACAAATTATTTTACACATCGTCATAACTGGAAAATACCCCACCCCACCCCAATTTCCCATACTTACTGATTTAAGAATGAAAAATATAATTGAAAAAAAAATTACCAGAGACGAATTTTATTAATGTTTTTTATTCACCAAATAACCTCATAAATCACTGGTTTAAGTACATGGTGAGATAGGTACGATTCTTATCATCCTAAATGGCTCTAGTTTTTGTCAGGAATATCAGTAAGTAGATTTTTTTATGACATATCCTTACGTCGCGTGCTGCCACGGAATTCAAAGATTATTTCAATTTGAGACTCCTCTCGTTCAAAATCCAATCAGGTCATTACAAAGCAAATAAAATTTAAACAGACCATATCAAATATCTATGTGTGCAGCCAATGAAAGGGTTTTAGAAGTATTTTCTCATCGATTTACTGTATCGTACTGTTTTATTTCTGAAAAATTGGATAAAAATAGGGCACCATGTCTTGAAATTGTGTTATTAACGTTCCTAATTAAATTGGTCAGGGGCCAAGAAAATTATTTAGAAGTACTAATCAAATTTGCATGTGGGTAGAATTGGTTTATTTTGAGTCTGATTTTATAGTTGGAATTATATTTTTCTTAGATATAATCCTGCTGATATGAGCTCTATTGTAACCTTCCCTTTTAATGATTCCTCGCATACAACGAATTTAACAGAAATATACTTAGATTACAACCGAGCACTCAATGGCAGAACTTGGATTATTGAAATTGATTCTACGCTTGTATATCTGAACAGAAAATAATTCTTTTTCGGTGAATTTTTGTGAATTTTAGCGAAGGCTACGATCAGGAAGCGCCCTGACTTTCAGATATCTAACTAACCATCAAGACGATATTCACATCAAAAAATAAAACCCTCACCACTCTCCTTTCCTCCACAACTCCCAGCAAAACATAAATCGTTACAAACAAACATCAAGAAATATAATAATATATAAGCTTCTTCTGGCACTCAAAGGACTCTGCTTCTCCTTGCTATCTCAGTTTCCTCAACATTCCAACCAATCTCCTAAAATTCCACACAGCATAAATTTTATATAAATTAAGGAAAACATATCAATCCCAGAAGAATCCCCCTGAGAAATTAAATTTTTAGTGTAAGTTGTTGTAGTAATATATATGTATAAGTTTTTACCTACTTTTAAACGTATTTTGAATCATTTTTTGTTTTGGCATATTTATCGCTTGGCATAAATATATAAGCAACCGCAAACGGCGCGAAACACCGCAAACGGCGCGAAACGCCGCTTGTGGTTGCTTTGTTATTTTACCATAAATATAAATTACAACCACTTGATGAAAGAATTATTAAAATTAATTATTAAATTATTAAAACTCGCAGATAGATGGAAGACTCGTTTCCGACTTTTATTTTTTAAATTGTTAATGGTTTTATCGACAGCCCTGATTTATTCTAATCACCTTCAATATACCAAATAGAACTACTTGATAAAAAATATTTTTAATTACAACAACAATTCATTTCATACTCACTTGTACCTAGATTACATGCAGTTGGTGATAATTTCGCAGAAATTGTAGATATGTTCAAGTGCATGGAATATAGTTATGAGAAGGCTATATAGTATACATCGTTTTACATGACAAAATTTAAAAAAATAACTTACATCATTGATGACGTTATTCCAAATTCCTGTAATATTCAAAAATCTGTTAATGAAAAAATAAGAAAATACACAGATTTAGGAAATGAAATTTGGCATTCTTAGACTACAAAAATATTACCATTTGTTATTTCGGCTACTGGCATTATACCTAGCTCTCTCATTAAAAATTTAGGCGTATTAAATCTATCAAAAAAGTATATATAAAAATGCAAAAATCAGTCATTTAAAATACATGTAGGATTACGAAAGATTTTTTAAATATTTATGTTGAGGGATCAGTAGGATTTATAGGCCCTGTTAGGAGTTCTACCGAGTCAAACCCTCTGATATGAAAATATCTGGAGTCGGTGAATTATTTTCCCATTTGATCTCTGGTGAGTTGACGTGTTTTTCTTGTATTGTTTTGTATTTATGTTGCTTATATAATGCACTTGCATAATGCGGATTGACTAGAAGATCATTTGTGGAAAAGTGTGTTGAAGGGTTGAGTTTTTCCTATGTGGAAGATTTAACACGGACATAAAGTCGGAAAAATTTAAACGGTATATGAATTTCAAAATGAATATTTCCATCGAATTTATAATAACGTACGTACCGAAAACAGACTTCTCAAACTATCAGGAAGAATAATTTAAAGTGATGTGTTATTTTTATTCAAAATTATTAAATCTCTCATTGACAGCCCTGAATTATTAGCATTCATTAATATGAATGTACCTGCCAGACTTACTCCAAGCAAAGACACTCTTAAATGTAACAATAACCTCACTAATAACTATTCTATTTATTCACCAATTCCATGAATTTATCACCTTGCAAAACAAACACTGTGAACTTATTGATATGTTTGGTGTTAATAATTTAGTGGGTTTCAAAAGGCAACTAATTTCATACCTATTTCCTCGTTATTAACTGTTAGAAAGTGAGTTAGCTAAGAGCTTCACGGATGCACTCATAGAGGGCAGTGCAAAGAGCTTGCTTGGAAGTTCGCAAGATGGCAGCTAGTATTCAGTGGTCGCTAGGGCCAGTTAGGCTGCTTCCAGACAAACATGGTGTTTGCAGATCTCATTTAGCCAGCTCCTAGTTAGTTCATCTATCGAAGTCACTATTGTAATACGCGAAGTATTGAATAAATCCCTGATTTAAATATCTCTAAAAACTCCTTCGACGACGAGTTGGAGAACTGTTTGTGGGAACACAACATTAACTTTTATCATTTCTTGTCTTTTTTTAAATCTTGTCTCTATACCTTCCTACAAGTACATCGCATAATCCTTTTAGTTTTATTATTTTTAACACACATATTAGTAACTAAATGCATATACGAACATACTTGATTTATATATTGTTATTATTTGTTGTCGTTTTAAAAATAAAAACCTTCTGTTGGCACTGTATTATGCGGTAAAATATGTATCATGTAAAAGCCCATCAGGGCGTTCAAATTATTTATTTTCACATATTTTCACATATACGGCACAACATGTGCCATTCACATACTAAATTACAGAGAATAGTACAGCAACATAAGGAATGCAACAATATAAATGTAAGTATAACGGTATAATCAGTAAATAGTAGTAAGGTTAAAAGTATGAAAAAAAAAGAGACATAAATAAAATATAAGTAGCAATCTGTAGTATAGTATTAAGTCAAAGTAAGACATTATATGTAATAATCTATAATAAAGTAGTGTAAGCTAGAATGAAGTGCTTATAAAATGTCTGAAAGGCAATAAGAGTTTGTAAAAAATAAAATAAAAAATTAAGAAAGGTATAAACTATTAGAAAATGAAAAAAATAAAATATATACTATTATAATATGAAAAGGAAACAAAAGTAATAAATGGGAGAATCGCATGTATAATAATAATGTGCGACACTGCTTGACAGTCCGATAAAGTTTTACATAGTACCTATGATGACTTTGATAATATATAATGCACTGATATCAGCTTCTACCTATCGAGTACTAGTACTTTTTAATCTGAAGTACATAAACATTATGATGGTATGGTATTATTCGACAATTTTTGTTTTATGCATCTTTTATATGATAATAGACAATCAGCGTGATCGATGTTGGAATATTCATTGCCTAATCTGTGCAAGCGATGTATTATTGAATTTTGTTCTGCTTAGTTCCAGTATTGTTGCAATAATAAGGTGACTTGAGTCTAGTTTGTCTACAGGGAACATGGTAGTTTATCAACGAAGTTAATTCAGGGGAGTCAAACCAGTGATTGATTATTTTAAATAAAAAAATTAGATCATTAAGTATTCTTCTATGTTTTAACGATAAGAGATGCATTAATTGTAATAATGAATCGTAATCAATGTCGTCAGAGGGAATTCCTAATTTGAAGTTAATTGTTCTGAGAAATTTATGTTGGATTCTTTCAATGGAGTTTGCATAGTTTTTGTAGGAAGGGTTCCATATAGACGAATTATATTCTAATTGACTTCTGACTAGAGTTGTATAAAGTAATTTTAATGTATGGATATTTTTGAAATCTTTAGATATTCTAGTAATGAAGCCCAACATTTTCATTGCTTTACTAGTAATGACATTTATGTGATTATTAAATGATAATTTACTATCAAAGATTATACCAAGGTCCCTTATTTCAGGTACAGATAATAAAATGTGGTTGTTCAGTGTATAACTATATTTGATGGGGTTTTTTATTCTGAAAAAACTCATAATTTGACATTTTTTAATATTGAGTGTAAGTTTGTTAATGGAACACCACTCTGCAAATTTTTTGAAATTGGATTGTAGGGACAAACAGTCATTGATATTTTTAATAATTTTAAATATTTTCATATCATCAGCAAATAATAATATGTGAACATCAGAGAAAATAGAAGTGACATCGTTTATAAACAGTATAAATAATATTGGTCCTAAGTGTGAACCCTGCGGCACACCGCTAGTGGCTTCGAATTCGTAAGACAAGTGTTCTTTGATACATACAGTCAGTATACGTTTTGATAAATAATCCTTAATCCAGTGTAATAGTTTACCACGTATTCCAAGTTTTGACAATTTATTTATAAGGATTTTATGACAAACCTTGTCGAACGCTTTACTAAAATCCGTATAAATTGAGTCGACTTGTTGCCTGTTAGCGAGAACACATGAGATAAAGTTTTCGTATAGTGTAAGATTAGTTAGAGTAGATCGGCCAGAGACAAAACCGTGTTGAAAAGAAGAAATATTAAATTTTACACAAGAACATATTTTATGAAGAATTAACTTTTCAAAAACTTTCGGTATCGACGATTGTATGCATATCGGTCTGTAATTTTCAACAAAAGACTTGTCTCCGCTTTTAAATATTGGAGTAAGAAAGCTGTTTTTCCATATTTGCGGGAACTTACCCGATGAAAGTGATTGTTTAAAGAGTAGGTATAGTGGGTAAGAGACGCTACCTGCACAGTTTTTAAGGAATATGGGGGGAATTTTATCTGGTCCTGAGCAACATTTAGGTTCCAGTAGTTTAATACAAGCCGCTATGTCTTTAATTTCAATATTAATCTGGGATAATTCTAAATTTATATCTGACTCGAAGTTTGGAATTGGTTCGTTAGGTATATCTGCTTCATACACATCTTTAAAAAAATCTGCAAATAAATTGACAATTTCATTAATTTTACAGGAAGTTTTCTGTTTATGGTGCATAGTTTCAGGTATTCCAAGATTATTGTTATTTAGTGATTTATAATACCTAAAAAAATGTTTTACATTTTTTCCAATTGAAAGTTCAACATTATTAATATAATTCTTGTAACAAATGTTCGATAGTTTATTGCAATTTTTTCGTAGCATGCTGAAATTTGAATAATCAGAAATGCTTTTAGTATCTTTGTAAATTTTATGTGCTATCTTCTTTTCAATTACTAGGTTAATGAGGTCCTTGTTGAACCAGCTAGGAAAATTAGAGGATGATTTAAAGCTGATTGGGACAAAAGTTTTAATGGCTTTATACAAGTGGTCATAAAAGGCTTTAATATTTCCATCGAGGTCACCTCCCTCTAGTATAGACCAGTCAACGTTATATAGATAATCACGTATTGTGGCATAATTGGCTTTATTAAAGTTTGGATACTGGGTCTTAGTTTCAAGTTGGTATTTCATAGGGCTACATAATATAACAATGTCTAAAGGTGGGTGATGGGAGTCGGGTGCAAGAATCAAATCCAGTGACTCATCAACCTTAGTGGCCGTGTCAGTACAAAAAACAAGATCTAGTAATCTGTTATTGACATTTTTTACATTGTTTAATTGATTAAGGTTGAGGAAATCACATAAATTGACAATTTCTTTTTCTGTTTCGGATAATTTTGAGTTTTGAGAATCAGTAGAATTATCGCAGGTGCCCCAGTGGATTTTGGGTAAATTGTAATCGCCGATGATAGTGATTTTACTATTTGGAAATTTGTACGACAATTGCTCTATATCCTCAAAATGACTTTTGTATACACTTATATCCGACGATGGCGGAATGTAAACACTGCCAATGATATTTTTTTGGTTTTTACCGTTTAATAAGATGTAAACTTGTTCCACATTACAGTTTTTGGTTTTCAGAAGTTTTGAGCAATGCACCTTGTTGACGGCTATCATGACGCCGCCGCCTCTAGACTTAGAGCTGGTATGTTGACTTCTGTCAGCCCGGTAAACGTGATGATGGGGAAGTCCAAGCTCAGCTGTGTTGATAGATGGTTCTAGCCAGGTTTCTGTTAGTATGATTATGTCGTGGTGCAGAGTTGGGGCATGTATTTTGAAGTCCTTTAGTTTTGTTTTTATTCCTCTGACGTTTTGGTAGTAGCATTTCAGTTGGTAATTATTGTGTCGTTTTTTGGAAGAGTTGCAACAATGGCAGGT
Organism: Hesperophylax consimilis; assembly: GCF_061612785.1. NCBI lineage: Eukaryota > Metazoa > Arthropoda > Insecta > Trichoptera > Limnephilidae > Hesperophylax > Hesperophylax consimilis. Next base: position 30,425,464 of record NC_142846.1, read on the forward strand.
TTAGAGTTAATGTATTTAATGGTGAGGTTTGGTTCGCCATTTTCTTGCCGGGACAGCAACTCTCTTCTTAGTTCAATTAAGTGATTCCGCTGGAGAACAGTTAGATCGTTACCAGCTTTGATGCCGTTTTTTAATTTTATGCTGTTACGTAACACAGTTTTTGGTGTGATGTTATCATTAAATTCCAGTTTGATTGGTCTGTTTTTGTTAGGAGTTTTTTTGGCACCCAGTCGGTACATTTTTACATGAAGTAGATCGAGAGATGGGTCAATATTTTTAATGGCAGAAAAAACTTTATCTGTGTCTTCGGCAATGCTTGTGACTTTTTCTTCTGACGTGCTCTCCGGCACGTTATATAATATAATGTTTTTAGATCGATTAGCTCTCTCTTCCATTTCGGTTACTATTTCACACATATTTGTTTCGATCGGCTGACGGTTCGTAGTTTGCGCCATGAGATGCATATTATTTTTTAGTGAATTTAATTCACCTTGCATCACTCCAAAATCGACAACCAATTCACCAATAGTACCCATAAGTTCAGTAGTTTTTGGAATAATTTTAAGAATGTTTTCTTTTGTAAATTTGTTGTTAGGATCATTAACGATCGAAATTAATCCACTAATTATTGAGTTAACTTTGGTGATGTAGTTAGAAGCTTTATCACACAGAGCCATTTTTTATTATTTTTTTTATTGATTATCAAACAATTAGCGGCTAGGCTAGCGGAAATATTGTCCTGCTTATACGTAGCATAATATGTCGCGTCTCAAAGCCTTTTGAACCAAAATATATTTTTTAAATGTCTCTAGCGGAATATTATTTCAAAATAAATTATAACTTATATTTTGCTACTAAAAGCTAAACTGCATGATTAAAACCATGTAAGTATAGAAGATACCTCATTTCGTTAGTGTCGTGTTTATGACTTTGTGTCCTTAAATTGTGATTTGAACTATGCCTTCACCATTTAAGACTGTTTCAGGCCATCATTTCAAATTATGGAGAGAAGGAAGTCAAATTTATTTATTAATTGTATTTACATAAATGGGAAAACTTCATAATTATACGACAGATTAGATTTGAGTTCAGACTTAGAAGAGATAAAAGGTTGTATGGAGGGGAGGCTTTTTTAGATAAGACTTGATAGAAGAGAGGAAATTTTGTTTAGAGAGGGACATCCAAAAAATATGTGTACTAAAGTTCCCACTTCTAGACTACAGAAAGTACAATGTCACATTCTACCCTGAGATATATCACAATGTAAGGGTACGTATGTCTAAATGTATAAAAGAGACACCCGAGTACGGATGAGACAACACGAAAGGCATGTTAATAAAATATTATGCCTGTTGCGTTTCATTATATTTGTTACCCTACATTCTGAACGTGTATTTTCTTATAGTCTTACAAGTTAAACGAGCTAAGGGTATGCACCACGTCGTTACGCAACATTCGTTATCATTCGGAAAAAAAGTTATTTTTAAAGATAATTTATAATTTATCAATATATTTGATATGCCGAAACGTTAATTATATGAAATTCCCTCGATAGAAAAAAATCGCATAGTACTCCAAAAATTATTAAAAATAATTTTTTTCTGTTATTTAATATGTTATACACATGAAAAAATCCACATTTTATCTTTAAATTCAACTAAAACATTAATCGAGAGATTTTTGCTTTATTTAAAACGAGTCGTGTTTTTTTTGTTATTTGTTTTTGGGGTATTATGCCGTGTTGCGCTAACTCCTTCTTTAGCCAACGTTTCGGACAGCATTGCAGTGTCCATCATCAGGGCAGATGTGTTATTGTTATAATAACACATCTGCCCTGATGATGGACACTGCAATGCTGTCCGAAACGTTGGCTAAAGAAGGAGTTAGCGCAACACGGCATAATACCCCAAAAACAAATAACAAAAATACTTTTGGCCGTGAAAATCTTAAATCATATTTGAGTCGTGTTTTATTAAATATTTTTTTGCATTTTCGCTAAATTAGTATCGTTTTTTTAATATTGGCGCGCTCTCTCTCTTACATTCGTATTTAAATATCTTCCTTTCAAACCACCTTTGAACGCTTACTACGGGGCCTTAACACCAGCCGCCTGTTTTGATTTATTCAAAAAAACATCGCCAAAAAGTGTGTTTTATTTTATTTTGAGAAGTTCACACACAAATATTTGGATGTTTTACAATCATTGTCCAAAGAACTTAATTTTGCACATAGTAAAATTAATTAATAACTGAAAGGGGTTCGTAGTTCGTAAATAGGAGATTTCGATAAATTAATAACCGAAAAGGGGTTCGTAATTCGTAAGTAAGAGATTTTAATAAATTAATAACCGAAAAGGGGTTCGTAATTCGTAAGTAAGAGATTTTAATAAATTAATAACCGAAAAGGGGTTCGTAATTCGTAAGTAAGAGATTTTAATAAATTAATAACCAAAAAGGGGTTCGTAATTCGTAAGTAAGAGATTTTAATAAATTAATAACCGAAAAGGGGTTCGTAATTCGTAAGTAAGAGATTTGAATAAATTAATAACCGAAAAGGGGTTCGTAATTCGTAAGTAAGAGATTTTAATAAATTAATAACCGAAAAGGGGTTCGTAATTCGTAAGTAAGAGATTTTAATAAATTAATAACCGAAAAGGGGTTCGTTATTCGTGAGTAGGAGATTTTAAACTTTTTAGCAGTTTTCAAAGGCCTGAAAAAACTCAATTATTTTAGATGCTAAAAATGTGTTCTATTAGTATTTTTATTGTATCATTAAAGCATTTAAAATATTACTAAGTGATAAAATTTTAAAACCAAAAATACATGATTTTGCATTACTTCGTAGTGCTTCGCCTTAAATTCTATCCATAAGAATTATCATTCTCTACCTACTAATAGTGTTTTACCACCAATAGTGTGTTTATCGCATTACCCATAGACAAACTATCATCAAATTTAAACAAATTCATTTTATCTGATTTATTTTTAATTTATATAAGTTAGTTGAAAAATGTCTGTGGTAGAAGTTTATTAAACATGGTAGAGTTTCAACGTTTGAAACTACTAACCATGAGTGGAGATTCGTTGCAATGCTTTATCAAAAGGTTGGTCAACCACTTACTGTACAGAACACTCGGTATGGCTGTGAAAAAAACAAAGATGATTACGGGGAGCATCACAAGTAGATTAATAACACATGCATATTTCTAATGTATTCGCACTTAAGTGAAATTATCGTGTATTTTACATCCCCTCTTAAGTGTCTTATGATTCCGATAGATAAACGTCTTACAAACTGATGAAAAATACCCAAATAAATACATAAAGTAAATAATACTACTGCGTCGTAAAAAAGTCTACGTGTCATTGCAATTTTCGTCAAATAGTCAAATAATAAAATATCAACTCTATAAAAGTACCCACTTTACCATAGTAGTAGAATGAATAACGCGGAATAGCCCTGTATATAATATTTTATTCGGCTTAAAAAGATATATAACCAAGACATCAAAACTGCTCTAAAAATTCAACCACGTTTAAGCTTTCACTTAAAAGATTTACGTGTACTTAAATTGCATTCACAGGTGTATCTTAAAATGAGTCGATATTAAAAAAAATTTATTGTAGAACTTCTACTAGACACCATTACCATGTTTCTATGATTTATACAAAAAAATACTATCTCTTTTAAATACATCTATTTGATTTGAGATCTTGTTCTCTAGGATGAATGAATAAATAAAGGAATGAATGAATGAAATGGAATCCTGGAAGCGGAAATAATCCCGACATCCGATCGAGCTGAAACTCGGCAGACAGATTCCTTGTCGATGACAATGCATTCTATCGGCTTTTGGTGGCACTCACGCACACACATGCATTTCTTTGAAATTGGAAGACATTATAAAAATGTTAAATATAGAGAAAACAGGGACACTCTTAATAAGCAAATAAATACGTAAGTAGTTAAATAATTGTGAGAATTTCGTTAAAATTAAAACCATTTGTTACTTAGCAGCCATTGTTTTATTTTGTCAAAGTTCTTTCTTCCCTTAAACAAACCAATATATGAACCTATGACCCTAAAATCGGTGTCCATCGAGAATATTTTACATATTTTGATAAATAAATGGTTTACACCATGAAATTACATTGGCTGATATTTACACTTGGGTATTTTTTTTTAAATACAAATAGTATTATTTTCTGAAAACGACAAAATATTTAAATAATAATTAAAGTTAACTAAGTTTATATTTTCCTCGATGAAACATTTTCTGAGAAATCTTTTTGAGTTGTTTGTGTCATTTTAAATTACCGGTTTTCTACTAGTCTAATTTTAAAGTTCCACAATCCCTAGCAATAATTTCCTGGCCATGGGCTAAGAAAGGGCTTAAACCAGTAATAAAATGCTACTATTCCTAAACATTATTCCATCATAAAGAGAAAACTGTTTATTTTCCGCCATATAACTTAATAATAAATTCTATTTAAATTAACTTAATATTAGTTCTGGCTCTGATAATTTAAATTCAATATTTCTGACGTGGGAGAATCTTTCATTAAATGTGCGGGTAGAATAAATTAAATGAAATAATATTATATTATATTGGTAGGGAATATTTTCATAAATCTGTGCTAATAAATCCAGCCACTGACCCAGTCCCAGTCAAACTAAATTAAACGTGCATACTCATTCGCTGGATTCGTCTTCCGTAGGTATTAATTAAACTAGATTGGATATTACCGTATAATAAAGTGCCTATTCCTGGAAAATCTGGCCAAATTACATTAGAGTCAGTTCCCACCAGTTATTTCCAAAAACCTACCAAAAAAAAATGAATATTACTAGACGCGAATCGTCTATTTATAATCGACAATCCGAGTTGTCGATTTAGGCATTTTAGGATCGTAGGCAATCCGATAACCGCGCATGTGCAATTGTATATGAATTTCAAATATTGCGGGGAACAAAATAGAAAATAATAATATTTGGCTAATTTATATAGCGCCGTTTTCGTGAAAAATCACCTCAAGGGCGCTGTATAAAATATTACTTAAATAATTAATACTAGAACTACTGACTTAAAACTAGTGACTTATATCTAATAAATAAACTACTAACTTACGTCGTAACTTAAACTAGTTAAACTAGTCGTAACTACTCTCTTACGACTAAGGCCTGTAACTACTATCTTAATGACATATATATTTACATATGTAGAAGCTTACAACTAACATAACTTCTGTCTTAATGACATTATATATTTACATGTGTAGAAGCTTACAACTAACGTAACTGTTTGTTTTAGATCAATAAAGTTACTCTCTAGCGGGAATCGGTGGTATTCAATTAAGTTCGATAATAATCTTGCGAGATAACTTACAGCGCTTTTTTTAATTATACTGTATTATAAATTGATATATATCTACAGAAATTTTAATTTATTTTGTGTTTAGACATCTGATTACGTGGTATTACTTGACCAAGAAAATTTTTGTTTAAAAATTTTATAATATATTCTGCAGGTAGTATGATTACGGTACAGTAGATAGAAGTGCTCGAGCCGCCATTGAAAATACACGTTTGTTTATACTTAATCAAACTGAATAGTAATCGAGTGTTCAAATGCGTTGTATTTCCACACAGGCGTTGCGTGTTAAATTCTCCGCTAGTTAAGCCCTCCATCAAACTAGATAGTAATTGAGTGGTTAAATGCGTTGGATTTCCACACGGGCTGCGCGTGTTCAATTTTCCGCTAGTAAAGCCCTCCATCAAACTGGATAGTAATCGACTGTTCAGGTGCGTTGAATTTCTACATGAGCTGCGAGTGTTCAATTCTCCGCTAGTAAAGCCCTCCATCAAACTGGATAGTAATCGACTGTTCAGGTGCGTCGAATTTCCACATGGGCTGCGAGTGTTCAATTCTCCGCTAGTAAAGCCCTGCATCAAACTAGATAGTAATCGAGTGTTCAAATGCGTTGGATTTCCACACAGGCTTCGCCTGTTCAATTCTCCGCTAGTTAATCCCTCCATCAAACTAGATAGTAATCGAGTGTTCAAATGCGTTAGATTTCCACACAGGCTTTGCCTGTTCAATTCTCCGCTAGTTAATCCCTCCATCAAACTGGATAGTAATCGACTGTTCAAATGCGTTTTGGTATTGGAAAAATGTATGTTATTTTAAGTTTTATTAATTTTTAGTTGTTGTTTTATTCAGAACATTATCTTTGTAAATGATAGAAGGATAATGGATTTAGTTTTCAGTCTTTAAATTGTTTGAACAGAAGTTCTGATGAATCTGGTGCAATAAGCATCGTTTTCAATATTATTTTTTGTGCTATGTAAAGCGACTGTGCTTGCTTTTTATAAGTTCCACCCATCCTTTAATGCCGCACTGATTGCATAAAGGATGATAATGTATCGTTTATTGGTAAAAATTGGCAGTTATATTAGTAAAAATAGTATTTAATCTACTGTACGTAGTTTCCCCAGAATAGCTAGTTATGGCACTCCCAGCAGGAAAATGTTGTGCGGTGGGCAAGTACATACTCCCAGCCGATATATTTGCGGTCAGGAGTAAGGCAAGAAGGGTGTATGTCCCCCATTCTATTTAATGTATACATGGACGAGTTATCAAGTCTCCTGGATATCAGAGCGGGCTGTCGTGTTAACAGTATGTGTATGAATCATATAAGCTACGCGGACGACATGATCATCCTAGCTCCGTCGATCAAGGGATTAAGATTACTCCTAAACATTTGTGAAGAATATGGAAAACAGCATAATATGATGTACAACCCGAAGAAGACGGAATTGATTGCGTTCCACCACGTAAAAAGTCAAGATACAAGTAAGATGCTCCCCGTATACCTTAACGAGGCAAAAATAAATACATGTTCGAACGTGAAATACTTGGGGCACATTATTAATCAAGACCTATCGGACGATGGCAATATCGAACGACAAAGGAGAATCCTAAGCATAGTGTCTAACATGATTGCCCGCAAATTTTTCAAATGCAGCAATACCGTTAAAAAAATACTGTTCAACGCATTCTGTACTGGCCTGTATACGTGTGAGACATGGTGTCACTACCGAACTTGCTCGATGGAACGACTCCGAATTCAATATAATGACGCCTGTATAATCATATTTGGTTTCCGAAGATACAGCAGCGCATCGACAATGTTCACGGAACTAGGACTGAATGGATTTGCCGGCCTGATGAGACACCGGGTCACTGGAGCCAGGATGCGGCTAATGGCCTCCGCCAATACGTTGGTGACCGCAGCCTACCAGCACCAAGCGCCACTACTGAGCGAGCGCTGGGCCCAAGCTCACTCAAGACCACGCCCTGCATAGTTGTTAATTACTTCGTTGTTAATTTATTCTATGTCATATATTTTTTCAATTTCACATACCTACTGTACAAAAAATATGTATACATATATGGGACGTGTGGGATTGCACTAACCTCCCCACATCCTGGAATAAAAATTATTATTATTAATATTATATCCAGAGAAATGATTTATCAAACGTATCCTTAGGGATACGCTGGCGTTTAAGAGGTTAAACAAATAAAAATCTGCATTTGATCGATTCCAAGTCGAATAAAGAAGGTACACTATTACTTTTCACTTACCATTATGCCACGTGACTTGTTTGCGGTAGGTGGTCTAGTCTGCCTTATTCCACTGAGATCAATCCTGGTCCAGATTAATAGATTAGTTACATTTAGCTGGCGCCGCTTGCAGTGGACCAATTATTGAGCTCTGTTATATTTAGACCTCTCCAATTCTAAAAGCGTTTCATTCCCATTATATGACTTCCAACCGCTGACGTTGGGCTAGTCACCAGTGAACTGGACTGTGCTTTATTACATGGCAAAGTGACCGCTTGTATTAATGTATGTCTATAGAGGTCTATCAGTTTCTTCCAAACACTCCCAACTCTATGGCATCCCCAATATTTGGTGTATGTTGTGAGGCTGAAGGAAGTGGGGAAGGGCTTTCTTAAATCTGGTCACCAAATACTATCTAATAGGCTAATGCCATCTTAAGAAACGTTTCGTTTCTGAATTGTGGTCTTTAACGCAAGGCGATACGTAAAGCCAGTTATTTCACAGAACTTGGACAATTCATCAAATTTATAAGTTATTTTTCAAGTTCCGCAAAAGTTCTATTCATGTACTGTTACTATTGAAGAACTATGAAACAACTGGTGCCTAATGAAATAGTAATGGAGCTTTCAGAGAACTAAAACATTCACTTTGTAAATTTATCAATTGTTTAAGTTTTGTGAAACAACTTGTCCTTCAGTATCTACAACTAAATTGGCATTTCAGGGTTTTTAAAAAATACTTAAGAATTCATGAAAAGTGAAACAGCATTTTTACAGTCGCCTCACTCGGTAATACAAATGAAGATAATATATTGTATTTTAATCCAACCACATGTTTCTTTTCTTCCCTTGTCAAACAGGGAAATTAATTAAGAAAAATGTTATTCCTTTTCAAAAATAATAATTCCAACTGCGTATCTTTTTAGTCTAGAGACAAAAACAGTAGAAAACGTTTTTCGGTTCCGGCTTCGCCCGGGTTCGATTCCCAGTAATATCGTAACCTGTAACCCATCACTGCAAACGACATTTTATAAAACAATCATTTCATCCACCAGCACATACCTTTTTAATTTTGGTAGTTTGTTTGGTAATCGCCGCCCCAGGAACCATTTATTGGATAGCGAACACCTCTGCCATAGGTCACCCTAATTGGTTCGCTGAGTTTAGCGATTTAGCAGGGGACCCTCCACACAGCAACCCCAAAGGTGACATAGGTCCTGAGGGAAATTATTTTCTTTAGTGCGTCCTGTGAGGTATATCACTCATGACATTGCGCCATAAAAGACACCAAAATAATCTATTTCCATCGTACTGAGCAGCTGTCCAATTGTTCATGTTCGGTATTGTGATGTATGGTAATAAGGTTGAGTATTTAAGCGATAGATGGCGCTAGTCATAAAGCTTACTCCAGAGTCCGTCAGATGTCGCTAGAGTGTAACATGTACTTTTGAGATGATATTGACATGGAACAAGCTTCTCGAACCAGAGAATTACCAACCCTCGGGTAATTAACAGTGTAGCTAAATCCAGACCTATTTATTGTAAATAAACACAATTATAAATAGAACCTTTTACTTTTTACAAAGAGTTCCCAATACCAAAATCTGAAAAGTAAGGCAGATATAACAGGTATTCGATTTTCAGATGTTAAAAACATTTTATTATTTTATTTTTCATGTTTTTCACTCCAACCCATATTAACAATATTACTTCTAAATATTTACAATGTTCAACAATTTTTTTTCTAGCCATCTTCTATTCGATTTTTTAAAGACATTACTTATGGTAGATGTTTTTAATAAATGCATCGCAATAGAAGCCATGTCAAATCTTATAATATATGCATATAATATTTTTGTACAAATTCCACCACAAAAATGTTACAGCCATTACTATGGTTGTGATATTGTCACGTATTCAGTGGGGGCCTTGGGCAAAACACAGTCCTTATTAGAGACAACTTTCAAGGCATCTTCGTTCTGGAAAACAAAATATCTCCTTGCTACATTATTTATTATGTAAATTCATGCGTTTATAAATCCAGTAAGAACGCTTTTCTTTGTTCAATAATAATTAATGTGACTCAATGAAGAAAAGATGAAATTGAATTATGCAAAAGCACTCTCATGAGTACGCATTAATACAGCGACTAATAATAATTTATGAGACAACGTGACGACGTTGATTTTTGGATGAGATTGTAATGAGTAATTAGTTTTTAATAACTTTGGCGTAAATAAAATGATGGCTCATTAAAACAAAATGTCTCCTCTTGTGGATTGGCGGTTTAAATGTTATGAATTTGGTTTGGTTCACAATATTTTACTCTACAAGTCGGGCAAAGATATATTTTTGAAATAAAATAAACTTGATTAAAAAACTGTTTGCCTGCAAAAATTATTTATTTCTTCATGTTTTCATTAAACGGTTATCCACATAAGATTACAAATTTGAGGTAAATGTAAGTCTAAAAAAGGTCATTTGGGCAGTTTTACTATTTTGTGATGTCAAAAGATAGTTGATGAACTGTATGTAAATTACGTTGAAAATGTTGATGGTCAATGCAATAACGTTAAGCAGTTGAGTCGCCCCATTGATTGGCGCCTTCTGATAAGCAGTCCTCGCTTTCGGTGTATAAAAAATGCATGGGATCTCCCACTTATATGCTTGTTAGGCACATATAGGTAATCCTTTTTGAATATAATAGTATAATTCCAGAGATTTGTTAAAAAATTGTTAACTTCTTAGCGCTTCTGGGGTGTTGAAATCGAGCATTCCTGTTATGAACAAGGATGGATATAGGAATGGATAGTGGAAATATTCTCTCACACATAGGTAATGCATAAATCTCTTTTGTGCTTCTTCTATTTCTAGGAAACAGTTTTGTTCAGAAGGGACACAAATAATGGAGCTATATTCCCGGATTCTGCGAACAAAAGCTTTATGTTATGTTCTCCGTATTGTGATTCCGTTTATAAAAAATCTTGCATTACGAAGAACAAATCCAATTTTGGTGGGAGGGCTACAATGTCAGGTATGTGGGATTTGAAAGAGAGGTTTGCTTCGAAAATCACGCCAAGGTCTCGAATCTCATGTTTGCCTGTTAATATATTTTTATTAATGTGTTAAGGGAACAGGGACTTACCTTTTAAAATTTTAAAGATGACGATAAGCATTTCGACTACCATAATACGGACATGTGTCTAGTGTGGTAGTCGAAAAGCATGTAAAAAACTGTATTCAAATATATATTATGAATAAAGAAAAAAAATAATAACTTCTGGATGCTGAAGAATAGGTTATTTAATTCCGATCATTTGACAGGAAATTCAAGATCATTCCGCAGAAGAATGGAATCGATGTGTCCTTTAATAGCTTTGAAAAGTTAGATTTCATCAGAAAAAACAATATATTTTGAGTGGTTAATGGTTTTCCCAATATTGTTAATGTATAAAAGAAAGAGGTCCTAAGTTCGATCCCTGGGGAATCCCAGAGATGATTTTGTATTCGTGATAAAGATGTTTTTTTTTACTTTAAATCCACACACAAGGCCCTGAAGAAAATAATTTCCTTCAGGGCCATTTACAGTGTCAACTCTGGGCATGCTGTGTCGAGGTTCTTGTTGAGGAAAAGAATAAGTGAACATGAAGAGACCATTTCGACCCCTTTTGGATATAATCAGACACGATTGGGTCTTTGAAACATTAAATTCGAGTTATTCTTTCCCGAAGAGGTAACTGCCCATTCTCTAATTCTAAGCCCTCCGAGCGGTTTGAGTTTATGTCTCTGTCCAGTGCAACCGTTTGGGTATCACTGTAATGTTCTAGGCACCAACCCCAAACATGTGTTACATAGTCGCATATTATGCGACAAGATCACCGCACGAGCTGTTCCGCCGGAATCCGTATTGATGATCGTTAATAATTTTGTTCTTCTTGAGGTATGTGAGCAGTTTCTCGTTGATCACACATTCCATCACCTTGGATAAAATGTATGTGATCACTATAGAGCGGTAGTCGGCCGGGTTGGAGCGATCACTCTTCTATGGAATAGGATAAATGACCACTTTTTCTATCCAGAAGGTACAGAGCCAGACTTCAGCTACATTTTAAAAAGACTCGTTAAAATTGGAGCTATTTCTGCAGCGCATCTCTGCAGGGCAGGTATTTCGCGATGACCGCAAGCATTATTACTAACATCAAGCCCCCGTAAGATCTGGAGTACATCTCGATGCCGGATCCTCATTTTGTTTATATTTCAACCGGAACGAGGAACCTACGGCGATAGAGCACCCTGGTCATCGAGGGTCAAATTTTCCACAAACATTTTACCTAATAAGTTTTAATTAACCTTTTCGGCGGCGATGTTTGCTAGTGAACAGTCAGGTCTTGTAAGAAGTGGTAGATTGGATTTACAGAAATTGTGACTTATTGAGCCCGCAAGCGACCAGAACGCTATGCTGCCATGTAGGCAGCTAGCCCGCCAGCTTTTTGCAGATCTGCTGGTAGTGCACGAACTTTGACCTATTTATGATCCTTTCGCTTTCTTCGGTGTATATAATTGAAATACTGATAACGATTGTGTAAAAAGCTAGCTACTAAAGCGAGAAAGTTCTCTAGGAATCCGATGTCACTCATTTTGTTAAATAAAATATCATGGTCGACTTTGTCAAATGCTTTCTCAAAATCTGTACAAATCACATATATTATATTAAGCATATTTATTAGTATATTAATTACATTAATACCATCCCATATTACATAGGTATGGTAAATAGAGATAATATATTGCAAATGCTACGCTTTTGCTAGGCCACATGAGAATATATTATTAGAACAGGATTTTTCGACTTCTAAATATCTGAAACAATAGTGAGCAGCCCACAAAATAGTTCAAACTGATATCTTTACTCTAAAGCCCTTTAAATATTCAACAGTTTTATGACATAAGAAGCGAAGATGCCTTTCATAGACAGTGCCAGTTTAATAATTAAATAAATAAATTTGTTTACTCGAAGAATTTCTATTATTATTTTACACAAATTTATAAGTACTGAGTTTTACAGAAGTTTTTTAAAAAATTTTACTGAATTTTTACTGATTTTTTAAAAAAATGTTATTATTATCCTGAAACACCTTTATTGAAAAAATCTTTCGAAAAACAATACATGCCTCCGACGGAAATTGAATGCACAGCCTTCTGACTGCCGGTTCGGCGCTCTACCAATTGAGCTTCATCGACTTATTCAAAACCCGCTAAATTATTCAATATGTACCAGTATTTTTAATTCAACGATTATTGCTTATTATATTTTTCACTAGAAAACAACCAACTTTTTTTGTAGGAAAGGCATTTATAATGCTAAATCTCACATATTATGTTTTCATTTATTTGTGAAATATTTTGAATTTTGACTATATGGCGTCGAGACATACTATATCTTCATTGGTTGGTGACTTATTTATTTATTTATTTATTTATTTATATATACGCCTAAAAAGGCTTTTACATAAAAGTGATACATGATGCAGTGCACATAGGAGAGTATCTGTACTATACAGGAGATATAAACAGGAGGAGCAAATAAATAGAAGGGAGAGATTTCTTACAATCAAACTGATTGATCAGTTTTGTAGGATTTAAGTAAGATAAAATATTGTACAAATAAAAAAAAAATTTAAAAAAATTAAAATTAAAAATTTAAAAAAAAGTAAATAGATGTAATCCATTGTAAATTAGGTACAAAATACACAGTTGGAAAATAGTGATTACAAGTATAATGAGAAAATATTAAGAAATTATTAAAAAAAAAAGAAAACTAAATTTTAAAAAAAACTAAATATGAAGCAATATTAGTAAAACGTTAGAGTAACATAAAGTAAAAAAGAAATTACAACAACACTACATGTAAGACAAATCATTAACGATTTGTCAAATATTATTATTTTTAATGATGAACTAATGCTGTAGAAAAAATGTAGAGTTCTATATTCTAGAATGCTTCTAAGGAAATACGTGTACAGAATTATAACGTGTGAATCTTTTTAAAATCGTTGGAAATCCTTACTTTAAAATCCAACATAAATCCATAGCCCTGTTAGCGATAGAAGTTACATGAGATACAAGCAGAGTTGTTGATCAAAAATGATGCCAAGGTAAAGTATTTCGATTACAGAGGAATTGTCGAACCAACAAACTATGTTTGTATGCAAAATGTCTAATGCAGTGACGCCCACTACTGCACACATAAAATTGCAGAGTTTACTCTTTGTAGATTAATTACGTACGATCGAACGAGATAAACTCTTATATACCAGGTGAATTTTACACATGCCTTAGTATATGATCTCTCCGTTTTCATTTACATCGATAGAAAATTATTAATTTCGATATAAGTAAAGTCTTGTGAAATAGCAAAGAAACATGCAAAGCACGATGCCCTGAGTCTGATCCACGAAACAAGCCATACTATACACAAAGAAGCGTAATTTACTCTTTTAAATGAAAAGCTTTGTATCTTGGATTAGAGTTAAAAGCCAAGTTTGCCTGAAGCCTCTTTCTTACAAAGGAAATTATTAAAACTTTTCATACGGGGGTCTCATTTTATGGGGTGACTTCTTTTGTGTGGGATGTTCCATACGAGTTATATAGGTTCCTCACGTAATAATGTTGTTATTCAGATTTATTTTGGTAAATATTTGCTTTAGAGGTTCGACGTGATTTTCAACAAAGATCTTTTACGAAAAGTAGTCCCAGCCATCATGATTAAAATACTTTTTTTCCCAAGCACTCAACGTTTTTGTTTTTAATTTATGATATTATTAAAAGGTTAAATTTATTTAATATTATAAATGGGATTGAACCACTTATTTTATTGAGCATTGATGGTTAGCTTTAAAGATAGTATTTTAAAAAATCTTGTTACTATGCAAAATATACTCAATTAAAAAAAAAAAAAAACATATTTGAATTAAATTAATTAATCAAAATAAAAATTGAGTTACACAATTTTTTAAATATAAAAAAATCAAGATAGGGTCGGCAGGCAAAAAACGACCACTCCGCCCCTTAATTTTAACCGACCGCAAGGTTCATTTTCGGTCGCAATGTACGGTACCGGAGATGTATGAAAAATCGTACGGAAAATTCAGCCAATATTCAGTATTCATTTGTTTCGATGAGTTCGAGGTGGTTCGCGAAAGTCGACTCCGTCGCCCGTATTTTAGACCACCTCAGGGTGCACTTTTGCCAGCCGAAAGTTACGTCGTTTCTCTTCCGAGCCGCAAGCTCTCAAGCTGGTCACGTAGTGTGATATGATTTTTTTTTCAAAATCTCCATCGTTCACTTGGTGATGAAATCCCGTCCGAAATGACGTTAAAAATGTCGCACAATACCAGGCCAAAGTTTTGACGTTCGCGAAATCACAAAAAAAATCAATTTCAGGTAAATATTCAATTGAATAATCAGAAGAACCAGAAGAACCAAATTTGGCGACATTTCCGTGGTAGACATCTAGCTGCGGGGAACGGAAGTACGCATAATTCACTAAAGAAACTCTCAAATGCTTCCAATACAGCCGTAGTTCTATATCAATCCGTTCTGATTGTCGCTGATGTGCTGTCTGAAAATCACGTCGGTCGGTTTCGGCAAACGTTTAAACGTTTATGAAATATTTCTCAAATTACGAAGCGTAGAATTTTTATGTTTCTCAATACATTTATCATTATGAATAATTATTTATTAAAAAATAGTGTCAGCGCTCGTGAATTCAAAAGATGGATACTTAATGGATGCCATTTTCAGAAAATATATATTTTTTTAAGTTTATGTTTTTAATTAGTTTTAATAGTTTTGTGCTAATCTGAACCACTTAGAGTGCGTTTTGTAGGTCTGACGGCGGGGCCAATCAGAGCCCGGACGTGAACGCCGTAAAATTAAATAGACGATAAAAATAAGGTACTTCATCTATTCAAAAATCACAAAAATTTAATTATTTTAAACAAAACAAGTAACCTCGGATGGTTCAACCTAAATGGATATTATGTGAATGGGTGATTAGTTTATAAATAGAATACTAGAAAAATACGTCGATAATGCTTTTGAACGAAATAAAATTAGGTTTGATTATAATATAAGTTTTCTTAATAATTATTTTTGTATCGTTTTAGTGAAATACCATCAATAGCGTCACGCAAATTTGTAAATTATACCAGGAGGGCAGAAGTTTGGAGGGTATAATAGATTTATTTTAATAGAAAGTAGGTTGAAGCAAAGTTTTTTTTTTTTTGTAAAATGTGTTTTTTTTAATTAAATTTTTTTTAATTTTGCGTGTTTATAATAATCATTAAATTTGGGAGGCAAACATGGGTACCGTCGCCCGGGAGCCATTCATTGGGTGAGGTAATATTATTTAATAAGAACTATCAACAATTATTGTAATATGAGTGATTTTTAAACGAAAATTCGAAACAAAAAATCATCACCGCACATTTTTATCGGCTGCTATCTTTATGTATGATCGTGAGAAAAATTGAGATATTGTTGATAGTTCTTATTCGAAGTATGCTACAGTTAAATATGACCGAAGGAAATAGGGTCCCGTTAGGGCAGTTGGTAGAGCAAGTTTCTGGGTTCAAGTCCCAGATGCGACCGTATCTTTTTCTGAGTATCTATTCTGTTTCAAATTTTCATTTGAAAATCGCTTATATCTACAATAATTATTTTTAAAATTTAAAATAATACCACTTAGCATGCAGATTTGTCATATAAGATGGAAATTTATCCAAAGAAACGTCACCATGTCAATGACAATTCTTATTTCAAACTTTCTTCAGGCAGGTAGGTACCACAATATTGAAAAAATGTGACTAAAATAAACACGACACATTCCCTTTTTTTAAATCTTTTCCGAACCTTTAAAACACCAACCATTCTGAAACGTACAAACAAATCTACAGACAGGCGAAATGTAAAACGGTCGAACAAAAACAGCTAAGCTCAGTCAATTTATCAAACAGGATGCTTTCAGCTATCGAACGATACAAATTCGAGTTAGTACTGGAGGTAGGTATTACAAATTATGGAGGGATAAATTCCTGAATTGAATGTTGTTTTAAAACAACACTGGGTCTAGATTTAACGTATGCAGGATAAACCCTTATTCTGAGCATATGAGTATATAAGCCGAGACCTACCCAAATTGGGGTTCTTTCTTGCTCGCTGTAATGTCAGTCTAGCTTAAACTACAACTTATATAATAATACCTACACTTAATTATCTACATGCTGACATAAATACTCCGTGTTTAACGCTCATACCGTGAAACTTCTGGGAGTTTAAACATGGTGAATGTGTTTTTTTATGTGGAATGAGCCCAGTTTTACTTTTACTAAAGTTACTCACGTCAATAAATATATAATGTGTTAATTCAAGTTCGCAAAACATCTTCAAGAATGAAATTTAACAGTTATTACTCCTTTTGGCCGAAAAAAATAAAATTAACATTTTCCAGATAGATTTTCGTGAATTCTCAATTCGTCTAAGTTTACCGCGAGAAACTGTGTGCATCTCTGAATTATATTATTTTTTTTATTTTTACATAAGCGGTCAATTTTGTACAAATAAATACACTATGTAGACACATAGGTGGGAATTTCATGTTAAAGGGTTGGAATTTTCCGGACGCTCGAAGTTCGAATAACCATAAATGATAATCAAATTTTTATTACGTTCACACTGGCAACACTTCCAGGGTTGAGTTGTGCTTTTCAGCATTTTTGAGCTATTCCACGGTAAATAATAACGGGCTAAATCGTGTTGGTAGGTACCGCATTTTCCCAGGGTAAACTATTATTTATCTATTTATATCCCGCCGGGATATACATTTAATCATGTTCGCACCATTCCCCTATCCTACACGGCCATGTTGTGTGAGTTTATCTCGTGATTCAACGCCGGGTTTATTCAAAATGGAAATGTACTTAAATAAAAGCTTATTTGCTAGAAGAACTAATTAGAGGCCGAACAGAAACCACGAAAATATGTTACAAGAAGTAAGTACCTTCCTACCCGCGATTAAAGCATTAAAGTGACCTTTCCCAAAGGTAAATTTAGATGGGCAGGTGTAGGTACGTACTAGAAGTGAGTCGTACTAGCTCGTCTTGATACTTGGAACCTGTTCCCTAGTATTTCGCACTTGTACCTACTTAGCTACTTACTTACCAAGTATAAGTAACTTACCTAGCATGCACTTTGCCCATACCAGATACTATGACGAGACGTGTGCTGGCGCCTGGTGGGACATACGTTTATAGGTTTGTTAATTTTTTTATGTGAATAACGCCCAAGAATCCCAACTGCTCCCAACCGTCTGGAAACTGTGAGACTGTGGTATCCTCAATTGGAATATCTTGTAAGGCTGAAAGTAGTGGGGATGGGGAAAATGTGGGGAAATACCTGGCTATTTCCAGTCGAGAGCCTTACTTCTCGACTACGGAGATCGTCATGGAACCAGAAATTAAATTACATACATAAACAGTTCCGTTCGTAGAATAACCACGATTGTTACTTTTAGTACCGCCCTAGTGAAAAACTACCATTCAGAATCAAAATATTGCTTTAAATGGCTTTAGCCGTTGGTGATCAGGTCTGAATAGCCAGGTACGTTCCCCCTTTCTCTACCCCATCTCCTTCCCATCCCCACTACTTTCAGCTTCACAATATATCACTGTACACAAAATGGTCCCATGCAATTAAACACTTCGGTTTGGAGCCATTTTAAATAATTTAATAATTTAAAAAGTCAAAACATAAATTATATCACTATTGGGCACTTAAAACACAAATTTACGATAATCCCCAAACGGAAATACATATCTTAAAGGTACCTTGTGAAGAGTATCCTCCGACTTCTGGCTGCTTGCATATATTTAAAAGTAAAATATCAAAGTTAAAGTTATCGTAATAATTACTACCAGCGAGTATTAAAATATTTTCACATCGAACGTATTGTGGAGTACCAAGTGTTTGAATACCAGCTGGTGTCCTATGTATTTGGATACTAGGGAAACGCACTACTTAAGTTGGCGAGTAAGCGGAAAAGGGTATCGAGTCTTTAGACTTAGACAGTATCAGATCGCTACTCACTTACTCACCAACATAAAAAGAGTGTTTCCCTAGTATTCAAATACTAGGAAAAAATCTTCTTACGTAGGCGAGTAAGCAAGATGCCTATAGATATCCCCGATCCACAGTATTTATACGCAATACTTAGTTTTTGTTCTACCAAAAAGTATATTTGGCGTATCTGTTCCAAACATCTGTACGCTTCACCTCTAGGTGCTTACTCGTTGTCTACCCAAGTAGGTACTTAAGGCCAGTGGGTAAATAAAGATACCTTTAGAAATGCTTTTTACAGTGGTTTTGTTCCAATATGTATAATTATTTTGTGAATTGGTAAGCAAAGCACCAAAAATAAACACAAGAAAATACAGTAGAAGAATTAGTCGAGGCTTACAAATAAGAAAATAGCTTTATTTAATCTCACGGGTAACTAAATGACATTATTATTTACGTTCCAGTGGATAAATCCTTGATTTGATTATTTTTTAAGCTAGGTAGGTACCCATAATAATAATTGTTGACTTTTTCTACGCACGAAAAATAACCTATCGAATGGGTATTTGTAGTGTTTTATTTTTGGGTTATTATGCCATGTTGCGCTACCTACTTATTTTGCCAACGTTTCGGACAGCATTACAGTGTCCATAATCAGGGTAGACGTGTAAACATGGATGTGCAGATCAACTTATACTTATTTATTTAGAATTTAACGGTACAAGGGCAATTTACATACTCTTTTGTTCAGGCTTTAAATAATAGTATTTTTTGAGAATTTCTTCCGAAAGAAAACGAACTATGGTACGTTCTCACAATTATTCTAAAATATATTTTTTTAAACGGTTTGATAATCAATAAATTCCCAGATCCCCGCATTTTCCACAAAAAAAGATTCTCCAAAAAAAGAACTCTTAAATATCTTAGAAATACATTTCAATAACATCATGTTAACTAGTTAATAATTTGACTAGTTAACATGATTTGTACTAGTTCTACTACTTCATATTATTACCATTTTATTAAATAACCAACTAACGTGTCTCGGAGGTTAGTCATGCCCAAAGATCCTTTATATTATTAATGTCTGATAATCCAAAGGATTTATAATTCTGGTTTTAAAATTAAATTAAATAATGCTTTAATTTCTTATATTTTAGTAAGCCTTCCAGTATTACACTTTAAGCATTGCATTAGGGAGTAATTCTTTTGTATTATCACGTCCTTACAATTTGACTATTAACTTTTAATTATTTTATTTATCACATATCGAAAATACGCACATCACATCTAGGTCCAACATAATATAGTTATGAATAATAAATAATGTAAGTAAGATTGTTAAATTTGGCGCCCAACGTGGGGCGCCATTGTAAAGTATTTAAAAAGGGTTCTTACTAATATGATAGAAAATTTAAAACATAAAAGCAGCACGATTGAATATCTAACTGAAACTAAATCTATGCTTATTCTATAAGTTTGTCAGTTAAAATTTTTAAAGAATACGAACTATGCCAGATTGTATAAAAGGACTCTATTATTTATTTGTTGTCTGTGGTACAAAACTCGAAGATAATTTTGATATTCAAATTACAAAATGTCACCACTTAAAAAGTTTATTATAAGATGGTCAGGTAATTAATGAATTTAATAGGACGCCATAAACAAGTATATTTATTATAGAAAGTTGTCATTTTTATAATTTAGTTCATCAGTTACGACATGCCAAAAATATTTTATTTCGCTGCAGATTTTGAGTTTTGCTCCGCCGAGACCTATAGGCGGAATGATAGCCGGACCAGTATTTGCTTTAAATATCAGCAGTGATAATTTTCAGCACTCCTGTGACTATGAACGTATGCTTCGCATATGGCCAGAAATTTGCTCATTGCTCATACCGCCGGGGTTGGTATGACCATGTCGTCTGCATAACTTATGTTGTTTAAACATACCCCGGCAATATGGCACCCGATTCTTGATTAATTCAATAATTTTCTGAGCTCATTGCTCATCGCGCTGGAGACACTGAGCCTCCTTGTCTAACGCTGCACTTTAGTTTAGCTGCTTCTGATAGGTTATCATTCCATCTGACAACATTTTCCTGCTGGTTTTACCATGTTCTCAATATATCGAAAATTTGCGGTAGTTCTTACGTTTGGCCAGTTTTTTCCACGACTTATTATGATTAACCCTGTCAAAAGCTTTGTTTAAATCTAGGAAGTATGCGTACACCGTAGTTTTCCTATTGTAGTATTCGATTGTCTGTTACATGCTGTATATGGCTCTATCAGTAGAGCATCCAGCTTTAAAGCCCAATTGGGAGACTTCTCTACTGAGTTTGTCTTCCGATAAATTTGAGAAAACCTTTTCGAAAATTCTTACAATTTTTGTGGCAAGAAATGTGGGCCTGTAATTAACGGATGGCAGCTGGCGGCTTTTTCGGATCGGTATTATTATAGTTTTTCACAATGTTTTCGGAATGTTCCAGAGCCCGATCATGGCAGTGAAGAGAGAGGCGAGCAGTGTTGTTATACACCCTTTAAGCCTGTTGTTCGATTCCTTTCCACATGTTGTCTTAAAAACCATATTTAACGTAGGTAAAATCGGATGCGTGGTGGTATGTGTAGTGTCTTATTATCCGCGGTCTGTGAGTGGTATATTTTGGATCTGCCCGACAAGCAAATAATGTATTGTCTTTGCAAATTTTTGTATTTGATAAAGTGTGAAATTAATATTTGCTAGAGGAATTATTACTCAACGGTGTACCCATCACAGAGTGACAGGTGGAATGAATTTATTATTTTCTGGGTATGTTGCTTTACAGTAAATAATTTTGAAATTGATTCAATAGTTTTCATAAAAGTATTACTTAAAGAACATAATCTAAGAATTATTACCGAATTATTACAGAATTGGCTGCTTTTATGGAAATAATTCATTTTTAGAGCTAATTCAAAAAATAATTACCACGACACGCTGGTTGGCAGTACAACGTGTTATAAAGTGACAGAAATCTCACAAATACTTGTGCTGTATTATAATTAATATTTGTAGTGCCATTTGTAATTTGTAGGAAAATCGCATTATTCCACTGGCAACATTCTACAATAATTGTAGATGTTGTTTTTCGTTACGGTATTTTTCGGAAAGAAATCGGTATTCAGATTGCTGACAAGGAAAGCATTTTCATCATATTCTAGTCATCTCACGATTTTTGGTTGACAAATCTACCGATTTGAAATTTTTAGGTTTGTAAAAACACACTTGCGGTACGCGGCGCATATTTGCTGGCGTATTTTCGTGCATTGTTTTCGTTCAAAATGTTGAATGAATTTACGGAAGGACATATATTTTTCAATGGTGGATTAGAGCGTTCTTTTGTGATTTGACTGAGTTCCTGCTTCAAAGCATTTTTATCGAATATTGTTGCCTTTCCGGTCATTTCAGTTTTCAGCTTGTAATGTTTTTATCCGTCGCCCTTTCTCATGATGCGACGGCCAGGGACGAATTCTAATAAAAGGCATTTGGCACTTTCGATTTGTTCCTCTTGGAAACTAGGGGAGGATATTTGTACAGTGCTAAAACATCCACGTAATTCGTTCATTACAACGCGACAGGCGCATTTAATTGACATTTTAAAAGAGCGGTTGAAAATGCTATGAATAATATATATAGTATCACTCATATATTCAGAATCAGAGATTGTTGATCTATATGAATATTTTTACTAAGCCATAATATTTTTCACTGGAGCTCCTTATTCTTATCATAACGAAGAAACAATGAAAAACCAATCAAACCATAAATAGGCGTAGCGATTAATCAACGAAAACGAATCTAACCACTGTTTGTGCTTATTGCTTTAACCGAAAATCACTAATAATTTAAGACAATAGTTCGAAGATTATCTGCGGTTTGAACAAATGACATTATAAAACTTATTCTTTTTTTAAATTATTCATTTTTCACTTTTTTAATTCATCTGAGGTTCGACCCGCAAATATGAAGGTACCTACACTTATCGAATTCTGCTGCATGCAAAAGCTCTTTAAAAAACAATACGGGATTTCAACTTAAATATCTAACGGAGACAACTATTTAAGTCGGAGGTTTAACCCATTACCGCCATGATTTTTTAAAAATGTTTCATATTAATTGAAATCATATTTATTATTTGATAGTATAGATTTAAAGGAGAGCCCGTTATCAATTTTGGAATTTTCCGCCCGCCCACCCTCACACCAGAGCGTCTAGAAAATTGATGCCTAAATGCAACGCTTGGATATAATCAAATATATGTTTATGTGAAATGCATTCAATTATATTAAATGTACTGACAAAATAAATGTAAAAATGGTTTTTGTATTTAAAGAAATGATTGACTTAATTTACGTCAAAAAAATATCTCACGAGAGGTTCAAACAAAGTCGCCTGACTATCGATTATATTGCCTTTCAAAAATTGAGGGCAAAATGTAATAAGCTCTCCACTAAATGTTATAACAGTTACATATATTTTGTCGAAGGCTCTCTCATAGAGGACTCAAATTTATTTTGGAAATATGTTAAATCCCAAAAAGAAAATGGAACTTATATACCTAGTACTATGTCATTCGATCGTAAACAATCACAAAATCTACTGGAAACTGTTAATTTGTTTGCTGAGTTTATTGGTGGTGTATATGTTAGTAAAAGTGTAGACAGTAAGTACTCTTGTTCTAATTTTGTTGAGAATCTTGATATATCTGACTGTACAGTAACTATAGATGACGTTATATCTAAGGTGAAGAGTCTCGATACCCGCAAATCCGCAGATCACGCTATTTTGCAGTTAAACCTGAATAAACTATTTGCTTGGTGTTCAGAAAATGATTTGCAACTAAATATTAGTAAATGCCAGATTATTAGTTTTTACAAAGGTAAAAATTATCTTCATTTTTGTTATTTCATTAATGGCACTTATCTTGTTAGAGTTTCACAGATTCTAGATCTAGGTGTCTTATTCCACGAAAGTCTGCAGTTTAACTTACACATCGATGAAACTAAAAGCGATACAATGAGAATGCTCGAGATTATTTTGAGAATGGGGGCAAAGTTTAAAAATGTTTTAACTTTAAAACATCTATATTGCTCATTAGTACGAATTAAATTAGAATATAATTCAACAGTATGGTCACCGTTCTACAAAGTCCATTCTCAAGCCTTAGAAAAGGTACAAAATAAATTTCTTCGGTACATCAATTTTAAAATTAATATTTCCATCGAATTTTTAAATTATAATAACTTACGTACCGAAACCAGACTTCTCAAACTATCAGATAGAAGAGTTTTAACTGATATATTATTTTTATTCAAAATTATCAAATCTCTAATTGCCCTGAATTATTGGAATTAATTTATACGAATGTACCTGCCAGACAAACTCGAAGCAAAGACACTTTTAAATGTAACAATAACCTCAATACTAACTACTCTATGTATTCACCAATTCCAAGAATTCATCACCTTGCAAACAAATACCGTGAACTTATTGATATATTTGGTTTAAATATTGAAGACAATATTAGTGATTTTTAAACGCAAATCTGAAACAGAAAAATCAGAAAAGGAAACGGTCACATCTGGGACTCGAACCCAGGACCCTTGTCTTTCCGGGACAATGCTCTACCAACTGCGCTAATGGGACCCTATCCTCATCGGTCACTTTTAACTGTATCATACTTCGAATAAGAACTACCAACGTTGTCTTCATTTTTTCACCGCACATTTTTATTGGCAACTATCTTTATGTATGATCGCAAGATTCAACCCGAACTTAATGCAATCCTAGACAGCGTCTTATAGATAAACCTATCTTATTGTTTTTATTTTTAATGTGCGACATCTATTGACTTTTTCTGCAAGTCTAGAAAATAAATTATTATTTTTCGGAATAACTTATTGAGTAAAACCTCAAATTATAATATTTAAATATTGAAGACAATATTAGTGATTTTTAAACGCAAATCTGAAACAGAAAAATCAGAAAAGGAAACGGTCACATCTGGGACTCGAACCCAGGACCCTTGTCTTTCCGGGACAATGCTCTACCAACTGCGCTAATGGGACCCTATCCTCATCGGTCACTTTTAACTGTATCATACTTCGAATAAGAACTACCAACGTTGTCTTCATTTTTTCACCGCACATTTCTATTGGCAACTATCTTTATGTATGATCGCAAGATTCAACCCGAACTAAATGCAATCCTAGACAGCGTCTTATAGATAAACCTATCTTATTGTTTTTATTTTTAATGTGCGACATTTTTATTTTTATTTATTTACGACATTTTTATTTATTTTTAATGTCCTGGGTTCGAGTCCCAGATGTGACCGTTTCCTTTTCTGATTTTTCTGTTTCAGATTTGCGTTTAAAAATCACTAATATTGTCTTCAATATTTAAATATTATAATTTGAGGTTTTACTCAATAAGTTATTCCGAAAAATAATAATTCATTTTCTAGACTTGCAGAAAAAGTCAATAGATGTCGCACATTAAAAATAAAAACAATAAGATAGGTTTATCTATAAGACGCTGTCTAGGATTGCTTTTAGTTCGGGTTGAATCTTGCGATCATACATAAAGATAGTTGCCAATAAAAATGTGCGGTGAAAAAATGAAGACAACGTTGGTAGTTCTTATTCGAAGTATGATACAGTTAAAAGTGACTGATGAGGATAGGGTCCCATTAGCGCAGTTGGTAGAGCATTGTCCCGGAAAGACAAGGGTCCTGGGTTCGAGTCCCAGATGTGACCGTTTCCTTTTCTGATTTTTCTGTTTCAGATTTGCGTTTAAAAATCACTAATATTGTCTTCAATATTTAAATATTATAATTTGAGGTTTTACTCAATAAGTTATTCCGAAAAATAATGATATATTTGGTGTTAATAATTTTGTGAGTTTCAAAAGGCAACTAATTTCAGACCTATTTGCTAGTTATTTACGTGTATTATTTATTAGCTTTTTTTTTTTAAAGTCTTGTCTCTATACCTTCCAACGTTTAACTCACATACTCCTTAGTTTATTTTTTGGACTGTATGCTTGTACGGTCATACTTGATATTTATATTATACTTTGATTTACTTTACCATTTCAAGTACTATTATTTAAATTCAATATTAATTACTGCGTTGGTATTTTTCCATTACTTATTAGTTTTTTTTTCTATATATACAACAGACGTTATTTTTCTTCTTTTTTTAAACATTTGTTTTATAATACATATCTGTGTATTATATATATTTATTTTCTATTTACCTGACGAGTAAATTATTTTACTGCTTTCAGTCTTACTGGTTTTTCAACAAACATGAATAATTAAATGCATATATGAATTTACAATGTACATACTTACTTTATACTTTTATTTTATTTGGATTCTATGTTAATCTTAGTATTAGCATTTGATTTTTATCTTTTTTGTATTTAGTTATGCTATTATCCATGTATTATGTTACACTTACATTCATAAACTGTCAATTTACTCTGTAAAAGCCCGATAAGGCGTTAATGATTAATAAATAAATATAATTCAATTAAAATAACGCTTAATTGTTGGAAAATGCAGTAGTATTTATAGGCCCTGTTAGGAGTTCTACCAAGCCGAACCCTCTGATATGAAAATATCTGGAGTCGGTGAATTATTTTCCCATTTGATCTCTGGTGAGTTGAGGTGTTGTTCTTGTATTATTTTGTATTTATTTTGCTTATATAATGCACTTGCATAATGTGAATTGACTAGATGATCATTTGTGAAAAAGTGTGTGGAAGGGTTTAGTTTTTCCTATGGGGAAGATTTAACCCGGACATAAAGTCGGAAGATAAAATTACAAAAAATATTTTTTTATATTTACTAACGTAATGAGTAAAACCTCAAATAAGGAAGTTGAGTCCATTTTTTTATCAATGTTCGCATTCAAACTTAAATACTGGTATTTTTTTTTTAAAGTCTGTTTTCATAATTAAATTAATTCTCAAAATTTAAATTTTACTAAGCCCGCCAAAACGAGCGGAATCCGAGCGGTAAGAGGCGGGGTGTGGGTGTGACGTCATTCAAACTGTGAGAACCACGTCGCTTAAACATTTTGTATGGAAAAAATAATAATTCTTCAATAAGGAATTCCAGTAATTTTTTTACCAATGTTAACCGTCTATTAGAATTGATTGAAAAAAGAAAATTGATTAAGATTTCATAGTTAAATTAATATTTTAAGTTAGAATATTTGCTTCCGCCCGCCCGGCACGGTATTGAAGACGCTATTTGTTGACCGCCGCGCAGAAAAGTAAGACCAAAAGTAAAATAACGGCTTACAGCCCAGTTCACTGTGAGACTTTTCTGCGCGAAGGCCTGAAGTGTAATCACATATAATGTGACATGTATAATAATAAAAACTTCTAAGCGATGCAATAAACAACATATTATTATAAAGCACTATACGAATATGTATCTTTAGAAATCCATTTTATATAATAATAACAACAAATACCTACATAAATATTTGACAATAGATGGGAGCTATTTTTTCACATAGATCCTATTGACAAAGGGATTTCTCCGGGAATGCAGCTGGTTTTCAGCAGTGCCTTATTATATGGTAAACAAAAGATGAAATATTTAAAAGCCATCACCACATTTTAATATATTTTATAATGAGTAGAGAATAATTATCATGTCATGCGAAATCAATAAATATACCTGCAAAAAACTAGTGGTTATGGCGAAATGTCAGATGGGTAGATACGCAATGATTATTATACTGTAAAAATGTATTATATTTATCGTAACGTACAAATGAACACAATTAATAATTTGATATACTTACTTGGAAGCTTTAACTCCACGACCGGCTGTGATTTGGCCCAAATAAACGTTTGGCCTATACACCTCTCTCATCTAAACCGACCATCTCTCATGTAATAGAAAGAGATGCACCATAGGCATTGCGGTGATATACAAGCCACGACACATGTGACGTCAGAATTCTTTCGACCAATCGTGGAGCGTATTCAGTTTATTGCTATTTAATGCTTTTTCAATAACGTTTAACTAATTCTAAGAATAATAATATAGAAATGTATTTATATATTTAGAATCGATATTTTTTGATATACATGAACATATTTTTTATAAGTCAAAATATTTTTCACTCAACTTCCTTATTGTAATATTTAATTATTGAATACAATATTAGCGATTCCTAAACGAAAATTTGAAACAGAAATATCAGAAAAGATACGGTCACATCTAGGACTCGAACCCAGGAATAATAATAATAATAATAATTGGATAATTTGTAGAGCGCCGTTTTTGTGAAAAATCACCTCAAGGGCGCTGTACAGTTTATTTCCTAGGATCTACATTTGTTATTTAGACCAACTGTGCCAGCACGAGGTTCGTCATCCGTTCAGGTATGTGTCTGCCGCCAATATAGCGCTGACATGTGTCTGCTGCCAATAAAGAGCGCCGACACAACATCCTCACATAGACAACAAACCTTGGCAGCACCGCTGTGACGCTCGACAAAGACAGAGATGGAGACTCTGCTGCAAGAGTCCTAGGTAGCGAAGGAACTGTACCAGCTGCTGCAGGGAGAGAGACTACCCCGTCCACCAACCGTGCCAGCACGAGGCTCATCATCCGCTCAGGCATGTGTCCGCCGCTAATATAGCGCTGACATGTGTCTGCTGCCAATAAAGAGCGCCGACACAACATCCTCACATAGATAAAAGACCTTGGCAGCACCGCTGTGCAAAATCACCTCATCCTAGTCTACCCTAGTCTCTCCAGTCACCTCCCAGCCTTTCATGCCACCTAGTGCATCCTCTCGACCCTTTCAGACTCCTTCCTGGCTCCAATACCTAAATAAAATCCAGCAAAAAAAATAAAAAAATTAAATTCTTTCAATTGTCGTGATCCGACGATTTCACACCTCTGTCTCAGACCCTTAGGGCTCGCTTATCGCAGGCTATCATAAACAACATCTTGAACCAAAGTCAAAGTGAAGTTTATGTGTGTCATCTGTAACAAAATACATAAACAAAAACAGAAAATAAAAACAAAAACTTTAAACAAAATATGGCTTATCTGTCCTCCAGGCAGACATCCTCGGTTGAAAAGGTCCCGTAAATCCCGACACCACTTGACACTTGAGTCAGGTATAAAATCTTCGACTGCACTGAGAATCTTTGTTCTAGGTTCACTTTCAAAATTTAATCGGTTTAAAATGCTATAATAATTGCAAATTCCGGCTAAACGGTAGAAGTTACGCGCATTTCGTGAAATAAGAAGGTAAGCACTATATAAAACACGGATGCTGAACATTTTTCAGCGATCTCTTAACAAAGGAAACCTTCTGAAAGGATTAAACAAACTGGAGCGGTTAAAACACGTCCGCTCTCGTAGGCTGGACCCTTGCCTTTCAAATTTTCGTTTAGGAATCGCTAATATTGTCTTCAATAATCAAATTAAAAAAATATTTCTTAAAATCATTAAAGAATGAGGAAAATTAGCCGAATTTGTGCAATGTATTTTCCATGTGGTTTTGTTCTAAACAGTCAAAGTAAGGTGTGTGGTTTCAAGTCCCGCAACGACAGACCATCTGGTTTTTTTTACGGTAGGTACAACGGAGACCAGATTTCCAAGATACGGCAAATAATATTCTTGCGTTAGAGGCACACGAATCCCATCTTTTGCGTTATGACCTTCTTCATGCTCCTGCTACAATTTCTCGATTTCAGCATTGACTAATTCGGATATCTCAATAAAATAATACGGGCAATGTCCTACACGAAATGCCTTCTGAGAATGTTTTCTTTGTAGTCTGGTCATCTGGTTTCTCAACTCTTGATCATACTTCCTCAAGAAGCTGTGCAACTTCAACCCATTTACAAGAGTGTTGCTGAGGCAAGACACAAATAAAGTCCAGTTCCACTCTTGGACCGAGATTAACCCAAGTATTTTTAATGCCGTTGTCATGGAGGTCAACATCACTCATTCTCACATTGTAATTTCGCGTCGGCGCCGGGAAAACAATTTTTTTTCGTGTTTCCTCTAAATCGTTTTTTTTCTACACAGATTTCTGCCAACGTTGCACTTGGCTTACTGGCTCCTTTCGATCATAGTTCGTGGCCAATATTTCCACCGCATCTAATTCACCTGTGATTAGAAGAGTGGAGAAAGTAACACAGTGGTGATGAAAGCTACACACAAGAAAAAAATATTAAAGAAAATGTAACTTTTTGCCACATCTTCAATTTGCCTGAAGCCGTAAGGTTAGGAATCGAACTGGTTTATAAATTAGTGCCAGTAGCGTATATTCTCATATCCTTGAGAATCTTCAAATGGAGGGTTGTGAAGAAATTGTCCACAGTAAGGTGTGCGGGAACTCTACATACTCCATCATCAGCGACCGTGGAAGTGGGGGGCAGAGGGGGCCAAATGCCCCCCTAAAATCAAATGGGGTGGGGGGGCTCACTGGAAAACATGGAATTCACTGAACATGTTATTTGTTTGACCTAGTCATCTCCGTTTTGTCTTATTTATAACTAGTTGATTGACTGGAGAGGAGACTGAAGGAAGAGGGTGACTAAACAAGTTTGCCCCTCCCGTCATAGAGTACTTCCGCGGTCTCTGTCCATCATCGACAGTACAACAGACGACCCCTGACCTAATTCAAGGTCATACAAGTTTCAGATGCGTTGGAATTAGTAGCCTTCGGCGAAAGCAAAACACAAAATCTTTCGTAGCCGATTTTTATTTGCTTAATCTTAATAAATTTGCAAAAATGTCGACCGAAATAGAGCACTATTTGCTTTTCTATCGAAAGTTTGTGAGCAAAAACGCCGTTTTGAAGATATATTTTATTGTCAAACATATTGAACAATGGATGAACCTACATAGGTCAATATGCTGCTCGTCGACATTTTCTGGAGAAATCACAACAGCAGCACGCACAATGTCAACTTATTTTTCAGAACAATCCAATTCTGACATAACTATATCGTGGTTCAGAAGTTTCATAATATTGTTACGTAATACAGTCTCCATATTAAATTAAATGGGGCTTTAGTTACCCCAACTTACCCTCGCAGCTAGTCACAGCGTGTTCAACACGGACCACACACAGCGTCTTCGGTTCAACATGGGCCGCTTCCGGCCCCCCCGCCAGTCAAAAACGGACCTCGGGACCGACAACAGTGTCTCCCGCAGAGCAAAACTGCAATCGCCCGCAATGTCTGGCGCGCATAATAGACGCGATCTTGCTCTGGCTTGTAATTAGCCACGCGCTCTCACAGTTGGCAATTATCAATTCACCCGAACCTCACGTAGTTCTCGCGTGTTTAAACCATCTCAATTATTGTAATCAAAAGTTTGCCGCATCATTCGAAAACATGATTCTACATCCCGAGATTAACCTTTGTTCACCGGAGCCACGCTTCCGTCGAAGCACCTCGTGTCTCAACATCACCTCGACAGTACCGCCGGGCCTTTTTGGGCACGGGAAGGACCAGCTCGGCCTGATGCACCATTCCTCATCTCAAGGCGAATCGTAAGCTTCCAGTATACCCCTTTCTTGTGTTCAAACCATTTAAATTCATGTATAATCCTCGTTTCATCCGTTTGTCAAGTTATAGAGAGAGAGAGAGAGTGGAGATCTATGTCAACCCTGTATTTCTCGAGATGATCAATATACCTTGTGCCTTTTTACCCATGTGTTATTATTGTGTGTTAGCCTTTCCAACCTCCTAACCGATGGACGAGCTGATGATCAAAGAAGCTGCTCACCCCTGATAGTACACGAGTCTCTTCTGCTTACCTTTTTACTGAGCTAGCCAATACATAACCTGGTTCGATCCCTGGTTTTAACCAACACTTAGCAATATAATGACAAATTTCGGTGGAGAAGTAGGTATTTTGTGACATATTTGATAACTGTGCGAAAACCGCGAACAAACCATCAATTCGAACTAAAATAACTCACAAAAAAACAGCACAACCGCTTAGTTTGAGGGCAATCTAACCAATTGCGTCGAATTGCGAATACAAATAATCTGTCACAGCTGTCCTCCAAACGTTGCGCGCAGGAATCACCTACATTGAGCGACATCTGGCAGACTTGTACGATCTTATGCTTGCAAAAACAATTTTACCGGCCATTTGGTCTTTTGCAAAAAAAAATGATCTATTCTTTCGACAGTGTCTATTTTCAGGGTTTTGATAAACATTTTATTAAAAAAAGAAAAAATATTAAAATTTATCACGCTTTATTATTTATTGATATATGAAATACCACTCTTGAAATGCTGCATAACGTCTTGGTCGGATTAAGTTTTTCTCACGGCGAAAAAAAATCAGGTAAATATTCGAACACAGATTGTATGATTTATATTTAAACAAAACCTTACCTTACTTAATTACTATGATTTACCTTAATTACTATGAAACCATTTGGGAAATTTTTAATTCTAGCATTTTAATTTTTAATTACGAATGAAAATTCGCTTTCGTTGTAAGGGGTAACAGACATTTCAAATAATATCTGTCAATTGGTATTACTGATTCTAGATGGGTGACCGACTTCATGCGGATCAATAAAAACAATGGCGGGTAATTTTGTTTACAATTTAGCAACACGAAACGAGGATTTTTTACTCTACCAGCCAGTATAAAAACACTTTTGAAACGAAAAATGTGAAATAAATAATAATTTATTTATTTATTTATTGACGCCCTATTGGGCTTTTAAGTACATAAAACTCACAAATTTCATTTTTAGCAACAGTATAAAACAAACAAAGAAAAATCGAAATAAAATATAATGATTTCTTATATATTATTTACATTTAAAAAGTGGTGGACTAATTTGGCTTTAAATGTTTGGGGATCAATGGTGAAGGCACGAAATGAAAGAAGGTGTTGAAGGTCACATGTGTTTATTGGTGAGTCAGTGTAGCCGTAACGAGAGTTGACGCTGGACAGAAGAATACACCGGATGCTGGCTGTGATGGCAGGTCAAGCGCGGGTCAGTGAGTCGACGCCGGGCGCTGGTGACCGGGACTCGATGTCAGGCACTGGCGAAGAACGTAGGTCTTCAGGCACTCCAGTGCTGACGAGACGGCCGAAGGTGCGGCGGACCTTGTAGGCGGTTGAACGGGAACGGCGTGACCAGTGAGGATGCAGCGTGTCCTCGTGGTGGTCATGGTAGCGTGGAAGAAGCGCTGGTCAGAGACACTGGAACCAGGGCGCTTGTAGTCCGAGCAGCGCTTGCTAGGAACGGCGATCTGGACAAGGCGCTAAGATGATGTCCCGATAGAGTCCATGGTGGTACGGGCGAAGCCGGGTATACGTCCTTCGCGCTAGTAAGAAGAGCGCGGTTGATCACTCGTTGAGCCTCGTAGACTGACGGCTGGTAGATAACTGACTGACTGACTGACTCGCTGCGTCGGGCATATTTATACTACACGGCCGACGGCGGCAGTAGGTAGGTGGATGGCAACTAAATCCTAGGCACTCGCACAGACTGTATGTTTCAGGAACCTTCGACAGCGTGGCAATTATGCATAGGCAGAAGACTCGAACCTTCTGGCGAGTTCTCGTAGTATCTCAGACTGAGTGCGCGATAGTATTGTCGCGAGTAGGCAAGTAGGTCTTGTAGTACGTAGGTTGTTTACGTTGCGGTTTGGACTGCAGGTACATAATTCGGGAGTAGATACTAAGTAAGTAGGTCGAGCGGTTAATGCTATTAATGTGATTCAAGAAGCGTAATTTGGAGTCAAAGATAACTCCAAGGTCATTGAATTCAAAAACTCTTTTTAGATTGGCATTGTTAATTGAGTAGTCGAATAATAAAGGGGTTTTAGATCTATGGAAACTGATCGTTTGGCATTTGTTGATATTAAGGTTAAACGCAACGCTCGTTGTATTCTACGTGTTCACAGATGGCGTTAATTAATTAATTTTGTGTAAATACGCTTTTGCAAGGTATTGCTTTACAATATTAAGACAAATCATTTGTTTGCGCCCGTATATACGCAATATGAATATGAATCAATAGTTTTGTTCGTTTAAAGACTTAATTCTTTCGAGAAAGGCACATAAATACAATATTTTACCGATGATTCAATCCAATATTGTATTTGTATGCCTTTCTCGATAGAATTGAGTTTTTATATGGACAAAACTATTTATTCATATTCATATTGCGTATATGAGGGCGCAAACAAATGATTTGTCTTAATATTGTATTTAAGTTCATTTGTAGAGTTAAACAATCAAACATCATAAAATGTAAACAAACCTTTAATCAGAATTACTTGAGAGTCGCACTGGTATCCTAATTTAACGTCTGTGACCGGTACTCACTATTTTAGTTTTTCGACATCTATATAAAAGGTTAGAAAAACTACTAACATTTCCGCACTTTTCACATTTTTTTCCCGCCGGATTACATTGTGACTCCTCAAACATACCACTAAAAAATCCTCCTTTCTAATAACTTCCAAAAAAACCAGTATACCAAAAGTACAACAATTACACGGCATAATAATATTTTTTCGTACGTCCCGCCGATAGTTAATTACTTTGGACGATTCATTTGTTAACAAAAAAACACAACGAGCGGCTAGAGACAATTGAACAAAGGAAATTAAAAAAAATAATATTATAATATTCCGGCAAAATAGTGCCTACTTAAAAAGCATTAATTATTTATTTAGGTATCATTATTTTATTTAACCTAACCTATAATAACCCAACCTAACTTAACCTATCCAAATCTAACCTATCCAAATCTAACCTAACCTTTAATAATGCAACCTAACTTAACCTAACCTATATCCTTTCATAACCTATAATAACCCAACCTAACCTATAATAATCCAACCTAACCTAACCTATATCCTAACCTAACCTATAATAATCCAACCTAACCTATAATAACCCAAACTAACCTAACCTAACCTGACCTATCCTAACTTAACCCAACCTTTCCTAAACTATAATAATCCAACCTAACCTCACCTAACCTATATACCTACCTAACCTATAATAATCCAACCTTACCTCACGTAACCTATATACTAACCTAACCTATAATAACCCAACACAACCTAGCATAAACCCAACGTAACCTAACCTATCATAACCCAACCTAACCTATAATAACCTAACCTATAATAACCTAACCTATAGTAAATAATCTTACCTTTTTTATTTTTTTCTTTATTTATAAAACATATATAAATTTATTTTTTTTATTTTTCGAGTTTGGCCAAAATAGTACCTACATAGTATTTGCATAGAGTGGTAAAAAGAATGGTAAAAATTCAAGCCACTCATATCAGGAATACCGACAAAACAAAATGTCGTCAACAGTAATCATTCCAGCGGTCATCCCATACAACTAAAGTGAATTTTAGATTTACGTAATCAAAAATTAAAATGCTAAAATTAAAAATTTCCCGAATGCTGTCAGATAGTAATTAAGGTAAATCTTCTGATTTTATTTAAAAATATTTCGTATAATCCGTGTCCAGCGATTCCGAATATTTACCAAAAATCATCTATTTGGAAGACGCCTATAGACAACGTCATGGAGGTAGTGGGTTAGGTAAATAGGTTCTTATGGTTTAGTTTGGGTTGTTCTAATAATTTATGAGTATTTCCTAACATTCAAAATTAACTTTGAGTGAGAAAAAAATTTACTTTAATTCATCTTTTACCATCTCCCACCTCATAAATGGTTATTTCTTATAGTAATGAAGTTGAAACCAAGCACTATTTATATTTATCAGCAGAATTTTATCAATAGACAAGTTTATCAATATACGAGAAAGTTATAATTATTGCAGGGTTATAAGTTTTATTTTATTTTATTTTTTATTTTATTTTATTTTATTTGGGATACCAACAGTTTACATCAATAACAGCATAATAATAATTTAGTTTCAGTAAATAAACCATTTACAGGTTTCCACATAGGTATTATATACAAGTGTATCTGAGTGTGATTCCGAGATATTTACTAATGAAAATTACATTTCAAGAAACAAGTTATTTAGGGGGGAATAGGGAGGGGGTAGGATGAGGAGGGATCGGTTAGGTTGAGGTATGAATAAAGGAAGTTAATAAAGTGGCGGTTGTATTAGATGGTATCTGTAGTTATTGTTATTGTAATGTATCGAGAGAGTGTTTGTGGGATTTTAAGGAGTGTGGTGCAGAGTTAAATATGTCAAATTGTGAATAGTGTGTGTTAAAAGTGTTGGACGCACGATAGATGAAAGAATTCTGCTTAGAATTAGTGTTGCATTGGGGGAGGCTAAAAATCATGTTTGATCTGGTTCGTCTGTTGGGAACTCGTATCTGAATTCGTTCTAGGAGTTCAGGGCAATCAACAATGGACCTGGCTATTTTTTGAAGAAAAAGTACATCGGCCGAGCTTCTTCGAACTTCTAATGATGGTATATTGAAGTACGCTGCTGAATCTTGGTGACTTAGATGTGGGCGGTAGCTGCGGAAATCCAAGTATCGTAGAAAACGATTTTGAATACGTTCTAGAATTTCCACATACGATATGTATTGCGGGTTCCAAACTTGTGACGCATATTCTAGTAAGCTGCGGACATAAGCAAAATATAGGATTTTCATTGTTCTAAGGTTATTGAATTTTTTACATGTCCTAAGAATGAATCCTAACATTTTAGAGGCTTTTGATGTCACTAAGTCTATTTGAATATCAAAAATTAGCTTAGAGTCCAATGTCACTCCCAAATCTTTGATTTCTTTTTTGTTGATTAATATTGAGCCGTTCAGATTATATTCATTGATAATGATATTTTTATTTCGTGTGAAATTCACAACGAAACACTTTTTAACATTAATTTTAAGGTTATGCTGTGTACAGTAAATATTAAGACGGTTTAGGTCCTCTTGCATTTTTTGACAGTCAGCAGTACATCTGATAGGATAAAAAACCTTCATATCATCTGCGTAAAGTAATGTTTTGGAGTATTTGAAGCATTGGCCTATATCATTGATGTAAATGTTAAATAGTAGCGGTCCCAATAGAGATCCTTGAGGCACACCTGATGGGACGGTTACCCAGTCCGATTTAAAGCCACCCACAACTACGACTTGACTACGGTTTGATACATAAGATGAGAGCCATCTGAGAAGATCACCGTGGACTCCGATTTGCATAAGCTTGCGTAATAATATGTCGTGATTCACTAGGTCAAAAGCTTTGCTATAATCCGTGTATATTGCGTCTACTTGTACACGTTGATCCATATAATCTTGCAAGAATTCCGTGAATGCTATTAGATTGGTTGTTGTTGATTTTCCACTCATAAACCCATGTTGGTTAACATTAAGTGAGGATTTCAAAGCGGGAAACATCTGATCGTATATTATTTTTTCAAACACCTTGCTGAAGACACACAATTTTGAAATAGGACGATAGTTTTCAATGTCAGATTTTTGCCCAGTTTTGAAAATGGGTGTTATGAAGGCAGTTTTCCAAGTATTAGGTACCACACCCTCTTTTAAGGAACGATTGAATATAATGGATAACGGCTTAGAGAGACTGCTTGCGCATTTCAGGATGAAGAAGGGGGGAATTTGATCTGAGCCTGCGCCTTTATTTAGTTTTAAATTTTCCAGATATGTCTGCACCAGACGTTCGTCAACTTCAATACAATGAAGAGTGGAAGAATTATGAATGTTGTAGTTGTCTGGCATACTTTGAGAAGTTTGAATGTCGTTGGTGTAGACAGAACTGAAATATTTGGAGAATAAGTTAACAATCTCTGATCCGTTCTCAGCTTTTTCATCCCTTAGGAATACAGTGTTTGGCACACCCTGTGATTTGGAGTTTAATTTAACATAATTCCAAAGATTTTTTGGATCAGAGGATATTTTGTGTTCAACATTAATTAGGTATTGATTGTGACATTCTCGTTGTAGTTTTTTATGGCGTGATCTTAAGAGAGAGAAAATGGAGTAGTCAGATTGATTTTTGTAAATTTTGAACTTTTTGAAATAGTTGTATTTTTCCTTCGTTAACTTTATAAGAGCTGAGTTATACCATGGAGGATATTTTGAGTTTTTACTCGATTTTTGCGGAATGTGAGCATCTATAAGTTGGTTTATTTGTGAGTAAAAATTTAGTAAAGCTGAATTTATATCACCAACTTTTTATAATAATAAGAGTTATAACAAAAGTTATAACAATAAGTTCTTCAACAAAAGACGAATCAAACCAGTGTTCTTGGAAAATACTGCTTATTTTTCAGAACGAAAATTCCGTCACTGTTCAATCTTCTTCTATGTTGTTTCATAATATGTTAATATTTATAATGCGATGGTTGATGTAGGTACTTACCTCAGAAAATGGATAAGAGACGTCGAGGTAAGAACTATAATTATGTAAATAAGTATATATTTATCAATTCGAAATCTAACAGTTTTTATTTTCAATCTTCTAATATTTAATCATTGAAGAAGATAAATATACAGAGAAAAGAAAAGATAGAAAATGAAAAGTAACGGTCGCAAATAGGACTTCAACTCCGATCTTTTAGTTTTACCGGGACTGGCATCTCTACCAATTGAGCTATTGCCGCCTAATTACTTTCCGTAAATTTTAACAATCTAATAATTTCATTTTCTAATAATTATTGCTACCTACTCAAATTATTATTTCCCATGCAACATTTTTTTGTGATTCAGAGTTCTACCTGAATATTTTTACAATCTAAAGGGTATCTTGGATAAACATATCTATAATCTATATTATTATCTACTATTTATAAAATTATGTACTGATTAAAAAAACTATTGTGGGTAATTCTCTAGCAGGTATAACACATATACTATGTGGTAGGTATAATGTACATACTAATTCTTAGACTCCCCCCAATCAATGTTATGAGGATATATCCATAAAGTCTTTCAAGTCATATTCTAATGAAAAGCTCATAATTAATTATAAACCACCTTATTATGGCTGAAAAATAATTTTTCTGGAAATCCAATTAAAGGAATAACTTGAAACCATGCCTGCCATCTGTGAATTTAAACGTAAAAACATGAAGACCGACACTTGGCAAGTATCTAAATAAAAATCCTCGCTATTCAATGGAAGTAGGTACCTAACGACTTATGGTAGTTTAAAATAGTTTTCTGGGAACGTTCATAGATGTCAATACCGATAACATTTATTTTTTTAACAAAAACTATGAAATAATTTTGTACACATACTACCTCATTGTACCTACTCGATATTGTAGATTTTGTCAACAAAAAAAACAGATAATCCATTAAAAATAGTTCGCTTGTTAGTTTATCATTTGGCCGCCTGTGAATTTAAAAATTCCTAGGTACTGACATTTTTTATTGCTTTGAAATAGTTAAAAAATATTTTTTGTTGTATATACAAACCGTATAGACCTCATTAGTTATTGTACCCGTTCTGAGGTTTACGATGGGTCTACGTATTATATTACAATTTATTATTGTTTTACACTATTCCATGGTGATTTGAACCTCTAATGTAAAAATAAAGAGTAGGTCTTAAGGTGCGTCCACACCAGTAACAAAACGTGTTACAAAGAGTTATATAACCAATGTTATGTAACTTGTTAGAAATTCAACTGAAAAATGTTGTATAACACGATGTTGTGTAACTTTTTTTCTGTTTTTATAGCAGGTTACATGTTACCCAGAGGTTGTCGGTAAAGATCAAAGGAATTAGATAACTTGGTTGTATAACAAGTTGCAAGCTCGTCCACACACACAACAAAACAAAAAAAAAAAACACAAAAAACAAACAACCCACCTTTCAGTGTCCTCCCATCAGTTGATGGAGAACTATCTGTAAGTGAGTGTGTCTGAGTGCGTGGAGTTTTTTTTAATTTGACTGGCGTTCTTTGTTTTGTGTATTTTGTGAGGTATTTTTTGAGGTCTTTTGGAGATGGAGTGGACGAAGGAGAATACCGAAAGATTGATTGAGCAGTATCGTGAGAAAGCAGTACTTTGGGATCCACAACACAATGAATACAAAAACCGTAATAAAAAGCAAGATGGTTGGGCTGATCTAGCTTCCGATTTTGAAGGAAACGTGGATGAGGTGGAGAAGAAAGTTCGGATGCTAATTGGACAATTCCAGCGCGAATTGAAAAAAGGGAAGAGTGGAGACGGAGCTGATGCCCCTTACAAGACCAAATGGATATATTTCCACTCTCTGCTTTTTCTAAAAGATAAAAACACACCGAGGCACCAACAAGAAGTCGGACAGCAGCTCACGGGTGAACTGCAGCAACCAGATGAGTCCACACAGGCGTCAGATCAGGCACAGGTAAACACACTTCAGTTTTAATTAAACTTTAATTAATTTTAATTACATTTTATACAGTTTAATTTTTCAACTTTAATTTAGTAGTTAACTACCTATTTAGTAGGTACCTACATAATAATTATTTGTCACTAAGAAGAAAGTGGGAGGAGAAAAACAATGTAGGTAGGTACCTACTTAATCCCTCGCATTCAGTATCTGTTTTGCCACGGCACTGATCCCTCTTCAGATTGAAAAAAAGCGCTGATTTCAAATACATTTTCCACAGTGCGCCTTGCTCTGCTATGTCTGCCATTATATATTCTCTGTGGCGAACCTTTTGCTTGTGCCCCCGGATACGGTTTCATCATGTTTGGCAGTAACTGAAAAGCGTCGTCACACACAAAAACGTAAGGAGTTGGCAGTGTTCTCCCAGGCAGAGGTGTTGCCGCTGGCAAATGTAAATGTGATGTTTCAAGAAGCCTCTTGAACTCTGTACTGCCAAACACGCCACCATCAGATATTCGCCCTTGGCATCCAATGCTGACATAAGTAAAACAGTAGTTTGCGTTGACGATGGCCATAAGTACAATACTGAAATACCCTTTGTAGTTGAAATAATCACTACCGCTGTGTTTGGGAGCTTGCAACGTAATATGTTTCCCATCAATGCTGCCACAGCAGTGAGGATAATTCCATTTTTGGTCAAAGTCAGCAGCTAAATCAAGCCATTCTCCTTGACTGCTTGGGGTCTGCAAAAAAAGAAAATATTTCATCATATACTTATTGTTGACAACCCACTTCATTTCTTTGAATTAATGAAATTTGTTTTTCTTTATAGGGGCCAGAAGAGACACAGACAGAGCAAGAACAGTCTACTTTCCTTCCGCCATCTCAAATGAAAAGACCCAGCAAAAAGAGATCCCACAACGACAGTATGGCCAGGGAAGCATACGATGTAATGAAAAAGCTTAGCGCCAGGACCAGGGACGAGTTTGATGTATTTGGGGAACAAGTAGCTATTGCCCTGAGAAATTTGAAAGATAAAATGTTGGTGGTGGACACGAAACATCAACTTACTAACATTTTGTACCACGCAGAAAGGCAAGATCTACGCGGAAGACCACAAGTCTACGGTCATGGAAGCCCACAAGTCTACGGTCAAGGAAGCCCACAAGTCTACGGTCAAGGAAGCCCACAATTCTACGGTGACGTAAGCCCACAGTTGCACCCTAGTACCCAGCAAGTCTACTCTGCTGTCAGCCCAGATGCTTACTCTGCAGCTAGCACATCTGCCGAACCTAGCCCCGTTGACCAAGCAACGACTGACTCGTTGAATTTACTGGATATGTAATTGGCTTTTTAATTGTTTTTTTTTTCTTCATTTTATTTAGCATTATTGAAAGTAATAGTATATAAGTTTGCATAATATATATTAAAGTTTGCATAATAAAATATTTGTTTGAATATAATTATTGATATACATACCTTGATTACATCCTTCAAGAAGACAATAAGGGCCCTACAGACTTCAGGAACAATCTTGGAAATACTCTGCTTTGAGATCTTGAATAAGTAACTCAAGCTTTGATAGGAATCACCACTCGCCAAAAATCTCAGAGTAACTGCAAGCCTTTCTCTTGCAGGTATAGCCCATCGATAATTGGTGTCCTGCTTTGCAATAGTTGGGGCAACATTGATCAAGAGATATTCAAAGTCAGAACTGCTCATTCGAGCGAAATTCCGAAAACTCCCATCATCCCTGATTTCCCCACTAAGGGGATCTCTACCGTCTTCCATCAGATCCTCCATCAGGTGAGTTCCACTGTAACGATGTCGAGCTTCCAGCGAAGGTCGCACCCACCATCTGCGCTGAGTTGGTTGACGGTGAGTTGATATAATTACACAGGCCGCGGCGGCCAGCAAAACCTCTTCCTCCGAAGCCATGATTACTACTGAATCCTCAAATGATTGAAAGTGTTGCATTTCTTGTTTCATGAGGTGTGGACGCGTTTGCTAGTTGTAACTTGTTATATAACAAAATTATAAAAGTTGTACAACAAAGTTTATACAACATATATACATGTTTTAAAACAATTGTTATACAACTTTGCTATTTCGTTACCGGTGTGGACGTACCTTTAGCGTGCTGCTTTGTTAGTTGTATTGTATATACGGTTTGTATATAATGTAAGTTATTCTTTATTTGTCTTGTTTTTTGAAGTGAAACTTCTTTAGCCGCGTAATGAATTTTCGGGAACGTAGTAAAACCGAGTCAAGATCGAAACGAAAAAGCGGGTACCCCCACCACCGCTCACCGTTCAGAAAAATGGTGTACAAAATTCGTTGTAATTATTAAACAAGTTAAATAACGTATTTTCGCACAATTTCGCAAGTCCAGTATGGTCTAGTGGCTAGGATACCTGGCTCTCACCCAGGAGGCTCGGGTTCGATTCCCGGTACCGGAAATTATTTTTGGTCAATTTTCTGAGATACTGTTTTATTTAATTTGTGTTTTGATTATTTCAGGTGATATTTTTAAGAATTCATTTTATTAAATACAAGCAGTGACTTGAAAAAAATCATAAAATTGTTAATTTTTCAATATGGACTTTTGGCAGCCGGGATGTATTTATAATTTCACAATTATTTTAGGAATGCGGAAGCACATCATGCAAGATTCCCATTCTTGCGACCCGGGTTCGATTCCCGGGCAGTGCACTCCTTTTTTATGGAGAATCATTATTTTTCAAAGGAAGGATATTTTTGATATTGTATTTTAGCTCCAGTAGTATGAAATAAATTTTTATTTCATATTATATTCATATACCCCCACCACCGCTCACCGTTCAGAAAAATGGTGTACAAAATTCGTTGTAATTATTAAACAAGTTAAATAACGTATTTTCGCACAATTTCGCAAGTCCATTATGGTCTAGTGGCTAGGATACCTGGCTCTCACCCAGGAGGCTCGGGTTCGATTCCCGGTACCGGAAATTATTTTTGGTCAATTTTCTGAGATACTGTTTTATTTAATTTGTGTTTTGATTATTTCAGGTGATATT
The DNA here is from genome assembly GCF_061612785.1 of Hesperophylax consimilis. Lineage (NCBI taxonomy): Eukaryota > Metazoa > Arthropoda > Insecta > Trichoptera > Limnephilidae > Hesperophylax > Hesperophylax consimilis. The sequence goes on from NC_142846.1 coordinate 30,468,641, forward strand.
TTTAAGAATTCATTTTATTAAATACAAGCAGTGACTTGAAAAAAATCATAAAATTGTTAATTTTTCAATATGGACTTTTGGCAGCCGGGATGTATTTATAATTTCACAATTATTTTAGGAATGCGGAAGCACATCATGCAAGATTCCCATTCTTGCGACCCGGGTTCGATTCCCGGGCAGTGCACTCCTTTTTTATGGAGAATCATTATTTTTCAAAGGAAGGATATTTTTGATATTGTATTTTAGCTCCAGTAGTATGAAATAAATTTTTATTTCATATTGAAGTGAAACTTCTTTAGGCGCGTAATGGATTTTCGATGGACGGAGTAAAACCGAGTCAGGATCGACACGAAAATGCGGGTACCCCCACCACCGCTCACCGTTCACTGTCCCTCTCTCACCATATGCGCTTGTTGAGGTGGGGGAGCCGCTCACGAACGTTCTCTCTCTTCTCTTCTTTCCTCTCTCTCAGACACCAGCGAACTGCGCCACGCCAAGCATCAGCTGCTTGGTTAGTATACTGCGTCGTGAGTGTAATACGAGTGAAATACGTAATTGATTGTGGTTCATACGGTTTAACAAAAGAAGTTTCACTTCTGTCTTGCGTAGGCTTGACACACCCACTTTTTTTATAATAATATTTGGATTGTTTCAATAGCGCCGTTTTCGTGAGAACATCATCTCAAGGGCGCATTTTCCTCTAATTTTGGCGTTGGAATATAATTTTCATAATTTGAACACCATCACCGTGTTCAAATTAGTTTCTTATTAGAAATTCTTTATATATTTATCTTGAGCCCCGTGAAACGGTTCTTTAATTTCAGTGCTGCCATAACAATATTATTATACAATAATGCCGTTTTGCGAAAATGTCGGGCCTCTTACCTTGATTGGTTGATTTATAATGCCTATTTCTAGTTGTATATAGACTCTAGACGTGTTTCTATTGGTGGAAATGTGGTCGATATGCTACACCAAATACTAAGGAAATATTCCGGGAAGCTTCTCTTAGTTTCTAGAATTTATGGAGTCGACATTATTATCTGGCGGTAGAAATGAGAACTAACAATTTATACGTTTGGATGTATACTATCATATTTTTTTTGTTCATTATTCTATTTTATTTTATTAAATTACCACATTATTTACTACGATTAGCACGTAAATGGATTGTACGAAAAGTCAAAATATTATTGTCTTTTCCTTTCCGTGTGGGCAGGCGACGTCTTAAATACTTTCTTTTTGCCTAGTAATATATTGTAGTTCCACACCACGTCACTAGGATCGCTGCTTTCCGACAGTTTTAATATTGCGCAATATGTTCAATCGCTTTCTTTCGTAGTATTTACTAAACTCGTTCATGTGACCTTTAGCATGTATATTCCCACATCCAACGCTGTTTACTTCTGGCAGATTCGTTAGTTTGTGTTCCGTGGTTTCGCGTCAAGATTTTTCTCCAGATTGATTAATTGTGAAAATTAGTCATCGACATGTAACCCTTTGATTTTTCGATAAACATTTTTCAGTCTGTTATGAAACTCAGTGCGCTAAACACTGCCAGCGTTTGTATATTGACAATTTTAATATTGAAAGTCACGATCGCGCGATTTTCGCCATACTGATTGTTTTTGTCTCGTGTTTACACTTTGCGAATATGGAGGATTAGACATATCATTTGTTATTATATACAGTCAACACACATTGAAGTGTTTACGTCACAGCGGAACGTGTAGTGACGATCGATAGATCTCGTAATTGAGCGAGCAGAAGTGTGCACCACAATAATAATCACATGGGACATAGTCGCCATTGTTTATGTTTTGGTCTGGTGTAACATTGTGTTGTTATTACTTCACGTGGGTGTATTTACATTCGTCGCGAGGTAAACTAAGCGCTCGATAATTAACTGAACGATCGTGTTCTGCGTTAAAGTGTTAGAAAAGTGTATCCGCATCCGAAAAATGTGAGAAAAATACCGTTCAAGGTCATTGTTGTTTTGCTACTTTGTTATTGTTATGATTGTCTGGTTTGTATTTTTATAAAAAATGGCAGACCCTACATATGGAAGTGACTATTTCTTAGATACTGAAGTGAAACAAGAACAAATGTTGGACGGGAGTAATACGTATAGTGCTTCGGTGCCTATTCCAGCAAGAAGGCCCACGGAACTATCAGATCTGCGGGACTTCAACCTGGAGTTCGAGCTTTGTGGTCAGGAAGGCATGTCTTCTATTTACCAGACAATTTCTCATCCCTCGATATACAACAAGTTCAACATAGACATGGATTCAAATTCCAAGTGTGAAACGTTCAAGATGGACGATGACGATATATTCCAAGTGGACAAGGCGGACCTGATCCAGGGTCCGACGTTAGCCGAATTGAACGCGAATGATAACACATTACTAGAAGACTTAAATTTCGACGATCTCTTGCTGCCGGAAGAGAACAGTTATTACTTGCACATAGGTGGTTCTATGATGCATGCTTTAAAAGGTTCTACTCCTGCATTGGAAGTTCATGCTCCCTTGACTCCCCAGCCTTCTCCAATAAGCTACAACTATCAAGGGAGCTATAGGGACACTGACACGTGTAGCCCCCTTGAGGGGTATGGTAGGGGACACACGGGGGCCGTCTCTCCCGCTAGTGGACATAGCAGCAGTGTGCACAGCAGTCAGCACGGGAGCCCCTGCCTGGGGCTGCAGGAGCTGCTGAGCAGCCCTAACCTGCCCCCTACCCAGTTGCCCCCGCAGCATCGCTCGTTGGCTGCTGCAAGACTGTCTTCCTCTGCACCGACACATCTCAGCTTAGAACAGGTAAAATATTAACGGACTAATCATTTTTAAATCTAACCTTACCTGCCTGACTTTTCATAATAATCCCTGTTGATAAGTAAGTACCGATGCTAACATTAATGTCAATCCCTTTTCCAACTACCATAATTATTGTCATGTGCCTAATTTGGTGTTCATAAATTCCAAGAATGTAAAATCTATTTTTTTATTGAATTAATTGAAAAATATTATATTACACCTATAAAATTTGATCTAAACACATCGAAGAATCAAAACAATGAATTTGGCAAATTCCAAGATTCGATGATCGTTCAATAATTAGCAGTATTTGATTCAAGAGAATAAGATAGAAGATTATGTAAACAACACTAATTCTGTATTTTTCCATAAAAAAATGTTATATAATATTAATGGCACACTGATTCTTCTAATTCAGCATGTTTATAACGGTTCCATGATAACTCGTCAAAATGACAATTCAACACACCTATAAAAAGTGCTATAAAGTTATGAAAAGTGAAGAAACTAAAACTAGGTTAAATTGTTAATAACTAACTATTAACCTAGTTTTTGTTTTATCACTTTTTATAGGTGTGTTGAATTGTCATTTTGAGGAGTTATCCGGTAACCGTTTATAACACACTCATTGGTTTTTTCACATTCATAATCTGAAATCTGAGGTGATATTTCACAAAAGCGGCGCTATACAAATTGTCCATTATTATTACTGGGAAGAAATCTATGGAGAGTGGGCTAGTGTCTTTATTTGTATTTCTAAACATTGTGCAATCGTGACTAAGAAAATGATGCACATGTCTGTCCGGTTCGCGCTTTCTTGGGATTTAATGTTTCTTTTCTGTTGCCAAACTAAACCAGGGAGTCATTAGAATCCAGAACACACTAAAACAATCCGTTCTTGGAATTCTAAAACCACATAGGTATTTCGGCTTTGTCCAATTTATAAAACTGAACTCTCTGAATTCAAAAAAAGTAAACATTGGTCAAATATCCTTTGAAAAACGATTTGATTATTTTCATATGCCTATACATAAATATTAATATTTTGTTTTAGGTCGGGCTCTCGGAGCAGCCTGACGCGTTTTGGTCGGTCTCGTCTTTCTTCGACAATTACAAGTGAAATTTCATATATTCCGCCCTTAAAAGTGTCAATAAATGTTCCTTACTGTATTTAAGTTGCTTAAGTGTACTAAAAACTAATTTTTCTGTGACCAGTGTGGACGTATAACGACTTTAAGAAAAGGTGACAAATAATTTTGTTAATCCTAAGATGTGTGAATTCCTGTGCCTATAATACGAGATCAGTGCTTTGAACATTCACCAGATGTGATCATCCCTTCGGCCCTTGCCCCTTGCCCCTCGTCCACCCGCACCAATACTGCAAACCCCGCTGTCCGACGCATACAGTGCTTATTCAGTGCCGTTATAGAATGTGGGCCATATGACATTGCTTAGGCCACAGAATCATCGTTTCTCGGAATCTACCCTGAACCCGCACAAGAAAAGAGTCATTTGGCGACTCATGCAACCCCTGCCGCAACCTCCGCTCCCCACCGCTCGTGCCCTTCCGCGCGTGGAATAATGACATCGGAAATGAAGGATGAAATCGGAATGAACCCGCGCTCTTTGGTTTGCTGTCTACATGGAGTGTTTTAAAACAATTATATAGTGATAAAATAACTATTTTTAGTGGTAGTTTATTTGTTAAGTTAAATGTTATATTAAGCGTATAAATATGTATTATTTGTTTTATGTGTGTAACGATATGATAAGTTGTATAATTAAGATGTTTAAGTAGTACTTGGAAGGGAATGGCCGACAAAGATGTCGATGAGGTTCGCTATCCATCACATCGCCAACCCTTCGGTGGCGCAAAGAGGAGGACGGAACGTGATCAATGTCGAATTGGTACATGGAACATTAGAGGAGGAATGGAAAGAAAGATGAACGAACTGTGTGATACTATGGTGAGCAAATGTTTGGACGTACTTTGTATAACAGAGAGTATGAAAAAAGGTAGCGGTACAATGCAGCATAATGATAGGCTCGTCATTTGGTCTGGGAGACCAGATACGGAGAGGGCTTGTCAAGGTGTTGCAGCGCTACTGTCTCCCAGAATGATTGAATGTATGTTGCAGTATGAATGTGTAAGTCCGAGAATAATGTGGATCAGATTTAAAATCGGTTTGACAAGGGTGTTTCTTGTTATTTGCTACGCCCCTGTTAATTCTGAAAGCGATGAAGTGAAAGATGATTTTTGGACTGGTGTGAATGTTGTAATGAGACTAAAAAATATGAACGAAAGGATTATAATGGCAGGCGATTTGAATGGGTGGGTGGGAATTAGACGTGACGGATTTGATTCGGTCTTAGGTATGTTTGGGGATAAAAGAACGAATGACAACGGGAACAGAATGCTTGAAGTATGTTTAGAGTGGAACCTGTTTGTGTCGAATACTTTCTTCGATCATAAAGGTATCCACCAATATACGTGGGAAAGAGGAAATGAGAGGTCAATTATTGATTTTGTAGTAATTGACTCTAGGTTGAGAGCTGTTACCGAGGACACAAGAGTTTTCAGAGGGGCTGAGGTCGAAACTGACCACTTTCTTGTAGTGTCGAGAGTAAACCTCTTTCGCGGTTGGCGCTCTAAAGTGAAAACGGTACCAGCTCCGACAAGAGTCAAAATAGAAAAACTGCAAAACGATAATGTGAGAAGTAAGTATGTGAATTGTGCAGAGATAAGATTGAATGCGAAGGAAATGGATGGTCTAAGCATAGACGAAACATGGAACCACATAAAAGTGTGTCTTTGTGAATCTGCTAGGGAGGTTTGTGGAATAAGTACGCAAGGTAGGAAGAAAGGTGATGCATGGTGGGATGATGAGATTAAAGCACTGGTCTCAGAAAAGAAGAAAGCATGGTTGTGTCTGATTGCGGCTGGCAGTGCTTCCAGCGAAGAGAAGTATCGAGCGAAAGAAGTATATAAGGAATGTAAGAAAAAAGTAAGAGTTGGAGTGAAAGAACGAAAGAAACGCCTGGAAGAGGAAGAAGGAATGAAAATGACAAACCATTTCCAAGAAAACATTAAGTTGTTTTGGAAAGAAGTCAAAAGGTCCCGGAGTGGCCCAGAAAACGGAAGCATGAAAGTGATAAAATCAAAAGATGGAAAAATGTTGACGAATGAGGAAAAAATAAAAGAGAGATGGATGAATTATTTCGAGGAAGTCTTCGAAAGCGAAGTGAATGACAGTGATTCCAGTGGCGAATCAGATATGAATGACGATGGAGTGAATGTTACCGAAATTAGCATGGATGAGATAGAAAGCTCGATTAAATGTATGAAGAATGGTAAGGCTGTTGGGTTTGACAATATTGCTGCTGAATATTTTAAAGGAGGTAGCCGTGTAATTCTCACATGGTTGTGCAATCTTTTTAACCAATGTTTAAAGGAAGGTTACACGCCTTTAGATTGGAGAAGGGCTGTGATCATGCCATTATACAAAGGTAAAGGGTCACGTATGGAATGTGGGAATCATAGGGCTATTAGCCTGCTTAGTTCAGTTGGCAAGCTGTATGGTAGAATTTTGATTGAAAGAGTAAGAAAGGAAACAAAGGATAAAATATGGGATGTGCAAGGTGCTTTCATGAGTGGAAGGGGGTGCATGGACCAGATCTTCTCATTGCGTATGCTCACTGAGAAGTTTCTGGCAAAAAACCAGAAACTTTTCTGTGCCTTTGTAGATTTACAAAAAGCATACGACCGAGTCGACAGGAAAAAGCTATGGAAGGTGTTGTCCAAGTATGGAGTGAATACGAATCTGATTCAGGCAATTGCGTCTCTGTATGAGGGAAGCGTTGCATGTGTTAGGGTAAACGGTGGTTTTACGGGGTGGTTTGATATCACAAAAGGTGTTAAACAAGGCTGCGTAATGTCACCGTGGTTATTCAATCTATACATGGATAATTGTATGCAAGAATTGAAAGAGGTGGGATTGGGCGCGAATTTGAATAATTTTAAAGTATGTTGCCTGTTGTATGCTGATGATGCGGTGCTGATTGCTAATAGTATAGATGATCTACAGTCTCTCGTGTCTAGGATGAACGAAGTATGCATGAAGAATGAGTTAATGATGAATGTAAGTAAGTCTAAAGTAATGGTGTTTGAAAGAGAGAGTACGAAAACAGTGTGCAATATAATTGTGAATGGGGAATACTTGGAGCAGGTGGATGAGTTTGTGTATTTAGGAAGTATGTTTACGAGAGATGGGAAGGCTGACAGAGATATCGAAAGAAGGGTAAATGCAGGTAATTCCGTTAATGGAGAACTAAACGCCGTAGGCGCTAACAAAAAATTGTCCAAAGAAGCGAAGTTAGCAGTCCACAACGGAGTGCTGGTACCTACCTTGATGTATGGAAGTGAGGCATGGAACTGGCAAAGAAAGGATGAAAGTAGATTAAATGCTGTTGAAATGAGATCCCTGAGGCGTATGTGTGGTAAAACCATGTTTGATCGTGTGAGGAATGTGGAGATCCGCAAAGAGTGCAAGGCTGATGTAAGCGTAATGAGTAAGATTAAGAAAGGGACGCTTAGATGGTTTGGGCATGTAGAGCGAATGAGCGAAGATAGGAGTGTAAGGAGGATATATGATGCAAATGTGAATGGTAGCAGAAGTCGGGGACGCCCGAGGAAGACATGGCACGATCAAGTGAATCAGATACTCGAGTCGGGCCATGTCAAGAGTCAGAATAATAGAAGAGTATGTATGAGACGATGTATGAATGTGAATGAGGCAAGGAGTGTGTGCCAAGACCGAGTTGTTTGGCGGTCCGTCCTCTCTGCCTACCCCTGCGGGGAAACGGCGTGATGGTTAGTTAGTTAGGATATCTTCTGCTTCTGAATTTTAATTACGCACATTGTTTCCGAACAGACCCGAAATAAAAGAGTCGTAATTCTTGATCGATGTTTGACAGAAATTTACTATTTGACTGAGCTTCTTCTTGCATTTGTTAAGGAGTATTGTCTCGAGCTGCTCGAGCTTTTGAACGCAACGACGAGCATGGGTACAAAGCTTATGTATTTTTTAGATATTACATGAATTGAACAAATCAGTTCCGCTTTTGTACATCCATCCAACTATAATAAATAAATATGGAGCCAACGAGGTTGAGTGGATTTTTAAAAACTCCATAGCTTGTGATGGAAGTTACATTGAATGCTAGAAATAATTGCCTTGATCTTTAAACTCCATCCACAACAGGTTTTGCAAATTTCATGGTGCAAGTTGTCACCGTTAAAGTGCTTTTTCTGATACAAACAGTTTTTTCGACTTTATAGTTCGATAACATAATAAAATAAGTAGGCCTGACCTTCGAATTGTTTCGGTCATTGCACCGTAATTATTTGTACCCATCTAATAAGAAAAAAATAATGACTTGATTGTCTCTCTTTTGATGTAACATTATTATTAGCTTCTTTGTAACTGTTCTGAATAATAAATATCAAGATCCAAACAGAAATAATACCAAATACAATTTATCTAAAATTCTCAACATTATGAGGTAGTTGACCTTACTGATAAATACCAAACATTCAGTTTTGCTGACTTGAACATGATGCGAATCAGATAAACCACTGAATAATGATTAATTTATATTATTTAGCTGGTAAGTTTGTGATATGGTGTTGTGTTGACTGTAATCAAATTATCACCATATTGCAGACCTTGAGTTATATATTTTGATATACAGATAACTGACACAACAATGAAAGATTCTAACCAAATGTCCATAATATTATATTTAAAGATGTCTGCTACTCTTATTTGAAATTTTCTTTTAATAAAACCTCAGCTCTCTGCCTAAAATAGTTAAGTATAATAAATAACTTGCTTTTATTGTAACAAGTCAGACCGTGGTCACTTGCAACATTGTATACAATCTGATCAGGTATCAGCATGGAATTAGGTAGTGGCCACTTCTCGTGTGTGAGACAGTAATCGTAAGTTTAAAGATTTTTGCAATATTGTATACAATCTATCCAGGTATTGTAAGCATGGAATTAGGTAGTGGCCACTTCTCGTGTGTGAGAAAGTCATCATAAGTTCAAAGGTTTTGGCAACATTGTATTCAGTCTGACCAGGTATGGTAAGCATTGAATAAAACCTAATAAATTAAAATAATAATTTATATAAATAGATTTTGGTATGTAAGAACCAAAGATATTAGAAGAACGAGATGTGCTATGAGCAGTTCATACTGTGTGGAATTGTTTTGCCCAGTGTCGCCGGTTTTGTTCACCAATACTACTGCACACCTTCGCTTACGCTAAGGTATCCGCACTAATACATAGAACAGATTTCCGTGCGTACACGTCCCGATAGTATTCAAAGTACCCTAATTAGGTAGTACTCCGCCTACGGTCCGGCGGCCAACATAGCATATCTCGTTCTTCTAATATCTTTGGTAAGAACAAACTGAAGAATATTTTGAGTTCAGTAAGAACTAAAATTTGTTACAAAAAATATATAATTTCCTTGTGGATACTCAATAAGTTAGTATCGTTAATATTTTCCAAATTGGAACTGGTATGTGTTAAAAAATATAATTAATGTTTTCCATTCATCAAAACATACCTTTCATCAAAAACATCAGGCGTTAAATCTGGACTCCTCGGTGGCCAGTTGATGTCTCCTCGGCGACTAATTACTCTTTTATGGAATAAATCGTTAATAGCAGCTAACGAGTCATTTGTTATGTGGGAAGTGGCTCCATCTGCTGGAAAAAATGTGTTGCGGTTGAAGCCAATTTGATTTTGCATTACTGGAGCCAAAAAAGTCGGGATCATACGGCAATATCGATCGGAACATTAACTATTAATATTCCCCGGTTCCTATTATGTCTTGTTGTACTACTTTCATTAAATAAATATGCAGTTAGCAGACTAATAATTTGTAACTCAGCTCAAGGTGATACTGCTTTTTACATTCACCTAACATTTCATTTGATATTGTTTTTTTTGTATTCATTGTGCGGTCTTGTCTTAGAAAATAATCAAATAGGTACCTAGTGTTGATACAAAAAATTACTTTCAACACGTCTACATAATAAGTATAATAAATTTTCAATAAATACATAGGGAATTTTAATTTACTTTATAAAGTACAGCTGTTCATTGTGTTAGCTGGTTAGGTACTTTTTATAGAATTTATTTATTTAAATAATGTCCCTTTACACAGTTGTGCCAACATTTGCAACACATCAATGAAAATCCAATGCCATTTATTTCTGATTTTAAAATAATAAAATCATGTGGAATTTACGATTTTCAATTAAAATCAATTTAATTTAAAACTATTTTACTATAAAATCCATAGACATATGAATAAAATCTTTGCATTTTGTCATGTTTCCTACAAAATAAAATATGATAAAAGATTGCACAATATTTCATCATCACTCAAGAGTAGTAAATTTCTCTTTCATTCTTATTACTTAATTGCGATACTCTTAATAAATTGAATGATAATATTTCTAATTTCGCTCTTGCTCATAAAAACATGCATTCCACTGAAAAATCAATGTCGACTTTTCTTTTGAAAAATGTTGCACATTTTTATGTTGAGTTATTTGACCATCATGGTCAAGGAACTCAACATAAAACTGGTCAATGGTCAGCATATGTTTTCTTATTTAAAAAAGTGATCACAATCTAGCACACTTTAAATTAAAAGTTTGAACCTATCTATTGGTAATAATATCTCTGAATCTTGTTATTTTTTTTTTTTTTTTGGTACAATATTTTTTACATTTCAAAGTTTTCCAGTAAAGTTGGCCTCACTGGGTGGCTTGCCCGTGCTGAGGCCTTAATTATTATTGATAGGCCTTAATGCCTTATTGATAGTGCATTTATGATTTCCTTAAATCTTGCAGTTGTCCAATAATGACTTACTTCCGATAGCTATTCTGCTCTTGTAGAACTTGTAATATATATCATGGAGTGAAATTAAATTATCTTCATTTTTCCAGTATTACAGTGACATTATCTTCATTTTACAACATTGCAATATATTAAATTTAAGTGCCAAAAGAAACCGAACTGATGTTGCGGGGGGCTTAGTTCTTGTAGTATCGGGATCTGCCAGTTAAACCGTGTACAGTTACCTTTCCTCAGTCAGTATGCTATGCACTGTGCTGGAGAAATCGTCCTTTTGGCTGGTGTGATTTTTTTGGTGATGGTTTTTTTTGTGTGCTCGTCGTTTTTGCAATGACTGATTTTCCTGAATAGCGTGCGGCCGTGAATATTTGAAAACTGGCAGAGATACTGTTGAAATGTTAAAAATTGCCTACGAGGATAATGCTACGAGGAAAACTCAAATTTGAGAACTACAAATGTTTGTTCTGACGAGCTTTTTTGGAGCAAGGCGAATTTGGAGTCTTCCGTTGGATTGATTGATTTGGAGTCGTCCATTGGAGTGACACTTTGTTTCAGGGTCTTATCAATAGCACCATGATTCGCGTTATCAGTGATGACCTTGGATAAAAATTTTGTCTCATTTGGAACTCTGTTCCTGAAAATCAGCCATCTCAACAACGACCCCCTCGAACGTACAACGATATTATTTTAAAATGTTATAATAGTGCAATGACAATTTTAATTTTACAATAGTACAACGATAATATTATTATCTTAAGGTTAAATGCAAAGCTCGTTATATTCTACATGTTCATAGATGGCGTTAATTAATTAATTAATTAATTTATTTGATTAAAATACGCTTTTTGCAAGGTATTGCTTTACAATATTAAGACAAATTATTAGTTTGCGCCTGTACATACGCAATACGCATATGAATAAATAGTTTTGTTCATTTAAAAACCCAATTCTTCCAAGAAAGGCATACAAATACATGGTACTGATGATTCAATCCAATAGAAAGAATTGAGTTTTTTTTATGGACAAAACTGTTTATTCATCATCATATTGCGTATGTACAGGCGCAAACAAATAATTTGTCTTAATATTGTAACAAGCAATGATAATAATGCCATTATTATTATTGCTTAGTTAGCAGTCCACAACGGAGTGCTGGTACCTACCTTGATGTATGGAAGTGAGGCATGGAACTGGCAAAGAAAGGATGAAAGTAGATTGAATGCTGTTGAAATGAGATCCCTGAGGCGTATGTGTGGTAAAACCATGTTTGATCGTGTGAGGAATGTGGAGATCCGCAAAGAGTGCAAGGCTGATGTAAGCGTAATGAGTAAGATTAAGAAAGGGACGCTTAGATGGTTTGGGCATGTAGAGCGAATGAGCGAAGATAGGAGTGTAAGGAGGATATATGATGCAAATGCGAATGGTAGCAGAAGTCGGGGACGCCCGAGGAAGACATGGCACGATCAAGTGAATCAGATACTCGAGTCGGGCCATGTCAAGAGTCAGAATAATAGAAGAGTATGTATGAGACGATGTATGAATGTGAATGAGGCAAGGAGTGTGTGCCAAGACCGAGTTGTTTGGCGGTCCGTCCTCTCTGCGGGGAAACGGTGTGATGGTTAGTTAGTTAGTTAGTTAGTTAATTAGTTAATTATGCAATATAATTTTGAAGGGGGGGTTTGCTTACAATTAGGTTAACCAGTGGACTGCCGATGGGTCTCTGGAGAACATGCGAGCATTCTAATATTATCCTTGTTAAAATAATTGCAATGCTATTTTGACCTTAATGCTTCGAAAAATGTATGAAAAACAAAAGCGCCATTGTTTGGGCTAATAAAATTTTATGTTCCACTTTTGATTTTTATGAACGGCGCCTGTCTGAGAGGTGGATTTGTTATCTACATTGGTCAGTAAGCTACCAGCAGTTATTCTACTTTTTTCCTTCCTCTACCTGAAATAAATATTTTTCTCTGTTACGCTCCAGCCTTCAACAGGTTAAAGAATTTAACCACGGAAAGAATTTAGTCATTTATCTAATATATAAATAATATAAAATTATTATCTATTATATTCTGTTAAGTAAAGATTATTATAAAAAATGTTTATTTTTAACTTGTGTTTTTCAAATAACCTACATAAATGTTATGTGTATCCTGAAATCACACTGTAATATGCCCACGCATATAACCATAGTATAATTGGTTCAGTGCAGGACACAAAAAACAAATATCCTATTTTTATGACGACTGGTGTTTTCCTACATTCTCTACGAAAAACTGAATCACACTTTTGGCCATTTTCCAAGCAGTCACTTCTTCTTTGTCTATTATATTAGTCTTCCATTCTTTGTGACATTATCCTTTATGAAAATATTTATATTTAAACCATGTTGTTTTGTCTATTTCTTAAATTATTACTTTGTAGGAGGTTTACTGACTGATAATGCCAACTATTTTTGATTTACGATTTTATAATCTTATCTAATATTTAATTTGTTATCAAGAAGTTTTGAATCTTTTCCCCTTTGACTGCGAGTAACATGCATAGATTACAGCGCCCTTGAGGTGATTTTTCACAAAAATAGTGTTATTCAAGTTATCCAATTATTATGGTACGTGATGGCTTACCACTGCAAATTTCAATCTTCTCTCTCATGCAAGTGTCGTACTCTATTTAGTAAAAGATGTTTGTTTATTGAATATTAGAGTTTTTTAAAGCATGTTTGATATCATTTAAGCTGATCTTCCCTTTATCCTACTTGAGTTGGGGACCCATCGACTTGACGCAGCGCCTCCAGTTGTCCCTGTCCTGCGCTACTTCAACATTGTCCAACCATAGTATACCTAATATCTCTTCGCACTGCCTTGTAGTTGCTTTCCCATGATGTTTGATATTATAATTAAAAAATATTTGTGTGCATCATTAATTAAATTAATATTTTTTGTTATAATACGTCAATTATTCTAAGCTAAAATTTACACAATAAATATTATGGTATTATTCATACACGGCTATTAAAATTTTTTTTTAAATATTTTAAATTAATTTTATTTTAGCTATTTGTACATCCAAGTTTACAAATGTCTAATTTTTTATAAATTAAATACTTACATTATTATTTATTTCATTTCGTTTGATGAAAATGGCTCCTACAATCCAGCTTAAATCTATCAACCTGCATGATGTCTTATTCAGAATAGTTAGAAGTAAAACATTTACTAGTGACTGACGACTTTTACAAGGTTCTAACTGACATTAACCTTTACGAGAATATGGCCATACTGTGTACGTCTGTAAAGAAATATAAAGGAGTATGGTTGTACTTGTACTTCGTACGGCGGTGTTTATGAATTCTCATAATAACATTAATTTTTAATAAATATTCTTTTGTTATTATTGATTAATTTGGTTATTATAATATTTTTTTTTTTTAAAGTACATGCTATGAATATAATTTGAGTTTTTCAGATTTTTACAGTTTCATGCTTCTGAGTATTACAGTAACAATGATAAGTTTCTTTCACAGATCTATTTTATGTATAACATTGTGAAAAGGCTCACTTATGTGCATATTATGGAGAGATAAGAACTGAAATTTAACTCCTATGAATATTTATGATATGATGGGTCTCTAACTTAGAGCATTCGTCCTGACATCAGAAGAGCTCGGAATTCCCATACTTATAACATTCTTCTAAATCTATCCCGAGAGTCAGAATAACAAAGCTAGTATGAATGAGAATTAAGCCAGGGCTGAGTGTCAAGACGGATATGTCGCGTTTTATCGTCTGCCTAACCCAGCAGAGAATTGGCATGTTTTTAAAATTTTGAAATTGTGAGTAATATGTTTTGCTTAATGTACGATTTAATTTTTTTTTATTGCCGCTAACCCGGTCGTTTATTGACATCAATGGTTATTTACAAATCATGTGCGCTACCCGACTCACTCGACAATATCTGTTCTGAGTCGGGTAGGAGTATAATTACATATATTTTGTAAACAAATCAGGGCTTAATAAAAAATACAACAGAATACATAAAATAATCTAGATAAATATTACATACATATATAAAAAAATGAACAAACTTTAGTGTGAGAGTTCTTATTGAGTACCCCATAAAAACTTATCATATGTATAGAGTAAAGTTGTATTTAAAAATAAGTAGGCAAAATGCTAGCAATTGCATTTAAAACATTAGAAACACTAAAGTCTGTGTAGGTGTAAAATAAAAATAAATGAAATAATAACACACTTAATTCCTTAACATAAATTATAAATTACATTAAAAAAAATAAAACAAAGAAATAAGAAAAAAGAGCAACAAAAAAAAAAGAGAGAGAGAAAAAGAGTATTCAATATATAGGGCGACACATTAGAAACCATTTTCGGTGTCAAAATTACATTTACTCAAAAATTATGCTTAACACGGACGGTTTGCAAGTAACTTGTTAATGCAATTTCTATTTTTGTTCATTAACCATATATTAAAGTTTTTATACTGAAGTTTTATTTATATTAAAGTTTTTTATGATTATTCTGCAAGCTATTGTAAAACTATTTTTTCCAAATCAGATTCAGCAAAATACATTTCACATTTCCACACCATATGCATGCTCTTGATTACATTTCTCTACTCTATTCTTTTTTTTCCATACCATTCTGTAAGATTTCATTTCTCTACTTTACTATATTCTGTTCTTTTCCACACCATACTGTAAGATTACATTTCTGTACCATATTCTTTTCTTTTCCATACCATACTGTAAGATTCCATTTCTCTACTCTACTCTATTCTTTTCCATATCTTACTGTAAGATTATATTTCTGTACACTATTATTTTCTTTTCCAAATGATTCTGTAAGATTACATTTCTCTACTTTACTATATTCTTTTATTTTCCATACTCTACTGTAAGATTATATTTCTGTACTGTATTCTTTTGTTTTCCATACCATACTGTAAGATTACATTTCTCTATTCTTCTCGATTCTATTAAGATTACATTTTTCGACCACGTTTTATGGGGTGGTAATAAAATATCTTGTATTACTTTTCTTTCATATTGCACACAATTCTGTGGCTTGCTTCTTATAAATGGGCCAATGACAGTTTTTCATATTTCGTGAAGCCGATTGCTCCTTTTGGCACTCTGCTCCGTAGCCGAAGGGATCAATGGTGCTAGTTCCTTAGAGCATCTTCCATTTGAATACTGGTAGATATTTTGTTGAAGAAAACTACTCTTTAGAAGTAACTAATCTTAGTTTATTCTATGGAAGAGAAACATTTAAAAAAATCAAATGTGATGAAAACTTATTTTGCGAATTATTTTAGTTAACATAGTTGATTATACTTTGTAAACTGATTAATTATTTAATAAAATTTATTTTTATTTATTATACTTATACATTTTAGTGTTTCTATAAAGGAGGTTTATTGCCAGGTGGAAAGTTCTTCCAACCAACATAGATTTAATGAAAGCATCTCGTTTCTATTTCATTAAGTATTTTTTTTTTTATATTTGCCAAATTTTCTTAGAAATCATTACATAATAACAATTATGCAAATAATATAAATTAACAACTTTGTAATATAATATTATACTTCCAAGAAATCCCAATGAACCTTATAATGTTTATTTTATTCAATCAATTTTATCTCGATTATCCCATGCAAATTTATGGATGGAAAACATTATTATTTTATGGTAATTTATGAAATCAAACAGCAAATAACAGATGTCGAACTTCATAAAGTTTGTGTCTAAAAAAAAATCTTAATTATGTTAATTTATAAGATTTCCTAGTTTTTCTACTCAGATTTGCCAGGGATTTGGATTCTTACTTTTATATTATATTATTAATTAAAAAAATTATAATTTCTCGGTGGAATTGTTTATTATAAAAATTTGCAACAAACAATATGTCAGTTTTGTCTTATTTTTTTATTGGGTTAATGGAAATTTTAAAGCTCCATAGCTTATTATGGTGCATTACAAGCTAAAAGTAGTTATTCCGTGGCCGAGCGGTTAAGATTCTCGGCTACCTACGAATCCAGTAGTCGCGGGTTCAAATCCCGGCGTGAGCAAATAAAATTTTTTGTTTTTTCACATATAGTTTTTTTAAATGATATTTAATATTGTTATAAATGCAGTGACCATAAATCTTTACAGTTGGTGTAAAGACTAGTATTGCTTCATTCCACCCTATTCTCCTAACAAAACTTTTTCAATAATTGCTCCACTTTTCAACTTTGCCACAGCTCGCAAAATTTATTGCCCTATTCGCCAATATCGACCGGCTGTCAAATGATTTCTAATTTATTTATGATAAAATAATACACGTGTCAGCCATTGGAAATCCCCATACAGAATGCAGCTTTAGATGTTATGTAAATCATTTATCTGTTTGTTTATTAATGTGTTGACAGCGCTTTGTGTTCATACAGTTTGTAGTTTTATGAGTAAAAGTACTTTTTTATGAGTTTATCTTTATTTTATTTTTTTTGCTTGTTTATCTTTTTTTTGTATTTACAACGTTAATGTGCACAACTACACTGCAATAAATTTTATTAGTTTAAATTTTTTTAATTAAAGGTACTGCTGTAATGCTTTTTATTGATAAAGAGATGTGTAGTATCTTTGGTATACTTTAAGATTTGTGTGCAGGAAATAAGTACACAGTTCTTTACAATAATCACAGCCAGTGTATTAGGACTTCTCAGGGAGTACAATACCAGAATGCCGGTCAAGCCGTAGAAAGTTGTCCTCTTGCCGCCCGTCTATGTAAGGGAGGTAGGTACCGCTACCACAGGGTGCCAATTATATAGTTTTATATTCCGACTTAATCACAAACATGGAAGGCTTTTTTGTGTAAAAATAAAGAAATTAGACATTATCGGTGCTACAACTCTTGGAGAGTCTTAGACTTCTCCCAACAATTCTTCACCCTGCTGGTTTATTTTATAGAAACCTCTTTGGTAACTTTCTTCCATCCTTGCGAGGTTTCCTGCCCAGTGGAGCCGTCCCAGCGAAGCCGTCCCAGTTATCGTTTGCTCTTCATACAATTAATATTACTTAACTCCCTTTGTGCTTAGTACGGCAGAATAACCTGTTTGACCAATATTGATTTTGTGTTTCAGATCTGGGCTCGCCGTGAGCCCCGTAAGCATCTGCTGTCTACTGGCTCCCTGGCGGAGGCCGGTTCCACTTCCTCGCTGTCCACCGGAGGCGTGCTCAGCCCACAGGCGCCTGATGACCTCAGTCAAGACGAGGACTCTGAGGAAGATGATAGCGACCGATATGAGGACTTCTCAAGCGACGCCGGTAAGACGCATGACCGAATGTTAAATGTGAGAATTCTCGTGCTTGTGACACATTACAGCATAAAAAGCTTGTACATTTCGTATCTCAAGCTTGTATAGATTCTCAATGGAGTTAGTTCAATTATTAGGGATAAATTCTCAGTGAAGCTTGTACATTTGGGTTGCATTTTCAGTGAAGATCATATATTTTGGATAGATTCTCAGGGAAGCTAGAAAAATCATATGTTTTGCTGGAAATTCAGAAAATAGCTGAGTAGATCATACCCATATATTTTTCAGCTGTGTTATCAAGTACAGTTATTAGTATTATTGTATAGTGTACAGTCTGTAACATGTAACTTTGTAACATCGAAATTAACCAAGATGCTATGTTAGCATTGTTCGATGCCATACTGAGAAGCAAGCTGGAGTATGCGAGCGATGTTTGGGCACCGTACCACCAGAAGTACATTGATATGTTAGAGCAAATCCAGAAGAAATTCCTCGGGTATGTCTATATGCGGATGCATGGAACCTATCCTAGGTTCATGAACCATATAGACTTAATTGAGGAAACTAAGTGGGTCTGGACACTAGGCGGAAAGCAAGTCTAGCTATTATGTCTTTCAAAATCTGGAACAATTTTATCGATAGCCCATTCCTCTCGGGATGCTATGATTTATATGTACCAGACCACTACAGCCGAAGTCGATATCATTACCTATTCAGAGTACCAAAAGGCAAAACCGACGTCCTGGCAAAGCATAGCATGACATGGTGAGTGGTGCTGTTAAACGAACTTGCAAAGAATTTGGATGTAAGTGACTGTTCTCTAAATGACTTAAAACAATTATTGAAGAGTCACCTAACTAAATGCTGATATGACTATGTAAAATTGTACTGTAATTGGAATAAATATTCTGCTGTATAATAAAAAATTAAAAAAAGATACTTCAAGGAAATCCTTAATTACTCGAAAGATACTTCAATGAAATCACCATGTTTCCAACTGCCCTTTGCATACCTGTGTTAGAGGAGTACGGTTTGTTTATTATGAAAAAGTATCATCACACTTAGGGGCCGAAAATAGAAACATCTTCTGTCTGGCCACAGAAATTTTATCAAATTTTATCACAATACAATAGTTGACGACCTCGGTGGCAGAGTGGGAAGCTATTTGGCTTTGGGCCCAGAGTTTGCCGATTAAAAACCCAACAAAGCCAAAAATTTATACTTTTCGTATATTTCACCTACAGAATTTAATTTTATAATTGAAAGTAGTATATTTGCTCCACATTCCAGAATAGACAAATCTCTCTGCAAAAACCTGGTGAGAGACCAATCCAGTCTTAATTGAATGTTTTTAAAAATGGTTTTAGTTGTGTTTACTGACTAGATCTGAATATTCAAGTAGCCCAAACTTCCTCTTCAACTCCTTAGCTTTCTTTAGCCTCACAATACATATTGCCATAGTTCCGGGTTGTTGCAACTCTTCAACATAAGAAATGCCTTATGTGTGTCGTGATCCAAAACTCTGGCAAATCCGGCATTAAATTTCCAATACAAAAAAAAAACTGTGTTTCATCATCATTATGAAATTTAAATAGGGTGGCGATATCAAATATCAGACATTGTAAGAGAGACAGAACGCATGCTAAATGGGCTGGAAACAATTGATATTAAGTCGGTAGCGAGACAGGTTTCTATTCAAATCTAATTGGATGGCATTTCGGGTGTGTATTATCTATTCAATGGGTTTTGCATATATTTTTTATATTAATAAGTTATTTTCATAAAAATGAAGTATGAAATATTTGTCATCTGTTTACGTAATGCTTCAAAATTTCGCTTTTACAGTATGATTTATCATGTTAGTATTTTTATCCAAATATTCAAGGATTTCCCTCTGATAAGCTAGCAATATAATCATAAAATAATGAATACAGTAACCAGTGCTCAACAGTATTCATAGCAATCTCATCTTGATTATGTTCAACAGAATTCGGAAATAACAAAAATATTATTATTATTTTTACCTCTTGACAAAATAGGCTTAGCCCCCCCCCCCCTTCCCCCCGATCAGATTATTTTTTATCTATATGCCTTGTTTAGTTTACTTCAAATGATAAACATTGAGGTGCGAGTCATTTAATGTTCCTAACACTTCAAAATTTTCGATATTTTGGCCTCGAAAACAACCTTGGCGATTGAGAAAAATTATCAGAAAATATCAAATTTTTACTATTTGTATATTTAGAACTTTGAAACTGGAATCTGAAACAAAGAGTTGTTTAGAGATGAGGTATTTTTTCCAGAACTGGAGCAGAGTCCGGAAACTCATAGTACAAGCGGGAAACTGGAGAATCTACATCAAATGAGTTGATTTTGTATTATAACTTTTTTTGATTTGAGCTTTCATTAAATACAGTACGAAGTTAGAGTTTTTTTTAACCCTTTAATTGTTGAAAAAAAATTTACAAAATAAATAAAAAATTGATTCTCTATGTGATCTAGATTGTAGTGATGCATTTTTTAATTTATACCGTAAACAGGTAATTTTTGAAAATGATCAATACTGTAAGACTTAAAATACACTTGGTTCTATAAATTTTAACATTGTTAATTATGAACAGAGAAGCACAAACGTTTTGACGACAGAATAGCTGCTGTTTATTATCAGTGACTTATAATTTTAATTAACCAAAATCTGATTTCGATCCATTATGCTTTTAAGTTAACTGATAACCAATCTCATCATAATAATTATTACATGATTAATGTCAAACAATTTTTAAATAAATTAAAATTCACCCACGTTTTGACAATCTCTGATCTTGTAGTAAATCCTAATCCAATAGAATTAATTGATTATGAGACAACTGGTAATGAGGAAGTATTTAATTTCTTATGTAATTTTTTTTTTAAATGTGTTTCAATAAATCTGTAAAACAGGCTTTTTGGATATTTTTTTTTGCTTCATGCTACGAACATAATTAATTCAATCTGTTTTATGACATCACCACTCAAGCACTCGCTAAATGAATGGAGTTCACATCTCATTTTATAGATATAACTGGTGATGTACTCAAATATGTTCATATTTGACCTACTTTGCATTCTGATCAAATCATTTTGGTAGAAATTATTTTCATCTTTGACTAAGGACGGGTTGTTTCGGAGAATCTGAACAATTCATCAAATTTCAACGTTCATTTTCAAGTTCTGTGAAAGACTTTTTCAAGTTCTGTTTTTATTTCAGTTTTGTCAAGCAACTAGCCTACAATGATATAAAAACAGAACTTGAATAAATCTTTCACAGAACCCGAAAATGAACGTTGAAATTTGATGAATTGTTCAGATTCTCCGAAACAACCCGTCCTATGTAAATTATATTAGAAATTTGCTCTCTTTTCAATTAGATTTTGACAAATTTCGATGTGACCTTCATGGAACATTAGATAGCAGTTGATAAAGATAAAAGTATTAAATTTATTTATATATATTTTATATTTTTATTTCATCTTTGACTATGGAAATTATATTAGAAATTTGCTCTCGATTCAATTAGATTTTGACAAATTTCGATGCAACCTTCATGGAACATTAGATAGCAGTTGATAAAGATAAAAGTATTAAGTTTATTTATATATATTTTATATTTTTATTTGATTCACATCATGTTTTTCAGATCTTTCTTAATTTGACCAATCAGAATACATAAAATATATTATTAAATACATATTATTTCATAATTACACGCCAAACACTGTATGAAGTGTGCTAAGGCACAGTTTGTGGGATTCCATCATCTCTGCATACCCCTGGGGAGAAATAGTGTGGTTAGTTAGAGTTTTGTTTCAAGATACAAATATGTTACGTATATTTCTGTTCTGTGACAATCTTTACGGTTGTCCAACATTATCTGCGTATTTTACTCCTATTTTTAATAAATGTCACGAAATGAGGAATGGAAGATTTTCAAGATCTCACAGCCAGGAAAAACTGCATTCATAGCATTTCAGTTTTGGACTCTACTTCCAGATTACCCTACCTGCATCACCCACCTATCCGTTCTGCCATACAGAAGAAGAATTTATTAGTAGTATCTATCAAAATATTTACTTTCTTACTCGTAACATACTTTCACATGAATGATACCGGTAATCCAATATTTGAATAACCTCACCATTTACGATCATGGATAAGTTTTCCAACCATACCAGGGATGAATTTTGTTCATAATATTTAACCATATTGTGTTTACCATCATGAAGCATGTTTGCAGCCGGTGTTATGATATCTTATATAGATTGGTAATCAATTAAAATTATAAAATGAAATGTGCACATGATAGGCACCTGGGAATATTCCATCAGGTATGTTCCAGGGAACATAAATATTAAAGGGGCATTTCACTATCTCTGATTATGTTCTGACTAAGCACTAATCCGCGGATTAGTCATTTTTTCGTTTTCACTATATCTGAATAACGCTAACGCTCAGGTTAAAGTTCGATTTGACTAATCAGTGCTCGAACCTCATGTTAGGCGCTATTCCTCGAATCAAAGATGGCGTCAAAACATTCTTAGTTTGACAGCGGAGAAGTGAGTCGAATTTTGTTGCGAATTATTATGGATACCGAGGTTTTTGATTTACAGAAGCAGGTGAAAGGGCGGCGATGCGAAGGCCGCGAGTTTTAAGAGCTCGAATGAATTTGAATGCTCGTATGATCCATCCTGAATTGTGTTAAAAATAAGAAACAATGTATTAATTCGACACGAATCTATCTAAAATGACCTGATAATCAACATAATATAACCAAATAAATGCACACTTTGCGGTGTGCGGACTATGGCGGGAAACTGGATGACGGCGTTGACCACAGATCAATTGGCGTTGACGCTAGCATTCCATAGATATTGCGGCAAAACATGACAGGCGTTGCAGTAGATGGGGTAACTGCAAACATTTTGCGATGTTGCCAGACTATTTCGAGTGTTATCTATCCGGAAGCTCGGCAACAATGGTGAAACGGTCGCCGTTGAATAACGAAGTTATTCTGATCTTTAAAGCCAACCAACGGCTAGCTAGTCAGATATTTAGCCCGACATAGTGAAATACCCCCTAAGTAATGTTATTCTGAATGCGTTTTTTTTATGAAAACATATTATATTTAAAGAGTTGATAACGACAGTAAAATTAGTTTTTCGATATCTCCAAAAATGACAAAGTTATGAGCTTACAAACCTACGAACCCTTGCTTACGAACCTGGGTTAAATGGATGCAATCTTGTCTTGTGATGTCAAAATTCAATGGCTGTGCTGCAGAACTGCTGCGCCAGTCATTGTACTGACTTCACACACTTGCTGGCTGCAAATATTAACTTTTTGACAGCTTATGTTATCATCGATGCTATTCAGTATTTTCCAAAGATTAGAATTGTTCTGTCCTCACCAATATCAAATTAATATGATACATTTGTAAATACATAACGTGAGATTTGATTGTAGGAGACAACCTCAAGAATTTAGATGAAATTTCCCTCAAAATTAATTTTGGGAATATTCCCATCACTGGTGGTGCCACACAGCCAAGTCATACTGGCTTCAGGGATTAGAATTCTTCAATCAAGCCAACAACCTCCCAATGCGCAAGTCAATACATGAAATAAATTCTCGAGAATTTACCCATAACTATACTATACATACCATAGCTATTGGGGGAGTGTGTTCATATCTAAACAATATAAACACTTTTCATGAAAATACTGTTTCTTTTTGCTTTGTTACGCTAACCCTCCCGCACCGGAGGGGGGGTAATACACACCCCCCAACGAGAGATTTTTGCGATATCTGTTATAAGTTGTTTTTTTATACCACATACTCTAATTATTGAATAATTTATCCTTGAATAACTATTCAGTAATGATCCCGTTAATATTATTTAAGATTTTAAATAATATCTATCCAATTCTGACGAAACTACTCTCCTTTCCCCTCCCGTATCCCGCCTACTTTAAAAAAAAACGTAACTGCAAACATCCCGCTAGTGTGGATGTAAAGTGTGTATTTTACTGGAGGGGGTAACAATAATAATGCGCTCGAGTTATGCTCAATTTTCTCTTTTACCGTTTTGTATTACTGCTGGGCTAAAACATGGGTGATGTCCGGTTAAAACGGTAGGTACAAAAAAATAACTAATATCTGAGTTTTACTGGAAAGAGCAAAAGGAATATTCTCCGATGTTACAGGGGGGGCCTTTGTGAACCCCCTTCGAGTGATACATAATTTTAACGTTTAGGTATGTAAAGGTTTAATAAAAATCACAATATTTTTTAACTTCAAATGGGACAGTTTATTGAACTGTGTTTCTGAATTAACAAACTCCTTTGGACATTTCTGAACTACCAAGACACAGGCTTCAGATCTAGCCAGTAAACTAGGCCCTCACCCCTTCACACGGATGAGAATTTTACTCAATAATGGGGTAAACATTTTTTTTTTCAATAATGTGTATCACTGGGTTGATATTAAAAAACATAAATTATGAAAATTTAACCTGTCCGGTGGTGAGTTTCTGGAAAGAAAACGGTCCCGCTGGAGGGAGTTTCAACAATCAAAATATAGAAAAAAATAAATGCCACCTCGTAGAGTATAAAAAAATAATAAAAAAATCCTTACAAACTAGCACGAAAAAATAAATACTAAGCTATTTAGAAGGAAAAAATAAAAACAATTTTGCAGAAATCGCCAACCATCGAAATCGGAGCAGATTTTTGTTTTTACTTAATAAAAATCAGATTCACTTACCACAATTTTGATGATGCCAAGGGGGGAAGAACAACTTTTTTCACACACTTACATATACGTATTATTATTTACACTTATACTATTGTATTTTCATTATAAAAATTAAACATAGGTACACAATGTATATGCAGTCAATAATTACGATAACAATAACACTCTTCTAATATTATTATGTACATTATCTTAGGAATAAAATTGTCTTCACTAACTAATACTGCTTTTTCGTATGGTAGTCTTGAAAATGGTCTTCAATGGTTCCAAAAAATTTCTTATTTTATATAATTTATCGGTTGTCGCAGTATCGTTATCAGAAAAATGAAGAGCTCGGAGCAAAAGAAAAAAATCTATCTTGAGAAAATAATACTTTGAAAAAAGGTGTTTCAATTATTGGATTATTTGTCCAGTATTGTGAGTTTTTCCCACAAGTCCCATAAGCATAATCGTGACTAAAAATGTATATATTTCAGCCTCCGTGGTGTCTTTCCACTTCATCATTTTAGAGTTCAGAGAAATGTCTAAAGAAATTTTTTGCAGCGTATTTATTTGTTTCGCTGACAATTATTTTTACCACATCAAGTGTGAAGAATAAGTCAAAAAAGTCTATTTCCAATGAATTTTCACTAACGGGAATATTTGCTCTTATACCTGAGTTAGTTGAATAGAATTCATGAATAATGGGCGTTAACTTACCCTGATTCCATTTACGATGATCAACTTTTCTCTTTTTGGATGTTGAACAACTAGGGAGAGTTTCATCCCAATCAGATGTATCAGATTCGTCGGATGAGCTATCTGAATGTATTGGCAAATCATGAAGATCCTCGTAAACATCTTCATCTTCACTTTCGATTAAAATATCAGCAATGTCTTGTTCATTCAAAGGGTTAACCATTTTTTATAAAAGTAAAATATATGAATTGAACTAGTAGTCCAGTCAGTGGGGGATAAAAAAGGGCTCCACCTTGCAAAAGGTTAGGTAGTAGCGATTTTCACATATGTTGTTAAGATTGGGACTCTAAAGAAAAAAAAAAGTTTTCGACCTTGGGGGGGTCGAGCTCGACCCGCCATCTTGGATTGAAGGTGCCAAAATTTGGTTTTTTCAAAATAATTATGAAGTGGTTGATTTTACAACCAAATTGTTGAAGAAAAACTTAAAGACAACTAAATTACCTACATTTTTTGTACAAAGTTTTTTTTTGTAAGTCTAATAGGTAACGAGTTACAGCGGTTGAAAGAAGAAAATTTTGACAAAAAATTGTAAATCTCCAGTTTTCTTGATAAATTTTGTTGATAAAAAGCTGTTGGATTGGTTTTCTCAGCATTGTCCCTTCCCCGAAATCAATTCACTTCTTTCTATCAGTACTGGAATTGTCGGGGATGAAAAGATTGATTGTCATTTATCCAGAGAAATAGGTACCGAGAGGATGTCGAACATGGTTACCACGTCTGAAAATTTTGAATCTATAAAATTTAAACGTAAGGACAAAGTTATTCCATTAGTAGCAGTCAACAGCAGCAAAGGTCGGCGAAACAACTATTTCCATCAACCCGCTAATGTTGTTCCAGAGAATGTGAATTGTGAAGAAATCCGACGAAGAATTGAAGGATTTCCTTAAATTCGAACTCGCCCTATTTCCTTTGTCGTTCGTAGTACGTTCACTATGTAAAAAAAACACTATGGATCACATGCAGTCATTGTTTTCGATGGATATCCGCTTGATGATGGTGAAAAAAATACGAAAACCGCAGAAAGACTTCGCCGATCGAAGAAGCACATGTCTGCAGATGTTCTTTTCGATTAAACAATCCCATTTCAAGTATCACAAGAACGATTTTTAGCCAATGAAAATAACAAAGTCCGTCTGATTTCGATGCTTACAAAGCAATTTATACAGGATGATTTTATTTATTTATATATAATTTGTACATTTATTTATAACAATTACAGGTAATAAAGCCTAAGACGTTATAATTGTACCATTTATGCAGTGTATATGCAATGCCAAAAATCTCGCAAATGCGCTATAGGACACAAAAAATAAATCTAATTTTTTATCTACCGCATTCAAAAAGCACGTAGCTCTCCCCACAGGTGAGTTCATTAATAAATTAGTGCGGCTTGCTCTACTATATAGAAGATTGTGATGACGTCCTCGAGAGTGAGACTCTGGTACAAAATTTTTTAATTATAGTTAAGTATGCTGAAGAAGATGCTGATGAGTTGATTGTCAATACTGCGATTTCCTTGTGTTCATCATATGACGCTGTTTTCATTATTGGCGAAGACGTTGATCTCCTAGTTCTGCTGACAGCATTAGCACCACCCAAAAGTAGTATATATCTTCGCAAACCCGGGAGAGGCAAAACTTTTGAAAGACTGTATTCCGCGAATAGTGTGAAATACAAAGAGGCGGCTGAGAATATTCTGTTTCTTCATGCCTTTAGCGGCTGCGATACAACATCGTCCTTCTTCAACCAAGGAAAAACAAAATTTTGTTCGCTTGTGCAAAACGACACAAGACTCAATGCCATGATAGGAATCTTCAAACAACATGATGCAACACCAGAAGACATAGCAGCAGTTGCAGGAACACGCTTTCTTGTTGCTTTGTACGGGGGTGACATGGATAAGGAAACCTTGGAAGAAGTCCGCTGCAAACGTTTCGCAAAGTCGACAACAAAAAGCAAATTCAATCTTGCCTCTTTGCCACCAACGAACGACGCTGCATGATACCATGCATTTAGAACGTACCATCAAGTCCAAAAATGGTGTGGAATCCAAAAAAATCCAGAAAACTGGGGCTGGAAACGTGACACCAACGGGCTTGTTCCAGTAAGAATGACAAAGAAACTAGCACCCGAGACTTATTTATTTCATGCAATTGTAAAAAAGGATGCGGCGTTGCATGTAGCTGCAGGAAAGCTGGATTGAAGTGTTCTATTGTATGTGGGTGCTGTAATGGTCAAACATGCCGAAATTCGCCAGAGGTTCACATCGATGTCGAGGACGAAGAAGAAGAGATTTTGTCAATTTAAGCCCAGAATCTCAGTATCACAGGCAATGAGTTAGATGATGACATTGATGACGAAGACTGTTATTAAGTAACATAATTTATAGTAACATAATTCATAGTAATGTAACATAATTTCGAAATCTACCATCGCTGGTATATCTGTGGAGTAGACCTACTGGGGATACCACAATAAAAAAAATGCGCCATGTTCTCTACATCATGGTGGTGTAGAAATGAGTTAGCAAAATTATTATAATTATATAATGAATAACCCGAAAAAATTACAAAGTTGGAAATTTCATCATTTTTTAGAAAAATATTCACATTTCTGCCACTGTAACTCGTTACCTATTAGACTTACAAAAAAAAACTTTCTATAAAAATGTAGGTAATTTAGTTGTCTTTAAGTTTGCCTTCAACAATTTGGTTGTAAAAACGACCACTTCACAAATATTTTGAAAAAAACAAATTTTGGCACCTTCAATCCAAGATGGCGGGTCGAGCTCGACCCTCCCAAGGTCGAAAACTTTTTTTTTTCCTTAGAGTCCCAATCTTAACAACATATATAAAAATCGCTACTACCTAACCTTTTGCAAGGTAAAACTCCCCACTGACTGGACTATAGTTATCAATACAAATCACAAAGTCAAATCACAGTAAAACACTGTCCAAATTATGAATAACCTAAAATAATAAAATGTCAATGATATTAACAGTATAACGAATAATATTTCAAATAATTCATAACACTAAGATTCACTATTGAATTTTGATCAAACTGTCAAAAACTGTATTCAAACTGAAAACAAACAATGTCGGTACAATATATGTAATAAATATTCACATCCAAACACGTGAGGTAATTTTTAATGCAAGATGATTAGGTTATTCAGTGTAAAAACAAACAAAAACCACAAATTTCCCTCCCCAAAGAGCTCGCTCGCAATAAAAATGTTGTTTACCACTAACTGCCAGACGGTGACGTCACGGAATATTTTAATTGTGAATAACTCCGTTGGTAATGTACCTAAATCGCTAAAAACTTTTGCAAGTTATGACAAATCGTCCCTAGATGGCAGCAACTATCGGTTTTCCGGAAGAAATTCAATAATTAATTAATTTTAGGCGCAACCGTACGGGTACGGTCATACTCCTTACGAGGAATTTTTTTCTCACCGTACCTGTACGGTCATACCACCGGACAGGTTAATTGTCACACCCTGCATTTGGCTTACACGCGCAATGTGACTTTTTTATTTCCTTATTTTCCATAAGCGCAAGCTTATCTATATATTGCGACTCGTGTAATGTGGTGAAATTGTACAGCATGTATTTATTATAGTGTATACCATTAGTTATTATTTTTCGAGATTACTCACACTAGTGAATATAATTTTATCTTTTCGTATTATTTATAGTTTTCCCACATATATCATTCGAATGAAAATTAGTTTTACAAATGAATCAAGTTGAATGGTTAGTACATATATATTTATAATATTACAATGTATATACATATTTATTATATGATGTAACACACTTAATATAATTCGTTTGCTTTTCTTGTTTCAAGTGAATAATTTCATTCTTTCCAAAAACAACTGTGGAACATAAAATTTTAATACTTTTATTTAAATTAACTGCTAATCTCTGATAATGGGGAATTACATTCACTTTTACTAGCTAATTTTTAAATTAATTATTCATGCTTCTCCACTCCAATTTTATTCACTACTATCTGACGTGTGCCCGGCGTTGCTTAGGGACTTATAAATGGTTTGGAGTAAAATTTTGACTTTTTAAATATACATTTCCTTAGAAAATTATTTTGATGTATATCATAAGGATTAGCCAGCGTTAGGAATCCAAGCGCCGTAAATTTTTTTTTACGTCTTGATCACAAAACATCGACATTACTCAACTTTCTATAAATATAATATGCATGTATTATATATACAGGGTGTCCGGAAACTCGTAGTACAAGCGGGAAACTGGTGAATCTACATCACATTTGGAGTCGATTTTGTAGTATATTTTTTTATTATTTGAGC
The DNA here is from genome assembly GCF_061612785.1 of Hesperophylax consimilis. Lineage (NCBI taxonomy): Eukaryota > Metazoa > Arthropoda > Insecta > Trichoptera > Limnephilidae > Hesperophylax > Hesperophylax consimilis. The sequence goes on from NC_142846.1 coordinate 30,498,567, forward strand.
TTTCGTTATCGAGTAAATCGAGTTTGAAGTTGATTTTTTTTTTTTTTTTTTTAATCAAATTCTTATAAATTATTACTGAAGATCAAAGTACCCAACTAATTAAACTATTTGAAAGTAAAACAAATGAAGAAACTCGGATTTGAAGCATTATTTTGAAATCACCCTTCATTTAACCCGGTGTAATCATAAAATATTTCTGCTCTGCAGGGTCAAAACATCTGTTATTCAACCCTAAACACCAGAAAAAACTTTAACCCTAAAATAGCCGAAAAATATTTTTTTTTGGTTTTTTTTTTTTTGAAAATGCTTAAATCAAAAAACTTTATGTTTCTTTGGGTTCCCCATGTGGTGTAGATTCTCCAGTTTCCCGCTTGTACTACGAGTTTCCGGACACCGTGTATAAACCTTCCGAAAGAAATTCTCTAAATGATAGTGAAAACCCTATCAAAATCATTTTGCAAAATACTATTTAGAGATTGGAATGCAATTCTTTTACCTGCAATAATAATAATTGAAAGTAATTTTCTTATTTTTTACAGATGGGGATAGGATAGTGGGGTTCGGCCAAATTTGGGTTAAGAGGGGCAAGTACTGTGGTACGTGCCCGGTCTCGGTCTTTCTGTGCAGATAGAGAAACAATAGCGCGTGTTGCTTTTACGTTCACAGATGGATGGCACTGTTTTTCAAAAAAGCATGTTTTATTTTTCACAGGTGACATCTATATAATAAAGATATATAAAAACACACACATATTCGAATGCAATGTTGTGTCAAAATTTCAAAGCAATCGGTGAAGAACTTTTGGTGATATAAGATTTTGAACAAACGAACATTTACATTTTTATTTATATAGATACAGGGTGTATCGGCACGTACCCGACAAACTTTAACCAACTATTCCTTAGCATATTTGGAGTAAAAAATCTTATGTGCACTTTGCTGTCCGGTAACGTTTTTTTTTTAATAAAAAATTAACTATTCATATTTTCACCACATGTCACCACTGTTTTATCCTTTTTCAAAGTTTGAAAACCCATCTGGCAAATATTTTATTCGAATTCCGTTGAATAATGCACGTGTGTACCTATATTTGGGCACTTTTACAATCACAACGAAATGGCACGGCACCATTCGTCTCATTTTTAACTATTATTATTTAGTGTATGCGAAAGAGCGAAGACGCTTTTTGACATACTTGCTTATAACAGCTGTTGAACACGAAACGCAATGCCAATGACAGTGATGTAGTGTGGAAATTTTTAATTTTTTTGTTTTTAATTGAAAAAAAAATGCTACCGGACAGCAAAGTGCCCATAACATTTTTTATTCCAAATGTGCTAAGGAATATCTGGTTAAAGTTTGTCGGGTTAGTGCCGATACACCCTGTATAGATGGGCACAGACTTGTTCAAATTAATAGACTCTAAACGAATTCCTTTTTTAGTTTTATTTATATTTGACGAAATATTCTATAATCTAGTATTTGACGAACATTCCTTCGTTCTTAAGAAGCAATTTAATCATAGTCAGCATGCTGTGCACCAAATTTTTGTAGCTGTTTTTTTTTTTTTTCTTGGCTGTGATGCCATACTTGAATGAGTTCCTCGATGAATCTTTTTTTTTTTTTTTTTTTCTTGGTTTTGGTGCCATACTTGAATGAGTTCCTCGATGAATCGTTTTTTTTTGTCAATTCTTTCTTCACAATCGATTTTTGATAGGGTTCATTTCGGGTCTATTTCTAGGCCATGGGAGCATTGGAATTTGCACATCTTGGAATATATTAGCAGACAACTTTGGCATTGTGGCAGGGAGCCTTGTCGTGCATGAATGTTCCATCTTCAATTGGAATCCGTGTTGTGATATTATTTTTTGATGGGAAGAGTTTCGAATCTAAATTCAATTTTTTTTCATCTTCGTAGCGAGATTTCTGAACTTGGTATCTGGATTGCGCTTTGGTCAATTCATAGTATGGTAATTATGAATGTTGGTCTCAAATGAATGCATTGTTATGAAATGCCTTTAGGTCATTGTGTCTTCACCTAGTTATCAGTGTCATAATTTATAATCATCTGCTTTAATTCAGTTTCCACAATTATTTAACCGGTTCATGTAACACATTTCTTAGTTATAGATAGCCAGGAAAACGTTATCGTGAACTTTCTAATCACTTTTTTGACCCCACATCCTCATATCACAGTGTTTCTTAATGCCCATTAGATACGAACCATTGCCCTTTAACTTGTAAGGGTAAAGCACGGATGGTATAGCTCCACATCGTACAATCCTGATGCAACCTTTTTGATTCTTACAAATGCATTCAACTTTGCAAACGAAGCCTGTGGGTTTTAAAACTATGGTGTGCCATTATTTAAAAAAAGAAAGGTTTGATATCGCACTAGAATCCCAACTACAAAACCAGTCAATGCAAGTAAAAAAATCTGATTGGTTTTCTTTCATCAGGGCGATACTGAAAGTATCTTCTGCTCTTCGAAGATGTGCAATAAACAAAAAATATTTTTTTTGTGTGCATTGAAATCTAAACATTTTTATGCCTTTTGGGTTTTATTAATTGTATGTTAAAGTTTGTGATTTTTGTTTTTATTTAAAAAATGATTTTATATTTTTTTAATTAAGAAAGTGAAACCTCCGTGGAGTAATAAAAAACTAAATGGAATTTTGGGTTAAAATAAACTGCTTTTGTGTTTTTAATCATTCAACAATAGCAGTCATTCATTGTTACACCAGTAGTAGTGGATGAATTGCATAATATTATGCAATTGTTTTCTGAGTAAAAAATCGTCACAGTTTAGGATTTTGTACTATCATAACAACTCGGCATGTGACAAATGGATATTTCACACAGGCCTGAAGAACAAACTTACTTCTAGAAATAGAAATATACAGGAAAAAATAATAGTTCTACTTGAAAATAAATATATTCATTGTTCATGATATTTTTCCTAGTATTGTTTGTGCTATAAACTTTCAGTCAATTTCAGTTAGGAACTATAAATTATTTATTAGTTTTTAGAAAAAGAAGGAATGTCAAGAGTAGACATAAAGCGTATACGACATGCAAGTCGATGGAATAGGAAGTCGGGGACGCTTCTGGAAAAAATCAAATAAAGCAAATACTTTTATGTACGGTCTATGTCAACTTTTCGGTATTACAGTAGAGACGTCACAAGACAATGAATGAGGTAAGAAGTGTGTGCAGAAACATATGCCCAACAATATGCTCTCTGCCTACAGCTGTTAAGAAATAGCATGGTTATTAGTTAGTTATGCATCATCCCAGTTTTCAAATGTACTTTTGAAGATTCGTAAATAAAAGTGCTCGCAAACATTTTTATACAGTGTCGAATAGCTAACAGGCTTCACTTAAGAATTTATCCGAAAAGTACGAGGTTCACTGAGAATCTATCCCAAATGTATGTGCTTCACAGAGAATTATTCCAAATATTACAAGCTTCACTGAGAATTTATCCCAAATATTACACAAGCTTCACTGAGAATCTATCCCAAATTTTACAAGTTTCACTGAGAATCTAATTCATATGTATGTGCTTCATACAGAATCTATCCCAAATGTACCACCTTTATTGCAGGAGTTAGTTCCATAAACTGATTAATGATTTTGCTTTCCACAGATGACGGTGACGATGACCCTGATGGCAAGACTGGCAGCAAGATGCGTCGCATGAGCAAGAAGGAGCGCTTCTTCTGGCAGTACAATGTGCAGGCCAAGGGGCCCAAGGGACAGAGGCTCGTGCTCAAAACCAAGCTGGAGGACCCACACGTGCTTAACGAGGTCACTGACCCCGTGTTCAGCCCCAGCTGTAGTGTTCGTGGAATCAAACACAGGTATTAATTGTTGTTTAGCGCTACAATCCTTGGAGATCCCAATCCCTGGCCGCCTTTTGTAATGAGAATTTAATGTTCTCCACAACGGTTTAGGTCTTGTCACTTATTCGTCCTGCTTCCTGGTCAGCTATATTCATTCCTGTCTAGCGGATCCATTCCGGTTTCATAATAATTGTCGTTCACACGTTCGACTCTCAGAACAGCTGTGGTCGTACCTTTTCATTGACATCTTTTATGGCTCTACTATGCATTCTTAGGATTTCCTCTTAAAAATACATATACCCTTTCACTACTTTTTGTAAAGAACCTAGCTCTCTGAACCACAGTGTGACACTAGTCTAACCTTTTCATTGACATCTTTTATGGCACTATGGATTCTTAGGATTTCCTCTTAAAAATACATATACCCTTTCACTACTTTTGTAAAGAACCCAGCTCTCTCTGCCCCAGTGTGACACTAGTCTACAGATCTGATGAGTGTTTTATGGAGATTTGATTTTGTATCAATAAATATTTTTAACTTTTACTAAATTATGATAATTTTGGTGGCGAACGGAGAAGCAAATATTATGCAACATAGCGAAAAGGAAATAGATTTGGCCCGGCAATATTGTGTCAATATGGTTAGCTGAACAAACTCACTGTCAAGACAGGGCAATACGTCGATAAGAATAGAAAATACACAACAATCTTTACCGACAATGTGGGAATCTTGATAAAAAATACCTTGCTTGTAAGAAATTGTCATACAAAGTTGCTCTCTTACCAGAGCCTTTATTTCAATGATGTCAATAATTCCAGTGGCAAGGCGCGCAAGGGCGACGGCAATGACCTGACCCCCAACCCCAAGAAGCTGTTCATGATCGGCAAGGAGCTGGACGGCCTGGGCCGGGTTATCAACGACATGACCCCCGTCTCCGAACTGCCCTTCAACGTGCGCCCCAAGACCCGCAAGGAGAAAAACAAGCTGGCCTCGCGGGCTTGCCGGCTCAAGAAGAAGGCGCAGCATGAGGCCAATAAACTGAAGCTCTACGGGTTGGAACATGAACACAGTGAGTTGATGTTTTCTATAAACGCTATAAAAATTCCCAGGAATTTCTAAGAATTTCTTTATTATTTTTAAATATTTTACATGCTTTTAGCATATAATATATTTTTACATATCTGTTTCACCCTGCTGAGTAACGCCACCCATCATGTAAATTTGTTTTTATTGCCATGTTAATACTATGATTATAGTTACTTGGCGAGTATTTACTCAATAGTTTACTAGGAGGTGGTGAAATACCTTCTTATTCTGTGTTTGGTACTTTTATTACAGAGAGGCTCATCAACGGCATCTCTCATCTGAAGGGCGTCATCACGAGAAAGGTGACCAACCCGAAGAAGGTGCAGGACTATGAAACTCACATTGAAAAAATTGTCAAATCAGCTACAAGTAAGTCCATCACCAATCAATCAGTAAACTGGCGACATCGGTTTTCTTTTAAATCAGTATAGATCATACCTCTAACTCTCTTATGCTACGTCTACATGCTTGTCACAAGTCGCTTGTACAAATGATTGGCAAGTATAGGCAAGTCAAACTTCGACATCTACGTGCTTGCGAGTACACCAGTATTTTTGGAGTGTTCAGACGTGGCAGACGTCGAAGTAACTACTTAGGCTATCACGTTTACGTTAACCTACTTTTATTTTAACATGAAACAAAACAAAGAGAAACGAAATTTTAAAAATATATTTTTTTATTGCAATGAATGATAAATTATTACTTAATAAAATATTATTTATTTATTTTTGCCCTTAGGGCTTTTACATAAAACAAGTCTTAATAAATTACAGTTTTTTAAATTTATGTGATAGTATTTTACAAAATATTAACAATGATATTTAAGAGGAAGCTACAAGCCAATTATGTGTATATTCTTGGTATACCTTATATTGTAGGTAATAGTCATTAAAATCGCTTGACAAACGGAGTCTAGAAACGTTCGATTTCAAGCACATAACTGGTTTTTATTTATTTTGTAAATAATTTTATAAGAAAGCAAAAAAGTTAATTAAGTTGAGATTATGTCACAGATAATCTCAGCTATACTGTATTTTTTTTTTAAGTTTCCTTTATGCGTTCATACATTTCTATTGAAAAATATTTTTTATAGTAGTTTACATTTATATTTTTTACTGAGTAATTTATCTTTTTATTTGTATTCTACTCAAGCGAAACGTTAGGAAAACCTTCAATTTATCTAAAGCATATTTTTGGTATCATAATGTACACCAATTCGTTATAAAGATTAATCAAAATAGTGATTTAGCATAAGCTTCGCCTTAAGATAACATTATACAATTAACCACTTAATACTCGTTTTTTTTTAACAAAAATGAAACTAAAAACATCAGGTTATTTTATTTTTTATAAAGAGTTAATATAATTTAAAATTGACCAGTTCAAAAAAAAAACAAAACAGAAGCAATAAAAAATGTAAAAAAACTTAACCATATTCAAAAAATAAAACAAGACTAACTATAATAAAAAATACCAGTGTTCTGGTTGTCGCGGTACGATACACACGCCGTCCGCGAACACCGCTCGTTCAAAATCATTATGTGGTTAAAAGGAAATTATTTTTACATAAGAATGCAAATTTAAAAGGAAGTTCAATGAAAAGTGTACTTATATTTTAAAACAGAGTAGACAGGCAGTTAATTGAAAAATGTTTCATAAATACATTAAGAAAGATATTCAGATATTAGAGAGTTCCAAAGAAAGAATGTGTCACTGGTTAATAAAGCTGCTGAGGAAATATCTTATAAGAGCTTTTGCCACTATATTTTGTTTTGTTTTTTATGTAACATAGTGATGAAATAATAACAATATTGTATTGTTTATTTATTTTTAATACAATTTACGTCAAACGGCACGGAGTGAAAACGGCATCCGTCTGTTGCCAGTTCGGAAGTTCTACTAATAATAATAATAATTAATTTTATTCTAGAATGTGGGGAGGTTAGTGCAATCCCACACGTCCCATATAGATATACATTATTTTATATGTATTATTATTTTTTTTTATAAAAGATATAATAAATTAACAAATAACTACAACTATGCAGGCGTAGCTTGGGCCCAGCGCTCACTCAGGAGTGTCACTTGGTGCTGGTAGGCTGCGGTCACCAACGTGTTGGCCATTAGCCGCATCCTTGCTCCAGTGACCCGGCGTCTCATCAGGCCGTCAAATCTATTTAGTCCTAATTCTGTGAACATTGTCGATGCGCTGCTGTATCTTCGGTATCCAAATATGATTCTACAGGCGTCATTATATTGAATTCCGAGTCGTTCCATCGAGCAAGTTCGGTAGTGACACCATGTCTCACACGTATACAGGCTATATATATATATATACATACTAATGAATGATGCATCGCAAGCGTTTGCGGCAAGGTTCCTTTGACTAGTGCACAGAATACCGACACCGGCCCGATTAGCGGCAAGCTCTTGCAAGTCTATACAAGCCAAGCCAAACGCCCGCACCACACGTTTGAATCTGTGAATGCTTGCCGAGGCTTGGCAAGCGTGTAGCACCACCTTTAGGTTTTCAATGATTTTTAGACTACATAATAATGTCATTTAGCCTAATAATTAACGTGTTTGTTTACTTTACTGATAAATATAGTTCAGTAAAATATATATTTCTTCATTTCTGACATTGATTTTATTACTTCAGTTTTCTTCTTAATAACTTGTTGCAAAAAAATTAAAAATTATGTAAACGTTGTGAGAAATTAACACAATTATGCATTATTTTAGTCATCACTCCTTTTTTCTTTATTTGTGACATCTGTAAACTTTTTAATAATTTCAAATTTAAAAATAATATAAAATGTGCAGCATCTTAATGAATCAATACAAGTATCCTTTTAAACCAGCTAAGGTTAAGTAAAAATCATAATATTTACAATTATTCATTCAGAAAGTATTTGATATTATTTTGTAGAATTCATTGGGCGGTACAATTAGAAATGGTCCAATTAATATGAACCCTCTATCTTGTGACATTTACTATCAGTAAATTATTAATAAGTACCTTCTTCTGATATGTAGTAGAAACCGGTCGCCATAGAAAATTAAATTTCTTGGTAATAAACAAAGTAATTGTTTTATTTTCAGAATTTAATACATTAAAAATATAAATCATTTTTGCTATCTCTTCACATACATAATTCAAATTAGTTGCATATACATAGTAAACAAAATAAAATAACTTTAAAAAGTTACATGCAAGTCATCAATCTTTGATATTCAATGCGATTGACCTTATTATTTCCAAAACTGACCCCATGTAAGACAGACTTCCGCATGCGTGGGTTTTTGTATGTACAAGGCAACTGCTACACTCGTAAGTAAGTAATGCAAAATTACCAATGAAAATTCATCAATTTACTCAATTTTAAAGAAAAATATGAGTACCTTGCTGAACAACACACCTACACTAACAAGGACGAAATCCTCAAATCTACTAAACATTCCAAAATTAAATACATCTTTCGGCCAGAAAAACCACTATTTCCATGCTATAAAATTATATAATGCCCTTTCTATTGAAATTAAAAACACCATGGATATAGAAAAGTTTTAAAAAGACATCAAATTATGGCTAACTAAATATGAAGATGAGGGAATCATTAAATTTATGAAGTAACCCCAATGCAAACCTACAGACAACAAACATAAATACTTTTTGCTTAATTTGTAAGTTACTTACCAAGTGGTGTAAGTTTTGAGATGTCTAATCGTGTCTGTGCAAACTTACAACCTTCTCACAGCTTATGAAATCAGTTTGATAAGTTGAGACGCATACTGTATATTTGCAAACATAAGTTAAACTTTCACATAACTTATGTGAGTATACATTACCATAAATTGAACAAAGCTGAATACATAAATATATACGCACTTGTAAGTAACTTGTCAAAAACTGGCATAAGCTGTAAATTTAAAATTACAATAGCTAGCATTATGGTAATATCTTGATATTTTACTTTACCTATTCTATTCAGATCTGTACTGCTGCTAATAATGAATTATTTGTATCCGCTGAAGCTGAGGTTTTTACGATGATTAATCAAATGATAGCAAATAAATCTTTCCATTCAAAATTAATATTTGGCAGTTATTACAAAAATTTATTTTTTTATTTTTTCAGAAGTGAAAATAGCTGGACACTCTTCTGAATTTGTGAACAGAGTCCTTGAAAAGGTTAAGGTCGGAGTGCCAGATGGGGGTCTTAATGATTTTTGAAGACATTTCGTTACATTCGAAAATGGCTCAAAAGATATGATTGAAAAGGTTTGATATTTGACATATTTTTTAATTTAATTATTTTAAGACTTTTTCCATAGACATATAAATTAACAGATGAGTCAATCGGGGAAAGGGGAACAAACCAACTTGCGCAGAGGCACTGGAGGCTGCGTAACCATCCCACCTTCGGCCATTTTTCAATAAATTAATCTAATGGTACGCACGTAACTCGTATTTATAATATCACTATTCGGTCCTCGAGAATTAAGTCTGCTTGCAAATTACTAGTCCTTTTTACTATAGCGCGCAAATTGCTGGCGGCTTAAAACTTAACTTCGTATCCCAAATCGGGTAAAAAAAAGTTGAGCTCCTCTCCAAATTTTTATATTTTGTTACACTATTTAGTTAAAACACTTTTACAAATGTGTTATAATTTAACCACATCACACAATTTTAGTGTCGCCACGCCAGGCCATTAGTTTAAGAACGAAGATCCTGCGCAGAGAAGTCCCACAACGGAGAGCGCTGCAAACCTTTAGCGAACTTTACTTATCTGCTCTTGTTCTGGTTATTTCAATGTGCGCTCTTCGGTGGTCAAAGTACGAAGAACCCTCCTTGTGCCAAAAATTTGATCACATAGTTTTCCTACAGCTCATTGAAATGATACCTAGATTTCATGTTAGGGCAAGTCTATTAATTTGAATGTCTATGCATTTTTCCCAGTTGTAACAGTTTAAAAACTTATGTTTCATAAAATTTTTGGTTTATCATACTTATTTAATTTGTTTATTATTTCTATGAAACCACATTATCGTTCATTCAACTTTGATGCGTTTATGCTAATTAACGCTAATCTTTTCTTTGCAGAATGGAGTGTGAACATCAAAGAAATCTCAAGACTATTTTTATGCTGAATATTATTGATCATTGGTGGAAAACCTTTGGCTATTGAAACATGATGTTAATTTAATTCACCATACTCAGTAGGATTTAAAGCAAATGTTATTAAAAATTCAGATGTATCTTTTTTATGTGTTTTCTGGTAAGCAGATTTTTTTTCGCAATCAATACTTTAAGTAAAATTATGTTTTTATTTAAAACCTCCGAAATATTAATGTGTACCTACCCTTAGAATTTGAAGAAAAGTTAATTTTATTTAATGTTACTAAGCTATACAAATAAGTTTACTAAAGAAAATATGTTCTTTTGAATAATTATTCTTACTTTTTGTGTTGTGTTTTGAAAGCTGATGTATTTAATTACTGGTATTTTTAAGGTTTCTATGTAAGAAGCATTTGTATATAAGTTAATAGCTAAAAAGTATTTTGATAGCTTTGCACGGTTTAAGTAATTTAATTTAAAAAGTATATTGAGTCACAGGCTATATTGAACTTTCGTCATTTTAAAAACTAAAGTATCCTTACTTCTCTCATTCCAAAGTAATAATATTATTGAAATACAAACTTTTTTTCTTATTCTGTAAAGTTTCTGCTATTAGGTACCCACCATCATATTGAATACAAACATTAATGGAAACACTCAAGCTTTAAAATTGTAGATATACATGTACCTAAATATGATATATCTCTAAGGGTTTATAAAATTAGTACTAAAAAAATTTAAATCATGATAATATGAATGGGTGGATTAAAAATAACTTTTTATTTTTAATAATCTTAGTTTGGGAAAAGTTGGGTATTATTTTTTTAAATTTCTAATTAACTAAGCAAATCCTATCATCTAAAAGGGCATGTATTTGCTTTTCCATTGAAAATAATCTGTGATTCTTTTTTTTTTTTCTTTCTTTTTTCATTATGCCCAAAATATTATATTACAAACGTTTTATAATTATATTACATCCATACCCAATTTAGGCATTCATTAAATGAATCTGTTGTTATTTTTTTGTTTTTGTTACATTATTTTGTTAGTGTAAATTGGATCCACAAATGCTCCTCCAATAGGCGCCTTTATAATGATGGCACAAAAAAGCGTAAAATGTACTATTTATTTAACAATGCTGCAGCTCTCTCTTACACACTTAATAATAGTGAGAAAAACGATATATGTATGTCCTACTTCGCCCAAAGTAAAAATGCAACCACTACCATACATCTCCGCCACGCGTATTAAAGAAACGAAACACTGTTGCTGTTGCCGTGGGAATTTTAAAAGCGCCCGTTGAGTCATAAGGACCAATTATAAAATTTTAACTTAAATGATCTATCGACTCTTTCATTTTTGCTGTTATGTATATAATATTTTTAGGGTTTGATCTAATCATTATAATTTACTTAGATTTATAATGGGTATCCTCAAAAAAGAATTATACATTATTGTTGTAAAAAAATTTGTTATTTTCCGCAATTAATTTTTTATACCAAAAGCTATACATCTAGGGTAGTTTAGGGTAGTTATAATGGCAGAGTGTGAACGGACCAGTAAGCATGCCACGTATCTTGGTTAAAATGCTTTTATAAATTCACATGAGATGAATTAAATATTCAAGCTGTCACCCTGCAGCGTTAGAATCTTGATTTATTTAACACTTTGGCTCCTTGAATAGACACAGACATTATTTTGTAACAATTGGAAACAATGAAGATTCGCTGAATTTATGTAAAAAAAACTGTTACACGTATTGTGGATTATAGTATTACAATATTAAATATGGTGATAGTCTATGATAATATTTATCAGGAATGCTAATACGGTGAAAACATGTAACTTATTACGCTTCCATCAAAATGTCTTATGGTTTTTCGTTTTTTTCTTTGTTGAGTAACGCTTATTCATGAGTACTGTTTTTGACTTTATAAATCAACTATTGACCGGGCCTAATTTTTCACATATAGTATAGTCTCTATAATCTTATAATAAAAAACTGAGCCTGTTCGGTTTAATTAATTTTTACTGAAATCATTAAGACCCAGCTGGATTTTCGGAACATTTGAAAGTTTGACTTTTTCCGGAATCTTTTAACGTAGATGCTACATAGTCGAATATTTTATTATTTTTACCTTTCAAATCAGATACTGTGGATTTACCAGAGTTATATTAACTCTCTGACTTCGTACAACTCTCCACTGAGGCCCGGTATGTCAGTTGCTTGGTTGGAAAGTCGAGCTTGGCACATAAAAACATCGTAAGCATAGATATCACTAATATTACATGTTTCGTCTAAGATTTCGACAGAGGAATGTGTTTCTTTTTTCTTTGCAAAACCATACAATTGTCATTGTGATATTTCATAATGACAACGAAAACAGTTTATTTGTTCACAGGTTTAATTTACAAGTTGATTTATAAAGTTCCCCACTTCAATCAGCATGGTGCTATGTGCGAGGAAATTAATTGTAAATACTATTTATTTTGCTGGAGTCAGTGCCCTAAGTCTCTTTAAAATTACACTTTTTTATGATTAAAGTCTTGTCCCCCACTACCCATCCAGCCTCCGTCACCCGGTGCTTCAGATTACTGAAGGTTCAGATTAGAGACTGTACTGTATTGGATTTATTTTTTAATATTTATTAAGTCCATGAACACATAGAGTGTAAATTTATCCTCAGTAGTTTTTATTGTTACAATAATTCTGTTCTGTGGTTTCATGTTCAAGAATTTCCACAGTATTAACATGTAGGTATCAGGGATGATTATAACCATGCCATTACTGTATTATGTATCAAGTGCGATATGTATGTATCAAAAGTTATTTAATCAATATATTTAAGAAGCTGGTATTTTAAACAAAACTGTGAGCTTGAGCCAAAGTGTATTAAAATAATGTAATGTTTGAATCTCTATTCCTATGTGGCCGAATAAGAATTCAAAGTAATATTTACAGATTTCTGACTAGAGATGCACGGACTGAGATATTTGGCATATTTGTGACTAGTCTTTCTTGTATTATAAAATTGTACTAATAATTTTTAAAATAACTAGCTTTAAAAATAAAAAAATATGTAGTAATGATTGCTGTAGAGCACACGGATAATGAAGAATACTTCAGTTTGAATATAAGTAGTTTTTATATAAATATCCAAGCAACTTTGTAAGGTAGTAAGCTAGGATAAGTATTACATCTAATGGCGTAAATGTGATGTTAACGTACCTTTCAACTAACCATAAAACATATATATATTATATTTATTACGCTGGTCTAGGTTTTATGCGGTCTTGTGTCAATGATTCGTGGTGTTTTTTTTTTTTTTTTTGTATTCTAGACTTTATATCCTTACCATTTTATTTTATTCATACTACCTCACTATTAAAATGCTAGAACTTGTAGTAATGCTTCAACATGAACCAAACAAACTTCAAAGATTTTTGGAAAATCGTTACTAGCTCTTACAAAGATCCCATTTAAATGCTATATGAATGTAAATACACGATAGGCAAAGCGATTTTTATATTCATTTGCTTGCACGGAAGTCAATAAATTGGAATGAAACAATATTGCTTTAAATGGCCATTAATGAGAAAATGTGAATTGATTTTTTTAATACTAATAACTGTGCTGTACAAAACTGTAAACTGTTTTGTACAGCACCATTTTGATTTTGCTCGTACGTAGCAAGTAAATGTTTTCTACGTACAGGATTCCGTGGATATTTTAGACGTGCAAGCTTTTGCTATTAACTATTATGTATTGTCAAAATGTACCATTTTGTTTAAAACAAGTTATTTCAGTATTGGAGATTTTCCTTACAGCTAGTTGATATTTTCAATATGAGGATTTAGCTTACAGCAAGTTATTTTCGTGGCTTTTGTTGGCAAGTTAATATTTTTGAAAAGGATTCTTCAAAATAGATTTTTTTAAATAAATAATATGAAGTGGAAATGTGATACAGGTTATATATAATTTAAGAGTTATTTTAATTTCGTTAAGTATCAGCTAATTGCATTAATCATTATTATTATTATTAATTCATAATTTAATCTTTGTTTTTAAATGCAGTTTTGTATAGATTTATCGATAGGTTTAATATAATTATTGAAATTTATTAATGAAGTCCTTGCTGTTAAGTTAGGAGTACAATTTTGTAGATTTTTAGTGACTTCACAAACCGATAGAGAATTCTGTTTCTTTTCAGCTACATTTACCCAAATAACCAATTGTTCTATTTTAACTTAGCATTGCCCACATTGACTTCTGACTTGACACCATGGACTGTACCTATATTATAAACAAATGCTGAATGTTCCTAACTTTGTAACCATTCTTAAAAATTTCTTTTCAAATGCATACTTTGTAAAATGTTAATCTTTACCCCGAGTATATTGATGGATAGTTAAAATATCCAGCCATGTAGAATGCTAAGGTAAAATTATTTGTACATGCAAGTGTTTTGTGAAAAAAATCTATTTATACATACTCTACTATGAATTTAAGATATTTTCTCACCGTAACTAGTGGCGGCTCCTAATTTTAAGCGTGATAGAGTACCAAGTTTGAAAAATTCCACACTATTGATGACTTTTAGGCCAAAACAATTTTATATATTTTTTTCGATTTTAATTTGAATTTTTGTAGAAGATTTTCAGGAAATTTCAGTTTAGGCATCCGGCCACACGGATTTCCTGAAAATCTATGCATAAAAAAATGAATTTTTGAAAAAAAAGAGTGTCAGCTGCAAAAACATCAAAAATGCCATTTTTTGTGATATTAGCACTCTAGTACACCCAAAATCACAAGCCGCCACTGATTGTAACGTCCATAATCTGAAATAATGAGGCGTGTTCATACATTCGACTGCATTCTCCACTTCTTTTCGTTTTGAGTAATAAGCAATAAATGTTTTTTTAGTACTTTTCCACACTATAATTATAAAATATAATTTTTGTTAATAAGTGTTTCCATAAGTTCCACTATATTTATATTTTATTGCGATCAATCAGTAAATTATTGAGTTATTTTCAATTAATAGATGGAGATTGCCGCTTTTGTTGTGTAGAGATTGGATACTGCCGGTTTTATTGCAAACGCATGCAGATTTATCCAGTATTGTTAGGAACTGAAAATACCATTTTTTTAGGTTCACATTTTGTATGGGGCGGCCACGTTGAATATTATATTTCTGGATCTCTGATTGGTCCAAACAAATACTGCCGTTTTTGTTCTGTAATCTGAAGGAGATTGCCGTTGTTGTTGCGGAACTAAATACAGTCATTTCGAAACCTTTGCGGCTGTCAATGTTATTTTTGATTCTCTATCCATCGCCCTATCTAACTCATTTTAGATCAATTGTGGAGATTGCCGTCTTTGTTTTAACACACCTCTATATTAACTTATTTATTTTTCTCTTGTATCAATAGCGGGATTGTAGTTAAATTAGGGTAATGGCGATAAATTCACAAAACAAATAAATATTAAACACGCCATTATCTGTACATGGCTATCCTAGACTATATCTGGCACTATTATAAATTATAAAAACAAGATTTTGAATGCACAGAATTAGGCGACACTAGCAAATAAATTCATGTAAACACTAATGTTAAATAAAATCCATTCACCATTTATCAAAAATCCATAAGTGAATATTTCAACACCGTTCGGTTTTTAATAATTGACGGAAGATGAATGAAAATATGAAACAGAATACAAAAAAATTTAGGTAACGGTCTCAACCGGGACTATTACATTTTTTTTTATTTTCTGTGTGTTTAATATTTTCATTGATATTATCTTCATCAGTGATAAAATGTTACAGCGGGGTTTATAAGCTTCAATAAGTTATCACTAATAAAATTGAACCGTTTGGTCCATTTGAATTTATCGTTTTTCCTTTTTTTTTAAATTCTCTTTGTCTAAGCTTTATCTACCATTTTTTAAAACTAAAAGCATTTCATTAGATTGTTTGAAATGCCTATTCATTCCGTATGAGTTATCTATCTTCGTAATATAATAAACATCTCTGATTCATTGATTAAATTTATTTCACAAAAAATTTAGAATTCTTCACCAAAATTATAACTACATATATCTTTAGAAAAAGTTAATTTTAAATCGTTACGATGAAATATTTACTGGATATTTCCGATTAGCAATTGCACTTGTTTAATAAAATTTATTATATTCTTTGATGAGAGACATAGTAACGTATGTATACAATTTTACAATACATATTTACACAATAAAATAAAGAAATTTGCATTTTATCCAAGATAAAAATTATTACACCTACTTACATCTTTTTACAAATTAATCAGATGTATTGCAACAAGTACTATTTTTTGAATTTTATGTACCTTGTATATTATATTTGCTAAAAGTAAAGTGAGACGGTAAAGCATGACAAATTTGTTGGTGTGTAAGCCATTTTAAAGGCATTAATATTAACAGTATATGTGAAATGTAAGACATAATATAAAATTATTGTACTTGTTGAAATGTACTATGTACATACATACCGCCTTGTGACCACAAAATGTATGCGAGGAACATACATATTAATATATATATATATATATTTACGGCAACCATATTGTAGACATACTACAGAAAAGCACTAATTCAAAATTCGTCAGATGTGACGATTTTGAGGGACACTTATAATCTATGAAATCACATTTTTTATTGCCTAAAATAAAAGGTCAGCAAAACATACATTTACATATATGTACAATGAATAGTCATAGGAAGGTTCATGAATATATTGGATATATGCATTTATTGGATATATGCATATATTCTAAGCAGCATTGGTGGAAGTGTACAGATTCGGACTTAATATTTCATTCTGTTAGTTGAATGAGATTTTACAAAAATATTGACAATGGTTTTTTTTTCAATGTGTCTGGCTTCCATCTCTAAAGGGTGTTCTAGGCTATCATTTCAAATTAGGGAAGGACGAATTTATGTATTCATTTTATGTAAATGGGCAAATTTCATAATTTTGTGGAAGATTGGAGCTGAATTCAGACATAGAAAAGTTAAAATAGATTATTTAATCAGTTGATCCAGACAGCCGAATATGTACGTAATAATTTATTATGTCAGAAAAAAATCAAAAAACTCTTCTATTTAATATTTAAAAAATCTTTTTTTTTATAATGAGAATGAACCTTCCTATTGTAGTAATACAGTGGCGGCTCAAATTTCAATTTTCGCCGTGTGTCCCACGGATTTTCTGAAATTCTTCATACAAAAAACGAATTTTCGAAAAAAATAAAACATCGCTTTCAGCTACAACAACATCAATAATGACTTTTTTTGTAATATTAGCACTCTAGTAAACCTAAAAATCTCGAGCCACCACTGATTACATATTCTATTTCCTTGATGTATATTTTAAAAATCAGATTTTAGGACTTATGCTTTTCAGTATGACCACAATATTTTTCAAATATTGACTGGTTAAAGACAACATTTACATGCTATGTTTGTGAGAATATAATATTATTTCTGCGATTTTTGGAATATCAGCATCTCAAAGTAGAAGGAAATGTTTTTGTTTGTAATTACACCATATTTATAATATGCCTTTCTGTGTTTCCCAGTCAGTTGTACATATATTAATGTAGAATACATTTCTACATATTTAATAATAAGCCCAAGTGTAATAAGGTCATAATATGACTTATTACTATTAGCTATTGCTGGTCAATATATGTATATTCATAAAAAAAACTTATAGTGTTTTGAGTTTATAGATGTTATCACAACTTGGATAACTTGTTTTTCCTGGTACATATTTTTATAAACATTGCTTTTCTTCTATTTTATATAAATGTAGATTTTCAAGTATTTTTTTTATCTGAACCTTAATACTTAGATATAGTTAATCGGTCATATTCTTGCCAATAAGGCTTACTCTATTTACATAGCCCAGCTTAGCAATAGGGTTACATATTTATATTATATTATATAAAAATGTTAAATGTATCACTAAGCACTTTATAATATTGAATAAACGTAATTATTAATTTTTCAAACTAGAGGGCTGTATGTAATTTGAATAAATAGCCCATTATTAATCAGTTGGTTGCTATCAACTCGCAAATCTGATATCAAGCAATGGGATTGTTAACTCTTTCTTTTTATGTGTCAAGAAAACACTTGCGGGCCCAATTATTTTATTAGTAGTTTATAAATACTGATGGGCTCATCTAGCATATTTTACATCACTGTTTAAATAATTCTATGAATGCAATACATGGCAGTTCAAATTGAAATCACTTAAGGGTAAGAGTGTACAATTAAATTAAAAAAATTGTATTTTTAGATTGACACTTTCTTTGGCATTCGGTGTTGGAATTTATTGAAGAATGATGAAATTATATAATGTTGGAAATTATTTTTAAAAAGCCATAGAAATCCTTAATTAGTTTTTATAACTTGTTTAAAATTTGTATTTATTCACGTCTATCAGAATTGTTCAACTTTAGACAATTATTGCCTGTCTTGCAATGTTAGACAGAATAGTACAACAAAGGCTGTTTTTTAAGACCAGCGAACAGGTACTTGAAATTTTCATGGTTTTAGTTCTTTCATTATGTAGGCTGTCTGTTTATAGTCATCTAGACCAGTGCTCCGCAACTTTTTCTCACCTACGACACACCAAATTTCTTCCTAGAATTCCGCGGCACACCAAAAGCTAAAATATATACATATAAAATTGATACACAAATTTTACAATAATTTCTTTTTTTATTTGAAAACTATACATACATACATACAACTATAACATATTTATTTTAACGCAATCTTAATAATTATTATAAAATAATAATAAATTAATGAGCGATTAATTGTTAAATTAACCTGCACTTGTTTCAATGAACACAAAAGTTTTATATTCGGCTCGATTTTTGACAGCGCAACCCGAAATTCTTGGTCAAGACCTTTTAAGCATGACCGCTTATCATTTTTAATTAATACAAGCGTTGAAAAACATTGCTCACATAAATATGTCGTTGAAAATGGAAGTCGTGTTAAGAATGCTTTGATGGAAATGTGAGGAATATTATTTTTAACGTAAATCCAGAAAACATCTAATTGATCTTCGGAGAAGTGAAGTTTTAATGTCATGTCATTATTTAAATCTGTAAATTCCACTCGAATTTGCAGAAGCATTGCTTCCGTAGAATTTATTGCATTGGTTGCAAAAGGATTTCGAATTCAATCGTATTGTTCCGTATTAACGGAATAAAAATATCGACCAAATGTCTGCTGAAGCATACTTAAATGTTGTTGGGCCAGATCCACAGTTAATTGTTTGTCTTTAATTGTACTATGGTTGATCCTTTGGTACATTTCCAAACATCCTTTTTGCAACACTTTCTGCCGAAGTTCTTTATTAAGTTTATTCAAATGCTCGAATATATCAGCCATGTATGCAAGTTTGGCTATCCAGTAATTATCATCGAGGTACTGATATATTTTGGGCATATTTTGATTTAATCGAAACTCACACACCTCGTAACGAAGCTCAAACAATCTAGCCAAAACTTTGCCTCGGAATAGCCAACAAATTTCAGTATAAAACAATAAAGATTCATATTCGGCTCCCATTTCTGCACAGAGTATTCCAAATATTCACGAGTTTAGGGCTCTTGATTTAATTATGTTTACGATTTTAATGCATTCATTCATCGTGTTCAAAAGTTCCTCCGGTAAATTTTTGACCATCAATGCTTCTCGATGTATGCAGCAGTGTGTAAATTGTAACGTTGGATTTTTTTGATTTACATAAAAGACAAAACCCTTTTTACTACCCGTCATTGCCGCAGCGCCATCCGTGCAAACAGCAATGCAAATGCTACATTTAATATTATACATTTTGAAGAAATCATCGGTTACTTGAAAAAATTCTTCACCGGTAGTTCGCTCTGGAACCTCCTTACAAAATAAATAATGTTCTTTAATAAAGTCCTCGTCAACGAAAAGTACAATAGCTATCAACTGTGCTTTATATTTAATATCGGTTGTTTCGTTGATCTGAAGCGCAAATTTTTCAGCCAATAGCAGTTTTCTAATCAGTGTTTCTAATATATTGTGAATACGTCTTTTAACAATATCTGCAGACAATGAAAAATAGAAAATATTATGAAAAATTTTTGTCATTGTGTATTAAATACATAATGAAATATTGTAAAATGTCAAATACATTGAATTTGACCGCGGCACACCTGTGACCGTCTCACGGCACACCAATGTGCCACGGCACACCGGTTGCGGAGCACTGATCTAGACTAGTATAATCAGCTGTTGTGGAGTGTCGTATTTTAACACATTGTCCGAGATTGGTAGACGTGAATCTAATAAGAACCAATATAACTCTGTTTGATTAATCATTGATCAATTTTTATTTTGGTTTTGAAATTTAAAAACAACAAAAAAAACACGTTTTGTGTGGATTTTTGCGTGTTGGTTTTTCTAGTGTAAATTCAATAAATTGAATATTTTGTTTTATGAAGTTTATAAAAAAATCTTAATAGTTTATGCCGCTATTTAAAAAATGGCTATTTTGTTGATTTACCTTTAAATAATAAATTCTCTGAAATTTATATTTCGTTAAAACTGTAACCCTATTTTGCTAAAAATTAACATCAAAACTGTTGGCTTATATAATCATATAATATTTCTTCTTTCATCCATTAAAGTCTTTTCTGTTAATGGCTTCTTATAATTATTATTATTACTATGTAAAGTCAGTCAAGATTCAAGAATTTGATTCTGTAGAAGTAATCGGTGTTGGCACGATAAAGTAAATTAAGTTACTGATGTACCTATAAAATATACATACATAAATGTCACTTATTTTTGATTTGATTTTATGAAAACCATAAGTTGAGAATATTTATTTCTTATATTTGCTTTAAAACACATGTGATAAGTATATACCTCCATGATATGAAATATTGGATAAATACACAAAGAAGTTACATAATTTCGTATTACATGAATCTATAACAATCTTATACATATATTTATTTATTTTTCGTAAATAAAAAGACAAAACAATTTTATATATTTTAAATTAATTGATGTTTGAAATATATTGTCTTTATATTTCAAAGTCAAAAATTAATATTTAAAAATGTGTATCATGTAGAATTTGATGTTTTAATAAATAAAATGTCAATTTTGTGCATTGTGTTTCCAATGTGTACTTGAAAATATTGTGTTTTAATAATTCAATCTTCCAAAAAGATTCCATTCAAAGTTTGATGAATGTCTAACCTAAAAGTGTGGACATAATCATCAACATTGTTTGTTTATTGTTTTATTACTAACAAACCATTCTACGATGACCTCAGGCTGTGTGATTGAACTATAGTTTTATATGCTACGAAAGTCATATGCATAAAATGTTTATTGTATCTTTGTAATATTATTATCGGAAATATAATATATGTATATTTTATGGTAAACTTGAGTTTTATTACCACCCTGCGTATTTATTGTCCTCTCCATGTATCTCCTGTGTATTAGCCTCAAATTGAAAATTAATTGTATTATTATTCATGTTCCCCCTATATCCAATAACCCCTCCACCTGTCAAAGCGAAACATTTGCTTTTTTTATTAGTCTCAAATTGTACTTCCAATTTCCATCTGAGCAACAAATTTAATTTTTTTATATACTATCTAGCCGACGTGTACCCGCAGTCGCTGGAGGTTGTCTTTAGGAGATAGACATATACCATCGCGGACTTTTTTTATGTCTTAAGATATACAATTCCATAGTAAATTATTTTGATGAATATCATAAAGTTTAGCCAGCATTAGCGATGTAATCGCCCAAAATTTTATTTTTTACAACGTGATTACAAAACATTGACTTTTATCTACTTTCTAGAAATAAATGTGTGTCATATACACGGTGTCCGGAAACTCGTAGTACAAGCGGGAAACTGGAGAATCTACACCACATGGGAAACCCAAAAAAACATAAAGTTTTTTGATTTGAGCATTTTCAAAAAAAAAAAAAAACCAAAAAAAAATATTTTTCGGCTATTTTAGGGTTAAAGTTTTTTCTGGTGTTTAGGGTTGAATAACAGATGTTTTAACCCTGCAGAGCAGAAATATTTTATGATTACACCGGGTTAAATGAAGGGTGATTTCAAAATAATGCTTCAAATCCGAGTTTCTTCATTTGTTTTACTTTCAAATAGTTTTAATTAGTTGGGTACTTTGATCTTCAGTATTAATTTATAAGAATTTGATTAAAAAAAAAAAAAAAAAAAAATCAACTTCAAACTCGATTTACTCGATAACGAAAGCTCAAATAAAAAAAAAATATACTACAAAATCGACTCCAAATGTGATGTAGATTCACCAGTTTCCCGCTTGTACTACGAGTTTCCGGACACCCTGTATATATATATATATATATATATATGTATATAAACCTTCCGGAAAAAATCTCTAAATAATAGTGTAAAACTTGTCAAAATCCGTTGCGTAGTTTAGAAGAACTAAGCGCACAAACAGACAGACGCAATAGCGACTTTATTTTATACTATTTAGAGATAGTTCTGCGAACAGTAGACCTCGCGTCCAAAAAACGTATACATATTACTCTTATTTTAAATCAAAAAAAAAATTGCCTCAGAAATTGTAAGATTTGTAAGTAGGTACTTTTTGTATAAGGCAATTCACCCTAAAAAGAGTGCTTTGTCTACTTGAATAATACCTACCTGCTTAATTAATAAACAGCGACTTCACATTTGAAAAAATTATTATTATTGAACCATTAAAACCGCCACCGTCTTGAACCGGAACATAACAAACAAATTTACAGACAGATGAAAAGCCATATGGTTGAGTTTAGCAATCGACATAAAACCAAATGATGTAAGGACCCTGCGTAGAAAAGTTACCTTACTACAGCGAACTCAATTTTCTGCGCAAGTTCTTACAGCATTCAGTTTATGTCGATTTCTTACCGACCCGTGGGATGGTGGGCTAACTGTACGAGGGCTAGCAATACGAAGGTTGTGGGTTCGAACCCTGCGTGCGCATGTAAATTTTATTTGATAAAATCATGTTATTTCATAATTTATAACATATAGTAGTATACTTGCGGCACATTCCAGAGTGGAAGATACTCTCAGTATCGCCCTGGTATAAGAGACCACCATTCAGTATTGAAACTTTGTTTGAAATGGCTTTTGCTGTGTTTGGTGACCAGATATGAATAGCCAGGTACTCCACTAACTTCTTCTCCATCTCATTTCCCTCCCCACTGCCTTCAGCCTCACAACATTGGGGATTCCACAATATCACTGACTCCAGACGGACAGGAGTACTTTGGACTCTTGTGAGGTATTCACATAAAATAAAAAAGGACCTTTGTCATCTTTGGGAATACTGTATGGGGGGTCTTTTGGAGGACAGAAAGGAGTTAACATGTATCTTGAAGCGGCTCATGTTTGTAGGAGGGGGGAAACAGAGGCGTTGGTTTAATACACACTTCAAAATTGAAACAAATTATAATATTGAGGAACTAAGTGCAAGCAGCCATCTTTGGGGATGTTGTGTAGAGTATTTTTGAGTGTTGGTTTTCAAGGAAGGAGGAAACATACAACCTGACGAGTATAAGTTTTTCGAAAGGAGATCAAAAGTAATGCAAAATCATTTATTTAGCAATATATTACATAAAAATAAATCTACACTCATGACTAGAAACAAGCATCTTCTAAGATATTTCACAATGCGTAATAAATTACTAAATTTCTTCTAAAATCAGAAATATAATTTTAATTACAATGACGAAAAAATACATCGAAACCATTTTGTTATCAATATGTACTCTCCATCTAATAATTTATTAGTTATTAGAAAAGAAAAATTCAAAAAAACATAAATAAAAGGGAGATGTCTTCATCTTTACATTTTAAACCAAAATCGGCTCAAAAAAACTTGAAGCGATCACCTGAATTCATTCTTGTTTAAAGCTGCTGTTTCAAATATTATAATAATGTTCATTAAGGTAATAATTCCCAACAGAAGGTAGGTATAATTTACATTCATTCAAAAATATAATCTTCAGTCGGTTTAAAGCAAATAAGAGATTTTTTTACCAAAATAAAACATAAAAACATTTCCAAGTAAATTAAATAATTAACTATTTAGCTGAGGCTTAAATATAAATGCTGAAAAGAAGCAGCAAATTATATTTATTTACTTAACAATAATTGATAAACAAAGAGATGCTTTATATTTTGTTAACTTACAGACTATTTCTTATTAGCAAACTCTCTACCTACAAGCTGAAAGTTGACATTGTAGAGAAGTTTATTTTGGATGAAAAACTACAGAGGCTTTAAAAAAAAACATACAAAGTAATCACTAAACAAATTATGTATTCGTAAGAATAAATTTTCTAATATTATTTATAAAAATATGGATTGAGGTGCCATTTCTAAATAATTCGTGTGGTGATAGGAAGAAGCTTGCCACAACATTAATTTTGATTTTATGGTACAGAAGACAACGGGGACCGTTCAAATATCAAAAATTCAAAATGGTGCTGATCATCGAATTGATGTTCATTGTAGTTTAAAACAGGCAAGGTAGGAAGCCTTATGAAAATCGATAAGGTCAGTCAGAGGAAGTGCGGCTTATAAATTAACGAGTTGGATTCTATTACCATAGTTATGTAGCAGCGGGTCAGTGTGCTGTTGAGAAAAAAATGGATAAGAAATGTTCATAACAAAAGTTTATACATCTCTTTATTAATAGCCTTAGCGCAGGAACCTAAGATAAGAACATTGTTAAATGTAATATAATCATTATTTTTTTACTAAAAGTAAAGTTATGTTTTTACAAGACAAGGTCAAATCAGAAGGTGCGGGTTCAATTCCCGTCAGCGGCATTTATTTTTTCTCGGAAGATTTTTTTCAATTTATATTTGTGTTTCAGGCTAGTAATTATTGCTTATAATAATTTGTATAATATAATAATTTTAGTAAAAGCTGTCAACTAGACGCAGATATCCTGTAAAATGGCGTAAAATGGGAAGTGCATTGTCTATTATATTATAATTAACACAGAAATATATGCCAGTTCTTAAAAGTTTCGCGATTTACTATTTCAAGGTGTGAAAATCACCATGAAAAACCATTTGGCACTAGCAAACTGATGGATTTAGTATATTCCTAGATGTCACGCACAGTTACAAATTACTCAGTTTTCTCATAAAACCTGATAGACACACATATGGGAGGCGGGTATGAGTACCGCCGCCCCGAGAACCATTTATTGGATAACCAACACCCCTGCCATAGGTCACCCCAAGTGGTTTGCTACGTTTGGTGACTTGGCAGGGGTGCCCGGGTTCATGGGGTGAGGTTTGTCTAGGTCTTGGCGGCGGAATTTGTTTGCCCACCTACTACGTGGTGGGCCGGATGGAGATGGACTGGTTGAGAGACCTTTCGACTTCTCCAGCTGAACTCTCGATCTATCACCTTGCACCGCAGTGGGAGGGATGGATTCATAGGACACACCAACCTCCCAATTCCTTTCCTTAAAAAGACCCTCTTCACAGCATCCCCAAAGATGACATAGACCCTGAGGGATTTTTTTTCCTCCGAGCCTGTGTGAAGCTAATGTAAAAAATAAATAAATACTCATCTCCACTTCCCCCGACTGGTCTTATTATGTAATGTAAAATTGAGGAAACTGGTAGGTTCTTACTTATTCATTTCATGATTTTATTATACACCTTTAGTTTTCTCATAAAATCTGATGCACACACCCCGCAAATGCACTTCCCCCGACCGACCTTATAATGTATTGTAAAATAGATGAAACTGGTACACACTTACTTATTCATTTCATGACTTTATTATAGACATTATATGAGAGAGAATTTAGAGTAATAAATAATAAAAAGGCCACTGTTTACACAATACATTATTTAACAAAATGTTTGTATAAATATAGTTATGTTCTCTAGTTTATTTCATCTATCTTCTTAGCACATAAGCACATCAATATGTAACAATGTAGAAAAAACATGTTCACCGAGAAAAAAATTGTAATAATTTATTAAATATGACTTAATGTTAAAGATGCTTGCATTTTTTTGCTATAAATTTAACAATGGCTTTAATACAGTTCCCTTAATCTGACTTTTAAAGGCTAACATATTTCACAAACATGCACATTGTTCAAAAAATAAACCAGTTTCTCATGTCTCTCTCAACTCGTGTAGTGGTACATATTTGTTTTTCAATCAGGAGCCATATAAATTAAATACCATTGTATAATTTAATTTATATTTACATAATATATTTATTTGATATGTCAGCTAGTCTGTAGGAGAAGCTTGCATTGAAAATGTGCATTGGCTTGAAATTAAATACTAGTTGATCTTTACTTAATACAAGTAGAAATAATGATTGATATTCCTAAGCTTCAAATTAAATATTTTTGGCACACCTACATACTTGTATGTATCCAATTAAATTGTTTAAGATGGCAAACTATTTGAGCTAATAAAAACAAAAACAAAAAGCATTATTGTAAATTGCTAGCAGCCGAGAACTCAAGCTGTAGTATATGTAGGCAAAACTTTGTTTTAAAAATTTTGTACAGTGAGAATTAGTGGAGTGAGAATTAGAATTAATGGAGAATTCCTCCATCGATTGTTCCCCGAATAATCATTTTTCTGCATTTGGCGATAATTTTTTACAAAACTTAAATAAATAGATTGCATCGATCGTTCGTCTATGCATCGTTTTACCCCATTCATTATTTAAAGCACGGAGTTTTTGTACTAAATAATATGCTCAATCGATCGTTTTTCAAAATGCGAACATATAAAACCACATTTCGTACATATAAAAACAGTATTCATAAACGAGCTGAACATTCGAAATTTTTGGCATATTAGTCATTTGTTGTTATTATGTCGTTGCGGCCTCAAACATATTGACGTTAAAAAGAGAGTCCTGCCACGCTAGCAAAGAGTTGAAAAAGAGGAAGGAAAGGCATGGATGACTTTGAAAATTTTAAATATGTTTTTAATGGGTTACACGGTAATGGGCATAAACCAACGAAATATTTTATTATTTGTAGATAACTGTGCAACTCACCCAAGTAGCGATGTGTCGTGATTCATTTTATTAAGAGTGGGAGCCACGGTACCAGCTCAATATTTTCGAACAGCTCAAAGAGACGACGCAATTGAACATGCTTGCCCGAAACGACTCGCCCTTTAAGGCTCGCCCGAACAGCTCCCAGAACCCTAAGTATGAATGATCATATGACTCTTGGTACCGGTACGCCACCTCGTATCACGAGAAAAATAAGATGCTAGGTAGTTATTAGGTGTAGGTACATATGTCGGACTGTCAGACGTCGTTCATGTCTCTGAATATGCAATAACAATTAATATATGGTAAATTTTACTGACACACCTCCAAAAAGTGATATAAAGTCATGAAAAGTGATAAAACAAAAACTAGGTCAAATGGGTTACATAGGTAACTATTAAACCTAGTTTTTATTTCATTACTTTTAATGACTCTATAACACTTTTTAACCGCTTCTGTGCCAAGAGCGAGTTTACTCGCATTCTTGGCCGTGCCCAGCAGGCCAGCCATAGAAAAATAGCGAGTTTACTCGCTCTTCTTTGATCCTCTGTATCATACATATGTCCCGTTTTTTTTAAAATATATTTATCTAAGTGAAGGGAAGCAAAAACGTCGAATATTGAATAAATTTGGTAAGTCATTTAAATATCCTTTCAAGGTGTAATGTTTTTAATTTATAAAAATAAGATTTAAAAATGATTTATTTCGATTAAAAATTCACGGCCTGCTGTGCACATCTACACTTCTACCTACTGGCATTAAAAAAGTTAAAGGTGTGTTGAATTTTCATTTTGATGTAATATCATGGAACCGTTCAATGGAGCTGTGTTACGGTTTACCGGGAGTCGTAGGAATACGAATGCTCATCAAAAAGAACTAGCTCAATTGTGCGGCTCGCTCATGAACGACTCGACGCTATATCTAAGTGACACAACATTTGTATGAATGTAGTATTTTTCATTGTTTTATTCAATAGGTCCTTTCAAAAACGATAGATAGAGGTTTCACTGTATGTTAATATTGTTTGTCGACACAATTTTATGTTAACATAGTCAATAATATTACTATTCACAATCAAATAAACACGCAAAATATAATAAAAAGTTATAATAAAGTTGTTGGAGCTTTGATATTTCATATCATTTAAATTGGTATGTCAATAAAACATGTGTGAATATGTTGTAAATCGTCAATTAATTGCATAAATAATACATATTATAAAACAATGGTAACACAAATAATAATATACAACCCGATACATATTTAGGATAGTAATATGTATGCCACCTTTCCGGGGTTAAAAATAGCAGAATAATATCACAGAAGTTGTAATAAAAATAATGATGGTGAATCTAATTTTGTTTTATATTGCACTGGATGTGATTTAACAATATGGCGTGGCATATTCTGATTTTTAATATGGCATATAATATGAGTGTATCTCAAATCTCTGATGCGATGCTTTGGTAAAAAGTGGTTAAATGAAGTATGTAATACAATTAAGAAATAAATTAAAATACAATCAATATTATTTATGCTTTCACTTATTTTTGAAAGTTCTCAAAAATAATCTCAGAGTGAAAAAGAAAAAAAAACAATGTGCTCCTCATAAAGTAACTCAAAATTTCTTTAAAAATTAGTTTCTAGTTTTAAAACTTAAAATTTTCAGGATAATTTATCACTAATATTCTAAATTCATTCTTCAGATGGATTACTTTATTTGTTGCAAATTAAATAATAATCAAAAAACCCAATAAATAATAATATTGTAGTTATTTGAAATATTATCATAAGCATTTGAATTTTTTACATATGTATTAAGTTCAATTCAACGAAGTTGGTTGGAAAACAGTGAATTTAGTTTTTGAGTTTAGATTAATGTGTTGCGGAAATGACTAATACCTACTATGTATAGTTTTCATTGACTCAGTCCAGATTAAAATTTGGTACATATTGGCCTGGTATATCAGTTGATTTCAAGCTCGGCTTGCAATGTTGAGCTTAGCGCTGCTATGAACATAATCCGTCTATAGGCTATTTCGGTGAAATGGAAATATGCAATATTATTTACGTAAACGTGAAGTTTCACATGTGACTGCTAGCTCCTTACCACCAAAAAGGGACTATTTTGGGAACGTGATACATAGCGAGGATATGGACTGACTGATATACCAGGCCACTGTCAAAATTTTCTGCAACAGATATCATATTCAGATTTTATGAATCAAATACACTTTGCTTTTTATCTACGATTCAAATTGTTCTCTGAAAACTGTCAGTAACAATTGATTTGATTATATATTGATAAGCTATCTTGTAAATACTGAAACAATGGACTTTGAATGAATGTAGATTGCAAAATTATTTGAGATCTTTCGTAATAATGATTTGAAGAATGATGTGTTTAGTATACAGTAGAACCTCGTTAATTCGAAATCAACGGGACATCAAAAATCAAATTTCAAATTAACGAATTTTAGGAATAAAAAGACGCCGAAAATCGAGTTTCTCGGTCGCCCCTTCAAATCCGGGTGGTACCATAGGAGTAAATTCGTATTAATACGAATTATTCCTTTATTTTCGCGGCCGATTACCGCTGCGGCTGGCCCTTTAAATTCAGATAATCGTAATAAATTCTTAAAAATGCAATATATTTAAGCGTAAATCGAGATTTCGCCGACAATATTCGCGGCCATTTGAAATAAATTCGTAAAAATGCGATATAATTACGCGTAAATCGAAATTTCACCATCGAGTTTCGTCGCGGCCGACCCTTTAAATTCAGATAACTGGTGTAAATTTGTAAAACTACGACATATTTCCGCGTAAAACGTATTTTCTCAGCCCTTCAAACTCAGATATTCGAAATAAATTGTAAAAAATTTGACATTCCAGTGTAAATCGATTTAGATTTAAAAAATAATAATACTCATTAGGAAGATGTATAACCACATAAAAATACATTTTTCGTCGTTTTACCGCCATGGCTGTCTTTTAGATTCAGATTTATGAAATTTTATGATTTATTTTCACAAAAATTGCATTTTTTCGACTTACACAAACAAATTTTCGTGCATGGACAAAAATAAATTTCGAATTAAAAAACCATTTTGTATGAAAAAAATTTTCTGCAGATATTTTTTTGGCGTAAATTTGGAATTACGCGTTTTTTCGAATTATCGGGGTTCGAATTAACGGGGTTCTACTGTAATATATTATAATGGAACTACAACTAAATAATACTATCTTATTTTAGGGTCTTTTAACTTAGCTACTATTTTGAAACATTTTTTATTAAATGCCTAAGAAGATGGCAATCACTATTAAACAAAAAACATTTTAAGTCTTCATGTACGGTGGAATAAATAACGTTTTTTTACCCACCAGGTTGTAGCAACCTCAGAGTAATATGATACATAAATAATATAAAACAAGACTGAAAGAACAAACACGAGGCAGTCATTTACAAAAAAAATTAAAACGCTAAAAATGAACTAAACACTGATGGTAATATTGAACGGAATATATAAAAATACTAATAAATAACAACAACAAAACACATTGCAAACTTTTTAATAATCCTATCATTATTGAAACTAAAAAAGGGGTCTTTATCATTAATTTTTAAGGACATATTTCATGAAAAATATTATTTCTGGCTTAATTATTGTGGCTGTGGTAATTAATTTATATTTGCATTGGTGAAAAGCTAAACAATAAAGTACATTATTGTGGATTAAGTATCAACAAAAATTACATAAATGCGCTTAAAATTTTAGAAATCTCCTAGTTTCAACAACGATATATAATTACTATAAAATATGTTCAAAATTCAAACGATTAGGATAATTGAGAAATAAACACTCGGGGAAATATCAGTTCATAACACAAAAAATGATAAAACTCTTTTGGAAAAGTACACCTATTCCTATGCTCATATTTGAGAACACTTTCTCGTTTATTTTTAATAATAACGATTTCAAATAGTTTTGAGTGAGCTTTATCAAAGTTAACCGTCAATCAGCAGAAGGTCAGTTTTATCTAGAAAACGGGTTTCACTACCGTTTTTCTAGGGGTACGAAAATAAAACGTCATTTAATCCTTTAATCGACTCAAATCGCCTGATTCCCCTTTTATCGACAATTGTCCACGGTCAGTAGAAAACATTATCGATGAACATGTAAATCTTCTGCAACCATTATTCAAGCAAATAACCCAACGTTTTAGACATAAATACTGATGATTTGTAAATGTGCTCTTTATTGTATTGGCGAGGTGCAAAGGAAAAGAACTTTTTTTTTAACACGTCTAAAAGGCTCAGCAATTTAACAGCCATACTTTTTCCCCTCGAGCATTTGTACCTCAACATTGAGTCTATAATATCAACTAAGACAGCGACATCCCTTGTATCCAGGAGCTGAGGTCACTTCCATCACAGTCCATGACTATCTCCTCCCTCTCATCAGGGACCAGGACTTGCTGGGCGGCCGTTCTACCCGTCAGGTAGGCACCGTGAACTGTGGAGTAGAAGTTGCTGTGCGTATGTTCACCGGCAAACAGGAGAGTAGGCTGGAAATAAAAAGTATGATTTTTTTCAGTTGGCAATACTGCTTTTGGATAAAGAATTACATATCTTTCTTTCATATCTATGGTGTGATGACTGAGGTGATGTTAACTCAATCAATAAACAAAATTGAGCAAACATTCCTAGACATGATGATAGTTTGCACCTAAAGAACTGATGCAATTAATGTAAATATTTACATCATGGATGGTCGTTTCCTAAGAAAGCAAATAAAAAAAACACTATGAATTATTAGGTTGTGAGGGGGGCCTGTTTACCAAGTGATAACATAAGATGCATTGTCACAAATTAAAAAGGTAGAGTATATGATTAAACAAATTAACATATACATACTCATTATGGGGAAAGAAATACATATTACCAAAAATATTGGAGACCATAATTTTTTGACATCAACTATTTATAGCCTGCCTTTACACTTGTATGTAAAATTTACGACTTACCTAAGTTTTTGATAAGTTACTTACAGAAGCGTTTACATTTGCATTCAACTTGTGGTAATTAATGCTCACATTGACCGCTACATCTGTAATTTTATTTGCGGTAAGAAGGCTTCCTGTCAACAACGATTTGCTGCTGTCAAATTTACGCGATTTTGTCAATAAAGATGAAAAAGGCCCAAGTGTTGGAATAGAAGTTGACTTGAGAGAAAAAATTCTCAACACGCTTTTGTTTCATTAACGGCGGAATTGAATGGAGTTCTTTAATTTTATCTGAATGAAAGCCAGATGTTAGCAACCGACTTCGAATTCAAATATCCAAAAACAAGGATTCTCGTTTTCAGAAAGCTGTTTTCCACCTGAAAAATAAATCTTCGGTTTCTATAATCAGAAATTTATTTTTTTGGTTAAATTTATTTTTGTAGGTACCTGGTGCTTATTTGAGTTTTATCTGATGTCATTATTTTAATATTGTTTTCAGAAGACAATAAAGTACTTATCCACTAATCAGATTTTAGTTAATATAATAAAAATACCAGTTAATTTACTTTAATTTTTGACATCTTGCATTGGCACGTTTAGGTACCATTTCTTACGGTACGGGTCTCAACTTATCAAACTGGTTTCATAAGTTGTAAGTTCACGCAGACGTGATTAAACCTGTCAAAAACTTACACCTCTTACAACTTGCTATTAATTGCAGAATGACACTTACAGTGTCGTTTACATTGGTAATTTTTCATAAGTCACACACGTAAGCGACTTACGGTAAAAAACTTATGTGTGTAAAGGCAGCCTAATAATTTTAAATCATTATTTTGAAAGAATTTTTTATTTTTTACATCAACCCCACACAGGAAGCCCTGAGCATCTTTGGGGATGCTGTGTGGTTAAGGAAAGGAAGGAGAGGAACTTCTGGGAAGGTAAAAGGTATGAGGGTCGGGTAGGAATCTAGGGATCAGTGTGTCCAGGAGTGGGAGAGGACAAAGGGTCTCCCGAAACCAGCCTCTCCCGATCTGGCAAGTCACACAGCTGATGGGCAGGCGCATCCTGAACACACGTGACACGATGACCCCGGGCACCCCTGATAAATCACCAAACGTGGCGAATCACTTGGGGTGATCTATGGCAGAGGTGTTGCTTATCCAATGAATGGTTCCCGGGGTGATGGTACCTAAACCCGCCTCCGAAATATTATACAGCATATCCCAAAAATAAAAAACTGGTTTTACCTTGGGTTGGTGAGGATCTGTAAAGCACGGCCTGGATATCATTTCTATATCC
The DNA here is from genome assembly GCF_061612785.1 of Hesperophylax consimilis. Taxonomy (NCBI): domain Eukaryota; kingdom Metazoa; phylum Arthropoda; class Insecta; order Trichoptera; family Limnephilidae; genus Hesperophylax; species Hesperophylax consimilis. The sequence continues at coordinate 30,532,094 of NC_142846.1, forward strand.
AGTTGGGATGCACCAACGCCTATCGCAGTATAGGATCCTTTGCTATAGTCTTGCTTGTGCCAGCTTGTACTGTAAAAGATACATATTTCAATCTTCATATTTAAATTGCACCAAATAAGATTACAAGAAGGCATAACACTCTTATGCCGGCTCTAGATGTTCTGTTATTTTCTTGTGCATATTCCTGCGTCCCGCACAGTTCGCCTGCGCAGGCATACCAAACCGTGTGGATAAATAACTGCACAGTTATCTAGACCTGTGCAGGCGACCGGACGAAACACGAAAATTCGTATTTTGACCTATGCAGGTGTAACTGTGCAGGCACGCCGGAACGTGTGGTGGTGTCCAGCATTCAGCTTACGCGTGGGCGATTAGTGAGAATCCTTTTGAAGAACACTGCATATAGTTTTAAATGTTTGAGGTATAATACAAGGTGTCCGGGGATAAGTTGCGCTAACTAGCAGTAAAGAAGTAAAAAAGATAAATAACTTTTTAAGAATTTCATTTTCCCATACAAAAATATTTTTCCATAGAATATATTTTTTTCCCATACGAACAATTCATCTTTTTTTACCTAAAAAACATTACAATTTCTAAAAGAAGTTATTTAAATTAATTACTTCGATAATCATGTAGAATCATCCCCGAAGTTAGCACATTTTACCCCCGAACACCTTCTAAAGCTGAGAGCTTGGGATGATATTATTGTAGAAACTTTGAGATCTTCACAAGATCTTGTAGTTGAAAGAAATTTTAAAGTTGCTGTCAATCATTCATGTGGTGAAATGTCATTTCTCATAAGAGAATCATTTTTAATTTTTTTGTTAATGGTATAACTAAGGAGAGACGCTATAATAAATATACAAAACTATTGTTTCAATTAATAATTCACCCAATAAGTTTACGTGTGAACAAATAAACCTTTTTAGAAATCATTGTTTACACCATTTACTACATTTTTAGGTTGTTTTTTAGTTGCCAATATCAAAACGAACACCGCTAAGACATTTTCTGTCAACGCAATCGTCCTCGACTGAGCGGGTTTCAGGTCCGCCTGAATGTGCGGGTGCTCCAGGCGAATCTGGAGTAGGTCACCTGTACAGGTATGCAGGATGGGTTTGCCTGAGCGTCTGGAGCTGGCACTAAATACCCCATGGTACAGATTCATTTTCAAAAATAACCCCACACAGTAATAATGTATAATATATGAATAATAATTCCTCCTCTTCTTGCCTCGAATCAAAGCTCATCTGACATTCTGGTTTCTACCTTTAAATTTTAAATCTTTAATAATATGTTACATATATAAATAGGATATTTGTAATACATACTAAATATCTTTATCTTTCATAATAAAGTCTGTTTGACATTCATCAAAAATCTGTCAAACACTTTCTATATGGCATCTTGTATGGCATCATATGACTTGTGATTTGATATTTGAGTCTGTTGAGGTTTGATTCTACTGAACTGGATCTCTGTGTACCTACATATTTTAAAATATTACTTACATTAAGTGCACTTAAACATAAATTAAATTAAATTTTAGACATAGCTGGAAAATATTAAACATAATAGAAAAAAGTGTGCAATTTTAATTAAGACCTTAAAAAAATTGTCTTTGAAAGGTAAAACTACACAATAAATAGTTTCTCTTTCATGGAATGCAAATGTTTCCATGTTTATCTTTTTTTAAATACATAGGGCTTGATAAATAATAAAATAGATAAGATCTTATTAATAAGTTGACTACATAGATATAGATGGTTACTTACCAAACACACTTTTGAGGTTCGGGAACAAAAGGATCATTTAAAAACTTTTGTTCTTATGAAATTCATAGGGCTTGATACATGATAAAATAGATAAGATCTTATTAATAAGGTGACGATATAGATATAGACGGTTACTTACCAAACACACTTCTGAGGTTCGGGAACAAAAGGATCATTTAGAAATTTGCGTAGAATCTCCGTACACTTGGCAGCCACCACCTCCATTGGTAAAGTCTCCATGTACTCCGCCTCCTTGCCTGAGATCCAGCCAAGCAGGAGGGTTTCCGACACTTTAGAAAATGAATAAATCTTTCTAAACCAATTCTTCTTCACATCAGCTTCATCGTCGATGGCCTCCCATAAAAGCATTACTTCCGATATGGTGGGGTTGAGAAATGGTCGATCGTAATGAAGGAAGATCTTGTCAACAGTTCCAAATAGCAATCGATCGATAGCTTCTATCTTTTCACTTGGTAAACTAGGAGAGAACATTGAAGAAGCCGAGTCTTTTAAAACCCCTAAAGGAATTGTACAAATTATGTGATCAGCGTAAAACTTTTTACCATTCTCACATTCAACTTCCACCATCTGTTTTTTGGTTGCTGCCTTTTGTGGAATCTCTTTGAATAACTCTTTTCTCTTAGCTGTGGGGGAAGCGTTGGGAGAATCGTCTATCACAGTTTTATCAGAATCATCAGACTCATTCCCCGGATCGTCTATTCCGGAGTCTCCCCCGGGACTCCTCATGGCAGCAGGGCTCACGGCGTTGCACCAGCTGATCACCTTCACAGGATGGTGCGTGAGGATATGACTTGCGGGAATATGTTTGGATAGAGGCTGGAGAATTGAACTGTAACCAGTCGGTAAAACTATGTTCCCTCCTTGCAGCTCCGTGTAACTTCCAAGTTCTAGTAAATCTATTTCATCCATAGAGTGACAGCCACTGATGCACGTTTCCCTCTTCAAGAGGCATTCAAAGATAAGTCGTCTCATTGTTTTCTCCTCTGACTCCGGGATATTATTTAAGTATATGGAAGCTTCTAAGTTGATGTGTTCGCCGACACTGTTGACATCGTCCGGGGGCAAGTACTGGCAGTAAAAATACTCCTCGCATCTTCTGAGGAAGCATACGTACGCCTCGTATATTTCTTGCAGAATGCCGAAGGGTACTTGCTTACCTTGCTCCGTAGCAGCGATGACCTTGTGTGGTTTGGGAACGTTTATGATGTCTATGAGTCCATTGGCGATGGCGAGTTCGAACATGGGATTGCCCAGCACTCCGTGTATCCAGTTAGCCCCCAGTTCTACCCGCTGGGGTCCGATGGGTATCGATATAACTCTTCCGCCGATACGTCCTCTGGCTTCGAGGATTCGGAAGTCTGAGCAACCATTCTTTACTAAATGATTAGCTGCCGATAGACCCGCGACGCCGGCACCAATTATTAAAATTTTACATTTATTTGATAGTGGATTGGATTCCTCGGCTTTTTTCTCCAGTTTAGGATCGTCTCCCATTCTGATTCATTTGTGTTTGGTTATTTTTCTTCAGCTGTTAACTGTCAGGTTATAATATTATAGAAAGACTTTGGCGTTTGACATCATAGATAAATATTTATGGGCTTCAAATTTTTCTTTAGGGCGCATCTTCAATAACACCAAAAACTTTAAAATGCTCAAATACATTAGTAAATTATGTGAAAATACAGAAACTCGATTTTTAATACTTAATTATTTTTCCAAAAGAAATACAGAAGTAGTTTAATTTTTAATATTTGCTCTCTCAAACTTGGGCAATGTGAAACAAATATGTACATTACAAAACGATATGGCAACACCTCATTTGCGTCATTAAAAAGCAAGCTGCCAACTGTCTGGGAACAAATTTTACGGAAAAATAACACGGGATTTCTTTCGCTGCCTGGCAGCTTCTGTTAAATAAAATTTGTCTAGCTCTTATATTATATCTTTACGCGGGTTAAGTGCGTCAACAGAATATATTTAGTTTCTCTAATAACTGTGCAGTTATTGTATAACTCAGGTCTAAAGGTCGTATGTGTGTTCAATTCAAAAATCGATATGTGCTAAAATCAAAACAGATCTTCGATCGTCTATTATTATGGCGGATTCTGGACACTACGACGACGCTCTCCAGGACGAGGAAGTGTTCATCAACGAGGCTGACGGCCTGCCCAACGTGCACCCCAACCTCACGCAGCTAGACTACGATAATGACGATCCGTCGGCCGACCCGCTCGACGACTTGCCCAAGTCTATTATCGTCACGAACATTCAGAGCGAGATCTTCAACGACGAACAGTTGAAGACGGATATGGAGAACCTGTTCAGAGCTTTCTCCGACGAAGTCACGTTTCAGTGGCTGCGGAGTTTTAGGCGTTTGCGGGTGAACTACGAGCGGCCAGCGGCGGCGGCGCAGGCTAGGATTCAGCTGCATCAGTTCCCCTTTCTGCAGTCTTGCATCTCGTGCTACTTCGCGCAGCCCGTGACGCCCGTGTCCGTGAAGAACCTGGAGCCCCCCGCGCCCTTCAAGCAGTTCCTGATCTCCCCGCCCTCGAGCCCCCCATTGGGCTGGGAGCCGCGGCCAGAGATGGAGCCGCTGGTGAACCACGACCTGCTGGCTGCCCTGGCCGCGCTGGCCCCCGGGGAGTGCCACGAGGTGCTCCCGCCGCGGGGGCAGCAGCCCGCCATTGTGGTCCACACCAGCCCAAACACGCATATCAAACCTTAGTGCGCTCAAACCAATTATATTATTATTATTGCTGATTGTCAAGAAGATCACTTTACTATGTGATATGTTTTATACTTAACACTCCTGCGTTTCTCTTTCTAAACCCAATTTATACGAGTGCGTATATTGCCTAGAATCTTGTGTAGAAAATTGTGTTAGCAAATTTCTTAACTAGACATCGGATTTTGTGGACTAAAATAAACCAAAATATGCACTTCAAATAGGAATAAGTGAACAAGTACAAACAAAATATAAAACAATTTTTATGACAAGAGAACCAACAAAAATGGCAACTAAAAATGCCATAAAATAAATAATTAATATATTTTTTGTAAATTTATAGCGCTTATCCAATACAAGATTTGTGTACACCAAAAATCATCTCTCTTGTTATGTCCCAGAAGATTAGTTGCATTACTTGCATGGGTAGCATATCAATAAAGCTTGTATTGTGACACCGAATCTTGTTATGACAGATTGACAGATTTTGTTCTGTTCTGCGATTCCTACTTCGAAATACTATTCGAAATTTGCAATGGGATTAATAGATGCACAAAATCCGATATCTAATAATTAAATTCCTGTAAATATTTTAAACTTTTATTACTAAACAAAATCTTGTCGTAATATATGAATGTTGTGCTGAAAAAAAAGGCAAAACTGCCAATAAGATCAGAATCGTGAGACGTTTTTCATTTGGCAGATTGTACCAAGATTCTGAGTGATATACCGGCCCTTAGTCTATCCAACATTGTTTAGATCTCACCCTATTGTTATTAATAGTAGCTTTTAGTGAATCTCCACAATTATTCTCTGTTACCATCTAGATACAATTTTATTCATGATGTATGGAATTGCGAATGGTTGGACAGCATGATTCTCATTACTACGAGTATTGATTGTTTTAATGTTTTAACTATGCATAGGTAGTTGTGCTTCTCCACAACACGGTCTGTATTACTTATAAATTTGTGTATGTTTTTATGCCTCACCGGGGAAATTAATTTGACATATTGTTATTATTTTTATTGGCGTAATAACACATTACTTACGAAATTTATTTCATAGAACTTAGTCAATGTCTTCCCAATTACAATCCGGCCAACACAACGTTTGAATGTATTATATTATAACGCAATGGTAAATTATTAAAATTGTCCACTAGAAAAAGGTTATAACTTTAAATTATTGTGTATTGAATAGAATGTAGAGCCAATGAGAAAGCTAACTGTGATTGCACCACTAATATTTTTTGAAGAATAAGCGTAAAAAGAAGCACTGTTTGCTTTTTTATAAAAGAAAATCTTGAGGATTGAAATGTGTTAATGTTGCTGATTGCCTATTAGCTATCTAAATTAGTGGTAGTTTATATTGGTACCACCACAATTGGTTTGTAAACAAAAGTTGTCAAATGATTTTAGTGGTGCAAGACACAGTATGTATAAGTAAGTACTGTGTGAACTATTTGTATGCAACTGCAAAACATGTATTTTTTCGGCTTGTCTTATAATTGAAGGTATGTTTCTAGCAAACGGTTCTCTTCTTGACAATTGATAATATTTTTATCAACAGAGTTTATTTTTGTGTAAAGAAGTTATATCGCAAATAATGTTGTATTGCGTTACACAATTTAAGTTACGTTAAATATGAAAAGGCTGTTAATTTACTTTTAGTATTTGGGAAAAAGTTGAATTTGCCTCGGAGCGGTGCGGGCGCGTGTTGCAGCACTGTCCCGGCCCCGCGCAGGCTTCCCGGTACCCCGTTGGTGCCCCCATGTGATTACCCGCACTTTGTGCTGGAAAGTTTATACATTTAGAATATAGATTTGTTACCATTTTAGTACATAATTTGTTTCTGAATCGTTGAATGCTTTTCTTTGTTTAACTAGAGGAGGAGTTGTGTTGACGGTCTGGAAGTCGGCTCAGTTAGTCTAGCCGGTTCTTGCCAAGGGAGGGAGGAGTTGTATTTTCGCATACTAACACAGCATATTGGTAGATTAGGTGTAAATAAATAACCACATTTTTCATGTAACTTTATGAAAGTGTTATATTAATAAAATATTTATAATGATTACATCGAGAAATGATAACTTAAATTCTATTTTGTTGTGAATGTAAATTATGAATGTTTGATGTAAATATAAGTACCGCAAATACATTAGATATGTTCAAACCTGAGTCTTATTTATAAAATGTGCAATCTCAATGTACTACCGCTTCATGTTGTCCAGCGGAATCATTACTTCAGGGGTGGCATCCGGGATGGAGTGCGTCTTGTTCTTCTTCCCCATGCAGCTGGTGAAGCAAGTGTCTCCCACTCCGAAGCGTTCTCCATCTTGCAGAGACTGTGGCATGGGCTCTCCCATGGTTTCCGGAAGCAAGAGGGTCAAGAGACCAGACAGTAGAGAGATAACTCCGAAGATGACAGCGGGGATGGTCGGGTTCAGAGAGTCTAGGAGGGTTATCATCGGAGTCAGAGCACCAGATAACCTGGCACTCATGGAACCAAGACCCAGAGCAGAGTTCCTCACCACTGTGGGGAAGAGTTCTGCGGAATAGTTGTAAATAATGGCAAAAGATCCGGCGATAAAGAGTTTTCCCAACATCACAACACTTGTAGCAGCTGCCGTTCCCTGAGCGAGATAGGCCGCGATGATGCAACACAGTCCTCCGGCCAACATCAAAGAACTGATGAGAGATCTCCTGCCAAGTCGGTCCAGGAAGTAAATCACAGCGGCGTAGCTGGGGAATTCTACAAGACCCATGATGAAGAGAATCAGGAATGGGTTTCCTGCGAGCTTGCCGGCATTCAGCGAAAGTCCGTAGTATACCAAGGAGTTAGCAAACCAGCAGAAGCATACATTCAGGGTCTTCTTTCTCAAGTTGGGTGTCTTGAAGAGATCGGAGGCTCCTGCTGAAGGAGTATTGCGGTTGGCAACGGCTTTGCCCCTGGATACAAAGTGAGCCGTGTCAACACCATACCCCCTGTTGTTCATCTTCAATCCTTTCTGAACGATAAGCACAGCTTCTCTGGCTTTACCTTGAGACCACAACCAGCGAGGAGATTCGTCCATGATCCACCAATGGGGAATGAGAATAAGTCCGTGTAGTCCATAGATCACTTGTAACAAAGTCCTGTCATTGATCGCTGCTCCCCATCCCGCCACCAACATGATACCACCTGCAAAAGCAGCTTGAAAAGCGATACCGCAAGCTGTTCTCTTGCTCGCTCCGACGATTTCCATAGTGAGCACGAATCCAGTTATATAAGACCCAGCTGATCCGAAGATACCGTACAAGAATCTCACAACTAAGACTGACCAGTACTCAGGAATGAAAGCAACAATTACACCAAGAATCAACTGCATTAATCCTGACCAGCAGAAAACTGTTTTTCTTCCGATTTTATCTGCTAGCCCTCCGAGTACAACAGCGCCAGTGAACACGCCCAGCATGTATGCACATTGGATTAAGGCCCCCATCCACCTGCGGTCGCACACCAAGTCCCATTCGATGGTTCTGGAGGAAACATAGTACGTTGGATCGTATACATATGATTCACAACTGACAACATCGCTACCGTTGAACATAGAACAGGATTGGATATCTCCATTAGCCTTTTTGGGAATAGCTGCCAGAATTTCTGAGGAGTTCCAAAGAGCGAATGTGCCATTTCCATCCAGTCCAGGGATAGCGCACCTGAAATTAAAAATATATATATATATTATAAGCAATAATTAGTCACCTGAAATATCCATACAAATTGAAAATATCTCCTGAGTAAAAATAAATGCCGCCGACGGGAATTGAACCCGCACCTTCTGATGTCCGGTCAAGTGCTCTGGACCACTGAGCCACGTCGGCTTATTCCCAACCCGCCAAATAATTCTATATGTACTAGTACTTCAATCAACAATTACATACTGCTTATATTTTGCGTATCATATCACGCCGTTTCTCTGCAGGGGTAGACTGATACAAAACATACTCTTCTATTATAACGATCTACTTTTAGGATTCTCCGTTTACAACTATAATATAACTAATCAGGGGTATTATATTTCCTATTTTGAAGATGATACATAAATTCAAAGTCAATGGCTTCATGTGATATTTTCAACAGAAAGGGGGATCTGTAGTCTAAGATGAACAAAACATGCATGCATGTAATGAATGTCAGTAAGTTCAAAGTAATGGTGCTTTAAAGAGAAGCTGAAAACCATTTTCTTAAAATTAAAAATACTAATTTAGGTTCTGTGTCTGCATGTAGCTCTAGAACTCTTTGATACATGCAGACAGATAGACTTAGACTACAGATACCCCTTTCTGTTAAAAATATCACCTGAAGCCATTGATTTAGTCAATGCTTGAAGCCAATAACATTTATGAGGTTTTAAGGTCATTAGCCCGGTGGGTAGGATGCTCGGTGGTCAGGATAAAATGGAAGTTGTGTTTTACCGGTGATCGGGAACAGCTGCGACGGTGGTGAGCGACATCATGTGCATGCCGGCTGTCACTGCTGCCAATATATGCAGAATGAACTGCCAACATTGGTATTTGCCAAACTCCCCTAAAATATAAAAAATAATGTCAATCAGTACAATGAAATGAAAATGAAAATCTGGTAATCAATAATAATAGCTTCCCAAACTACAACTTTCTAATACTGTAACGGGTTAATCTGGAGTGACTTGCCAGGTAAGTATAATGTTTTGACTGGGCAGCAAACAAGTTGTAACAATAACCTTTAGTAATACGGAATTCCAGTCAATTTAAAAAAATATATATTATTAATGTTCACCTAACTTAAAAACCATCATTTTTTTTCCAAGTGTCGACACTTGGAAAAAAAATATCATAGTTAAAATAATTTTCAAAATTTGCGTTTTTCAAAGCGCACCAAAATGAACAAAATCTGACACGGGGTACTCATGACAGTAAGGTCTTTCCTTCTCAGGTCGGTATGGCAACAGAAAAACCCAATTTAAATATTTAGCTTTCCAAAAAACATCATTTCTTTTGAAATAATTTGTAAACAGCAATAGTGACTTATGTGCGAATATATGCTGCGCAACATGGCAGATTCAATGCAAGCAGCTGGCCAACCCATGAAAGTGCTGCCAGAACCCGCCGACCAATCACAGGGCGTTTGGGTGTCTCGCCGGTTTATAAAACCTATATTTTCAGAATCAGCATTTGTTGATCTATACTATATGAATACGTATATGTTTTTAAGCTATGATATTTTTCTTTATTATGGTGACAAGATAAACCGTCTGGAGACAATTGTCCAATCTCTTAGGCTCTTAGAAAATCTCTCATTTTCAAAATCTCATGTCTTCCTGTACCTTGGTTATCCACTATGGAGGGGCGACCCTTTATACTACCGACGCCTATTGGATACTAGATAACCTCTACGATCTATCTACACTAGAGGCATCTATGTCTTGTGGTTCAAACTATGTTTCTGTATCTGTGGGTACATAATTGCTTCTTTAGCTGATTATTTTATGATAATTCACGTTTGAGGGGAATTTTGTGTGTTTAATAAGTATGAAGGTATAGATAAAGGTTTGGAAGTGCAGTGCTATTTATATTCAAATCTGATGACTGAATATTTAGTCATTCATAGCCATTTTTTAAATTCTGAATGGTAGTCTCACCAGGGATATTCAGAGTATCTCCCGCTTTAGAAGGAATATAACTGGAATAGCCATTATAGTACATATTAAGTATATACATAATTATTTTCCAATGCCGGGTTCTGAACCCAGAACCTCCAAGTCCAGGAGCTCAGTGCTATGTCACAGTCATGCCGTGTTATGACAAAACCATGCAACCCAAAAAAGGGGCAATTTAGTAAATTGCGTTTGAAGATTTGAAAAACCTGTCCAGCCGTGATATTTTCGAGCTCCATGGATTTTCCGCTACGAAAATCTGGATATGGAAAGCATATAAAGAAATGTGAATGTGGGTGGATGGACCTCTATGACTGGAATCAAATAAGCGAAGTTATGACAAAACCATGCAACCGGATTGCATAGTTTTGTTTCTATTTCTTTTTTATTTTTTGCTTCTTTTTTTTTTCTCTTTATCTCATGAAACACAGTAAGGCTTTCTTGGAAAACTATTAATACCTACTATGTAGTTGCTTAGTCATTCAGTAATACAGCAGGAAAACCAGGTACGTTATCCATTGATTATACATTAAAATATTATGCTTGTTGTAAATTCATTTTTGCATCTGATATCTGATGTAGTTTATGATTATTGTGAACGGAGGTGGCGCCCTCTGTTATTTTCAAAAAAGAACCGCTTCATAGATTGGTTGAATTCAAATTCCCCAGATATATTCTTACAATTCATACAGCAACCAACGACGACTACCGACTCTGAGATGATCGAAGTGGCTCGGTGGCAGGTGTGGTAAACTCGAGTGGTAATAACCCTGGGCTTTTTTTTGTGAGATGCGGCACAAACTGTGCGCCTCGACTTGGACGACTAAAGTGGCTCAGTGGTAGCTGAGCTAAATTCGAGCGATAAAGTCTCTGGGCGTTTTTTAGATGCGGCTCGAACTAGACTAGACTTGGACGACTGAAGTGGCTCAGTGGTAGGTGAGTTATATTGGAGCGGTAAAGTCCCTGGGCCTTTTTTGGATGCGGCTGAAACTATGCGCCTCAACCTGGATGACTGAAGTGGCTAGTGGTAGGTGTGCTAAACTCGAGCGGTGTAGTCCCCGAGATCTTTTTTGCGAGATGCCGCTCAAACTGTAAACCGACCTGGCCGACAGAAGTAGTTCAGTGTTCAAGATGAGATGCGACTCAAACTGTGTCAAACTGAATGAGTGGTTCACTGGTAGATTTGTTAAACTAGACTGGAAACGTAACTGAGACCTTTTTGGGGAGAAGCAGCTTAAACTGTGCGTCTCGACCTAGCCAACCGAAGTGGCTCAGTGGCAGGTATGCTTAACTCGAGCGGCCCTTTTTTGTGAGATGTAGCTCAATCTGTGCATCTCGATCTGGACGGCTGAAGCTGGCTCAGTGGCAGTTGTACTACACCCAAGCAGTAAATTCCCTGGGACCTTTTGGCGAGATGTAGCTCAATCTGTGCATCTCGATCTGGACGGCTAAAGTTGGCTCAGTGGCAGTTGTACTACGCCCAAGCAGTAAATTCTCTGGGACCTTTTGGCGAGATGCAGCTCAATCTGTGCATCTCGATCTGGACGGCTGTAGTTGGCTCAGTGGCAGTTGTACTACACCCAAGCAGTAAATTCCCTGGGACCTTTTGGCGAGATGTAGCTCAATCTGTGCATCTCGATCTGGACGGCTGAAGTTGGCTCAGTGGCAGTTGTACTACACCCAAGCAGTAAATTCCCTGGGACCTTTTGGCGAGATGTAGCTCAATCTGTGCATCTCGATCTGGACGGCTAAAGTTGGCTCAGTGGCAGTTGTACTACGCCCAAGCAGTAAATTCTCTGGGACCTTTTGGCGAGATGCAGCTCAATCTGTGCATCTCGATCTGGACGGCTGTAGTTGGCTCAGTGGCAGTTGTACTACACCCAAGCAGTAAATTCCCTGGGACCTTTTGGCGAGATGTAGCTCAATCTGTGCATCTCGATCTGGACGGCTGAAGTTGGCTCAGTGGCAGTTGTACTACACCCAAGCAGTAAATTCCCTGGGACCTTTTGGCGAGATGCAGCTCAATCTGTGCATCTCGATCTGGACGGCTAAAGTTGGCTCAGTGGCAGTTGTACTACACCCAAGCAGTAAATTCTCTGGGACCTTTTGGCGAGATGCAGCTCAATCTGTGCATCTCGATCTGGACGGCTGTAGTTGGCTCAGTGGCAGTTGTACTACACCCAAGCAGTAAATTCCCTGGGACCTTTTGGCGAGATGTAGCTCAATCTGTGCAAATGAACTTAAATAAACTTTATGAATGGTGCATCGTAAACAAATTACATCTTAATATCAACAAATGCCAAACGATCAGTTTCCATAGATCTAAAACCCCTTTATTATTCGACTACTCAATTAACAATGCCAATCTAAAAAGAGTTTTTGAATTCAATGACCTTGGAGTTATCTTTGACTCCAAATTACGCTTCTTGAATCACATCAATAGCATTACCAGTAAGGGATTACAAATGCTTGGATTTATTCTCAGAATCGCTAAAGACTTTAATAACATAAAAACTATAAAATTACTGTACACGTCTCTGGTTAGAAGTCAGGTTGAATACAATGCAACCATTTGGTGTCCTCATTTCAACTCTCATTGTTTACAAATTGAAAAAATTCAAAATAAATTTTTACGTTTTATTAATTTCAAAATTGGTATTCCTATTATTGAAATCAATTATGTCAATTTACGCAGTAAACTTAACTTATTGAAATTATCTGAAAGGCGAAAAATATTTGATCTTCTTTTATTATATAAAATTGTGCATTCAAGGTTAGACTGCCCTGACACTATAAACTTGCTATCTTTACACATACCTCCAAAATACACTAGACGGAATATTTTATTCTACAACAATAACTTCGCCACGAATTCTGTGTTAGAAAGAATACATAGGTTGGGCAATGAACTAAGTGATGTCGCTGACATATTTAATTTAAACTTTAATACATTTAAAGCCAAATTAGTCTACCACTTTTTAAATGTAATTAATGTATAAGAAATCATTATATTTTATTTCGATTTTCTATTGTTTGTTTTATACTGTTGCTAAAAATGAAATTTGTAATTTTTATGTACTTAAAAGCCCAATAGGGCGTCAATAAATAAATAAATAAATCTCGATCTGGACGGCTAAAGTTGGCTCAGTGGCAGTTGTACTACACCCAAGCAGTAAATTCTCTGGGACATTTTGGCGAGATGCAGCTCAATCTGTGCATCTCGATCTGGACGGCTGTAGTTGGCTCAGTGGCAGTTGTACTACACCCAAGCAGTAAATTCCCTGGGACCTTTTGGCGAGATGTAGCTCAATCTGTGCATCTCGATCTGGACGGCTAAAGTTGGCTCAGTGGCAGTTGTACTACACCCAAGCAGTAAATTCCCTGGGACCTTTTGGCGAGATGTAGCTCAATCTGTGCATCTCGATCTGGACGGCTAAAGTTGGCTCAGTGGCAGTTGTACTACACCCAAGCAGTAAATTCCCTGGGACCTTTTGGCGAGATGTAGCTCAATCTGTGCATCTCGATCTGGACGGCTGAAGTTGGCTCAGTGGCAGTTGTACTACACCCAAGCAGTAAATTCCCTGGGACCTTTTGGCGAGATGTAGCTCAATCTGTGCATCTCGATCTGGACGGCTGAAGTTGGCTCAGTGGCAGTTGTACTACACCCAAGCAGTAAATTCCCTGGGACCTTTTGGCGAGATGTAGCTCAATCTGTGCATCTCGATCTGGACGGCTGAAGTTGGCTCAGTGGCAGTTGTACTACACCCAAGCAGTAAATTCCCTGTGACCTTTTGGCGAGATGCAGCTCAAACTGTGCATCTCGATCTGGACGGCTGAAGTTGGCTCAGTGGCAGTTGTACTACACCCAAGCAGTAAATTCCCTGTGACCTTTTGGCGAGATGCAGCTCAAACTGTGCATCTCGATCTGGACGGCTGAAGTTGGCTCAGTGGCAGTTGTACTACACCCAAGCAGTAAATTCCCTGGGACCTTTTGGCGAGATGCAGCTCAAACTGTGCGCCTCAACCTGGCTGTCCGAAGTGACTTAGTAGTAGGTGTTTTCAAGATGAGCAGTAAAGAACCTGGGACCCTTAAGTGGGTTGGGGATTAAACAGCGTGTCTCAAGCAGTGGCGGCTCGTGACTTTTGGGTTACTAGAGTGCTAATATTACAAAAAATGGCATTATTGATGTTGTTGTAGCTGAAAACGATTTTTTATTTTTTTTCGAAAAATTGATTTTTTGTATGAAGATTTTCAGGAATGCCGTGCGGCGCACGGCTATACTGAAATTTCCTGAAAATCTTCATACAAAAAATCGATTTTCGAAAAAAAAATAAAAATCGTTTTCAGCTCTAACAACATCAGAAATGCCGTTTTTTTAAAGTATTAGCACTCTAGTACACCCAAAAGTCACGAGCCGCCACTGGTCTCAAGTTATCTGACGATAATACCGTGCAACACAGCATCCCCGATGAGAAAATGTCCAAAAGAATGTGAAAAATTTACAAAACTAGAATTTCTCAGTTTCAAAAACTTTTATACAATATCCTGAACCATTTTCCGAAAAAGAATTTTTCAAATTTTCCCACCATAAATAATTTCAGAAACATAAAAATTTTTGGGGTCCAGTGTTTTTCAACATGAAATATTTTCAAATTCGAAATAACAAAATCAAAAAGACGAATGTCTAACCAAACATAATATTTTTAAAGTCAAATATCAAAATGAAAAAAGAAAAAAATCATACTTATGAACCCAACTTCATGTACGATGATGGTCGATATTCTTGTCACGGTTGGTGAACGATGTCAGTGAATTTCAAACGTCGGCATCCACAAATGGTTGCTATTTTTATAGAAAAATTAATAGATTATTTTTACTAGTGGCGTAGCTATAGCGTTATTACGAGGGGGGGGGGTTCGACCTGAAGGGGAGGGGGGATGGAAAATTTATTAGAAAGATTTTTGGGACCTCCACTTACCACCACTTATTATTTACATCACATTGATAAAAGAGATTGTGCAAATAATATTGTTGTATTTTCCAGGAATGTAATCTACGCGTACTGTTCTCTTTTTCCTATGCAATACTGAGGCCGATGGGGGGGGGATTTGAACCCCCTAAACTCCCTACTTATTTACGCCCTTGATAGGTACTAATGTGATAAGTTAATATTTGCACAGAATATAATTGCTATTGTACATTAGGGTGTATCGATTTTTAACTTTTTTTTTGTTTTCAAATTCCAAGTTGAGAAAAAGTTGCTCCTAGGTACCACAACTTACCACAAAAAGTTTTGGATTTTTAAAAAAATGCGTGGGTCTCCCGCACAAGGCCTAAAGTTTTATTTTTTTCAAAAAATATCCAATTTTTTTAAAATTTAAAAAAATAAAATCGTAACTTTTGTGTTTATTCCAAGTTAAAAAACAGTAATATTAGGGCATAAAAATAAGTAAGAAACTATTTTTTTTTATAAAAAATGGATTTTAGGTCTCCCGCACAAGCCCTAAAGTTTGTTAATGTTGATGAAATTTTGTAATTTTTGTGTACATATATGAACCATGTTATTTTTTTAAGTTTAAACCACCGGAATTAATTTTAATTTTCTTACAGAAGGCATAAAATGAGTTCAGAACACAAAAGTTACGATTTTATTTTTTTTTAATTTAAATTTTTTTTTTTATATTTTTTGAAAAAAATTAAAACTTTAAGCCTTGTGCGGGAGACCTAAACATTTTTTTTAAAATCCAAAACTTTTTGTGGTAAGTTGTGGTACCTAGTAACAACTTTTTCTCAGCTTGGAATTTGAAAAATAAAAAAGTTAAAAATCGATACACCCTATTGTACATACAAAGGTGCAAAACTCTACTATCAGGGAAATTTACCAATTTGGACGAAGCCCGACAAAAAGTTGCCTGCAGCAAAAAACCCTGTCTTTTTTCTTTAAATAGTGGTGTGTCATCAGCAATCACTGATGACCCAAGTCTTATGAGTCTAGCATTTCAACAACCATAAAACCAGGCCATAATATTGAATGATTATGCATAGAACGTTATTTTATTACTATGCATAGTCTAAAAGAGCTAAGTCGAAGTGGAACAAGCTTAACAATCATAATTAATGTATATTTAATGTGTCGTTATTGAACTGTAATAAAGACTCTTTGATCTTAACAATATTCACTGTTCAATATGACAATATTGATAGATGACACATATTATGGACTTGGATACACACGTGACTTCAAATGGTTGATGTTTTACTAGACTTTAGCATTGGACATTTTGAATAGTATTGAGCAATGTTTTGTCTCCGAGAAATTCTCCATAGTAATAAATCATCATTAATTGATGTAGGTACCCACTTTACCGTTTGGCTTTGAAATAGAATAAGTACAATACAATTAAGATGATGTGTGATATTAAAACTAAACCTCACCTACACGATTTCTTTTGATGTGTTAACGTTTTCTGTTCTGCGATGGTGATGACCATAACCGAGACAACCATTTCAAAATGATCGATCATTTATTATACCCACTCTTTGCAATATTTTAATTATTCAAATAATCTCGAATAACACTCGAATCGAATAGTAATATGGCACCAAAAATTCTTTGTATAGATACTTACAAGTTCTATTAAATTTCTGTTTTTATTTCCGTTCTGAGAAACAACTGGCTCATAACGAAATAATAATAGAACTTTCACAGAACTTGAATTTTAACTTTGAAATTTTATGAATTGTTCCGACAAAACGACCCGTCCTAAGTTAATATTTTTTTAAATATAAAATCGCGTATCACTGTTGGGGTAGGTTCTTATAAAATTTAAATTTATGAGTTGAACACTCATTTGATTTCCAGTGAAGAATGATCATAGAGAGGCGATTGACAATAAAAAATGGTCATTATTTGTCATTGTCATTTATTAGATAGTAGATACATTGAGTAGGTATACTGTTTGATCCCGACCAGCACTTCTTAATGAAGATTAAATGGGAAACTACAATGGATACGCATATCTTGCAATTATCACTGTCTAAAGTCGCCGACAAATAATTTCCTAATCTACCTACGACTAATTTCAGCGACAATTTTTATTACAGGTCCCGCCCAGAAAGGATGCTATGATGAACTCTAATTACATCTCTAGAAACAATACCAGAATGGCACAGAAAAGTTTGGCGTGGGTTTATAAGAACATGGATTGGCTGGGTTACGCTAACTTGTTTTTCCAACGGATTTATTCGGATTCTATTTATCGACTAAAAACGCGGAAACCCAGTTTAAATCGACCGTTAGGTAGAATATTCCAGAGTGGTAGATCTGTTAATCTCATTATCAATCACTCTTGTGAAAAGATCACCGTTCAGAATTAAAGCATTGATTGAAATTACTTTAGCCCTGTTTAATAACCAAATCTGAATAGCCAGGTACTCCCCATCTTCATTTACTACCCATCCTTTCAACCTTACAGCAGATGCCCAACAGTTGGAACTTCTGTGCGGTACCCACCAAAGTTATCAGGCAAAACCATTAACCCCCACTATCTGATGTTTCAATCGTTGCATACATAATTATGTTTTTTTTTAAATAAGTAGGTAAGTACCTAAACCCTTTGAAAAACGAAATACAACGTTTTTTGTTCAATATCCAGTATCCGGTACTTTCTCGACACCATCGGTGGGTACCTACTTGGAGAAGTACCAACCATATCATATTATTATTATAAGGTAGGTACTCACCTACTTCTATAGGTGGAACCTACCCATTCGATAAAAGGCGTCATGCACCAGAAACTTTCTACAATAATCAACTCTGCGTAAAAGCGACTTGTTATTGTTTTTTCCCCTGTTAAACTTTTATTTTCAATCAGATAGTATTTACCGGTCGGATTCTGATTCGATTCTAAATGGAAGCGAATGGGTAATTGAGCGAAAACTTTATGTGCAAATGAGAAAATATAAAGGGAAAGATAGAGGTACTTATTTATTGTTTCAGTTTACAACAATGCTAATAATTAGAGTGCACGGAAAGGAACATTCGTACTCGCGGGAAATAGAATAATTTACCGACATCCCTAATTTCGGCTTTAATTACAATAATTTGTTTTGTAAAACATTCGCAGAACGAATCTATCTCTTTAGTCATTTGGGAATTTTTGGCCTAGCACGCCATACATAACCGTCCATGCGCTTTTGAAGGCGGTTTTCTGCCTGGGCTTCCCTTTCCATAGCCATTTTGGACAAATATTTGCGCAAGCATCCTCTCCAAAAGTCAGCCAACTAATGCTAATATATTTATTTATTGGACAATTTGTATAGCGCCGCTTTTGTGAGATATCACTTCACATATATCGATCTTCTGACATCGCAAGGTTGTCAATATGTTGCGAGTATTGGCGTGGGAATTCTGGCTTGTCAATCTTGTATTAATTAAAATGGCCCTATCAATTAAGTTTTATCATGATAGAGTGTAATAATTCGCTGACCTAGTCACTCATACTAGCTGCTAGGGTTGTTAACAACTCACATTGAGATGATTGTAGAATATGCTAATTATTCGAAATAATTAAAATTTTGCATTCATTTAGCTGCATGCGGCGTTGGGTAAGGAATGCTGTAACTGTATCTACGTAGGTATACTAGCAATCCTTTCTCAGTAGTGTAAAATGTGGGTAGGTACTACTGGTTAGTCTAATTTTAATCGTTTATTTAGCTTAGCAGCTTGTATTATTATAGTTAAACATAATAATGTCGGTGGTGTGTCTCTGTTCACTCTGGAACTCCAGTTCAATGACCTCTAGAACTGGGATTTGCTTAGATTTTCAAAATTGAAACTTTCTGTTGGAACGATTCAGATAAGCGATAAAGTAGGTACCAACAATATTTTATTTATTAACCACTTATAATTGAAATGTGTATTTCTTTTATTAATTTTTATAAATATAATTTTCAAGTTTACCGGTCATTCTAAATGTAATTTCTGATTTTGTCTTTTGAAAGGCAATGATCCTGATAAATATTTTTTCACAGCTTCACAAGTCCTACAATTATAATTCCCGTGATTTTCAACGTGTCTGTGCTATAATAAAAAAAAAGTGGGTGTGTCAAGCCTACGCAAGACAGAAGTGAAACTTCTAGTATTCCTCTCTCTCTATTTTCATTTCATCAAAAATTAATTGAATTAATTAAATGAACTACAACTATAAATGTAAATGTAAACGCAACACAAAACGCGAACACAACTTATCACAGCGGGAGCACGCTGCTAACTGATTCACTGTAGAAGTGAGTCGTTCGCGAACGAGTCGGCTCAGTGAACCGGATCTTTACACCGATCCGTAAGATCCGGTTCCCAAATCAGCCGCTCACTCGTTCGCGGATCGGTAGTGACTCACCCGTTCGGGAACGGTGAGCCGGTGACCCGGTGATCCGCTTCACTCGTTCGCGAACGAAGAGCCGGTGAGCCGGTGACCCGCTTCAGTCGTTCGCGAACGGTGAGCCGGTGAGCAGGTGACCCGCCAGACCCGAAGAGCCGACTCACCCGTTCGCGAACGAAGATCCGCATACATCGTTCAACGGATCTCACGGCTCGCGGATCACTACTGACGTACTGACCGGATTGATCATATATATGACATAATAATACTGGTATTCCCGCTTGCATAACATTTTAGTTGTTGTGTCGGCACTTATTTAGTTTATTATAACAGGAACAAGGAAGAGTTATATTATGTTCATGGTTTATTTTCAGTTAATCATTGATATCGAAATAATCGTAAAAAAGTAATGTTGGCATTGAGTACTTACATGAATGACGTTTAGCTATCAT
This sequence comes from Hesperophylax consimilis, assembly GCF_061612785.1. Classification (NCBI taxonomy): domain Eukaryota; kingdom Metazoa; phylum Arthropoda; class Insecta; order Trichoptera; family Limnephilidae; genus Hesperophylax; species Hesperophylax consimilis. The sequence continues at coordinate 30,552,125 of NC_142846.1, forward strand.
TCTCACACCGAAGTATTTTGTTTCACAACACAATTTTTATATTATTATTGCACTTATTTGGGACAGAATTAATTTAAAATAGATTTAAGTTTATTTTCATTGTTCTATATTTTGATTCCATTCACCAATTGATTTTTTTAACCTTAATTTGAAGAAATTTTTTCAATATTATTGATATAGATTATAGATTTTAATTTAAAAATAACACATCTGACAATTTTTGTGGCCGCAGAAAAATGATTCCAAATTTCACTCTTTTTTCTTGTGGAAATCATGGTAAATTTAAATTAAAGCTATTAAAAAGTTCGTAATTATGTTTTCCGGGTAAAAAAAAACTAAAAAGCGATAAGAAACGTGATTCAACGATTACCGTACGATTGAAGTTTGACGTTTTGTACCAAAAACCTAACAAAACAAAAGATTTCTCGATTTCATTTTTTCATTCTAATAAAAGGGTATTCCAATAAAATTGGGAATCCCCTTTGAATGTAATCATAAATATACGATATATTGATCGATTTTTCTGGGCAAAAATTTTGTCTTCGAAATATATAATATTCCCAAAGAAGCAAAAATGTCGGAATGTTTCCTCACGATAGCAAGGTCCCATCTGACGAAGCGCAGTCCTGAGAAATGACCTTTAAAGCATTTATCTTTTCAGCTCATTCTTCCGGAGGGAGCTTTGTCAGACGCAACCTGTTATGAAACATCATAAAACCCTAAAAATATTTTAAGTGCAACTTTTATAAAAGAAAAATGAAATCTCATGGTTTCATGTTTAAATACTTTTATTTTATAAGCAATAATTATTAGCCTAAAACACTCATCCACATTGAAAAATCTCCTGATAAAAGATACATGACACATCTCTTATCCGCGAAATAATTCAATATATACTAGTGTTTCAGGCTAATAATTATTGCTTATAAAATAATTGTTACCCTTTGTGCTATGCATAAAAAATCTTGTCTTAAATATTAGTTTACCAAAAAAAATAATAAATACTTTTAATTTCACCAAAACATAAAAATAGCACATTGTATAATAAACGATCCAATTTGATTTCGGTCACAATGTACAATTAAAATAAATTTCACTAGCGAATCTTAAACATCTTAGGACACTGTAGAGTGTAGAACACATGTCGATTTCAATATCTGTACCATTGTATAATATCGTCGACTATACGTATGTATTCTTTTATCGCGAAGAACTTTGTTTTTATTTTATTTATGGAGGGGGGGAGGGGGGGGGGTTCAATCGAGCCGGTTCACTGAAGCGGATCTTTCAGGTGAACGGGACCCAGTGAACCGGCTCCCTCAACTGAGCCGCTTCGCCCATCTCTAATTCACTGGCCGTGGTGGGCGTGGCCGCGCAAGTGCGCTACCGGCCGACCTGCTAAACCGAACTCGTATCTCGCTCGTAACTCAAAGCAAAACGTTCGTGAGCGGCTCCCCCACCTCAACAAGCGCATATGGTGAGAGAGGGACAGTGAACGGTGAGCGGTGGTGGGGGTACCCGCATTTTCGTGTCGATCCTGACTCGGTTTTACTCCGTCCCCGAAAATCCATTACGCGCCTAAAGAAGTTTCACTTCAATAATAATATATTACTGTATAATATATTATACATTTCCTCCAAGTTCAGCAGACATGGTTCTTGGAGGTAATATATTTATCTTGAAGGTATCATGGTTGCACTATTAGTTTTATTTGTGCACAGGGATGGGCGTAGTCAAATAATAACTAGGTAGGTACTTAATAATTGATTTATTCGATTTCGAAACAATCGTATCAATAATGTCTCGAATTAATGTCCCACACGTATACGGCGACGCCGATTGTTTAGCTCTCCGCCGAATATTTTCGTCGTAAGTGTTGAGTATAAATAAACATTGTTCATGTTTATTTATACTCAATAAAGTAACGGTGTAATTAGTAAAATACATTGAAAACATGTTATGTGAATGATTGAATTTTATATTTTTTGTTAATAATTAATAACAAGTTAAAGTGATTGTAAACAAGAATTTATATAATAATATAATAGTGCTTATTACTTTTAATTCGAATGAATATTTAACGGCAGATAATCTTGAAGACATTTCAGTTCAAAATATCGTATATAGCCAGGAGCTAACATTATTCCCGCCTCGATCGGCGGGGCCATTTATTCGAAAAGTAATTCGATTATTAAAATACATATAGTTTACCCATCACTAGTGGGTACCTACTCAAATGCGATTATTATCTGAAAGAACTTTAATACCTATAAATATAGATTTTTCTTCAGATTAGCTAATAAATTGATAGTAATACCTAATATGGGTGCGATTATGGACAAGCAGGACTAGTACAGACCTTCAAATGTAATATTATTTCAATTTATTTGATATTTTCGATATAAATAGATGAATTAACAATTTAAGCACTACACCTACCTCACTGTTACTTTAGCATATTATGACAGTCGATTCATTTACTTGAATATATTTTAATTGTAATTGTACCTATGATTCAATCCAATATTGTACTTGTATGCCTTTCTTGAAATAATTGAGTTTACGGACAAACCTGTTTATTCATATTCATATTAATCATATTTCGTATGTACGGGCGCAAACAAATAATTTGTCTTTATATTGTAAAGCAATACCTTACAAAAAGCGTATTTTAATAACATAAATTAATTAACGCTATCTATGAACACGTAGAATATGACGAGTGTCGCTTTTAACCTTAAGGCGATGCCATATGTAGTAATGCAAAATTATGTGTTTTTTTAAATAATTGAGTATTTTTTAGATAACTCTTTTTATAAACCCAGAAAAAAATAATGTTTAAGGCCTATGAAAACTGTTTTAAAGTTCAAAATCTCCTACTTACGAACCCATTTTCGGTTATGATTTTATTGTATAATGTGGAAAATTAAGTTATTTATAAAATGATCGAAATTTTTTTTAATATTTATGCCGGAACTTCCACAAAATAAAATAAAGGGCACTTTTTGGCCATGTTTTTTTCTTGCATAAATCAAAACAGGCGGATGGTGTTAAGCGGGAATTTAAACCTTATCGCCATCTACGTAAGGGTTGTTATTGATAGCGGCTCAATTTAAAATATTACACGACGTAGTGCATCGCCTTAAGGCCCGATTTGCCGGACCTGAGATCATAAAAAAATGCCCACATTGCATTAATTTCTTGTATTTTTCTTTATTTTATGAATATATATTATACTCTCTCTCATAACTCGCTTACACACAGTGGAAATAAATAATCCAATGAAATTATGTTTTTGTAACACACATTGTCAAATGATATTTTTGCCCTCTTTTACTCAAATGATATAATATATCATTTGTACTCTTATTTTTTACTCAAACGGTATTAGAACCCACCCGATGAAAAACGTGACAAAAATATTGTTCCTCTAGATATAATATTTTATATACTAGTAAGTACCTACCTACTTGCCAATAAATGTTCTTCATTTTGCCCACTAATACTTAGAACGGGTTGTTTCGGAGAATTTGAACAATTCATCAAATTTCAACGTTCATTTTCGGGTTCTGTGAAAGTCCTATTCAAGTTCTGTTAATATATCATTGTAGGCTAGTTGTTTGACAAAACTGAAATAAAAACAGAACTTGAAAAAATCTTTCACAGAACTTGAAAATGAACGTTGAAATTTGATGAATTGTTCAAATTCTCCGAAACAACATGTTGTTTTTAAATCAAAATTTTTCGAAAAATCGATTAGATATTCACAAAGTGACTAGGTATTATAGGTACCTACATACTTATCATGGATAGACCTTTGACATAACGGAATATGTAATGCACATAATTTAATCGCTGCAATGTGAATTAAGTTGTGTTATATGCAAAAGGGAATACTTCAAGGAATGCTTACAACTTTGGTCATTTTCAACGAGGTTTTTTTATTGATTTGGGAAAGTCGCTGATGTTAACCAGGTTGGCCCTACACAGTACTACCAGATCAGATAATAATAATAATAATAATATCTTTATTCAGGAAAGTTTATACATTACAACTATACATAGGTACATATTATGGTGTAAATTGATTTGTAACTTTTATATTTAAGGTTGTAAAATTAACAGAAAAATACAAACATAATATTGTGAAGGTAAAAAGAAAATAAAAGTACAGTTGAGGTTTCTCAAATACCGCCTCACTAGGCTAGCCTGTGTTGAGGCAGATTTTTTTGTGTTAGTTCCTAATACCTTTGAACATACCTATACTTGTATTCGCTCAATGTATTCGAATTTTGTTTATTTGTTTGATGTATTCGCTCAATAATGTGGTGACTTCAATAACTGCGAATTTGGATGAATGCACCGGTGAAGGCCCTATTCTAAGCTTGAGTTTTTGAGACGCTGATGTTAACCAGGGGCTCTATTCCTGAATCGAGGGCGCTCGTAATCGCCGTCGAAAGTACGTACGTTGGTCGTCGTTGCTATTCCCGAAATTGGTCGAAGGTACATACTTCGACGCCAAACTTCAAAAGTCATTCCACACAACTACTGGGTATAACCAGTAGAAACAGGGCAGCGAGTGGTAGGTTGTTGGCGTTTCTATGGAATTGGCTGTCAAAATCTAGTCTAGCTATCAATTTTTGTTTTACCGCGCGGATTCCGCAAATGTAAAAGTGGGTGAAAATTTCCCACTTACTAAGTCTTTATCGGAGCTTACAAGCTCAATTAAGAGTTGCTTTTGGCAATTTGTAATATGTCCCGCAGCCATTTCTGTTTTGAATAACGAATAACTGTTGTCTGTTTGACAGTCACACCATAGAAATCCCAAAAACATCAGGAACATAGACAATATTCACAGGGGTGCCAATATAATCATCTCTTCTACCAACTTCGACCGTTCGACGCTCAAGAATACGTAAAATTGAAACATTCGAAAAAGTTAGTCGCGACGACTAGTAGTTTTTCACTCGAAGACGGCGCATACGAAAACGATTGATCGTTTAACTCCAGAATCGCAGGCCTGGTTGGCTCTACGAAGTACCGCCAGATCAGATAAGCTTGAGTTTTTGAGACGCTGATGTTAACCAGGTTGGCTCTACGAAGTACCTACCGCCAGATCAGATAAGCTTGAGTTTTTGAGACGCTGATGTTAACCAGGTTGGCTCTACGAAGTACCTACCGCCAGATCAGATAAGCTTGAGTTTTTGAGACGCTGATGTTAACCAGGTTGGCTCTACGAAGTACCTACCGCCAGATCAGATAAGCTTGAGTTTTTGAGACGCTGATGTTAACCAGGTTGGCTTTACGAAGTACCTACCGCCAGATCAGATAAGCTTGAGTTTTTGAGACGCTGATGTTAACCAGGTTGGCTATACGAAGTACCGCCAGATCAGATAAGCTTGAGTTTTTGAGACGTTGATGTTAACCAGGTTGGCCCTACAAAGTACTACCAGATCAGATAAGCTTGAGTTTTTGAGACGCTGATGTTAACCAGGTTGGCCCTACGAAGAACTATCAGATCAGATAAGCTTGAGTTTTTGAGACGTTGATGTTAACCAGGTTGGCCCTACAAAGCGAAAGACACGAACAAAATAAATTCAAAAGTTTACTACGTACAGATGTTAGGTAGGTACCTACTTTGTGCTTGGAGTAATAAAATTTGTTTTTAATTTTATAATATTTTGACTTGTAAATGGGTTAGCAAGATAAACTTTTTGAACCCGGTGGAGCATTAAACCGATTATTATTAAATCTAATCACGCAGATACTTCTGTTTGAGTTCTTCTGTACCTACTCAGTAAATTTACTTATTATGTAAAAACACAACGTAAATTTATTCATACAGCAGTAGTTGATAAAAACAAAACCATTCACAATATTGCAAACAGAACTCGGAGTAGTGAAAACACTGAAAACATTACTTCGTCACTGATAAACGATAACACTGAATTGAAATTTGTAATGAAGTAAAAGTGTTTTCTAATATCATGTGTTTTCTTATCTGATCATTTTTACATACTCTATCCAGACACGATAATATCCTTTATGGATCGCCTTTATCTACAATAAAAATTTACCCATTTCTTCTTGCATATTTTGGTTGAATTATTTGAACATTTGATTTGTGATTCTTTTCATTACTAAGAATTTTTTTAAATGGTTTTCATATAATAGTAAACGACATAATAGTAATACGACAACACGACAACAATCAAAGTAGGACACAGTAATAGTGACCCGTTGAAAACTTGGCTTAATTGTGTATATCGGTGAACGGTTCAATTCGAGTCAGTTGCGACATTAACTAAGTGTTCACTGCATCAATTGTGATAAGAATTTTGCGCGTTGAAGCGAGATTACTCAAGTGATTTATAAATTATTAACATCGCGAAATAGTAACGGTGAAGTTGACATCTGTTTACTGTATAAGTGAATCTATTGTGATTGGCCAACTCCACCGCCATCTTTAAAACTCGGGCCATTCGGCTTGCTTGTTTCGCTTTGACGGCGCTTGCGCATCTTATTGTTTCTACCAAAACTACTGCAAGGATGATCATGAGTTCGAACAAAAAAACAAGCTCTCAACAACAAGATACTCTAAATACATTTACAAGATCCAAAAACAAAATGAACACTGCCCCCGAAGACACTAGCCCAGAAGAAGATACTTTTACTAAATTTGCGTCTTTCGTAGACACAAAACTGGAGAAACTCAAAACCCAAATACTCGAAAACATTGAAAAAAAAATGTCTGAATTTCAAAAAACTACCGAATTTATTTGTCAAAAGTATGATGACATAATAATTCGTTTGGACTCCATGAATGAAGTTAAAGGAGAAGTCGAAAGCTTAAAAATGATTTGACAAATAAAAGTAAAATTATTAAACATCTAGAAACCAGACTGGCTTATTTAGAACAGTCGAACCTCGATAACTGTATTGAAATAACAGGAATTGAGGAAAAGACAGATGAAAATCCCAAAGTAACTGCTATAAACCTAATAAAAAGTGCTAATATCCAAATAAGTACAGATGATATTACATCAGCAATAAGACAATATGACAGAAGACCAGGACATCCGATAAAAATTCTCTTAAAAATTAGAAATCCAGAAACAAGATCAAAATTATTGGCAAACAAAAAGGTGATCTCAAACAGTGAGAAAATGATATTCCTAGGAGAATCGCTATCTCCTTATTTTAAAGAACTGCTTTGGAAAGCCAAATTAAAGGGAAGAGAATTAAAATACAAATATATTTGGTTTAAAAATGGTTCCATTCTAATGAAAGAAGATGAAGGAAAAAAAATTAAAGAAATAAAACACGAAGATGACCTCAATAGAATATAGAAGTTGTATGGTAAAAGGCACCGACAATATTTAATATATTAAAAATGGACATCGATTTAGGAAAAAACATTGATTTGGATGACAATATAGAACCTAATTTAACTATTAAAGATTCATTTACTTGCAAAATTTTTTTGAAACATTCAAACTTTTCTTTAGTTTGTTTAAACATTAGAAGTTTAAGTAAAAACTTTGATGAAACCATAACTATGCTTGATGGCATAGAACATCGTCCTGAGGTATTAGTTTTTACAGAAGCTTGGCTAAAAAATTTGATCAATATACCTAGCATCCCAGGATACACAGTTTACAATACAAATAATAACTATTTGCAAAACGATGGTGTAGTTGCCTACGTGAAACAAAATGTTCAGGTGACTGTTGAGGAAATTGTTTTCCCTGGAGCAAACTGCTTAAGAATGCAGATATCGAATAATATATGTTTAATAGCCATTTACAGATCTCCGTCCCAGACTCATATAGATAGTTTCCTTGAATCACTGAATGTCCTACTTGATTCTACATCTATACAAAATAAGGAAATCATTTTATGTGGTGATATAAATATTAATACATTAGATTTGAACAGTATAAAAACTCAAAAATACCTCTCACTTTTGGCTTTTCACGGCTTAAAGCCTATTATAATTTCACCTACAAGAGTTTCGTCTACTGCTTCAAGTTGCATCGATCACATTATGGTAAAATCTAAATTTGAACCACAGGGAGCTGTCTTCACTACTGACATAACAGATCATGATGCGGTATTGCTGAGATTTATGAGCTTTAGACAAAAGAAAATAGCAAAGGAAAATGAAAAAATCAAAACCGTCATAAATAACAAGCTTTTGAAGGCTAAATTAAAAGAAGAATCATGGCAGTCAGTCCTGTCATCGCAAGATGTTAATTCAGCTACTGAAAACTTCGTAAAATGTTTAAAAATGCACGTGGAAAGTTGCTCGTCGGTACAAAGTGTAAAACATAACATCAAATACTTAAAACCTTGGATAAATGATGGAATTATCAAATGCCTTAGAACCCGCGACAAACTGCACAACAAATGTCGAGGAGAGGTTAATAATATTCAACTGCTGGCTTATTATAAGAGATACAGAAACTGGTATACAAAAATTATAAAATATACAAAGCAAACGTATTACAGAAGGAAACTGGATAAAGTCAACGGTAATAACAAACAACAGTGGAAGATTATAAAGGAAGCCATAAATATTCAAAAGGAGCAAGTGTCCATAAAAAAATTAGTAATCAATAACAAAACTATCTCATTGGAGGAGGATCCACATATAATTACCAACCATGTTAATAACTTCTTCAGTGATATTGGTCCTACATACGCAAAAAACTTGTGCAGTGCTAATAAAACCAACGAAATGTATCTTGTTAACAATTTTAAACCTGGTACTCAAGTTACAGGAGATAGTTTTGAATTTAAAACTACTAGCATTTTTGAAGTTATTAAAGTTATAAATGAATTAAAAATGTCTTTTTCCTGTGGTATCGATGGCTTAAGTATAATGGTGTATAAACAGCATGTTTATGAGTTAGCTGGTCCTATAACTCATATTGTTAATCTTAGTTTTAAGAATGGCATATTTCCTTCCCATTGTAAAAATGCCAAGATTATACCTCTTTTCAAATGTTAATAATTACAGACCAATATCTTTGCTCAATACTCTCTCAAAAATAATAGAAAGACTGGCTAAGTCAAGATTAGTATCATTTTTAGAAAAATACAAAATACTCTCCGACAGCCAATTTGGTTTCAGAGAGAACAGAAGTACGAGTGATGCTATATTAAAGGTATTGACCAAAGTTATAAACGCACTGGACTATGGCAACAAAGCTATAGCGGTATTTTTAGACTTATCAAAGGCCTTCGATACGGTTTCCCACGAGTTGCTTCTTAAGAAATTATTATCTTTAGGCATTAATAATACAGCTATGGGTTGGTTCAGAACTTACCTTAGTGATAGAACACAGCAAGTAGAAATAAATAAAATGTTAAGCGATAGTAAATCTATCTCATTTGGAGTACCACAAGGTAGTGTACTAGGGCCAATATTATTTCTTATTTATATAAACGATTTATGCAGTCTAAAAATTCCAGGTAACATTGTTAGTTTTGCAGATGACACTGCTTTAATATTTGAGGGTAAAAATTGGAGTGAAACTTTTGAAAAATGTGATACAGGTTTAGGAGTAGTTAATAATTATCTGAGTAATAATATTTTAACTTTAAATACACAAAAAACCAAATACATCACTTTTAGCATTTCTTATAAAAGTCAGCCATCTACCTCTCATAATTTGATTATTCACAATTGTGTGCAAACGTGTAACTGCAACCCCTTGGAAAGTGTAGACAGCCTCAAATACCTGGGGGTAAAAATTGATAAATTTTTGAGGTGGAATGATCATGTCGAAATGTTAGTAAATAAAGTTAGGAGACTTATCTATATTTTTAAAGATCTCAGACATGTACTAGACAAGGAAAAATTAAAAACAGTGTATTTTGCTATAATTCAGTGCCTACTTTCATATAATATAGTGTGCTGGGGTTCCTGCCTGAAGACTGTAATAGAACCACTTAATATTGCCCAAAAACTGATTCTCAAAGTTATGTACAAGAAAAAATTTACATATCCTACACAGTTACTTTATAAGGAATGTAATATCATGAATTTAAAACAACTATTTATCCTACAAACGTTATGCAGATTTTTTAACAATATTAGTTCTGCGAAAAGAACTCAACAAATTCGTACTAGAAGAATTGGCTTTGGTCTGAACTTTATGGCAATTCACCCTAAATCCTCATTTGGGCAGAGAAATTATTTGTACCAGGCTCCACTTTTATTTAATAGCCTTCCAGATCACATTAAATCGTCAAATTCCTTGTGTACAAAAAGAATGTTAAATTATTTCTGCCATCCGAGGATTTCCAACATATTCTTTCATCTTTGTCCTTTGAAATTGTGGCATAATATTTTGAATAAGTTAATTTTTTCATCCTTTTCTTTTTTTAATGTAATTTTTTTTTCTCTCTTTCTTTCTTCTCTGTTTAAAAAAAAAATAATAGTTTGTTACATTTTTATTGCAATTAAATATCATGGTCACCCTACATGTTTACAGCATTATATTGTAATGAATAGGCTGATAGGTACCATGTAGGTATCCAATTCGCAGAAACGTCAATGTAACAATATTGTTATCTTAATATTTGAATATTTTTTTAATATTTGTACTATTTTAAATCTCTTATAATCTTTGTGCTATTTTTTTAATATTTTGTAAAATTATTAACCTCAACACAGGCTTGTCCTAGTGAGGTTAAAAATTATAACTTAAAAAAAAATACAATGTAAAGAAACGATAAATAAATAAATATTTAAACGATATTAATCGAATCGATGTAGTCTGCATCATCTATCTGTACCCATAGGTAAAGTAGAAGTAGGTATGAAAATAGTTGTGTTTTCATAAAATGCCACGCATGTACATGAACATGCGTAGATGTCACTTTTTAGATTGAAAAATGTTTATTTAATTAATTATGTTTGTTCTCAGATGACAGGAAAAATAATTTTAACAATCTAAAATGACTTCCAAATTTTCGTCTTTTCATAAATATCTTGTTTATCAGGAAATATAATAAACATCACAAGAGAAGAGTTGTAAAATGTGTGATCCATCTATATTATTTTTTTTAAAATGAAAAATATGAATATTCATTGGCACACGAAAAACACATAGGTATAATTTTTGATTTTGACAGTCATAGGTTTTCTTTGCAACAATATACAGACCCGTGATATTTGAATGATTTAAAAAGGTGGCTATATCGTATTTTAAACAAGCTCTATGATGTATTTATTCATTTTTCATTGTATTACAAATACATCCGGTGGTCACTTTTTTTAAATTATTCTCTCTGTTCTCATTACTCTTCAAAGTACCGTGTTAAAAAATATTCGTGTGGATGGTGTCTTGAGACACCCCTAGAGAATTCTCCACTCCTGTCAGTCTTTTGCTGAATTCCTCCGTTTCTTTATGCTCAGGGATCAAGGATGTCATTTTGGATTCAACACAACCCAGTCACTATTGGTCTCTGAACATCCCTTCATTATACACGCTTTTTATATATAAAGAAGCGTCTTTATTGTTCGGATAATTTCCGTCATTACTACATGTCTTGCATGTCTAATAGTATAAAATAAAGTCGCTTTCACGTCTGTCTGTTTGTGCGCTTAGTTCTTCTAAACTACTCAACGGATTTTGATAGGGTTTTCTCTATTATTTAGAGAATTTCTTCTGGAAGGTTTATATATATAATATATGCATATTATATTTATAAAAAGTAGAGAAAAGTCGATATTTTGCAATCAGTAGTAAAAAAATATTTTCGGGCACTTACATTGCTAACTCTGGCTAAACCTTATGAGATACATCAAAATAATGTACAACGAAATTGTATATCTTATAAAGGTGTACAGAAAAGTCTACGACGAGACGAACATCGTGCTGGCACTGTTAGTGGATCCGGTAGACTCTCTCGCTGCAGCAGCTGGTCCAGTTTCTTCACCATCGTTTCAATTTGGTAGGCGGGAATGGGTACCGCCGCCCTGGGAACCATTTATTGGATTACCAACACCTCTGCCACAGGTCACCCCAAGTGGTTCGCTACGTTTGGTGACTTAGCAGGGGTGCCCGGGTTCATGGGTTAAGGTTTGCCCGGGTCTTGGTGGCGGGTGCGTCGGCCCACCTTCTGCGTGGCGGGCCGGTTGGGAGATGCTGGTTGAGGGAGACCCTTTACAACCGGTTACCGCTGTCCGGGCCGCTCGATAGTACAGGGGCCCGACCCTCAGGCTCACGACTAAGGGTGGGCTGCCCCATCAGCGAGTGAAAAAACCCCGCCACTGCTGTTGTGCCGGTTCGTGACCGGAGGGGACCCAGCAGCAGCGTTTGGGGCGCATTGGATGCCCTCTCCAGCCGGACTCTCCCAGCCATCGCCTAGCACCGCAGTGGGTGGGCTGGAACCAAACGCTCATCACTCCTGGACAGCCTGAACCCCAGATTCCTACCCACCCCTCATACCTTTCCTTTCCAGACCTTTCCTTTCACCTCCTACCCTTATAAAAAAAAAAAAAAATTAAATTCATGAACATACAACACAACAATTTTAACATCGTTACAGCGGCGAGTAGCAGGCGTCCCCGGTGCGGGCCAAAACTGTTGGTAAATTTTGCCAACATTCGCGGCCTGCACACAAATTTAAATTCCGTCCATCACCATCTTTTGTCCCAACGTCCCAACCTTCTTTTCCTATCCGAAACTCAGATAGCCGAGCCGCCAGACTCCTCCTATCTGGACTGCCCGGGCTTTACCCTCGCAAGCAAATTCCGACTGAAAGGAGGAGTCTGCCTCTATAGTCGAGCTGACGTCAACTGTGTGCGACTATTGAGTCTGGAAAACTCCAGATTCGACGTAATGTGGGTGCGCGTCAATCTTGCCAGTACGGCAAGATTCTACGCATGTCTATACCGCTCACCGAACCATAGCGAATCAGACACTTCCGAGCTCTTCAAACATTTGAGCGATACTATTGATGATCTCTTGCCCCGCTACCCTTCGGCCGAGTTTGTTGTTCTGGGGGACTTCAACGTTCATAACGAACCATGGTTGAAGTTCTCAGGCCCAACGGACTCGGCTGGCCGACAGGCGGAATCCTTTGCCATTTGCTACGGATTAGAGCAATTGGTTCAGGAGCCTACAAGGGTTCCTGATGTCCAGACTCACCGCTCCAATCTGTTACACCTATTCTTAACTACTGTGCCACACGGTTATAAGATTGACGTCACAGCGCCTCTGGGATCATCTGACCACTGCCTAGTGACGACATCAATCCCCGTTAGCCTCAGACCAACCAATGAGAGGCTGAGGAGAAAAGTGTGGCACTATAGGTCAGCAGATTGGTTCGGTATGCGGGCCCATTTCAACTTGCTGTTCCGCCGTCGGTTCCTCACTGCGGCTTCTATATGAAAAAGCTGAGGATCCGGCATCGGGATGTACTCCACGTCATACGGGGGCTCGATGTTAACAAAGCTAGTGGACCTGATGGAATACCTGCCCTGGTATTGCAGAGGTGTGCTGCGGAAATAGTTCCAGTTTTGACAAAGCTCTTCAAAATGTCCCTGAAGTGTGGCACTGTGCCCTCTGGTTGGAAAAAAGCGGTAATTCACCCTATTCCCAAGAAAGGTGACCGCTCCAACCCGGCCAACTACCGCCCCATAGCGATCACATCAGTTCTGTCCAAAGTGATGGAACGTGTGATCAACGACAAACTGCTCACATATCTCGAGAAGAACAAAATTATCAACGACCGTCAATACGGATTCCGGCGGAACCGCTCGTGCGGTGATCTTCTCGCGTATGTGACGCATGTTTGGGGGCGGTGCCTGGAACGTCACGGTGAGACCCAAACGGTCGCACTAGACATATCCAAGGCCTTTGACCGGGTCTGGCACCGAGGACTTGTCAACAAATTGCATTCTTACGGACTTCCCGCATCCCTGTGTACGTGGATTGCTGACTTTTTAAGGGATAGGTCGATTCAGGCGGTTGCTGACGGTTTCACCTCTTCCTCGCACTCCATAAATGCTGGCGTCCCACAGGGATCGGTTCTGTCTCCGACTTTGTTTTTGTTGCACATCAATGACCTTTTGACATGTGCACCGATTCATTGTTACGCGGATGATAGTACAGTTCATGATAGCTTTTTGTTTGACAAGCCCCCAAAGGGCACACAAACTCCAACGGCTCGGAGGGCTTTGAAGCAGAGAATGGACGGTTATCTCGAGAGTATTTCCTCCTGGGGTAAAAATAATCTAGTCGAATTTAATGTTTCAAAGACCCAATCCTGTCTGATTACGTCTAAAAGGGATCCAAATGATAATCTAGTCTCCTTCAACGGAAGCAATCTTCCGAACAGGCCTTCCATTGATATGCTTGGTGTAACTATAAGTGACCAGCTCAGGTACGGGGGCTCCATCGAAGCCAGAGTAAAGTTGGCCTCTCAGAAGCTGGGCGTACTGTACAGGGCCCGCAGATACTTTAATAGTACACAACTGCTCACCCTGTACAAATCGCAAGTGCGCCCTACTGTCGAATTTGGCAGCCATCTCTGGTCTGGAGCCCCAAAATACCTGAAAAAAACCCTTGACTCTGTGCAGAAACGGGCGGTCCGTTTGATAGATTCCCCAATCTTAACAAACGGACTGCAATCTTTAGAGCACAGGCGTCAGGTAGGTATGCTGTCCTTATTCTATCGGTATTACAATGGAAGATGCTCTGAGGAACTAGCGTCATTGATCCCTTCGGCACCGGTGCGTAGTCGGGATACACGCCAAACGCGCGCCCAACATTTGTACACAGTTGACACTTGTCACATGAGAACGGGTCGCTTCTACGATTCGTTCTTAAGTTCAACAGCTCGGCTGTGGAACGAACTGCCGGCCTCTGTGTTTCCTCCCTCCTACAACATGGGACTTTTCAAGACCCATGTTCACTCCTTCCTCTCCAAAAAAAGACCCTCCACACAGCATCCCCAAAGATGACATAGGCCCCGAGGGAAATTATTTTCTTCAGGGCCTCCTGTGTGGAGTAAATGAAAAAAAATAAATAAAAAAAAACCATCTAGGATTTTTGCTGCAGAGTCTCCATCTTCTAATTTCGTCGAACATCACAGCGGTCTGGTATCTCTGTGAGAATATTGTGTCAGCGCTTTATTAGGTAACCTCGTGCTGGCACTGTTGTTGGACGCGGTGGACTCTCTCGCTGCAGCAGCTAGTCCAGTTTCTCTACCACCTAGGATTCTTGCTGCAGAGTATCCATCTTCTATCTTAGTGTCACCTGTTCCTGTTCTTCATTTTACTTAACTTCACTTCATTTTTGTAATACTTATATTTCTTGTAATACCTGCATCAACTGTAAAACGCCCCTGAGGTGATATCTCACAAAAGCAGCGCCATACAAATTGTCCAGTAAATTAATTAATTATGTCTGTCTCCTAAGGATATATCCCAGAAACGTTGGCTACATGTCAGCTAGTAGTTTTATAAATCTTGTCATTGACAGGTGATTGAGTTCGTGACTGTACCTTTATCTTGCCCTCAAGAATATTAAAAACCCTTTCGCTAAGTTTTGTGAGGACTCGACAGTCTGAGCCGTACCTACATGTCGCTTGTATTGCCTTATTCCAGAAAACTTCGATGTCAAGATTTCAAGTGGTTTTTTCGTAAATAATAGCCTGGGTCCTGTCTAAACCCGCGTGAACAAAGATCATTCTCTATAGATGGAGTTAAATAAATGTAAAATGAAAAGTAAAAACTCAATGGTAAGTCGGGAAACCAGTTATTTAAAATAAACAAGCTTATATGTCTCTGGATTATCAGGGTCAATATACCGCACAAGCCCAGAGCTTTGGCGCATTTCTTAGGGTACGTATACATTTGCGAAACGAA
The DNA here is from genome assembly GCF_061612785.1 of Hesperophylax consimilis. Taxonomy (NCBI): domain Eukaryota; kingdom Metazoa; phylum Arthropoda; class Insecta; order Trichoptera; family Limnephilidae; genus Hesperophylax; species Hesperophylax consimilis. The sequence goes on from NC_142846.1 coordinate 30,568,014, forward strand.
ACGCAAACCGTACCACGAATTACGGGAAAGGAACGAATCAACTGCAAACGGCGTTTCGTGCCAATCGCGATTGCTTCGTTTCTTTCCCATAAGTTCAGGTTCAGTTCGGCAGTTCGGCTCCCGGGTGTATACGTAACATTACAATGCAAATATGTCCACGAATTTTATTGATATCCGATTCTAATTAACTAGTTTTTTTATGGGCACGCTTACATTGTTAAGTAATGAATTCAAATCCGCCCATGTTAGGGCGTTCTTAAACTTCACATAGATGCATGCACTTAAGCATTTCAAAAATTAACGATGTGTGGTAGAATGTTTATATTTCATAATAATTCAATAAAACACATTCATCGCTACCACATGCTTTTCGTGCAGATCCTTTATCTTTATTTTTAATTCGGGAGATGGGTTTGGGTACCACCGTCCCGGGAACCATTTATTGGATAACCAACACCTTTGCCATAGGTCACCCGAAAGTGTTTCGCTGCGTTTGGCGATTTAGTAGGGGTACCCGGGTTCATCGGGTGAGTTGTGCTCAGGATACGCCTGCCCACCACCTGCGTGGCGTGCCAAATCAGTATTGGGGAGACCCTTTGACCTCTCCAACTGGTTTCTCGACCCATCGCCTTGCTCCGCAGTGGGAGAGATATATTCATATGTCCGTCACTCCTGGACATTCTGATCCCTAGATTCATACCTAACCCTCATACCTTTTACATTCCCAGAACTTGCTCTCCTTCCTTTCCTTAAAAAAGAGCCTCCACACAGCATCCCAAAAGAAATTATGACATAGGCCCAAACTTATATGGGTATATTAATAATTATTGTTTAAAAATAGGATATATATATATATAAATATATATCGAAGAATGTTAAATGTAATATTTTATTAGACTGTTATAATGTTGTTGACATCACAATAACAGGTTTATCATTTCTTTATCGCGATATAGGCCAGTGCAATTAGCGCCAAAAAGGGGGTCGCGATCGAAGTAATTCCGGTAGTCCCAATTTTTTTATATGTTATATAAACTGATCTCCTGATGTAAAATCTGAGTTTCCGACCTTGGCGCACCTGTGCTCGCGCCGCCATTTTGAAAAAACTGGCCGAAATCGGGCCAAAATCTAGTTTTTCCCAAATATCTCATTTCCAATGCAAATTTTGGCTAAAGTATCTTAACAAGTATAATAGAACATAAAATAACCTACAACTTTTGGAAAACAAATTTCTTTTATCTCTAATAGGTACCGAGGTAGAAAGTCGTAAAGGTGCGTATATTTTTGAAAAAACAAGTTTTTTGCGCGACTAGGTTTGGTTTTTTATAAATACCTCGTGTCCAGTGGAATTTCATGAAAATTTTATTGATACCAATTTTGTAGAACATAAAATTTCAAAAAAAGCTTTGCAATTTTTATGTTAAAATAGTTTTTTTTTACCGATATAAAGAATAAACAAATTTAGGTAGGTACGCACAGAAAATCTATCACGGTTTATTATCACGTTATTAGATTTTTGTTTGCATTTTTAAATACATACATCTATAAATTTATTAGAGGGCACTTCGGTATGGGGGGGGGCTACCCCCCACCCTTCTACTCCTCCCTTCCGGTTCCCTTCACAGACAGTTCCATCCTTCGTTGGACTGCTGGATTCGTTTATCTGCATAACATTTGTGAGGGTATCGAGTCATTCTGTGGGATTGAATCAGAAACGTCAGAACTACATGTAGAGATGAGGCCTACAAGAATTAAGAGGGATGATCGAGACGTTCAAACTCTCATTGATTGGTTTGCTTGCCATGAACCATTTCCTAAAACAAACGTGATTATGTCTATTAGCAGTGGCACAATCGGGGATCGCAAAGTCACTTGTCACGTGGCTGAAAAGATGGGGAAATTAGCTATGTCTAAAGTTATCAACCAGAACTTTGGAAACCTACACTTAAAACGTAATGATGCGATAGTTTCTCTTGCGGCGGTGACCAGCAGTGTCAAAAATCAGGGTGTGACTATGGCAATAGATCCATTAATGCTATTCAATATGAACTCTCTCCTGTACCATTGTCTCTTTTCTCAGAGAAAGGCATGCGCAAAGGAACGAAGTCTATATTTTATTCATCATTCAACCCTCTACCAAATAATACAGAACTGGGAAGCAGTAAAATACACGTAATTGATGGAGGATATTTACTGCACAAAGTGGTATGGGGTCGTGCTCAACCTTTTTCAGTAATTTTCCAGCAATATGTCAGGTATGTACAAAATCATTATGGATCCAATGCAGTAGTGGTATTCGATGGATACCCAGATTCTATGGAAAAGAAAAGCACTAAAGGGGTGGAAAGAGCACGGCGTGCCAGAGTTACAACTTCTGCTGAAGTTTTGTTTTTTGAAAGCATGCACCCACAAGTGCCACAGGAAAAGTTTCTGGGAAATGAGAAGAACAAGTCTCGTTTTATTTCCCTACTCAGAACCTCATTTGCACGATCCCACATAACGACAGTACAAGCTGAAGAGGATGCTGACGTTCCCATAGTGAACACAGCAAATTCATTGTCATCTCAACATGATGTAGTCATAATCGTTGGTCAGGATATTGATCTGCTGGTACTCCTCACAGCTCTCTCACCTCCCAACGTATATTACCAAAAATTTGGAAAAGGTAAATCACCTAACGCGTTGTACTCGAACAAATGTTTTAAACACATTGAAATAGTTGAAAACATTTTATTCCTTCACGCCATAAGGTTGCGATACAACTGGAGCTCCGTTCGGTCAAGGCAAACACAAATTTTGTAATATTCTTCTCAAGAACCACTCAGTGAATGAACTTGTTCGTGTATTTCAAGACCCAAAAGCAAAGACAGAAACAATCACTTTGGCTGCCGAACAACTATTTGCACTTTTGTATGGCGGCAACGAGAAATCAAATTTGGAAAATTTAAGGTACATCATTTTTGTCAAAGGAGTAAATAAGAACAAATTCAATTTATCCAGGCTACCACCCACCAAAGATGCAATCCAGCAAGACGCTTCAAGAACATACTTGCAAGTGCAGACTTGGCTTGGTCACGATAAAGATCCGACTGAATGGGGGTGAAAAAAGGATGCTGTTCGGTTACTTACTCCAGTAACAATGTTGAAGGAAGCTGCACCTCAGGCCTTGCTGAACTTCATATCATGTCAATGCAAAAAAGGTTGCGCTGGAAAGTGCACCTGCAGAAAGTCGGGTTTGAAATGTTCCCTACTCTGCATTCATTGCAATGGCAACTCCTGCGAGAATGCTGTAGAAGCCTTTGTTGATGACGATGACGATGAATATGATGACCCAGTCGCCACAAATTTGGGTGATGAGACAGATGAAGAAGCTATTCAGGGCCAGAAGTAAGAAACTATAGTCAAGGGCTCGTACTTCTGTCTAAACTGATCTACCATTAATTTTATTTTTTGTTATGCTGACAACTTAACTAATAAAGAAAAGAATGTCAATAAATGTTAATTTTACGAAAATACCAATTTTTTATCTTTTTTATGTACCTTATCATCTTAATTGTATAAATAATCTTAAATGTATGTTGTGATTACGTTGATAGGCATGTCAGACCAAGCTGCGACCACAAATGTAGTGGCTTGGCCAATTTTAGTAGTCTTCCCATTGGGAATGTATGGCGACCGATATGCTGAAATAGTCTATCTACTATATTTATTGCTAGGTCTGACACAGGCATGACGATTGTTGTCAACGTATATGTTCTTAGAACAATAATTTTTAAAGAAAAATAAAATCAAGGAATGCCAAGTTTTAAACACCTAACCTCTGTTTCAATTTTTGGCCTGGTTTTGGTGGATTAGAGTTTGGATACGTAATAGAGATAAAAAATATAAATTATATACCTATTTCTTTAACCAAATTTTATTTTCTACAAAATTATTATCAATAAAGTTTTCAAAATATTGTACTGGAAACGAGGTATTTATAAAAAATCAAACCTAGTCGCGCAAAAAACTTGTTTTTTCAAAAATATACGCACCTTTACGACTTTCTACCTCGGTACCTATTTGAGATAGAAGAAATTTGTTTTCACAAAAGTTGTAGGTTATTTTATGTTCTATTATACTTGTTAAAATACTTTAGCTGAAATTTGCATTGGAAATGAGATATTTGGGAAAAACTAGATTTTGGACCGATTTCGGCCAGTTTTTTAAAAATGGCGGCGCGAGCACAGGTGCGCCAAGGTCGGAAACTCAGATTTTACATCAGGAGATCAGTTTATATAACATATAAAAAAATTGGGACTACCGGAATTACTTCGATCGCGAATCGCTAATTGCACTGGCCTAATATTGTATTATTTATGGACCTTTCTGTTTCTGACCTACATCATAATATTACAGAATGCATTAAACATTAATGCAAGTAGCAGATACTGCAGATAGTGGCGAGCGTTTGTAGGATTCCTATTGCTTAGTAATACAGATAAGAAGTATGAAGTGTAATGTAAGTCTAAGTACGCCTGTTGAAAATGTAAAATCGCAGTAAGAGAAGCAGTCAGAGCAAAACCTTTCGAAGAACACAACGTCTTTATAGCAAAATTAAATAAGATAATTGAAAGAGTTGCGTTGGCCTGGAAATTTACGACAGAGAAAGCTGTGCAATATCAACGACAGAGCTCGCGGACATATAAGATTAGTTATATTCTCCAAGAAAAGAGCTTTTTGTTAGTACGGTAAAAATTTTTAGTTCTTTTTTGAATTTTAAAATTACCTACCAGAAAAATCAGAGTACGCAATACGCATTTTGGTATTTACCCACAATCAATACCATTAGAATATTATTATTTTCTGCTATGTACAGCCAGATAACTTAAGATAAGAATAACGACAGCTGTATAGTCGAAAAACTGATTTTAGAAAATCAGTGTTGTTGGTGTTTCAGAAAACTAGACTTGTGCGTATTAAATTTAATACAAATACTGTAAAATTTGGAGTTTGGTCTGATATATCACTCAGTCCGTATCCTCACTATGTTCGACATTCCTTGCTCAAATTTAAGCGGGCTAAATCTGCCGCTGAATAGTTAATAATAAGCAAATACAGGGTTTTCCAATAAGAGGTGTTATTTTGATATTCAATCGTAAAAGGTCAATGGTTTCGTTGCTTGTGTGGCACGTAGCGCCGTTTTGCTGAAAATAAACGTTGTCCAGATCAATACCATCCAATTCCGGCAATAAAAAACCATTAATCATCTCTCGATAGCGATCCATTCACCGTAACTGTTGCTCCAGCCTCATTTTCGAAAAAGTAAGGTCCAATGACTCTGCCGGACCATAAACCGCACCAAACAGCCACACGTTGAGGATAGAGAGGCTTTTCAAAAATAAATCTTAAGTTTTCCGAGCCCCAGATGCGACATTTTTGCTTGTTGACGAAGCCACCGAGGTGGAAATGAGCCTCATCACTCAAGATGATTTGCATTTGATTCACTCAAGTGAATTTTAATAATTTCAATGCGTTGTTGAAGCGTGATTCGTTCCGTTTTTATCAATGGCGTAGTTTCTACTTGTCAAATGTCAAAAAATGACAGCTTCAAAAGTAACATCTACCGAAATAGCGGGCTATTCAAAATAACACCTCTTATTGGAAAACCCTGTAGTTACTAGAATAGTCTTTTTTAGATGCTGAGGCGCTAGCAGTCGCATATCAAATTTTAGGTTTTCGTAAATAATTTCATACTTCCATCTCATCGAAATTTACTTAAATTACCAAATTTTATTAGTATGGACTATTTATATTCAAGGTAATATCGATATTATTATTTGATAATCAATCTAAAATAGTCTGGTAAATGATTCTAAAAGTTTAAATCTCAGGACCGTTTGTTTTCAGCGGTTATTTTGTCAGCAAAACAATATGTACTATTTAAAATTAGTATTGTCGCACCATGCTAATTGAAGTGGGGAATTTTATCAAAAATCAACCGCTGTCGATGACAGTAGAGAGCATAGTTATAACACTCACGTAGACAGTAAATTGGTTTGACAAAGAAAAAAGAAACACTCTATTAACTCTATTACACTCTATTATAATCATAGACAATACGTTTAATATTGGTGATATCTGGGCTCCAAGCTGACATTCCAACTAAGCCGAGCTTAAAATCAACTGATATACCGGACCTATAATATTACAACAATATAATATGCATTACGTAGATTGTAGGCATTGATAATATTATTAGTGCTGTACGTCGTCACGATTCACGATTAGATTATGTTTAATGTTCTCACTAAGGTCACCGCGTTATAAGCCTTACAATATTCAACACATTTCGAGATAACATTATTATCACCTTAATTGCGGGATATTTGCACCAAAATTTCCCCCCAAAATAGAAAACCTATAAAATGGTTTATAAAGAAGATTAATGTGCGGTAAGTGGGACCTTTTATGTTACGAGTTGGCGCTGTTGACATTCTGGTTCACCCTTTGACAGGTAAAATTTGCATAATATACAGGGTGTTAAGGGACGTACTTGACTTATTTCATCCACTGATATTATTTGGAGTAGAAAATGTAAATGAAATTTCGGAATCCGGTGACATAATCCATTTTATGTTTTCATTTTAAAACATAAAAAAAACTAGAAGGTATTGGACAGTTAGGATCGGGGTGAGAGGTTGGTCCGCTACTAGGCTGAGAGACGAAAAACTTTAAAAATTCTTTAGATTCCAAAATTTCATGCGGAAACTTTCAAAGGTTCATTAACTATGTTAAAATTAAGTACAAAATTACCTATGGTTCATTTATGGAGTTAATATTAAGCTCCAGCATTACTGAGGTTAATTTACTGATTTAGTGTTACCAGAGAATAAAATTTCCTGAGGTTAATTTAATAAGTTCATATATTAAGCCCTGATAAATCTTGGGTTCCAGGGGTACCCAGTCGAAAACAAAAGTTTAACTGCCTATGAGTGTAACCGGGCAACTCAAGGTGACAATTCGACACACTTTTGAAAAGTGATATAAATTTATGAAAAGTGAAAAAAAGTTGACATTTCAACACACTTTTGAAAAGTGATATAAATTTATGAAAAGTGAAAAAAAGTTGACAATTCAACACACTTTTGAAAAGTGATATAAATTTATGAATAGTGAAAAAAAGTTGACATTTCAACACACTTTTGAAAAGTGATATAAATTTATGAAAAGTGAAAAAAAGTTGACATTTCAACACACTTTTGAAAAGTGAAAAAAAAGTTGTCATTTCAACACACTTTTGAAAAGTGATTTTTTATGAAAAGTGAAAAAAAAAACTAGCATTGGTTACGTTATGTCAGGTTTATAGGCCTTTTTTTAAAATACGTGTATTTGAAATTCACTTTTGTTTTCGATAGTGAATGAATGCAAATCTTGAATGAGGAAATTAACCTACTTTTTAACATCCGATCGAGCTGAAGCTCAATGTCGATTACAATGCATTCTATCATGGCAATGACGTGTACATACGCGGAAATATTCGTATTTCTCTGAAATCGGACGATATTACAACAGTTAATATACGAAATAAATGTCGGTCCTACCCGATCCGCATCTTGTAAAGTCGTTTACGTGGTTATAGTTGTATTGTAGAGAAGAAATGTTGGTTTTTACAGGTTGGTTTTTTTTAATCACTATTATATCACTGTTCAAAAGTATGATGAATTGTCATTGTCACTACTTGGCACGGAACCAATTCATAAGTCGGTATGTTGGTACTTTACTACATGTTAACAAATGTACTCCATAAATATAAATACAACATAAAATTATGTGGGTACATAAAATATTGTTATTTAGTTACGCGAGGTCCAGAGTGGTGGTGTGTCAGTTTTCCGGCAGCCAAGACGTCAAACTCTTGTGGTTCACACACATTAGCGAGTGGAATGAGGTGTCATGTTAATAAGTAGGTCAAAAACTAAATATATCCTGAGTTCATAAACAAGCTTAATGACGAACTTTAAAATTACCTAGAGCTTTCACATTAATTTGAATTTGGCAGGGCCGGAAAAGGGGTGCGCTAACTGATTGGTATCTCAAGGGCGCTGAAAAACAACCAACAAATAAGAAAATATGTGGAATATATTTTTTTAATAATTCTCCTAAATTATATCTCCTCATTTGCCAGTACATCACTTTTCTATCCCCATCTCAACGGTGGCTGCTGTCGCTTTTGAGTTTGCTCGAAACAACTTTCAATTATTTTTTTATCTTCCATCCGAACTCATAAAATGTATTTTTTTTAATATTAACTCCACAAAGGAGGCCCTGATGGCAATAATTTCCTTCAAGATCTATGACGTCTTTGTGGATGCTGTGTAAGGTTTATTTTGAAGGAAAGGAATAGGGGGAAGTTCTGGGAAGGAAAAAGGTATAAGAGGAGGGTAGGAATCTGGGGACGGTGCTAGCTGATGGGTTGAGAGAGTCCTGCTGGAGAGGTCAAAGGGTCTCTCACAACTGGCCTCAAGTGGCCAACTGGTAGATGTATCCGCCACCAAAACCTGAAAAAACCTCACTCCATGAACCCGGGCCCCCCTGCTAAGTCACTGGCCGTAGCTTGCCACTTAGGGTGACCTATGGCAGAAGTTCTGGTTATACCATTAATGGTGCCTGGGGCGGCGGTATTATACTGTATTTATTTTATATTAACTGCCCTGACTAAGGCATGGCTCACATGGTTGTATCGAAACCAGTTGGTGTTTGAACATAAACAAAAAAAAATGTGGGTGTCAAAATATCTACAGCCGGCTACATAATACGACCACCCTTCGACCTGTTCTTCAATTATAATCACAGACATAGGAATTAATAGACGAGAAGATAATGGCGAGGGGTAAAATCAACTGTTGAAGAACGAAGGGGGTTAAGCTGACTGTGATTCGTCAATAAATCAATCTGACAGTAAATAGGCATCTCGCATTATAATATCACCATTTAGTTCTTAAAAGTAAAATCTGCTTTTGAATGAATAGACATTTTTACATGGGAGCGCAAATTACTCGCCACGTTATGAACTAATTTGCGAAGTCCAAATTCGGCAAAGTAAATTTCTTCTGTTTGCAGAGTCGTAGTTAGTTTCAGAGTATTTAGTTAAGACACTTTTACAAATGTTTCATAATTTACTTACCCCAGTAAACAACGATGAGCACACTTGAGAATCGCTACATTGTGATGTGATAGTATATGTTTCTAAAACTGATCCATATAATACGGTGTGAATAAGCTTAAAATAAAGTAAAATAATGCTTACTTATGGAATGTAATACGACAATTGGGTTTATTCTCTTTTTCACATCTATTTTTACAAGTTTTCATATCACAAGTCAACATTTTGCCGTGTTATTTCGTAAAATGAACCGATGATGCCTCGACCATAGTTCGCACAAGAATGATGACGTCACGTTTTCAAATTTCACTTGAGGCCATACGCGAGCCCAGCCGGCTCCAATGGAACCGGTATGGGGAGTGGGGATAATACGCTTTTAATCACTTAGGGCAGATCTACTAATATTCATATGTCTATGATTATAATATTTTTCTATCTTGAATGGCTCATTAATATCAAGTCACTTAGTAATGATATCATGGATTGTAAAAAGTTAAATACAAAAAAATACACTGGGCAAACTAGTTAGAAAATAGATTTTAAACAAACTAACTAACTAACCATCACGCCGTTGCTCCACAGGGGTTGGCAAAAAGGATGGACCGCCAAACAACACGGTCTTAATACATCAGTTGATTTGAAGCTCCGCTTGGTTAGAATGTCGAAATGTCGAGCTTAGCGCGGCTTGGAACAAAATCCGTAAATAGGGCATAACAAATATTATATCAGCAATTTCTCACGTATTGTCTTTAATTTTAATAGAGGATTGAGTTTATTTTTTATTTTTAAAACACTGTTTACCTGAGTGGTAGGTTTTTTGCTTTCTACTGTCATTACGAGCTTTCAACATGTCAACGACGCGACGGTAGTTTATTTGATGTAGAGTTAATTTTTGATAAAATTCCACCAATCTGCATGGTGCTATACGCGAGGATACTAATTTTAAATTGCTGGAGTCAGTGGCCTCTTCATGAAATTATGACTAAATGACCACTGAAAACAAACTGTCCTGACGTTGAAACTTTTAAAATATCTTACCAGACTATTTTAGATGGATTATCAATTAATAATATTAACATTCCTCATCGCTCGATGAATATAATAGTCCATACTGATAAAATTAGGCAATTTACGTAAATTTCGATGAGCCGTAAGTTTGCATTATTACGTAGGTAAAAGTCAAATTTGACATGTCGTGTCTGCTAGCGCCTCGGCGTCTAAAAGGGAAACTATCATGCCGCTTATCATTGCATATATATTGCACAGTCAACATTTACGGAGCGCATAGACATATGAATATTAGTAGACCTGCCCTAAGTGATTAAAAGCGTATTATTCCCCACTCCCCATACCGGTTCCATTGGAGCCGGCTGTGCTCGCGTATGGCCTCAAGTGAATTTAGAAAACTTGACGTCATCATTCTTGTGCGAACTATGGTCGAGGCATCATCGGTTCATTTTACGAAATAACACGGCACAATGGTGGCTTGTGGTATGAAAACTTGTAAAAATAGATGTGAAAAAGAGAATAAACCCAATAAGGAAGTTGAGTCCATTTTTTTAATTTTTTTTTATCAATGTTCGCATTCAAACTTAAATACTGGTATTTTTTTTTTTTTTTTTTAAGTTTGTTTTCATAGTTTAATTAATTCTCAAAGTTTAAATTTTATTAAGCCCGCCAAAACGAGCGGAATCCGAGCGGTAACAGGCGGGGTGTAGTGTGACGTCATTAGAACTGTGAAAACCACGTCGCTTAAGCATTATGTATGGAAAAAAATTTAATTCTTCAACAAGGAATTCCAGTAATTTTTTTACCAATGTTAACCGTCTATTATAATTGATGTTATTAAAAAAAAAAAGAAAATTGATTAAGATTTCATAGTTAAATTAATATTTTAAGTTAGAATATTTGCTTTTCACGCCCGATACGGTACTTGTACGGTATCGCCGTCGCTACTTGTTGACGTTCCCCGCGCGAATTCAGGACCACCGCGCAGAAAAGTAAAGACCAAAAGTAAAATAACGGTTTACAGCCCAGTTCACTGTGAGACTTTTCTGAGCGGCCGGCGGCCTGAAGTGTATCACATGCTTTGTGACATGTATAATAATAAAAACATCTAAGTTATGCAATAAACAACATATTATTATAAAGCACTATACGAATATGTATCTTTAGAAATCCATTTCATATAATAATAATAACAAATACGTACATATATTTGACAAACCCAAATAAACCTTTGGCCTATACACCTCTCTCATCTAAATCGACCATCTCTCATGTAATAGAAAGAGATGCACCATAGGTGTTCCGTTGTACGTACAAGTCACGACACATGTGACGACAGAATTCTTTCGACCAATCGTGGAGCGTATACAGTATATTGCTATTGAATGCTTTTTCAAGAACGTTTAACTAATTGTAAGAATAATAATATAGAAATATATTTATATATTTAGAATCGATATTTTTTGATCTACATGAACATATTTTTTATAAGTCAAAATATTTTTCACTCAACTTCCTTATTGTCGTATTACATTCCATATATAAGCATTATTTTACTTTATTTTAAGCATATTCACATCGTATAATGGGAAATCGTTACTTGGGTGATGTTGACATATTCAATACCAACTTGGCAAGTTTTGTGGATCATTTAAAACATTTATTTCAACAATACTCCTAAACACATCATGTAAACCAACAAATAGCTGTAATTTTCTGTTTTTGTTTCTTGTGTTTGTATGACTTGTTGCATAGCTTTTATCAAATGTAATTTTATTCTTATTTTTTATGTTTGAAAGTATTTGTCAAATTAAAATTATACTACCAACCATGTAAAAGCCCTCTGGGCGTTAAATAAATAAAAATAAAAAAATAAAATAAAGTATAATATGGATCAGTTGTAGAAACATATACTATCACATCGAAATACGTCTGGACGCGAAACACAAAGCTGGTTGATTGTTGGGAAGTAAATTATGAACATTTATAAAAATGTCTTAACTAAATACGTAAACGAAATATTCGACTCTGAAAATAGAAGAAATTTATTTTGCCGAATTTGGACTACGCAAATTTGTTCATAACGTGGCGAGTAATTTGCGCTCCCATGTAAAAATGTGTATTCATTCAAAAGCAGATTTTACTTTTAAGAACTAAATGGTGATATTATAATGCTAGATGCCTATATACTGTCAGATTGATTTATTGACGAATCACAGTCAGCTTTACCCCCTTCGTTCTTCAACAGTTGATTTTACCCCTCATCTTTAATTTCTAGTCTATATATTCATATGTATGTGACGGAGCGCGATTGTAGGACTAAAGAAAATGAGTTTTTAAAGATATTCGTAACTTAGAACTGAGAACATTTATCATTATTTTAAAGAAAAATACATATGTACAGGTAGCCCCAAAAGTGATTTGATTTTTATTTGCGTTTTGTTCTGTTTTAAATAAATAAATACCAGACACTTTATTTTAACAGGTGTTTTGATTCGAATTCCTAATTATTTAAATAATTTAACCTTTGCTTTAAAACAGCAATATCTTTTTTCTAAAGTTATAATTTTTTTAATTAATTGCAGGTTATGCGGAGACAAAGTTATATATCTAATAAAAATATGTATTTATGAATCGGAAAAATTGTTTTTATTTTTAAAAGGTATAAACACTGTTAGCTTTGTTTTGGACTGTAGTAAATCGGTAGTAAATTATAATATCATGATATTCTGGTCGGTTATGAGGCCTATTAGCCCTCTAAAGGTTAACGTTGACTTTTGGGACACCCTCTTCTGAAGTTCCCACTTCTAGATCATAATCAATGCAATCTGATCAGTATATGTGTCTGTGTGTGTTTTAGGTACCATCAACTATACTATACATACAATGTGTAGGTAAAATATTAATTTTATGTATACAGGGTGTATCGGCACTAACCCGACAAACTTTAACCAGCTATTCCTTAGCACATTTGGAGTAAAAAATGTTATGGGCACTTTGCTGTCCGGTAGCATTTTTTTCAATTAAAAACAAGTAAATTAAAATATCCACACTACATCACTGTCATTGGCATTGCTTTTCGTGTTCAACAGCTGTTATAAGCAAGTATGTCGAAAAGCGTCATCGCTCTTTCGCACACACTAAATAATAATAGTTAAAAATGAGACGAATGGTGCCGTGCCATTTCGTTGTGATTGTAAAAGTGCGCCAATATAGGAACACACGTGCATTATTCAACGGAATTCGAAAAAAATATTGCCAGGTGGGTTTTCAAACTTTGACAAAGGATAAAACATTGGTGACATGTGGTGAAAATATGAGTGATAAATTTTTTATTAAAAAAAAAGTTACCGGACAGCAAAGTGCAAATAAAATTTTTTACTCCAAATATGCTAAGGAATAGCTGGTTAAAGTTTGTTGGGTACGTGCCGATACACCCTGTATACCTATATACATTCAACGGAGCTCGACATAAGTGCACGTAGCAATCAATTTTGCTCTTTTGAAAACCAGTTTTTACACTGAGGCATTCGTCATGTCCCCTAGTTAACATTCTACCCACACTATCCAATCTCACTGCGTACCTCTCTTCATCCAGGCGGTATTTTATAAACTGCACATTTAGACGAGACACTGCCCTAAAATAAAGCCAGAATCTTAACGACGTAAGTGAAGCAGCCGTACACAAAAATAAGCGGCGCGCGGCTCTGGTGTATTGGATAGACCTGTGGTTGAATTTGCACTAACAAATCTTTAAAATAAAGTGTGAATCTTAACGAAAAAAAATGGAAAAAACAATATTCGGCGTGCGGCCCGGCGTAATGAATGAACCTACGGTCGACTTTACCTCGATCGAAAATCGATCTTTCAGTGGGGTTAATTTTAATTATTCCTGATGAACGTATTACAAAAATCTCAGATGTTGCTAGAGGGATGCCTCGGTAAGTTAGTAATTCACCGTCTAAAAAAATAGAATCTGGTGCTTACCGCTAACTTTGTAGTTGAAAAACGTTATATATAATTTTAAAACCGTTTTACATAGAATATTATAATGGTAAAGTCCTGTTTTTATTAATCTTAAATATGAATAGCTTACATCCTTAGGGATCCCTCTAGAAACATTTGAGATTTTAGTAATACGTTCACGAGAAATAATTAAAATGTGAGTGTCGAGCAAACCTCCTTTATTAGTATCAGCAAAATCGAAACAATTCAAAACAAATTCTTAAAATGTGTTTGTTATAGGTTATTTGTAAGATTTAATAATTACGTTAAGGCAGCTTCATACATTCAAATTAATTCATCGAGTGTACGAAGGCATCACATAGATGCATAATTGGGGTTATAGTGATTTGTTTTTGGGGTATTATGCCGTGTTGCGCTACCTACTTCTTTAGCCAACGTTTCGGACCGGTGTCCATCATCAGGGCAGATGTGTAATTTAAAAAAAAAAACAAGATTACACATCTGCCCTGATGATGGACACTGCAATACTGTCCGAAACGTTGGCTAAAGAAGGAGGTAGCGCAACACGGCATATTACCCCAAAAATAAATCACTATAATAATTTTGGCCGTGAAAATCTCAAATCATACCATAATAAAATTGGTGTATTTAAAAAAAAATGAATACTGCACAGGAGTTTTAACTGCTCCCGACAGTCTGGAGCCAGTGAGACTATGGAATCCCCAATTTGGGTATGCTGTGTGGCTGAAGACAGTAAGGAGATGGGGAAGAGGAAGGTGAGGGAGTACCTGTCATGGAGACACTTTCTGTTGTTGTAATTATGTTATGAATTTAATTTGGTTTATGTACATCCTGACTTCTTATTATATTATAATATTACGGTGTATGTTTTTGTTTTATGTAATTCTGGTTTGTTAATTCTGTTCATTTCTCAACATAAGGAGGAAATCTTGAATTGGTTACATTTTTATAATTACGTAATAAATTATAAAATTGTGTTGATTGCCCAAAGATTAATAAATATATATTTATAGAAGACTGAAAACTGGCATACTTACTAGTGATGGGAAGAATATGCACAGTCGAAACATATGTGCGCTTCAAAACATCAAACATTTTTTCCACTTTCTAACCCCTGATTTCTTTTAATCAACCGATAAAGAATTAAGAAGAAACAAATTCTATCAGCTTAGGGCATTTTGTGGATGCGTATATATACACACAAACACCTGAGTAACTATCTCAATTATTTCCATGGATAATACCTGATCGAAATGAAAAACAAAATCATAAATATATTTTTTAAATAAGAAGAATCTCTTGTGTCGAATGCATGTATTATTAAATTAAAACACAAAAGCTTTGGGTACCTACATTAAGAGCTTCAGCCTAGATGTCTTCATTGAAGCTAGGTGCAAAGCTTTATTTAAAATATTGTATAGAATATTATTGATATAGCATTGAACCGGAAGTGGTGTGTTATAGCTATTGGACACGTTTAAGTGTAAATATTTGTATTAAATTACTTATATTAAGAATGAGAACGTATAAACGAAATCAATTTCTTCAGAATGAATCTGCGTACCAAGTGTAGATTGTATCACTTGAGACCAATCTAATTTATTAAGAGGAATGTATGGCTACATCTGATTTGCCAATAATAGTAAAGCGTAGTGAAGTATTTAATTCAATTCTCGGACTTCGGACGCCATAGTGCGGCGCGGCTTGCTGTAACTGAGATTGTTGGTCTTCGGTAGGAATCATATATTCATATTATGGGTACCTGCTCGTATGCGGACGACAGAAAGAATAATGCGTATAACTTAGAGGTGGGTGATTAGGTGATTTTTCAAAATAACCGAAACCGTTTCGGTTTAACATAAACGGTTTCTCAACACTGTTTAAAAATAACGTATGTTATATTCGAAAAAATCTTGAAATTTCAATCGCACTAATAACTACTCTTTAGTTAATTTCAATCATTGCATTTTTAGAGGTACTAATAATGTAAGATTATTCAGTTAATCGCTGACACCGTTTCGGAAGGTAACAATAAAACTGTTTCACGTTATTTTACTCCCCTCTAATAAAATCCAAAAGTATACCTACCTATAAACATACAAAATAAACTGATGCTCAGGCTAAAATATAAACAAACAGGTTCAGATTCAAGTCAAACTTCTTAACAATGGATTAAAAAAATTACATTTTTATGAAAAATTCGTTTTAGTACACCCAACTTCACACGTGGCTTCGATTCCTTAAGGCGAAGCTTAATGCTAAATCACTATTTTGATTAATCATTATAACGAATTGGTGTACACTATGAATACCAAAAAAGATGCTTTAGATAAATTGAAGGTTTTCCTATCGTTTCGCTTGAGTAGAATACAAATAAATAAAAAAATTACTCAATAAAAATTATAAATGTAAACTACAAAAATTTTTTTATTTACAAAATAAATAAAAACCAGTTTTGGGCTTGAAATCGAACGTTTCTAGACTCCGTTTGTCAAGCGGTTTTAATGCCTATTACCTACAATATAAGGTATACCAAGAATATACACATTTTTGACTTGTAGCTTCCTCTTATTGAATTTCTTAATAATTTAAAAACTTCAATAAACACGTATTTTGTCTTCATTTTTAAACAATAATATGGAATTTTGCCATTGTTTTTCTCGGCAAAAAGGAATATTTCATAGTTCATGTTGGGAATTACGCTGGGATTATATTATTTTTAGTTTATTTATTAGTGTTGTAAACAGTCTTTATACATGCATATATGACAGTGATAAGAGTATTTATGTCATTGACCATATGAACTATATATGAAATATTAAGTTGTTGGTTGAATTTATTTGGCATAAGATGCATTGTCATTTTTTTACGAATGCTGTGAATTTAGCTAGGTTCGTGTTAAACACATCGATGTTTGGGCAAAATCTATTAAATGTGCTACAGCTTCTTCTTATAAATACATTTTCAAGGTAATTTGTTTTGCTTTTAGGAATACAAAATGTATCCAGAGATCGAGTAAATCTTTTTAGACATCTGAAATGAATATTTTGTAGTAAGTATGGGCTATCAATATAGTTATGAAGTATAGAACATTAATAGGTCTCTGATATCACGGCGTTGTTCGAGAGATTTAAAGTTTATGGGGATTATTATTGATCATATTATTGATCATTTCGCATGCAATAAGAGAAATATTTGATAAACTTTTTCTGAACTCTTTCTAGATTTGCTTTATAAGTAGAACAATGATTGTTCCACACTGTTGAAGCGTACTTAGTAGGTGGCTTCTAACGTAGGATATGTAAAGAATCTTAAATGTTTGTGGATTTTTGAAAACTTAACTTACTCTAAGTATAAATTCCAACATTTTCAAAGCCTTCGACGTGAGATTGAAAAAGAAGCTTACTGTCTAATAGAACTCCAAAACCTCTTATTACATTTACCCTGTTTAAAATATTGTTCTTAATTAAGTATGGATATAATATTGTGTTTTTCTTTTGAGAAAAGGATATGACGCTGCATTTATCTGCATTCAGAAGAAGGCAATTTTCTAGACAATATACATTAACCAAAGAGTCCAGTTCATTCTGGAGCTCCATACAATCCATCTCAGACTTAATGATTTTGACAATCTTTTTGTCAGATACTGCTGAGAGGGATCTGGAAACAATTTGTCTCTAAAATTTTAATAATGGCGGACCTCACCCCATTCCATCCGAGGGAAAAGATTTTTTTTTCCCCGTTCGTGGTTCGGCTCGCTTGTATATAATTTACGTGTTTAATTATTTAAGACACTTAAGCAGTTAATATAATATACAGAAAAGGGTGAAAAAAAGTCCAATTATTTTTTCACAGGCAGGTTGATTTAGAAATATAAAACTAAGTACCTACATACATACTTAATGAATGTATACTAAAATAATATAAACTAAGTAACAAATACAAAAATTTAATATAAATGAAAGTACAAGAAATATTATACACCTATATAATACAATATAAGTGGTACCAACTATACATTGATATAGTGGGAAATAGTTGGGACAGGTATTAGGATTAGGTAAAGGGAGGAGAAAGATAAGGTGATGTTGCCGAGCAAGTAAAATAAAAATATTAGGTACAATTAATTTAATCACCATTAAATTGTGTTATTCGCACATAGAATGAAATTCAATGAACTTCTATAGCGATAATACGCGCCATAAGATAATTCTAACCATCCAATCTATTTATGGCGTTTATTATCTTTAAAAAACTACAAAAATAACCTTTTCATTGTGTCTGCAAAAATATTCTTTAAATATTACATTACAGACTTCCCATTTTCTTAACAAAAACTAACTTAAGCGGACTCTCTAATCATCGAAATTAGGAATAGGTATTGTTTGGTAATGCAAAGCATTCATCGCTAATAGAAAATAATTATTGAAATTTATAGACCAAATAATAAGACCTACGCACGAGTGAACTGAATACTAGACATAACTGGGTCACAGTCGGAAGGAAATTGAAGCAATAATAAAACGAATCGAACGCATCATATATTGTCTATAAAAAAACTTTGAATTATAGGTAGCTATATCTGCTACTGGTATTTATAAATACTATGTTGGTAAATAAACAACAGAATACAATACAGTAGTGGGTTTATTATACACCAATATATTATAATCTTTTCCTGGAGGCGAATTCCTGTTATTTATCCTTAGTTAATGAATATACCACATTTGTTCCACATTTTAGCTTTGGCATAAAGAGCCGCGTAGCGATTGCTACACGGCAATCTCACTAGGAATCTTACGCCAAAGCTAATGAAAGGGATACGTATATTTCTAAGTTAAGGATTAAAGAATCCGCTTCTAATAACCGGTGAAAAGATACAGAAGTAAGTAATTAAGTTCTCTGATTTTATTCTAAAATGTTTTTGCCCAAATACCGGACTGCAATCTTTAGAGCACAGGCGTCGGGTAGGTGTGCTGTCCTTGTTCTATCGTTACAATGGAAGATGCTCTGAGGAACTAGCGTCATTGATCCCTTCGGCACCGGTGCGTAGTCGGGATACACGCCAAACGCGCGCCCAACATTTGTACACGGTTGACACGGGTCGCTTCTACGATTCGTTCTTAGGTTCAACAGCTCGGCTGTGGAACGAACTGCCGGCCTCTGTGTTTCCTCCCTCCTACAACTTGGGACTCTTCAAGACCCATGTTCACTCCTTCCTCTCCACAAAAAGACCCTCCACACAGCATCCCCAAAGATGACATAGGCCCCGAGGGAAATTATTTTCTTCAGGGCCTCCTGTGTGGAGTTAATATAAATAAAAAAAAATCCGGAATAATTAATTGTTCATGCATCTTGCTTGCATTTTTAAACCGACAGTTTTTTTCTGGACCGGTCAGCTTTTAAAACAAAAGTATGAATTCTTGAAAGGCGTAATCGATTAAGCTGTTACACAACCCTGAAATTTTCAAAAATTTGAATTTTTTTTGGCTACAAAAGTTTATTTATAATTTTAAAAATATTTTAAACTATTAACCATTTCAAAGTTCCATTTAAATTATAGCAACTAGAAGTAAGCGCGGTCTGGAGTCTGCCCGAAACTCGGGTAGCGATCTAAAGCCAACAGGAGTCTAAAGAGGCCGGGAAGTTGAAAAGGGCTACTCAAAAGGAGCCAGAGGACTTCACAGCAACCATGGATGACCTCATGTACGGTCCAGGAATCGCAGGAGGTAAGTTAAAAAATATATTTGGTTTTAAGACTACGACGCAGTACTGTTTTTACTTTTGCGTTTTATTCGAAACTACTTTTTTTCAAATTGGTGTACAAGATATCTCAAGAAGGCGATGCACTACGTGGTGTAATATTTTTAATCTAGCCGCAATCAATAACACCCCTTACGTAGATGGCGATAAGGCTTAAATTGCCGCTTAACACCATCCGCCTATTTTGATTTATGCAAGAAAAAAACATGGCCAAAAAGTGACTTTTATTTTATTTTGTGGATGTTCAGGCGAAAATATTTATTTTTTTTCAATTTATTTTATAAATAACTTAATTTTCTACATTATACAATAAAATCATAACCGAAAATGTGTTCGTAAGTAGGAGATTTTGAACTTTAAAGCAGTTTTCATAGGGCTTATACATAATTTTTTTCTGGGCCAATAAAAAGACTTATCTAAAAAAATACTAGATTATTTCAAAGGCCAAGATGTATTCTACTCGCAGTATTTAATTAAAGCATCTGAAACATTTCTAGGCGACCAAATTTTCAAACCAAAACACATGAATTTGCATTACTAAGTAGTGCATCGCCTTTACTGATTTTGTTAAAATTTACAACACAGATGTAACATAGGATTTATTAATTGGATTCCACGTTCACAAGTTATCAATAAAATAAATAAAATCTATAAAAATCAGAGTTTTTTTTCAAACAGCTGTCATTTAATTTTTTTTAATATAAACTTTTCATAGTGATTTATTTTTACTTTTTTTTTTATTTTTTCTACGTTGTCTGACAAAAAAAATAATTACACCATCAGCAAGGATTGTCAAAAGAGGGGTCCTACTTGATGAATCATCGATACTTTATTTAAAAATATAATCCGTATAATTTCAAATTATTCATTCTTTCAACTACCATTCAACTGCTGTTCAAGTGTAAAAAAAATGTATTTAATAGATACGTCAAAATTATTTTTATTTTTAAACCTATTTTTACGAGCGAGGTAGCGCAACCCCTTACGTTGAAAGGGTATAATAATGTTGCGAAAACAAAGATGTCGTTTTTACGATGTTTCGAAATCATATGTTTCGATTATTATTATTATGTTCGTAATTTTGTTGGATTACGGGCCGGAACATTTAATTCATTTAAAATATCAATATAATTATCCAATTAATGCAGTAATTACTGTTTCTTTACGAATTATTTATGCATAAATAAACAACAAAGCTACGATGAAAAGAACAACAGCACAAAGCACTACATTTAAATAATACCATTTTTACATATACTCCATCATCGTGATGTTACGGTTTACTAATATTTATAAATTAGGTAAATTTAAATAGTAATGTGCTTAGTATTTCTGGAAGTTATTGAATCAATTATTTACTGTGAATTTCAACCACTCGAGCGATTAGTTGTATAAATATATTTACAACTAATTACATTATATATGTAACTCGAGCGACTAGCGAGCGATATACAAAAATAATTACATTATACAACTCGAACGATTAGCGAGCGATATACTCGTATATACAACTAATTACATTATACAACTCGAGCGATTCACATTATTTAATTAATATCATTCCTCAAAATATTAATATGGAAATTTATGAACTGATTAGCCAAAACGCTTTTTAAAACTTGCCATAATATGCTAAAAATCGCTCTAGTAGATGTATTGCATTCATATTTATCCTACATTACTCTATTTACCCTCCATAATATTTTTTTCTTCTTTCCAAATACAACAATTTTTTTGTATTTGTATTTGGTCATTATTTTTTGCTTTGTAACCAAATTATATTATTTTTTCGTAAATCTACACTCTTCTTCCATCCACAAGCAAATGCTTTTAATAAAAGTTATAAATTAAAACAGTACGACTTGTAAACATTGTATATTTTTTGTAAAAAATACAAATATTAAACAATATATATTATATTATAAATATGTGGGTAATCTGTCAACCAACAATAATAAAGCATTGTTTGTGTCTAATGACATACTATCACTTTATTTGTTGTGACATTTGAAATGGCAAACTGGTACATCACGTGAGATATTTCCGTGAAACTTTAATAAAAATGACACGTGTGACATTTTCTTTCTGTCGATAATATAGAAAGAGGTATGTACATACATTTCTCAGAAATTTAATGCAGTACCTAATGTGCATTACATCCATAAATTTTCTTGGGTTGGCATTGAAGTTTTAAAACTGAGAATACGTTTTGTAAAAGATATTCGTGTAATAATTCTGACTGAATAATAATAAATTTGGCAAACTTGTTAACAGCTGTTTTAGTCAAACATAATTTATTTCAAGGGCGTTTTACAAAAAGCTGGCAACTTATAATATTTAACCGCGTCCAATTATCCGTGCAGTTTATGACTAAAACATTCCGCTAGTGGTGAACCAAGAATGTTACAAACAATTTACGAAAAAAGAATGGCTGGAATTTAGTTATTTCATTTTAATGACCGAATCAAAATCTTTAGACTCAATAAAAAACAACCGTCAAAACTTCAATCAAGCCTTGTCTACCAGTGGCGCAAGAACAAATAGCCAGGCCCCCAGGTAAATCTGTTATATCCCGTTCACACAGGGCGATTTTAGTTGATCAAGTCTGTGTTGAATGACACTTGAAAGCTAAACGACAAGTGTGGACAGCCTTTCAACAGAGTTGATCAAGTTTTTAGTTGAGCGACGAAAGTTAAAAGCCCGTCTACTTTTGTTGTTCTAGTATGAGTCATCGTTCGATTTTCCTAGCGAATCGAATTGTGTGAACATATACTTCAAGTCGCTTGCGATTTTTAGTTCCATGCGGTCGAAAGTAGACGTTAGAAGTTCCTAGTGAGTGGTTTATCTACTTAAATGAAAGAATGTTTGATATGATTTTCAGATTTATGGATCTATACCAAAGCCATCCCTGTCTTTGGAATCAGAAGCAAGAAGTTTACAAAAATAAAAATGCCACTGCAATTAATAATATTATTTTTGAAATGTCACTGTAACTTAGTAGTTATTATATTATTATTAAATAAAACGTCTCTGAATGTTTCAAAAAATAATTATTGTTTTACCTTCATAACAAATTTTAGGGCATCAACTATTGCAACTAACACTACTTTTATAACGATAATAATATAATAATTAAACAATGATATCGTTTATGATTAGAGATTTTCAAGGCCAAAAGTATTATAGTGATTTGTTTTTGGGTTATAATTTCAGGCAATAAACGGTTATTAAAAGCAGTAGCATATAGTGCAAAATATGTTAAAAAGTGATTTTTTGCTCACCAATAGCAATAATAAATGTAAGTTTTAATGTTTACTAAGTGTTTCATTGTGTTCACCCTTAGTAATTTTCTCCGTATGATCTGGCTAAAATCAAAGGGGTTTATAATAATAATAATAATAAATTCTTTATTCCAGGATGTGGGGAGGTTAGTGCAATCCCACACATCCCATAGATGAGATAAGTACAAATAATATTTACATAGAGTAACATAAATAAAATAAATAAAAAGAGATTAAAAAATTAAAAATGAAATTAAGTTAAAGCAGAGAAGCACGGGAATCCAACGGATCTAAGATTGTGGGAGCAAGTAACTTTCTCCAATGGTCTTCAATGCTCGATCCTGAAGTCAGACGCGATTCTATGATAATAGTGTTTCTGGAATGGTTTATCCTTTCCCTCAGTCCTGCAATCCTGGTTCTTAACAGAGCTGTAAATCCTGGAACTCGCCCTTCTGTTAACATCGAGGAGGCACTGCAGTGCCTGGGGAGTCCGAACATCAATCGGTAAGCGTTATTATATTGAACCCTTAGAGTAATAATATACTTATTACTCTAAGATTGAACCCGAAGCCTTTCCATTGTTCTTTTCTTGAAATTAGCCCAGAGCTCGCATGTGTACAGGGTGGTGCAAAAGGCTAAGAAGAGCGTCCTTTTCACTCGTGGACTACAGAGCCGGAATCTTCTACTGAGCATGTTACATTTTATACTCAGTACACGCCTCTGCCTGTCAATATCTTCATCATCCGTTAACTTGTTGTTGATGATATGTCCTAGATATTTTGTGGTTTCTACTGTTTTCAGAATCTCACCATTCAAAAAGACTGGGGAATGTTTTTTGGGCCTTCCCCGTGTTTTATGACCAACAGTGCTGTTTTTTCGCATTATAGATCATGTATGATTATCACAGGGGAAAAATTGATAAAAAATGTTTTTTTACTGGACCATCTGGCAACCCTAATTTGCCCTGATGATGGACACTGCAATGCTGTCCGAAACGATGGCTAAAGAAGGAATTAGCGCAACACGGCATAGTACCCCAAAAACAAATCACTATAATGATATCGTATTTTTTGGAACTCTGCATATAAGCCAGACATTAAAAATAATCCGCCTTTGCCAGGTATCTTAGCGTAATTTGTAACTTAGTTTTTGCTGGGACAGCCGCGCGCATAACTGTGTCCTGTTTTTGGATTTTTTTTTTTAAATTTTAGACAACAGTAGATCAAACTGTTCTTCCGAAATTCGCAAATGATTGCGATAGCCTTCGGTATCTTCTAACGCCATCTGTCAACGTAGTGTTAGAGGCACCCAATTCGATATCTTCTAACGCCATATCTCAACATAGTGTTAGAGGCACCCAATTCGGTATCTTCTAACGCCGTCTCTCAACATAGTGTTAGAGGCACCCAATTCGGTATCTTCTAACGCCGTCTCTCAACATAGTGTTAGAGGCACCCAATTCGGTATCTTCTAACGCCGTCTCTCAACATAGTGTTAGAGGCACCCAATTCGGTATCTTCTAACGCCGTCTCTCAACATAGTGTTAGAGGCACCCAATTCGTTTCTCTTTATAATCTTTATCTGGCCCACATACAACGTTTTTGCGCTTTTTTATATTCTGAAGTTCGTTCCGTAAAAGGTCCGAAATCATAGGGACGCACGCAGCGATAACTTCACTGGACGCCATCTTGATTAACAATATCGGTTCGAATTAAATTGAAACGTCTGACCGATATCGTGTTCAATTTTTGTCTTTCAATAAAAGTCGTTAACTAAAATCGCTGGGCCTGAACGGGGTATTACACAGGGGCCATTTCTCTACAACGAGTGTATTATTCAGTTACCAAAATGAACTTATCTTATTTTGAATACTCTTAATATCATTCTATTATAATATTAAAAGAGTAATTCCCATAGCGGTAATCTTTGTGAAATATCGTTTACGGATTAAAATACCAAAGTGTGATTGATACGGTTGCATGTTTATTTAAAGGCTTAAAGATGATTTGTTCGTGTTTATTTTAAAGATAATTTAGAATGTTGGTATCAATAAATATGAGTGATGTTGTCATAAATATTGTTGTGAGTTATAAAAACTCTTTAAATAGACACGTTCTTAATCTCTAATCATTATGTGATAGCCACTTGAGAAACGGTTCCTCCTGTCTAAGAAATAAGTGCTTTTGGGAGTTATCTGCCTTAGTTCCCTTTCCTTGCCATGAAATTCACATCGCCTTATTATGATTTGTAATTCTTTAAAGACGGTAAATTGGTCGTAACTTTATACTATATCATAATTATCATTGCAAAAGAAAGCATTATGCAGCAAAAAATAATTTTTCTTTCCGTTTTGGTAGATATTTTAGTGCACACTCTTTCGGGATCCTTTTAGTACCCTGTCTGACGGTTGCCCAGCGGAACGGGCGTTCGCTGCGCTACTTATCACGAAAGCCCAAAACACGTGCGTGCAATCTAGATTATTTATTTTACTTTTAACATTCACGCGCTGTAATCTGACGCTTTGCGCCATACGACAAAACATCTGTGTCACCACAAATGGCAGATTAATATACCTAAGGCCTCATTCTCACGGGAGCTTTTTTAACGTCCGTTAAAAAAGCGTTCAAATAGAACAAATGCATTACCAAGTATATGTTCATACGTCAGCGCTTTTGAAACGCGACGCTTTTTTATCGAGCAGTGTTGCATTTTGAGCGCTGAGCGTTGGGCGTTAAAGGGAATAGATCATATGAAACTTCGTATTATTATTCACACGAGCGGTAAAAAAACGCCGGCGCTTCACTCAGTATGCCACGCGCTCGCTCGGCAACCGGACGTGTTTGTTTTGTGTTTATTTAGCAGATCGGCGCGATACGATGTCGTGGGTTGTGGATCCAGAAGTCTTAACAATAGAGGTGGAGTCTCGTCCACTTCTATATGCAAAAACATTGCCGGATTATTCCAATAAGATTATGAAGAATAATGCCTGGAAGGGTGTAACGAAAAAACTCTCAGAGGACTGACCAATCAAGTTCAATAACTGTTCAGAGCCCCTTGACCAATATAATTTCACCAGAAGAATTTTACTTATCTCCAGATGATTGTTAAATTTTTATACCTAAGTTTTTAATAAATATAAATTATTTTTATAAGTAATAATTGTTCGCCTGAAACACTCATCCACATTGAAAAAATATCCTGATAAAAAATACATGACGCCAACGGGACTCGAACCCGTGTCCATTCGATTTTCCGTTGGCGTCATGTATTTTTTATCAGGATATTTTTTCAATGTGGATGAGTGTTTCAGGCGAACAATTATTACTTATAAAAATAATTGTTATCCTTTGTGCTATGCATAAATAAAATCTTGTCTTAAAAACATTAATTTATCAAAAAAAAAAAAATTAATATTTGACAAGTTCAAGTATTTCACCTAAAAATGTAGACAAATTTGTCTCAACGCCATCTAGTGAGAGATTTAGCACTAAGAATGCCTTTTCTCATATAAAATAAAGTTGGATGTTGTCAGGTGAAAAAAAATGTAGCAAGCAGTAATTGTTGAATGAAACACTAGCATATATTGAATAATTTCGCGGGTAAGGAATAAGCCCCCATAGCTCAGTGGTCAGAGCTTTCGACCGGAAATCGAATGGACACGGGTTCGAGTCCCGTTGGCGTCATGTATTTTTTATCAGGATATTTTTTCAATGTGAATGAGTGTTTCAGGCGAACAATTATTACTTATAAAAATAATTGTTATCCTTTGTGCTATGCATAAATAAAATCTTGTCTTAAAAACATTAATTTATCAAAAAAAATAATAAATATAAATTGTTTTGTAATTTTGTAATTATTGTTTTATTTAACTCAGTGTAACAGCTAGTCGTTGTGCAGGTGGTATCGCCAAACGCATGTTGGTATCTCGAAGTGTTATTCGAGGCTCCACTATCGTCAACAGTTCGTCAAATGTTTAATAGACATTCGAAAATAACCAAAAAATTTATCGGGGCATTGCCTCAACTCTTCGTACAGTGTCACAAACTGCCCTTTCAAGTATCTCAGTTCATTCAGAGGATGAACCCAGAATGCCTTTTGTTTTCTTTTTCGTCTTCTAGCAACACAAATCGCTATTGCTATTAATTTAGCAGAAACCATTTCCACGTCTTACAGAAGCGAGAAACGAAACAAGAGTGATTTTTAAGCGTTCGTATGAACAATCATATCGAGAACGTTATAAAAGCGCCAACGCCGAGTTTTAACGCTACGTTTTTTAAAGTCTCGTGCGAATAACGCCTTAGTAATATTGTTCTTTGGTCAGGACAGATCTGATGACGTGTGAAAGATAATATAGGCTGCCAGCTTCAAATCAGTATTTTAGTGATGTAATTTATAAAAGTGACATTTATATTATAATAAACAATATTGCAACCGGGCATTAAAATTAAATCACTAGTGAGAATAAAAATGCAGCGCTTTTATGCAACGTTGCAATAACAATAATAATCAAAGACATTGGATAAAGTTTGCTTTTTCATAGATAATAATAACATTTAAACAAAAACTGATATTTACAGATGTGGTGGGCTGTGAAACGTACTATTTGAGCGTCCTTTTCACTCGTGGACTACAGAGCCGGAATCTTCTACTGAGCATGTTACATTTTATACTCAGTACACGCCTCTGCCTGTCAATATCTTCATCATCCGTTAACTTGTTGTTGATGATATGTCCTAGATATTTTGTGGTTTCTACTGTTTTCAGAATCTCACCATTCAAAAAGACTGGGGAATGTTTTTTGGGCCTTCCCCGTGTTTTATGACCAACAGTGCTGTTTTTTCGCATTATAGATCATGTATGATTATCACAGGGGAAAAATTGATAAAAAATGTTTTTTTACTGGACCATCTGGCAACCCTAATTTGCCCTGATGATGGACACTGCAATGCTGTCCGAAACGATGGCTAAAGAAGGAATTAGCGCAACACGGCATAGTACCCCAAAAACAAATCACTATAATGATATCGTATTTTTTGGAACTCTGCATATAAGCCAGACATTAAAAATAATCCGCCTTTGCCAGGTATCTTAGCGTAATTTGTAACTTAGTTTTTGCTGGGACAGCCGCGCGCATAACTGTGTCCTGTTTTTGGATTTTTTTTTTTAAATTTTAGACAACAGTAGATCAAACTGTTCTTCCGAAATTCGCAAATGATTGCGATAGCCTTCGGTATCTTCTAACGCCATCTGTCAACGTAGTGTTAGAGGCACCCAATTCGATATCTTCTAACGCCATATCTCAACATAGTGTTAGAGGCACCCAATTCGGTATCTTCTAACGCCGTCTCTCAACATAGTGTTAGAGGCACCCAATTCGGTATCTTCTAACGCCGTCTCTCAACATAGTGTTAGAGGCACCCAATTCGGTATCTTCTAACGCCGTCTCTCAACATAGTGTTAGAGGCACCCAATTCGGTATCTTCTAACGCCGTCTCTCAACATAGTGTTAGAGGCACCCAATTCGTTTCTCTTTATAATCTTTATCTGGCCCACATACAACGTTTTTGCGCTTTTTTATATTCTGAAGTTCGTTCCGTAAAAGGTCCGAAATCATAGGGACGCACGCAGCGATAACTTCACTGGACGCCATCTTGATTAACAATATCGGTTCGAATTAAATTGAAACGTCTGACCGATATCGTGTTCAATTTTTGTCTTTCAATAAAAGTCGTTAACTAAAATCGCTGGGCCTGAACGGGGTATTACACAGGGGCCATTTCTCTACAACGAGTGTATTATTCAGTTACCAAAATGAACTTATCTTATTTTGAATACTCTTAATATCATTCTATTATAATATTAAAAGAGTAATTCCCATAGCGGTAATCTTTGTGAAATATCGTTTACGGATTAAAATACCAAAGTGTGATTGATACGGTTGCATGTTTATTTAAAGGCTTAAAGATGATTTGTTCGTGTTTATTTTAAAGATAATTTAGAATGTTGGTATCAATAAATATGAGTGATGTTGTCATAAATATTGTTGTGAGTTATAAAAACTCTTTAAATAGACACGTTCTTAATCTCTAATCATTATGTGATAGCCACTTGAGAAACGGTTCCTCCTGTCTAAGAAATAAGTGCTTTTGGGAGTTATCTGCCTTAGTTCCCTTTCCTTGCCATGAAATTCACATCGCCTTATTATGATTTGTAATTCTTTAAAGACGGTAAATTGGTCGTAACTTTATACTATATCATAATTATCATTGCAAAAGAAAGCATTATGCAGCAAAAAATAATTTTTCTTTCCGTTTTGGTAGATATTTTAGTGCACACTCTTTCGGGATCCTTTTAGTACCCTGTCTGACGGTTGCCCAGCGGAACGGGCGTTCGCTGCGCTACTTATCACGAAAGCCCAAAACACGTGCGTGCAATCTAGATTATTTATTTTACTTTTAACATTCACGCGCTGTAATCTGACGCTTTGCGCCATACGACAAAACATCTGTGTCACCACAAATGGCAGATTAATATACCTAAGGCCTCATTCTCACGGGAGCTTTTTTAACGTCCGTTAAAAAAGCGTTCAAATAGAACAAATGCATTACCAAGTATATGTTCATACGTCAGCGCTTTTGAAACGCGACGCTTTTTTATCGAGCAGTGTTGCATTTTGAGCGCTGAGCGTTGGGCGTTAAAGGGAATAGATCATATGAAACTTCGTATTATTATTCACACGAGCGGTAAAAAAACGCCGGCGCTTCACTCAGTATGCCACGCGCTCGCTCGGCAACCGGACGTGTTTGTTTTGTGTTTATTTAGCAGATCGGCGCGATACGATGTCGTGGGTTGTGGATCCAGAAGTCTTAACAATAGAGGTGGAGTCTCGTCCACTTCTATATGCAAAAACATTGCCGGATTATTCCAATAAGATTATGAAGAATAATGCCTGGAAGGGTGTAACGAAAAAACTCTCAGAGGACTGACCAATCAAGTTCAATAACTGTTCAGAGCCCCTTGACCAATATAATTTCACCAGAAGAATTTTACTTATCTCCAGATGATTGTTAAATTTTTATACCTAAGTTTTTAATAAATATAAATTATTTTTATAAGTAATAATTGTTCGCCTGAAACACTCATCCACATTGAAAAAATATCCTGATAAAAAATACATGACGCCAACGGGACTCGAACCCGTGTCCATTCGATTTTCCGTTGGCGTCATGTATTTTTTATCAGGATATTTTTTCAATGTGGATGAGTGTTTCAGGCGAACAATTATTACTTATAAAAATAATTGTTATCCTTTGTGCTATGCATAAATAAAATCTTGTCTTAAAAACATTAATTTATCAAAAAAAAAAAAATTAATATTTGACAAGTTCAAGTATTTCACCTAAAAATGTAGACAAATTTGTCTCAACGCCATCTAGTGAGAGATTTAGCACTTAGAATGCCTTTTCTCATATAAAATAAAGTTGGATGTTGTCAGGTGAAAAAAAATGTAGCAAGCAGTAATTGTTGAATGAAACACTAGCATATATTGAATAATTTCGCGGGTAAGGAATAAGCCCCCATAGCTCAGTGGTCAGAGCTTTCGACCGGAAATCGAATGGACACGGGTTCGAGTCCCGTTGGCGTCATGTATTTTTTATCAGGATATTTTTTCAATGTGAATGAGTGTTTCAGGCGAACAATTATTACTTATAAAAATAATTGTTATCCTTTGTGCTATGCATAAATAAAATCTTGTCTTAAAAACATTAATTTATCAAAAAAAATAATAAATATAAATTGTTTTGTAATTTTGTAATTATTGTTTTATTTAACTCAGTGTAACAGCTAGTCGTTGTGCAGGTGGTATCGCCAAACGCATGTTGGTATCTCGAAGTGTTATTCGAGGCTCCACTATCGTCAACAGTTCGTCAAATGTTTAATAGACATTCGAAAATAACCAAAAAATTTATCGGGGCATTGCCTCAACTCTTCGTACAGTGTCACAAACTGCCCTTTCAAGTATCTCAGTTCATTCAGAGGATGAACCCAGAATGCCTTTTGTTTTCTTTTTCGTCTTCTAGCAACACAAATCGCTATTGCTATTAATTTAGCAGAAACCATTTCCACGTCTTACAGAAGCGAGAAACGAAACAAGAGTGATTTTTAAGCGTTCGTATGAACAATCATATCGAGAACGTTATAAAAGCGCCAACGCCGAGTTTTAACGCTACGTTTTTTAAAGTCTCGTGCGAATAACGCCTTAGTAATATTGTTCTTTGGTCAGGACAGATCTGATGACGTGTGAAAGATAATATAGGCTGCCAGCTTCAAATCAGTATTTTAGTGATGTAATTTATAAAAGTGACATTTATATTATAATAAACAATATTGCAACCGGGCATTAAAATTAAATCACTAGTGAGAATAAAAATGCAGCGCTTTTATGCAACGTTGCAATAACAATAATAATCAAAGACATTGGATAAAGTTTGCTTTTTCATAGATAATAATAACATTTAAACAAAAACTGATATTTACAGATGTGGTGGGCTGTGAAACGTACTATTTATTTGTAAAATAAAGCTAAGCAGACCAATAAGATTTTTGGTTGTTTTTTTAATTGCTTTCAAAGAAATTTGTATGGAAAATGCATGGGAATTGGGACTTCAGGGAGCTGTTTAAAATATGTATCGACACGCCCCTAATTTCCATAATGTGTAGATGTGTGAGGATAATAATGTGAGGATAAGCCCAAAAAATTAAATTCTAGATTTTTTTCATTACTCAATCTCTTAGAAAATATATTCACGCGGTATCAAAATGAATAAAAAAAACACAAAAATATATTTCAATTAAAAATTGGCATTTGTTACTCAATCACCCAATAGAAGAATGTACTCACAGTTTTTAAATTTTAAATCGCTCTCCTGAAAAGTTGTTGTTTTGAACTTTTTAAGCTTATCATAATAGATATTATACAAAAGTTGCCATAAAAGAATTGTGGTTTTAAGAAAATGGTGATTGATTTGATATTGCCATGTTTAATCAACATCATTCGAATTTCTGAAATTGCATACATGAAAAAATAATTTTACGTTATTACCACAAAGGTCAATAATAAATTTCATGTGGTGAAAACGAAACTTAACCAAGAGTTCTGAAGATAAAGTTGTAAAAACTAACGCAAGATATTGTATTACGTATTTCCAGAATTTGTGGACCATAAAAAAAACAGTAAAAATATAACAATCACAAGATGTTTTTAGCGCTTTCGTAATTTTTATAAGAGTATGAGTGTAACCACTAAACTATTGCTTCGCGAAGCTAATGAGAGAGAATGAAATGTCACACATGCCTGTCATGGTACGCCCTGCGTGATTTATTCGCATTCATACATACTCTTCCGTTATAACTGAGATATTTGATTGACATGGTTGGGACATCTCTTCTCGAGGAATTGACCCATTCCTAAATGTCAACTAGTTATCTCGCGGAAAGTACTTACAATATTGGGACAATCATTGTATATAGGTATTTTAAAATGTGTACGATATCTCCTTCTTGTTACGATAGAATATATTCTTATCAGACGATTATGTATTTTTTATTGATTCAGTTATCAGTTGCTGTGTGGATGTGGAGTTGTATTAGTTTACACTTACTTACACACGACACAGTGTGATAAGTCTACCGCAGTAAACTTGTATACTATTTTAGTATCGCCGAAAGCGTAGCAGGAAATATACAAATACATTTCTGTGATGAAGAAATATTGAAACGTTCAAATTTTATGGTCGGAATTCTATGATTTTTAATCAAGAAATAAGTATTAATTTGTTGCCTGTTTATCAAGTAAGTACCAACCTATTTAATAAAATGCAAAATCATGCAAACATTCAACGATAATTTAAATTATTTAACAAAGTTTTTAAGACAGCTGCTGACTAACCGGATTCGTCCGAAATTCGAAAATGTTTGTTAATAAATTTATATTATCGAAAAATAGATTTATAAATTTAAATTTAACATTCGAGTTTCTTTGCAAGTAAATATTATTTTAGGATGAAAATGATTTCCTTAGTTGCGATAACTAAATGACGTTGTTTAATATTTTCTTGAGGCGTTTTAATTTGATTCAAATTATTTTTATAAATAGTAAAAATACGCAGACATAATATTATCGCGCGGATGTTGAAGGACAGATAGGAAGCGTCACGCAATTCAATATACTCCTAGTTCTGCCAGCTCAAAACTGGACTTATTATTTGAAAAAAATACACGAAAACCGGTGAATTTTCCGAATCAAAAATAAAGTTTTTCTAATGACGAGACAGTTTTGCGTTGGCATACCTCAATATTGTTTTTTATACGTCACAACCGCGTGGCTCGTAACGTATTTGCAGTCTGCGTGTACTTTTTCTTGTTTCATGCTAACAAACAATCTTTAAACGATTTAAAAAGACATGCACGAAAAGTTTCATAAAGTATGCAAATTTTGTCCATTCATCATCACGAATCACGATACAAATGCGAGAGAAGGTATACAAAAAAAATACTTTCACTTCGTTACTTAAACAAAACAAGGTAAGTACAATTTTGGTGAAATCACTGAATTCGTGACATAAAAATAATGTTTTACAGTTTTTAAATTAAATGTTTTTACTAACCCAACTTTCCCATCAATTCTTCGAGTGCATTGTCTGAATCCATCTTTTCTGTCTAAGTTTCTTGTGATTTGGGAACTTTTTTATAAACTTCACTTCGAAAAAATAACGGTAAACTTTTGTTTCGGCAAAATGGAGCCTTCACAATGAACACGACCGGCCGTGCCGCCAAGCGCGGCAGGAATGGAGCCTCGTGAAGTGATAATCACTTCGCTGACTTTACTGGTCTACCGAAAAGTATTCGGTAAAATTTACCACATTTAAAATTCGAACACGAAAGTTCCAAAATAGACTCGTATCGTGTCTATTGTAAAATCATTCATCCTTCTGACAAAATAGAAATTTAAAACTAATTCGAACACGAAAATTCGAAAATACTTGCATATCATGTCTCTATGTCCATTGTCAAATCATTGATCTTTCTGATCAAATCCACTACTTTCAAAATTCGAACACGATTATTTGATAATATGTAAATTTGTGTAAGTAGGTACCTACATATTAAAATCTTTCTTCCTCACATTTCAGTTAAATCTACTTTCAGTATTTATAAAATAAGGAAATGAGAACTTACTTTCAAAATTAAAACACTGAAACTCATCTGTACCTACACACATAAATTATGCCATTTTCTGTTCTGCGCCAAAAAATTGTCAGAAAAGGCACTTACGGAAAATATCCCGATGCATTCTCTCTGGCAAAGTATCAATTTTTATTATGTATGTAAGCCGTACATTAAATACTAAGGATGGATTGTTTCATAGAATTTGAATTTCAACGATCATTTTCAGGTTCCGTGAAGTCCTATTCAAATTCTGTTATTATTCATTATAGGCCAGTTACTTGACAGAAATTGAAAAGAACTTTCATAGAACTTGAAAATGAAATCGAAATTTTAAGAATTGTTCAAATACTCTGAAACAATCAACCCATCCTAAGTGGT
The DNA here is from genome assembly GCF_061612785.1 of Hesperophylax consimilis. Lineage (NCBI taxonomy): Eukaryota > Metazoa > Arthropoda > Insecta > Trichoptera > Limnephilidae > Hesperophylax > Hesperophylax consimilis. The sequence continues at coordinate 30,602,805 of NC_142846.1, forward strand.
CTGAAATGATTTGTTCTCCTTTATTAACATCAAAGAAAAATTAGTCTAAGCAACACGACTTAATAAACGGTGTAGTTTCCAAAAGTATTAGAACTCGAAAATTCAAAAATAGTCTAATAACCAAAATGGTGTCCATATAAAAACATCCATTGTAAAATCATTCTGTTTTCTGATTAGTATTTTTGTGAATTAACTAAATTCAAAATTTAGCATAGAAAAAGAAATACGATCATACCGTTCGCAAAAATCGCAAATCATTCCTTTTTCCGGTCAAAATTTAAGTAAAATCCATTACCTACTTACATTTCTAATTCTCGAAACTTGAAAGTTCAAAAATAAACTTCATTCGTCTTTGCATTTCTGTTATAATAATAATGCTATTCGGATGATATATTAATTTTCGTATGATCCACGTGCGCGGGAAAGCGTGCACAGTTGTTGCACGGATCTGGTTATTTTGCTGAAACCTATGTAGTATATATATTAGCTACAAATCTATTTTGAATTTGAGTGAGGGTTCTAGTTCTAAGTTCTAAAAGCGATAACCTTCTGCAAACAATAAACGCTGTTGCGATTATCTGTTAAGCTCGTAAAACGAAGATTTATTCACTAGTGAAACTCTCTACCTAGGTGACAACTTAAACTGTTTTTAAACTCTTGTAAGTAGGTACTGTTTTTTAAAACAACAGATAGGAAAAATAAATTATGTTTAATAAATAATATATTGGAATGACAATCCATAGTAATAATATAAATTTTTATTGGTAATAAAATAACTTTTGAAGCTTATACCCATCACTGTAATATTAATCATTGAAGCAGAAGGTAATACCAATAAATCTAAACGAGACATGATACAAAACAAGACACAGAAAATAAAAAGGAAACGGTCGCAACTGGGAATCGACCCCAAGATCTGTCTTACAAGGACAAGGCCTCAATCCACTCGGTCATTGTGATCTAATTGGATCGAGGCGTTGCCAAGTAAGATAGAGATTACGGGTTCGATTCCCGGTTGAGACCGTTACCTTTTTATTTTCTGTGTCTAACAAGAAGAAATAAAATAGAAAAAAAAAAAAAAAAATATATAACACTATTTCATGTTGCGTTTAGAATTATCTTCTTCGATGTTTGATCGTGATAACATATTTTGGAAAAAAAATTAACAGGAGCGCTGTAGTCATATGTATAATGTACGCTGGCGGCTGATCTTAGGGGCGGCCCATCTTAACCCTTCAATACTTTCATCACATTTGTTGAGTTTGCCATATTTTCTGTGTATTTCAAACACGCTGTATACACCTTATTTCTTAATTTTCCGTAAAAACATATACTGTTTTAGAAACTAGATAAAATTATCATTCCGATGTATGCATTTAAAATGAAAATTACTATTATTAAAAAATAAAATTTTAATATCAAACGTGAAAAATGTTGTGACTAACTACATTTTGATTTAATTTTTTATTCCAATCATATAAAAACTGAGAGATTTCGACATTTCGAAAACAAATTCCTTTTGTTTGGAAAATTTGTAAGAAAACTGTACCTTCACTTTTATCTCGTTCATATAATAAAAAGATAAAAATGATTTTTAAAACCGATTGTTACGATAGCGTCGCGAAACGTGAATTATTCAATTAGGCTATTTTTAGAATTTTATTAATGGAATCCAGTAAAAATATTGAGGCAAACTGGAAAGAATTATTAATTCTCTTTTTAACATAAAAAAATATGTATTTCCGCATGATAGAAAAAGGTAAAAATACTTTTATAAAATATATATGACCCTAAAACGCAGAAGGGGTTAAGAGCAGCCTTTTATAATTTGGATTTGGTCCATGGATCGATGGTCGATGGTGTGTGGGATTGTAGTCCGGAAAATTCCGGAGTAAGGAAAATTAAATTAAATTTCTATAAATATCTTTGTTCATCAAGAGATTTTCATGGCTAAGGAAGTAGAATCTTATAAGAAATGCAATAGATTGCATTTCTTTTAAGATTCTCTTCTCTTAGCTCTTCTTTGCGTTACGCCAAACCAACGTAAAATAGTCTGCGAAATGTTTTGAGAATTAAATTATTGTATTCTTACATTTTTACAGATTGTTCAGTTCTGGAAAAAAATATCGAAATATTTTTTTTCAAACGTTCACAAAAAATTATTGGTTAGTGTAATTGTAGGTGCGTGCGTAGTTGTAATATATAATAAATTATCATAACTCTTCCAGTAGGCCGTCGCACTGTCTCTCAAGATTATTATGTCCAAAGCTTCAGACTGGATAAAATGTGATCTTGTTATTTCGAGCGTGATCTTCGAATTTCCACAAATTTGCATCCATTAGCGTAGAGATGTGACAATAACAATGCGATTGGTTTATGTATACTTATTACTTCGTGCATTGCAGTTTGTAGGTTGTGTAGGTACCTACTCGCCAGTAGAAAATTTATAAATTTATTTTAAAGATCAGTGAAGCGCAATATTTTGAATGGGTCAATAATAATAATTGGAAAACACCACAAACTTTCTCAGCGCTTCTTTATAATACTTATCTACGTACCATAGAAAAAAAAATAACATAAGGTGTGCCAAGGGTGTTTCATGATGCAATTATAAGCCCCATTTGGACAGTATTTCCATACAATATTGTGGTTAACCATAATTACGAAATTCAAATGGGATGGCATTACATATTTCAGACAGTGTAAGAGAGACAGACCGCGTGCAAAATGGTTTAGAACCAAAATGTACATTTGTTTCAATTCAAATTTATGTCAAAGGCACTTCTAGTTTTCTTCTTTATTCTATGCTACTTTACCTACCCGATAAAGAAGAGTAGGTACCTACCTACATATTATTCAATTTGAAAGTTTTTGTTAGGTTTAATGATAGCTACCTACCTACATATTCATTATCCAGGTATTTAAAAAACCCAACCTAACAAAAACTTACATATAAATCTAGAATAGTCATCAGAGCGGAAGATACTCTTCGAATCGCCCTGATGAGAAACAGTGCATTTAATAGGTTTTAGTCAATATTTTAGCTATGTTTAGGGACCAGATCTCAATAGCCTGGCCAGGAACTCGCCAATTTTCACATTTCCTTTCTCCTTTCTTTCCTTTACTACCTCATAATCTACCTTGATTGGGGATGCCAAACTTTCACTGGCTCTGACAACGGCTGCTGGAAACTGTTTTAAAAATATAAAGCGAGTATCTTTGATCGGTGCTTAAATCAGAATACAGGACGTTGATCTAGTTTTGAAAAATGATCTACAGGAAAAATATGACAATAATTATGAAGAGTCGGAAAAAGCACAAAGTGCTTTATATAGTAAGTATATTTGAGTATTGAGTATCATTCAATTTTATATTCGAATGGCGAATAATTAGCTCATTGCAATGAAAAAGACAGAACAGCGTCTGTGCTGGACGATTAAAATGTTTCTCCATCGTTTGAATCACACCACCTCCTGTGTTCCTGTGTTAAAAATCACAACCAATTGCTTTTAAATGGTCAAGTGAAATGTTTTGACAAGCAAAATATTTTATTATGTACTAACTGTACCCAACAAGACGTTGCTGTGACTTGGTCTCTGAGCAAACAATAGCGCGTTTACGTCCCATAGATGCCATAATCAATAGTCTCAAGATCCATATAACTGAATGTCTAGAAGCAATAACTCGTTGGATGTCTTCAAACAAGCTGAAGCTCAATCCATCTAAGACTGAGTTCCTCTGGGTAGCCACAAACAAACGTCAACATTTCATAGACAACTCACCTATTACTATTTCCGGCAGCGATATCATCCCAAAAACAACAGTCAAACTTCTCGGTGTCAATTTAGATTCAGACTTTTCGTTTAAAAGTCAAATAAATAGGACTGTAAGCACCGGGTTTTTTCACCTAAGACAACTCAAGTCTGTCCGAAGAAACCTTCCTTCAGAAGCAACAAAACTACTTATCAACTCTTACGTAGTCTCACGTCTCGATTACTGCAACGGCATTTATGCCAGCCTTCCAAAATATCAAATTGACAAACTTCAATCAGTGTTTAATGCAGCAGCACGGCTCATAACCGGGGTTTCAAAATATTCGCACATTTCAGAACACCTTCGTAACCTTCACTGGCTCAAGTGCCCTGAAAGAATCCAGTACAAACTGTGCTGGATGGTGTTTAAATCCATCAATGAAATGGCCCCACCCTACATCTCTGAACTATGCTTCCCGGAAAACACTGGTCTGAGTCGATCAACGCTTAGATCAGCAACATCAGCAGATGTAGGCAGACTGATAGAACCTATGCGCAAGCCAAATACTAAGTTTGGTGATCGCGCTTTCGGAGTATCTGGGCCGAAGGCTTGGAATAAACTCCCTCCGGAACTAAGATCCATAACAAGTCCAACAGAATTCAGGTCTAAACTAAAAACTTACCTTTTTAAGTTGTCGTACCCTTAAATTAAATATGCCATTCCTAAGAGAAAGTCCAGTTATATTCAATTTTTCAATTAAGTCCTAAACCCTGTATCTAAATTTCGCCAATAAACAATTAGATAATGTTAATTAAGTGTTAATCTCAAGTGACCTACCAGGTAAGTATTGAACTGTATATTTTCTCCATAAATAGTTAAGTAATAACACTGTAGAAATGTATTATAAGTTTGTACAGCGCCCTTGAGGTGTTTTTGCACAAAAACGGCGCTATAAAAGTCATCCAGGTATTATTATTATGGCATATGTTTTTACATGTCACACGCGTATTCGAATGCAACGTTGTCTCAAACATTCAAAGCAATCGGTGAAGAACTTTGTGAGATTTAAGATTTTGAACAAACTAACGTTTACATATAGACTGCCTTAGTTATGTTAACGACAGTGCCTGACCTAGGGGTAACGTGCGTCAACAAATGAGAGCCTGAATAGTTGCATGTTCTTCAACCACTGTGTTTTTATAATATTTGAGTCCTTTTTTATATTAACTGACCTTTCGACCATCAAAAAGTAATCCACTTACTTCATCCAGAGTCTTTGCTTTCATGACTTTAGATCTGGTTTGTAGACTGTGCCACGCAGTCTATTAATTTATTCATATTATTCTCTGTGATTATGTTGAAATCATCGATTGTTAGACCAGCTTGATCTGATATATTGAAACTGTTACAGATCTTGGAGAGAACTGTGAAAGATGGAGATTTGCTGATTGTCGAAGAGGCAAAGTCTTAGTTAGTAGCCTTGGTCGACTAACGCAAATCCGGAACGGCATGTGGCCCAGGCGAGGGCGGGGTTGGGGTCTGCGGGCGGACGTGACTACAAAAATAATTATTATTTACATGTTTTAGATACTAACACATCTTTTCATTACTAGCACCACATGGAGTGCTAGCACCACATGGAGTGCTAGCACCACATGGAATGCTAGCACCACATGAAATGCTGAAGAAAAAAAAATCACCTACAGTATTCTACATCCTATAGTCAAGGTAGTCTTACAAAATTCTGTATTGAACCATTAAATAGTGGTACATATATCCTGTCTCATATTTATTATAATATGATGTCTTATCTTAATATAACACCTTCAATTACATTAGAATAAACTTCATAAAACAAATGTTTTTCTTACTTTTCACAAGCAATATTTTGTATTTATGTAATTTACTTACATAATAAAATATTTTTTATTCTTATTATGTTGTTTTCTTAAAGGTACAGTCACAAGGAGGAAGTCCATAATTGGTTTTATTTTGGATATACTAGACACGTACAAACTAAAAAAAAAATAAACTGTTGAATTCCCAAAATAAAATAAATAAAAATAGCAGAATATTTTAGATTATTTTATTATAATAAAAATCAGTACAAAAATTGCATTAACACAAAAATGTGATGTGATGAATTTAAGACAATAAAATAAGATAATAAAATGACAAATAACACGACAAACAAAAATGTAAAAATTTTGGAGACTGTATAAAAAGCCTTCAGTATGACTAACAAAAATATATATGTAACTATAATGTTAATTTTTCCTTGTCATAAAATGAAGCTTGACTTAACAGATATTTTAGTTACAGTTTCTAGGTAAGCTACCACCTCTATCAATTTGAGATCAGAGAGTTTAGATATTTTTATAAAAATAAAATGTGATGTTTTATGTTAAGTAGAAATCAACCAAAACCGCTGCTATAGGTCGACCAAATAGATTCGCTAAATTTGGTGACTTCGCAGGGGCACCCAGGTTCATGGAGTGAGGTTTGTCCAATGTTCCATGTCTTGGCGGCAGATGCATCTGGCCACTAGGCGCTGAGTTGCTGGTCGGATCGGCAGAGGATCGTTTGCCCCGCAGTGGGAGGGATGGATTAATCTGTAACTCCTGGACACACTGACCCACAGATTCCTTCTTACCCTAATACCTTCTTCTTCCCAGAACATCCACTCATTAAAAAGACCACAGTGAATATACCCAAAGATGACATAGATCCCGAGCGAAATTAATTTCCTTAGGGCTCCTGTATGGATTTAATAAGCAGCCATCATAGGGTTCCCAGATAGGAGGTCATTATTATCTAAATGACAATGCACTAATTCTTAAGATTAAGATTCTTAACAATAATATATTTTTAAGAATGTAAATACATACAGCTCTTAAACATAAAATTATATCACCAATTTAGCAAAATAAGTGAAAAATCTTAATAATTTTGTAAAATTTAACTAGGTACATATAAAGAAAATAGTATAATCACAGAAAATGGGGATCGAATTAAGTAATAAATTAATACTTTTTTGGAGATTTTTCAAGTAAAATTTAGATATTTTATCAGTGGAGCATTTCTGGCTACCACTGTAATCAAATAAACATATTGATACAACCGTCATCACTTGATGGACTTACATTTATAAAAACTGGAAAAAAAGAAGTACAGGAATTGACTAACTAAACATTTTCAGTCTTATAACTAGGAATACATTAAGTAAATGATTACAAAGACAAAACTGTATTATATATATGTTAGTGGATTCATGTTCAAATTGTTTTTGGTTTCAAAAATACTGTTACAATATTTTTTCTCATACATTGTGATTATATTGTATTTTGAACATAGTTTTATTTTGGTGAAATTGTCTTGACTTTTATCAATTTGTAAAAAGTTTGAATTCATCAAAATATTTTTTTGAGTTTACATGAAGACTTCGGACATGGATGAAATCAGATCGGCAGATCTGTCCGGCGATCATCTAATACCGTGTTATATATATAGGGAAGTTTCCCTAAATTTAAGGAAGAAAATTTTTTTTTTGGAAAATGGAAAAAGAAAATATTCAAATTTTAGTTTTGAAGTCAAAATTCTTAAGCCAATCCGGGGAAATTAATGGAAACTTAGAAATTATCTAGAACCTAACCCCCCCCCCCCCACCCCCCCCTAGGATAGGTGGCATACATTCACATGTTCATAGGCGCGTGACAGAGAGACGGACAGCTAATCGACAGTATCAGGAATATGGTGACCGGATAAATCATCACAATGATAATTCATCACATCTTTAAAAAGTTATATAAAGTCATATAAAGTGATGAAACAAAAACTTAACTGGGTTAAGTTTCCTACAACCAATTCTAAACTCATGTTGAAAGAGAAAGGGGCCTTTTTGGCCTGGAGCTCTGTATGCCATTATTTTAAAAAGTAAAAAAAAACTGGTTTAAGTAGGTTAGGTTAGGTTAAAAAAAAATTTTTTTCATCAGTTTCTAATGACTTTATACCACTTTATAAAAGTGTGTTGAATTGTCACTGTGTTGAGTTATCATGGAACCCAGGAATACACAGGTAGATCTGCAGATCCATGTGTGAATTCTGCGCATTAGTGTGTACTGAAGCAGATTTTCCTCAATTTATAATAATAATAACATGGCATTTATACAGCGCAGTTTAGTGTCATTTCTCTATTATAATTACATATGTACCATTTTATAAAATAGTTTAGCACTTAAGAGCGCAGTTTAACAAATAAATGCAGGACAGTACAAGTAGTAAAGATAAGATAAAAAGAAAGCTGTGCAAATAAATACAATTTATCGAAAATGATAAATTGTATTAAAGTAACACAGCTAATAAAAAAGATCACAGTTAAGAAAGAAAAAAACATAATAACATTAATCCACCACAAATTTTCGATTAATATTCTTAAATTATGAGTTATGAATAACCAAACAATATTTCATACTACAATTAGATTATTTTAATGTAAAAAAAACTAGTTACATCATAGAGGACTTGAACCCGCCGTGCTAGTCATGGAAACCAGAAACAACTAGCCACTTGGCCACAAGGCATTATTAAAATTGATCAAATCCAAACATAAGAAACCATACACAATCTGTTCTAGTAAAGAGTCAAACAAATTGGATTATAAAATCACTATTATCTACTACAATATTCATGTTATTTTTTACAATTACAAAACACAAAGTAATTTTTTTTATCAGTACCAAATATTATATCACTATGCGTACAATTTATTATGTATATTTTATTATTTAACTTGTTTTACTAAATTAAATAAATTGTAACATTTTGAACATCAATGTTTCATTTTATTGCAATTCTGTTTCCTAATGCTAAAATAATAAATTTTAGTTTTGCACATTTTTTGCTGAATAAGGTGTTTTCATTATTCAATTATATTTTCTAATCAGTCACATTGTTTATTTATTTATTATTATTATTGAAGGATAGCAAATGATGCTTTTTGGTAAAATGGGTAAATTGAAAAAAACCGACAGGGACAAAAAGGAAAAAAAAAATAATATGGCTTCCACTAGAAAAAAAATTCAATAAAAATTAAAATTTTAACTTCAGTTACTTCATTTATCCATCTCACCAAAATGCAGCATTTACCTTTTAGTAAAAATGCACAACCATTATTTTGAATTTTTTAGTTTCGATTTGACAAAATTTCAAGGAGGAGAAGGAGAGGAGGAATTCTTAAAGTACGGGTAAAATGCGCACTATTATTAGTTTTTTCTTCTTCTAAAATGAACACCAATTTGGTTGAACCATTTGTAATTTTTTACAAAGCTGCCTTACAAATATCAAGTTCATAACAAAAATGTCATAAAACAAAACAATTGTAATTTATTTATATATGAGAGACACCACCATGATTTTTCCTTAATATCTACATAATTAAGAGTAAAACTTAATTATTTTAAAAGCATGAGCAATCAATAGTAAAGTAAGTAAGTAGTTCTTACTTTTCTATTATCAGACGGTGTTTAACTCACTCTTTTAATCAGACATTTAAAAAAAATATATGAGCCTAATTAATATGTAGCTGCACTAGCATGTTTCTAAAATATGCTTTTAATATTTCTTTTCGTTCTTTAGAGCAATTAAGAGCAGGGCCCAAATTTTGGTAGTGAGGTTATATTAAATAATAATACAAAAAACTGTGAAGAGTGAGGTTAAGTCAAATTATCTAAATTCCTGTTCTTCATGGCCACCAATACAGTGACGTGCACACATTTAGCGAGTGAGGTTATGTAACGTGATCTATTACTTTTGTTATTCAGCGCATCCAGTACAGTGATGGGCAGAAATTTAGAGAGTGAGGTTATGTTCCATGATCCGTTACTTCTTGTTCTTCAGCGCTTCCAGCACAGCGCTGGGCACCAGTCCCACGCCGATTGGGATGTGCAGGGGAATGGGTAGCACGCAGGCCCCTGCGCGCCCGATGTTCAGGGGGGCCAGAGGGGCCCATTCGTTGCTGTGGATGTCGTATTGTTCCACGATCCAGGAGTACTGCATGCCGTCATAGCCACCTGAGAAAAAAATTGATACATTGATAAAACAAATTAATATCCTATAAACGGTGTCTGGAAACTAGTAGTACTAGTGGGAAACTAGTGAATCAAAAAATCTAATTTTAACAATACGATTTTTTTTTTAAATGCTCAGATTCGGCAACAAGCAGCTTAAAAGCATTTTAAAAGATGTTAAACGGCTGATATTAATCTCCTAGCCACCGATTTTTTCAAATATGTATGACTAAAAAATTCCATCTTCTGACTCAATTTACTCGAAAACGAAAACTCACATCAAAAGAAGTTATAACACAAAATCAACTCCAAATGTTGATGATGCAGATTCACCAGTTTCCCGTTTGTACTACGAGTTTCCAGACACCGTGAGTAATTTTCAGAGTCAAAGAAGACACCGTAAAGAAAAATCTCTACCGGCAACACATAACATGACTGAATTTTCATATTTTTGTGTCTTGTACTTTGATAGTAAAGAGGTTCCACATCATTTTTTTAAAATCGATTATCTTATCGATTTTAAATAAAAATGAAATCCACAAAATAGTGTTTTATCTGATTTTTGATAACTAATTGGATATTTCAAAAGTTTATAGCTCACCCTTGGAATGATATTAGGTGCTGCGAATAGTGGTATGAACTAACAAACTTGAGACAGAAAAGCTGGGCAAACTGTATGATGACTGACCATTTGAGACAGAGGTGTGTCGCCCCACTCATTCGAACGGAATTGATTCATTACACTCATTCTGTTGAATCCTTTCCGAATCCGAAAGGAATCACTCACTGTGTCGTTCCGCTGCACTCACCGAATCCAGTGCAATCAAAGACATTGTGTCATTCCATCGGACTAATCGAATCATCTGGAACGAAACTCACTAAATTTGTTTCGATGGATTCGCCGGATCTGGTGGAACCACACGGAGTTGGGGTATGATACTGGGATAAGTCGTTGCTCCATGAAAGGTGTTGTTAGGAACGAGTGAAAGTGAATCCGTATTCGGTTCATTATATTTTGCGAACTCGGACCTATTCAAACGCCTTCGGAATCAGATTCATTGGATTCGTTCCAGCCGAAATGACAATTTGAGAGTTTTAGTTTGGAGATTTTTACTTTTAACTTCAATGTTCACAAACAGGCCTCTTGTTTTAGACAATAGACATCCATGAGCAGCGCTTTTCATCATATTAATGTCTAATTCATCAACTTTACATTTCAAAATTTTGATACATAATATTAGTATGCAGTAATAATTTATGTAACGAATTATTGTTGAAATATTATCAATAGTACTAACCGACTGCAATCAGCTTATCGCCCAGCAGGCAGGATCCTATGGCGTCTCTACCCCGACTCAGACTGGCGATGGTGGTCCAGGTGTCGGTGGGGGGATGGTAACGCTCCACACACGAGAAGCGACCCGACTCGTTCTTGGCCGGTGCGTCGTGGCCGCCCAATGCATAGAGATAGCCGTCCATTACTGCCACCTGCGGAATTTTCACAAAAGTGATTTGAAGGATGATTAGACACGTAACAAAAGTAAAAAGGGTTGTTAGTAAAAATTCTGCTAGATTATCTGACAACTAGTATAATCTGCCATTATTTTTACTGGTTGAAAGAACTTCAAGCTCTATAATTCACCGGGAATCATGTGTCAAATTTAGTACATAGTCGGCTGCGTGCCTAGACTCAAGCGTCAAGCGTATACTGACACAATGTGTTGGGTGTCTTACTCTTACACTTTCAGATATTGTACCGCCGTATAGCTTGCTAGAGTTGACCAGTTTACCAGTGACCAGGGTTAATAATTGTTATTTTAGGAAATTTCGGTTAGTCGTGTATTCTAGCAACTGTCGCACGTGGTTTTGTTTATTTCGCTCTGATATGATCTGAAAATGGTATTTTTTAAGTGTCTTTAACCCTTCATGAATCCGCTGGCCTTTAACTCTTTGCACGCGGCCGTATCAACTGTTGTTACAGCAAAAAGTCTATACTCACACGCGGCTGTATCAACAGTTGATACGGAAACTTTGACGGCCGATATTCCAGCGCTCTTTCGTCATAAATGTATTTCTTGCTCACTTGGACATTCGTAGAACTATCACGATGCTGACATCTACAAGAATTTCTCAAAAATAAAATTGTATTTCATAAAAAAAGATCGATAATCAAGTTCGCCTCTTCGCGCCTTTTAGTCCTTTAGTTTACATTTTTGTCAACAGATGGCGTTAGTACTAGTATGTCATTCACAAATATTCATAACTAAAAATGATAAGTGATCATGGTGTCCCACTTGTGTCTATCAACGCAGTGGCCTAAGTACACACACGCTGAGTGAATGGCGAGACCACATTCAAAAGATACGGTACGTCTTTGTATGAAATTTTATGTTTTTGTTTTTATAAACATCTAAGAGTGTTGACACACAAGAATTTGTTTTCATATTGTGGAGAATAATCTGTTCTGTCTATATAGTCCAATAAATCATGCCAGAATGCTATAATTTCACATTTAATTGCGTGCATAGGTATTTGAAAATATGTACCGCGTACGGGTATAGATAAAACGGAGCAAATTAAGGCGTTCAAAAGGTTAAGAGTAGTGTTTGTTTGCTTTTACAAAATATCTATTTTTTGATTTTTGGCATAATATTATGTTGTGTGCATGCAGTACAATCCGTTAATTAGATACTTGCCCGGATATTGGGGTGGCGGATTAGTAAGAGAGTGTCGTACTTGAAAAGTGATATTACATATATTATGTGAAATTGTCTATGAAACTTACGCTCACTCCGCCCCTCCTCTTGGCCATGGGCGCGCACTGCTGCCACCGGTTCGTGTGCGGACAGTAGGCCTCCACGGTGCGCAGGCATGTGCTGCCGTCGCGCCCCCCCACAGCGTAAAGCTTACCACCCACCACGCCCACGCCAAACATGCCACGCGGGCCAAGCATGGGGGCCACGTAGGACCAGCTGCGAGATATGGGGTCCCACCTGGGGATAAACAAAATTAAGTAAAGAAAGTAGTAACAGCAGAATGCATGAAATGTTTCAGCAGCTATTAATGTAGAATAGATGCAACATCATACAAAAAATATTCAGTAAAAGGGAATACCCATCAACCCTTGAAATGCCAAGCACCATTGTGTCGTCCGAGAGCCTAAACTGATGCATTACCATCACAGCACAGCCACGCACAGTCGGTGGCGGTGCTTCACCATGGGACGCTGCAGGGGGAATGCATATATATGTACCTCTCTACAGTGCCCGTGTAGGTCCAGCCATCGTGTCCTCCGAGGGCATAGACCGGTGCGTTGGGTCCCTCTCCCAGCACGGCCACGCCCAGCCCGTGGCGGTGCGTCACCATGGGGGGTTGCAGTGAGAAAGTCAGGGTCTTCAAGTCCACACACTCCACCTGGAGAAAGGCAAAAATATAGAAACATTTATTAAAAATGCACCTGGAATGTTAATTATTTTGTTCACAGGCTAAGAAATGAAGTCAGTCTCACAAGAGGGTAAACAAAAAATTTTGTCTACATTGTAATTTATTGTACATAGATAATTCTGTGAAAAAGGAATAAAAGAAGTGTGTAAAGAAATTGAAAAATGTGTTATGCAAAGCAGCCCCATGGCCACACAATCTGCATCGAATGCTATATATAATTAATAATTATTAAAAATAACAAATTATTGAATTAATATTAATGTGCATTTTTAGGATGCTGTTCAAACCTAAGATAGAAAACAATAGATTTTCTTAGCAAGAATTTTTAATTTAAGATAATTTTACTCACAGTATTCAGTGTTTTCAGTCCATCCCTTCCGCCGACCAACAGCAGTTTGTCCCCAATCATGGCAACGCCAAATTGCAGCTTTTTAAGTTTTATTTTTTTAATTTGTGACCAAGAATTCTTTCTCGGGTCGTAAGTCTCAATAGTTGTGGCTCCCTATTAACAAACAATAATATATTATGTACAAACAGTGAATTCCCTTAAAAAGTTTTCCAAGGGACCGGAAAAAGAAAACTTCTTAAGTGGGAACTTCTTAAGCGAGTTACACTGTAACATGAAGTGAAAACAAAAATAAGTGGTCATCAGTTTTACGGAAGAGAAAAAAAATGATGTTCAAAATTAAAACTAATAATGAATGCACAGTTCATTCATATTGAATCAATACTTTTAATATAAAAATGTTCTTCTAGATACCATAACCGTGTATCTATTAATATCTGTTTTCAGTTTTACTGGTTTGCAACAAACATGAATAAAAATAATACATATACAAATGTACAATGTACATACATACTTACTTTTATATTGGAAGCTTCGCTTTATTTACAATATAAGGTGTTATTATGTGGATTTGATGTTCACAGTATTAATTATTATTTTTTTTGGTAAACTAATGTTTAAGACAAGATTTTTTATGCATAGCACAAAGGGTAACAATTATTTTACAAGCAATAATTATTCGCCTGAATTTTCAGGTGAAAAAAATGTAACAAGCAGTAATTGTTGAATGAAACACTAGTATATATTGAATTATTTCGCGGATAAGAGATAAGCCGCCATAGCTCAGTGGTCAGAGCTGTCGACCGGAAATCGAAGGGACACGGGTTCGAGTCCCGTTGGCGTCATGTATCTTTTATCAGGAGATTTTTCAATGTGGATGAGTGTTTCAGGTGAATAATTATTGCTTGTAAAATAATTCACAGTATTAGTTGTTGAATTTTTTTTATATATTTATGCTATTATCCATGTATCCTGTTACACTTACATACAAAAATTGTAAATTTATGAATAATAGATAAATAGTAGGCCAGATGTCATACCAATTACATATTTGAATTTGTAGTATTATGGAATTAATTTGTTGCCATAAATATTTGCAGGGTAATAACAAGGAAATAGACAAACTAACTATTTTTCAAATAAGACAAGTATTTATCTGCATGTAAATAAATTTGACTTGTTCCAGCCGGTTTAAAATTAATGTTTTTCTTCTTGTGCCCTCTTCCATCGGAAGTTGGCTATCACGAGGACAATCTTCACCCTGCAGACTGCAGACTGCAGCCTGGAACAACTCTGCAAAACTGGACTTGTATCAGTCACGCGGTTTTACATAAAAAAAATATTTTTGAAGACTTACACTAGCATCAGTGCCACCGACAGCTAGCAGTTTCCCAACAGTAGACTTGCGGGGGCTGGTCCGGTGCGACGAGAACTGGGGCCTGCACTCCGGCAGGAGGTGCCACTTCAGGGCTTCCATGATCAAGGATTGGCAAGGGGGTACATCTCCGCATGAGGCCTCCACATGGTCAAAAATGAACTGAAAAAAAGAGAGATGTTTATATTTTATTATGGCGACAATACATACATGTCTTCTGATCTTACGATAAAAAATAAAATTGAAAGCATTATTAGGAGCTAGGCTGAAATATTATCTTATTGACAAACTGCAAACATTTGACTTGCAAATTTTTCTATTCTTGACAGTTTATCCCATGAATCGACCCTTTCACAATCCGCTACATTTGTAAATACCAGTACTTATTGTATTAATCTAAATGACCACCTAAGCATTTTTAATTACGTTAATAATAGTTTTAATCGATATTTGAGGCCAGTTAATAATCTACATAAATATATGTAAGTGTTCATATGTTCAAAATCTTAAATCTCACAAAGTTCTTCACTAATTGCTTTGAAATTTTGACACAACGTTGCATTCGAATACGCGTGTGTTTTTATATAATATTTGTGTTATATAGATATTACCTGTGTCAGGTAAAAACATGCTTTTTTTAAAACAACGCCATCTGTTGGATGTAAAAGAAAAAAACACTATTGTTTCTTTATCTGCACAGACAGACTGTGCCACAGCAACGCGTGACTGTATACAGTTAGTAAATAATATAAGTTAAAAATATACTGTCCTGATTAAGCTTAGGCTTAGCTTAGGAGAAACCGGTACATGACAAATGACAAATAATATGTTCTTAAAAAAAATTGTGGTTTTGTGTTTCTTTTACTTCACACAAAAAGTGATTGCTATGTAAGAAAAATAAAAAGATGACTTACAGACGGCGATAGTAATGGTAGTTTAACAAACTCCAGTAGCGAAGGTAAGAACTTCTCCCGACTGGGCGGGTCGTGCTTTATCCAGGTCATGACGCTCTCAAACACACACTCCTCTGAGATCACGTTCAGGTCGTCGGAGCTGAGCAGCTTGCCCAGCTGTTTGTGATCCAAAGACAGGAACTCTTGATTTCGGAACACCTGTGAAAAGGCAAAAAAACGATGTTTTCTAATAATACACATTATCCACTTGAGCGATAGTTACACAAATTTGGGTGTACACTTGAGCGAAGTTACCCAAGTTTGGGTATCCATTTGAGCGATAGTTACCCAAATTTGGGTATCCACTTGAGCGATAGGTAGCTTGTAGGTGTTTTTGTGAGTTTAAATGAATTTATTCCAAACTTTCCGCAAACAGCTAATATCTATAGTCACTGGCTGATTAAGTTTTTGTCTAAAACCAAGAGATGTCACTAATGTTCCTCTTACTGAATATTCCAGATTTATTGTACCATGTTGTCCGCATGTAGATGCCTTTTTAAATTGTTTAAGTATGTAATATTATAAATCAATATCAACAATTTATTACTGCAAATTATGTTTAGGTACAGTATGACAAGAGCAAAAAAATATAACAAAAAATAAACGTTTTAATTGCATTTTTATCATTTCACTCCATACGCAATTAAAATAATAGGATTTTTTTAATATCATCATAACAAAACATCAATTATCTATTCTGAAAATAACTTTAAAAACCAACAGACCTTCACATCGATATATGTATATTTAACATTTCATCACTTCCCCACCTTCCTCTTTCCCTTCCCCACTTACCTTCAGCCTCACAACATCCCCCAATTGGGGATGCCATAGACTCACTGGCTCCAGACGGGAGCAGTTGGGACTCTTGTGAGGTATTCACTATAAAAAAAAAAAAATTGGCTTGTTCAGTATTCAATTTTTGTTGAAAATGAGAAAACTACTCAACAGACATGAATTAATTTATACTAGTTGCAAAAACGTTTTGAGCGATCGCTTGCCATGATGTGCCAAATATATAGAATCAAAAATATGGGATAAATGGTGAAATGTAGGTGGATTCATTGGCTATGAACCACAGTTAGCAGTTTTATATGTTTCCATATTAATAATTTGAGGAATGGTATAAATTAAATATTATGGTAAATGTATATACATGACCCAAAACGCACAAGTGGATAAATAAATTTTGAAAGATAAAAATTTCCATTAAGTGAGTTTTCTAAATATTTACGCATTATTACTATTGGTATGTTCTGCACTCGGATATTGAACACGGCAAGGCATAGGATAAACATCTGCCCTGATGATGGACACTGTAATGCTGTCCGAAACGTTGGCTAAAGAAGGAATTAGCGCAACAATATAAATACCCCAAATAATACGTACTACCCCAAAAATAAATTACTGTAACAGGAAAAGCTGTTGGAAGTAAGAGTTTCACAGATGCACTCATAGAGGGCAGTGCATAGAACTTGCTTGGAAGTCTGCAAGATGGCAGCTAGTAGCCAGTAGTCACCAGGACCAGTTAGAATGCTCCCAGTTAAACATGGTGTTTTGAGATCTCATTTAGCCAGCTCCTAGTTAGGTCGACTATCGAGTCACCATTGAAATACGCAAAATATTAATAAATTCCTGATTTAACACAAAGAACCTATTGTTTAAAATCTCCTTCCACGACGAGTAGGAGAACTGTTTGTGGGAACACAATAGAAGCAAACTTTAAATTTTTTTGTCGAGTGTCCACTATTTGACTAGGTACTCGGGTACTATATGGAAATTACATTAATTTACAGGTATATAATTTTTCGTCATTGCAAACTCATGAATGTAATGCCTCCAAAGGGTAGCATATAAATTATGGACGAAAATGTCTACTTCAGCACAATCTATCTTATTATATAGTTGACACATTAGGGTCAGAGGGCTAAAACAGGCTATGTGGGAGTTCTACTATATTGTGTTGTTCAATATCCCTCTGAAGCTGTAATAATAGCTGTTAGAGAGACCACTTTACTACTGTGTATTTAACATTACATGTACATTCTAACGCAGATTCAACAAACCGGTAAATGAAAAAAGTTGATAATAGTTTGACTGTCTATCTATCTTATATAAATAAAAATGTTAATGTTTGTTTGTTCAAAATCTTAAATCTCCCAAAGTTCTTCACCAATTGCTTTGAAATTTGACAGGTAAAAACATGTTTATTTTTAAAACCATATGTTGGACAAAAAAGCAAAAGCACTATTGTTTCTCTGTCTGCACAGACTGAGCCACAGCATCGCTTGGCGGGGTACAGCTAGTAGTTAATAATAAGAAAGATCATTGTAGACAAATACTATATATTTGTACAGTGCCCTTGAGGTGATTTTGCACAAAAACGGCGCTATACAAATCAGTATTATTATTAACTATCGTGTTGTTCAATATCCTTTTGAAGCTGTAATAATAGCTGTCAGAGAGACTACTTGACCTTTGTTTGTGCAGGATCCACAATTGTAAGTAGTCTTTGCGTTTTTTATTGAGTATCCAAATTTAAAAATCAAATCCGGGAAAACTGTGTAACAATTCCAGTTTTTGGAGAGAATTAAAATAACGAAGAAGTATATTTGATTAAAATTTTGTATTTAAAAATGAGTAAATTACTTTTAATTAATGGTAATAAAACCTTAAAACAATTTGCAAAATGATCTACTGAAGAAAACAATAATCGGGGAAGATTTGTCAATACTGCCACTGCTTTTCCTGTGTCAACTGTGGGCTTAGGTGAATAAATGAGTAGATAATATTTTCTACCTGGTGAGCAGGCTACCCATTGTTATTGACAGACCTGCATAAAATTCTCGCAGGTATAATCAGTGGCGTGCTTCTCGAGAGAGTTACAGGACTGCTGCTCTGCAAACATGGCGATGCCGAGGCAATTGGACGGGTGCAGCTGCTTTTTCAGGAAGTTGCAGCAGGCGGAGGCCACGCCCGTCAGCTGCAGCAGGCATGAGGTGGACAGCAGTAGCTCCACTGTCTCTTCCCGGAGGCCTGAGAAGGGAAATATGTACATATTAATTAAGAATATGTTGTTGTTTTTGGGTAGATCGGCCATGGACAGTACTTTTGTAAAACCGTGTTATCCATTCCATTATTTTTAAAGTATACAGTGTTACTAATCGCGCATGCATTGAAATCTGAATAGCATGCCACAGGTTTGGAAAGAAAGCTGTGTTGTTACACAGCAATCGTGTATATTTTCTAAGAACATATGTCTAGAGCAGTGGTTATTAACCTGGGTTCGATCGATCTCCAGGGGTTCGTTGAGTCTGTCTCGCGGATTCGGCGGAGGTCAAGAACACCCCTGACTCATATGATATCTTCTCAATCATCTCAATAAACAGATACAAGGCGGTGGAGTCAACATCATCGAAGTGGAAGAAAACCTGAAGGCTTTTCAAAACAAGCTACCGTTATGGAAACAAAGAACAGAGAACGATAACTTCGCAAACTTTCCCCTGCTAGACGACTATGTAAGTAAGATCGAAGATGTATCTGGAATCGGAGACATTTCTGTACCCGCGGAACTGAAGCAAGCAATTGCCACGCATTTAGATGAGCTTGCAAAGTCTCTCGACGGATACTTCCCTATAAGAGAGTCATATACGGCATGGGTGAGACAGCTGTACACGTTTAGTGTTGAGACAATAGATGTCAATGATGAATACCTCGTTGAAATCATTGAAATTCATCAGAGCCAGGTTCAACAGCAACTCTACAGAACAACAACGCTCTCAGCGTTTTGGTGTCAACGAATGGTAACGTACCCTGTTATTGCTAAGAAAGCTCTGGAGATTTTCATACCGTTTGTTACAACATATGTTTGCGAGCAATCCTTTTCGAAGAAAACGAAGAAAAGGAACAGACTTTGTTGCGAAAACGACATGAGAGTGGTACTTGCCCAAGGTAAAGCCGCGCATTTCTGAAAAGGTCTCTGAAAGGCTACAGCAGAAGTCACACTGATTTGCAGTAAATATTCATTATTATGTTTTTGTGTAAAAATCGTGTTTTAATGGTTTTGTTCATTTTGTGCACCAATGTATAAATATATACCTATGTTTTGAATTTGAAAAAATCATATTTTACTATTTCAATTAAGAAGGGTGAATGCGCATATGAAACTGGTGGGGGTCAGTATCTCCAACAAGGTTAAGAACCACTGGTCTAGAGGTTATCCCTAAAATATACTACACCAGTGCCATTGCGGACTAATTGTGTACACTATCCGACGCGCGTGTTATCAGGAACTATATGAGAGTAGATTCACGGTCGCTATTACTAAACTTTTTTAGGAAGGACAATCATCTATTCTTTTTCAACATTGCACCATTATGCAGCACACGCCATTAGTAAGCGTTACGGTTAGTATCAATTTGTCAAAAATCTATTATAACAAACTGACTGCGTAAACTGTGATAACGGTAATGAAAGAAAGTTTGAATCAGTTTTTCACAGATTATATGAGAGTAGATTCACGGTCGCTATTACTAAACTTTTTTAGGAAGGACAATCATCTATTCTTTTTCAACATTGCACCATTATTAATAATTCCCCAAGGGACTGTTATTGGACCAATTTTATTTATAATTTACGTTAACCATATGTTTAAATTATCACTTAATGGTAAACTTATATCCTTTGCTGACGACACTGCAATAATTATCGAAAAAAAGACATGGATCGAAATTACCAATGCAGCGAATCAGGATATGAAGGTTATAAAAAATTGGTTCGATGGCAATTTATTATCACTTAACACAGAAAAAACATATTGTATTCCTTTCACTCTACAAGAAGATGTGCCAAATAACCTAATTAACATAACAATTCATTCTAAAAATTGTGTAAATGACGGTACATGTAATACGGACTGCGCGAAACTAAATCATAAATCCAATATAAAATATCTTGGTATCTTAATAGATAAAAATGTTAAATGGAAAGACCATATTAATCTCACTGTTGAAAGAATAAGAAAACTTATCTATATTTTCTATAATATACGAAATATTTTAAATAAGAAAACTATCAAAATTGTTTATTATGCATTAATTCAGTCCTTATTGCAGTACGGGATTATTGGGTGGGGAGGGGCTTTTAAGGCTTCTTTACAGCCAATAATTACAATTCAAAGAATAATTATAAAAATCATCCTTAGAAAACCATATGACTCCCCTACTTTAGAGATATTTCAGGAATTCAATGTACCATCTATAACAGAATTGTATAAGAGAATCGCTTTATATCAAATTTATAAAGAATATTTTATTTATAAAATGCACCCCTCAGATAGCATAAGCAATAGATTCAAAACTAATGGCTTAATAGCCATTCCTATGCTTAGAACGACCACGGCTCAGCACCACTATTCATATTTAGGTGTGAGATGGTACAATATATTATTGTCCAAAAATAAAATTAGTGTAACCGAAACTGTGAATTATGAACAATTCAAAAAGTTAATTAAGTCCCTCAAATTGGATAATGATATATTGTACCCCTAATTTTCTTACACTTACTCAATCTGTAAAAAATATATATTAATTTGATTGTCTTTAAAAAAAAACTATTTTTCAAAATTTTTCTTGATATATTGTACCCTTAATTTCCTCACGCTTACTTAATCTGTAAAAAGATGTATTATTTTAATTATCTTTAAAAAAACAATTTTCTAATTTGTGTACCCATGTTAATATTATGTTTGTATTTATTTCAAAAGTTTTTGATTATTGTTTAAAAAATCATTAGAACTAAATGTAAAGACTCCTCCCATAAACACGAGCTCCTGAGCTCAACTTATGGAGAAATAGAATAATAACGAAAAAATTATTTATAAGTCTGCATATTGTAATCATTTATAATGTTAAATAATAAATAAATAAATAAAAAAAAAAAAAAAAATTATGCAGCACACGCCATTAGTAAGCGTTACGGTTAGTATCAATTTGTCAAAAATCTATTATAACAATCTGACTTTATTAATATTATACAAATCTTATTACTTCTGATTCTATACTGAGAGCATTTAGAAAGTATACAGTGTTAGAATGCAGAGTGTGTACTTTATAAAGAATTAATTTCTTTATACTTCTGAAACCATACAGCGCCAGTACACGATGGGTGCATTTTAGCCTTGTATACTTTCAAAATATGCATCCATTCCACTGGAAGGATTGGGAGAAAGCATCTGAAATGAGATAATACATATTGCTCTTAGGCGGTCCAAACCACAAACAAGTTGGGCAACTACACAATATGGTTAGAAGCTAGTAGGATCAGGAAACTGCTATCTCTAGATATATGAAGGGAGTACAAAGCACTAATAGATGTAGGAAATGTAAAGAGAAGTATAAAGAAATACCAATCAATTCATGCTGCCAATGTTCTTCCTGCTTTGATGGTAAGAATGAGAAAGCAGGAATGGTAACTATGTAAATTCATGTCTAAGTTGATTGTACATGGCTTAAGGGGAACGGTTGTGCGGCTTTTTTCATACAAAACTTAAATTTGAATTTGAGGGCAAAATACTTAACCAAACCGAATGATTATTTTTTTAATCAAAGGGTGTAGCAAAAATCTAGGATGGATATGTGGTATTTTATTTATTTGTGTTTCAAATTATAAAATATGGTTAGTTAAAGAAGTCAATTTTTCACAATTTTAAAGGCAAGTTTGGCAATTATTTGTTATTTATTAATTTTTAATTTCTACTTCCGATTTAGTTGTCCGGGTTAAATCTTCCCCAAAGGAAAAACTTAACCCTTCCACTCACTTTTCCACAAATGATCATCTAGTCAATCAACATTATGTAAGAGCATTGTATAAGTAAAATAAATACAAAACAATACAAGAACAACAACACGTCAACTCACCAGATATCAAATGGGAAAAAAAATTCACCGTCTCCAGATATTTTCATATCAGAGGGTTCGGCTCGGTAGAACTTCTAACAGGGCCTATAAATCCTACTGATCCCTCAACATAAATATTTAAAAAATCTTTTGTTATCCTACATGTATTCAAAATGACCGACTTTTGCATCTTTATATATAATTTTTTTGATAAATCTAATACGCCTAAATTTTTAATTAGAGAGCTAGGTATAATGCCAGTAGCCGAAATAACGAATGGTAATATTTTTATAGTCTGAGAATGCCAAATTCTTTTTATTTCATTTCCTAAATCTGTGTATTTTCTTATTTTTTCGCTAACAGATTTTTGAATATTACAGGAATTTGGTATAGCGACATCAATGATATAAGTTATTTTTTTAATTTTGTCATGTAAAACTATATCGGGTCTATTATGACTAATCGCTCGGTCTGTTAGTATAGTTTTATCATAATATATTTTATAAAATTCGTTTTCTAAAAATGAATTTGGTTCGTATTCATAATATGGTACTGCATTACGGCAGTCAATCAAGTTATGTTTAATTACCAAATTTTGGTGAATTATTTTTAAAACTTGATTGTGCCTAAATGTATACTCGGACGGTGCTAATATAGAACATCCCGATATAATATGTTCTATAGTTTCCGGAAAAGCCAAACATTTTCTACACAAATCATCAATTTGATTTGTATCTTTGATTATATGCTTTCTATAATTTTTAGTATTAATGACTCTATCCTGAATGGCAAGCATAAATCCTTCTATTTCTGCGCTCAACTCTCCAATACTCAACCATTTGTTTGACGAAATTTTGTCAACATACGTTTGGTTGAGATAATTGAAGTGTTTTGCGTGTAAAATTTTATTTGACCAGGAATCTAATAATTCCTGGTTTGGATTTATAAAAATGTTGGAATTCTCATCGTATAAATTTAAAGGTGTAATATTTCTATCTGCCTTGCAAATTATTTTGTGCATTTCTGAGCTATGAGCTTTCCTATGGAAAAAAGTTCTTAGCATTTCTACCTGATTATGTTTCAAAGAAGTTATTTTGACTATACCTCTACCTCCTAAATTTCTAGGTAAATTAACTCGTTCTATAGCTGAATTTGGATGATGGCAATTAAACTTTGTTAGCGTAGTTCTAATTAATCTTTCTAAGTTATCTAAATCTGTATTAGACCATTTAATTATGCCAAATGAGTACGTTAATAGAGGTATTGCCCAAGTATTTATTGCTTTTACTAAATTTTTAGCAGATAGATTGCATTTTAAAATTTTCCTGATCCTAGTTTGAAATTTAATCCTAATATCATTTTTAATACTAGTATGGTCTAATCTATTTGATTGTGGGTATCCTAAATATTTATAAACCTCATCCCTTTTCATATTTTTTTTTTTTTTTTTAAACTTCCGATTTAGTTGTCCGGGTTAAGTCTTCCCCAAAGGAAAAACTTAACCCTTCCACTCACTTTTCCACAAATGATCAGCTAGTCAATCAACACTATGTAAGTGCATTATATAAGTAAAATAAATACAAAACAATACAAGAACAACAACACGTCAAATCACCAGATATCAAATGGGAAAAAAAATTCACCGTCTCCAGATATTTTCATATCAGAGGGTTCGGCTCGGTAGAACTTCTAACAGGGCCTATAAATCCTACTGATCCCTCAACATAAATATTTAAAAAATCTTTTGTTATCCTACATGTATTCAAAATGACCGACTTTTGCATCTTTATATATAAATTTTTTGATAGATCTAATACGCCTAAATTTTTAATTAGAGAGCTAGGTATAATGCCAGTAGCCGAAATAACGAATGGTAATATTTTTATAGTCTGAGAATGCCAAATTCTTTTTATTTCATTTCCTAAATCTGTGTATTTTCTTATTTTTTCACTAACAGATTTTTGAATATTACAGGAATTTGGAATAGCAACATCAATTATATAAGTTATTTTTTTTATTATTATTTTTTTTTATTATTATAATTAATTATTATAATTACTAAAAAAAGAATTATCAAAAAAAAAACATTTTGATGGGTTTAAATTTCATTTTCAAACGACTAATTTACGTTGGAACAAAAGTTTATTGTATATAAATTTTAAAAAACATCTTTTTTACAATATTTTATTTTTTAATTTATATTTAATTGTATTTACATAGTAGGTTGGGAATGATTATTTTTTTTTAAATTATCATTAACTCACAAAATATTGTCAAAATTGCGAATTATTAATGGTCTACATTTTCTAATTAAAAACACAAATAAATGAAGCAACACATATCCGTACTAGATATTTAATATGCTTTTTGATTAAAAAAAATTATTCAGTTTGATCAAGTATTTTGGCTTCAAATCAAAATTTTAATTTTGTATGAAGAAGCCCATGCAGCCGCTCCTACTAACAACAGTTAGATAATGGATTCGAGGCCGAAAAAGCTTTCAAGCCACCTAGTACAATTAGCAACTTATAATAAAAGTATTACCGACATAGTATTTAAAAATTCAAAAAGTAAAATTGTATTTTATATTCGACTTATAAAAAAACAAACCAATAGTTCCAGTGTAGCAAAAGTTGATCAGTTGCTGGAGGGCATCTGCGTCAACATTTTCCAGGGTGATCTCATGCTGCTGGGCCTCCCTCAGGGCTCCGGCGAACATGGCAGAGAAGTACTCACTGGCCGCCGAGAGCACCAGTCTGTGGGCTGAAAACCTACACGCAACAACATAAAAGGTCAGCTGTTTATTGCGACTAAGGCCCGTTGTTTTGCTGAGATTCACATGTGACAAAGTCAACAAATGACCGTTCAGTGACATTTTTTTTTTTGTTAGTTTTTTTAAAGGTTCCCGTTAAATTTCGATTCGAAGGACGGGTTGTTTTCGGAGAATTTGAACAATTCATCAAATTTCAACGTTCATTTCCGGGTTCTGTGAAAGTCCTATTCAAGTTCTGTTATTATATCATTATAGGCTAGTTGCTTGACAGAACTAAAATAAAAACAGAACTTGAAAAAATGTTTCACTGAACTTGAAAATGATTGTTGAAATTTGATGAATTGTTCAAATTCTCCGAAACAACCCATCCTAAGTCGGTTTCAACTTTTCAACGAATTGTGATCAGCTGAAGAGAAATTTTGTGAAAATTTCAAAGAAAATTATTTCCATTTCTTTGTATTACCTTAATTTCTCCCCAGGGCAGTTTTCATTTATATAAATCCAGGAAATTTCCCAATAATGGACAGTTGAATAAATAATAATAAACTTGGCATTGCTCCAAGTTAAAGTAATCTGGCCATTTGGGTATTTATTATGAGTGTTCTGCTTTTCCTGATGCGCTACAAACGTGTTTGTATGTGGCAAAAGTTCAATACATTTAGAGAACGAGAATGATACATATTTGCAGAACGAAAATAAAAATATTTGTAATGGAAACAAAAATACGAATGCAGTTGATATAACAGTAATTTAATTTATTACGACTGATTGCAGAATTAAAGCCGTTGTACAGGAATATACAGAGTATCAAGTAAAAACAGTGGGAGGTTCACTCAAATAAAGTTTAAAATTAAAAGCCCATACAGTTTGGGAAACAGTCCTGGGATAGTTGGAAATGTTGTGCGAGTCACACAAAATGTCCAGATTTAGACTAGCATTTGAGTCATCCATTATGTTGGTACAAAAATATTCACCCCTTTGTTAGGAATTGGTGATCCATGCTCACCAAATTTTCCGATTCTTTGTTTTCAACAAAAAAAATTAATTAAGGTCTGCTTAAATTTTTTCATGCTCTTTAATCATTTCTCTATATAAAGCAATCTACAATATTGGGGTGTAGTAAAATTGTGGATCTGGCAATGGGGAGTCTAGCCAGGAGAAACAATAAATTCATAACACAAAATAGGTACCTGCGTCCTGCAGCGATGAGAACCACGTCACAGAGTTGACCTGCTTGGAGATATCCATACATGCGTTGAAGGCTCCCTTCTGCGTGGTCCACACATCTAAAAGATTCATCGTGGCTGTTGCTGGAAGACAGGCTAGTCTGGCTTAAATCTCTCGGCAAACCCTCGTCGATTGAGCAATTGGACATCGCATCCTGGACAGAATCCTTCGATGGACTTCCTAATGCCGACATTGTGTTAAATCCGGAAGCACTTAGTCAAACACTAAAACCAAGCACTGGTCTTATACCTCGGGCTCAAGAGTTGAAATCATTCATTTGGAAACTGTCATCACCGGCCCAAAACGAAACAAAGCCGAATTTATAAACAAAGAATGACAGATTGACAAAGACGGCTGACTACCAACAGCACGACTAACAGAGACTATGCACTGTCCAAACATCATTTGCATAAGCAAGCAAAAATACACCTTAACCAAAGTATTATACCGATGGTTTTACTGTAACATTAAAATTCTGAAATTTTGCGGGTAAGAACCAAAAACAGATGACAGAAATGTCAAATCTTATCGTCAAAGTATTGTGCTGGCACCACTGGTCATTTCCATTTTACGTTTTCGGCAGGGCGATTATAAAATTAAACGAAAATGTCTTCTTTTAAGTGTGCAGCTCTGGTAATTTTATTAAATTAACTGTTTATTTTGTTGTGTCGAACATTTTTGTGCAATTTAATATCGGCATTGACTCATTGTTGAGTGATTTGACGTTCAGGATTGATAAGTAAGGTTAGGTTATGTAATGACCAATGTTTCAATGTAAAACAATATTTTCAGGCCCGCTCCTTCAGCAGTGCTGCTGGAAGTACCGGTAAGATGATCAAGCCCCCAGTGCAGGTGTTCGGCCTGGATGGTCGCTACGCCACCGCCCTGTACTCCGCCGCCTCCAAGATGAAGCAGTTGGACATTGTGGAGAAGGAGTTGGTGAATTTCCAGACCCAGATGAAGGCCGACCCCAAACTGAAGGAGTTTGTCATCAACCCAACGATTAAGCGATCCATTAAGGCTGGAGCTTTCAAGCATTTGGCTACCAAGGTGAGATTATGATGCATTTACGTGGATACTTGCCTAGATCATAATTTTGTGCAAATGCATAATATTGTCACCTATTGTATGATTCGCTAACAGGTCTTTTTTAAATGTATAAGCTCAGTTAGTATTTGAATAATATTTTGTGTCTGCACTCAAATCAATTGCTGTTGACAGTAAAGACTATTACAATAGTGGCATGGGTTTGTGATTAGTAGTCTGTTGATCTTGTTTAAAATCTGTATGCCACTTCTAGTCAATCTAATCTACTGCTCAATCACATTTTATTTTTCACCTTCTGTGTTGAGTTTACTTTTCCACACTAAAAATCATTGACCTGAATAGATTTTATTCATAGTGGTAATATGGCTTTGGTGAGAGACCGTCATTCAGAATGGAAACATGGCTTGAAATAGAATTACGTCATTGCGTTTTTAATATCTATTAACCCCTGAAATGCTATGATAAAATACCGAGCAGCCCGCATTCGCCGGCTGACACTATTTTCGTAATAACTTACTTTTTTTTTCAAATTGATGTTTATGACAATTGTACTGTCTTAGATAATTTTATTATTCACAGTGTCCAGGAATTTGTAGTAGTACAAGCAGAAAACTGGTGAATCTACATCACATAGAGAACCCAAAAACCCAACGATCAATTTCTAAATATTTGTGTATTTAGAAATTGTCTTGACAAAATTACTTGTACTGTATAACAATCATCCTTAACCAGCAATTATATGAAGATAAACCTTAACTAAAATACCATTTGGTAATTGCTCATTATAGCCTTTGCACTCGCTATTGTCGTGTTGTGTTGTTATAACCACAGAGTAAGGAAGAGAGAGCTGCCCATAAGAGCGAGGGGAATGAACCAGTTGCGCAGAGCAGGGGGAGTGGCGTGGACACGTCCGTTTAAGTGATTTGTCAATAAATGAATCTAAAAGTATACAGGCACCTCGCATTGTAATATCACCATTTAGTGCGCGAAAATATTAAATTTATGTGTGCTTACGAATTACACTAGTCCTTTTTACAATGGCACGCAAATTGCTGGCTGCGTAAAAAACTTAACTACAAACAAAAGTTTGGGCTTGTTTCCGAAACTGAATATTTGGTTACACTATTTAGTTAAGACACTTTTACAAATGTGTTACAATTTACCAACCTCTTCAACATTCCGATCCTGTGCAAAAAAAGTCCCACAGTGGAATGCGCTGCAAACCATTGCCTTACTTTACTGAACTTTTCTGTAATAAATTTTAAAAAGTTATATTCATTTATGGCCTCCGTAATGACTTTTAAAGTGTTCCCTTTTTTTAAAACATACCCCAAATACCCAACACCGAGGAGGTAATCATCAGTAGACACTGATTTCAATGAGTGCACATATTTACAGCAGACGATTTTAACCGACGTTTGTATAATCACTGATTCTATGAAGTTGTGAACTCCTCTGTTGGGACTCTTAACTTGTTATCATAATTACCAATCATTTGTATATTATATTTCAGATTTCCCTATCCCCAGCCACCGGCAACATGCTGGAGCTGATGGCAGAGAATGGGCGCCTGAAGAGACTGGACCATGTCATCAACGCCTTCAAGACCATGATGTCCGCCCACCGTGGCGAGGTTATCTGCGAGGTCACCACTGCCAAACCCCTGGACGATGCCCAGCGCAAGGCTCTTGAGGCGTCTCTCAAGGTACCAGTACCATCATTGAACCTAATTTATTGAGTTATGGGTTTTTCTTAACAATAACACACTTCGGCCGGGAAAGGTAGTTTTACCCGTTCGGTCGATTGATGCTTAACACTGGGAAGGGTAGTTCTACCTTTTGCCCCAGCCTCATTTCAGTGGTAGAAAAGACAGAATTATTCAATGTTTTTATATGAATATTAAATACCAATCTCTTTGTAAAGGTCCCAACTAATTGTACATAATTATCGAATTGTAATGCAAGTTTTTTTTAAATATTTATCTTCATAACAGTATTTCAACAAAATGATAGTATATTATTTAGATAACATATTTTGTTATTGTAATAATTCAATTCCTGGAATGAGGGTTTTTATGACCGTGAAACCCGATTCGAATCTCTATCTCTGTTTCGCATCCACTCAACTCCTATTTGCAAGTGAGCAAGAGATGTCGGGCGTATTTAAAGAAAGCAGATATGGGAAAATACTGGTAGGCGGACCGTAATAAACATATTACAAGATTAATTGAGTTGCATTTCAAATAATATTCGATTTTCGTTTAGTACTTTTATAGCTAGTTACGACGTAGAAATTTTTATTGAAATATTTTAATTATTTTCGAAGATATAGCGATTTAAAACAAATTAAATAAATTCGTGCAGAACCTTTATTTTCGCCCGGAAACAGCGTAGCACCAGCGCAAAAAATACCTAGCCGAAAAGTGTTAATTTTCATCACGCCTTAACCTGTTTCGTTAAAATAAAGAAACAATGGTCTGAAAGAACACAACGGTTCGAATATAATTGGAATTCATCTTGGAAAGGGTTGCAGAAGTCGCTGACATATGAACTAACGATTAATCAAGTGAAACTGTCACAGATAATCTTAGCTATAATACTGTATTTTTTAAAAGTTGTTTCCTTTATGCGTTCATACATTTCTATTGAAAAAATATTTTTTTAGTAGTTTTTGCAATTATATTTTTTATTGAGTAATTTTTTATTTTATTTGTATTCTACCCAAGCGAAGCGATAGGAAAATCTTCAATTTATCTAAAACATATTTTTTGGTATTCATAATGTACACCAATTCGTCATAAAGATTAATCAAAATAGTGATTTGACATTAAGCTTCACCTTAATTTAAAATGCATACTTAGCAATAAGCATTATTCGCCTAAATACAAATACTATAGTTTTATAGGCGGGGTTTTTGTTTCATCACTTTTAATGACTTTATATCACTTTTCAAAGATGTGTTGAATTGCCACTGTCCTGAGTTGTCATCGAACCATCATTTTGATAGATGACTATTGCAAATTCTTTATGACCACTTTGAAACCTAGAGTAATTTTCCAAGTGATATATTTGCCTCTTTATAACATCAGTTTCATATGCTATCCACTGTTTTTTTCAGAAATTCACCAAGGCCAACGAGACCATCTTCCTGACAGCCAAGGTGGACCCCGCCCTGCTCGGAGGCATGATTGTCTCTATCGCCGACAAGTATGTGGATATGAGTGTTGCCAGCAAGGTCAAGCGTTACACAGAGGTCATCTCTGCTCCTGCCTAAACGTTACACATCTAAAATGGTAAATCATCATCTCGTTATGTTTAACGATTTTTTCGCAGATAAACACCGTTGTCATCTGGTTTGTTATGGAAGTTAGTATAAAATAAATATATGTAAATAAATCGGTGTTTTTCATCACGGCGCTACATCCCTGGAATTTCTCCACAAATGCTCTTCATTTGTTGCGGTCCTCGGGTCCTGGTCCTGCTTCAATCCTCTTCCACGCAGTCAATACACTTCTCCCTCAATACGGACTACCTCCAGGTCGCTTCGACTGGGGACATGGTTTCCAGAATCCTGTCATCTGGCATTACTTATATATACCAGCCCATCACAGCCTTTAGCCTAGTCTGCATATACAGACATGTAAGGCCTCTTTTTTAGTTTGGTTTAAAAAAAAAAAAAACCTAAAAAAGTAGCCAGAATCCCAAACTTAGTTTCCACTTTTTACTCCAAATAATGTCAGAAATCACTGGTAAAAGTAAGTCAAGTACGTCCCAACCTGTATATGTAGTATATTCACGGCATGTTCCTGATACTCTCATTATTGCCGTGGTGTAAGACACCATTCAGAAATAAAATGCCTTTAGGCGTGTTTGGTGACCAGATCTAATATAAAGGAACTTCCCCACCGTCCTCTTCCCCATATTCTACCTCTCCGCACTACCTGCAGCCTCACAATATACCCCCTTTGGGGATGCCATAGTCTCACTAGCTCCAGATAGTTGGGACTCTTGTGCGGTATTCATATTAAAAAAAAAAGGCTGTAAAAGGAGCATTTCTGTATGTGGGGATGGATCTGGCAGACACGCATACGGATATGCTCATTGCTTGGCCTGTGATGTCATGTGGCCCATAAATACTAAGCCACAGGGACTTACAGAATCGTACCATTATTATCCCTGTGGAATCGTACCATTATTATCCCTGTGGAATCTTACAATGTTTAGTGTTATATACCATTGAAGATGAAGATATTACTAATAAATCTAAATGAAACATGAAGCAAAACAAGACACAGAAAATAAAAAGATACCGTCTTTCTTCAGGCAGATAGGTACCATAATATGTATTGAAAAAATGCAAATAAGAATGTCCAAATATACAACGATTTCACATTTGAAAAAATAATCTTTACTGAATCATTAAAATGGACACCATCTTGATACGCAAACAAATCTAGAAACAGAGAAAATGCAAAATGGTTGAGTTAAAACAGGACTACGCTGGCCTCAGTCAGTAAGCGTACTTACAGTTTTTACAAAATTCAATGTTTCTGAGTTTGGTAACTGGTGTTTGGAATACACACCATCCAGGATTGTCCTGAAATTAAACAATAGTTTAGTGAAATTGAATTAAAACAATCTAGAATCAATTATTGATACAATATATTTCATATTTTTTACAGTTATGTTTTTTTATAAAAAAAATATGAATAGGAAACAACAACAGGTGGTGAAAATTTATTAAGCAAATAAATACAAAATTAAAGTCTTATCGTTAGATTTCAGTGTTTTCATTTAGGAACCGGTAGTCTAATTTCAGTATTTTATTTTAATAATAATTTGGTGTATTATTTAAGTGTCGTAATAAAGATTTGGAATAACCCAATTGAGCTTAGCCTCATCACGGGAGTAAAATGTTCGATTTTAATTGATATTAATTTATCACAGTTTTCGAGATGATCCAACTACATATTTCGCTGCAGCTGATCAATCATTTCAAACCATCAGGTCACTTTTCAATCTAGTTTACTGAGCTCCGGCGACCTTGCAACAATCCCTTATTCCTGATATCCTCTAGGTCAGTACCATACTTGGCTGTCCTAGACTTGGTACCAGGCGCAGGGACAATTGGGGACTAGAGACAAAGTAGGACGTAGAATATGACTTACCTAGAGAGGTATTGAATTTTTTGTTTCGTAGAATAAAGAAGAACACCAGAAATGGCTTCCAATGTTGCAACCGACTTAGTACCTTTTTGGTTCTGGCCCATGTAGCATGCGCTCTGTCTCTCTTACACCTGCCAGACATATATCACCATCCAATTTGAATTTCATAATGATGGTGAAATACAGTTCTGCAAATCAATTTCAAGCAAAGAATCGTCAGACAAAATGAAACACCCACATGGCATTTCATGGGTTCTTCTTTATTCTGTAATATGTTCACTTTCAAATGTAAACACTTAAAATATTAATTGTATCAAAGATGAAATTTGTAATTACTGTTTTTAGCGACATGTTCGTCCGTAGCTGATTTCAGCCTCTGTGTAGATGGACTATGACTCCCATAATGTACAAAATGCTATCGATTCCATACAAAACCGGAATGGCGAAAATTGCATTAAAGCACTCCCGTGAACGAGGCTTTACAAACCAAAGTACATTGATAATTTGCAGCAGGTCGATGTTAAGGCAAGACGTGGATGATAATCTTCTTTTCTCCACACTTCCAACAAAATTCAACTCAACACATTCTATATTATAAAAGATTATGAAGGAATGGTGTCACTTCTTCAATAGTTGTATTATATCCAGGAAAGGATAGAGTCCGGCTTACAACAAAAATAAAATTATGGCATACAACTTTAACAAGACCCAAATTTATCGAAGAAAAATCGACAAAATGAGGTAATTTTTATGTAAATTGATAAATTTACTTATGTTTCTATTAGGTACCTTATCAAATCAAACGACCATATAAACAAAATAAAAAGTTCTTAGTTTCGAGTCAAGATAAGTAAAAAAAAAAAAAAGAACTGTTACTATTTTTCTGCCTTCTATTGATAATAAAACTCAGTTTGTGCAAAGCTCCAAGCTTGGTAGACACGAAACTAATTACATAGTACTACAAAATCAAGAAATTCAATTGATAAATAATTATGTATTCAGATCGTTACCAGGTATGTGATTATTACACCAAAATAAAACATACATTTTCATTGATAAACATTTGTTTTTAAAATTATGTAGGTAGCTTATGGTTTATAAGAATTTATTTTTACATTAATCATTAATTTGATCTTTTTTCCATTGATTATTTAAGTCTATCTCAATGGTACCCCTTAAATTTACATTAATATGTAATATATAATAACTACATATGGGTTTGCTTTATTACAAAATTTATATTTACCATTCATAATGCCAGTCTTTTCAATAAATCCAACTTGGGTCATCATCAACCATTGTTAATCCACTCTCAAATGATGACCCCTTCGGACCGACTCATGTATTCAAGTACCGAGGGTACATAATCCAAAAATATAATATAATATATTTCAACAATCATTATTTAATGGGCTAAGCTAAGTTTATAATATGTAGATATTTTAGTAGTGTTGAATGACTAAATATTAACTATAGTCCAAAGGCTGAAGGGACGACCTCAGTCTGTGCAAAATGTATTAGTTGTAAACTGCGTATGTATGTAACTCCCCTAGCAATGCTGTTTCCTGTGTTCAATTTTTTTTCCAATGTTTCTGACTTTCATCCTTCAAGGGTGTTCTGGGCAATCCTTTCAAAATATGGTGTATATGGAGGCAAATTTATGCGCTAATTTTATATAAGTGGGCAAATTTCAGAATTATGTACTGTATGGAATATTGCAGTCGAGTTCAGACTTTTCAAGTTCTGTTATTATTTCAGTTCTATCAAGCAACTGGCCCATGATGTAGTAACAGAACTTGAAAATTAACTTCGAAATTTGATGAGTTGTTCAAATTCTATGAAACAACTCATCCTAAGAAGAGAAGAGATGTTGAAAGGAGGGGAGGCAATTTTAGGTAAGGCCTTGATAGAAGAGAGGATATTTATTTAGAGAGGGACAACCAAAAAATATGTGATCTAAGGTTCCTATTTCTAAACCACAGAAGTACAACCTGGGGAGTCAAGCATGTAAATTAAAAAAAAAAGTTATAGGGAACAGAACATGTCTAATTCTCATTCGAAAAAGTGAGGAATTTCTTTTTTAGAAAAAAGGGGGGGTCATTAAAATCGCGGTTTTCAAAGAATAGTCCTTTTTTTATCGAGGCTTAGTAGACTCCCTTGGATTGGCTAGGAATATGCCAATACTCTGCCCAAACAGTGTTTGATATTCACACACAACATTTAGGTTTCAAATAACCTTAAATAAAGAGCATAATATGTGGCACTGTTTTTGAGGTTAACATTTTATTTAAAACTAATGTGTAAAACCATGCACTACTGCGTCACAGCTCCTTTGCATTTCATACATTAGGTATGCATTTAAAGGCTGTGTGATGAGTTTCATTAATGTACACAATTTTAAGTTACCTGCGAGCAAGAAATGTATGTACATATTTTTATTATGGAAAAAGTGAATAAAAAACTGCATAGGAACATCGATTTGATTTTTGTAGACTTAGCTTAACCCTTTCGGCCGTGCCTATATTTGAAAATATGTACATAGATTTAAGAATTTTTTCCTCCCTGAGAGAATAAAAAATGGCAGTTTTCGTTTTTCAATTGCTGGTACAACTGGCTCTGCGCACTATTTAAATTGGATATTAGTTAATAGTTTAGTTTTTTTATATTTAGAAAAATAATTTTTGTGTTCAATATCGACAGATTTTTTTTCAAATGTAAGTTTTGTAGGAATTATTTAAATTTATTAAATTGAAAAAAATGTTATATTTTTTGTACACAGTGTACGATTTGTCATTTTATGTGAAACACGCCCTCTGAGACCTAACATTCTTTCAGATGAAATTAGCGATAACTTCTAAATTAAAAAAAAAAATTCAAATAACCCTACCAATTGTTATCAAGCATCAAATGTTTTGCCACTGCACGTTTTAATTCAGGTCTGAAAGGGTTAATAATATTTCACAGGCATGGGGGACGGGGTTGTACATTGACTGAGGTCATTCCCTCCAGAGTGGGGTTGTAGGTGAGGCTATTTATTGCTTGTTGCAAAAACATATTTTATTTATACTTTTTCAGTTACTATTTAATTCTATACATTCAGAGGCTTGTAAGCAATCGATGACTAGAATCTCATTAGTAAACTATACAAGTTACATCTAAAATCATTATCATCTTGTTTTATATAGGCTTTTCCGAGATCAATCAATGTTGGGGAAAGTGGAAATATTACAAACATCCAAATATTAGCATATTGGGAGACAAAATGAATAGGGTGTGGAAAGGAGAAGTTTAGAAGTCAATAATTATAGCTATTTCAAGTAACTCCCAACCGCCTGGCGCCAGGGACTACGGCATCCCAAATCGGGGTATTTTGTGAGCCTGAAGGTAGTGGGGAGGGGAAGGCGATACGTATAAGGAAGTATCTGGCTTTTCAGCGCTGGTCGCCAAACTTGCCTAAAGCCATTTCAAGCATGGTTTAATTTTAAATGGTGGTCTTACACCATGGCGATACTGATATCTATCTTACTAAGAGTATCTTCCACTCTGGAACGTGCCGAAAAAATGTACTATACCATATATTAATTTAAATTAATAATTTTTGGAACAACACAATTTAATCAAATAAAATTTACTTGCGCACACCAGGATTTGAGAGGTAGACAAGCATTAGAAAACCTGACTTTATCCAATCTAATCAGACAAAATGTGTCGACAATAAACTTTTTTCTTAATCCATAGGAAAATTGAAAAATAAAAAGGATGTTTTTTGACAACACTGAGGTCTTATAACAGCAAAATAGTAAGTGCAGAAAACAAAAAAATATATGTTTGGGATAAAATAGTATGCCAAATTACTCCATTGATACTTACACATCTCTGAACGAGATCAATAACTATTCATCATTTTGTCATAACAAAATAGCTGTTAATTTCGCCAATAGTAAAAACAAACAAAAACTAGAAAACAATAATTGTATAATTTAAAAAGAAAAAAAATGCAG
Source organism: Hesperophylax consimilis (assembly GCF_061612785.1). Lineage (NCBI taxonomy): Eukaryota > Metazoa > Arthropoda > Insecta > Trichoptera > Limnephilidae > Hesperophylax > Hesperophylax consimilis. The sequence continues at coordinate 30,639,849 of NC_142846.1, forward strand.
CGTGAATTGTGAACAATTTGTGGTGATGAAATAACAAGAGTATTCAATTTTTTGATATTTGATTTGTAAATTTAAAAAAAAAACTAACTATAAGTCCCTTAATCAAAATGGAAAGTTTTAAATTTTGAGCAGACGAAATGTTATGAAATGTACAAAAGAATTTTGAAAAAATTCGCTTGATGTATATTTACAGGATTCATAAATATCAGAGGAAAATCCTTCATGAACTGACTAATGAAGTGTGTATTACACAGGTTGTAACAATGAGAATGCAATACGATATACTATTAGGGATCAATTTGGTAAACAAAAAAAAAACACTGAAAACTCGCTAATGGAGTATGTACCCGTTCAATTTAACTCGAATCAGTCTCTACAATGTGTATATCATTTCCAAAGTTACACTCTGTATAATACAACAATATTCTACATCTAATTTCCTTACTATGTATACATCGGAAACAGGTCTTTCTGAAAAAATGTTTTAACAACATCTTTAGCGTATTACTCTGCATAGTATGTATTTGTGAACACTAACAATATGGTATACGCTTCTTATACATGACGCCAATTATAAACAATTTGAATATACTGACCAAATGTTTCAGCCTTCAATAGTACAGATTGAGGATATCGTAATAATGTAGGGTTCGTAGAGTTAACATCATTCTTTTTCCCGCCTTGTTGAAAAGAACAGATTTGAAAAACTGTATAATTTGTTCCACATTTAAATAGTTTAGTTGGTTCGGTAGGGCTTCAGTGCCTTCTCCGTAGTAAACATTGCAATGACTGAATAAAGAACAAATTTGAAAACTGTATAATTTGTTACGTAATGAAATAGTTTAGTTAGTTCACTAGATTTTCAGTACCTTCTCCGTAGTGAACATTGTAATGATTGAAGAAATAATGAATTTGAAAACCTGTATAATTTGTTCCATATTTGAATGGTTTAGTTGATTCGGTAGGGCTTCAGTGTTTTCTCTGAAGTGAACATTGCAATGACTGAATAAAGAACGAATTTGAAAAACTATTTAATTTGTTCCGTAGTTTAATACTTCAGTTGGTGCAGCTAATTACATAGCTAGGAGGAATGATGATAACTCTATGACTGGGGTAATAGATGTTGAGTTGATATATTTGTTTGAAAGAGTTGATAGCGGGGTGGGGTGGTTTGGTTTGAAGTCCTCCAGGTGCTCGCTGCTAGTTTCAGCTGTCCGCCTCTAGAGATATATTTGTTTGTTCGCGTTCCTGCCTGAGCCATTCTACAAATTCGTCTAACATCACAGGCCCTGGAAAGATAACATACACAAATAAGTAAAATATATACAAAACAAATGGCGAGAATAAGAAATATATGACATGAAAAACCCTTCAGTACTTTAATCACTTTTGTACAGTTTACAATGTTTTCTGTATATTTTAAATGCGCTATATACATCTTATTTATTAATTTTCCGTAAAAACAAATACTGTTTTAGAAACTAGATAAAATTATCTTTCTGGTATATTCATTTAAAATAAATATTATTATTTCTAAATAATAAAATTTTAATATCAAACGTGAAAAATGTTGACAAAAACTTTAACCACATTTTTACTCCAATCATAGAAAAATTGAGAGAACTCGATATTTCTAAAACACATTTATTTTGTTTGGGGAATTTGTAAGAAAACTGTACCTCACTTTTATTTCATACATATAATAAAAAATAAGAATTACTTTTTAAAGTTAAATCGAATATGAAAAACTCATTTTGGCTATTTTTAGTATTTTATTAATGGATTCCAGCATAAATATTTGAGACAAATTGGAAAGAATTATTATTTCTCTTTCTAACGTCAGAAAAATTAAGTATTTCCGAATGTTAGAAAAAAATATAAAAATACTTTTATAAAATAAATAATATGGATGCCCGGTCATATATGACCTTAAAACGCTGGAGGGTTTAATACTGTAACACTATTCGAAACATTGGCTAAAGAAGAAGGGAGCGCAAAACGGCAAAAAAATAATCATGATAATTATCCAATTCATTTTCAGCAAGCCCATTCATGAACGAATGAATTAATATGGAACACTAATTTTCTATTAAAATTTCGTCCAAAATACCCGTTGGAAAAGGTTCTGCACACACATCAAAACTTTTAAACGTTATTTTTACTAACAATTAGTACCTCTTAGTGTGCACAACTATTTTCAGATCACAATATTATTTCCATCATGAGCTAAAGAGATTTTAAATATACATTCAACTGTTAAAAGTTGAGGTGACAGCAAGTAGTAATAAACAAATAAGAGTAAAACCGAAGTTTTATTTTCTGGGTCCCTTGAAAACGACATAAGAATTAATTGTTATTTGAAGGTAGCTAATTAACTAACTATCACCCAGTTTCTCCACAGAGGTATGCACAGAGGATGGACCTCTACACGCTCCTTCCAGATTCATCGTCTCGTAGATACTCTTCTGTAATTCAGGCTCTTGCCACGGTTCAGGAATTTGATTCATTTGACACGGCCCGAGTACTTGATTCATTTGTCATGGCCCGAGTATTTGATTCATTTGACACGGCCCGAGTAGTTGATTCATTTGATGCCATGTCTTACACTCCATTCTTCAAGGAATAAGGCACTCATAAACTAGGAGAAGTAATAAATCCCACTTACACGCTCCGTCAGCATCGTAATTGTCCAGCTCGAGGTGCACGGTGCGGCTGAATTCGAGGATGTTGCACCACTGGTCGCGGTTGATGACCCGGTAGCGCGAGTTCTCCAGGAAGGTAGAGAAGCGGCTGAGCAGCGGCCACGAGGATCCGAGAAGCAGCTGCAGCATGGCCCGCCCCGTCACGGCTTCCAGGCTGCGCTGGTCTTTGTCCTAAACAAATAAACAACAAATGCCGTCAATGAACACTCTAATCTTAAAACATATTTTAGTTTAAAAATACTGATATTATACCCTAAACCTTTTAAACGCCAGCGTGTGTCATCCCTAAGGATTACTTTATATTATCCATACTACTAAATTTTAATCATATGTAAATAAAATCCTCAGCATGGGAGATCCCAGTGAGGATGTCATTATATCTATTTGTTACAAAAAAAAGAAAATAAAACACTTAATATATTATTAATGATGTGTTTTAAAAATAATTTCTCTGAATATTAATTACTAGCTATTCTGGGAAAACTACATATTGCAGACTGTATACTATTTTTACAAATATATGAACACATTATTTGGTAAAACGGTACAATTTACAAAAACATCATTTGGCAAAATAAAATATTACAAAAACAGAATCATAAATTATACGAATCAGCTGGCAGAACAATCTATTTGTCACAATATACATGTAGGAACCAGTGGTAAGATTGAAAAATACAGTCAAACTTGGTTATAACGAGCACGAGGGGACCGACTAAATTTGCTTCTTATAGCCGCTAATCGATATATATCCAACCTAGTTTTTTTTAAAAGTCATATGTACCTACCTACCTTCCTCTACTATCAATATATTCACAAAAGTACAGTATATTTTCAAAATACGAGTGGGTATTACTTGTTAAAAAATATAATTAGAAAAATACACTTTTATTACTCAAATTTACTATCAATGATTGTTTTAAAGATTTCACTTTCATGCTTCTCAATTTCGTCTTCAAAACAATCAACGCCTTATAACTATCATCACCTTTAAGGCTTCCAAGAAAAATATCACTAAATTGTCTATCTTATTATCACTATCCTGTTCATACAGTACCTCTACAACTTGTAAATTCGCACTTGTCATAAGTAACTAGCGGGATTGTTTTTGTTTTCGACTGTAAAACTTTACTTGTCGCAAACCAGTGATGCACAACCCGCGGCCCCATTCTTGCGGCCCGCATGTAAATTTCATACGGCCTACTTGGCTATAAACAAAAATCTAAATATTTGGGGTAATTCTTGAAAACCCTGGCTGAGAACATTTTTTAACAGAGTTTTGGTTAATTTACGATGCATTTCCTAAATGGAACCAAATTAAAAGAACCAGTTTGCATAACAGGAAATTCAAAAAAATCAACAGAAACCTTAACTCTTGAATATCGCTGTCAACCCCCCCCCACAACAAAAAAAAAATCCGCTTGTAGGTTGCGGCCTGTTTGAAAAATAGGCAAAGCGGCCTCTGCTGAAAAAGTTGTGCATCACTATCAGAAATTTACCCCCTGCAGGGATGTAGGTACTTGTAACTAGGTACCTTCATAAACATACGATGAGTTGTAATACAAAAGAAGCGTAAACAGGGAACAAATTTGCGCAAAGCACAAATTTCGTATGACTTTCGCAGATTTTATGTCAATTTTACATTGTGTCCGATGGATAGCAATGGTTCTCATAGCCGACAATCTTACACAGGTAGTGCCATAAAAGGATGTATCCATCCCTAACGGGAAAGGTAATTCTTGAATAATTCCGTATTATTTTTTCAGACCCAACGACCCATTCATGTATTCGGAAATTGTGTTTAAAAAATTACTTGCTTGGTATATCAGTGAATCAACCTCGTTATAACAATCAACAATTATATGAAGTAAGGCTGAACTAAAATATCGTTTTGTAATTGCTCATTATAGCCATGAGCTCGCTACAGCCGTGATCGCTATAACAAACTTTGACTGTTACATTATTGATGTGTTAGTTGTATTAATTTTTGATTTTTTTCAAATTTTCAGTTTTCCGATTCTTTTGTGGGAAAGCACTTTATTCTTCAATTAAAAAAATATTTTCAGCTACAGCAACATCAATAATGTCATATTTTTCAATCTTACTACTCTAGCTCTCTAAAAACTCACAGACAAGGAACAAATGACCAATAAGGTACAAATTTCAAAGTGCGAAATTAGAAAAGATAGTCAATAGAGAAATAATTCTCAACCTCTGGAAAACTGTTTGTCCACCAGAGACAAGAATTTTTTCACACCGACAAACCGATCGGGCGCTGATGGCATTGGAATTTCGCTCTGGCTGGAATTTTTTGAGATACGATTTAAGGCGAAGCAATGCTAAATCACTATTTTGATTAATCTTTATAACGCATCAGTGTACATTATGAATACCAAAAAATATGCTTTAGATAAATTGAAGGTTTTCCTATGGTTTCGCTTGAGTAGAATACAAATAAAATAATAAATTACTCAGTAAAAAATATAAATGTAAACTACTAAAGCTAAGATAAACTGTGACAGTTTCACTTGATTAACTTTTTTGATTTCTCATAAAATTATTTAGAAAATAAATAAAAACCAGTTTTGTGCTAGAAATATAACGTTTGTAGACTCCGTTTGTCAAGCGATTTTAATGCCTATTACCTACAATATAAGGTATACCAAGAATATACACATTTTTGGCTTGTAGCTTCCTCTTAAACCTGTACGCAATGAGAAAAGTCCATAAAAATTGAACAATTGATTTGGCACATCTAGCTCCCCGGAAAGGGTCTGGTGTACCAAATGCTAAGAGTCAATTTAAAAAATGAATTATCTGTATAACTTACTCTGGCAAAGTCATAGGCATATCTGTAGATTCCTTTAAACTGGTGCGGGTCATTTAATGTATTCCGGAGGTGGTCCAATTTGTTTTGTATTTTACTAATGCTGTCACACTGCATCTCCGCCAGCCCCTGCAGCCACTCCTCTTGCGTGAAGTAGCCCATCTGTTTGGCGCCCATCTTGTACGCCACCACCAGCATCACCACATTCTCTGGTTCCACGGCGATGTCCTCGCAAAACTTCTCCATTCCTTCTGGCCCTAGAAATTTAACAAATAGAAAATGATGACGTTGAAATAAAACAAGAAACCCTTAGACTCAAAGACAAGTGTATAATTATCATGCCAAAGAATTTGGAAGGTGTTATAAAATAAGTACAAAAAAGACAAAACAAAACTACCAATCTGGTTTTGTGTACTTATTTTGGTAAATAACGAATTATGAGTGAAGAAAAAAGTGAAATTACATTCAGATTACAAAATGTCAACCCAACTAATTTATTAAAGTTCCACAAGTAACAGCTTATTTTCAAGAGCTGTAGCAATAAGGTTTTTTTTATCATAACAAATAATATTTTGAAATGTCTTTAAAATTAATTTTTTTTTTTTTTTTTTGTGATTGTACGTTCCGTCAACCGCATTAACAACCTTGCCAAATTGCAATCGGGTACATTTATTTCTTGTATTAACTGCTGTAATGTCATTAGATTTCAGAGAAATGCGTATATGTCTGTGTGTATGTGTACGTGATTGCTACTAAAAGTTGATTGACAATGAGTCTATATACCGAGTTTAAACTCGATTCGATGTCGGAAAGTGGGTTAATTTCCGCTTCCACGATTCGCACTTAATCATTCCCGAAAAACAAAAGAGAAATTCGAATGTATTTAAAAAGATGGGGGAAGGTATACATAATTACATGCAAGGTGCTGTCACAGAAGACTTTTTCTTCATAAGAATTATGTAGTTACCATAGACATATGAATATTAGTAGACCTGCCCTAAGTGATTAAAAGCGTATTATCCCCACTCCCCATACCGGTTCCATTGAGCCGGCTGGGCTCGCGTATGGCTTCCCATGAATCAAAAGAATGTGACGTCATCATTCTTGTTCGAACTAGCGTCGAGCTACGGTCGAGTTCGTTTTACGAAATAACGCGGCAAAATGGTCGGTTGCGCTATGAAAACTTGTAAAAATAGAAGTGAAAAAGAGAATAAACCCAATTGTCGTATTACATTCCATAGGTAAGCATTATTTTAATTTGTTTTAAGCTTATCACATCGTATAATATAGATCAGTTTTAGAAACATATACTATCACGCGATGGACGCGAACAACAAAGCCGTGTCCACAAGAATCAGGGATGTGCCTTCGCCTTTTGCGCTTTGATAAAATATGTATATATATATATATATTTTTTTTTTTATTAATTTAAAAAAAAAACATTACATATTACAGTGATCTTTGGCTGTCCAACTAGGAGATAAACCTGTTTTAGGACAGTCAGAAATAGGCAGATTTATTAAATGCGATTCTTGTTTTGTCTAGTGTATTGACTTTTACTTAATTATTGCTCTTTATAAATAATTTGAAAAGTTTTCTTGGTTGATACAAGCAGTTGCTAACTATATATTTTAAATAATATAAAATATATAATAGTATAGTAGATATATATAAATATATAAAGGTTGTATCGGCACGTACCCGACAAACTTTAACCAGCTATTCCTTAGCACATATGGAGTAAAAAATGTTATGGGCACTTTGCTGTCCGGTAACATTTTTTTTTTAATAAAAAATTTACTATTCATATTTTCACCACATGTCACCAATGTTTTATCCTTTATCTAAGTTTGAAAACCCGTCTGGCAATATTTTGTTCGAGTTTCGTTGAATAATGTACTATGTACCTACGTTGGCGCGCTTTTACAATCACAACGAAATGGCACAGCACCATTCGTCTCATTTTTAACTTTTATTATTTAGTGTGTACGAAAGAGCGAGGACACTTTTTGACGCACTTGCTAATAACAGCTGTTGAACGCGAGAAACAAGGCAAATGACAGTGACGGAGTGTGGATTTTTTATTTATTTTTTGTTTTTAATGGAAAAAAAATGTTACCGGACAGCAAAGCGCCCATAATATTTTTTACTCCAAATGTGCTGAGCAATAAATAGCTGGTTAAAGTTTGTCGGGTACTTGCCGATACACCCTGTATAATAGTATCATTTGGAACGTCTATTTTTTCATGTGTTATTTCTTGTTGGAACTCCGTCGTATTAATAAAGGATAATAAACCAATCATTTTTAAATTTATTCCACTTTAATGGCGTTATTACTAATAGTTATTAATAATAATAATTTTACACAATTCATAAACAACACTTAATATAGGATAAAATGATTGGTTATCAATTTTGAAAAATTGGTATGTTTGGAAGTAAAATGTAGATACAGTGAGCATGTTTGGAATGAAAAATGTATGTGTCATTTTGCTGGCCGATGATATTTTTATCTATTAAAATTAAAAATATTATATTTTTCTATCGTACGTCGCCACCGATCATATATTATCTTTGGATCATACTATCACACGTCGCAACGGACCACGTGTTAGGTACGCGCGTTGTTTCGTATGTACGGTACTGCTGGAACGAGAAGGAGTGCATATCACGTAATGCGCTAGGTTATACCGAGTGGCGATGTGTGATAGAAAAACATGTTTTTTGTTTTTAATTGAAAAAGTGTTATCGGACGGCAAAATGATGTCCAAATTTTTACTACAAATACTCTTAAGAATCGCTGGTAAAAGCTGTTTGTGTATAATTTCATTTGTTTTTTTAGTTGTTTTCCTTTTCTATTATCTTCTTAAAAGTGAAATGTTATATATTTTCTTAAAGATTTCCCAAAAAAGAAGACTTGAAGACAATGTGGCGGCTTTCATCCGGTAAAAGTGAGCAGACAAGTGTTCGTAACCTTCGTATCTGCTCAGAACATTTCAAAGAGACAGATTTTATAATAAACAAACATGGCACACGTGTGCTACGTGTAGGTGCGATCCCATCGGTCTCTTTGTCACCTGTTACAGAAAGAATTATCGTTAGTATATTAATTCTTTAATGACTAATAATTATTTTTTGTAGTTATTCATTACATATAATTATTTTAATTTTACTATCTATCCATTTCAGAAATTAAGCGACAACTTCTCTGAGAAATCATATGTATGTCTTTCTCTAGCTGATGAAAGGGCCAACAATACTTATTGGATGAACCCACAAGAGAATTCTGATTTTTCTCTCGTTTCTTGCTCACCTGCTCTACACAGCACACATGTCGTGAGTTCATTCTTATATTTAATCATTATTTAAATAAATATTTTATAGATAGTGCATGTCACAAATTTGTAATAAATATGTACATTTTTGAAATAAAATAATGACTATATACCTAATATTGTCAACTTTTTCTCGTTACGAAAAGGAATGCGAACCAGAACCTATGACTATGTGCTTCACGGAGATCGAGGCCGTAGCTGCAGCTGCACAGTCATGTGTGCTCGTCAGTTGTATGTTACCCACTCCTATTCCAGAAAGCATTGTGAGTACCAATTGATTATTGACCTTTGATGACTTCAAAAACATATTGTATTATAATGTAGTGCGCGGATCACCTAGTAACCGATTTAATGTTTTATACCTAAAAATATAATATTATGTCTCAATTCCGCAGATTCAGGAGCCCCAACCCGTCTTTATGGAAGAACCACTTATAATATCAAAAACCACTCAAAAAAATAAAGCAATTGAAGTCAATTGCAAAAAAATGGAAAACTTATTATTAGAAAGTAAGTTACTAATTAGAAAATTGAAAAAAATTAACGTTGTTTATAAACGTAAAATCTCGCAACTTACTTGCAAACTGGAAAAATGTAAATCAAATCAAACCTCACATGGCGATATTTTAGCTAATTCTAAATGTTTTGAGCTCGTTAAAAGAGTAGAAACAAAAAACCAAAAGCTTAAGTTACCTAGAAAATATTCCGCATCACTTAGAGTATTTGCTTTTACCCTTAACTATTATTCTCCCAAAGCTTATCAGTACGTTAGAGAATATTTTGATTTTTGCCTTCCTGCCCCACGAACATTGTGTAAATGGCTTCAAGTGATTGATGGACGACCTGGTTTTACAAAAGAGTCTTTTCGTGCTTTGGAGTTAAAAGCGTCGACTACAGGATATAAACTTGTTTGCAATTTGGTCATAGACGAGATGGCCATAAGGCAACTTGTGGAGTGGGATGGAAATAATCATCATGGCTACGTAGACTTTGGATTTGGCGGAGACAAACTCCATCATGGTCAGTCCGTTGCAAAAGAGGCACTCGTTTTCATGATTGTTGCTATAAACGCCAATTGGAAAGTACCCGTTGGTTACTTTCTTGTGGATGGCGTATCTGGTCGGCAAAGAGCTGACCTCGTGCTTGAGTGTTTAGAGGAAGCTGACAAAGTGGGTATTGATATTGTGTCCATGACGTTCGATGGTTGTCCCTCAAATATTTCTATGGCTAAGATACTCGGTTGTTCATTAGAGAGTAATAACTTGAAACCATCCTTCATTCATCCGGTTACGAAAAAGGAAGTGGCTATTTTTCTTGACGCTTGTCACATGCTGAAGCTAGTACGTAATGCATTCGAAGCCAAAAAGATATTGATTGATAGTAAAGGAAATGAAATAAATTGGAATTACCTTTGTAAATTGAATGAGATTCAGGTGCGTGAAAAACTCCACGTCGCAAATAAATTAAGGCCAATTCATATTGATTTCCATAACAACAAAATGAAGGTTAATTTGGCCTCACAATTATTTAGCAATAGCTGTGCTAATGCTCTAGAATTTTGTAGAAACGATTTAAAACTAAAAGAATTTGATGGTGTAGAAGGAACCGTATTCTTTTTAAGACTGATAAATGATTTATTTGATATTTTAAATTCGCGTAATTTGCATCAATTTGGTTTTAAAAAGCCGATAAATGCTGAAAATTACAATACAAATATAATTTTTTTGAATAAAGCCATATATTACTTACAAAATATACGCATTGCAGCAAACAACAAAAATATTATAAATACGAATCGAAAAACAGGTTTCCTCGGTTTTTGTATTTGTATAGAAAGCACAAAACGGTTGTACAATACCTTAATAGAAGAGAGGCAACTATTAAAATACATACCTTTGTATAAATGCTCACAAGACCATTTAGAATTATTTTTTTGCAACGTTAGATCGGCTGGAGGATTTAACAATAACCCAACAGCTCGGCAATTTATGTCTATATATAAAAAATCGCTAGTTCATATGGAACTAAAACAAACAACAACAGGCAATTGTATTCCGTTTGAACAAATTTCAGTTTTAAACTGTTCATCGGCAGTAGAAAGAATAAATATTACATCTGGTACATATTTTGAAAATTGTAGCGACAATGACGATAGCATATGTTATTTTGACGAAATAGATAATTATTTAAGCCAAGACTTAGTTACGGTTCAATTGAACCTCATTGTTGTGACATACATTTCAGGGTTTATCGTTCGACACTTAGGAAAAAAACTACGCTGCAATCAGTGCATTAACGCTCTGTTTTCCAATGAAATATACCCTGAACATAGATTGATAGTAATTAAAGATAAAGGTGGATTACTTTATCCTTCAAAGGATGTAATTGATGTTTGTTGGAAAACAGAAGTCCTCTTAAAAAAACTTCTGGCACAAAGTGGAGGAACCGTTATTTCACCAAAGTTTAAAAAATCTTGGATGGTAGGTAAAATTTTAAAGGCATTTCTAGCTACAAACCTATTTCATTCATTGTACAGTCATCAATTCGATCAATTTCCTACCGAAAATCACATTCACGACCTTATAAGAGCTATTGCTGACAAATATACCGATGTTAGACTACATTATTTTTCAAAATTGATGTCTAATTCAGGGAAGTCGAAAAGACAAGTTTATACGAAAGCGATTTTATTTTCTGGGAACTGAAATTGCTTTATTCATTTACTTAATATTTTATTAATTTTATTTTATACATATCACGGGTATGTGTTGTTTACATTTTTACACAAGGTTTAGTAATAAACAATAGGTTACCAAAAATAATTATTTGAAATGATATTGAAAATTGTGGTTTTATGCATCGAAATCTTTACTTGTTATGTTATCTTTGGTATATTCATTTGCGAAACTGTGCAGATGTCATCTGTGTAAAAGATTAATTTACCATTTACACATAGGTGTATTAGAAATAATAACAAATAATAGAGTTCTACCGAGCCGATCCCTCTGATATGAAAATATCTGGAGTCGGTGAATTATTTTCCCATTTGATCTCTGGTGAGTTGACGTGTTGTTCTTGTATTGTTTTGTATTTATATTGCTTATATAATGCACTTGCATAATGTTGATTGACTAGATGATAATTTGTGGAAAAGTGTGTGAAAGGGTTTAGTTTTTCCTATGGGGAAGATTTAACCCGGACATAAAATTGGAAATTTCAGCACCTATTCTATATAAAAAATATATATTAATTAATTTAATTGCCGGCAACCCGGGCGTTTATTGAATTATATTTAGTTAATGTTAGTAAGTTACCCGCCTCACTAGACAATGTATGTTCTGTTTTAATTGTCGTATTACGCACATACATAGGAATTAATAGACGAGAAGATAATGGCGAGGGGTAAAATCAACTGTTGAAGAACGAAGGGGGTTAAGCTGACTGTGATTCGTCAATAAATCAATCTGACAGTAAATAGGCATCTCGCATTATAATATCACCATTTAGTTCTTAAAAGTAAAATCTGCTTTTGAATGAATAGACATTTTTATATGGGAGCGCAAATTACTCGCCACGTTATGAACTAATTTGCGAAGTCCAAATTCGGCAAAGTAAATTTCTTCTGTTTGCAGAGTCGTAGTTAGTTTCAGAGTATTTAGTTAAGAGACTTTTACAAATGTTTCATAATTTACTTACCCCAGTAAACAACGATGAGCACACTTGAGAATCGCTACATTGTGATGTGATAGTATGTGTTTCTAAAACTGATCCATATAATACGGTGTGAATAAGCTTAAAATAAAGTAAAATAATGCTTACTTATGGAATGTAATACGACAATTGGGTTTATTCTCTTTTTCACATCTATTTTTACAAGTTTTCATATCACAAGTCAACATTTTGCCGTGTTATTTCGTAAAATGAACCGATGATGCCTCGACCATAGTTCGCACAAGAATGATGACGTCACGTTTTCAAATTTCACTTGAGGCCATACGCGAGCCCAGCCGGCTCCAATGAAACCGGTATGGGGAGTGGGGATAATACGCTTTTAATCACTTAGGGCAGGTCTACTAATATTCATATGTCTATGGTATTACGTTGTTTTCGATCATATTCAATTATTAACCTATCAACTGTGGGAGGGACTCCGGAGTCCTCCAAACTAAAATCGAAGATTTTTTTTAAATCAATTTTAACCCGTGTTTACAAAGGAACTGTATGAATAATACGGCCAGAATCGCTTGCGCTAAATATTTCTTTAGGAAATATTTTTTATTTGATAAACGCAGCTTCTTTGACGGCGTTGGAATATATTATCTTCCACTTTAGAACGTGCCGCAAACATCCTTTAAATTATTTTAAATTAGTAAATCGTGAAATAATTCAAATTAATCAAATAAAAATTTTATTTGCACGCTGGGTTTCGAACCCGAAACTTCCCGCTTGCTAGTTGAGAGCGTTACCCCTCGACTACGGAGACCTTCATATCTATGATTTGTAATTTTTCTCACGGACACGGGCGTCATCACAGTCAACAGATTAATACCTTCTTTCTATGTTGGTTCATCTTTAAAATATATTTTTATTCAGCTGTTATTATTTATCTAGCATCGATAATATAACTATTGTACATGTTGTTTTCTCTTAAACTGTGCTTTTATTTTGGTACATTATTTAAACCCCTGTAAGTTGTTTATTGGATGCTGTTCTCACAAATATACTTTAATTATTAACCCTTTTGTCTTTTTCTTTTGATTTCTTCCATTGTCCGTATATATTTATATATACATAATTTATATGTATAACTCGTATATTTTTTAATAATATTATGCATAGTCTTAGAATACTGTTATTATGTCGGTGTATATAATACTGTTTTACTAATTTCTTGCAGACATATTATGATGCTTAAATGTACCTAAAAAAATGTTTATGCAAATATTATACCCAAAAAATAAATAAAAAGCACCTTCATCGACATAATACTCCCAAATAATACCCCACACCTGGCTATGTGGTGGTGAGAAGTACCTAGCTATGTAAATCTGGTCACTGAACACGCCTAAAGCCATTTCAAGTAGTTGGGGCGATACTGAGAGTATCTACAAAAACAAGGAGCAAATAATAATGTAAATGCTACGTATTATTGTGATGAAATAATGTTTGAAATAATTCGCGTAAATTAATTTTAATTAAAAGTGATAATTACATTATTTTATTATTAATGGGAAAAAAAGCGGTTGTGACAACCCTAGATCATTGTTCGAATGTGGCCGTTGCTTAGAGTAATAATATAGCCGTTGTCAAGTGTGCTTGTCGCTGTTTACTGGGGTAAGTAAATTATGAACATTCGTAAAAGGGTCTTAACTAAATACTCTGAAACTAACTACGACTCTGCAAACAGAAGAAATTTACTTTGCCGAATTTGGACTTCGCAAATTTGTTCATAACGTGGCGAGTAATTTGCGCTCCCATGTAAAAATGTCTATTCATTCAAGGCAGATTTTACTTTTAAGAAGTAAATGGTGATATTATAATGCGAGATGCCTATTTACTGTCAGATTGATTTATTGACGAATCACAGTCATCTTCACTCCCTTCGTTCTTCAACAGTTGATTTTACCCCTCGCCTTTATCTTCTCGTCTATTAATTCCTATGTCTGTGGTAGTTACTAACTAAGGTCAACCTCGACTATTCTGTTTATGGTTTTGATGCATAGACTAAATTAGACTAGACACGGCATAATCATTTAAAAATAACCCCAACAGAATTTTGGTTTGGTTCACATGCACATTTATGAAAAGGCTCACACATTGTGTCGCAATGCGAAATGGGCACTGTGCATTGCGTTTTACCTTTTGTTGGTCTAGAGTAAGCTATTTTGCTTCTCAGCTATGCTGGGCAAGTTCATTTTTTCAATCACAAAAATAACCCAGTTCCAAATATTTAAATTTGAATTATGTCCATATTACAACACCTCTGACAACAAATTCTCCGTGGCTTCGCTTACGAGTTTGAACGCTTGTACAAGGAGTTTAAACAGAGCTGGGTTGTTAAGTTCATCTCCATATTTGTGACGTACGCTACGTGGCGTATCGATTTGAAGTTATTTTTGTCTTTTAGTATGGTGGTAATAACGGATGATTGAGCAAGATTCTGGATGCGAAATGAACCATTTTTACGAGTCTTCTGTGGCCAGAAGGTTTGTAAAAATATTTTCTATAACAATTTAGAATTAGACAGTTGAACAGATAAAACAAAGTAATAAAGGAGGTATACTTTACCGAGGATATCAGGCTCGTCAGGAGTAGTGTATTCCCGGAACCACGCCAGGCATCTCTTCACGCTGAAGGATGTGTCTTCTGATCTGGAGCATCGTCTATTGCTGGAAACAATTACATAACACATATTTTCAGATCAGACAAATCAAATGTAGGATGTTACAGTTGCGTCTTTTCGCTTATTTATTATCTCATACTGGTTTATCCGCAGAGTACAATGTGAGACACACACCTCCTTCCACACTACATTCACATCTCTTTTCGCGTAACTTGATCATGCCAAGTCTTTTAAGCCTTTTCGACCCCTTCCATCCACTTCCACATGACATATTTTCTACCGGTTTAAATTCTCTGTTGATTGTAAGTCCACATCTAAAATCATACATTTTTCTATGAACCCTTCAACAACAGTACAGTCAGGTTCATAAGATAATGTATATCAATCTTGAAAATGCAATAAATCATCAACACCATAACATATTTTCATTTAATTTAATTTTTCAATGGAATTGAAAACATTATGAAAACAATGTAGAAACTAGACACTGAAAAAAAAACTACACTCCGTCAGCAGGAAACCCTACTAAGGACTGTGAAAAATGTGACATTCTTATATTATGCTTTATACATCTTGTACAAACTTAGCTATTGAAACTAATAAGTTAATTTTATGGTTAAGCTATTAGCTAAATAATAATTCTTGAATAAATAATTGATAATTAAGGCACTTGGGTAAGCCCACTGTAAGTTTAGGCAAGTTCAATTGTCCACTTCCAGGCAATAAACATGTGTGGCAAGTACATTATTTGCACCTAGAGTTACAAATGCCACATTGAGATTCCAATGCAACATTATTTGCGCATTTGAGTCGATGCCACATTCAGGGCCGGCCCTATGCGGGCGCAATTGGAGCAGTCCGCTCCGGTCGCCGAATTGCCAAGGCGTTGATAATACCTAACACCTAACAGTCTTAACACATCACCCTAACGCATGGCAATAATGTGGTCTAAGCACGTTGCAGTATTTAAAAAAAAATAATTATAAATTTTTAAATTTCGAATTTTTCCAAGCCTGCAAAAACGCTTGAAATCTGGAGGGTACACATGTATACGTCGTAAGGCCATTCCTACATGGGTCGCTATGAAATAATCAACAAGAATTAAAGAACACACAAATACTTTCAAAATAATTTGTAAATAACCCCAGTGGTGCCTGTTGACCTATATGTGAGAAAGTCCTGTCAGAACCTGCTGACCAATCACAGGACGTTTAAGGACGGGTTGTTTCGAAAATTTTGAACAATTCATCAAATTTCAACATTAATTTTTGGGCTCTGTGAAAGTCCAATTCAAGTTCTGTTATTATATCATTATAGGCTAGTTGCTTGACAAAACTGAAATAAAAACAGAACTTGAAAAAATCTTTCACAGAACTTTGAAATTTGATGAATTGTTCAAATTCTCCGAAACAACCCGTCCTATGTCTCTTATGGTTTTAATAATTTTAAATGACGATTTATCAATTCTACGTATAACTTACTTTTATAATATTATGTGTTCAGAATTAGCGTTTGTTGATCTAGATTAGTAGACATGTGTTCTCATACTCCCAGGGGTACGTTAGGTCGCTTGGAGGGGTATGCGCATGTACTGTACGGACACTGTGCGGTACAAACTGCACGGATATTCTGGCTCTTTCTAGAAGAGGTAATCAGGAAAAACTAATTGGGAACCACTGATCTAGATGAATATATATTTTTTTCAAGCCATTATATTTGAGGTGCTTATGTGTATCCACAAACATATAATTATGACCTGATCACAAGAGAACAGGATGTAATTATAAAAAAGCAGAGAAAGTGACAAGAAAATCTAACCACAGTGATTTACATAAACAAAGACAACACAAGCACACTTACTTATCTTCGTCCATACAACCGCAACAGAAACTCGACCTGATACAATTAATGATAATAAAATACCAAAAACAAATAACTGTTCACTCCGAAAATCACAATGACTTATCTCACTGAGAAACAAACAACATTTTTGGCATAGTTAAATCACAAATATCACTGACAATTCAAGGTTGAACTTCTAGAAAAATATTGTATGACTGATAAAGAAACTTGTATGAGAATTGGAGAAAAGTGTATATTAAAGAGGACACACAGAATTGATGTGATTCTAGATGTATTTTAATGTGTCTGGCCTGCACAAAATGCTCAGTGAATTGAGTAAAGATGCCAAATGGTTCATGTGGGCTAAAAACTCTCACACTGAATCCACAGAGATAAAAATAAACACAGACCGCACAAGTATAAGTCAAATTTATCCCAGCACTGAAATATATTTTATTTTAACACCGGTGTCTACCTAATACGAAATTCCCAGCATTATTTGCCAAACCCGTGCAAACTGATTTGTGATTAAAATATGATTTGTTTGTACAATCAAAACCTATTATTACTTACAGATTATTTGAGCTAATCGAAATATATAAATCATATATATTTCGCTGATTTCACCACCATTGCAGATAGTGCATTGATAATATAATACAATAATAATAATTGCATTTAAGAGGAAGCTACAAGCCAAAAATGTGTATATTCTTGGTACACCTTATATTGTAGGCAATAGGCATTAAAATCGCTTGACAAACGGAGTCTAGAAACGTTATATTTCAAGCACAAAACTGGTTTTTATTTATTTTGTAAATAATTTTATAAGAAAGCAAAAAAGTTAATCAAGTGAAACTGTCACAGATAATCTTAGCTATAATACTGTATTTTTTAAAAGTTGTTTCATTTACGTGTTCATACATTTCCATTGAAAAAAATTAATTTTTTAGTAGTTTACATTTATATTTTTAATTGAGTAATTTATTTTTTTATTTGTATTCTATTCAAGCCAAATGATAAGAAAACCTTCAATTTATCTAAAACATATTTTTTGGTGTTCCTAATGTACACCAATTCGTTATAAAGATTAATCAAAATAGTGATTTAACATTAAGCTTCGCCTTAATTGAGATATTAGTAAATTAGACTGTGTTATAAATAGACTGAAGTTATTTAAATAATATTGCTTAATCTAAGGAATAAATTATTAGTATCCCAATAATAAGAATCTGTGCTATCCCAATAAAAACAAAGGTTCTGGCCATTGACGTCAGAAGAGATAGACCTGCACTAACCTCTGGAACTAGGAAGCAAACCTCCTGACGATCATTGAGAGGCGGAGACTTCCAGCGTGTTTTGAATAAAGGTCAACATCGTTCATGCATTGACTGCACAGAAAAGTAAAGTTCGCTAAAGTAAGGTAACGGCTTGCAGCGCAACCTGTCGTGGGACTTTTTTACGCAAGATCTGATTTCGCGTTTCGTGTTGAGGTAGTGGTGACAAGTACCTCGCTATAAAGATCTGGTCATTAAATATGGCTATAGCTATAAGGAACTTTTAAATTCAGAATGGTGGTCTTACACCAGGGCAATACTCTGAGTATCTCCCACTCTGGAGCGTGCCACAAGTGTACTAAATATTTTTTTAAATGTATAAATTGTGACAACACAAATTCATCTAATAAAAATTACTAGCGCACGCCGGGATTTAAACCTGCGACCTTTGGTTTGCTAATCGAGAGCTTCGCCTCTATAGAATAGAGACTATCAATATAATTCACATGATGAATAAAAATTAAGAGTTAATCGTATTATTTTTATGGTACGAGCTTTTGTGTGACGACCCTGATATATTTACAATAGGCATTCACTTGGGCGCATGCAACGCTTTATTGCGGAAAAAAACAATAATTCATTCGTAAAAGTGTCTAACTGAATACTGTAACAAAATATTTGATTTCGGAAACAAGCTTAAAGTTTGTCACTGCTGCTGGTAATTAAAAAAGGACTAGTAATTCGTTAGCAGATTTTATTTTCGAAGTCTTAATAATGATGATAGGTGTCTGAAAACTATCGTATTCATTTATTGACCAATTTTGAAAGGGTGAAGCCCACATCCCTCCCCGCGCTCCTCGCAATATGGTTTGTTCCCTCACCCTCAAGTTTCTGTCTATTGATTTGTTTGTCTATGATTCTGGTGGAATAAATTATTGTGGACAAATTCAAGTCATTGTTCGGCAAATAAAATTTCAGAAACAGTTTTTAAAATTAAATTTTATATGATACAAGACAACAATTATACTTATAGTGGGATTATGCCACCACCAAACATAATCTTCTGAGTATAGTCTCTGCAATCCGAACCTTCAGTAATTCGAACCACCGGAAGATGGGGACGGAGTGGGTGGAAAACACAAGACGTTGACCAATGAAAAAGAAGGTTTAATTTTCTCACGAAATTTATGTAAATTGCCTACTTTTATCAGTATGGACTTCGATGATTCATCGAGCGACCAGGAATATCGATGATATTAATTATTGATAAAGGATGGTGCTCAATCTCAAACAGTCTGGTATAAGCAAGGTATAAGAAGGATTTTAAAAGTTCCAATGTAAGAAAAGTTTTTTGTCATAATTTCAGGAATAGTGCACTGTGACTCCAGCAAAACAAATACTATTTAAAATTAGTATCCTCGCATATAGCACCATGCCAATTGAAGGGGGAAACTTTATCAAAAATCAACTCCCACTCCCGATGACAGTAGAGAGCATAGATATACCGCTCATGTAGACTTATTTTTGTAGTTTGGTTTTACAAAGAAAAAAGAAACACATTCCTCTATTAAAATCATAGACAAATGTTGCAAAACTTCAGCTGTTTCTTAAAGATTCCTTTAATCTGAAAATTTGCTAAAATGAACAGGCTCAGTTTTTAATTATTCTGATTATAGAGACCATAAAGTATTTGATTCATTGGATCTTCTTGAGATATGAGTTTTTTTATATACTTTTGAGTGATACATCATCCCCAATCAAGAAAAAAATCATCAAACCACACACACACGTTGCAAGATTCCTATATTTGAAAGTTGGAATATGAAGGGATAATAAGGACGGGTTGTTTCGGAGAATTTGAACAATTCATCAAATTTCAACGTTCATTTTCGGGTTCTGTGAAAGTACAATTCAAGTTCTGTTATTATATCATTATAGGCTAGTTGCTTGACAAAACTAAAATAAAAACAGAACTTGAAAAAATCTTCCACAGTACTTGAAAATGAACGTTGAAATATGATTAATTGTTCAAATTCTCCGAAACAACCCGTCCTAAGACTTTAATGTTTTTAAAATTTATATAATGTGGAGCTTCATTTCTGCACCACATCACATACGAATGCGGTAAGTCGAACGTGTGCAGCATTCTTTATATAATATTTGATACTCGGTGGTTGAGTGGCCACTCCTAGCCAGGAGTGTGAAATCCGTTGTGCGCAGCATGTTCCAGAGTGATAGCTACTTTCAGTATCGCCCTGGTGAAAGAGCACCATTCAGAATTGGAACGTTGCTTGAAATGGCTATAGTTGTGTTTGGTGACCAGATCTGAAAAGCCACACACTTCACCCCATCTCCTACCCCTCCTCACTACCTTCAGCCTCACAGCATACCCCAATTGGGAATGCCATAGTCTCACTGGCTCACTGGCTCCCTGGCTCACTGGGAGGATTGGTAGAAAGCCATTCATAGACCAGAACATTGTAAGAAAGAGATGCGGAAGTATGTATTAGTATATACAGAGTGGTCCTCACCTATTGTGTCTGGTCCTCTTGGTGTGGTGTTGGGGCTCTAGCTGGTGCAGGGGTGGCGGGGGGGCGGAGGTGGGTGCGGGCGCCGGAGGGCCGCTCCGCTGCCGCTTGCTGCAGCGCGGCATCGCTCCCGCGCACGCCACCTGCCCCTGACAAACACAACAAACAGACTTCACCGTGAGAATACTCTTTTTTTGGTATATATCTATAATCTATTCGAGAAAGAATAACGATACTGGATCAATTTTGCACAAAGTAAGATAAAATTGACCTATCTTTGTCATACAAGAGCAACGTTTGAATTGAGAATTTACTGGAAACGTAAGAGCGTTTCTTACTTGCCACATTTTATCTTAATTTAGTGAGACAATAACACTACTCTACCTATATTTTCTGGTGGTCTTGAAGATATGTCCACACATATACCTACAATAAGAAGTCTAGATATATTGTAAGGTAATTGTTAATTTGGCTTTGATTTTGAAAGCATCAGATGAAATATAATTTATTTTTTGTAATAACATATTATCATAAGATTTCAAAGGGTTGTTTTCAATTAATGCTCCACTAGTTTTTATTAGCTGCTCAGAAAAATCAAATTAATGACACTAATAAACACAATTGTTTTTAATATGGCCAGATAAGTTGTTTATAATAAAGTGTCATTGCATACAGGGCCGGCCTTGTGTCGAATGGCAGCTGGCGCTAGCAAAAACCTCAAGGGGGCTGTGTTAGGTACTATCAGCACCTTAGCAAGTAGGAGCCCGGAGCGGACTGATCCAATTGCACCTGCATAGGGCCGGCCCCGACTGTATACAATATTCACACTCAATCAACTACATTGAATACATAATTTTCTAATTATTATAGATGATTGATTGATGGATTGGTTAGTTGCAAATAATTGTTAGATAGATTACCCACTCGAACGATAGAGATTTACGGGTGTCCGGATTTCAATTCGGCAATTCAATTTAATTATATCATACCTCCAAATATTAACACGGAAACCTAACTGCTTACCGAGGTTTAAAGCCAATGAATCCACTTAGATTTCAGTGTATTCCATGTTTTTAGGTTTCCAAAATTAAAAAATCGGTAACGTATAATTAATTCATCAAAATCACCTACCCAATCTATGTGCTATCACTCGATTGGTTATGGGTTTTTACCAGTTATGAATAGGTACAGGACATAATAACATGTAAAAAATTATTTAAGTTGCATGTTAAATTTCATAAATCATCAAATGAAAAACGCCATTAATGTAATTTCTCACGACAACAAAAAAACTATAAATATGTTGACAATTATTATTAAGAAACAATTTTTTTTTTATTTCAAAGAAAATTTACATTGGATGCATTTTGAATGTTATTTCAACCACCTTGATGCCACTGTGTTGTGGCGGGTGAAGTTTACAAAATGAAGATTTTAATAATATTCATAGTACATAGTTAGTAAATTATACAATCCCGATTTAGTTAATATTTTATGTGATAAATAATTAATTAAACATTGACAAGTATTATTTTTATATGAATTAAGCCAATTGAGGAATGTGAGATATGTGTGGAGGGAGATTCGGGGGTTAAAATGTAGAATGTATGGGTGTTGTAGTTGAAATGTATTGCAGATGTTAGGATCCATGGAGTTATTTGGTTTTTGGAAGTATGGAGTGGAGTTTCTTTTTTTAGGATATCAGGGAGAAGGTTGAAGGTTTTGGGAGCTAGGTAGGTGAATTGTCTTTGTGCTGATGTAGTATGAGGTTTAGGCATAGACATATGAATATTAGTAGACCTGCCATAAGTGATTAAAAGCGTATTATCCCCACTCCCCATACCGGTTCCATTGGAGCCGGCTGGGCTCGCGTATGGCCTCAAGTGAAATTTGAAAACGTGACGTCATCATTCTTGTGCGAACTATGGTCGAGGCATCATCGGTTCATTTTACGAAATAACATGGCAAAATGTTGACTTGTGATATGAAAACTTGTAAAAATAGATGTGAAAAAGAGAATAAACCCAATTGTCGTATTACATTCCATAAGTAAGCATTATTTTACTTTATTTTAAGCTTATTCACACCGTATTATATGGATCAGTTTTAGAAACATATACTATCACATCACAATGTAGCGATTCTCAAGTGTGCTCATCGTTGTTTACTGGGGTAAGTAAATTATGAAACATTTGTAAAAGTGTCTTAACTGAATACTCTGAAACTAACTACGACTCTGCAAACAGAAGAAATTGACTTTGCCGAATTTGGACTTCGCAAATTAGTTCATAACGTGGCGAGTAATTTGCGCTCTAATGTAAAAATGTTTATTCATTCAAAAGCAGATTTTACTTTTAAGAACTAAATGATGATATTATAATGCGAGATGCCTATTTACTGTCAGATTGATTTATTGACGAATCACAGTCAGCTTTACCCCCTTCGTTCTTCAACAGTTGATTTTACCCCTCGCCATTATCTTCTCGTCTATTAATTCCTATGTCTGTGGGTTTAGGTATATTTAAGACATTATACTCGATAAAAAGTCAGATTGAGGAATATCTTGTCGGTGGCTTATTGATAACACA
Organism: Hesperophylax consimilis; assembly: GCF_061612785.1. NCBI lineage: Eukaryota > Metazoa > Arthropoda > Insecta > Trichoptera > Limnephilidae > Hesperophylax > Hesperophylax consimilis. Next base: position 30,663,291 of record NC_142846.1, read on the forward strand.
TATTACCATTTTTTGAGCTATTGCAGAGGATTAATAATAGTTTGAGCACAGCCACCCCAAAAGATGATACCGTATGCTAATATTGGCAGAAAGCATGGCATACTAATTTAAGTGTTGTACGAGTAAGAATATTTCTAAGAGTTCGAGTTCAGGAGTTAGGCTGACTATATACTGATCCCAACTTAGATGTTGATCAATCACAATTTTCAGTCATATTTGTATTTTTCATTTTCATCGTATTGAAAAAATAATAACAACGCACTTGAACGATGCATTATTGTTATTCATTTTATTTGTAAGTTATTGGCCGATTGCCAATATGTCTATGGATAAGGATTTAGATCAAATAATAATGGTGTCAGTTTTGCAATTTTTAAAAGCTTTCAAAATATACTTTACATTTATCATAAGGAATCTTTTTCAAATGACAGATATTTCCGAACAACGAATCAATAATTTTCACAGCATAAATAATAAGTATTGAAACATGTCTAATGTAAAAATTTATAAAAGCATTTTGGCGATTAGTGTAAATGAATGAGATGAAATTTTATGTATAGTTTTCGTGATATATTGTTGTAGGATATCATAGCAATAGCAATTTATGCACTTTTTAATTGTTTACTTATTATTATTGCTATATATATTATGTTTTCTATAGCTGTCAAATAACCACATAATATAGACCTAAAATAAAAATGTCTTCGGAATTGTTATTGATAATTAATAATAAATCCTTGGAAAATTTTTGGATTATTGACTATCAGCATGGTTTGAATTATGCAGAGCATTTGTCAAAAGTGTAAAAGCAATGACTTATTTGTTAATTGTAAATTTAATGATAACATGGTACATGCAAAAAAATAATGTAAGTTGTCAAAATGAAACTGTATCCTTGAGAATGGAAAAATCCTTGGGGTACTTACGACTGGAGGCAGATTTGAAATTAAATTGGAGAAAACGAAGCGATTTTGGTCGCCTATCGTGGAGCCGTTGAGGGAATAATTGTGATAATTGTGCAAATCCAGGGTTTCGACGTTTAGGACGGTCGACCGTGAAGAATATAACCTGAAATGTTAAGACATCGGTAACAAGACGGAATCTTCTTCAATACCACAAAAATAACGTTTAATTGTATAAAAGCGGTAAATTATGAAAACATTTGAGGGTTTGCACATTTTCAAGTTCGCATTTGCAAAAATGGGGATGAGAAGGGGTGAATTTTGGCGAGCAAAGCTTTGTCACTTACCGTTTTGCGAGGGGTTTTGGGTCGGGATATGCCGGACTGGTAATGTTTTTCAGGGTTTTTTAGCCCGTTGGGGCTTTTAGACTTTTACCGACGCCCAGCTGTGAAAAAGTCCAATGTGTGCGAGCGTACATATGATTGGTTCCCAGTACACCTACATATACGAATTGCGAACACTACGGACAGGCAATAAGCAACTCAAAACCGAATTGAATTTCTCACGCAACGCTAATGTCCAACTATCGTCAAACGTTCGTAAAGCGAGCGGGAGAGCCTCGCTACTCAGCCGCAAGATGGCTCTATATCGAACAGATGTTTTGCAAATTAGTTTCAGTTAAAATACATAGATGTCTAGTTTGTTTACATCAATGATATTAACACCAATATCCACTATGGGTGTTATATACCTATCGTTGGTTTACATAATAATAAAATCTTAGTTAAATTCATTTTTGTCAAATTTTGGAAAAAATGTAAACTTACGTATATGCCTGCAAATAACACATTAAAATAATAATAATAATGTATTTACGTATTTAATTTCTATAGCCGACTCCGGTGCACAATTTTACGCAGGTCAAAGAAAAAGGTATAAAACAAAATTTCCGCGAGCCGCTTGCGGTTGCTTTGTTCCTTTCCTGTAATTCACTGCTTGGCTCGCCGATATTTGCTCCGTAATAATTTACGTAATTATACGTAAATTAGGATGCGTATAAACACGTGAGTCAAACTACTGTATATAGAAAAGAAACGAAGCAATCGCAAATGGCGCGAAACGCCGCTTGCGGTTGCTTCGTTTTTCTTCATGTATATACGCAGATTTAGAGACTAATCGCACTTGATTTCATTCAGGTGTTAACGGGTTCGATTCCCGCCACGCGGCGTAAGAATAAATTAAATGAATTTTTCGTTACATGAATAATTTTGCGTGTTGCGTTGTGATGTTGAGTTAAGGAAACATATTATGAACATGGATTTTGGCTGCAATATCTACCGATGTTTTAAAAACATCGAGTTAGTGGGATGTAGGATGGCGCTAGTAGAATAATAACACCAATTATCCACTAATATATAAAGTATTCTAATTGATTGAATAGCTCTGATTACGCACGTCAAAACAGTTGGAGACAGTTGGAGAATATTATGCCAACTTTGATCATTGTATAAAATTAAATATCAGTCACTGTATACAATTACTGTATCTCAAAAAAATATTATGTACCTGCCTAAATCTGACATAACCTAACAAAAAAACGACATAAGATACAAAAGTTACAAAGTTTATTGAAACAAAATGCAAAAATATTTGCTTAATACATATAACGTGCCGTGTAAATTTAATGCATTCCTAGCAATTTAACCTGCAATTCGGTATTAAATTGCTGGATTTCGTTCTCCGAACAGAGGAAATTTCAGCACTCCCGCCATAAATAAACCACTCACTATTAATAGATCGATATCTTCGGGCTTTTTGTATGAAACAAATTAGTTCTCTATTTAACCATAGATATGCCAATATTTAGACAGTGCAATTCTCTTTCGGAAAAAATTAAAAAAATGAATTAGAGTCACAAACTGATATTGGATAAACAATATATTCAAATCCGTCAAAACTACACTAGAACGGCGAGGTCCGAGATCAAAATATCAAACAACCATAAATGTTCCACTCAGCCAGCAGTTTATTCCATAGACTTTTAGAGTTTTTCATTGGTGGATATAGTTAGGCAACAATATGACATCACAATATTTCGGTTCCAATTTTCGATAGAAGTCACACGCCGTTCAGAATTCTGAGAATATTATATTGGAGCGTAGGTTGGAGGTTGTAGGTGGGTCGACTATTCGGAACCAGGTAAGGTACCTACTCCCCCGTGTTATGTATTCTCGGATTTTACTTATCCCAGCTCATTATTTAAAAAAAAATTAACTGTGCAATCGAGGGCGTCGCTATTGTAGATACAAGAAAAATGTGAATGGATAAAATTCTCAATAATAAATTTATGGCTTTTTTTCACCTTCACAGTAAGTTAGTAATAATGGTACCTGTTAATGGTAACTCGATAATGAGGCACTGTGATTTTCTGTTTCTTTTTTGAATTAGTTCTACTCAGGTCTCTACTTTGTAATCTTTGAGAATGCTGTGTCGAGGGAGGGAGGAAACACAGAGGCCGGTAAATCATTCTACAGTCGAGTTCTTGAACACCAGAGCTAGTCGTAGAAACGACCAGTTGTTGGGCGGGCTAACTGTGCACCGGTGCCGAAAGGTTTAGTCAGGCTAGTTTCTAGGAGCATCTTCCATTGAAATACTGTTAGAGCAAGGGCAGGCTTCCCAACCTGACGTCTGTGCTCTAAATATCGCAAGAAACACCATTTTTGAAGTGTATGACATTGCACAGTTCTCTGAAAAAACCCCACGCATTATCACGTAGATAAAACGTACATTATATAGTGTACACTCATGCACGCCTCTGGTGGCCATAATAAATAGTCAGGGGACTGTAACTATGTTACAACATTTATGACTAACTTGTATCCGATTGTAATAACAACAAATAATATTAAAGTAATTCTTTAAAAAGCTAGAGATTTTCCAATCAGTGAACTTTGTGACAATTTTAAGGTTCTCCAGGTTGAAACAATTGCTATCAAGTTTTTAAAGAATCCAAACTGTCCTCAAAAGTGTACGGCACGACCTAGAATATCTGGGAATTTATATGTACCTAGATGCAACACGACAGCTGTATAATACCATTCTGAATATGCAGGCCCAAAGTTATTCGACGATTTATCCGATGTAAACAAAAGTGAGAAAATATATTCCAAATTTAAACAAGTAATGATACCCTTTTATCCAAAACCAACAGATTTAATGATATTTTACCTATGATTTTCAGATATACGGGTATTCTTTTGCTATTCTGTTTGCTATGTTCTTTATATTTTCACTGATTCATTTATTGCCCAATATTTATAATATTTTTGATAATTTATAGAATTTTTTTGTTAGTAAAAATCCTATTATACAATACAATAATATGTATTGATTCAAAGTTTGTATAAGTAAACACACTAGATCCCCAATTAGACACGAGAATATTTCTCTATTAATTAACAGGGTAATTCAAATTTAATTTAATTTTGAATGCTGTGTTACACATTATAAATTTGTACCTTTTCTTTATAATTTCAATAAAAATGGTATTTGATGTTATGTATGTAGGAAGCCGAAAGTACCTACTCAAAGAGAACGTAATTCCTCTGAGAGTTATAAAACAAACCGGGTTGCAAGGCCATGAATTCAAATTGAAATTTTAACTTGCTGATAGTAGGTACTGTTGCTCAGGTACAGTGAGCTGCATATGAGTAGATGTGTGTCCACATCTTCAAGACGACCAGAAAATATAGGTCTTACAAAATTAAGAAAACAGGTGGCAAGTAAGAAACACTCATGTTTTCAGTAAATTCTTAATTCAAACAATGATCATTTATGACGAAGACAGACATTAAAAAATGTGTCTATGAACGATATAAACGAACGGTTTTCGTATTCCAAAGATGCTTCGAATACTACCTGAAGGCCGACTAGAGTACAGGCCTCGGCACCTGACGAATTTTGAGGTGTCAAGTGATCAACTCAATGCCTAGAGATAATAGAGCAACGACAGTTTGCAAATGGCGGCGATTGTTGTTGATACTCATTGTTACCGCTCATTTGTGTGGTGTTTTTACCGCAAGCATATAAATAAACATAGCGATTTGACTATTTTAACGTTTAAACAGTGACTTTGTAATTTGGGAGTTGGGCGCCCAAATCTATATTCTAGTCGGCCTTGCATTTTCTCTAGCAACGCATACAATTTTCGGACGGTAAACAATTGTATTATTTATAACAATCGATGATAATAAGTCATTTATTTACAAATGAAATGTTATACCTTGGCTTTAACTAGTGCTTGCCGAATAATCAAAACACTTTCTCATTACACACGAAGGCAATTTGGCACTTTTTAAGGCAATTTACTTAAAGTTAGCACACGCCTTACGCGACGCGTGACATTTTAGTACTAAAACAACGAAATCGATAGAACTACAATTGACGTACTTTTTGCTTGCGACTTTGAGATTTGTATAGTGGGTAGAATGAAATTAGTCACATGCGATCAAAGACAAGGTACGACCAAGTGAAACAAATAATTGAGACCGGTCGTATGAAGAGTCAGAATAACAGAATGGTAGGTATATGAGACAATTAATGTGAATCAAGCAAGAAGTATAATTTTTAAGACAGATATGTGTGAAGACGTAGTAATGGGCAATAAGTTAGCTAGTTTTTTCTAAACCAATGATGAAGAATCTGCCTAACTTTTTTCTGGTGCACTGTTGTATAGAATCACTAGAGATCGGATTAATTATATAATTATGCATTTATATATTGTGCACATTCCATAGTTGAGCTTTTTTTTTTTCGTTTTTTGAAATTTTGAGCATTTTTTGTCTTATTTCAGCCATTATATTCTTCACAATATGAGCTGTTCAGATAAGAAATGGTCGATATTTGGAATTAGAGATGCTAGAGATTGCGCGGTCCCATTCTTTTCCTTCAGAATTTCAGCGGCCAACCCTCCCCAATCAAAAATTTTCCAAAGAATTGGGTTCCAAAGAGACGTTCCCGTTTTCAACGTTTAGTAGCCACTTTGAAATTTTTTGTGTATATTTGAACACTGCTAGTGCATATTTTGGCATTGTTAGTGCAAAAGACATTTTGGACATTGTTAGTGCATATTTTGGCATTGTTAGTACATATTTGGAAATTGTTAGTTCATGTTTTGGCATTATTAGTGCATATTTGGAGATTGTTAGTAAATAGTTTTGAATTTTTAGTGCATATTTAGGCATTGTTAGTGCATATTTGGACATTTTTAGGACATATTTAGACTTTCTTAGTGCATATTTTGATATCTTTATTACATATTTGTACATTGTCAGTGCATGTTTTGCCATTGTTAATGCATATTTGGACATTGTTAGTATATGGTGTAGACTTTTCAGTGTACATTTAGGCATTGCTAGTGCATATTTTGACATTGTTGGTGCATATTTTGACATTGTTAGTACATATTTAGACATTGTTAGAGCATGTTTTGGCATTGTTAGTACATATTTGGGCCTTTTTAGTGCATATTTGGACATTATTTGTATATATTTTAGTAGTGCTTAATTGGGCATTGATGGTGTAGTATAGTATAGCATACATATTTCATCCTGGCTTTAGCATTGGGACTACTCAGGGGAACTGCACATCTACCAGTCACGTAGATTTTGAAGCCATGATATGCGACGTTTTAAAATAACTTTACCCTAAAATTTTTATTACTCGTAGAGACCTTTACATTAAGCGTTAATCAAGTTGATAAGGGGTTGTGACCATCGAATTCAATCTGTCCGACTGCTAGCCGAGCAAATGAGATTAATCTATCGCAGAAATGGAATATTCATTTAGCTTAAATGAGGGGCTGTTTGAAAAATAGACATTCCAATTTTTACAAAATTTGAACTGTGAATGAAATATTTTTGTAAATATATTTCCACACAATATTTCTAAATACGATGTTGCAAAAAAGCTACTTACTTCAATAGAAAAATAACTTTAAAAATGACTGTTTCTTACAAACTCGTCTTATTACACCAAATGCTATTATCAAAACAGGCTTATTTCAGCCAATATTTCATGCAACAAAGCACTTGGTCACATGACAGAATGGTTACCTAGTTGATTTGTATGAAAGTTGCCATTAGTTTAATTTATAATAAATTCAAAATCAGCTTATTCCAAGACAGTTGGCTGCAAATTAGGATTATTCCAAGTTGTCTTGCAAAACAGACTTATTCCAAACATAAATTGTTAATATCTTAATTTTTTATTTATTTTTATTATTTTAATATACATCATATGGGTTACATTAATACATACATATTTTGCAAAATATAATATTAAGGTTCATATATGGTCATGTATACCTTATCAGAAAAGAGGAGCTCTTGTGCCTGATAAGGGAGCCACGATTCTTACTTAGATTCATAATTCATAATGAGATATAATAATAAAAATATAATAATATATATTATAATAATAATATATATATATTTTTATTTTTGTTTAATATAAGTTTTTTTGGAAAAAAAGTTTGATTTTATTTATTTGTTCTTGTTGGTTCGTAATACAGCGCAATTCGGAAGGGAGATTATTGTAGTTTTTTATGGCTTGGTAAATATAATGGTTTTGCATTTGAGTTGTTTTAAAGATTGGCGTAATAAATTGATTTCCATTTCTCATGAGTTTATAAAATTCTTGATATTCTGTGTTATTTTTTTCTTTACACATTTTTATAATGGAAGTTTGCTTAAATATATCATCAATATTTGGTACTGGAAACAATTTAAAAAGCAATTTTGTTGGGAAAGTAGAGTTTTTTTTAAGTATTACTTTTATAATAATTTTTTGCGAGACTTTTACTGAGTTTAGGTTGTTTTTATAAGATCCTCCCCAACCTATGATTCCGTAAATAAGCAGGGAGTGGACAAGAGCATAATATACATTTTTTAGTATTTTCACATTTAAAATATTTCTTAACCTAACAAATATATATATACATTTCCTTATTCTCTTTACTAACTCCCTAATATGGCTTTTCCATTTCAGATTTTCATCGATGATCACACCAAGATATTTGATTTCAGAAGAAGAGTTGATTACAGTACACATAGGATTAAGTAGTTGACAGTTGATATTGTCACAATTTTCATCATGGATTATGATATTTACTTCGTGTTTAGGTATTTTTTGTAGTGAAAATAATACATATGTTGTTTTTTTAGCATTAAGTGTGAGTAGGTTATTATCAAACCATGATTTTAAGATATTAATACATTCATTTGCAAGTTTGTTAACTAGTTCCCATGTTTGACCTTTTATTAATAAAACAGTATCATCAGCATAAGAGATTAATTCACCTTTGATTTTCTGTTGGAAAATGTCATTTACAAACATTAAAAATAGTAATGGTCCGAGGACCGTGCCTTGAGGAATGCCAAATGTACTTGTTAGTGGTGTACTAAAAGTTTGGTTTAATTTTACAATTTGAGGTCTCTCTGTTAAGTAGCTTTCTATCCATTTAAGGGCTAAGTGGTCAATGCCATTTTGTTTTAATTTTAATATAAGTTTTTCATGGGAAATGCTGTCAAATGCTTTCTTTAAGTCAATAAAAATTCCTATACATTTATTTGATTTGTCCAGGGTACTCTGAATACTAGATGAAATTTTTGCAATGGCATCTTGGGTACTTTTTCCCTCTGTGAAACCGAATTGATTTTCATTTATAATTTTGTTTTTATTTAAGAATGCAGTTAGTCTTTTTATAGCAATTTTTTCAAAAATTTTCGATATATTAGATAAGAGTGAAATGGGTCTATAATTAGAAATGTCCTCCGGGCTACCGGACTTAAATATTGGAGAGATTATGGTTTTCTTATACGTGCTCGGGAAAACTCCTGTCTTAAAGCTATTGTTTATAATATGAGAGATTGGTGTAGAAACATAATTTTTAATGATTTTTAGTGTTTTTACTGTGAGACCGTCAAATCCCGGAGCAGAACCACCTCGCATTTTTGATATAATTTGTACAATTTCAGACGGATTGGTTGGTTCAAAGAGTTCAAGTTTAGTTTCTATATTCGGAATATTTTCAATATACATATTATTTATTTTTTTCACGGTAATTTTTTCTGCTAGACTCTTTCCTATATTTGCAAAGAAATCATTAAAAGCGTTTGCTCCTTTTTTAGGTTCTTCAATACAGTTAATTATGTTATTGTTTTGTATTACACTCTTAATAGTATTACTTTTGGTTTTTTGTTTATTTTCCATGATTTCATTGATTATATTCCAAACTTTCTTACTGTCATTTTCAGAATCATCAAGTTTGTTTTTATAATAAATTTCTTTCGTGTTTTTTATGAGCGTGGTTAATTAATTTTTGTATTCTCTAAAATGAACATTTAATTTAATGTCTAGTGGTTTTTTTTTTGTTTCTTTATAAAGCCATTCTTTGTGTCTTATGGACACAACAAGCCCATGTGTTATCCACGGTTTGATTTTACGAAATTTTGCTGTATTTCCTTTTGGAATAATTTGTTTTGAATCATTTATAAAGTTTGTTAATCTATTTTCAAATATTTTACAGCACTCGTTGACGTTTTCACTTCGGAGAATATCTAACCATAATTCAGATGACAATTTATTTTTCAAAGATTCGATATTAACAATAGATATTTTTTTTTTTTTATTTTTTATTTTTTTTTTATTTTTTTTATTTTTTATATATACAATAATATTATTATTGGGTTTATAAAAACAGTTTATTTTTAAACAAGTTCTGCTGTGTATGTTTAAAAATAAACTGTTTTTATAAACCCAATAATAATATTATTGTATATATAAAAAATAAAAAAATAAAATGGAGTTCTACAAATTAAACTTAATAACAATAAATAAATAGATATTTCTTTCTTATTATTAGCAGTTTGTCCGCAATGTTGGTTTATCGCCTGAGGTATTATTGGATTGTAATGTAGCAAAGTCATGTAATGGTCGGTAATTGAGGTTTTTATAATTCCCGAGTTTAAATTATTTATATCCTTGATATTTGTGAAAATGTGATCAATGCATGATGGACGTTGCCCATTGACGTTTCTGGTGTAAGAGTTAATACACGACACATAATTCAATTCCGCCATCATATTTAAGTAATTATCTTTATCGTTCGATGTATAATCGTGCGATATATTTAAATTAATGTCACCTAAAACTATTGTATTCGCGTTTCTGTAGTTTAATAACACATGTCTTAATTCTTCTATAAACAAACCTAAAGTAGACGAGTGCGTTCTGTATAGAGAGATAATATCAATTTTTTTGTTATAACACTTCATTTGTACGTGTAAGCAGTTTGTTCCATTCACATTAATTTCTTCCTCGCACAATATGTCACAATTATTTTGTAGGAACATAACGATTCCACTGTTTTTGTTAATTCGGTTTGTAGTAGATACACAGGTATATCCCGGTATATAGTACGCCACTTCGCCACTTGAATGTGTTTCCGTTAACACAATGCAAGCGGGCTTCCTGAGATCATTATTTACTGTTGTCAAAAATTCATCCATGTTTCGTTCCAAACTTCTTATATTCATGTGTAGAATTAAAGGACTGAGATTGAGATCGTTTTGGTGGGTACGATATTCTTGATAGCTGCTATATGTTTTTTCGTCAATATTATTTTTTTCGTCTAGTGCGTTTTATAAAAATTCTGTCATTTTTCTTCGAAGTCTATTCTGTCTCTTGCTACTTTCAGCATTTTATTTTTGTACGGACATAAGTTACTGAAAGCTGTGTGGTCTGTTTTATTTTTCTCGCCATATTTCTTATTTTGCGATGTGCAATTTGCACAAACCGGTGTTTTTTCTCTTTCAGGGCATTTAGCAAAAGTATGATCACCCGTGCAATGCGGGCACACCGATGGATTCATTCGATTTAGGCATCTGGCGGCTGTGTGCATGAATTTGCAGCAGTGGTAGCACTGGGTTAAAGGATCACAATCCACTATGTTAACCCTTTGGTACTGGATATTTATCTTTTCTAAGGATAGCAAATTTTTTCGTGTTGTACCGCTGGTTTCCACGATATAGTTCGAGAATTTGTTTTGTTCTTCATCTTCTTGATCCCGAGTACCACGTTGGTATTTCTTAGAATGTTTGTATTTTATTTCAGTAATCAAATTAATTTTATTTTCTTCGTTTTTCGTTACAATGTCTTGAATCCCTTCGTTTTGTGTGAGTATCCCATTCACTATTTCCTCTTCCGTCAAGTTCGATTTGAGTCCTTTCAAAATTAATTTGGGTTTTTTCTTTTTTATTTCATTTATTTCTAAGTTATAATTGAGTTTTTTAATTTCCTCCGTAAGAGTGTTGGTATATTCTTTTTTTGGGCAGGATATGATTACTTGCTCTTTATTTGTTTTTCTTAATCCATTTATTCCAATTTTAAGTTGGTCTAGTTTGATGTCTTTCTGTATCTTATCACATCTTTCTGCAGCTTTTGTTGTTTTTTTAGTTGATGATATTATTATTGAGAACCTCTCTTCTTTTGAAATTTCTTTTTTATTTGCTGTTAGAACTTGCGCGTAAGATGGTATTTTATTGTTTTTTTCTACGACTTTTTCAATTTTCTTCGTAAGTTCTTCGTAATTTTCGATAATTTTGTTTTGTAGTTTGATTATTTCATTTTGGTGTTTAATTTTTTCAGTTTTCCAAAGCTCTTCTAATATATAAACATTTTGTTCTAGGTTCGTTTTTGCTTTCGAATCTTTCACTGTTGTAATTTTTTGTATTTCAGTTTTTATATTAACAATGGCCGTGTCCATAATGTGTTAAATCGCTGTGCTCGGCGCAAATCGCTCGGCGCTCGGCAGCGCTTGCAATTTTTGCGACAATACTTTACTTCGCTGCGCGCGACCGTTCACGTTGATTATAGAACTAATACTGTATTAATACTTTTCAATGTTTTTTTATATTTTATGATTCAAATTGAATATTATTAAAGTACCTACCTACGCTATTACTAAAAAAAACAAAGATATTAAATGACGTATTTGACACAGTATCAGTTTTTTTCCACAGCAAAACGATCTTGTTGAATAAGTCAGTTTTGAAAAAAGACCCCTCAAATATATTTTTACACTGGGGTGGGTTTCGAAATCGCAACTTTCCGACAGTTCAAATGCGTAGGCAACTGGCTTATGAAGGCCACGCAATTGTGTAATTATTTACCTGAAAAAAGGATGAAGATTATCTAATTAACCGGAAAGAAAATAGAAATAAACTTTTTTTAGTAGATATTTTAAGGTACATACTTATATTATTTGGGCAGGTTTTTTTTTTCATAATTTTATTTTGACGTGTTCATGATAGTTTAAGCAAACACGCTATGACTGACTTATGCTTATGAAGTACAAAACTGCAGATATTGTAAGTAGGTACTTAATTTATTTTATTTCATGGCACCGATATAACTGCAACACTATTTCAGATTGTATTAAGGTTGAATTCCTCGAGTGATTTGCATAATATTATTACAATACTTTCCGTGTTCATAAGACGTATATAATCTTCAAACGTATCTTTGCAGGATGGCGCCTCGGTACTTACTATACACGTTAAGGCGATGCCATATGTAGTAATGCAAAATCATGTGTTTTTGGTTTGAAAATTTGGTCGCCTAGAAATGTTTCAGATGCTTTAATTAAATACTGCGAGTAGAATACATCCTGGCCTTTGAAATAATTGAGTATTTTTTATATAAGTCTTTTTATAAGCCCAGAAAAAAATAATGTAAAGGTCTATGAAAACAGCTTTAAAGTTCAAAATCTCCTACTTACGAACCCATTTTCGGTTATGATTTTGTTGTATAATGTGGCAAATTAAGTTATTTATAAAATGATCGAAAAAAAATAATATTTATGCCTGAACATCCACAAAATAAAATAAAAGGCACTTTTTGGCCATGTTTTTTTCTTGCATAAATGAAAACAGGCGGATGGTGTTAAGCGGGAATTTAAACCTTATCGCCATCTACGTAAGGGGTGTTATTGATAGCGGCTCAATTTAAAATATTAAACGACGTATTGCATCGCCTTAAAAATAAGTGGTCAATTTGTTAGTTATTTTTTTTGCCGTCTACAAAGATACGTTAAGTACATTGTCAAACAAATTATTTTTTTTTTAAATAAATCAATAACTTAGTAAACACAACGTTTATTACTATCTTCTTCATATAAAAAAAATCCTTCACTGAAACGTTATTGATTTTATATGATTGATTCTTGATTATTGATTTCATCAGATCTGAATAGCCAGGTTCTCTCCCACCTTCCTCTTCCCCTTCCCCATCTCCTTTCCCTCCCCAATACCGTCAGCCTCACAACGTATCCCGTTTGGGGATGACATAGTCTCACTGGCTCCAGACGGTTGAGAGCAGTTAGGAATCTTGTGCGGTATTCACATAAAAAAGTCTATAAAAGCTATAAATTTCAAAATATATATTTATAAATAAAAATGACCCATTTACTTCTTCTGCTCACCTTCCCAAGAGAAGGTTGTCTAACATCAATTGAATATTTACTTTGCGTCTGCATCCTGGGACAACTAAATGGAACTGAATTCGTACAAGTCAAGTACCTACCTAAGTTACAGCCTCGTACAGTGTGTCATTTGCTCCCAACCATCAACCAGTCCAAGGAATCTCCCATTGGGGTATGCTGTAGGCGGTAGTGGCGGGAAAGTACCGGGATATTCTGATTTAGTAATGAAACATGGCTAATGCCATTATTTAAATTCTGAATGGTGATCTTTCCGCAGGGCGGTACTGAGACTATCTTACTCTCTGGAACGTGCAGAAAATTGGATAAAAAAAAATATATAAATATATTTTTCAGCAGTTTGTAAATTTTGCGCCCTTTATGATGGACCAATATATTTCAGTTTTCTTCTTTATGTCTAATACAATTTCGCAACTTTTAAACATAAATCATTTGATATTATACGTATCTCTAGTAAGAAGTCTAATTGAATATAACTCAGTAGTTTGGTCTCCATCTTACAAAATTCACATTAACAACATTGAGCGAATACAAAAAAAAATTCTACGTTTTATAAATTAAATATCCCTGTCGAAGACTTAAAATACAATTTCTTATTAAATACTCTAAAAATACATACATTAGAAGATAGACGTAAAATAAACTATTTAACGCTCTTATTCAAAATACTTAATTCTAAATTGGACTGTTGTGAACTCCTGCAACTTATAAACATACATACGCCCACAGTAACAACACGACAAAATACAATATTCTACAGCAGCACACATAAGCGTAACTACATTGCCCACTCTCCGATACAACGACTTCACACCATGGGAAATCATTACTTGGGTGATGTTGACATATTCAATACCAACTTGGCAAGTTTTGTGGATCATTTAAAACATTTATTTCAACAATACTCCTAAACACATCATGTAAACCTACAAATAGCTGTAATTTTCTGTTTTTTTTTTTGTTTCTTGTGTTTGTATGACTTGTTGCATAGCTTTTATCAAATGTAATTTTATTCTTATTTTTTATGTTAAAGTATCTGTCAAATTAAAACTACACCACCAACCATGTAAAAGCCCTCTGGGCGTTAAATAAATAAATAAATAGATAAACAGTTCCTTCAAAACAACCCCTGCCTATTCAACGTATTTTGAGAAAGTGCCTACCGATCAACATTTAAAAGATTCTGTCTTGCGTGTCAATGCTTTGTTTCGTGTTCAGGTTTCTGTGTCGTATAGAAGAATAGACAATCTAATCATTCTGATTCTTAAAAGTAGTTTAAGGTCATGGATACAATTGTTACAGAAATATTTAACGGTTTATTTTAATGTAATAATTATTGTTTATTAGGAAAATTTAACGATTTGAGTTATGTGTATATTTATTTTTACATTAACTTTCCCTTACTGTGCTAAAAAAATCCTCGCGTTCCGGTGCTGTGTAATCAATACACATCTCAAAATAAGCGATTTAATATCGGAAATATATAAAAAAATTCACAAGTAATCGCTTATGTTTATTATATTTTATATCAAAGTGATAATAAATGTAATTGAATTGCTGAAACCATGAAAAAACCATCGGCAGATGCTAAAAAAACGTGCGAAGGGTCCACATCTAACGACGGTCCGCTACCGACTGGCGGCTGGCGGCTGGCACACACACGGCTATGCGGTCGTAGGTATCGACGGCCTAAATCAAAATACAACTGTGTACATATGGATTTCTCATGTTCCCGCATAGCTAACTAAAGCGGGACATCGATAGCGTGTCATTTCCTCGCACACACTGGCCACACGGTTGATTGTATTTGTGTATTTGTTTCCGATTTTTAACAAAAATCTCTGATTTTTAATTAAATTTGAAAACTATGTAAAACATTATTTTTTAATTCTGTGCATAAATGTATAACGGATTATAAGTAGTTATTAGAAGCAATGTGTAGTAAATGCACACCACAGATAAGGAAAGGTTATCCCCACACAGGAGGAGCTGAAGATTGTAATCACCCTCAGGGCCCATGTCATCTTTTGCGATACTGTGTGGAGAATCTTTTTTAAGGAAAGAAAGGAAGTTCTGTGAAGGTAAAATATATGAGGGTTGGTTAGGAATCTAAGGATTAGTGTGTCCAGGAGTAACGGACATATGAATATATCCCTCCCACTGCCTCGCAAGGCGATGGGTCGACCAGTTGGAGAGGTCAAATGGTCTCCCCAAACCAGCCTCTTTCGATCTGGCCCGCCACGCAGCTGATGGGTAGGCGCATCTTGAACACACCTCACCCAATGTACCAGGGAACCCCTGCTTAGTCACCAAAAGTAGCGAACCACTCGAGGTGACCTATGACAGAGGTGTTGGTTATACAATAAATGGTTTCCAGGGCGACGGTACCCAAACCCACCTACCAAAGTATAAATAGATATATAATACAGGATCAACTTTTTCTTTAAATTTTTTGAAGATTATTTAATGATACACGATATATTACTTTGATCAATGTAATACATCATTGAAGAAGAATATATTACCTACACTTTTTTAATTCATCCTTATTTTGAATTTGGCAGCCATCTCTGGTCCGGAGCCCCTAAATATCTAAAAAAAACCCTTGACTCTGTGCAAAAACGGACTGCAATCTTTAGAGCACAGGCGTCAGGTAGGTATGCTGTCCTTGTTCTATCGGTATTACAATGGAAGATGCTCTGAGGAACTAGCGTCATTGATCCCTTCGGCACCGGTGCGTAGTCGGGATACACGCCAAACGCGCGCCCAACATTTGTACACAGTTGACACTTGTCACATGAGAACGGGTCGCTTCTACGATTCGTTCTTAAGTTCAACAGCTCGGCTGTGGAACGAACTGCCGGCCTCTGTGTTTCCTCCCTCCTACAACATGGTACTCTTCAAGACCCATGTTCACTCCTTCCTCTCCACAAAAAGACCCTCCACACAGCATCCCCAAAGATGACAAAGGCCCTGAGGGAAATTATTTTCTTCAGGGCCTCCTGTGTGGAGTTAATATAAAAAATAAATAAAAATATCTTCAATGAAATATAATACATATTGATAGAAGCAAAATAAAAGTAAGGTCATTAATCCATCTACAAAATGGATCATGCGTTGAATATTGGAAAAACAAATTATGTTACATTATAAACAAAACTGTCTTGGCTTGACATTATATTGTTTTGTGCCCCATTTTTGTCACAGCTGTAATTTTTTATTTATTTTTATCCTATATTGTATAATTTCTCCTAGTATTAATAATCATAAGTATCCATTGATTGTATGCATGTATTTATATAAATATTGTGTGCATTCGAATGCCAATGAATATGTTGATAGTGTTATATTTATATATCTATGTATTTTATGTCTTTGTATTGTATGTAGTAACTTGAAATGTTATTTTCTGTATCTGTTTTCTATATTGTGTTTTCTAGTTATATGTGTGCGTTAGTATTATAATTAATATTGTGAACTTGACCTGCTGACAAAATGGTTGGACAGTTTAGCGGGTACTTAAAATCTATATAAATAAAAATATTAGTTTGTTCATAATCTTAATACGCCGAAATTTCTTCACCGAAATTTTGACACAACGTGGCATTCGAATACGGGTGTGTTATTATATCTATATTATATAGATGTCACCTGTGAGATGTAAGAACGTGCTTTTTTGAAAAACGCGATCTGTTGGACGTAAAAGCAAAACGCGCTATTGCTTCTCTATCTACACAAACAGACTGAGCAGCAGCAACGCGTGGCGGGGTACAGCTAGCGAAGAATAAAAAATAAATTCATGTAAGTTTTTGATGTTGTAATTGGACATAAAAAATAAAAAAGAACTAAAATAGTTCCACAAAAATAGTTAAGGTAATCTTAGAACAGTTTCCACTGAAACCCTAATTACAATATTCAGTGTATATACCTACTTACAATGGACAAAATGTGTAAACAAAATTCGATTAATTTTTTTTTTAGAAAGACTGACTCACTCTTCCAGGTGATGACTAACCTGACAATATTTAAATTTCTCCTGCTACCAAAATTACAATCTGAAAATGTTGCTTGGACGGAGGACTTAGATGGCAGAGGATTGAACTCACGATGCCTCTGTGGGAACCCGACGCTTTGGATTATTCGGCCACTGCCTGGGATTAAGACGTACTTTAAAGCAATTTAACGAAAAGTAGGTCATTCTTCCCACTTTCTTTATAGCTGCAAAATTTTTAAAAATCAGCTTATTTTCATTAATTAAAGCAGTTTTTAGTCCATAAGAGGAACTGACGATACATTGTTTTTGGACTACAGCGACGACAGCGCACTTAAGTTTGCACAACCGTAAATTAACAAAAAACACAATGTCTATGTAGACCCACTCGAAGACTTCTCTCTTAAAACAGCTTCCTAATAAACTTTTATTTTACGAGTTTTGGCATTTAAAACCGTCAAAACCCAAATTGAAGTCAAGGTTTAACTTCCCTTGGCAGGCGTTCACTCCAAGAAATGTAAAAGCTTCGACTTCGAAAATATTCTCGTGAATTATGTGTTTCGGACGCATCCAAAACTACTGTACATAACTTGGAAAGCTTGGCAAACTATGCTTGAGCGGGAGATTCTATGTTGGAGCGTAGGTTGTATGGAGTGTTGGCTACGCGGCGTAGAAGGGGCTTTCAGGTTTTAGCTTTCAGTGGTGATCGGGCGTTCATACACGACAGTCGCTGCTACGGAATTTGTGCGGTGCTACGCCGATGTAGCGCCGGTAGAAAAAATCAAACATTTCCTTGAAAATTGATGATATTAACAGTAAATCTGATGAAAAGTGACAAAATACTATAAGAGGTTATAAGAACTTCAACAGTGGATAACGACAAACATTTAATCATTCAAAAACATTATTGAAGTTAGACGTATTGATAAACAGTTTGCTTTAAAGTTTGTTTTCAAGTTTAAGATTGCAGATGTAATGGTTTTTAGTTGGATAATTTTTTTAAAAGGTATAAATTTGCTTGTGAAGTATTTAAGTCGTCTAAAATTGTTTTAAATATAATATGAAACATTTTAAAGTGAAAACAGTTTCATGGATTCGATGGCAGTCAGATCGAAGTACCGGTAAGTTGAATTTTTTGTTAATAATGATTGTTTATAACAAAATTATAAAAAAACAAAAAAATTATGGGCCGATCGATAAAATTGTGGAAACTTTGGTACAGATTTCACACTAAGGACGGGTTGTTTCGGAGAATCTGAACAATTCATCAAATTTCAACGTTCATTTTCAAGTTCTGTGAAAGATTTTTTCAAGTTCTGTTTTTATTTCAGTTTTGTCAAGCAACTAGCCTACAATGATATAAAAACAGAACTTGAATAAGTCTTTCACAGAACCCGAAAATGAACGTTGAAATTTGATGAATTGTTCAAATTCTCCGAAACAACCCGTCCTTAGCTAGTGAGTTGAATAACATAATTAAAAATTGTAAAATACTATTTGTTTTTTCCAGCATAAATGTGAATAATATTGACTAGTAATTACCTATCTATATATAAAATATACCAAACTATTTGGAATCGGTAAGAAGTTGTAGATTTTGTTAGGAAATATGTGAATGAATGACAAAAGGTAATTAGGTACCCAAGTAAATCAGTTTATTAAAAAAAAATCAATCATGTCATATCACCTGGAAATCCAAGGAAAGAAGATAAAGGAGGAAGACGCCGTTCCTCCTGGCTTCGAAACTTACATAGGCAACTGGTACGAGTGCAGTTCCGATTAATAGTTCCGGGATGTAGGGCAATAATCGCCCCGATGATAGCCAATGTCCAATAGGAGAGAGTACCAAAAGCATCGGAAGAAAAGTATTTAAATAAATTAAAGATAAACATATGTTATTTATAATAAAATAAAATGAATTAATCTGAACGAAACTTGGAACAGAACAAGACAGAAAATAAAAAGGTAACGCAACTGGGGATCGAACCCAACATCTCTGCCTTACCGGGACAACGCTCTAACCACTAAGCTATTTTTATTTTTATTTTTTATTGATACAATAATATTATATATTTTTAAATATTAAATGATAATGAGGGCCTCACTGGGTACTATGCCCGTGCTGAGGCCCCCATTTTATAATTTAATAAAATTCAATAAAACGATATTATGAATTAATAAACTGAAATAAAATAAAAATCAGATTAAATAAAATAAAATACAATTTTTTTTACTTATTTTTTATTATATATTACACACTTTACAAATAAGGCAAAAAAGTCCCGATAAACTGCTTTTTAGCAGTTTGTCTAACTGGTTCTTTACATTATAAATCTTACTATAGTGAGTTTACAGTTAAATTTTTACAATTATATGTATAAAACAAAAAAATAAAATTTTACACAATTATAGCAAAAGAAAATCATGAAAAACATAAATAACAATTTTAAAAGTCTTTAGAATAATATATCATTGTAAGCAAATACAAATTAATTCTTTCAGTAAGTTCACCAATTGTTTATTTTAGGCACAGTTTTTAATTTCAGCAGGTAACATATTAAAACAACTGGGAATCATATAGTTTAACGTTCTTTGTCCATTTTTATTTCTTTGCTTAGGAACAATAAGTCCTTCATTGAAGTTAAAACGAGTATTATGATTGTGTTCTAGCCTGTTTATATATATAAGGGGTTATTATTTATGTGCTGAAATATAATTTTGTACTATATATAACTATTTATATCTCAAAAAAGCGGCGCTATACAAATTGTCTTATAAATAAAATAAATAAATTGCTCTCACTGAACGAATTTTGAGACTCTGATAGAAGTATGGAATATTATGCCTTTCTTTGTATATTTTTTTTATCAGCTAATAATTAAACCAATGAATTTTGCACGGATCGAACATGGTCGATATTAGTTTTACAGGAAAAAAAGGAAAATAATTAAGGCGGTAATGAAAAAAAAATCGTCACATATTATTAGGTACGGTTATATATAATGAAATGTATATTGTAATGGTATTGTGTATTACATTTATATGTTTAACTTTACAAAATTTTTGTAATATTGCCTTTTTCATTCTATAATCCATCTTTGCATTTTGTATCCGAGACCTAAATAAAGGAATTATTCATTGAAATATAAGATCGACAAAAATGACCACAGAAATGGAAAATAATCAGATATCAATATCCCGGCAAGACAGAAATCCTGGGTTCAATCCCCAGTTGGGACCTATACCTTTTTTATTTTAGGTTTCGTTCAAATTTTTCTAATATTATCTCAAATATTCATCTTTTAGACGTTTTCACTAAGCATGTAGTATATTTTGAAAAGGAAGTAAGTAAGTTACCCGCCGTGAGCAAATTATTAAGGGGTTATACTTCCTCTTTATCAATAATTAATAATTTTTAAAAATCTATATATATACATAGCTGCTGAAAGACAAATTAAATTTATTTTCAAAAGCTCTTCCCGCAAATATGAGCCGATTATATTTGTATTTGGTCAATACGTCGAATGGTATTTTCGGTGGTTATTTCGGAGTTTATTGCGAAATTTCAGAAAGGTTCCGACGATTCGACTGGCAGTCAACTACCCATAAAAATAATGGCGTTTGTACGTCAAACAAGGTATTCCTGGGGGCCAATTCAAAATCGATGCCACCTGAAGGTTGAAGGGCATCGCGGATGGGGTGGACTTTATACGTTGACATTCTTACATAATTTATATTGACATTTGATAATACTACGTAATCATTTACAGCGAGGGTGGGGAACACGCGGCCTGCTGACCAAAAAAAAAGTACAAAAAAAATTCTTTCAGAACGAGAGTTTTCTCCGAAATTTCGATTTTTATTTTACTATCTCTTTTACTTATCAACCCTCTTTATTGACTATCTTTTTTACTTGTATTATCATCTAGAATTAAAGTTATCGCACTTTACTCTCGGACACTCTGTATATAGGACAGGAACAAAGAAACGTTATTTTCATATCTCTTGAAACCTTTAAGGTTTATGTTGAAGATATCAAGAGACATGTTGTTTGACAGCAGCATACCCGGTGTTATGTTGTTTTGAGCCAATACGTCTGTTATTGGCTCAACACAATAGCTTTCCAGGAGGTATAAACTATCTATCCAATTATGCATAATTCTACAAGATTTTACTGCATGGGTCCCCCTCCTTCTCGACTGCATGGGCCCTACTCTTTCTTGACTGGAGACTTGTGCGTCTCAGAGATCAAATCTTAATGATGAATAAATAGGGTGGAACTCGACGTGCATTCTCATAGGCACGCTATCCGGAAACACATGGTATAAGTGGGAGACTGGTGAATCTACATCACATTTGTAGTCGATTTTGTAGAAAAAAAATGTAAAAAGCTTTCGTTTCCGAGTATATAAAGTCTGAAGTTGGAATTTTTTTAGGTTAAATTTGAATGAAGCCAGGGGGTTAATTTCAGCGGTTTAACGTTTTTTGAAATGGGTCGAAACCTATACTCGGCTCAAAATTTATTTTAACCCTTCAATTGAAAAAAGTGAAAAAATATCGAAATGCTCAAAACGAAAAAAAAGTTTTTTAGGTACTCTATGTGATGTACATTTAGAAGTTTCCCGCTTGTACTACGAATTCCCGGACACCGTGTATTACCTGTGAATTATTTTTTTGTACATAATTTTCTATATATTTTCGGGTAGCCCGTAAAGCAGAAGCGTACTCTATTTTAGACCTTATAATGTAATTGAATGGTTTATATTATGGTTTATATTATGGTCAACCAATGCTAGCTGCATTAATTTCCCACAGGAATTGATGAGGTCCAAAGGGTGACGCCTGAGATCCTGAACTAGCTCGCAAACCCATGTAGAAATTAAAACGTTCGTCTCCAACCTTCTCACTATACAATAGAAGAAACTTTACCTATGAATAAAATAACAGTAGATATTTGAATTCATCCTAATTCCACAATTTTAAATGATATAGATATATGCCTAGGGTCATCGAGGCAATATCTACCGTATTATTGTGATAACTCTAACACGGAATCATTTTCCGTACACAGAATTTGGATATTGATTAATTTGGATATTGTTGATATATTAAACGCATCAATCGCTAAATATGAATAGGTCTTAGTAGAATTTACATATGCAAGCAGAACAACAAGCTATGCAATTTAATAAGCTTTTAAGCTTATTTAATTTATTTAATCTATTCTTCCAAATATACTATTTTTCAAGTTTGCATTTGTGAAAACTCAGCTGGGCCCGAAATTAAAAATAAATAAATGATGGAGTACTTACAAATTGAGGACGTATATAGCAGAGGATTGAACTTACGACCGACGCCTGGGTGGGAGAACTCCATGCATATGTCCATTCTGCCACTAACCGAGTAACACGTCAGCTGTTTTTTTTATGTACTATTGGGAAGTAAGAGCTTCATAGATGCACTCACAGATGGCAGTGCACAGAGCTTGCGTGGAAGTCCGCAAGATGGAGCCAGTGGCCAGTAGTCGCCAGGGCCAGTGGGAAGGCTCCCAGAGAAACTTACTGTTTCAGATTCCAATTAGCCAGCTTCTAGTTAGGTCGACTATCGAGACACCAATATAACACGCGGAGTATTAATTAATCCCTGATTAATCTAAAAGAACCATTATTTTATAAACTCCTTCCAAGACGAGTTGGAGACCTGTTTGTACGAACACAACAGCTGGCGCAGCCGGTAGGATCAATAAATAAGCCGTAATAAATTTGATTGATAGTCATTATGAGAAATTACAATTTGTTTTAAATCAAAATTTTAATGAAACCGAAAAATCAATACTGTAGTTAGATAATCTTATATCGGTATTCAATATACTCGTATCTGCGATCTCTTATCCGGGGCGCATGAAACTAAGGTATAAATTTTCCTTTTCGCTGAAACGTAATTTTCAAGGGGTGCTTATGCCTCAATTACGGAGTCAGTCAGATGTTTCGGTTGCAGGGGTGGCGGTGGCCCTCTCACCGGAATCCTTTCAACTCCAAGCCTCTTCTCAGCATTTCTTGAGGGCCTCAGATTGGGACCCTGAGTGATTCCAAAGATTGGTCGTGTCGTATCCGGATTTTTAGGCGGTACCTACGTTCTGGAAGACATAATTTTTTTTTGCGCACAATGAATCTTCATATTTTTTAGGATGGGATACTTGAAATATCTACGCATTTTTAAATGTTAAGACATTGAATTTGAGCGTAGGTTCTAATTACGTGTATAGAGGATGTTAAATCACGTACTTGACTTACTTAAACCCTTAGTTATTCCGGTGAGGTAAAACTAACACAGTTTACCCGGTAGTATCCCAGAGACTCATTTAAAATAATCATCAAACACCCTTTTTCAAAAACCCATTGTTTTATTCGAAAGTTATTTAAAAAAAATCATATCGTTAACAAACATAAAAAGTGGAAAATAGATTCCAAAAATTGGAAATTTCAAATCAGACTCTAAATTCTCCAAAAAATAAAGAGCCTACTACAGGCTCCTAAAATTACAAAAAAAATACCTAGCTTATAAAAAAAACGAAACGTGCAAAATTTATTCCCGATCTTGGCCTTTTTTTCGAACAACACAAACTGGGCTTCGTACATGTATGACAACAAATGTAAACTTCCTTTCCAGGTGACTTGGGCACGAATGGAATTATTTCCTAAGATGTCTTGGTAATTTTTCTTCACGAATATCGATTGCTTTCTAAGGCTTTCTAAGGCTACTCGTGTTATATCTGATATAATTACTGAGCGCAATCGCCGGGGAAGTTTTGTATGGTAAAATCGCGTTTTGAAATAGAATTCATGGAGTTTCTACGAAAGTTTATACGAGAAAACTTTGGGACATCTTTTCTTTTTGTATTTTATGTGATTACCGCACAAAAGTCCCAACTGCTCCTAATCGTCTGGAACCATTGAGTCTCTGGCATCCCCAATTGGGGTATGTAGTGAGGGGAAAGAGATGGGTGTGAGGAAGGTGGGAGGGAAAGGAGATGGGGAAGAGGAGGGTGAAAGGTACCTGGCTATTCAGATCTGGGGGCCTACTCTATATCTTTCGAAACTTTCCTGCCGCCGGTTTATCCACGTCAAAAACACGTATTAATCCTTCCATTACGGTGTTAAAAAATTCCTCGTCCTCCGGTGCTATACACTCGGTAAATATTTATATACCTAAAATACCCAAAATTTGTACTGTATGTTAAGTAAATTTAGAGAGATATTTTATTAATTAGAGGCGATGTTCATTCATTTGACAGCACCGGCAAGAAAAGGTTAAACCACGAACTTACTGGTTTGTTAACCCGAGTCACCAAACACAGCCAAATTCATTTCAAGCTACATTTCATTTCTTAATGGTGGTATTACACAAGGGAAATACTGAGAGTATCTTTCAATCTGGTATGTTGTGACTTTGGATTTGCTGAATAATAAATCTATTCTATGCACACACATCTATAATTTTAAAGTAATGTGTATTACACTACTCCAGTGGTGTCTCGCGGGCTCGACAATGCACACGCGTACATACCTTTGCATGAAGCACAAGCACAGTTCCTCACTTTTCCACATTCGGTACGTCATTGGAGGAAGGTGCTAAGACGCGAGTAAAAAAAGATTCAACAAGCATAATATTTTTTTGACAGAGTCCCTGGGACCTACCGGATCACTTAAGGGTTAACCAGCGATTCCTGACATTATTTGGAGTACAAAATGTGAATTAAATTTTAGACTCTGGTAACATTTTTGATTTGTCATTAATCATTGGTTAAATATAATCAATTAAGTCCCTTAACACCCTGCATACTGGTAATATATTTGCGGTATTAGATGTGTATTGATAAATGCATAAATTACATTTCCAACGAGACCGGTTGGAATTTGAACACAAAACTTAATTGAATGACTATTCTGACAGTTTTTGCAAAACATAACATAAAACATAATCTAACATCACAAAAATATAGAATCAGGTTGTAATGAAATTCAATCAAATCAATCGATTTCAAACTAGCAAATGATTTAATGTTGTACTGCGATATTTACAAATTCAGTATGAAAGTATTTAAAACGTGCCTGTCTTGGTGCTTACAACGTTTCTGGATGTAGATATTCTTTTGTTGTTATCGAGGTAAATTGTTGTTATGTTGCCCTGAAGAAATCGCGGTTACATCTGAAACTTGGCTCTTAACTCTATCAATAAAAATACATAGGTAATGTAATCTTAATATATAAAAATCACGTGTCGCTGTGTTCATACACGCTAATCTCAGAAACTGTCCAACCGATTTCAAAGAAAAAAATGTGAATGTGTATGGTTGGTTCCAGCTTGAAATATACCTAGTATAGTTTTGGACCCGATAGATGGCGCTGCTGTCGAGATATAAAAAATATTTTTTTAAAGTATATTTTTTTCAGATGCTTATCAAAAAATACATACAACCACAAATTTTAACTTCCCTACATAGAAGGCGGTCTGTGGCAGGACAACGTCTTATATTATAAAATGCATTCAAAATGGTTGAGTTGAATTCTAACTGGTTTCTAATCTGAATATTTAAAAATTCAGCCTGCGTATGTTAGTGCTCCCAAAACTCGAAAAGTAGTCTACCGATATCGCTGAAAATTTCAAAGTTTATTTTTATTGGTGACAGGAGTGTTTAGAGATGTTTAAATAGAGGAATACTTAACGCAATATCTCTGCACAGAAATTAGATACGGAATTGAATTAATATCGATTTAATGTAGTTTTTCAACAGCAACTTAGTGAATGATGGAAGAAGTCGGAGGCGCCCGAGAAAGACATTAGCAATTGCGAAGCATTGCGGGGGATCCACTAGTTTTTATATGATTGGAATAAATCATAAATTTAATAAATTTTATCGAAATGAACATCGTTCAATTTTATTGGGCTCATTGCGTGAAGCCATCCGTAAAAACTCTCTTAAATGTTTATGAAAATGATTTATTTTGTAACGCACGGCAAATTAGATTCCGTGATTGGACATTGGATTTCCTGATGAAATTCGGATGGGATTTAGAAGATATGAAGGGTGCGAACATAATTTAAAATTTCGGTAGATAAATTATATAATAAATAAAATTGCAAAAATTGTAAAAGTTTTTCAACTCTATTGAGTGAACTTAATATTTGTTCACCTTTAAAAATATATATAACCTAAACTCTAAATTAAACCATGAAGCAGAAATCTTTTATTTTATTTTTTTAAATTTAATTAAAATCAAATTTAATAATATAATTATTAAGTTCTGTAATTATTTTTTGGTTTTTGTTATTGTTACAGCTGTTTCGGCATTCAAGGCCATTTTAAAACTGTGGTTTTAGTCACGTTTGGACGACTTATTAATGTGATTCTATTTTACCCCCTCTCAATTTAAAATGATTTATTACCGGTTAAACCGATTTAAAGATAAAATAACTGTGAAAATAAATCTCATATTCTGTGGGGGTAATTTGAAGTCTGTTTTCCCCACATTAATGTTATCTTAATTGTGTAATAATGTAGCAGTTATTAATTTATTTAAATGTAAAAAAAGAAGTCTAAAACAGTAAAAACTCTCTAACGCTAAGTTCTGGAGTGTAGAAATTATAACAGTTTTTCCGCTTGCTTTTTATCCGGTCAACACAACTTTTTCCAGTTCAACTCGGGATTTTCATAATTCAAATTTTATATACCCAGAGAAGATAAAATGACATTTTGTTCGATCCTTTGGTTTCAATTTATCATGAGAAACGGATTTCGAAAAACGTGTGCTGAAATCTACCTGTTCTATCATAATTTAACATTCCGCTCATCCGCACATTTATTTGAAGTACAGATATACGAATGTGTCTGTGCATTCAATTTTCCCTCTTATATGCCACCAAGGGCGTCGCTACTGTAGAAATTGTGAATACCAAAAATTTATGGAATTTCAAAAAAATATATCGATGGTTAATTCTCCGTTTGGCCGCCTGCAAAGGCAAGGGTGTCAAGGGGTACTTTGCACGATATTCATTTTTTAAAAATGAATTACAGCATAAATGGCGTCTGATTAAATTGATTGTGTTATTATGGAGGGTATATGGAATTCATAAATTGGCCTAGATACCCAAGTATCTATGTACATATTGGTATCAGTAAACGTGGAAAAATATTTGCTTGAGTTATTTTATCTTATAAAAAAGAAGTAAAATATTATAATTCTAGTTGTGTATGTTCTAAAATGCGTTAGTAACATTATAACATGCAGTAATAACCGTTAGTAACATTCTTAAATTCGTTAGTCACCGTTAGTTACACTCTAAAACGCGTTAGTAACCGTAAGTAACATTCTAAAATACGTTAGTAACTTTGTAAAATTCATAAATATAATTATAATTCTTATTCAAAATTAAATCTGTATAATGATAATTTATGCCACCGTTCTTAAATATGTATATGTATTTTTTGTTGTCGTTTATTGAGTTAGTATATATGAATTGTATGTAGGTATATAAACTAATATGTATATGGTCAGTTTAAATACACACACACACACATATATATAATAGTACATATTACAATAACGTGTAATGGTCAGCATAGTTGTCTTCCAAGTAATTGATCGGAACTCGATTCTATTTCGATTGGTTTAATAGTATTTTGTGTAAACACGTATTGTAACGTTTTAAAGATTGGCCTACAAAAATACACGCATATGTACGGAGAAAAAAGATTATTCCTAATTTATTAAGAATCTCTTCAAATTATTGGTAATCCGGTTAAAAACGGGATTGCAGGAAGTACGAACGAATTAACAGCTTTCCTGATAAACTTTCAGTAAATTAAAATATTTATTGTAAAATAATATACTAACAGGATACTGGAACACGTGTTCACGAAAATCCGATGATATATTATCAACGCACACATATAAAATCTCTTTATACGTATACAATCTCCTTCCCAATAGATTGAAATCGATAAATAAAAAACTATTTGCTCTTAAGATAAGCAAGCAACATTAAAATGTATTATGTAAGTTATGTAGTTAAGGCGATGCCATACGTAGTAATGCAAAATCATGTGTTTTTGGTTTGAAAATTTGGTCGCCTAGAAATGTTTCAGATGCTTTAATTAAATACTGCGAGCAGAATACATCTTGGCCTTTGAAAAAATCGAGTATTTTATAAATAAGTCTTTTTATAAGCCCGGAAAAAATAGGGTTTAAGCTTATGAAAACTGCTTTAAAGTTCAAAATCTCCTACTTACGAACCCATTTTCGGTTACAATTTTATTGTATAATGTGGAAAATTAAGTTATTTATAAAATGATCGAAATTTTTTTTTAAAAATATTTATGCCTGAACTAATAATGAAAAATAAAATAAAAGGCAATTTTTGGCCATCTTTTTTTCTTGCATAAATCAAAATAGGTGGATGTTGTTAAGCGGGAATTTAAACATTATCGCCATCTACATAAGGGTTGTTATTGATAGCGGCTCAATTTAAAATATTACACGACGTAGTGCATCGCCTTAACAATTATATTTAGATTTTACTGTGTAAATTAAAGTTAAGAAAATGAAATGTTTATATTTCTTTTAAATTAAAATACAAAAATGCACGTGCAACTACTAAGTTTAACCCAACGTAGTTTCATCACAAAATTCGTTGTTACTTGATAATGTGTCAGTCGAGGACAATTTATGACCACTAGTTTTTGCAAAACCACATACCTAGTCGACCAGTGACATTACATAGTGGCCTTTGAATATTCAAATGTACTATCAAAATTTATTATGATTGTGTCCTTCGGTGACATGAGTTACAGACATTTATAAATTACTATATTCAATGTTATCCCGACCCTACTCAGTAAAACTATACAAAATGACTTACATTTAAAGCATCCCACCTCTGCTCAATAAACGACTCGTACTTTTGCGTTCAGGTTGGTGACATGAGTTCCTTAGTGACCTATAAATACTTATGAACTACTGACCTTTACTCAGTTAAATAATTTTACTTTTGCGTTCAGGTCAGCGACGTGAGTTCCTTAGTGACCTATAAATACTTAATGAACTACTGACCCTCATACAGTTAAATAATCTTACTTTTGGGTTCAGGTCAGTGACAAGAGTTTCTTAGTGACCTACAAATACTTAATGAACTAGTAACCTTTACCCAGTTAGAGAATCTTACTTTTGTGGTAAGTTCAGTGATATGAGATACATATGGAATTATTTTATAAGCATTGGTGAATATAAATAAAATTATTATTTTTTAATGATTAACTAATGTTTATAAAACAAGGTTTTTATGCATAGCACAAAGGATAACAAATTATCATAAGCAATAATTAGTCACCTGCAATATCAATACAAATTGAAGATATCTCCCGAGTAAAAATAAATGCCGCCGATTAGAATTGAACCGATATTACCAAATTGATATACCGAATTGATGTCCGGTCAGACGGTCTGGACCACCGAGCCTCGTCGTCTTACATAATGTTATTTTCGTATGATTATATCTGCAAATTGTTACGTACACTCAATGACTCAATTTTTGAAAAACACCGTTGAAACAAGATATTTTTTTTTTTTAAAAAGAAAGACAAACATTCCCGGGTTACGAATAACCTGACAATATTTGAAAAAAATCGTAGTACCACCACAGTAAGCTGAAAATGTTGCTTGTGTTGTGATGGAGGACTTAGCCAGCCGAGGAATTGAACACACTACGCCTGTATTATTATAAGATCGATTGTACAATTTATAATAAACGTATTTCGTGATTTTTTTCTGAATCCATTCAATTTTGTTTGTATATAATATTTATATAATGCATAAATGGAGACCATATAGTCGAAGCGATTTCAAAATGGCTACATGCATATGCAAAGTACTCGTATAGTTGTTCGTAAAGTATTTTGTATTTCTTGTTATTGATTAAGTTTATAATAATTTGTTATCCTTTGTGCTATGCATAAAAAACATTGTCTTATAAACATAAGTTTTTCATTAAAAGATAATAATATTTGACTAGTCAAAATATTTCACCAACAAATGTAGATATAATATATTTCGACACCATCTAGTGGGAAATTATGACTAATTATTGCTTACAATATTTTGTTATATTTTATACTTGATACATCTACCTTAATATTTAAGTAAATGGCACATCTTGTGCCGTCTGTATTTAAATAAATATGTGACTACTATTTGAAAACGGTTTAATATAATATTCAAAGCTTAGTACTCCTGAAGATGGAAAAAGCTTTTCCCTGAAGGCCGAACTAAGTAAGCTGTAAGCCTTTTCGGATTAAGTTTTTAATATTTACTTATTTTAATACCTATTTTGGTTCTGGGCAAGAGTCCTCAAATGCTCGATACTTGACAACTTACTTGATTCTGTGCAAAGAATGGCGGTCCATCTGTTTGACAATCCATTTTTAATAGAAAGATTGACATCTCTAATGCACAGACGCAATGCAAGTATGCTGAGTATGTTCTACAGGTATTTAAATTGAGTTTTAAGAAGCTAGCAGCATTGATCCACTGTGCACCGGTGCACATACGCAAAACTGGACGCACACGAGCGGAACAACCGTTCGCAGTATTTGATGTTGAATTCATGAGAACCATAGACATATGAATATTAGTAGACCTGCCCTAAGTGATTAAAAGCGTATTATCCCCACTCCCCATACCGGTTCCATTGGAGCCGGCTGTGCTCGCGTATGGCCTCAAGTGAAATTTGAAACCGTGACGTCATCATTCTTGTGCGAACTATGGTCGAGGCATCATCGGTTCATTTTACGAAATAACACGGCAAAATGTTGACTTGTACTATGAAAACTTGTAAAAATAGATGTGAAAAAGAGAATAAACCCAATTGTCGTATTACATTCCATATATAAGCATTATTTTACTTTATTTTAAGCATATTCACATCGTATAATATGAATCAGTTGTTACTATCACATCGAGAAACGTCTGGACGCGAAACACAAAGCTGGTTGGTTGCTGGGAAGTAAATTATGAACATTTATAAAAGTGTCTTAACTAAATACTTAAACGAAATATTCGACTCTGAAAATAGAACCGAATTCTTCTGCCGAATTTGGACTTCGCAAATTTATTCATAACGTGGCGAGTAATTTGCGCTCCCATGTAAAAACGTCTATTCATTCAAAAGCAGATTTTACTTTTAAGAAGTAAATGGTGATAATATAATGCGAGATGCCTATTTACTGTCAGATTGATTTATTGACGAATCACAGTCAGCTTCACTCCCTTCGTTCTTCAACAGTTGATTTTACCCCTCGCCATTATCTTCTCGTCTATTAATTCCTATGTCTGTGATGAGAACGGTTCGTTTCTTCTAATAGTTTTTTGTGTAAGTCGGCTAGTATGTTTAACGCGGCGTCTGTTTTTCCTCGTTCATATAAACGGGCTTCTTCAAGACACGCATTAATAAACCCTTCCTTCAGCTCCTTTTATGGGCCTAGTATGAACAACATTAACTCATACACTGTTTCAATGTAGTTTTCACGGCTACAGACATTTCGAATCACATTTCGTTTCTGAAATGTAACATTTCACCAGGGTTGTACTACAGGGTTTTCCAATAAGAGGTGTTATTTTGAATAGCCCACTATTTAGGTGGATGTTACTTTTAAAGCTGTCATTTTTTGACATTTGACAAGTAGAAACTACGTTATTAATAAAAATGGAACGATACACGCTTCAACAATGCATTGAAATTATTAAAATTAACTTGGGTGAATCAAATGCAAATCATCTTGAGTGATGAGGCCCATTTCCACCTCGGTGGCTTCGTCAACAAGCAAAATTGTCGCATCTGGGGCTCGGAAAACCCAAGAGTTATTGTTGAAAAGCTTTATCTTCAACGCGTGACTGTTTGGTGCGATTTATGGTCCAGCGGAGTCATTGGACCTTACTTTTTCGAAAATGAGGCTGGAGTAACAGTTACGGTGTATGGATTGCGCTATCGAGAGATGATTAATGATTTTTTATTGCTGAAATTAGATGGTATTGATCTGAACAACGTTTACTTTCAACAAAACGGCGCTACGTGCCATACAAGCAACGAAACCATTGATCTTTTACGATTGAATATCAAAATAAAACCTCTTATTGGAAAACCCTGTAGTAGTATTCTATTACTCTGCTTGGTTAAGAGGTTAGTTTTTCATACAACAACGAAAACGAATCAATAAGAAATAATTATTCTCAAGTTCAGCTCAGGGCTTGGTTACAATTTTTCATTTTGATCACAATGAACGCGCTCCTAGCCATCTCAACGCGAACCTTAATTTCTCGAGATGGATCTCATTTGTCGTTAACCCATGTTCCTACTCGCATTTATATTGAGAGATATGTCGAATTAGTACATTGTTGACGAATGCTTAGCTTGGGCGGGACTTTTAGAGGCAACTGAAACATTTGCTTTGGGAAACATTTCATTTAATATTTTACTCAAAACTGTGGTATTGGCAGTTAATTGATGTCATCTGGAATCAGCATGGCATCGTCAGAGAATCATACAATATATTTTTATTCTAATTATTGTAGCAATTTCCATGGCGGATTATGTATTATGCATAGATACCTATACAAAGAAATACATATTAATTATTTAAAAACATTCTATTTTCGGTTGTGGGTTTGTCTGGGAGTGATTCTAACTCTGGTCAGGGTGGTATCACTCCGATCGAAAATTTTAACCGAAATATTGTGATATCATATAATTGCCTAACTATAACCACCAATGAAAAACTCTGAAAATCTATGGAATAAACTTACAAAGTTTTTCATTGGTGTGTAGTATAATAAATAGGCTCCGAATGAGAATTTTACTGTCTATATATTGCCATATCTATGGGTTTTAAGGACAAATTTGTTTCATAGAAAAAGCCCGAAGTTATCAATCTATGTAAGTATTATAATCTAATCTAATTATTTAAAAATATACTTATTTCGGTTGTGGGTTTGTCTGTGAGTGATTCTAACTCTGGTTCAGTTCATAAAACTCGGATTTGTTTTGAATTTAGGTGTCATTTTCAAAATTAGAACTGAAATGTGATAATGTAACTACATATACTCTTTTACCTTTGTACTTTTCTTTATTATTCTGTAGCAATCTTGGTCTAATGTATTCTTTACATAAACTTTCAGCTACACATATCATACAAATTCTACAATTACATTCTGTGCTTTTTTTTATTCCTCCCTTTTTTAGTTTTTATTTGAATTCGGCACAAGAGTTCAAACTGCTCCCAACCGTCTGGAGCCTGCGAGACTATGGCATCCCAATTGGGGTATGTTGTGAGGCTGAAGGTAGTAGGGAAGGAAAGGAAATGGAAAAAAGGAAAGTGGGTAAAGTATCTAGCTATTCAAATGTAGTTACCAAACACAGCTTAAGCCATTTCAAGAAATGTTTCAATTCTGAATGGTGGCTTTACACCGGGACGATACTGAGAGTATCCTGCCGCAAATATAATTTAGTTTATTTTAAATAAGACAAATTAATCAAGTTTAATTTACTCGCGGACAATGGGATTTGAACCTACGACATCCAGATTACTAGTTGAGAGCCTCGACCATGGAGGCCATCGTTCAATACAGACATCTTCAAGACCCGCATTATAAATTCCCGCATACATCATCTTCCGTAGCGCATACAACGTCGACAAACCAGAAGGTTATAATGAATTTATGTATATGTGTTCATATATTACGTATTAGGAAATGTTTGTATTATAATAATTGTTGTAAAAAATATAAACTCTAAAATAAATACAATTATATGAAGTTCCTCCGGTTTCACGCATAACAGACAGGGGAGCTCCTAGCTCTTGTGAAGTTGAGTATATATTAAATACTCATTTACTCTTTCTTCAGTCTTTTCAAGTTTACTTAAATGTCTAAACTGAATCTAATTCTACAGCTCGAACACACTGATTGAGGACGCGGGGAAAGCAAACTTGTAATAATTTATTGGTAATATGTTAACTATTTTAAGACACAAGTACCTACCCAACGTGTGTTTAAGACCTAGATCAATCATTTGCAGTATACTTGTTAGAATCCCTAGATTAGGCACTGGCGCTTCAAAATACGCTGATTGTTAGAGATTAGGTAGGATCGAATTTATTCATTAATACAAGTTAAAGGATTCTTGAAAGAGTTTTTTTATTATTCCTTAAAAATTTTAATACCTACTCTAAAAATATATATTTAAATTCTAGAATAATTTACAAAAACTACAGAATAAATACTACTGTATATATTATGATGCACAGAATTATGAGTTATCAGTGAGCTAGAGAGGTAAGAATTAAAAATTCAACTTTATAGAAGTTGTTGATGCTGAAAACTAATGAACGAATATATATTTTTTCACAATATTTTTTTTTTATTTGAATATTTTCAGGATTCTTTCAAAATCATCATACAAATAAATTGAAAATTTGAAATTATTTTAGCGTTTTAAAATAATTTTTTTTCATAGTTTGGGAAACTGCATATGCGTCTGTGGAAATATATGTAAAGGCAACAAGCCTAAGAAATGCACAACCTGCTACAAACAGTCGTAATCGACAGCTTCAAGCAAAAGTCGCAAAATGCAAAAATGTTTGGAGAAAAATAACTATTGCTAGTTTATTAAGAATTTCTTTTCAAATTAATGGTAACACCGGTTAAAAACGGGATTACGAGCATTGTTTATAAATTAGCAACAGTTATTTATCTCCTTGTATACACTGCAGTCAGAGCATTTAGAAAAAGTTTTACTTAAGAGAAAGCTGTCTATGTTGACTGCCTAAAGAAGTTCGTATATACCAGCCTTAGAAATTAGAATTTTGTTGTTGTTGATTTTGTTTCATTTAAAAAAATACATCTTTTTACTTGCAGAGCAGCAATGAAACACAAGAATTTTTATTTGCTTATAGGGAGAAGTGCAGACATAAACGATCTTTAAGAAATATTATACCTTTTGCTTGTTTTGTATTCAGCAGGCATAAAATATACGATTGTTATTCAGACAGCAAACAGAATTTTTATTGAAAAACGCAAATAAATTCTAGTTAAGTGTATGGCTGATCATTTCTAAGGCCATTTTTTCCTACGAGTTTATGTATTATTATTACGATTTAAAGCCCTTCAATAGTGACTGGAAACATAACAACTTTATTCACACAAAAAAGTTAGAGAAGTTTCTGTCTTGTATTATTAAAAATAAATAACTATTCATTTATTGCTTCTCACAACTATAAAGCATATTTTTTAACATTTTAATCAACATCGGCCTGTGCCGAGCATAACGATTTGCACATTTGAGTGAAGCAACGCAAAGGTTAAGAAAAAATTATACATTTACACGAGAACACGAGTAAACAGATCTTTGAGAATGCATTGTAACCATAGACATCCAAATATAAATATAGATGAGAAAATCAGGGAAAGGAGAACAAACCAACGGCGTGGAGAGCGGGAGGCGACGGTGCTTTGTCAATAAATTAACCTGACAGTATACAGGCAACTCGCTTTGTAATATCACCATTAAGTCATCAAAAATAATATCTACTCACGAATAACTAGTCCTTTTTACAAATTGCTGGCTGCGTCAAAACTTAATTACACATCCCGAATCGGGTGAACAAAAGTTCGAGCTTGTTTCCAAATTAATTCGACAATTTATACAAGTTATAATTTACCCACCTCACTCAATTTTAGCGTCGCTACGCCATGCGATTTGTCTAAGAACGAACATTCAAATACTGCGCAGAGAAGTGCCACAATGAATAGCGCTGCAAACCTTGGCCTTACTTTAACGAACTTTACTTATCTGCGCATGTTCTGGTTATTTCTCTTTACGACTGATGTCATAGATTGTTCAAATTCCTATTATTTTTCCCGGAGTCAAAGATATGGTAACGTAGTATACCTCAAACTCGTCGGAATGATACCCAGAATTCATTAATTTGAATGTCTATGATTGTAGCAATACTAAAAGAGTATTTTTATCTTTATATTCATTATCTTTTGTTCTGTTAAATATCCAATCGGGCGTCATTAATGTTTGTTAATTAAAAACGTGCTTTGCCATAAATTTTAATTATTTTTATAATTGTTTTACAAACTTACTTAAATTAAATTATTATATTACTATAATACAATTATCAAACTTTAGTGTTCTGTAAAATAACCTATCTATCGAAATACAGGTTTGCATAAACATCCTTTACAACAATAACTTCTTGTTGTTTTTACTAATATCAACAAAGTAACTACACATAACTCGGCTTATTGTATTTATATAATAAACATTTATTATTGCATTCCTGTACAACTTTCCTTTAATAATGTATTCATATAAAAGCCTTCATCGCGTAAATAAATCTATATAAATAAAAATGTAAATAGCCTTGAAATTTTGATACAACGTTGCATTTTAATACATGTGTGTTTTTATAAAGATGTGACAGGTAAAAATTTTAAACAGCACAATCTGTTTGGCGGGGTACAGCTAGTAAATAAATAAAATGATTAATCTTTACCTACCTGTAATTATATTAACAAATTTTCATTTGAAACTGTTCAGTTGTTTTGATTGTGACTCATGCACTCGCAGACTCATTTGTAATTATTATATATATAATAATTATAGAAATCAATATATCTATCTATCCTTATCATCTGCTATATAACAATTTTCTTGCAACTTCTCAGAGGCCATTAGCGGTAGAATTCAACCATAGCAAATACAATTTCTATTATTCACTGGAAATCTTTCGTACAAAGTATTCTTAGGAAAAAACTCGACAGATTTTTTGAAGTATTACTTGTGTTCTTGTTTTTCCACGATGTCTGCTTTCAGACTATGAGATAATAAATTAATCAAATAATTTTATGATAACGTACAAAAAAGCGACCGCAGAAAAACAGAAAGACGCACACAAACTAAATGTCTAGAGGCAGACTGGACACGGGGCGATATATACAACAGCGAAATATTGTATATAAAAATTGGATTACAGTTTAAATCAAAATCCCGAGGCACGTGTTAAACGTGGAGAGTGAAAGGAGACGAGGAAGAGGAATGCGGGGAAGTAGGTAACAGGCTATTAATATCTGGTCACCAAAGACGGCTAAAGTCATTTGAAGCAACGTTTCAATTTTTATTTATTTTATTTTATTTTATTTATTTTTTGAATGGTGGTCTTACTTTATATTAACTAACTATTAACTAGCCGCTAATTTTATTTTTTTATGTGACACTTCACAAAAGCGCTCTTGTCACTGTAAAGACAGGAGAGCTATGTCGCTACCTGGGTAGGCAGCGTTGTGAGCCGGTTTACAATAGGGGCTATAGCAAATGATTTATTAATGCTGGTCTTGAAGAGGCCCGGATTACATGAAGCAGGAGAAACAGATGCCGGTAGCTCGTTCCACATACGACTCGTCTTACACAAAAACGATTCGAAGAAGCTACCCATTCTCACGAAGCCAACTTCATCAACAGATGATGTTGTTAGCGCCTCAGTGCAAGTTTCATTAAAATATTTGTAGAACAGACTCATGTCGAGAATTGTGTAGGCCGAAATTTGCTTTATCAGATTTTGAAAAGATTAACTAATAAGGAAATAAAATCGGACACAAATTCGTTAACTATAAGAACGATACGGAATTGTATGGCGTTCCATACTTTCTTCCTATCACTGCAAAGAAATAGCGTGTTGGTTATTTAATCATCTACTTTAATTAGATCCGAGAACGAACTTAAAAAAAATATTACGTGGTCTTTTTGGTACGCCAGCCCTTTCTGACAAGGCAACAACTGATTAAATCACAGTACCACCATAATTTAATAACCAGACAAAGAGTCTTTGGCGTTTGGCACCATTATGTAGGAATACGTACACGTACGTAAAACCTACACGTACCACGCACATAATATTGTTATTTGTTAAAAAAGATTCGAGTCGAGCGCGTTTCGTAGAGCTTTTCATCTGGAGTGATAAAGTAAGGGATTTATTCCATCAAAGTACCAACATTACATTGTATCAGAGTGCTATACTTGTTCGTACATTCAAATATAATATACTTGTGTATTATACAAAACACAATTAGGATGGATTACTTTTTCCGAACGAATAAAAATAATTTCTTACTTTTTACAATAATTTAATTAATTTTTTACAAAAATTATAAAAGCATTTTTTTAGGGAGGTGTGGCTGAAGGGGCGTGTAGAAGAAGGAGATGGAGAGAGGAAGTACCTGTGGGGTGATTCAGGTTTGACTTAAAGATGAAGAATTCTCCTTACCTTAAAATTAACGACTTTTCGTTAACTGCGATTTAAATTCTTTTGGATAATAAGATTGACGAAAAAGTCGTCAATTGTTGGATTTGTAAAACTGTAAATATTTATAGTAAAAATATTTGCCTCAGTATCATTGCTTTTCTAAAAAAATTTAAGAGACTGAAAATAAAGTTGAAAAAACACGACATTTTTCAAAAATTTTAACAGAAGAAATACAAATTTCTAAATAATAAACACAGATAAAATAATTTTGGCGGCCACGTGCTTTTTCGCTCGTCTGAATTGTTCACAATAATTTTAAAATGACACTTAAATTCAAAGAAGTTTTAGATATCATTGAAACATTGAGTTACAGACAGAATCACAACCAATTTATTTGTATTTTTATTTATTTTCTACTTGTAGAAATTTCTATGATACCAGGTAGGGTGAAACTTAAAATAGGCTCGTCTCGTCTTTGTTGAGTAATTGCTCAGTGATGTGTGACGTCATCCGGGACAATTACATTGAATTTATATGTCGTCATTTGAGGGAAAATATTGCAGAATATTTAAATACACGAAAACATTTTCTTATTCGAAAACATGTTTTTTTCCATTTAAGGGGAATATTAATTATATGACGCACAATGATGGCGTAACCAGAAATTAAATTTTTTTAAGATTTTTTTTTTCGCGGTTCTTCTTAAGATCTTTCCTGGAAAAACTGCAATTAAAAGTTCAATTACAACGTAAATACAAGAATTGGTACCTACATAGTATTATTTTCGACTTTATGTCCGGGTTAAATCTTCCCCACAGGAAAAAACTAAGCCATTCCACACACTTTTCCACAAATGATAATCTAGTCAATCCACATTATGCAAGTGCATTATATAAGCATAATAAATACAAAATAATACAAGAACAACACGTCAACTCACCAGAGATCAAATGGGAAAATAATTCACCAACTCCAGATATTTTCATGTCAGAGGGTTCGTCTCCTAGTATTTCGTACTCCTAACTGGACCTATAAATCTTGCTGATCCCTCAATATAAATATTTAAAAAATCTTTCGTAATCCTACATGTATTTAAAATGATTGATCTAATACCCCTAAATTTTGAATGAGAGAGCTAAGTATAATGCCAGTAGCCGAAATAACAAATAGTAATATTTATATAGTCTAAGAATGCCAAATTCTTTTAATCTCATTTCCCAAATCTGTGTATTTTCTTATTTCTTCAGAAACAGGTTTATGAATATTACAGGAACTTGGAATAGCGACATCAATGATATAGGTTATTTTTTAAAATTTTGTTATGTCAAATTATATCCGGTATATTATGACTAATCGTTCGGTCTGTTAGTATAGTTTTATCACAATATATTTTATAAAATTCATTTTCTACATATGAATTTGGTTCGTATTCATAATATGGTACTATATAACGGCAGTCAATCAAGTTATATTTAATTAACAAACTTTGGTGATTTATTTTTAAAACTGGATTGTGCCTAAATATTTACAGTATTTTTAAATTTACAGATTATTATCATTGTTCGGATGAAATTAATACTAAAATTATTATACATGCCTAATTGAAGTCATATACTCGCCTAGTATAAAGTATCTCTACATGAGCCATATTTTGAGCGTATATATTAATCTAATATACAATTCACAATTTTTTTACATTAATTACATGTCGAACGTTTAAGAACGTTATTCAATAAGGTTTGCTGACCGTGTTTGTGGTTATATTTGGTACATGCAGGCCTTCATTTTTTGTGCTCATGTTCTAATTTCATTTTATTACTCAGTGTCATATATGCTGAATTAAAATTCTGTGCGATAAAATATTAAAATTGTTATTTTCATACTAACATTACAATATTTCATCGCCAAAAAATTATCATTATATACCTGCCAATGAAGAAAAAGAGTATTTATATATTTTTTTAGAAATTAGGAAGATGAATTTTGTCGCCAGTTTATTATACCTTTCGACTCCTAGATCCTATACAGGCTAATGGAATTGTTTTTTTTCTGCTAATGTAAGATTTTTTAATGTTTGATCGAACCAGTAGTCAGAATATAGACTTTTCTTCGGGCTCACAAACACGCTCATAACACATTTCCATCGCTTTGTTTTTTCAGTGGGTACACGCACTACCGCATCCTGAATACTGAACATAAAAAACAGATGATAACATTTTCCTTTCTGTAATCTGTAAACTAATAAAAGCCTGAGAATATAGAACAAGTAAAAAAAAACGATTTCCCGAATAAATTCTGTCTAGTATTTTGTATTTCTAACAGACTTAGTTCTGCTCAGCGGAGTACTAATGACAATGTATTTATTAGTTCCACAGTGTTGCACTGGAACATCTGCTGAAAATATAACATATACCCAATGAACATCTGCTGAAATACCTAATAATCTCAGCAGATGTTCAGATGGCCAAAAATTCGTGGAACTTAACTATATCACAAGTTTTTCTAGTTACAGTGTAACCCAGCCCTATTTTATGTGAGGCCATGTTATATATTCGTCATTCTAATTTTAAATCCAAAGCAACATTTTTTTCAAAATCGTGTGCAAGGCGTTTTATTTTATTTTAATTATATTTGTACAAGTGTTATTATATCTTCTCTGGTCGGTATTAGTTCCTAGACTTCTATAAAAATTGCCAGTTTTAAGAAACCAAAAATACTCATGAAAATGCCAAATCAATTATGTTGTTTTTTTTTTAATTAGTAAAACCATCTACTGGGAGTGTCATTAATAGGTAATTACATAGATTATTCAGTGAAATTATTTAACAGGTTTTTAGACTTCTTTAATTATTATTGAAAGCAAGTAGGAAATTTTGCATCTTTAATGTTAATTGCAGGGGTTTTTCATTGTACAATTTCGGTCCCAGATACGAATACGGCCTTGATAGTATGCCGTATTATTAATTACTATTTTATAATTTTGAAATTTTAAGAATATGTTGTGTAAGATATAAATAATAAAATGGATATAGAACATAGACATATGAATATTAGTAGACCTGCCCTAAGTGATTAAAAGCGTATTATTCCCCACTCCCCATACCGGTTCCATTGGAGCCGGCTGTGCTCGCGTATGGCCTCAAGTGAATTTAGAAAACGTGACGTCATCATTCTTGTGCGAACTATGGTCGAGGCATCATCGGTTCATTTTACGAAATAACACGGAAAAATGGTGGCTTGTGGTATGAAAACTTGTAAAAATAGATGTGAAAAAGAGAATAAACCCAATTGTCGTATTACATTCCATATATAAGCATTATTTTACTTTATTTTAAGCATATTCACATCGTATAATATGGATCAGTTGTAGAAACATATACTATCACATCGAGATACGTCTGAACACAAAGCTTGTTGGTTGCTGGGAAGTAAATTATGAACATTTATAAAAGTGTCTTAACTAAATACGTAAACGAAATATTCGACTCTGAAAATAGAAGAAATTTATTTTGCCGAATTTGGACTTCGCAAATTTGTTCATAACGTGGCGAGTAATTTGCGCTCCCATGTAAAAATGTCTATTCATTCAAAAG
Source organism: Hesperophylax consimilis (assembly GCF_061612785.1). NCBI lineage: Eukaryota > Metazoa > Arthropoda > Insecta > Trichoptera > Limnephilidae > Hesperophylax > Hesperophylax consimilis. The sequence goes on from NC_142846.1 coordinate 30,705,691, forward strand.
CAGATTTTACTTTTAAGAACTAAATGGTGATATTATAATGCGAGATGCCTATATACTGTCAGATTGATTTACTGACGATTCACAGTCAGCTTTACCACCTTCGTTCTTCAACAGTTGATTTTACCCCTCATCTTTAATTTCTAGTCTATATATTCATATGTCTGTGATATAGAATCTTTTTCTCATTCCTCTTCACTAGGAGATCCTATGCTGAGGTGAACTATGTTTTGGTTAGAGGGTTTTCAGCGACAATCGTACAGCTTCAGGGTTTAGGTGAGGTATTTCCCATAACTTGTATAGTGATATTTTTTTAATATACTAGTCAGTTATTTTTCTGATCGTTTTTTAAGCCAATATTTGAAGGAATAATTTAGTTATTAATTCATTTTAATTGTTTGCTACTGGGCGAGAGTTTGTCATTTAACCTCATAGTTTTAAATTCAAAAGATCTTTGTCCAGAGGTAGTATTACACTGTGGTAAATTAAATTTAGCTGATCTATTTACTTTACTCTGGTTTTATGATTATGTGAAATGTTTGACTTGTTTGTGAAAATATTTTTGGCATTCACTTTTAGGTATTCTTGGAATGGAACTGTTAAAAAAAACTGTTTTTGAAGTGCTTATGGGACCTTCTTTATGATGCATTTCTGAGTTATATTTCTAGGTTTTATGTGATTTGATGCTGCTGTGCTCCATCCAATTATTGCAAAATAAGAGTGTCGTAAAGCACTGTTAAAGAATACCGATATTAGTTTTATTATTTTTTGTTTCCAAAGCAGTAAAAATACTCGGTCCTTAAAAATTTAAAATAATGTAAAATAAAAGTGTTGACATCTAACTGTTAATGAATCATACAAATTAACTGAATGCGAAAAAATATATAATAAAAATATTTTATTTCTAATGAAAGAATATTAGCAAATTATTAAAGGAATATAAATATTTTATTATATTAACACATAATTTTTTTCAAAAATTAAACTAAATGCAGAATCCCCTCTCTAAAATTGCTCTCTTTTCCACCAAACTATTGTCCTGTGTAAACTGTAGACTTTTCCTCTCAGAATGTAATATTTTCTATTCAATACAGTTAGATTTTAAATAGGTATCTGAAGTCGGAAGGTATTTCCCGGGTAGCACCGGGAAAATAATAATTATAATAACAACATTGCGGCAGCAATAATAGGTCCCTATATGAAAACCTCCCAAGTGGAAAGAGTGCGCTGAAGCAAAAGCTACATTGTCTGATTCAAGAGATTTAAAAACTGTGGAGGCTGTAGTGAGATTATTAAAATAAAAGTCACTCGACATGAAAGCTCATTATATGATTTTTCTCTAAAGTTCAATTGAAATCTGATAGATTGAGTTCATTAATGATTATCTAATTAAACGAACTGTCAGACAGAAGGATTTTTACTGCTTGGTATTTCTGTATAAAATTCCAAATGATACATTTGAGAGTCCAGAATTGCTTGAATCGATAAGCTTTTGGATTAGACTGCATAGTAATAGAAGTGGGGATTTATTTCAGTGCAGAAATTCCGGGATTAACTACCATATGTATTTCACATTTCCCAGAATACTTATAGAGGTAAATAATTATAACGAGTAAGTGGACATCTTTAATTTTTCACTTCGAAATACAAAAAATTGTTTCTGAGGCAGTATAGTTATCCAAGATAAATACTGTACACTTTTTACTATTCATATGTCTAAGGATGTCAAAAATAAATAAAGCACTTGCATACATGTTACATGTGCAATCCTAAACACGTTTCTGTGTGAGCATTTTTGAAAATGCAATCTCGTTTAGTTAGAAATTCAAGGTTTTTTAAAAATAAAATAGCGTAAATTGTGACGATCTATTATATTCTTACTTAAGTTGAAATTCTTTTGAAGAAAACAAACGTTTTCACAACATAGCTCTCCGAGCCATTGGTGCTTCTCTGTTATTTCGAGACTTATTATGTGCTATTATCTGTATAGGAATTTATATATGAACAAGAGAGACAGTCTTTAAAATGCGCACAAAAAATAATGCCGAAAGCACAATCGATCTCCGTAGCATAACTTTTGTAGAAAATGCACCTACTTTCCAAGCAGCATCAATTTTTTTTTTCATAAAACAATATAAGTTGGAAACTATAATATAAATGTAAGCATGATATTAACGGGCTCAATACCAAATTAATGATAGGTAGGTTAATTAAAGCCTCGAAAGACTTTAATTGCAGAATTCGTCATTATTTACTTCATAAGCGTGTTAATTCGCGATACAACTACTTTCAAAATAGAAAGATTTGTGGTACCGCAGGCGTACCACAAGGGACCATACTAGGCCCTACCTTGTATACAACATATGTTACTGCAATGAAATTTATTTTTTCTCATGTAAAATATTACGTTTATGCTGACGATACTGCATTAGTTATTTCACATGAGGATTTATTAATGGCGAGTACTTTACTGCAAATTGACTTTGTCACTTTACAAAAATGGTCACATAATGTAGGTTTAATAATCAATGCTAAAAAAACGAATCTTATGCATATCAGATCTCCTCATAATAACATCACCATAACTCCTAAAATTATTTCTCATGAATTTAATTGCATTCATAACTTTGTAATACAACCATGCTCATGTAAAAATATTGAACTTGTTTCAAAATACGTTTATCTAGGCTTAACAATTGATTGTAATTTTAAATGGGATATACATATACAAAAAGTCTGCACACGGCTTAGAGCTATAGTGAGCAAACTTTATAGATTTAAGTTTTTTGTTCCACTAAATAATAGAATAGTATACCTGTCATTGGCGGAATCCCTAATAAGATATGGAATAACTTCATGGGGACATTCACCAAAAACAAATCTTCTTTCAGTCCAAAATGAACAATATTCTTTGGTAAAATTTTTAATTAAAAAAACTAAATACGAACAAAAGGATGACGTACCAAAGTCATTACTATACCATTCTGTAAATTTATTATCTGTTCGTGCTATATTGTGGCTTAAAATTGCGAGTCAGCATACATTTTAATCTGAACATAATAAAATAGTGACACATGTTCATAATACAAGACTAATTGCAAACGATGGACTTGTAGTTCCCAGATACCTGAATAAATACGGTCAAAGAATTCTAAAATACCTCGTTCCAATATTTTACAACATGTTGCCAAACTTAATAAAAACTGTGAATTGACTCACAGAAGGAAATGTATGTTAAAAAAATGGTTATGTGAAAGAATTTTTTCGAACTTATGCAATTATGTGTATATTTTATGTACTTGTTAAAATTATATATGTATTTAAAAAGTAATTGTTAAAAAAACCCGTTGAAAAACTGATATCAATCAGTTTAACGGGACTCAATAGTAAAAAGCTGTATTTTTGAAAGTTAATAAATAAAAAAAAAAAATAAAAAAAAAAATTTTTTTTGGAGGGCTTCGTTAGCTAATACTAATTATTGAAGAGGATTATTTTTATTATTTACGCTGATAATTTCTGCAGAACATCGAGTAATATCATTGTTATCCAAGAGATACAAAAATAGTACAGTTTATTAATAATTTTACATCAGATCCCTGTAAAATATACCTTTCAAAATTTTGAAAACTATTTCAGGTGTCAAAATCAAGCTACGTTTGTTTGAATTTAAGTCTGCCTAAGGGTAGCATTTCTTTATGCGGACGGTAAACCCAAAATCAGCAATGCGTAAGGGGCCAAAAATTTGTTTAATTCATCTCAATCCTTTCTACGAACTGTGAAGAAATTAATGTTTATCTTTTGTAACCATTAAAATGAATCTGTATTTACAGTATCTATCCTAGAGGGAAATTTAAATATTTGTTAATGAAATTCAAAACGCTTAATTAAATATCAAACCCACGTAACATGCGGTTGACATAGAAATCAAACAAGTCCAGACCCGTTGGGTATATAAATATAGGAAACTATAATTCTATGTCGTATTATTTTGTCTGCTCCACTCAACACTCCAAATTCTTGGTTTATATCCTGACCCACTTAAGGCCATTTAATTTTTTGAAACTTAAATTTAAAATTATAATTTTCTTTAATTTATAGGTCAAATTTACTTTTATTAGCTCGCAACGTCATTCCACCGTGGGCTGCTGAGCTTTGAAAGATCCGTTCAACTGTCGAAAGTATGAAAGATCCATGATTTTAGACTCATTTTCCATTGTTTGAAAAGAGAAAATCTTTTTAAAAAGTTATGGTCTATAAAAAAATACTTACAATGGAATAAAACATCCATGAAAAAGTGTAAAAAAATTCTTACAGTGGAGCAACTCAATAAAGATAATGAACGACTGCATGTGCTGGGATATTTACTTCCCGTAGACTCCGAAATAAGGATTTGCTTTTCCTCATCACTCCACAAATTATGGATACCATTCACCAATGTCCAGAATGGCCAGACTTGTCAACCTTGAATTTTTTAGTGTAATTCTAAATGATTTTTGTCAGTCATCACGCAAGTAATATTTTGAATTGATGAATTTTTCCTTGTTCCTGTCTGGACTTGGTATAATCTTTTTTTGTTTTTGTGCCCTATTTTTGTCATAGCTGTAATTTTTAATTATCCTGTATTGTAACATTTCTCCTTGTTTTAACTTCGTGTAATATGTATTGGGTTGTAATCGGATCTGGTTCGTTAGTAAATAAACAAATACATATATTCTATAACAGTACATTTAGTTTACTAATATAAACGTCGTGATAAATTAAATACAACCTTCGTAAATATTAACAAAACAGTGAAATATAACGTATCATACAAAAGTTATTTAATAAAACAAATAAATACATTGTCCAACAAAAACGAAAGCTAGTTGAAGTAAATATAACATAGTTACCTACCGCAAACCATATCGAGTATCAGAAACCCTAAAATATTGCTACCAGCTAATCGCTAATGAGTATTGATATGTCGGATTGTCATGGCTCATGCCTTATTTGCCAAGGGAGCAGAGGGGAGAAGAGAAGGGAGTATAATAATAATTATTAATATCGAGAATGTCAAAGTACTAACCCAGCCACGCTTCACTTGTAATTACACTACATTCTGGTGCTGGAAGTTTGGAAGTAATATCAGGTTTGCATATTTAAGGAAGCCTAATTGAAATATATATACTATTTCGTAAAGAGAAAGGGTCTCCATTTGTGATATGTATAATTGTCTCATGAAATACAGGGTATATCAGCATGTAATAATAATAATATTTGGCTAATTTATATAGCGCCGTTTACGTGAGAAATCTGGGCGCTGGGCGATGTACCCGAAGGATTTTAACAGGTGATCCTGAGCATAATTGAAGTTGAAAAATGTAGATGTTATTTAGCTGTCCGATGATATTATTTTTTAATTAAAACAAAAAAGAAATATGTTTTTTTCTATACGTCATCACCACTGGGAACAGCAGGAACGGGTCATGTGAAACGCACTCCATCTTATTCCTGCAACACCGTTTAGACGAGACCTCAGATCATGACGCGACAGAGCGCGTATCACGTGATCCGTTGCGACATAGATTTTTTGTAGTATTTTTTTTTAAAATTATAATATAAGTATATCTTCGGATAGCTAAAATACATCAAAGTTTTTTACTGTAAATATGCTCAGGAATCGCTGGTTAAGGCTATAGGCAGTGAAAAGTTCTGAAAAAGAAAAATAATATGGTGTTAATGGCAAAGATGTGCAAAATGGGTACCCAAAACCATTTGAAATGTAAAATGGAAATGGGTCAAAACTTTTCCATTTGAAAATGCAAAATGCAAAATGGTTTTTAGAAAAGCATTTCAAATGCAAAATGCAAAATACCTATTTTCAAAATGCATTGAAAATGCAAAATGGTTTCTCAGGTCAAACAATTAGAATAATTATAGAATTTTTAAACAATTTTGTCATTTAATAATGGACATCAATGTAGAACAAACATATTAAATGATGGTAAATCCAAAAACACCACGACTACAAATTATGAAAACACAAAAAATTTGCGCGGGACTAATGTTGCCAACGTAAAAACATAGAAACTGCTATCTAACATTTAATATTACAGCATCATGGCCCCATGTTCAGTATTTGAATCAGTGTTTTTTGTAATGGTATCACTCAATTGCCAGGGCTCCGACCAGGGAGTAACTTGACAAATGTAAATTATCTCTCATATCGAGGTTGAGGACCGACTGATATTTGGGGCTTATGAAAAAAAGATGAGTGGAGATAGTAGGAAGAATGTTGCAAAAAAGCATTTAAAATGGAAAATGCATTGAAAAAAGCATTTAAAATGGATTTATTTGAAATAAAACACATCTCTGGTTAATGGGAGATCTTTGTGAACACAAATGTTAGAAAAGAGCATACTCATATTAACAAAAAAAAAATTAGACGTAAGCGAAAATATTAATAAAGCGTGCTTAAAATATATTCATAATATATCGATAAATATCTCAAGTAGCATTTAAATAAATATTGAGAAATTTTTCATACATATAACATTTTAAATAACTGAACATAATTGTTGGAGCATACTTTACAATGTTTTTCTATCGAGGGAATTTTATCTAATTACATTTTGAACTCTTCGAAAAAATAACATATTTTTAAGAGCTTAAAAACTTAAAGCGTTCAATGCGTATGTTATGAATCGGTAGAAATTCAAAATTCGGGGTCGTCAACTATTTTTGGCATTTTTCTAAAAACGACTTGAGCGATCGCTTGCTATAATGTGCCAAACTTATAGAACCTAAAAATATGGGACAAACGGTTAAATCTAGGTGGAGTTATTGGCTTTAAGTCACAGAAAGTAGTTCATATATGTTTCTATATTAATATTTTGAGGAATGATATTAATTAAATCGAATGGCCAAATAAAAAAAACTGAACACCCATCGCTTGAGGGGTTAAAAGTGCTTTAATTACCGTAACGGTGTGATCAGTCGTGATAGGCTCCGACGTGATAAACCGCGACGTGATAAACCACGACGTGATAAACCGCGACGTGATAAACCTCGACGTTATAAACCATGAGACACAATCTGCCGATAAGTTGTGACCTGCCGATAAGTCGAGCCTGCTAACAAGTATGCAGTTTCTCAAATAATAATAAGTAAAACATCATATTGCATGTGGGAATTCGCTCCAGTGATTATTTGAAATGCCTTTTAGCATAATGACTACGGAAAACCTTGATTTTAAAATATAAAGACACGCAAAACAAAGCTTACCACCTAAACCCGAGACGTCTATGAATTATTTCCACTGAAATTATTTATTCTGTGATGTTTTTGGTCAATAAAAGTCAACTTAACGGGGGAGCCGATTGTGTATATTATTTGTCAGATCTGAGTATTGTTAGATTTATATACCACTTATTTCCGTTTTCCATGTCAACATTTAACCCAACTGGCAATAAATAATGAGTTCGTAATCATTATGGGTTTTGACGGTCCGTGATCGAGGGGTAAGGTTCTCGACTATTCTTCGAATCCGGCGTGCGGAAATATATATTTAAATTTTTTTTATTATTGATACACTAGTATTTTTACCACCCCCACTACCTTCAGTCTCACAAAATACCCCAATCGGGAGTGCCATAGCCTAGCTGGCTCCGGACAGTTGGGAATCTTGTGCAGTTTCACATTAAAAAGTTTAAATTATATTAAATCTCTTCTTCAATAATATAATAATATTTTAAACAAACTAAATATCATTGTTTTATAAGCAATAATTATTAGCCTGAAACACTCATCCACATTGAAAAATCTCCTGATAAAAGATACATGACGCCAACGGGACTTGAACCCGTGTCCTTTCGATTTCCGGTCGATAGCTCTGACCACTGAGCTATGGCGGCTTATCTCTTATCCGCGAAATAATTCAATATATACTAGTGTTTCATTCAACAATTACTGCTTGTTACATTTTTCACCTGAAACAACCAACTTTATTTTATATGAGAAAGGCATTGTAAGTGCTAACTCTCTCACTAGATGGCGTCGAGATAAATTGTCTACATTTTTTGGTGAGAATATTAGAACTTGTCAAATATTAATTATTATTTTTTTGGTAAACTAATGTTTAAGACAAGATTTTTTATCTTTTTTTTTATCTGATCGAAAGGACACGGGTTCAAGTCCCGTTGGCGTCATGTATCTTTTATCAGGAGATTTTTCAATGTGGATGAGTGTTTCAGGCTAATAATTATTGCTTATAAAATAATTGTTACCCTTTGTGCTATGCATAAAAAGTCTTGTCTTAAAGATTAGTTTACCAAAAAAATAATAATAAATATCTTTGTATACATCCCTATTTACACAAAATAAACAGTGGTTTCTCCGTCATTATTCAAGTATCCAGACGAAGAAACATGTCGATTATTTTGATTAAATAGTGGTAATTACAAAGTTATTTATTTTATTTCTATTAAATACTATTATTTTCAAAATATCTGAGAAAGAACGTGTAATGGAATGAAAGTATGAGTGATATTGCGATCGGCATCATTGTAAGCACATGACCCGGATTGGAACATACTTAAACACGGAATACAGCGATGAAAAGTAATACCTATCTCTGTACATCTGTACAAATTTTCTAGTGGTCTCATCCCTCCTTCCCATGTAGAAAAATAGGATACTTAACTCCATACTGATTCATCTCCTTTTTTCCAAAACCACACAATTGCTTTTGTTACGTGAACTTTGACAGAAGTCCTAGCGCTTGGAATCATTTGCTTAATTATTACGATAGACAGCGGGACGTATTTAGCTTTTTTATTCGGGGAACTTCAAAGAAATGTTTTTTTCTACGCTACATCTCATAAGAGCCCCCTGCCCGTACTGTATACGTAACTTTTGAAACTATCGCCACCCAAATGGGCACCGTTGTGAAGTAGGTAAGGAAGGGATCTGTAGTAGTTCCAGAGAGAGGTCGTACGTGACGTTATCATTCTAGTATCTTCTATGTTTTTTGTTTTCGTACAAGACGTGTGAAATAAAGATTTTTCGTCGATGACGTGCACACAACTCCTCTCTCGGACTATTATACGAAGTGATTTGCCGGTGCAGATCATGAAGAAATTTTGATTAAATAAGAAAATTTGTATAAGATTAGCTCGATCCAAATTCTTGTCAAAAATGCAGTAAGATATTATTAAAAAAATGTGTTTAGAATATGTTTAGAGGTACACGTGACGTCATCAACGATCATCCTAAAATGCGTATATAATAATCTTCCATTTCGCACTCCTTGTATGAAAAAGAAAAATACACAAGATACTAGAACGACAACTTCACGTACGATCTTCTTTGTGGTACTTTAATGAGATATTTTAATAATGGAGAAAATTTCAGAACTTTCACCGTTACGTCAGTTCATCTATCCTCGTCATAGATTTTAGATTCGATTTGTGCAGGCGAGGAAAATTAATTTTCAGGGAAGAAATTGCGAGTTTTTGCAAGTTACAGTATTATTTCATTTGCACTTGGACAATGTTCCTCGCCCTTCTGATATTAAGAGGAAGCTACAAGGCAAAAATGTATATTTTGTTGGTATACCTTGTATTGTAGGGAATAGGCATTAAAATAGCTTGACAAATGGAGTCTAGAAACGTTCGATTTCAAGCACAAATCTGGTTTTAATTTATTTTGTAAATAATTTTATAAGAAAGCAAAAAGTTAATCAAGAGAAACTGTCATAGATAATCAAAGCTATAATATTGTATTTTTGAAAATTTGTTTCCTTTATGCGTTCATACATTTCTATTAAAAAAATATTTTTTTAGTAGTTTACATTTATATTTTTTATTGAGTAATTTATTTTTAATTTATATTCTACTCACGCAAAACGATAGGAAAAACTTCAATTTATCTAAAGCATATTTTTTAGCATTCATAATGTACACAAATTCGTTATAAAGATTAATCAAAATAGTGATATGGCAGGCATTAAACTTCGTCTTAATGTATATATGATGTAAAGTGTATTTACCTCCCTACACAAGGTTATAAAGTAATTTAGACAGTATCACCATTTTATATAATTACAGTAGGTTTAAGGTACATTTACACTGTCCCTAAATGCACCCCTGGTACCACCTACCCAATGGTTATATTGTATTCGAAATTGAAATTGAAATTGAAATATTAAAACCTATAACACACCTAATCAACCTTAGCATAACACATGCCTGCTTTCCTAATACTCTTAAAAAAGGACTGGTAATCCCTATGTATAAATCCGGAGATAAAATGGAAATAACTAACTATAGACCAATTACTTTGTTAAACTCTCTATCAAAGATTTTCGAAAGACTATTAAAAAACCAAATAATAAAATACCTGGAAGAAAACAAATTAATCTCGGACAAACAATATGGATTTAGAGAAAAAAGAAGCACAAAAGAAGCTTTAGCAAGTACAATAGATTATATACATAGCAACTTAGATCAAGGGTTTAAATGCATAGCGATATATTTAGATTTGGCTAAAGCCTTTGATTCAATATGCCACAAAACACTTTTTAAAAAATTAAAAAATATGGGTATCAAAGACAAAGAACTACAACTATTAAAAAGCTACATGAGCGACAGAACACAACAAGTCAAAATTAATAACTATACTAGCAAACCACTGCCGATTACACACGGAGTTCCACAAGGAAGCATACTAGGGCCCGTTCTTTTCATAATTTACATAAATGAACTTTGCAGCATGGAAATAGATGGAGAAATAATTAGTTACGCAGACGACACAGTTTTATTATTTAAATCTAAGGATTGGAATAAGATTTATAACATAGCGAATCTAGGAATCACGCAAGTGAAAAAATGGTTGGACTCAAATACACTCACACTAAACATATCGAAAACAAAATTCACAACGTACAGCATAACTAACACAGGACAGCCAAAAAACAATACAAACACCATAAAAATACACGAATGCATAAACACCAACATCTGCGATTGCCCCCCTCTAGAAAAAACAGAACAAATAAAGTATCTAGGAATCCTAATTGACCATAATCTTAGATGGACACATCACATCAAACAAATCACAAATAGACTCCTCAGAACAATACACATTTTCCTAAACATAAGAAACATATATAAAATAAAACAATTGAAAACAATATATTATGCACTATGCCAATCAATAATAGAATATGGAATAATTGCTTGGGGAGGAGCAACAAACGCAGCTATCGCTCAAATAGAAATCGCACAGAAAACGATATTAAAAGTAATACTCAAAAAACATAAACTAACCGACACAGACCAAATATTTAAAAGCTGTGACGTACTTGATATACGCCAATTATATGTTAAAACACTACTAAACTACATTTTTGACCAAAAAAACAAACCCCAACAAACACAAAATATCACTAATAGACCGGTCAGACAAGCGTACAAAGAAAACATAAAAACTCCGACGGTAAACACTACCTTTGGACAAAGACACCATAAATACCACGCTATTAAAGCATTCAACAGTCTTCCACTTGAAACAAAAATTGAGGAAAATAAAAATAAATTCAAACACAAAATAAAAAAATGGATTAAAGAACAAAAAGACAATATTACCAAAATACTATAACATAAAAGAATAAAACATATACACGCAACACAAAAAAAATATATAAAACACGCAACACGCACAAACACATATATCATTATAAATGCCTATTTACATTCTCTTTTGATATTTTTCTTTTAGTGTTATAATTATATTTTAATTTTTAATCTTTATTTTTTATTTTAAATTTATCTTTATTTTAATGTTGTTTTTCTTTTATTTTTTTTAAATGTATAAATTCTTAAATTATAAAATGGGGGCCTCAGCACGGGTAAACAACCCAGTGAGGCCAACATTACTAAATTGAAATATGAAATATTGTAAAAAAAATGTATCAACAATAAAAAAAAAAAAAAAAAAAATTCCCCGTTACAACGGATGTTGGTGAATTCCACAAGAAATTGAATTACTTGTTCCTTATTACATTGCCGCAGTGCTTCTTGAGACTAAATGCAGCCCTGGGCAAGTTTCTACGGTGCAATAGGATGCATTAAGAAATAGGATTCAACTGAAAAGCTGTTGAATTACTCTGATTTGTTCAACAATCTCGACCGCTGTAGAGTCTCTTACTTGAGGAAGTTTTTTTTAACAATCTACAATACGCACTTAAATTGAACACTTAATATTAAAATGTTGAACGAAAATATGAAATGCTAAAGATACCTTAGCAAAGTTTTTTTATGTTAACATCGTAGCTTTATTTACCTACATAGAATGTTCGATAAACTAGTAAACAATATTATTTGTTTATGCACTCTAGCATGTAAAATAAAACATTAATTCATAATAAATTAGTATTTAATGCCTTTCAGTTTAAATATTTAAAATAAAATGTCGATTAAATCATTCGAAAATTTGGAATAATTTGAAATCGCTAAAAAATGAAAGCAGATCATCATGTTTTGCTCTCTTTCCTTTCAGTCTTACGGCACAACCCAATCGAGGATGCTAAAGTCCCACTGACTCCGAACTGTTGGAACTGTTATGCGGTATGTCCAAAAAGTGAATCTAAGTGATGTTAATAAAATAACGCGAAACGATGATAATTTATTTATTAAGGCTGTGAGAAATCATGCAACATGTGCGGCTTATTCTCGTGGCTTGTCCTATTTCAGCATATTGCTCGTCATACATTTCCATTTGGATTGTATCCCCATTAACGTTATCCATAAAAAAATCAACTAAGAATAAATTTGAAAAAAAGATAGAAAAGATAAATAAACTTAAGGAAAAAATCAAAACATGGGTGAAAGAAATTAATGCAGACATACTAGAAAATGTATTAAAAACATCATAGAAACTAAATAACAGAAAATCAAAGAAATCTACCAGTCCGCCTCAGCACAGGACTATCTAATGAGGAGGACTAAGAACAAACAGATGAAATATTAAAGATTATCATATATTGTAACTCTCATCAAACCTGTAATTAAATAGACACTAATAAAAAATAAAAAAATCAAGCAACAGTTTGAAAATGCTTCCAAAGAGAAAAATGACCGTCACGCAAAATAATATTAAGGCCGCAGAAAAAAAGAAAATTAAAAATTCTTTTTGGGAAGTGTTCATTTATCAGGAATAAAATCTAGACAATAAGAACAAAAAACAAAATTTCTTAAAGAAAACCTCTTTTTCTCTGCTAATCTATCACGAAAAAGCGTTCGAGAGAACTCAAGGATTTACATTCATCTTACAAAGGCCACCAAACGAATTTCATTTAAAAGGTTGACAAAAATTTAAATCCTTTAACTCAACGTATTTGTAAGGGGTGTGTACCTACCCTTTCAGAGCCTACACAGAGTACATACAATCTACGATTGTGTTCCAAACATTGAGTTTTTCGGGTTTTTTCGCCAGAAGACATAAATATGTATTATGTAGTATAATTAAAAGGTGGTGTGTCGTTAGCACTGACATAGCAAAAACCAGCTGGGATTAAGAACTACAAAAACTAACATAAAAAACACAAAAAATAGTGGGGCTTATTTATTAAAATCCTGTTAAAAACATGATGCGTGATGACACGCCATTTCCTAACGAACTACTACCACAATTTTTTTATGAACACGTGTTCCGACATCACCATAACATATTCGTGTTTTACCTATAGTTTGTTAGGAAACCTGACAATTCATTCGTCAAATGCCCGCAGTCCCGTTTTTATCAGGAATTCGAATAATTTGACAGCATTTTTAATAAATTAGCAATATTTTATATCAGCAACATTTTTTCTGTGCTTGCGGAAGATTAAACATGAATAAAATAAAGATATTTATAAAGCTGCCTGCTGAATATAAAATAACCCAAATAATTCAAAGACGAACCAGAATTTTAGTTAACAATAATTAACCAAAATTGTATGGACACAAGTTCTACCATTTTTTCCAGTTTTAGTGTAAATAATCTTGCGACCGTAGAGTAGCTACATCTGCTGTTTTATTTTGAGTTGAATGTTTTGTTACTTTACTTTAGAATTTACTATATTTAAAAAATCTTCTTCATCATACGACGTATTGCATTGTGAAAAATCTTTTCAGGTCACGTCTATCAGATAACCGAAAAATATCTCAAATATTTTTGAATTGATCAAAATCTGAAGAAGAAAAAACCAATTTTGGAAAAATTGCGTCGATCAAGCCTTTTTTTAAAAATGTGACTCCACATGACATAAGGAAAATAATTTCCCTCAGAGCCTATCTCATCTTGGGGAAGCTGTGTGGGTGGTCTTTTTGAGGAGATGAAAGATTGAACATGAGTCTTGAGATACCCATATTGTAGGAGGGAGGAAACACAGAGGCGCACAAATCATTCCACAGCCGAGCGGTTGAATTCTAGAACGTGTCGTAGAAATGACCCGTTCTCATGTGACGAACGTATGCATATTATTTCCGACTGGGGCCGAAGGGATCAATGATTCTAGTTCCTCAGAGCATCTTCCATTGTAATTTTTTGCAGAGAGCCAAGGATTTTTTCAGGTATTTTGGGGCTAGAGATCAGAGGTGGCTACCATATTCAACAGTGATGTGCACTTGCGATCCTGGCAGGGTCAGTACTTGTGTACTATTAAAGTATCTGCGGGCCCTGTATATAACGCTCAGCTTTTAAGAGGCTAAGTTGACTCTGGCTTCGATGGAGTCCCTGGTCCCAGGAGTGAGCTGGTCACTTATGGAAGGCATATTAGGAAGATAATGACGCAGAAGAAGTGATACAGGTTCAGTGATATTTGGGTTCAATTTCTTGTATATTCATACCGTTCCAACAGCCCTAGAGAGGTAAAGAGTTGGCACACGTATAAGTAATAGTAATTTCAATTTTAACCCCCTCATATTATTCTATATCAGTGGTCCTATGTTATATTCTAATATAAACAGGGCCTTTCTATGCCTGACATCCTGCAGCAGTGTAAATAGGGGAGGGCAAATAATACATTTTCCGATTCCAAATTTGAGGCAAATACCTAAACCCAAATCATGGGAAAATCTTTGTTTGCTATCGAATAAATCGGCTTACATTCTCACCTAAAAGCATTTTTTAAGTAAGCTGCGCTAAAGGTGAGCACTAAACCAAATAATACATTATGTACACATCTGAGATATGCGATAGTTACGGTGAAAGTGGAAATAAAAAGTTTTAATAATGACATATTATGTTGTTATGTTTTTTGAATTACCACACTAAGGGGGCATTACAAAGGTAAACAATAATGTAAGATACATACATTTTATTAACATATAGATTATACTAAATACTTAACACGGTATTATTAATGATTAAGAAGTTTTTTAAATTTTTTTTTAAATTTATTTATCAATATAAAGTTTTATTACAATTTTTTTTCGACATCTGTCTCACTAGGGTACACCTGTGTCGAGACAGACGTATTCAGGTACTTAAAGTTTACTTACAAAGGGGCTATTATAAAATTATCGAATCTATTATTTTATTTTGTATGTGAATTGTTGTCACTCTTTACGTCTAATTTGGTTTACATATGTTTGTGATAGTTGGACGCCCAATACTTGTTATCCATTTCTTTATTTCATGTTTGAATTTGGTCATTGACTCTGTTCGTCCAATAGTGTCTGGTAGTAAGTTTGCAAGCTATGTATTTAAAATGTCTTAGAAGTTAGAAGTTTGAAGTCAACTTGAATACGATTCTCCCGTTTAGAACCCACATTACAATATTCAAGTATAAGCTATTGAATGTATGCAAGATAAATTCTTACGTTTTTCAAGTTTTAAAATGGGTATTTCAGCAATTTTATTAAACGGCAACACTCGTTCAAATGAAATGCTTAAATCGTTTGATGGAAGGATTTTAACTGACTTGGTTATCTATAGAAAATTCTAAATGATGCATTAGATAGTCCAGAACAGCTTCCATTGATAAGCTTTTGGATTCCACTACGTAATACTAGAAGTCGGGATTTATTTCAATGCAGATATTTTGGTACTAACTAGCATATGTATTCCTCATTGCCCAGAATACTTGTGGAAGGAAATAATTATACCGAGTCAGTGGGCATCTTTAATTTATCACTTGAGAAACACAAAAGATTGTTACTGAGGCAGTTTTGTTTTGTGCAATAAATATATACTCAATAATTTTTACTATGCATATGTAGAAGCCCCTAAAAAGGGCGTTAATAAAGTAATATAAGTCTGAAAATTAAACAATTACTTTATTTATAACCACGAATTATATATTCGTGTTTTTAATTAATTAACGCCATCTTTTGAGGCTTTTACATAAGAATATTAAGAAATATACATTATTTATTGTACATAACTGAATTGCTTCATTAACATAAATATTTGTATAAAGATAAATTGAAGATGTCCACCGACTTATAATTGTTTCTCTTCATTATTATTCTGGGCAAAGAGGAATACATATGGTAGTTAGTCCCAATAAATATATTTTTTTAAACCTACGTTGTGGGCTGAAGGGAGTTGGAAAGGGATGGAAATGGGAAAGGCTATTCAGATCTGGTCACAAAACACGGCTAAAGTAATTTCAAGCACGAGTTTTAGGATTTGAGCCTTGTGCAAATAAATATTGGTTATGCATTTAAAACTTTCAACCTTTTTCTTCGATGTGACAGAAAATGTTTATGTTAGACCTGTTGCTTGATATTTAAGCCAACGTATACCAAATAAAGCAAGTTCTCCTGAGAATAATTTCCTGAAGCCACAATCAAAAATCATATTTAGGTAATATCACAGCAACGAGTCACAATATATTATCTGCCTTTGACAGCCACCGCGTCGGTGAAAAGAAGAACCGCTCCTACACATTATTACTTCAAATAAACACTCCAAGAATTCTCTCCCTCGGGATCGAAAAGTAATTTGTGGCAAAGCATGATGCCCAGCGACATTAAGTACCCACTTAAGGAAAAGTCCCCTAACTACGTCCTGTTGTATTTTTCCACAAAATGGCAGCCGGTAAGTCGCTGCCTGAGATGCTGAAGTAAAGAGAATTATCTCTGGTTGTATGAGGCACGAAACACAAAAGATAAGCTTTCGTTTCACATTTAATTTGGCAAGGTTTGCAGGTATATTTTATGAAGATGACTTTGGAGTTACAAATAGATTTGTTTGCTCTCCCAAAATTTCAAAGGGAAGTTTTGAAAAACAAGTACCTTTAATACCTTTCGTACTTGTTCACAGCCGAGAGATGCGCCAAACACATGCCACAAATGTGTATATTATTGAAGTGAAACTTCTTTACGCGCGTTATGCAATTTCGAGGACCGGAGTAAAACCAACTCACGACCGTCATCAAAAACTGTGATCATTTCGCTATAGGAGCCTAGCCGATATTATATACATACTTTCGGTCGCTCTCCAAACTCAGCTTCGCGGCCTAGAGGCAAAGCGCCCGATTGTCGTCGTTAAGAACCGAGGTTCGATCCCCGCATTAACTATTTTTTTTTTCTTTTTGTGATTTTTTTAATAATAATTTTTATTAAAGTGATAAAATGCTCTCGTGCTGCGACTTTAAGATATTTTGACTATGTGATATTTTGGTCGAATACGTAATAACCGCGGTCTAGAAGCAGAGCGTTCGACACTCGTTATGCAGGACCCGGGTTCGAATCCCATATTTTTATAACTTTTAATTTTTTTTTTCTTTTTGTGATTTTTTTAATAATAATTTTTTTAAAAGTGATAAAATGCTCTCATGCTGCGACTTTTAGATATTTTGACTATATGATATTTTGGTCGAATACGTAATAACCGCGGTCTAGAGGCAGAGCGTTCGACACTCGTTATGCAGGACCCGGGTTCGAATCCCATATTTTTATAGCTTTTAATTTTTTTTATCAACGATTTGTAATAATGTAGTAAAAAATTAGATAAATTTGAAAATTTAAATTTAATTTACTTTACGGTACCTTTATGATATTTTGGTCGAAATATAGCTTACAAATTTTGATTAATTATTTTTATTTTGAATCATTAAAATTACTAATCAACGCAGATAACGCCGCGTCGCGCGAAATATCTCTCCTCGCGGTCTAGAGGCAGAGCGTTCGACACTCGTTATGCAGGACCCGGGTTCGAATCCCATATTTTTATAACCTTTAATTTAATTCAATTATCACATGCTACTTATAAATATGTCAATAGACAGAAAAAAAGAGAGAATGAAATGAAAAGAGAGAGAGAAGAATACTAAAAGTTTCACTTCCGTCGTGCGTAGGCTTGCCACAGACTGTATTTTTTTATGTTTGACATTTGCCGCATTTGAACAACCTGCTCAACAATTTGGCAGTTTACTGAGAGCTTGAGTTTTATTTTTCTTTCCCCTACAATATAAGCTACTTTAAAGGGTCCAACGATTCGGAAGACATGTGACCTTATATTTTGACAATTCTAATAAATTCTCCGATGCCATATTATTTATGTTTAAGTTTTAGACTCATTTCCTTACCTTAAACGCCAATCTTGTCGATAGTATATCTGTATATTAGGATTATATTTTCATCCCACGATATAACCATTGTTTTCTCATTTCTCAAAAAACCGAGGTAGGTGGGTATTTTCGCCAAAATTTGTCATTGTTTTTATCATTTTCGATTTATTATGTTTTTATTACTTTCCATTCCGTTACTTTTACATTTGATTTATAAGTTTCCACCAATATCAGATTACTAGAAGTTGGGATTTTTTCAGGGACTAACTACAATAACATGTTTTCCTCATTGCCCAGAACACTAATGGAGGGTAATAATGTGAATTATTCGGTGGATATATTCAATTTATCAACAAATATATACAAAAGGTTTGCGTTATGTATTAAAAAACAGTTTGGTAGTAATATAATTGTTCATAATTTTATAAACTATTCCTGTGTAAAAGACCCATGTGAATAAAATTTGGTCACGCAATGGAATTAACGAATTAATTTACAAAAATATATTATGCAAGCTATTTTTAAAGTAATCTTACATACCTAAAATTAAATACGAAACCAGACGTTGTTCAATTAAATGTAGAAATCGGATACAATAAAACATGCTCTTCCCTTTGATCTAAATAATTAATTAAATTTTTGTACAGATTCTGCAGTATTTAACTGACTGAATAACGTAAATTCATAAATTTGCATTTTAAAAATATATAAAATCCAAAATTTTACAATAAGTAACCGTGAAATAACCAATAAAAATCATGGGACATGCCTAAAATCATGGGATATGCCTAAAATCATGGGACATGCCTAAAATCATGGGACATGCCTAAAATCACGGGACATGCCTAAAATCATGGGACATGCCTAAAATCATGGGAAATGCCTAAAATCATGGGACATGCCTAAAATCATGGGACATGCCTAAAATCATGGGACACGCCTAAAATCATGGGACATGCCTAAAATCATGGGACATGCCTAAAATCATGGGACATGCCTAAAATCGTTATTTAAAAATAGTTGGCCCTGCTTAGTTGGCGTCGCTGCATCGGCTGTTTCTAGAGTCACGCCGCAGATCTATATCACCGTAATACAAAAGGCAATATATCAACTATATTTCCTTATTTAATTTTCCTTATTTACATACATGTGTTATTAAAATTTATAGAGATTTACTTTTTATTATTAAAACTGCTTATGTTTTACGCATGCCTAGTTTATCAATACCTAATACTGTTGCTTAAACTATTTTTTGATATGTTATTATGATGAGATTTAGACGCTAGTATTTATGTAAATTTAAAGTTCCTACGAAATTCCTGTTTTTATGTAACTATATATGGAATGTTCTATTTATATATTGATGTATATATACAGGGTGTATCGGCAAGTACCCGACAAACTTTAACCAGCTATTCCTCAGCACATTTGGAGTAAAAAATGTTATGGGCGCTTTGCTGTCCGGTAACATTTTTTTCCATTAAAAACAAAAAATAAATAAAAAATCCACACTCCGTCACTGTCATTTGCCTTGTTTCTCGCGTTCAACAGCTGTTATTAGCAAGTGCGTCAAAAAGTGTCCTCGCTCTTTCGTACACACTAAATAATAATAGTTAAAAATGAGACGAATGGTGCTGTGCCATTTCGTTGTGATTGTAAAAGCGCGCCAACGTAGGTACGTACGTACATAATTCAACGAAACTCGAACAAAATATTGGCAGACGGGTTTTCAAACTTTGACAAAGGATAAAACATTGGTGACATGTGATGAAAATATGAATGATAATTTTTTTATTAAAAAAAATGTTACCGGACAGCAAAGTGCCCATAACATTTTTTACTCCAAATGTGCTAAGGAATAGCTGGTTAAAGTTTGTCGGGTACGTGCCGATACACCCTGTATATATATATATATATTATAAGTCCGTCTCAGTTTAGTATTGAGTTGACCATGTTGATACTAAAAGTAAGCTTTTTATGGCTTCATATGGCTCCCTGTGACTTCACGGGCGTTTTGTACATTTGTAAATTAAAACTTTTATAATAATTAATACTTGATATACGCCAATTATATGTTAAAACACTACTAAACTACATTTTCGACCAAAAAAACAAACCCCAACAAACACAAAATATCACTAATAGACCGGTCAGACAAGCGTACAAAGAAAACATAAAAACTCCGACGGTAAATACTACCTTTGGACAAAGACACCATAAATACCACGCTATTAAAGCATTCAACAGTCTTCCACTTGAAACAAAAAGTGAGGAAAATAAAAATAAATTCAAACACAAAATAAAAAAATGGATTAAAGAACAAAAAGACACTATTATCAAAATTCTATAACATAAAAGAATTAAACATATACACGCAACACAAAAAAATATATAAAACACGCAACACGCACAAACACATATATCATTATAAATGCCGATTTACATTCTCTTTTGATATTTTTCTTTTAGTGTTATAATTATATTTTAATTTTTAATCTTTATTTTTATTTTAAATTTATCTTTATTTTAATGTTGTTTTTCTTTTTTTTTTAATGTATAAATTCTTAAATTATAAAATGGGGGCCTCAGCACGGGTAAACAACCCAGTGAGGCTAACATTACTGAATTGAAATATGAAATATTGTAAAAAAAAAATGTATCAACAATAAAAAAAAAAAAATAAAAAAAAAAAAAATTGTTATTATTAAACTATATTTTTTATATATATTTAAGATTGAGGTCATTTTTGATAAAAAAAATGAACTGCAGATCCTCATTATAGCATTAAATTATGAATCGTGTTTCATTTCTTCTTAATTAATAGCAATTTTTTACATGAAACGTTGATAATTCGAGTTGTTGTTCAATTAGTCGCCCGAAACCAGAATAAAAAAATGCCACATTCGTTTTTTCCTTTTTTTGTGGGAATATAATAAGAAAAACACAATACAATAACATAGAAGGAAGAGGTGATACAAGACCGAAATTACTTAAATTAAAATTAAAACAACGTTTCGGATAGCGTTACAGTATCCATCATCAGGGCAGATGTTGATGTTGGACACTGGACGCTGACCAAAAGGTTGGCTCAAGAAGGAGGAAGTACAACAAGGCATAATACCCCACGGGAAGCGAACACAGCTGCGATCTGGCATTAGAGTACCTTTTACTTATAAAAGCGGTTGTGATGATTGATACTAGTCTCCAGCACCGTGACGGGCAGAACTAGCCTCAACCAAATCATTCTTTTCCTGACTGCCGAGTGTGTTATGCTTCCGTGATCGCTCACTACCTTCTGTTTTAAATATCAATGTTTACTTACGTGTTTTCATTTATTATAAATACTCCTTATTTGATATTACATCCATAACACTTTCATAAAATGATGGCCCGTCGTGTTAAAATTTTTTTTTTACGAAAATACTTTGTGCCGCAAAAATCACGAATCAAATCTGATGGTTAACTGTAAATTGTCAGTAGGTACCAAAAATATGAGGTAGAGAGTTTAATTAAAAAATATATTGAAGCAGAAGAAGAAATTGTAAAATCACTACTGAAAGAAAATTCACGTAAAATAAAACCAACAATTGAAATTATTTATTTTATTGAGATTTTGTATTTGAATTCAGAAACATCGCTAATAATCTTAATTCACCTCTGCATTAATATGTATTGGCTAAGTCATGAAATAATAATTAACTTACATAAGTTTTGAAATCTATTTAAGTTTTAGTATCTACGTACTAAAATTATAGAGATTCATTTTGCATTACATGCTAAAACAATGCAGCGCGCTTCAAAATAACAAAATCAAGAAATGCAAAGCTAATGAAATAAAACTCAAATTACGCCAGTCTTGTTATGAATTCGATTCACAAGTTTGCCAGTGTAATTTTTATTCATTTTCATTATTATACGGAAGAACACGATACGTAGGCTTTCACAATAATAGGAAATTTCCACAGTGAGCGAATTCGTTGTCTATTCTATAATGGTAACTATAGCAATGCATATGAAATATCGACTTTTGCTGGAGCGTTGCGTTGAAACTGGGTTAAAAATAAACTTTAGTAATCAGAACGAAACCAAGAATCAATCAAACAATTTTTTCAATCTGCCATGAAATGATTTTGAATTTATGATTTCGTAGGCATTGTCTATAAACAACTGATTCTGGATTCAATGTTCAAGCTTTCAACTCGAAATTGCGTGCTGTGATCTTTCTTTCAATTTACGAGATTTAGGCTTAGGTTTTAAGTTTTTGGAACTTACTAACCTCGTGACGGAAAATTATTAAGCAAAACATGGTAAAATTGTGTATTATTTAATAAAACGAACACGCCAACTGGTAGATTAAAAAAATATATATTTTAAAGGAATGTAGACGACAAGGTTATGTGAAAAGATGTTAAAATTTATAGTTGAGGTCTCTTTTAGATCAACGCGCCAACGCTAGAAAGAAACTTCATTTAGGCTCACAGCTATATCGGAATTAGCGTAGTGATAAGCATTTCACTACATCTCATGAGGGGTCACCAGATAACTCATCAAAATGATTATTTAACAATGTCATAAAAGTGATGAGACAAAAACTAGGTTAAAAAGGTTACGTAGGTTATATTGGTTTTTTTTTCATCGCTTTTAATGACTATAGCACGTTTTAAATGTGTTTTGAATTGTCATTTTGTTGAGTTATCGTGGAATCCTTAGGAGGTTGCCAGTTCCAATCCTATGCTGTGTAAAAATATACCTGTGTTATTATTTAATGCTTCGGAGCCAACGGGAAAAACAGAAAAAAAAAACATAAAAATGTTTTTATTATAAAAAATGGTAATAACATCGGTAAATGAAGACCATTTAAATGGAAAAACGTGATAAATTTCATAAAATTTTGGAGCTGAATATTAATTTACATCGGAGTATTTCTAGATCACGGTTTATTTTTAGCTTCCAGCCTTTTTGCGGAACCCATAGTGACGTACCTGGTAGCCTGTTAGAGTTAGGTTATTAAGGAATATAGAATTCAGTACAATATGGAGTTTTTTTATTTACAAAAAAAATGTAACACGAAACATGAAAATGATTATAGATTACAATATAACTTACTACATACAGAAGAGAGTTATTATTGCATGATTATAATAATATATCACAATAAAAAAAATTCTTGTAAAGGCGTTCTGTGACCAGATCTAAATAGCTGAGTACTTTCCAACATTCAACCATCTCATTTCCTCGCCCTTCCTACTTTTTCCATCAACACAACATGCTCCCATCGGGGGTGCCATGGTCTTACTGGCTCCAGACAGCTGGGAGCAGTTGGGACATTGGTTATTCACATAATTTTGAGATATTTATTATTATTCTTAATGTGAATACCGCACAAGTCTCAAATGTTCCCAACCGTTTGGAGCCAGCGAGACTATTGACATTAGACTACAATGAGGCTGAACGTTGTGTGGAGCGGTGGAAATGGGTAAGAAAAAGGTGGGGAAATATCTGGCTCTTGAGATCTGGACACCAAATACGGCTAAAGCCGTTTAAAGCAATGTTTCAATTCTGATTGTTGGTCTTACACCAGGGCGATACTAAGAGTATCTTCCACTCTGGAACGTGCCGAAAATAAACTGTTTATCATTTTAACTGCATACATTGTGAAACGTAATTAATTAAGCCCACAGCTCGGGTGTGAAACGATTTGCCGGCCTCTTGTGTTTCCTCCTTCCCACATGTTCACTCCTTCTTCTCCTCAGAAAGACCCTCCACACAGCATTTCCATAGATGACATACCTCCTGTGTGGATTTAATGTAAAAAGCCATGATTTGAACCAGTCACCTCTGGAACGGCAGTAGAGAGCATTACCCCTCGACCATGGAGGCAATCAAGATAAATTTAAAAATTATTTGGTGTTCTTGGGACAGCAAGGTTTCTATTCGACATTTTGGCAAAAATTATTTGGTGTTCTTGGGACAGCAAGGTTTCTATTCGACATTTTGGCAAAAATTATTTAGTGTTCTTGGGACAACAAGGTTTCTATTCGACATTTTGGCAAAAATTATTTAGTGTTCTTGGGACAACAAGGTTTCTATTCGACATTTTGGCAAAAATTGTCTGTTTTACACCAAGTTTCTTAGATTTTTTAATCTTTAAAACTCTTTCTAAAATACGTAAAACTTCTATGTAAATTCACAGTTAGATAATTATTCAGCAAAGTTTTTTTAAATTTTTAGATCTTTATATTGTTTAATTTTTAACATTATTTCATCTGGAATTTAAGTGCAACTAAGTTCGATTTAAAAAAAAAACTTTCTTTAACTTTAAGAACTACAGGGTTTGTTATATTTTGCGGACAAATATATAATATTCCTCGAAGGTTAGATCTGCCATAAATAAAATATTTTTGGAGCAACATGGTCCCATTTGCATTGTACTTCGAGATTATTCGTTTGGGACAGCAAGATTCCATCTGCCAAATGCGTTAAACTGAGTCACAATCAAATCACATTAATTAAAAAGTGAATATGCGGAAAGTATTGCAATTAAGTTATCTTTATGTTTAAGAACATTCTATGACAAAAACGTGAATTTTGTTTGTATGGTTCTATTTATACTAGTCCAATTTTGAGTGTCAAATTTAAAGGAAAAAAAAAATAGTACCTTACTGACCAATATACGACTACGCTACAAGGACGACTCAAATATCTTTCATCCTAAAATTAAATACATGTTTTGGTCTGAAAAACCATGAATTCCATGCAACAAATTTTGTAATACCCTACCAAACCAAATTAAATATGGTTTACCGTTTCAAAATCGCATTATTGTTTCTACATACGTTACAAATTTAATATAATAAATTTTTATAAATATTTTAATTTTATTTTTAATTTAGCTTAACTAAATATTTTTAAATAGTATGGTTTAGTGGACATAACACAGAAATAATACTAATGATTTGTTTAGTGACAAAAATACACATTTTCAATGTAATGAAAATATCCAAAATTTAAAACAAAGAAAATTTTATACAAAGAAATATCAGACAAATTATTTGTTTGCGCCTGTACATTCGCAATATGAATATGAATATAAAACTCCATTCTGTCAAGAAAGGAATACAAACACACAATAGTATGATGATTATTCAATTCGATATTGTATTTTTATGCCTATTTTGAAAGAAATTTTTTTTTACGGACAAAACTATTTATTCATATTAATATTGCGTATGTACGGCCGCAAACAAATAATTTGTCTTAATATTGTAAAGCAATACCTTGCAAAAAGTGTATTTTAATAAAATAAATTAATTAACGCCATCTATGAACATGTAGAATATAACCTTAATACTTTATATTAATGAAAAATAAAAAAAAGATATCAAAGATTTAAACCAAAAAGCGATTACTTTATACAAAAAATGTAAGTAATATATTGCGAGATGAAAATACGCTTTTTAGAAGTAAGGAATTCTGGAGTAAGTACATATTCATTATATTTGATGCCACTTATGTTCAGCCAAGCCTAATGCACACTGAAAGAGACGCAATCTGAGCTAATTTTCCGTCTCATCAAAGCCGCAAATTGCCGTAAATGTAAGGAATCCAATTATAACCCTAGTGATTACTAACATAGATTATATGACCGAAGACAAAGTCAAACTAGGTAGATACTCAGTTGAGATAAACCAGCCGTTCTTAATCTTACATGACGTTTAATCAAGCAGCCCTCAAACTATGGATCGTGAAAGTGGTTATACATTTTTTGAACAACGTGGATATCTACAGTCATTATAGAAATACCACCAATCAGAATTGAAACGTTGCTTGATGGTTTGGCAGTGTTTGACAATGACTAGATCTTAATTGCCAGGTACTTGAAAACTTTCGTCCTCGAATCTAATTCCCCTCCAAATTCCTTTACTAATTACCCCAATTGGATATGCCGTCGTCACACCTTCTCCGGTCAGTTACCACAATTGCACGATGCTCACATATTTTATTTGATTACATGTTTGATTTTTAAAGGGTTTTAAATAAACGTTCTATTATATTTGTGAATGTCCTTGTTGTATATAATTTTCTATGAAAAGTTGATAACATGTTATTGATTTTTTTATGTATAAATATCATCGTGTTCAAGGATAAAGAACTTTTATTTTAATTTCCTGGTCCACCTGACCTTCCAAAAGTAGAAAAGGTGACCCTTGACTTGAAAAAGTTTGGAGACCTCTAGCAAGATTAAAACAGAATAAGTCAAGAGCTTTCCAAAGTATCTCGATAACGCGACTTTTCAACTCATTAAGTTTTGATAAAAAAAACATGATTTTGTTATGAGTTCATCGATTTATCCTCTTTTTTGATTGGGGAATGCTTGGTTAATCACTCAGAGGTCAGAGGGATTAAAAAATACAGCCTTACCATGATCAAGATTTTTAAATATTATGTAACTTTTCATATTAAACTGTAAATTTAGTCTGCGTTCAAATGTGTGGATGATTTCGCCTCCAGGCGGCACATACTTTCATCTCGTCTTGCTGACCAGCCCCTACTTTTTAAAACTGTAATAAACATATTTAACAAAAATATTCATTATGTAAACCTTGTTCAAACAACACATCAAAATCTTAACTAATTATAAATAACCCAAATAATTGTTTTGGGGCGATGTTTATCTAAACAAAATGAAATAATACCGAGCAATTACAACGTAACTGAATATCAACTCCGGCCTGGCTATACCGAATGGTCTCTTTGTGTTTGTATTTTTATATTCCATTGTTTGATCTATGCGCCGATATTTGATAATAGATTTGTTTTTGAACTTATTTACAATGTATGCAATCTTACAAATTTTTTTCCCATTTAAATTTCTACAATAAAGATGACACATTTTTCCCTTGGACAATAATATTTAAAATTTTTTTAAATATTATTGTCCATTTTTGTATATATATGTCAATATTTTGTGTAGTAGATCAGTTTTTAATATTCTCCTGACGAAGGAAGGGTTCTTCCGAAACCGGTAGAGTGAAAATAAAACAATAGTGGTCAAAAACAAATTTATGTGTTTTTATTGTTAAAAAAATAATAATCAATAAAATTCAGTTTTCTGGAAACTATTGATATACGTCGTGTTCTAATACAATTTTTTTCTAAAACATGAAATAAAATTCTTACTAATATACACTGGACGCAAATTTTAAAACAGAATGATTTTTTTCAGGATCTAATGCGTCTTCATTTTAAACATTTTAATTAAATATTTATTTTTATTCCATCGAAATGAGATTATTGAAATTATTGCAAAAAAAACCGTCGTCATTTAAAATAATACATAGTATACCTGCGGCACGTTCCAGAGTGGAAGATACTCTCAGTATCGCCCTGATGTAAGCCCACCATTCATGATCTGAATAGTCAGGTACTTCCTCACCTTCTTTTTCCCCATATATTTCCTCTCCCTACTACCTTCAGCCTCACAACTTATCCTGACTGGGGATGGAATAGTCTGTGACTATAAATAGTATTTAAATTTAAAATGGTTTGAAGAATAATAATTATTTGACATGTAGCTACGTAAATTCCTTTAGCACCTGTACAGAGATGGGAAAGACCCCAAATTTGATCACGATCGTTGCGCGTGGTTGCCAGTCACTGTATGAGAATGGGTCCTTCCTCCCCTCCCCTTAACATGATTCTCTCCGAGTGTTTATTCCTTCCTTTTTTTTTAAATATTAAAAAAATATCCCACATCCAATATTCCCAAAATATATCAATATTACCAAAATAAATAGTGATTCCAATGTGGATCTAATATTAAAAAAAATGAACTCGTGTGTGGGCAATAGGGTAAGGAAATCTGCTATATAATAATGCATGAGGATTGAATGAAAATATATATCCGTCCAAGTGAAATACTAAATATCATTTAAAGATCCTTTCCAAGTTTATAACACGAAAATTCAATAATCATATTCTATCTTGAAGGAAATGAAATTTGAAATTTATTTCTCATTTCCCGATGTGCTCCAGAAAATTCTGTAATTGAATCTCTGATACTTGCACTAAATCTGTACTCGCGAAAATACGTAATTTATCAGAACCATTTATAATTCGCGAAAGATTTTAATCAACTGTAATCTATATTCAAGATTATTCAACGAAATAATTTATCACATTTATTAAACGAATATTTTAAACCAAGAGTTCTCATCTCTTTCAACATTGGAAGAACATATTTTTGGTTTTGACTTCTAAAAAATTATTTAAAAATTATTTTCAAATTACAAACCCGGTTTCGCTAGTGATTTATTCCTTTTTTACGATTTTCTTTGATCATGAAACAAATGATAAAGCAGCGTCCTGTTTTTTAACATAATTCTTATTTTTTATTGAAGAAAAAAATAATACTAATAAACCTGAAACAGGAAAATAAAAAAATTAGTTAACGTTCACAACTGGATCCCTGTATTACCGTGTCAATGCATCTAAACGCTTATTTTTGTAGTTCGATTAGAACTTGTGTAATTTAAAATTGTGAAAATTGTATAATGTTAGAGCTCCCCGTTCGTGTATTTTCGTCTTTAAACGTTGAGGAAAATATTTTATACACGAAATTTTTTCGGTTATTTAGTTTTTAAAATATTTTTATTAAAAATTGTAACGGCATAATTAATTAGGCTAGATATCGGATAGTGGCTCAATTCCTAAAACCAGTAATTACACGAAATTTTCTACATATTACCGGTATGTAATATGACGTGAATCTATATTTATTTTTAATTTAAATTATCTAAAAACTTTAAATATGACGCTTACTAATCACCCAATTATAACACTCTTTTCCAGGAGATGCTCGCATTCGTTTTTTTTAATTTAACCAGAGGGATGTGTTGATAATCAAAACCATTTGACAAGAGATCTATTCATTTTTTCTGTAAAAAAGTTAACAAAACAATTTTTTTTTGTAAGAAATAGTACTTTCAATAAGATCACCTCTCATTGATGAAATGACGGAATCTCTTAATAAATGTTAATTTAAGTTAATTGGGTAGTTGAGATTTTTCTGTGAGACATTATTTCAGAAAATTGTTTAAGTCGGGACTTTTTAACTACACAAATATTAAGGTACCATGAGTTTGTGTTTACGCATGCTCTGAACTTTCGTAATAAGCGAAAAGGTAAAGTGTAAAATCTAAGTAAAGTGACACTGCGTGAGTGACTGAAGACTGGAAAAATGCAGCATTCTTTGCATTGAATTCTTCTAATTTGAAGGTGCTGGTACCGAAAATAAATTAATATATTATTGTAATTGTACCTTTCTTCAATTAATCGTTTTCTTCGGATGGTACCTGATGTTTTATAAAAAAATGTTTTCATTCCAAATTCAAATTTCATGTTTGTTTTTAGAATTGTAGTGTGGGCTAATTCTTTTTCACGATAGTACAGATATCATTAAATATGCAGATACACTAATCCTTTTAAATACATTGTTGATATTTCATATACACTTGTTTTAATTCCAAATTCAAATTTTATGTTTGTTTTTAGAATTTAAGTGTAGGCTAATTCTTTTTCACGATTGTATTGATATCATTAAATGTTCAGATACACTAATCCTTGTAAATACTTTGTTATTTCAAAATATCGGAAATTTTAGAGGAAAAATGTACTGTATTTCTTTAAGAAAGAGACGATTTAGTTCTAAGATAAGAGATAAGATATAGTGGAAGAAAACAAAGATATATATACACTGAAATAGAAGGTAAAATGAGAGGGAAGAGAAATAAAAATATATAAGACGGAGAGTTTGACGGAAGACTGAGCTCGAGGGAGCCTGCTCAGAATTTATGTAGGAATCCGTCCTAAGTAATATTAATGCGATGTGTATCTCATTTATATTGATTGATATAATATACCAGGGTTTCAGGGCATGACGAAAGCCAAATGAGGATAAACCAAGGTTTATCGGAGAAAATGTTGAGATCATGCTTAATGATGGAGGAGAATTGATACAAAAATAAATGGAAGCCAATGTTGACGCGAATTAAATTTTTTTTTTTTTTTTAAATCTATAGAACGCGGGTTTTTCATTTTATGTACATTTCTAAGAGTGTTATTACTTAGCCAGATAGTTATATTATATTACTTAGATACTTAAACCCTTTCAGCCTTTGGCATATTCTATCAGATGGTCAGATTATTTCTGCTATGCAATAGAATCTAAATAAATGTAACATTTCTCAACGTATCCGAAAACTAAATTAACTGTTTTGAAAGGTGATGAAATACTCTTTCAAATTTTAATAATAGAAATACACATATCGTTTTTTAAATATATATTTTTTATTTGCAAACATATAAATATTTTGAAAATGGCTCATTTTACGTTTTTTCTAACTAAAATTATTGATGATGAAAAAAAAGGCACATTTTTACTAGACACATGTTCTCGTATTATAAACGTTACTGCAACCTCACTTTTTTCAAATTGCGTTTAGAAACTTTATCATTTCAATTTTCTGTGTTTAACTATTAGATTTGAATATAAAGCGTAGTTCTTTTCTTTTTCATACATATTTCTCACCATGACAATAAGGAAGACACAACGATTTCTATGAGACCTCCACTCGAACGATTGGTGTCATTTGTATACATTTACCATATTATTTAATTGGGATCATTCCTTAAAATATTAGTAAGGAAACATATGAATTATTTACTGCAGTTTAATAACAATGAATCCACCTAGATTTCACTATTTATCCCATATTTTTAGATTTCATAAATTTGACATATTATGGTAAGCCAGCGCTTAAATTGTTTTTGCAAACTTGGCAATAATATGCCGAAAATCGCCCGAGTGGATACGAGGTTTCTGTGAGCTGTTTTAAAAAGTGAAAAAAATTAGTCTGGGGCAAATTAGATTGCCTTGTTGGAATTACACAATTCAGTACATTACACGACATTATTCATGTTTGCCGATCAAATCTGAATAGTCTAATAGGTACTTTTCAACCTACAACTATCCCATCTCCCCAATTAAGGGAGCCTTAGTCTAAGAATAGAATATTAGAAGAAAATATATTACGATTATTATAATAACCCTACAGAGATATAAATTTATTTTGTGTTTTCTGAATAAGTGGATGACTTGTCTTTGAACATTATTGTTTTAGAATTTTCTTTCGGGTATTGAGATTTCAGCATAATTCACGTAAACAAAGATCAGTCACCACCATAGAAGAAATGCCTGAGTCGCCACTGCAATAATATGACATAACAAGTGGAGATTCTTAATTTTGAGATGAATAAATGTAAATAAGTCCATGAAATTGTGGTTTTCTTACATCTTATGGGTAACTTCTTTAATGTTGTTTCTGTAATGAACTTAATTTATTTTATGTATACCTTGTATATATTTTTTGTTTCGGTTTTACATAAATGGGTTAATTTCTTAACCATTCCAGACCGCGTATATACTCGTATTTGAAAATACGTTGATTTCAAGATTGGTTCATCATCAAGTTTTCTAATGGCTGATATATCTGGTTTTTCCAGCTGTTTTTTTATTGAATTATAATTAATAGTATCGATAGTAGTAATTTTTATATTTTGGAAGGTCATTTTTGCGTTTTATTTCTACCAAGTTTTTCTCCAGTTTTTTTTATTATGTAAGCGTGACATATTTCAAAAACACTTTCACTTTATTTTTCAAAACTTCTATGTATTAACAGTCAATTACAATTCGTAAGCATATTATAATAATTGAATTAATTTTTTTTTCTCCTTACATTTTTTTCCTTTTATAACTATTACCTTCTCATACATAAATTTAAACTTAAATTCATTGATTTTAACTTAAAATCATTAGTTATCAGAACAATCTCAGGCGA
This sequence comes from Hesperophylax consimilis, assembly GCF_061612785.1. Taxonomy (NCBI): domain Eukaryota; kingdom Metazoa; phylum Arthropoda; class Insecta; order Trichoptera; family Limnephilidae; genus Hesperophylax; species Hesperophylax consimilis. The sequence goes on from NC_142846.1 coordinate 30,738,124, forward strand.
AATTACATAATGATATTTTGTGGACATACGTAATAGGTACTAAAACTATATAATAACTAAACATATCCTTAACTGTATCTTATTGTACTGTGTATGTCTTAATAAATAAAAATAAAATAAATGTTAGTTTTGAAGGTATTAATTTTTATGTATATTTAAAAATATTAAACAATGTGTAATATTTTTTTATACAGTGTAAGATTTGTCATTTTATATGAAATACACCCTATGGGACATAATTTTATTTCAAATTAAAGGAGCAATAACTTCTAAATATTATTTTTAAATAATAAAACTAATGTTTACAAGACAATGTTTTGATGCATAGCACAAAGGATAAAAAAATAATTTAAAAATAAAATTGGTTGTTAACAGGTGAAAAAATATAATAAGCAGTAATTTTTAGTTGAAGTACTAGTAAATATAAAATTATTTGGAGGGTTGGAAATAAACCGACGTAGCTCAGTGGTCCAGAGCAATTGACCGGACATCAGAAGGTGAGGGTTCGATTCCCGTCAGCGGCATTTATTTTTACTCGGGAGATATTTTCAATTTGTATTGATATTTCAGGCGACTAATTTATTGCTTATAATAACTTCTAAATAATTGAAAACACCGAATTTTATCAAATAACTCTACCGATTTTTATCAAATATCTTTTATCACTGCCAGTTTTAATTTGGTTCTAAAAGAGTTAGCGCAAGGAAGAAATCCATAATTGGTTGTCTTTTTAGTAGAGTATAAAAAATGATAAAATTCAACTTTTTGCAAATTTCCCAAAGATTAATAAATAACAGCAGTGCAGTTCCACAATGTTTCAATGATGTGATTTTCCCATAAAAATGTACATTCTATCTAATTTATTAGTTCTTGTGACAATTTTTAATTTTTTGAACATATCCCAACTAAGATTTCGGTGTATAAAAAGCAGCATATTTATGATCTTACCCGAATGGGTTTAAAATGACCAATAAATAACTGACTATAAACTAAACAAGCGGATATATGAAAATTGAACAATTTTAGGATGTTGTAACTTTGAAGAATTAATTTAATTTTAATTTGTAATTTTTTAACCTTCAAAATGTTTTACATAAAAAAATTGGGAAATATCACCGCAAAATTGTCGTTATATAAATTGATATTCTGTAAATTATTTGTACTTTCATAACGACAAAACAAAACTGGCACATACAATATTGAAGAAAAGCTGTGGAAAGTTAGGTTAGGTTAGGTAGGAGGGTTTATGGGCTTGTCAAGATTGAAACAAAATCAATGAGAACTAGGGTAGTGTCGAATTAGTAGGCAAATGTAAAGAATAATTACATTTTTATTACATTAAAGAAGGGGCGTATACAAAGTGGGTAACTGGGTTCTATAAAAAAAAATATTTTTTTCATCAAGAAATTAAACTTTACATAAGGTAAGTGGTGTTGACAGATTTGTGAAAAAGGTAATATTGTAGATTCTGAAAACACGGTGAAAAAACCAAGTTAATAAAAAACTTTTTTTTTAAACATTACTTGCTAATGTTGATCTACTTTCAGAGTTCTGAATCAAATTATTTTGGCAAGGTATGTATGTAAGTTGAAGGTTCTGAGAGTAATTAAAGCTAACATTGTTTGTATAAGATGGTAGCAAAATTAGGTTTCGTTTTAATTAAATTAATGATTCATAATTTTAGCTTCCATGCCTAAGTAGTTTGAGTTTATTAATAAACACAAGTAACAACGTTCAGTCTAGTTACTGAACTGATAAACTTTCGAACTTGACAAAAACATATGAACCTTCCTAAAGCTCTTCTAAAAATAAAGCCAGGTGAATAAAATGTTCTAAAAATAAACCTATGTGAAAAATTTGAAACCCATAACTTTAGACTCTAAAAAAAAACCTTTGTGAAACAATCCGAAACATGTCTTTAAACTCCGAATTACCGGAGGTACGGAATTAATTTTGCGATCAACGATTTAAATTTTTGAGAGCGTTAAATAATAATAATTAAGTAATTAAGGCGATGCACTACGTCGTGTAATATTTTAAATTGAGCCGCTATCAATAACAACCCTTACGTAGATGGCGATAAAGTTTAAATTCCCGCTTTTTTATATATTAACTCCACACAGGAGGCCATGAAGAAAATAATTTCCCTCAGGGCCTATGTCATCTTTGGGGATGCTGTGTGGAGGGTCTTTTTGTGGAGAAGAAGGAGTGAACATGGGTCTTGAAGAGTACCATGTTGTAGGAGGGAGGAAACACAGAGGCCGGCAGTTCGTTCCACAGCCGAGCTGTTGAACTTATGAACGAAATCGAAAGCGACCCGTTCTCATGTGACAAATGTCAACCGTGTACAAATGTTGGGCGCGCGTTTGGCGTGTATCCCGACTACGCACCGGTGCGGAAGGGATCAATGACGCTAGTTCCTCAGAGCATCTTCCATTGTAATACCGATAGTACAAGGACAGCATACCTACCTGACGCCTGTGCTCTAAAGATTGCAGTCCGTTTGTTAAGATTGGGGAATCTATCAAACGGACCGCCCGTTTTTGCACAGAGTCAAGGGTTTTTTTCAGGTATTTAGGGGCTACGGACCAGAGATGGCTGCCAAATTCGACAGTAAGGCGCACATGTGATTTGTACAGGGTCAGCAGTTGTGTACTATTAAAGTATCTGCGGGCCCTGTACAGTACGCCCAGCTTCTGAGAGGCCAACTTTACTCTGGCTTCGATGGGGCCCCCGTACCTGAGCTGGTCACTTATAGTTACACCAAGCATATCAATGGAAGGCTTGTTCGGAAGATTGCTTCCGTTGAAGGACACTAGATTATCATTTGGATCCCTTTTATCCGCTTTGATCCGCTTAACACCATCCGCCTGTTTTGATTTATGCAAGAAAAAAACATGGCCAAAAAGTGCCTTTTATTTTATTTTGTGGATGTTCAGGCATAAATATTTAATTTTTAAGAAAATGGGTTTGTAAGTAGGAGTATTTGAACTTTAAAGCAGTTTTCATAGGCCTTTACACTTTTTTTTTCTTGGCTTATAAAAAGACTTATCTAAAAAATACTCGATTAATTCAAAGGCCAAGATGTATTCTGCTCGCAGTATTTAATTAAAGCATCTGAAACATTTCTAGGCGACCAAATTTTCAAACCAAAAACACATGATTTTGTATTACTACGTATGGCATGAAAAATCACATCAAGGGTGCTGTACTAGTAAAAATATCAATAAAACATGAGGGACAGTTGATATAATATTTATTTCTTTGTTTTAGAAGATTTTACAAAAATAGTTCAATGCAATTTTACTTACCTATACATTAATTCTATTTGAATTTTATTATTGTATTACATTTTTTTGTTACATTTCATTGATGTTCGTTATTGGCTACGCTAGCTTACGATTTCATTTTAAGAGTATGATCCAAATAAAAATGAAACATGCACATTTTTGTAATAATTATTATTACAGAAATAATTTTGAATAGTAGTACTTTTTAGTAATATAATTTTTAAAATAAAGTCATTGCCGGGTTATGAATAACCTGACAGTAATTTTAAAATCTCCTACTATCACCATAGTAAGCGGAAAATGTTGCTTGTATCGGAATGGAGTACTTTGAACAGCTGAGGAATTGAACTCTCGACGCCTGGGTGGCGATAGTGGCGATATTATAAGAATTTCTTTAAAAACATACTGATTGCCATCTCTAATGCACAGACGCAATGTGGGCATGATGAGCATGTTCTTAAGCGCCCCTGAGGTGATAACTCACAAAAGCGGCGCTATAAAAATTGTCCAATATTATTATTATTATTATTATTATTATTATATTATAAAGTAATGAGGCCTGCTTTAAGGAGATAGCAGCATTGATCCCCGGTACACTAGTGTATGTGCGTGAAACTCGAAGAAAACAGTAAAAATCTCTGGCATAGGATCCAATGACAAAACAATACAAAAATGCTGTGATGTAAAAACAATACCCTTTAACTAGCTGGAACAATGCAATTGACCCATTACTGCATCAAGCAACTGGCATCTTTATGTTGTGCTAATTCGGTGACCTCTGTACATTGCAGACCCGATCTCTCCTTGCACAGCAAGTCCAGATTTTTTCCCGCTGCATCAGGAATTTTCAGGTAATGTCGACTATCTTGCACTTGTAACACCATTGACTCCATCTACTACGAAGGTTTAAATTAGCAATTTTGTTGGTCAAACTGCTCGTTGTAAGGTTTTAAACTCTTTAAAAATAATGGGAAATAACTTTGTTGTCAACCTCAAAGTTATGCGAGAAAAGCACAAACATAATACATTTATTTATCTCTATGCTATATGTTGTATAGTAAAGCATTATTGCTTAAATCTGTAGTGAACTGAACAACATAGTATAAAAAACTTGGATGAAATATCTAGAAAGGCGTGTGGTTTATTTGAAAAATGACGCAATTAAGGGGCACAGATGTTCCGGGGTATCAAACCAGGTTAACTTCGAGGAACTCATTTTAAGGGAGGTTCGGATTTTTATCTTTTGCTTAGATTTTTTATCAACGAAGAAAATAATTTTTAAACAAAACTCGAATTGAAAAAAAATGTATTGATTTCCTTTTTCATGAAAATTGCCAAAACGTTTATTCAATACCATAACCCTTGGAAGATTATAAAGTAAATAATCTGTCCATAAGAATATTAGGTCAATCAATTAATATGGTATTATAATATTAACTTAAAAATTTATTCTTTTCACAATGTACAATTGAAAGTCATCAATCACTACATTGTACATTGTCACATTTTTAGGTACACATTAAAACATGATTATTGTCATGACGAGATTTCAACGAGACTTCTCTAAACTATTGAGCTGTTGAAGCAACATTTAGATTTGTTTTTTCAATGTTAGTACCGCACAAGAGTCCTAACTGCTCCCAACCGTCTGGAGCCAGTAAGGTATCCCCAATTGGGGTATGTTGTGAGGTTGAAGGTAGTGAGGAAGGGAAAGAGATGCGGAAAAGGAAGGTGAGGGAGTATCTGGCTATTAGATCACGAATGGTGGGCTGACACCAGGGCGATACTGAAAGTATACTAGGTATTATTTTAAATGGCTAAATTTTGATGTACCACAAATAAATCAATTAAAATTTAATTGCGCACCCGGGATTTGAACCCGAATTGCTAGTCAAGAGCCTCACCCCTCGAACACAAAAGCCGTCAAATTAGTCTCAATACAGTTTGGTGTTCTTTATAATATACATTTTATTTATATACATTATAAACCTTTCAATTTTCACCGTTATTCATTGGCAATAATTTTTAAAATTTCGCAACCTTTATTTTCGTTTCATTCATGCCGATTTTTATAAAAAAATATTTTAATCCACTCTGTGCTAACTTCTTCTCAATTGAAAGTTATTTATAAATGTGCGGATGATGGATTTTAAAGAATATAAATAGCTTCAATGTATAAAACGTGAAAAATCAACGTCATACTAAAAGGCAAGAGATGGTAATTTTTTTATTTTTCATTAGCTCCACACAAGAGGTATTGAGGAAAAAAACCCTCAGGGCCTATGTCATCTTTTGGGTTGCTGTGTGAAGGGTTTTTATAGGGAAAGAAAGTAGAAGAAGTTCTGAGAAGGAAAAAAAGGTATAAAGGGTGCGTAGGAATCTGGGGGTCAATGCGTCCAAGAGTGACGGACGTATCAATCCATCCCTCCCACTGTGATGAGTCGAGAGAGTCCGGCTGGAGAAGTCAAAAGGTCTCCCTCAACCAGTCTCTTCCGATTCGGCCGATTACGCAGCAGGTTCTCAAACGCATTCGCCGCCAAGATCTAAACAAACCTCACCCCACGATCCTGAGAACCTCTGCTTAGTCACCAAACGTAGCAACTTGAGGTGACCTAAAGATGGGGTTTTAGTTATCCAATAAATGGTTCCCGGGCGGCATACCCAAACCCGTCTCCGAAATTGTAACCAGATGTTGAAAAGCGATTAATTGATTTACTTCGAAGTGCCTTGGTGCAAACCGCCTCCCTTAAAGCAATATGAAGGTTATTAAAAAACTTTTAGTATTTTTCTTTCGCACCTGTTACTATTTCTTCATGACACGTATCATAGCGCCTTACGCCAATTAAATATAAAATGTGTACCTTAGTAACCGAAATCAGTATCTAATAAGAGAAATGATTATAATATTTCCAATAAGCTCTTGCCCAGTGACAAACTTTACGGTATAGTGGTAAATCTTTAGTTTTCGACTCAGTGGTCGAAGATTCTACGTCCGGCGACTACCAAAAATGTTGGTTGTTGAATTTTGATTTCAAGAGATAACATAAGAGAAAGATTAATTAAACATTCCAGTAGCAAACATAAAAATATTGACAGCAAATTATTATAAGCAATAATTAGTCTCCTGAAATATCCATACAAATCGAAAATATCTCCCGAGTAAAAATAAATGCCGCCGCCGTGAATTGAACCTGCACCTTTTGATGTCCGGTCAGGTGCTCTGGACTACTGGAGCTACGTTGGCTTATTGCGAACACGCCAAATAATTCAATATGAAGTAGTAATACAACAATTACTGCTTATTAATTCTAACTCGATAACTTATGTAAAACTTATTTATAATCTATGTAAAAGCCCCTATGGGCGTATAACAACAACAACAATAAACAAAATAAAATAAACAAAATTATATTTTTTCACCTGTAAACAACTTTATTTTTGTAGGAAAGGCTTTGTTAGTGCTAAATTTACCACAATATGGCATCGAGACACATTATATCTACATTTGTTGGTGCAGTATTTTTACTTGTCAAATATTATTATTTTTTATAATAATGAACTAACGTTTAACGATAAAAAATTGTTATAAGCAATAATTAGTCTCATATTTGGTCGCTGCTGGATTGGCCTACAAAATATAATGGTTTGATTTTTTGAAAATTTTTTCTTGTTTCCCTTTTTTAATTAGGAGACTAATTATTTTTTCTAATAATTTTTATCCCTTGTGGTATGCATAAAAAACCTTGTCTTATACATTAGTTTATCATTATAAAAAAAAAAATAAAAATATTGGCAAAAGCATGAGGGTATTTACTCAACTGCTTTTGTATTTTAAACTTTATTATTTATAATTAACTTAACCTCACAATTTACACTTTATACTTAACTTCATATTTAACCTTTATATTTTATACCGAATATTATACTTTAAAATTTATGCTGTATACTTTATACCTTATACTTTTTAACTTTATATTTATGTTAATGGCATATGTTGTGCCGTTTGTATTGAAATAAATAAATGTATACATAAATAAATAAATAATCCAGTGATACTTTCTTACATAAAAACAATTCAAAATTATTTTTTACATTTAAGTCATGCCCTCTCTATGCTTACTAGTCTCTTACTTAATATAATCGTATCCATGTAAACTTTTTTCTCTCCGTTTTCTCTCTTACGTTTTTCAACTTTGTAATAATAATATTATTTTCTTCTCAGTGTAATGCTGTCCTTCCCTGAATTAGTTCTATAACTAATTAGGAATTATACCTATATTTTGAACAAGGTTTTTTTGTAAAACATTATCGTTTTAAACATATAAATAAACAGGAGACGCCCAAGGCAGAAAACATGGCAGAATCGACTGACTCAAATATTTAGAAGCTATGGACAAGAAGCGGATGAACGGGGAATGGAACGCTAATAAATGAAGAAAAAAGACAGCTCAGGAAGATAATGCACGATCAAATGAAGAAAAAATTGTAGTACTACGGTGACTTACAGGAACTTCTCCATGTATGGTGTTGGGGCGCGCCGTGCGTGGACATATTTCAACTGCAGATAAAAAAATTAGTTAATGTGATATCTCTGCTTTACTTGCAGATTTAGTGTTGGGAACTTTCGTGAAACGTAAAAGGTTCTTTTACTATAATTGCGTTTAATTACGTTACAATAAATAAGTCTGGATTTAGCTACACTGTTCATTATACGAGGGTTGGTAATTCTAGAAGCTTGTTGTCTGGCAATAATATCCCACAGGCAATTGCTGCACTCTAGCGACATCTGTCGGACTCTGCTAAGATTTATGACTGGTGCCATCTATCGCTTGAAAACCCAACTTATTACCAAACATCACAATTAATTAAAACATAATATTTTTTTACCTAATTTATTGCATTTCTGAATTATCACAGTCAGTTACAATTTGAAAAATTAAAATTTCGTTGAACTTGAATAATTTTAATATTTCACATCATGAGCAACCAAAAATAGTATGTTTGTTCAAGTAGAGAAGTGAGGATGTTTTCACAAATTCCACCCTTACGAAGGTCTAATCTTATGTTTTCTCCAAAGTGTTGAAGTATTTAAGGGATGATGCGGCTCCTGGACCGGTGAGATTTATGTCTTATGAGTGGAGCGCTATAATAATAAAGCATCTCCTTTATCACCCAGTGGGGGGGGGGGGAGAGAGAAACAAATGCGGTATTTTACGCGTATTCATGGGGCTCATTTTAGCAATGGAGGCTATATTTCTTTTCGGAGATATATCCTTAATTGATTTGTAGAGATATAAAAGCAGGGATTTCTTTTATGAAGATGAATACATCGATTTATTTTTCTTATTCGTGTCGAAGGTTTCATTAATTTAATTTATTATTTGCCTTTTTGTTGGATATAAGAGATTTAAAGGTGTGACTTAAGAAAAAGTGATTTAAAATAATTTTTTTGTCGAAGTTTTCATGAGCATACAATTGACATTTGACCCCCAGATTCCTATCTACCTCTCATTACTTTTCCTTCAACGAACTTTCTCTCCTTCTTTTCCTTAAAAAAAATCCTCCACACAGAATCCCCAAAGACGCCAAATTTCCCTCAGAGACTTCTATGTGGAACTATGTAAAAAAAAAAAATTTTACTCACCCAATTAAATTTGTATAAAACTCATGAGTAGCAACTGAAACGAAATGGAAAACTTATTAGCATCGTAGATCATTATACTATAACTTATAAACTTTCTTCTAAAGAGAGTGGGTCGCAACATTGTAGTGAAACAAAACCCTATTCAAATGTATACACCATTTCTCACAAACCCACATCTTTGTTATTGACATGACCCTACTCAAGAATTTGGCTGTCTTGATGGTGCAATATCCCTTTCAGACATCCTGAACTTCATTTTTCATATACTTGCACATAAAAGATTATCCTTTCTCCAACCATTTGTTTTAAATTTCCAAACATCCCTAATAAGTGTTCTTTTTTATATTCTTAGTCCTATTATAACCGACCATTAGACGTTTAATCTGTAAATTTGTTTGTTGAATACTATATTTTTATACCGCCAGAGTTCGCACTATCGTAATCAATATTATGGTACCTAGGTACCGGCCTGAAGAAAGTTCGAAAAAGAGAGTTGTCATTGAGATTGTTCATTTTAATTAATATTGATTCCTTTGGAAAAATTGTCTAATTCCTTAATTAAAAAACTAAAAAACGTTACGTAAATTATTTGTGGTTTATAATTAAGAAGGTACGTATTTAAGTACCTAATTACAAATCTTATTTTGTTTATTGTTTGTTTTCATTGTATATTTTTTACGTTAGTATTATTAACCTTACTTTAACAAGCCTCTGTTGAGGTAAATAATTTTACAAAATAATAAAAATAACACAAAGATTATATATTAAGGAATCAATATTGTTTCTACGAATTGGGTACCTTTATGGTACCTATTAAGCTAATTCCAGCCAATTAATTCAGCCATTCAGTAGGTATAATGTAGTAAACATGTAGGGTGACCATGATATATATTGAATTTGATTGCAAAAAAATTATAGTAAACTATTATTTTAAAAAGGAGGGAAGAACAAAAAAGAATTACAATATAAAAGATGATTTACGCAGAAATTTTGGTTATGATTTTTGAATAAGTTAAAATTAGAAACGTCATTTTTTGGCCGGGAGGTCTACCGTTCACAGAACTATTACTTATTACATTGGCCAAATTAGCTCACATACGTCTCAGTTATTATTTCAACGGCAGTATTTTCCAGTAGTCCAATACTATATCAAACTATTTAATAATAAGCTCACCCATCACTTAAACTTCAGAAGGTAACCCCTGTAAATCAAGTCCCATTACAACTCTAACATTTTCAAATTATGCTCACCGTTCAGTGGAGACGTTCTTATTTTAATTAAATTAATAACTGTACCGGAGCTGGCCCCTAACAGCCATCATCATAGAAGATTCGGAACGAGGAGGTTAAATATTTCATATAAGGTCTCGAAACATTAGCTCATTAGTGGCTGTATTTCCACTTGATAGACGGTTGTAATCAGGGCTGAGGCCAGGGCGATATTTCCGTCGATTTGATTGATGAAGTTTGAAAACCCTCGGGCGTAATATGCTGCTGAATTAAGGTACTACTTGTCGCTAGTTTTTGTAGGGGAAGATTAGCGATGAGTGTTATTGGTGCTCGGGTAATTGATGGATCAATGTCTGAAAATTAAAAAAAAAATATTTATAAAAACAGGGAATAATCATACGTATTATTTCGCTGTAGAAGTGATAGCGAAAAATAGTACTACAAATATTGAAATTGATTTAATAATCGTAACAATAACTAATCGATACATGTTATGCAAAGTTGTATTTGTGGCAATCAATATTAAGCTTGTGAAGTTTATAATTTTATTTATATGGTACAATACTTAATATATTTAAATACATTATTTGTTAATGTGGGTCCCACTTGGTGCTTTCCTGAGGCCCCCATTTTACAGTTTATTATTTAATAAAAGCATGAAATGAAATGAAATAATTAATTGAAAATAAAATAAAACTGAGCTCAAATACAATAGAATACAAATAATCAAGGTGGTAATGAAAAAAAAAACTGTAATTCTGGTAATTTCTACGAGGCACGGTTCTACATAATACTGTGTCTATTGTTATGGTGTTGTGTATTATGAATAAATGTTTAATTATTTATCGTTTGATATTTTTGTATTGTTGCCCTTTTTGTTTTTAATACATCTTTTTGTTTTGTTTCCTCGTTTTTTGTATCGAATGGAAGATTGTTGTATTCTTTTATTGCCTGGTAATTGTGGAGTCGTAGTCCAAAGCTGGTGTTTAATTTATGATATTTTGTGTTTGTTGACGTTTGTTTTATGGTCAAAAATATTTTTGTGTTGTGTTAATTTAGATGCACAAATAAATAAAAAAAAGAACAAACAAAATGTAAACATATTACCAACAATGAACAGAAAAGAACAAACTAAAAAACGTAACACGGGATAAGCGAATAATAAACAACGTATACAGTACATGAGTTCGAATAGCACCAGAAAACCTACAACGCTTTGTCGCCACTCGGCGACTAAAAACACTTTATAGATTGCTGTACTGATTTTATGGTTGAACAACTTTTTATCTGGGCGAGTAAAAAAAATAGAAGCCGCAATCGCAAACAATAATCTTTTAAAATGAGTAAGTACAAACAAATATTTTATATCTGAAAAGATCCCACTTTTGTGAATCGTAACTTGAATATTTGTGTGAAAAACAACAAATTTTACGGCCAATTAAAATTAATGAATAACTCTATGAATGAAAGGTTTCTAATGAAATGTGAATAATTTGGTTAGATTTTTCCGTCGCTGGTAAATCAAAATGATATTTTAAAAAACAAATGCTTATGAATAAAATTTTCCAAGGATTTTGGCGTTGTAGTGCTTTCTCACGAATCAAGAATAAATAACAATTTTTAACGTTCTGGTAGGTTTTACATAAACATAACACCCACTCTGCAACTCAACTCTTGTGATATTATCATTGTTTCTCGGAAATGATAAAATTTATTCTGGGAACCCAAATTATCATAAATTTTTCATTAATGCGGTCCGAATTTCATTTTATAAAAATAACATATCTGAGTTTATTAACTGGTGAACTGTACAAACACAGATACTTTTTGCAGATGTAATTTATTCTAAAGTAACATTAATTTAAAAAAAACATAGATTAAAGGAAAAGATTTAATGCACAGTTGTTTCTCTTATACGCTGATGACTCAACGAAAGTTTGAAGCATTTTGAAATTTAAGCAAATAAGCTTTATTGAAAATCACAACGCTGTCATAAACAATTATTATATTGGAAACTGTTCAATAGTATAAAAACAGAATATTGACTTAGGCGTACTTTTTGATTCCAAACATCATTTCGATGCATTGAGAATATCGTGAATAAAGCTTACTGCATGCTAGGCTTTGTTATCAGAAACAGCCATGTATTTTGAAAACCTGAAACCTACCTTCTCCTATAGATACTATTCGCTGGTCCGTTCTCAACTTGAATATTGCTCATGGTATCTATAAAGACCATATTTCAGAATCCACACTCTCTAAACGGCGAACCTACCTTGACTTCATGACCCTGTATGAAGTCTGCAATAACGCAATCGACTGTCTTGACTTACTCAAACTAATAAAGTTTTAAATACCACCTGAGCAACTATGCTTAAAGAATTATTCCTCATTAGCCGGAAGAGCAAAAATGCTAGGGATTCAATCAGAAGAACGTGCGAATTGTTTATTATCATAAAATAAAAATTAGCGGAAAATTGAAAGCTGTTTTTCTAAAAAAAGATATTTTTTTAACCGTTTTTTAATAGGTACTGTGCACCTTCTTTTATTTGTAACCGTTTATTAATAAGTATTGTGCACCTTCTCTTATACGTAACCGTTTATTAATAGGTATTGTGCACCTTCTCTTATTTTTAACCGTTTATTAATAGGTATTGTGCACCTTTCTTATTTGTAACTGTTTATTAATAAGTATTGTGCACCTTTCTTATTTGTAACCGTTTATTAATAGGTATTGTGCACCTTCTCTTATTTGTAATCGTTTATTAATATGTATTGTGCACCTTCTCTTAATATAAATATATCTTACAAATTATAAGCAACAATTACTCGCCTGAAATATCTATACAAATTGAAAATATCACACGAGTAAAAATAATTGCCGGCGACGGGATTTGAATCTGCACCTTCTGATTGCCGGTCAGGAGTTCTGTTGCGCTGACCGCAATCAGAAGGTGAGGGTTCAGTTCCCGTCGGCGGTATTTATTTTTACTAGGAAGATATTTTAAAATTAGATGGACTTTCAGGCGAGAAATTATTGCTTGTAATAATTTGTTATCCTTTGTGCCTTGCATAAAAAAACCTTGTCTTATAAAGATTAGTTTATAATTAAAAAAATATATATTTAGACATATATCTATTTTAATTTACTTGCCCACGAATCATAGCAAATTTTAGCCGCGTTCATATTTTATTCTACACTTTAACATAACTTTTACAAAAACTTCCATACTCTATCCATATTACAAAGAAGTTTATACAAAGTTTTTGGCATAGCCAGTAAAGCGGAAGGATTGAAATTGAACGAGTTTGACGTCTCATAGCAAAAACAAGAAAATGCATAAAATATTCTTGGCATGTTTATTTTTAAGAGTATTTTTTAAACTTGGTAAAATTTATTATTGATTTGAAGTTTACAGCAGAAATCTGTTTTCTAAAGCAGCACATACTTAAAATAAACTTGAACGGCTTTGTTAAGGGTTCATCCCACCTCAGACTCCGAGAAAAATATGGGAATATTTTGTATTGTTATTGATGTAAATCTTTTGGGCTTCATGAAATATTTCTTTAAATAAATGACAATATTTATTTTACACAATTTATCTATTCCTGGTAGCAGCATACGCATAGCACCTCGCAAGAAAGGTATAGCAGCTTCGTTGATGTTATTTCTGAATAGATCCGAAACACAAAAACAGAAAATTTGAATTCAGCATGGTTGTGGTTACTGTTCAAACTAAAATTATGATTTTTTATGTAAAAATAACAAAATGGCGGTTGTTGAAAAAAAATATCCACAAATAAGCCCATTTAGAGTGATGTTTCGATTTTAAAAGTACATTGAAATCAAATTTTTCAAATAATTCTAGTTTCAGCAGTAGCCACACATGTGATGTGTTGTTAAAAAATCACAATGATCGGTTCAATAGCTCCGGAAAAAAAATAACGAAGCAAGAAAAAAGTGGATTCGAGAAAAAAATCGTTTAAAGGTTTTTTTTTAACGAAAAAATCTATTAGCTAATTAGCGATGCCATCACCATACGCGATGCATTCCTCTTGTTCAAACAGTTCATATTCTTCAAGTCTGGCAACTCTTCGGTTAAATCTGGCTGTTTGTGCATATAAGGCCGAAAGTCTTAGAAGAACGAAAGAAAGGGCAGAGCAGCTAGGCTAACGTATACCGGCTCGCTCAAATAAAAGCCGACAAAATAATACTTAGGAGGCTTTGTTTTTATGAAATTTATATACAATATTTTTGATGTAGTTTTTTTTCGCAATCCACCAAAGAAAATATTGTTTTTTTAAAGTTGTTAAAGTGGGATGAACCCTTAATTTATAGAAAAAAGAAACTATTTTCAGTGATCATCGTCAATTTTATATTGAATACTACATGGCTTTAAAATATTCATGTAATTGTAAAAATGTGTAAGCGTGTAAATATTTAAAGATGAATTAGGTTACTTTACATAGCATTTTTTTTACTTACTTACTTTACATCGATTTTTCGCAAAGAGTTTCGTCAAATATGTTAGTGGTCCTAAAATGTTTTTTTTTTAAGTGAGGGAGGACAGATATTCGTATCAGTGAGAACATCGAATGTTGTGGTTGACAACATTGTATTTCAGAAGTTAAAATAAAGAGAGTTACTTTAATACGAAGTCAATAGTATGAGATATTTCTTCAGAAATTTAAATAGTTAAATCTATGAAACGATCGAATAACTAAACTTGAATTAAATAAAATTTCTGGTTTCCACGAAAATTGCAAATAATTGTTGTCGCAATCAGACAGACGGCAAACATAATTTCATAAATAAGAAGTCTAAGATCAAAATTCTTAGATGTAAGAAGTTTCCCATGAAAACCGAATTTTGTATTTCAATTGAAATTTAGTTTGGCGACATACATAGATACATAAAATATGACTAATTTCGGTTGCGTGTCTGGAGCTCCGATTCAATGCACTCAAGAACTTAGATTTGCTTAGAATTTGATTATCATTTTCAAAATTAGAATTGTTTGGTTGAACAAATTCATGATGTTATAATTTTAAGAGATAATCATTTTGATTGTCTTTTTCAAAATTAGAATTATAATATCCCGTAATTTTCACGGTCTGCGCTAGAACATTTAAAGTACGTTGCGACCACAGACATAGGAATTAATAGACGAGAAGATAATGGCGAGGGGTAAAATCAACTGTTGAAGAACGAAGGGAGTGAAGCTGACTGTGATTCGTCAATAAATCAATCTGACAGTAAATAGGCATCTCGCATTATAATATCACCATTTACTTCTTAAAAGTAAAATCTGCTTTTGAATGAATTGACATTTTTAGATGGGAGCGCAAATTACTCGCCACGTTATGAACAAATTTGCGAAGTACAAATTCGGCAAAAAAATTCGGTTCTCTTTTCAGAGTCGAATATTTCGTTTAAGTATTTAGTTAAGACACTTTTATAAATGTTCATAATTTACTTCCCAGCAACCAACCAGCTTTGTGTTTCGCGTCCAGACGTTTTTCGATGTGATAGTAACAACTGATTCATATTATACGATGTGAATATGCTTAAAATAAAGTAAAATAATGCTTTTATATGGAATGTAATACGACAATTGGGTTTATTCTCTTTTTCACGTCTATTTTTACAAGTTTTCATAGTACAAGTCAACATTTTGCCGTGTTATTTCGTAAAATGAACCGATGATGCCTCGACCATAGTTCGCACAAGAATGATGACGTCACGTTTTTAAATTTCACTTGAGGCCATACGCGAGCACAGCCGGCTCCAATGGAACCGGTATAGGGAGTGGGGATAATACGCTTTTAATCACTTAGGGCAGGTCTACTAATATTCATATGTCTATGGTTGCGACAGTGCGACACATAAACACACAGATAACAATGAGCGGGCAGCCGGCTGGATGCCGCTCACTCTGCTGTTTCCTCGATCTGCAGCGATGTAATATTATTGCTTAAGAATTTTCAAGTATTTTTTTTCACTTATATTTTGTTATTTTTCTTTCGCTTTTTTTTCAGAACTTAAAAAAAACAACGAACTATTCAAAATAATGTTTATTTTTCAATCAAAACTGTATGTTAAGCGTAAAGTTGAATTATTACAAAAAATATCTTCGGTTTGTTGACGGAACAAAATAAAAAGTTTTGATTTTTTAGTTAGTTATCAAAATGTTATTATATCAGTCACTGGTTTGCAAACTTCCTAAATAATGATTATTACCCAACATACAGAGATATCATTATCTTTAATTAAAACAACATCACTGAGAGTCATAACCCTAAGTAAGCAACCATTAGATAATTTGAATTAAGACGACACAAGTCCCTTATAACGGGGGTTCGCATTCTTTTTACATTTTAATGAATTCCGACGAATTTGTAACGATATATTTATAAGTTATTTATATTTAAAATTAATAAAAACAATACCATTTAAATATTAAAAAAAAAGTTTTAAAATTTTGTAAAAAGTTTTTCAATTACAAAATTAGCTTTAAAAAACAAATTTCATTTTCATAGACGATGAAATAGTAACTTTCGGAAGGGTTTCTCTAGAAATATCTGACATTTTAGTAATGCGTTCATTAATAATTAAAATAAACCCCAAGGTTAGATATATTTTCTTGGGCCGCTAAGGAAAATTCAACCATAGGTCCGTTCGTATTGTTTAATAATTGTTTTTACCAACTTCATTACTTACATCGTTAAGATTCCAATAGTATTTTAGATATTTGCCAAGGAAAATTCAACCGTAGGTCTGTTCAATAAGCCAGAGCCGCGCGTCGCATACTTCTGTGCATGGCTTCTCCACTTACGTCGTTAAGAATCCGACGTTATTTTAGGGTATTCTCTCGTCTTAACCAAAGTAATTGATTTGTGCTGACAGCCGGTAAATTTGCTTCTAGGGACACAGCAGTCCACTCTCATTGTCCTAGAAGACTTAGGAGCGAGAGCTCTTAAGGGTTTTACCACACTTTCAAAGTTTAAGTCAACATTTGCATATTACGCTCTAATGATTTAAATTCTTCCAGTGAGCAAGAGGTTCCCAATATATGTTTCGCGATTCAATTTATGATTAATCAATTTATGTTTTTTTGTTAATTGTTTTGAACCTCTTGTTTTATTTGAGGGGTATAACACAACGATTCGATCATATTTGAAAAATAATATATACAGAACGTCGTGTGCTGCCGCTAAATTTTCGCCGTGTGCCAGCTGTTTCTATTTTCATAATAACTAACTTGTTTTTATAAATAAAACCGTCTTAACTGATAATGTGTAAATACATTTTTTTTATAAAAGGACTACATAATTTGCTTTAAATATTTTTTCCATTTGCAGAGAAATGATTTTTTTATCTATCTCCGTGTTCGTTACCATAATTTCGTAGTTTATATTTTTAAATTGGAATGTTTCGCTAGTGTAATTAAATTGACAAACATTTCGTTTCTCTTTGACCCGGGGTAAGATCAAAATAATATGATTTTATTTCCATAAGATTTAAGAAAGTAAAATATTCGTTTTATAATAACTGGGAATCTCCTATTTTATGTCGTTCTGTTAGGTTGAATTGTCATGCTTGGTCTGGAATGCATTATTGTTTTTATTTTGTTTTACGTTTTATTAATTTTTATTCGTGTTACATTATAAGTGATTAAAAAAAACTTATGTTAAATTTTTTTCTTATTAATAAAAAAATAATTCATTGAGGCCTAAAAATAATTAAAATCAAATAAAAAAATATTGAAGAAATTATAAACAAAAAACTAAATGTAATATTTTCAGATATTTATCCAAGCATACGTGCTCTAAGTTCAAAGTGGCCTGTACATCACAGTTTGATAATGCCTTCAGAGGGCGAAACAGCTGTCACGCGTAATAATAATTACACAGCAGAACTTGTTTAAAAATAAACTGTTTTTATAAACCCAATAACAATATTATTGAATATATAAAAAATAAAAAAAATAAAATGGAGTTCTACAAATTAAACTTAATAACAATAAATAAATGAATTCTTACCAATTCATGCTAAAAAACCAAAATATAAGAAATATGGTCGATCTGTCAAATATTTTTTTTTTATTATTATTAAATACGTGCTTCTAAAATTAAACTTATGAAGTCATTTTTGATTCAGAAAGAAAAATTAAAAAATTTCAGCAGAATGATCAGGAGTGTTGTTGTTCTAAAAAAATTGTCTTTCCAGTCAAAGCATATTTAATCTAAAATAGGGTTGCTTGGGATCAAAGATTGGGAACCTCTGTTGGAGCAGTGTTGTTCGAATTGAACTCTAGGGCCTGATATATAATGGAATTACTCAATAAGGGTTAAAAGCCCTAAAATACCAACTTACTCACCTTCTTGACTCGTGTGGTGAGAGGCTGACGGTCTGAATTAACAGGAACAGTTACCAAGCACGCAAAATTTGCCTTTCGTGGCTAGGAGATTTCTCGAACCTTGAAGAAAAGGTTTTTTTTCAAAAAGTTCCTTCTAACACAGTTACTACAATATTACGTGCGTTAATTGGGCTTGGCCTGTACTACCATATCGCTCGTCATACAATCCCATACAGTCTCCTCAGACGAGTAAGATAATATACTATTATATGTGTGGGAGTGGCCTAGTTGATAGAAAGCGATATTTGAAAATTATTTTCTGATGATAAATTAGGGAGCTGCCGTGGTCACTCGGCTGTCAGCCGTCAAGGTGACATATCCCGTGAAAATAATTTTAATTCCTTGCCTTATCCTTCCCCCAAACTTCCTCTCCACCCTTTTCTTGGGGGCGAGAGGGATATTTGAAAATTATTTTCTGATGATAAATTAAAGAGCTGCCATGGTCGCTGTCAAGGTGACATGTCCCGTGAAAAGAATTTAAATTCTTTGCCTTCTTTTTCCCTCCTCACTTCCTCTCCACCCTTTTCTTGGAGGCAAGAGGGAGATTATAGCTCCTATGGGAGACTAGAACATATATAATTTACATAAGCCACGCCCAAACACCGCAAGATAGTATATTGTATGTACGTGTAAGAAAAGCTTTAAAAACACCAACGTAGGAGGAGTTCTTTTTAATTTAAATTTCTCCTAATTTAAAGTCACAATTTTTTTCCAACTGTCCGGAACTTTTGGGTCTTTAGCATCTCTGATTAGAAAATGTTATTAGACTGAAGGGAGAGGGAATGGGAAGAGAGTGAAGATGAACCGCTGGAGTAATTTTTTGACAAATTGTGCCATTTTTTAAAAACGTTTTGAGAGATTCCTTGTCATAATGTGCCATATTTAAAGAACTTAAAAATATATAACAAGTGGCATAATTGAGGGGGTTTATTAGCTTTAAATTGCAGTAAGCAATTTCATATATTTTCATGTTAATATTTTAAGGAATGGTATTAATTAAATAAAATCGTTAATGAATATATATGACACAAATCACTCCAGTGGAGAAGATTGTAAAGTACATGTCTATTTAGATCTAATCACCAAACACGGCTAAAGCCATTTCAAGACATGTTTCGATTTTTTTTTTTACCAGGAATATACTGAGAGTATCACTACAAACAGTGAAGCATACAGTAGATACTAAAGGCGCGGATAGGCGTTTAAAGCAAGAACGTAAAAAATCTAATTTTGTTTTTAAAAAACAAGAGCAATTTTCCCAGCTACAATTTCCAAATTGGTACATCTCACGCAACGAAAAATTGGAGAAGTAAAACTCTAGAGAAATGAATTTCTAATAAGCCGTCTCTTATTGCATATTCCTATTCCTATTGCGTAGTATTAATTGGGAGTACGTACTCGTATACGAGGCGGCTTAATGAAAACGGAATGTTTGCTAATTAAGGCAAGTATGAAGAAAACTCTACTCGGAATTTAAGGTACGCAATTGTTCTGGTTGAAGAGGGATGATAATACTACCTTGAAGTTTCCGTTATACAAAGTAAATTAATTTATTATAGCACAATAGTAAGCGAGTGCCTTGGAAAAATTGGTCCCAATTAAAAATAGTGGAATTTTATCATGTGTCTTTTCTCTCTTCAAACTTTTAGGTACAATCTTCTTGCATTCATTCAAATAATAAAATAAAATGAATTTCCAGTTATAAAAATCTCATACAAAGTTATGTGGATTTAAGTTAAGTTAAAGTCAGTGAGCAACGTAGCATACACATCCTTCCTTATTCTATAGTAGCATAGTTGGCTTTAGTGCTAGCAGCTCATAGAGTTTACGTAGTTTTCTAAGAGATGTCTTTGCACTATACGAGGAATATTTAAAAACTATCGATTTACCAAAGCAAATACGGAACGCATAATCTAATTGGCTAAATTTCGAAGCAATTCAAAACAGACCGGGCCAATGACATCGCAAATGTTATCTGAAGAAACGTGAAGTTAGCAACTAAACGCGAAATGCAAAAATGTCAGTGTTTGTGAGGATTGGAACAAAGTGGTGCCAGTCTAAAAAAATAGAGCAGTATACGGCCCTTCTCACCTATAGCTGTACCAGCGCTGAAGCAGTACTCTGTATTTTTGTGCAATAAATATTTTTTTGAATTTGAATTTGAATTATTAGGGAATCTTTATAAGTAAGACTGAAAGTTTTTTGTTGTAGAGAAGATGAAACTATTTTACATTACACCACATATTATACGGTGTTTATTTTGTTGGAGAAGTCTTTAACTTTCGCAACAATAATTATTAAGAGTGTCATAGTAGTTCAGCGAGATATTTGAGTATAAATAGATACATTCTCGATTTATATACCAGTATCGGGCAAAATGACACACCTAAAGAGCTCTTGCTTATCTAACTGTAATGATACACTTGAACGAAAGCTTTAATATGTTAATTCATTAGGAAATTCCAGGAATCCCGAAGGCCGACAGTCCGTGAACAAGGTTGATGTAAATGACTAAGACACGCTTGTCGTGAATTACCGAAATGAGTGCCGGAGAAGATGATATATTAGGGTAGAGCGTCTATAAAAATACCCGCATTACACGTGTATCCTGTAATCCAGCGGTGCGAAACCTTTTTGGAGATGCGACCTCAAAATTAATTAAGGTTTTTGTAGACTCTAGAAAAAAAACCCGTCAGATTAACAGTTGATTTAAAGGTTGGTCTTAAAAGTAACAGCTGGTAAGAGAAATTTTTAATTATTTCATACTCAATAAACCAAATTAGGTACGAAATAAGTTTGAACCTTGCGCCTGAACACTTTTATAAAAAAATAATTTTAGGATAATTCTACATTAGAAATAGCCACTCTCAAATTCGGTTATATATTTCGTTTGGAGAGATATTTATTTTTATTCCAGTCAACGCGGAAAAAGATATCTCGCACACATGTATGTAGATTGTAAACGGTAGTCAATTCATCAGGGATTTTTAGAATAAGAGTGGATATTATTTACTAGTTTGGAATAACATGTGCTTTTGTAAGTACCTTGACGGCTTTCAATAGACATTAACCCCTTGAGAATTTTAGGGTCGTATATGACCGGGCATCCAAACTATAGTTAAAAAAAATCTATAATGCGGAAATATTTCTTATTTTTTATAGTATGATGGAGATAAAAAGTGAAAACATTGTTTTCTCATAAATTTGCAAAACAAAAAGAATGAGTTTTTTTCAAATTTAAAAATGAAATTAAATTAAAAATGTAGAAGCGTTTTTGAAAATATTTTTCATGTTTGATTTTATAATTTTATCATTCATATTTAGACATGTTTATTTTAAATACGTACACCGGAAAGATAATTTTATCAAGTCGTTGGTTTCTGAATCGTCTTGTAATTACTGAAAAGTCAGTGAAAAGAACTTTACAAAAATTGATTAGCACAATATCTTGAAAGCTATTTAAACAATCCTTTATTATGATGCTGGGGTTGCGGATCGCTGGTTTAATCCTCACTCGTTTGTATGTCGGAAAAAGAAAACGCAATTTGTTTTTATATTTCCTTTATTCATTTGATTTTATGCGTGTTCATTTTTAACGGTGTGTTAAAAAATGTTTTAATATTTTGTTTTGTATGTGTTGTGTAATGTGTTGGAAAATACTAGGACTTCAATTAGATATTTTAACAAACTATGAATACCGTTAAATTATGTGGAAGATTTAAAGTTAATTTTTCTGATTCTATTTATCATCCTAAAAAAAAATAATTTAATTTTTTTTATTCACAATTCTATCAGGCTTATTTTTACAATCTCTGGTACAATATATTCAAGTGGTATCAAAATATATCAAAAAATATTTTTATAAAAATATTTTTTTACTTAATTACTTAATAAAATCATAATTTAAACATTTGTTATAGCTGTCGTTAAAATTTGCTGATTTTTACTTGTTCTCTTTATGATTAGTATGATAGATATGTTGATTACATTCACACATACAAACATAGTTATTGATTTGAAAAACAAGCTAAAACCGCACGTTTCGAAACGGTTCCAACTGGCTACAACATCACTATGACGCAGAAAACGCCACTGGCTGGTAAGGCGGCTGTCACCAACGTTGCCCGGCATGGAGTCAACGCCGCCAAATTTACGAATAAAAACGAACATGTCGTTTTGGCGGCTACTTTAAAATGGTACATTTTAAATCGCTATTTCTTCGTAAACATAAAAATACCTTCATTATCGTTTATTTTCGAGAATAAAAAAACTGTATTAAACCACTGTTCTGCTGTCAGATGAACAACTTCTAAAGTCGCATATTATCGTGCAAGCAGCAACGTTCAACGTTTTTATCTTCTAGTGAACAAGTCTTTATCTCCAGACGTGTTTTCTTTGAATTTGAACTGCGGACGTGCTACATAGACATCTAGACTTCTAGACAGATAGAAACATCGAACATAACTGCAAGTAAGTGAGTTAGTGGAGTCTAAAATAATGATATTATTATTGTTTTCGAAATGCTCAATTATTTATTGAAAAAGTATTAATTCATTAATATCAAAAAGTAATCAACAACACGCATATGAAAAAAACACAATAAATGATTTTTCCATTTACTTTTTAAATTTAAATATTTAATTAAGAGTACCGCACAAGTGTTCCAAGTGTTTCCAATCGTCTAAAGCAAGTCATACTATGGCATCACC
This sequence comes from Hesperophylax consimilis, assembly GCF_061612785.1. Lineage (NCBI taxonomy): Eukaryota > Metazoa > Arthropoda > Insecta > Trichoptera > Limnephilidae > Hesperophylax > Hesperophylax consimilis. The sequence goes on from NC_142846.1 coordinate 30,761,417, forward strand.
AATTGTGGTATGTTGTGAGGCTAAATGTAGTATAAAGGGGATGAAGATGGGGCAGAGGAAACTGGAGAAGTACCTGGCTATCCAGATCTGGTCACCAAAAACGGCTAAATAAATTTCAAGAAAAGTTTCGCTTCCATATGGTGGTATTTTACAATTGCGATACTGAAGTATCTGCCACTCTGGGAAGTGTGGAAAATATACCTAGGTACTAAATTGTAAAGTAATTAAAACAAATTGATCATATAAAATTTGAACCCGCAACCCCCGGATTCGTAGCCAAGAATCGTATTCACATAATTTATGTATATGGTTTTCCAATAAGAGGTGTTATTTTGAATAGCCCGCTATTTCGGTAGATGTTACTTTTGAAGCTGTTTTTTTAACATTTGACAAGTAGAAACTACGCCATTAATAAAAATGGAACGATACACGCTTCAACAACGCATTGAAATTATTAAAATTCATTTGAGTGAATCAAATGCAAATCATCTTGAGTGATGAGGCCCATTTCCACCTCGGTGGCTTCGTCAACAAGCAAAATTGTGGCATCTGGGGCTCGGAAAACCCAAGAGTTATTCTTGAAAAGCCTCTCTATCCTCAACATGTTACTGTTTGGTGCGGTTTATGGTCCAGCGGAGTCATTGAACCTTATTTTTTTCGAAAATGAGGCTGGAGTAACAGTTACGGTGAATGGATTGCGCTATCGAGAAATGATTAATGATTTTTTATGGCTGGAATTAGATGGTATTGATCTGAAAAACGTTTAATTTTAATGAAACGGCGCTACGTGCCACACAAGCAACGAAACCCTTGATCTTTTACGATTGAATATCAAAATAACACCTCTTATTGGAAAATCAGTTATATGGCCACATATGTAATCACGCTGTAGCCATTTGGAACCCTTTCGAATGAATGAATTAGAAAATTAAAAATATAAACTTTAATACGATAAACATAATCAGAAAAATTGACTTTTACTTTTACACACATTTTAACGGTGTTCGTAGTTTGAGAAAATACCCCATTCTCCAAAAGCAAAATTCGAAGAAAACGTTCCATCAGCGAACTTTTAACGGAACAAACAATAAATAAACGGAAATACAAACTTTATGATTTATATAATAGATGAAACAACTGACTCGGTACCAAAAGACACACGATCTCCAACAATAACTTGCCTAAAGGCGGCCAAGTAAAGTTGATTGGGATGAACACTACCTAAACAATATTAATAAAAGTAAAGTGGACCAAACTACGACCTTTTAAATATATTATTACATAAATGTCTAATAGGCGTGACTTGGGCCGATCAAAGAATGTTTTATTGGAGAGAAAAATGGCCCAGCAATAAATTGATATGTTCGACTTTGGGTCATTTCGATAACGGATTGGATTTGTTCATTTGGGGGAGAACAAAGCACGCATTTTGGTAAACAAACCAAAAGTTTTATTATTGAAAAGAAAATAATACCACAGATATAAATGTAAAACGAGTAAGAAGGTCCAGAGTAACTATTATGGTCCATAAATAATACCACAGATATAAAGATAAAATGACGTAGAAGGTCAGAGTAATTATTGTTGTATATAAATCATAACACAGATATAAAGATAAAACGACCTAGAAGGTCAGAGTAACTATTATGGTATGTAATTCATACCACAGATATAAAGATAAAAATATAAAGAAGGTCAGAGTAACTATTATGGTATATAAATAATACCACTGATATAAAGATAAAACGACATAAAAAGGTTAGAGTAACAATTATTGTATATAAATAATACCACAGATATTAATATAAAACTACATAAAAAGTTAAGAGTAACTATTATTATAAATAAATAATACCACAGAAATAAATATAAAACGACATAGGAGGTCAGAGTAACTATAATGGTGTATAAATAATACCATAGATAAAAATATAAAACGACATAGATGGCCAGAGTATCTATTACGGTCTATAAATAATACAACAGATATAAAGATAAAATGACATAGTAGGTCAGATTAACTATTATGGTCTATAAATAAACCAGGAAAGTTGGCATTTTGATGATTTTATTTCATATAATTATATTTTTATTTTATTTGGGAAAACATACAGTTGAATAGACATTTTGACGCATTGGATGCTTACTTGGTTTTTCCCAATAATTTAAATCTTTCCGAATAATTGCATTATTATTTTATCACAACCTAGGTTACAGGATGTTGAGATGAACCTGACTTGGTTTAATTAACCAGTGATTGATGACTCCCAATCCCCCATCCCGACTCTAACTGTCTAATACCCACTGATTTTTTAAATAGATTTGGTTAATTCACCGGAGACCAAAATGTCATCTACATTTCGTAAAAATAATTTCTAAAGTTGGTCATGTACGTCTCTTAACGTCCTATAGCGGGTAATAAATAAACTGTGAGACAAGTGGTTTTAATGACGTGCTTCAAGCTAATACACCGAAACCATTAGATAAACACCATCAAGTGTTTTGAACCGAATAATCCTAATTTTTCTTTATGGATTTATTTTTAATTTGTCTATAAATAATAAAAGGTGAGTCTAGATTACACTGACTACTATTTAATTATTGAATGAAAAAAACATACACTTAGTAAGACACCACTTTATTTTTGAATTAATAACAATAGCCAACCGGGTTTCGCTTGTCCCAAGCTTCATCAGGACTAAATATCAACTAAAGCAAATTAGATACAGGCACATATAAATATAGGTAAATGAAAACAATGAGTGAAAGAGATACAAAACAGATAGAAAGAGATGCAAATAGAAAATGTGGAGACAAATTATTAAGGATGATGAGGAGGGTGGGGGGGAAGGAAATAACAGTTTCAGCGGCGGAATAAATTTAATATGGGACTATCAGATAAATTAATTTGGTTATTTATTATATTTAAATTATTATTAACTGCTTTTTTTATTTCAAGGGCTTCTAAGTTGTTTAATCTAATTCCAGATCCATTTTTATGCAATATTTTAGTTCCCGAGATTTTATCGAATGAATGATTAGATTCTATTAAATGATTCGCGAATTCTGAAAAGGCATTATTGTTTAAACATCGTAAATGTTCTTTTACTCTTAAGTTGACATTCCGGGCCGTTTTTCCGATATAAAAAGCAGAACAATCATTACAATTAAGTTTATATATGCCCGAGTGGCTTAGTTTGTCGTCTTTATCTTTAGTATTAATTAAGTATTTACCTAAATTATTATTAGTGTAAAAAGCGGGTTTTATTTCAGATTTGGCTATTGTTATTAATTCAAAAATAAAGTGGTGTCTTACTAAGTGTATGTTTTTTTCATTCAATATGTCACACCCCAAAGTATTTGCTTCCTTCGAAAATATTTAATTATTATTGGAACATATTGCCTTATTCGTGAAAACTCTCAGGAATATGATGATAAGCTTAGGTATAAGAACTTCTTGTTTATAGGATGCATATTATATGGTTCTCAATGTTTTTTTTTGTGTTTTCATATTTAATAATAATCTGAAGTTATGCGGTTTCAGGGTGAATCATTTTAGCACCCGAGAATTTAACTCTTCAAGCTAATTTTTTCGCTTCTATTTCTACGCTTTTCGGAACAGTTCCTATGATATAGAAATCGTCGTGTCTCTTTTACTGTCTTAGTTGGAAATATGTTCGAAACGGTGATAGAAAGAAAAAAATACGCTTTATATTCAAATCTAGAAATTAACCACAGAAGAATTCAAATGTACGTGTTTATGAAACCGAAGGTTCGACCGCAATATTTTCGACTTTCCGCGACCTTCTGACAGCATCTTTAAGAAATATAAAGGTCAATATGCCAGACACCTGAGGAGTTAAATGAAAACAAATTTTAACCAAAGTTAAATTGAAGCAACTTAAAATTTTACAAAAGAAATGATCAAACACAAAATTATAAAGTTTTATTACTTTTACTTAGAAATTCGTCTGAAATATTTTTGATAGGTTATGAATGCAATATTATTTTAATTCGTTATTCTAGCAAACTTCCAACGTAAAAGCTTTTACTTCAAGTTTTGTGTACAAAGATAGTGTTCAATAAATAGGTGGGTCTGCTAACTATTTATATTAACTTAGTCCGAACAAAGAGGTTTTTATTATAACTTCTTCGATGTTCTTTCTTCTACGAGTATCAATGAACATTTTGATTATTATTATTTTTTTTTAAAGTTTTTTATTCTACATTATTTATTTTAACTAGAAATAACTAATACATTACATAAAAATATTATTCACTTTCAGTGTTTTGTTGATTGAGCATAAAAGAGAATTTATTTTTTAAATGAAAGGAAATATGTTGCCCCCTCGTAACCAATGAATTGCTTGCCATAGTGAGTATGTATGGTATTCAAATGTATGTTATCGTGTTGCCGTGTAAATTCTAAGGAATTTGACATGCTTAATCTACACTCCAAATTCACGTGGAGATAAATAAATGTCACAACCCGTTTCTAACGTGTAAAAAATCAACCATAAAACGCGCCACGGCACTGTTGCGATGTACAGTGAAATAAAAATGGTCACTTTTTCATACCCTACTGTTCACCTTACGCGAGCCGAACTGCCGAGCAGAATCTCAACTTATGGGAAAAGAACGAAGCAACCGCAAATAGCGAGAAACGCCGCTTGCAGTTGATTCGTTCCTTTCCCGTAATTGGTGGCTCGGTTCGCGTTTCAGATTACAAATGTAAACGTACGTCACTGCAAAATCCCTTTTCCAAATGTAATTACTGCGAACCCATTCACAGCCCATTGCCATAAAACTACTTGACATATTTTTTAATGAGCGACCATACGGAACCCGTGCCATTCTGTTACGAATTAATTTACGTAATTATTTTAGAAGAATCGACAAGCCGAGCTAATTGAGTGGTTCGCTTTAAAAACATTTTCGCATTGTTCAAAAGCGTACTCGAAATGAAGTTGAAATTATTGTAAATTGTAAAAGCTTTTGGAAATGACATTTTATTTCAATGGCCGCTTTATTCACGCGCAGGCGAATTCTTTGTGACAATGGAATGTAATGTTTTTAAATGTGAAGTCGGGGGTAATATTTTCATTTTGAAATTGAATTGAAGTGGTAATGAAACGACTTGCGTAATTCGCTCGCGCAAGTCCCAGGATATTTTTTTGAATGGGCCTTTCAGTGAATGTCGTAATTGAAATGAAAATAAGAGATGGCTTATTAAATTGGTAACTACAAAAGAGAGAGAAAAAATATACCAAAGTTTCTGAATTTTAAATGTATCTACCAACGAGAGAATATTATTGTAAAACCTTGGAAATGTATTATGAATTGTAATGGCACAAATGTTTAGAAATGATTATGTATTTGCATGAATAGTAGTTTGATGCTGATCTTTAAATGTTATTGATGCAAAATCAGTACATCATATTTAAAGTAAAATGGTTATAGAAACAGAACGTAGCATGACAGAAATTTGTAACAATTGCCTGATCTTCGAATCGATATTATTAACGGAAGTCAGGGATTGTTGTTTAATTCGTGATATTTTTACATTTATTTAATATTAATCTCTAGGGTAGTCAGAAACTGGAAGATAATTTCTGTGAGTTACCTTACAAAATGACACCACATTATTATATTTAAGTTGGTCGAATAATTAATGAATTTAAAGGGCGTCAGTTTGTTTAAATATAAACAAAACATGCAATTTAAATAAGCTATATGATAAAACTAAAATTTTAAGAAAGAAAAATAAATAATGTGATTATTTCTTTACGAGTTGAAATTCGTTGCAACGTCATGATTCGCCATGGTCTCCTTGTGTCCGTAACGTGTTCCTCTCTCCTCTGCTGGATCTGAACTCATCAGAAAGCCAAACGCAGTTGTCATCGTAGTTGTGTTGGTATTCATCGATATGATTGCCCAGATCTTCGAATCGATATTGGTAGTCGGGGTTGTTGTTTTAAACAGTTACAAATCAATCATACTCAATTCATAATTGAAAACAATACCAACCACTCTCAAACGAAAAATTAGATACAGAAATAGTTCAATTGCTTTTGGGCATCGAGCCCAAGACTGCCTTACCGGGACATTGCTCTGATCATTGAGATTTCTTGTCATTTTTTACTGTAATATCAAATTTTAATAAAATATAATATTGCTACACAATCAAACAAAGAAAACAGATGATGTCAATGGGCACATCGCCCAGAGGTCGGACATCCGCTATATAAATATAATCCAAGTCAACTGAAAAGTGCGACCAAGTGAACCAATCAAGTGCGACCAACACGTGTCATAAATGTGTTTTGGTTTTCTTGTTGATATTTTGCTTTTGTAACCGATAGCGACGAAGCAGTCATCTAAAAATATTAAACGACATTCTCGGCAAATTTTCCAAAAAAAAATCGAAAAATTCTCGGACAATAAATTTATATGTGAATTGAGAACTAGCACAGCGCTTTTTTACTATCATTTTAGTGTGCTCTGTAATATTTATTTTTAGAAGATTCTTACATGTGAAATAAAGCATAGTTTCCGTTGTGAAGTAAACAGTTGTTCCCGCCGAAATTGCCTGTAAAATGTTTTAGCCTTCATTATGCCTTTTTCATTATTTCTTCATACATGTAGAATTTATATTCATATGCTCTAACTTTTAGTATTCCCTGAATTGCTGCCATATATCGTACGTACATATGATATTCCAGCATTAAAAAGTTTGTTTTAATCAGTGTTTATTAATGTTTCAGGTAAAATCTCTTCCTCATGTGATACAATACTACAAATAAATATACAAAACTACTGTAAACATAAGAAGTGTATGAAGAAATGGCGTAACTAATTACAATTGATATACATATTTCTAATCGTATTCGTATTCGCTGAGATTTTTTAGATTTCGAATAGATTAAAATAATTATCTCACACATTCCACTGTCGTGTAAATGCATCGATTGTGAACAAGTATTTGTAGGGGGTGCATTTTGGGATTCAGGTTTCCAAACTGAGAAAATTTACCAACGAACCTTGGGGATATCATTATTATCGTATTTATAGACAAAATTATTATTTTTCTTTTTGTATTACCTTTTTTTTACGACATATGTACAAAATTGTATTATTGTTTTTATATTTTCTTATTTATGTTACCACCATATTACGGTCATTTGCCTACTTTGGGGTATTAATAATAGAAATAAAATTTAAAAAATACATGTACACATATATTTATTATTTAACATTAGCTCCACTATTAGGGCCTATGTAATAATTGGGGATACTGTGTGGAGGGTCTTTTAGAAAAGGAAGGGGAAGTAATTTATAGGAAGGAAAAAGGTATGAGGGGTTGGCGGGAATCTGGGAGTCAGTGTGTTAAGGAGTGAGGGACATATGAATCTATCCCTCCCACTACGGTGCAAGGCGATGTTCTGACAGAGTCCTGCTGGGAAGGTCACAAGGTTTCCTTCAACCAGTCTCATCTGTCTCGAAGACCCGGACAAACATGGCACCCCTGCACCAAACGTAGCGAACCACTTGGGCTGACCTATCCAATAAATGGTTCTCGGGGCGGTGGTACCCATACTCGCCTCCCAAATATATATCACCATGGAATCAAGTGCGTTGGTCGAATTCTCAGTCAACTCACTTGCGATTTTTAATGGCTTGCGTCCTTTAGCGAAAGAAGACGTTTCTATTTAGGATCACGGAGTGGTTTATTTATGGATAGCATCTTAGTGAAAAAATGTATGTAGTGGTCGCATGACATCATGTCAAGGTTTTATAATCTCTACCAAAGCGGCACCTGTTTTTAGGATCAAAAACAATTAATATTAAAAAACAAAAATTGGAAAAATGTAATATTATTTTCGAAAAGGGACATAAAAAATAATATTAAAACAATCAGAACCATGTACGAGAAGGATTTAGAATTAGTATTAGTATTTACAGAGAGAAAGATACTCTTAGTATCACCCTGGTGTATGACCAGTATTCAGAATTGAAACGTAACTTGAAATGGCTTTGACCGTGTTTGGTGACCAGATCTGAAGTTCCAGCTACTTCTTCACCTTCTTCTTCCCCATCGCCTTCATATCCCCACTACCTTCAGCCTCATAACATTCCCATATTGGGGATGCCATAGTCTCAATGGCTCCAGAACGTTGGGAGCGGTCTTGTCAGTCAAAAATATAGAAATCGAAAATAGTGGAAACATGAAAATAAAGCTCCCAATGTCAGATATCTCAATGTTTTTTAGTTCTGTTAATAAAGTTTTTGATAAGGGTAAAGTTGACGAATTCCGCTGCACGCTTATCATGCATTTTTTAAAATAAAATTACGCTTGGTTTCTACTTAATTACCAATAAACTACAAGAAACAACTATTTACTTCGGAAGATGGTAAAGATGAATTAAAGTTCCATTTTTTCTCAATAGCGTTCTGAGTTCATTTTGAAGGTAGGGAAATACGCTTAAATTCTTTATATAATCCAAACAAATAATCTAATAATCCATTTTGTGCATGTATTTCCATCTCCGCCTACTTAAATTATTGTTTTCAGTAGTAATGAAATCAAATAATGTTATTTATAAATAACGAGTTCAGCGGAATTCGTCAACGTTACCGAATTGTTTATCATATTTTCGTAAATGCTTTTGATACCTTTTCAGTATCTTCTAATATTGTAAAGCAATTTCTCTCAAAATAGTATTAGATGCACCTAATTCAATTCTTCTTAGAATCCATTTTCTACCCCAAATATGATTTTTTTGTGCTATTTCAATAACATGTTCTCAAGTTCGTTATGAATAATATCAGAGAGTCGGACGCACGAATAATTTCAGTTCACGCCATCTTGATTATCAATATCGGTTCGAGTTTGTTTGTCGTTTAATAAAAGTAGATCAACTAAAATCGCTCCGTCTGAACCAGGCATTAGACTCTAATGATTAGAGAGTGATAAGCTCTAATACTCTTTAGTTCTAGCCGAAACTGAAACTAACTTGTCTATAACAATCCGAATTGTCGTTTTGCTACTATTGAATATTTCATTCATAATCATGACAGTATTTATGTTAGCCTAGTACACTAGTACACAATAATTAATTTTTAAAAACGTTATGAATTCACACACATTAATTAGGATAATAAGCGGTCAGTAACTCACTCACTAATTTCATTACGAAAAGAATGATTTCACTGTTATGCGTTGAAGGAAAAGTTTAAATTACCTACCCTTTACTTTTTAGTAATTTATTAGCACATAACTTTTCTGGGTGGTAAATTCACCTCTATCCGATCCCCCACGCACCCCCTACTGATTACTGACAGCAGTTTCGTATTTCACATCACGTGGGTTAGTCGGGTATATAATAGCAGAGACAGGATAATGATATGCTAACATCATCCGGATGGATAGTATGAAATTAATACGATTGATTAGCATGTCTAATCATTGTAAGGCTCTAATTTCTGTCTTGAGTTGTTCCGAGCTGCAGCCTGCAGGGTAAACATTGTATATGATATTCAACCTTCCATTAGAGAGTGAATTTGTATTTTAGAAGGCATAGGTAAAAAAACATTTTTTATCATTGCATGCTAATATTTGCTCTCTTGATTATGATGTCCGTGTTACCAAATATTTGGTTGGCATTTACACATAAAGAAGGATTACTGCCCACAACCAGTGTAACTATGGCAGTATGTTGTGAGGCGTAAGGAAGTGGGGAAGAGAAGAGATAGAAAAGAGGAAGGTTGGGTAGTACATGGCTCTTTAGAGTAATAACTATAGTCAATACACAAGGCTTAAGTCACCAGAAGTAACGTATCAAATATTGAATGGTGGTCTTTCATCTGGGCGATACTGGAAACATATTTTTTTTTTTTTTAGAAAAGAAAGACAAGCATTCCCGGGTTGCGAATAACCCAACAATGTTTGAAAATCTCCTACTACCACCACAGAAAGCCGAAAAATATAAAATATAAAAATAAAAAAAATGTACAGTGGTACCTCGACATACGAGTTTAATTCGTTCCGCAACCTTGCTCGTATCTTGAATTACTCGTATATCGATGCAGATTTCCCCATACAAAACTATTAGACTACCATTAATCCGTTCCAACCCCCAAAATGTCACCCCAGTTATTTTTTTTACGTGGTTTTGAATAGTAAAAACGTATTTATGAATGAGAAATAATTATGGTACAAAAACAAAAAAGAGAATGAAATTAAATAAATTAGATATCCTTACTGGTCTTTGCCTTTTTTGCTACATTTTTCTCGCTTTCACCTGTAGGCCGTTTAGAAAAAAACATGTCCAAGGAGGTTTGTTTCTTCCTCCCTCTCAGAATGTTCCGGAAATGAGTTAGGTAAGTGTTATTAAAAAGATCAGATGCACGACCTGTTGCAACTTTTTCTGGGTGTTTCTTTTCCACGAACTGTGAAACTCTCTCCCACATTCCTCAGATCTCATTTATCTCACTTGTAGCACGCTGCTAACTGATTCACTTGCCGTGGTGGGCGTGGCCGCGCACGCGCGCTACCGGCCGACCTGCTAAACCGAACTCGTATCTCGAATTTCGCTCGTAACTCAAAGCAAAAAATCACTCGCTCACCGGCTCGTATCTCTAAAAACTCGTGTTGGGGTAATGTTGTCATGTTGGGGCACTCGTATGTCGAGGTACCACATATATTTCCATGTCCCGCCAAAACTTTTCTACATACCTGAGCGAAAAACACACATTTCATATGTTCAATTAGCTTAAGTGTCCAGTGACGACCAGGCTTTACATAGATTTTTTCGAAATCAGACGTAGACAGTAAACTTCCTTTTGTTTTAAAGGTGAAGTTTACAAAATTATTAACCTCGAAATAAAACTGTAGATTGGTAAAAATCAAAGCCACTCCGCAAGTAGAAACTCTTCTCTATAAAAATACAGGGTGTCCGGGGGTAAATTGGGCTAACTTTGGGAAGTGATTCTACATGACGGTGGATATTTAAAAAAAAACTCGTTTTGAAATTCCAATGTGTTTTTTTCCATTCAAAAATATTTTTCCACGGAAGAGTATTTTTTTCTCATATAAAACAATTCAATTTCTTGACCTAAAAACTACCTTAAAACGTTGGAGTTTCGAAAAACACTACTAAGTGTAGTATGGGCTGTATGCAGAGTTTCTAATGAAATATATAAACCTAATGTAGTCAGTCAGTCAGTCAAATTATAGATTCTTTATATAAATATATAGATATATAGATTGGAAGTTCCCGGCGTTGCCCGGGTCTAACGCAGAGTTTCTAATGAAATCTAGAAGTTTAATGTTGATAGTAACTTTCTTCTTCTTTTGAAGGTCAAGTGGAATAAAATTTTAGATTTGTATACAAATAAAAACCACATGACTTGCTATGTGTTTGTTACATACAATCATCTTCATATATTAAAAAAAGTTTAAGCACAATTTTCAAAGACGTGAGCTTTCGAATCTTCGTTGTACAAACATAATACTAACCTTCGCTCAATCCTTTGTCTGGTGCTCTGACATAACACAGTCATGTTGTTATGCTGATATCTGGGCTAAAGCCGGATATAATCTAATGTTGTTACGAACAAAGTGAAGCCTGTGTGGTTACGTTAAAGTCTGAACAAAGTAAATATTGAAGCTAGCTCGAATGAGAAATTATTATGAAAGAGTTAGGATTAGATTATGACCAGTGGCGGCTCGTGACTTTTGAGTGTGATAGAGTGCTAAGTTTGAAAAAATCGACATTATTGATGTTGTTAAATCAAAAACAAATTTTTTTTGTTCGTAAATTCAATTTTTTGTATGACGATTTTCAGGAAATTTCAGTTTGGCCTGAAATCTTAATATAAAAAACCGAATTAAAAAAAAAAAAGCACGAGCCAGCACTGATTATGACTACAGCATTATTACGAATAAATAACTAAGGTAAGCTTTTAAAAGTATCATCTTTTTTTATATTAACTGTTTTAAGTAATTTTGCATTTTTCGTAGGAAATATACTATGTTTTAAATTTAAAAGTAATTTCAGTCTGTCTGTGCAGATAAGAGAAAAAAAGGGCGTTTTGCTTTTACGTTCAACAGATGGCTCTGTTTTAAAAAAAAAGTTTTTACCAGCCACAGGTGACAAATATATAATAAAGGTAATACGTGTGTGTTTATATATATGTGTGTGTTTATATATATATATATATATAAACACACACGTATTCGAATGCAACGTTATGTCAAAATTTTAAAGCAATCGGTGAAGAACTTATGCAAATTTAAGATTTTGAACAAACGAACATTAATTTTTATTTATGTTCAACATTTGCAGGCTATGAATAACTTGATAATATTTCATTTACTTACCCTGAAATAATAATATTAGCTTGCAATTTAAAAAAAATGAAGAATATTAATTAACAGTTACGTTATTTATTCACAGGTGTAAGCAAATAATATACCAGTATGTCTTGTGAGTTGTAAGTTAACAGCAATAAGTCTTAGGTGTTAGTCATTAGTGGTCGTATTAAGTAGTTATAAATCTTAGTTGTAGCATGTTCGACGGGCGCGCTACACTTGGATAAAAGCCGTTCGCATTTCACATCACCGATAGAACTATGTAAGCTTGACCTTTCTACCCCATATTCATGTGCTTTCAAAAAGTCAGTACCGATTTCATAACTTAAATTCAGAGAGATAGACATCACAATTAGTTAGGATTATAGGTTGTAGCCGTAATGTTTTCCATGTCCCATGTGTATAAGATGTGGACTTTGTGATGACCCTTTGTATATTGTAACGTTGCCCTTTCCTATAATATAACGTTGAAACCTGACTCTTTTGTCTTTACTGAACCTCCGGTCTCATTCTGAATGATGGTAGCAGAAACGGATAGCTGGGAGGGAGAATCGACATCATGCCTTTGTAAGAGCTAGTCCGAGTTAATGCTCAGAGGTAGAATCGCTGATGCCATATATGTCGATCGACTTATATTCTAAATCCTACGTATATCACACTATATTATTGCACTGCCAAACATCGTATATTGCACGGACACGGGGGCCCAACGCTGGATTACTACTTATATTGCACTGGTATCCAACGTAGGGTAGCCTTCTACATATATTGCAATAAATGAAGTTGTAAAGAGTCTTTTGGGTAATTTTTTACAATTTTTCATTCGCTTTCAAAGTCACCAAAAACTCTCAACCGCCAAAAACACTAGTAAATAATATATAGCTATGTTGTTGTCGGATTTTGCTGTTGCCAAATGGTAGTTGTCCTAAATCTCTCGTCTTATAAATATTACAAGAAGCTTCAGTTATTTACGTTCAACATAATATGTACTACTGTTAGGTGGGTTTCAGATTACTAATTTTTGAAAATTATGAAGTCCGTGGAGAAGGATAGTTATATGACCGTCCGTTACATTTACTATCGCTAAAAATCGATGGTCACAGCCATTTTTCATGTTTTGACATCATCTTTAACCCTCAATTTTCTAATTTTTCTTTCCTGATCTGTCAGTGTTTGGTAAAATTTTGATAACCGTTACGCATGACGACTCATTTAACGTCTGTGTATGTGATCATGTAACCAAACATAAAAAATGACAAATCACTGTCGGACTTAGAATCGACACAAATGATAATAAGAAACCGTCGGTCCAACAAATGACCCTAAATGTTTCTTTCTCAAGTAACCTAACAATTTTAAGCTCTGTTTCATTAGCGCAGGATTTTTTTTTTTAATTTCTTTCAAAAGCAGAATGTACTATCTACTCCGTACCCAACAATTGCCCACTAAATCTATCGCCCGACTGAAACAAGGCAAATTTCGCCAACTTTGTTATTAAATCTTTGGTCGAACTTAACCGGGCGCACTTTGAATACTGAGGAAACTTGCCGAGTTTCAGTTACGTAATATAACAACGGGCTAAAATAAAATAACTCTGCCGATATATTTGAGTTTTCCCGATAATCTCGGAAACAAAAAATCGCACCTCTCGAAACGGTGCAGTTTTAAAATTGTTTTCGTAAATATACATATTTTACGACTACCGGCATAGTATAAGGGTTGGAGGTTAGAGAGGTTAGTAGGGGTTAGAAAAAATCATTCACGTATTAAAAAATAAGACGAAAAATATGTAATGAAGAAATTGTTTGTTTAAAAATACACTTAGAATTTGTCAAATCAAAACGTGGTATTGATGAAATATATGTCTGGGTATTTTATTAAAATGTTTGATGTGAAACATATTACACAGCGTTAAGTAGATACTATGGAACGCCATATTTTTATCAGACCAGTAAGCACTAAAAAATAAATATTAATTCATTTTTAGTAAAGTCAAGTATTTAGTGACCAGATATGAATAGCCAGGTAATGTCCACAAGAGCTATCTCATCTCCTTTCCCTTCCCACTTCATTCAGCCTCACAATATATCCCAATACAATAGTCTCACTGGCTCAAGGCAGTTGGGAACTGCTGCCATTCTTGTGCGGTTTCAAAAAAAAAACAAGTGGAATAAGTGCAATAAATAAAAAAAACACTCGGAATATATCAGTACTCTATGGTGGAGTTTATAGTTGAAAAGTTATTTAACAAATCTTCGTGTTTAGTCAGGTAATTTAAGGATCGATAAAGAAATCATCTCCCTTTTCGTTTCATCAATTTCCAGGCAGAGTTACCAAAATTTCACTTGTTCATTAAATGTAACTTGTATTACCACAGGCGCAAACGCAGCAAAATGTTTTAACGTTTTATTGCTTTTGAAACACGCATGTGGTGGGTGAATTTGCAATTCATAGATGTTTGATAACGTAGCCACGAGACCAGTAATCAGGAGCATTTTCCAATCACCGAAAACATACAATTTCTCTACTCTAATATTATGTGGCCTGGGTACGCGCAGGAATTACGCTTGGCATTGATTTATTGCCCGTCAGAAATCTAAAGCACTATCTTTTATATGTGTAGCTTTGTAAGCTTGGAATAATGACTTTTAATACAAAAATTAGAAAACGAAGACAATGCGCATGTAAAATTTACGTAACGTTATTCAGAATGATTGAGTTATTGATGTTTAATTTGAGCCACTCACAACTATCAAATAGGAGGGTTACTCAAATTATTAATAAAAATATTTCCTGTGGACGATTGATTAAAGCCCTGTCAAGTTTCTTATTTAATAGTTGGTTTAGTAACAAAGTGCTTGTTTTTCATTTTCAAAGTTTACCACTGAGATTGCTACAACTCAGTGGTAAACTTTCAGGAAATTGTCGTGAAAGAAGCAGACTTTCGCTTTCAGTCCAAAAGGGTCTTCTGTGTAGCTGTCCAGCAGATTTGTAAGATTATCTTTTACAATTTGGGAGGCGGTATGGATACCGGAAACCGTTTATTGGGTAACGAATACTTTTTCCATAGGTTACCCTAAGTGGTTTCACTACGTTTGGTGAATTAGCAGTGGTGCCCGGGTTCATGGAGTGAGGTTGGAAGAGATTGGTTGAGGGAGACCTTTTAACTTCTCCAACAGGAACCTCTCGGAACATTGTCTTGCACCGCAGTAGGAGGGATAGATTCTTACGTCCGTCACTCCCGGATTCACTGACCCCTAGATTTCTACCCATCCCTCGTACCTTTTTCGTTGACAGAACTTTCCATCCTTCCTTCCCTAAAAAGACCCTCCACACAGCATCTCAAAAGATGCCATAGGCCCTGAGGGAAATTATTTTCCTCAAAGCCTCCTGTGTCGAGCTAATGAATTATTTTTTATTATTAATACACCAAACTAGGCAGATGCCCCTATTATGATGGTAACATAAATAAAAAAAATATAAAAACAATAATACAATGTTGTACGTATGTCATAAAAGAAATGGTAATACAAAAACAAAAAAATAATTATATCTATACATGCGATAATAAGGATATCCTCTAAGTTCGTATGTAAATTTTCTCTGTTTGGAAACCTAAACCGCAGAATGGACTCCATCATTTGCCATGCAATTTGATGAACAAAAATAATACTTTAAAAACATAATGTATATCACAATAAAAATAAAAATGTAATAATGTAATACAAGTAACGTGAAACTTAAGTTGTAGATACTCGGATATGCTTTAAAATGACGATTGGAATTTTCGATTTTTATTCAGTACTCGATAAATCACACGATCAACATTTTTCTTTTAGGTGATACGCCCAAGAGTTTCGGTTTCACCGCTACAGCTTTCAGTAAGAGCTGAGAGTAGGTTCCCTTTCTTAATGACTTTTATTTCCGTTTGACGATAGCCTGCTTTCCTTTTAACGATACACGTGATAGATTTTATCCAAAAATCAACAGAAGTTTTCCCATTGGATACGTTGGGAAAAATATCGGAATGAAAATGGGTCACGCGAGGAGTACATAAAATATTCCGACCTGTGTTGACTTTTTATACAGATAGGTGCAATTGCAAATATGAGCTACTAAATATTTTAAAATTCAGACTACTTGAATAACTATCTAATACAAAGTTTATAAAACTGAGACGACTTCACAAGGGGGTCTAACAAATTGAAATCGATATCGTTACAATATCGGATCAATAGGCGTAACTACCGATGATTTTTTACCGATTTCCCGAGAACGGTTGCACTGTTAATACCTAGACAATGTCGATGGCGAAATAAAACAGAATTTAATGTACACTGGCAACACAGGGATACATCTCTATGAATTGACATTCCTAAACGTCAAACGGAAAATATGAAAATACTAATTAATCGACGATGTCGATATGAAATATTAACTTTAATGTACATTTGCAGTCTGCATGTACTTTTTGACAGTAGAAAAAGTGTTAATTTTTTTATGAGGTCATAATTAACACCTTTTTTTAAGCTGGATCGGAATCAATTGATCGCGTCTTAGATGAATTAATTAAGTCTATGGGTCGAGTGTACGATTTATTTAAGGTCAAAGAGCTTTGTTAACTCACCCCCATTCATTAATAAGAGAGTTATTTGCAAAACGAACTACATTATCCAAAAGGTTGTGCATATTGACGCTTGTCCACCATGCGACTTTTGTCTACCAACTGTCACAAACATTATCCTCACCGACTCGCGAGTATCGCTAACTGACGACATATGACAGATTTTTCAATATCGTATTGACATAGGGCTTTATCGATTGTCCATACTAGACCTCCAGGCAGGGAATGCCGCAAGGTTCCAATTTAGTCTGTCACAAAAGAGACTTTCTAATTATAAGCCTGTTGGATGTAGAGGTAATGTGGTGACACTAAACTTAGGTTATCTGATATCGTCTGTAGGTATCTACAAGGAAATGGACATGTTCCTTAATATATCATTCATAGTTTGCATGTTTCATATATCTTAGGAAATGTGGCTTTTGTTAAAAGTGTATATAATTATAATAAAATGAAATTCGTCCAAGGTTGGCATAATGACGCGAAGATTGACATGAGCAAGACCTGATAATTTTTGTTTTTATATTGAGATAATAGGTCATCCTTACGTCACCGATATTGCAAAAAGTTTAGTTCAGTTTGGGAATGGGTAGGCCGTGATAATACAGAAATAATAATACAAATTATTAAGAATAATAAAAACAACAATAACAATGAAGACAAAAATAATTAATATTTTTATTATTACACCTATATACATACATACATGAGTATATTTATATACATACATATATAAACATATAAATTTACTCATATTTTCTTTGCAGTGCGAAACATAATTAGACAAGTAGATCTAAGAAAAATATATTTCGGACTGTGCAACCCCCTCTTAATGTATGGTTGTATTGGCTGGGGAGCATCAGGAAGATCAATTTTAGATCCGCTTATAAGGCCCAGAAATCAATAATTAAAGTCATAATGCGCAAACCATATAGGTTCTCTAGCGATGAGCTCTTTAAACAATTTAATGTACTTGACGTTCGTCAAAACTATATAAAAAAGGTTATTATCCATGTATATAAAAATCTAGATAATATTAATAAAATGGACCATAAACATATCACAAGAAGCCACACCAGAAATGACCTTATGATCCCAACGAGCAATATGGCAAAGTATCAAAAGACACACACATACTTGGGACCTAAACTGAACAATGAAATCCCCCCTGAATTAAACATAAAATCTTGTAATATTTCCTACATAGGCCCAATATTAACTAAATGGTTGATTGGACTGGGTAGAGGAGAATCTGATAAAATGTTAAAAAACGTCACATAATAAATAGACATAGTATAGACATAGACTAATCACACACTATATGTATCTTCCACTATTCTAATTATTGCTCATACACAACAGCTCAAGTTTGATTCTATCATAAGATTGTAACGATTAAAAATCACAAATTAAAAAATTAATGAGATATATTATAGACATAGACAAATCACACACTTACTTTCACATATTTTGGTTCCTTGGAACGGGCAATTTGCCTAGTTAGGAACCAATAATTTCGACTGATAAGGTACAATAATCTATAATCACTAAAAATATTTTTATAATATCTTGTATCATATTGTACTGGATGTAAATCTAAAGGAATAAATATATATAAAATTTACACAAAAAATTATAAATTATACAATGAGTCGTTCATGGAGGATATTTGATCTTCTCCCGTCTCTAGAGGGCAATCAGGTGGGACGCCATACAGGCAACGCCATTGGCAGTGATGGCATTCTTGGATTGGCGTAATCTGCGTGATAAGCTTCCCATGCAGTGGCGGAGAAGTACTCTGGAAGAGTGCCCTCCAGGTGCATTTCCGTAGCGCAGCAGTATCTCGGTAGGTAGAATAGTTGGCGATATGAAATTTTTATTTGTTTTAAGTTGTTGCAAAAACCTTCTGTTCTGAAGACCGGAAGGAAAAAAAGCCACTGGGTAGATCGCAGCAGAGATGGAGCGATAATTTGACAAAACAGCAAGCATTGAAGAAACAAGAACTAAGTCTGTGCCACGTTAAAAAGATGAAGAAGAATTTAATGAAATGCCCATCAAAATTGTCAGAGAAATTAAACATAATATAATATGTTATAATGAAAGCCCCACTTCATTGTTATTAATTAAATGAGCAATAAAACCCCAAGCACCCCGCGGCATTTATTAAGCAAAGGGTATGTCCACCTTCTTTGGTCATAGATGATAAAATTATTTAATATATTTCATATTTATGGGACAGGTTTTAGCGTCAGAAACTAGTTACGGCCGGCAAATTAAATTCCCACATCAAAACTTTTGATTAATATTATAAGACCTTTCAAACGCGATAAATAAAACATCACTAGAAAATAATTAAAATTATTAGATCTTGCCTACTACATTATTGTGAAGACTCTTAGAGACAAAGACGCACCGTTGAAATATGTACCTCGCCAGTAAAAATTTCAATGTAAACACATTTTTCAAGGCACTTTGCTACTGAATTTTCCCACAAGCTCTTCGTGGTTTATGTTCACAATATTTCAGAGACCTAACACACATTATGTTAAACGTTTCATATTGTTTTAACATTTTCTTCCTGCCGTAACCATGTTTCGTGATAGGTTAGAGGTTCGGAGGCTAATGCCTGTCGGGTAGAACAATTTGGTATAATTTACGGGCCCTTTTTCATCCACCGGTGTTATGAAGGCGATAAATTTGTTAGTGATGTTTCAGAAGTGATGGTCTCTCACACTAAGTGTGTTGCAGATCACGAACAACATAAATTTCTAAATTACGTGGACCTGGTACTTAAATATTATATTATTACAGCACGTAAAATGAAATACTTTCAATGTTACGAGCGTGAATTTGTAAAGCATAAAACAATAGTATCTCGATTTTCGGGTTAAAATAATCAGGTTATTGAAAATTGAGGTTAGTTGTAAAATTTAACAACTGTCTGGCGACAAATTTAAACCAATAAAACGGACATGAATAAAATATAAATAGTTTTGCGTTCGACTATATATAAATCACAAAAAAATAAAACTGATTGTAAATCTAATTGGTTGATTGTAAGAAATTGCCACCAGGCAATAAAGCGAACTTTGTTCAAAAATTAATGCTAACGAAAATAAGGTTTAGAATATGAAAATGTTTTCATCCTTCAAGCCTCTGGAATATTGACCGTTATATTTCGTAAGGATTTCATTAGCGCTTCTCAATCATACAAATAAACGGGACTTTCTCAAAGTATTGAAAACTAAAACTGTTTTTGAAAGGTGATAAAAAGACACATATTTTTGAAAATGGTTAATTTTTAAATCAAGTTTAATAATGGCTCACCTCACGTATTTTCGTCTAACACTGACCTAAAATAACTGATAACGAAAAAAACATATATTTTATTATAAAAATGTATTATTCAAATGGAAGGCACCTCAAATTTTTGTTGCTTCATTACATAATTAACAACAATTCAAAATTTTAACCCATTTTCTTTCAAATTGCGGTCGGAACCTTTGGTTTTATAGAGATTTAGGTTTGAATTATTTGGTGGTTAACTTCTAAATTTAGTTCATATTTCTAACTATGATGGTAAAGGAAACGATTTCCATGAAACCAGAAAAGCAAACAGATTACTTGAATTTACGGGTAAGAGCTGTTTATTCCCAAAACCGAACAAATTAGCCTTACGAGTTGAAGGGATCATATAAAACCACTCGTAACACTAACACAAACAAATAAAAGCGAAAATATTTTTTTTATCAAAACGTTATTTATGTCATAGCCCTAGATTATATAACTTTAGGTCTACTTCAGGAATGTTTTATTGAGGTGTTAAAGAAATAAGGAGTTTTCTTTGTGTGTATTTTCCATTACGACAAAGCATCCCAATCTGACTCCGATAAGTAATTGAACGGATTGCTCGTTTCTGCATGGATAAAAATGTTTTATTGACGGGTGTATAACTAGTTTAAGGTGAGTCGCGAAAATGATCTAATTTTTAATTATTTAATTCCCCAGACCAGGTGTGGCTGCCAAACTCAACAGGAAGTGGGTCGAACTTGCTATTAGGTCGGAACAGAGTTTTGTGAACATAGAAAATATTTTTAATATCCTTTTTTGCTTTTCCCGCCTACAAGGACAATTTGAAGGCTCGGTTAGGTTCCCCCTAGACAGTTTTCTAATGAAATCATTAATGAAGCAAGGGATATCGTCAAAATAAAATAGCCAGGGAGTAATTAAAATTTCCCATTGAATACAAAATGCAAGGGGTAGGCGTTAAAAATGCTAAACACATTTTCTAATTTCGTTTTTAAAGAAATTACGACTTCTTTCAGCTAACCATCTTTTTTCTAACGGAAGATTTATAAAACGCTGAGCGAGATAGGGCATGTTTTACAAGCCTTAATAGCATTTTGTGTGACGGTAATTGACATTTCTGGAGAAAGGCCGACTCAAGTCATAGAATTTGTAACGCCTATTAAATGGGTGACCTATTACCATACTGTGCAGCCAGAGGCGGATTTGCAGTCTTGGCCGCCCTAGGCCCCAGAGCATGTAGCCGCCCCTTTCTCAGTACCCATCATATTGACCAGGAGTATCCAAACTTTTCAGTAAGTTCCTAGGGTCAAAACCGTTTTAATTTTCCTGCCATTATCATTCATGGTTCATGGGGTGAGATTTGTCCAGGTCTTGGCGGCAGATACGTCTGCCCACCTGCTGCGTGGCGGGCCGGATCGAGAGAGACTGGGTGAGGGAGGCCTTTTGACCTTTCCAGCCGGACTATCTTGACCCATCGCCTTGCACCGCAGTTGGAGGGATGTATTCATACGTATGTCACTCCTGGACACACTAATCCCCAGATTCCTACCCACCCACCCCTCATACATTATCATTCATGGTTCATGGGGTGATATTTGTCCAGGTCTTGGCGGCGCTGTCTGGTCTGCCCACCTGCTGCGTGGCGGGCCGGATCGAGAGAGACTGGGTGAGGGAGGCCTTTTGACCTTTACAGCCGGACTATCTTGACCCATCGCCTTGCACCGCAGTTGGAAGGATGTATTCATACGTATGTCACTCCTGGACAAACTAATCCCCAGATTCCTTCCCACCCCTCATACATTTTCCTTTTCAGAACTTCCTATTCTTCCCTTCCTTAAAAAGACCCTCCACACAGCATCACCTAAGATGACATAGGTCGTGAGGGAAAATATTTTCCTCAAAGCCTCCTGTGTGGAATTAATGTAAAAAAATACGCTTGCTAAATTCGCTAGTTCAATTACTGTATAACTGTCGATTGTCGCAGGCCGGATTGATGACATTGGCGGGCCGTTGTTTGGAGACCCCTGATATAGACTATAGACTACATAATGAATTTACTTTATTGACAACTTTTATCGAAATCGATTCAGAAATTTAGTTAACTATAATAGCTGCTAGTTTGTAATACTTTCTAAGGTTTCAAGGATTTGAATAAAACATTTAAAACAGTTTTAGGTTTAATTTATTTAACTAGTTTCAGGTTTATTCTCATACAATAATATATAAGTGTTTCACAGTTACAATTAGGGTTGCCAGATACGGGCTGGATAAAAAGTTATTATTAAGTCTCCAAACAAATAAAATAAATCAGCACCTCTTTTAAATAAAAATCAACTTAAGATACATATTCGCATATAATAACTAAACTTAAAATACAAATTAAAACGTCAGTAAAAAAATTTACGTTAAGTATTATCTAACATAAAAAAAAAACTGAACTCAAAACAAAAATCTGGCAGTTACAATTCTCGTCTGCACTTAAGTGCAGCAAAATCATTAATTAGATCTTCGCAATCCAATTTCCTTAAAAAATCTGCTTGTATGTTGAGTAAAGCAAGATTGTTCAGCCTTTGCTCCGCCATTGTTGTGCGTAAATAATTTTTTACACGTCGTAAATAAGAAAATGATCGTTCTCCAGAACAGTTACTGGCGGGAGTACACACACACATTCGAAGATCAATATCCACGTTTGGATAAATGGTTTGAAGATCTTCAGTTCGTAACCATTTTAACAAACTGACAGCATTGTTTCGATCCTTATTTTTCACACGATTTTATTGTGAGCACGAAAATGGAGACATTCTTCTGAAAAATGGGCTTCTAAATCAATAGAATAAATCATTTGCAATGATTTTTCCTTTTCTTCGACTTCAGACGGGCTTAGTTTTGTCAATTGAAATATAATAAAATTAAATTTATTATAAAGTGACACATTTCCTACCATTCGTAAAACTTCTATTGTAATTATTTAAAACATTTTCTTGGCCAGCCGTTTATTTTAACACGGAGCTATTGCAAATTGCAATGCTTTATCTATTTTGACCATATATGTCACAAATCCGTAGGCTACTTTAGAACAATGCTAAAAGAAATAAAAATCATTTGCCTCTTAATCCTATTCCTACGTTCCTCCACCCCCCCCCCTTTTTTTCATAGATTTTAACTAAAAATATATGTATTTTTATTTTTTAAAGAAAATACCTTTATAATGTCACACTTTATTATTCACTATCATCAGTGGAAAGTTCATAATTGGCATAAATAACATCTTATTATTCTATTATTTCATAATCTCTGATTTATTTATTTATTATAGCTTTTGTAAGGTGATTACGCACAGAGCTATAATATGCGTGGGATGGCGTATTTCGGCATATCGCTCGCCGTACATTCCAAATTGGAAAGTATGGCGAGCGATATGCGAAATACGCCATCCCACGCATATTATAGCTCTGTGTGTGAACACGCTATTATGCATAACAATACCTAACGCGGTTCAATCACTAGCGCAACTGAATCACGGTAGGGATTGGAAATACGCGAGCGGGCGAGCGACGGAGCATGATAGGTGTGGCGAGGGCGGCTGCGGGGCGTGGGGGCGCGCTGTGTGCTGTGTGTGAACACGCTCTTGCATATCGCTATTTCGTACGTAGAATATTTAGGTACTTAGGAAGTAATTTCTTGTTATCATCTGTGACTTTTTTGTCACGATTGGCCGCCCCTAATATCTGGCCGCCCTAGGCCCGGGCCTACATAGGCCTAAGGGGAAATCCGCCTCTGTGTGCAGCACAAACTGATGAATTATTATATGATTACATAAATTAGCAAATTTTCAATTTATTGTACCTTGTTACTAACCTCTTCCGACTTCACAAACCATTTTTTCTAAGCAGTTGAAAAATAGAAAAAAAAAATGATTGTAGTATTTCCATTTTGTAACGTTACATGGGTATTATAAAGCTGCACAGCTCCCGATAGTAATGATTTTGCAAGCTGAAAATATTTGCGCTGACCTAGAAAATGCAGACAAATAGGCGGTGCGTATATTTTAACACGTCAGGGTTCACGACTCGATAGTTTTGGCTGCTTCAAATATCATACAAACAGATTTTATCAAATTTGTGTTGTAAAAAAAATGTTTTTCATTAAAACTTTATCAAACTTTTCAGGGTATGTTATTTATTACTGTGTATAATTTAAAATTGTGTAATTTATTACTGTGTAATTTATTACCGTGTAATTTATTACTGTGTATAATACGGTGTAATTAATAACTTTGTTATTTTCTCTGTTTAATTTTATCCTACGCCAGAAATATGTAAGAATTTAATATTTTTTTTTACTTATTGTATTTGTTTTCATGCATCTGAAAATATTTCTAATTAAATTACACATAATATTATAATACTTGCATAATGTTTTTAAAACGTCAATTCTGTAAAGTAGGTACTTATTTAACTAAGTCGATATGATAGATTAAGATCTCCTAAATATTAATATCTCATTTATGCGAAAACCATAAAAAAGGCGAACTGTTAATCACATAATAATAATAAAAAGCTGTTAATTAGCGGAATGTTTTCCTAATGTGATATGTTTCAAATAATTATTGCATAAATGAAATTCAACTAGCACTCTACAAAAAAATGGCTGCGTCCATACGATGCCCGCACAACGCAACGAGCTGCTTCCAACTAGCAAATAAATAATTGAATTACACAGCTAGAAGAGCAAAATAAAGTATAAGAAATCTATTGTCGATTAGAGCAGTTTGACGGTATAACTCAGTTTATTATTTTTGATGAATGTAGCCACACTTTGTGACTATCCATTATAATTAACTGAAATAATATGAGTTTATTTACATCAGTGTATTTTTAAACACCGACCGTTGTAATATTATTCATGTTAAGTTAGTATATATTTTGGTCAGAAGAAGGAATGGTTGTTTCGAAACCAGTCGGTAAAAAAAGTTATATTGTTTCATTTTAATATTATTTCCGTTTGAGTTACCATTCCATACACCAAAAATTCACTTGCACATTTATAAAAAACAGCAAAATGAATATAATATTATCGGTCACAAATCAATTCGTCCATTCTTGTGACCTTTTACTGCAAACTTTTGAAGAAACTGATACTTTGCCCTTTCCAGGGTACTCGCGCTGGGTATCGATTCTCTAATCCAGGCCGCTCGCAATCGCCGTCGAAAGTACATACTTTGGTCGACATTCTTATTCATGAGTTTCATTGAAGTTACATACGCGAAACGTCAAAAGTAATTCCACTCGAACAGCGAGTGGGTCGAACCACTCGTTGTTCGAGTGGAATGACTTCGTCGAGAATCGAAGTCGAGGACCTGGAGAGCGGCTCTCGGCGATTACAATTGACAACGTCGCAGATTTGAACCCCAGGATGCGCATGTAAATTATATTTTGATTTATTTATGGTATTTCACAACTTAATCATTTAAAATAACATGTAGTATATTTGCGGAACGTTTCAGAGTGTAAGATACTCTCATTATTGCCTTCAGAATTGAAACGTTGCTTGAATAACTTTAGCCGTGTTTGGTGACAAGATATGAATGGTCAGGTAGGTACATTTACCCTTCCCCATCTCCTTCCCCTCCCCACTACTTTGAGCCTCACAACCAATTCAAATTGGGATGCCATATCTTACTTGCTACATACGGTTGGGAGCAATTGGGACTCTTGGGCGGTTTCACATAAATTTTGTAATTTTTATTTCATTCATTCGTTAGTTAACAGCATCTCGGTGAGGTCGTATTAGATCGATTACTAACAAAAACTAAAGCTGCAAAAACAAACCCTTTAGTGATTCATTCGAGATGAAAGTAACAGATATTGTAGGTATATATTTGATATTTGCCAAAAGATGATGTCATGATGGTAAGGATCAAATGCTTGAAACATCATATCATAGTTGAAAAACGAAGGATGGAGGACGAACAGAGGTAAAAGAGATAATATTAACCATGGCGGGGTAGGTAAACTATATTTAGCCAACTTTTCACTAGATTAAGCCTCCACGTCGCCTGCCGGTACGAAGGCTCTATATTTATATTTTATACGAAGCCTTGGAGAAGGGGTACAATAATAAGGGTTGGTAATTATCTGTCAACCTTCGTGACGTCATTGTTCTTAGTTTATGGTTAGCTTACCCGGATTGGCTGGGTGATATTTCAGGTGCTACCAGAGTGATAGGTTAAATTTCAAACGATTGTTTGAACAATGTTTCTAATTAGACGGCAACAATATTTTGATAAACCCTTGTTTTTACATACTAAAAATCATGACTTAATAATATTACTACTAGTATATAACAACTGACTAACTATCACGCAATTTTTTCCACAGGGGTAGGCAGAGAGTATGAACCGTCACACAAGTCTTTGTTGGTAGACACTCCTCGCTTCATTATCTCATGTTATATTCCCCTGTTGCACTCAAGTAATTGATTCACTTGAACGTGCCATATCTTCCTTTGGCGTCTCGAACTACTTCTTTCTTTCACTTTTGCGACAGATATTCTCCCGACCCTCTCTAGATCCTCCAACCACTATCTATAATATTTTTATTTTTTTTTATTTTTTTATGTGACACCTCACAAGAGTGTCCCTGCCTGTGCAGTGCACAGACAGGGGAACTATGTCACCACCCGGTTGGGTGGCGTTGTGAGGCGGAGTAAGGTAGGGGCTGTAGGAAGGGATTTGTTAATGCGGGCCTTGAAGAGGCTCGGATTATAGGAGGGAGGAAAAACAGATGCCGGTAGCTCGTTCCACATACGAGCCGACTTACACAAAAACGAGTCGTAAAAACGGCCCGTTCTCATGAAGCCAACGTCAACCGTGAACGGGTGTTCAGTTCGTGTCCGTCGAGTTTCGCGCACGTACACCGGTGCATCTGTGTATTGTAAATCTTCCAGGCATAGTATATTATTACTTAAATCTATCAGATTATTATTATTATACAAGGTGGCACAAAGAGACCTTTGTTTCGAATTCGCTACAACTTAAAAATAATTTCACAGTCAATTATAATAACATATATTTTTAAGCATAAGCAAAATGATTTTATTGTTGTTGTTGCAGTAAAAACGGTTGGTTGGCGGTATAATACGTTAAGGAAAACGAATAAAAAATATTCTTTACCTGTAAGATCCTAAAATTTAAGTGCAGAGACTTTTCATATTGAAAAAAAGTGTCACAGTCACAAAGTTTTATAAAAATGTGTTGAATTTAAAAATACAACAATTGCCATCGTGTTTTAGTGTCTTATTAATGTTAACCTTTCGAGTTTTTGCTGATCGATACTAATTATTATTTTTATTTTTATGTGAATACCGCACAAGAATCCCAACCATCCGGAGCCACTGAGTCTATACCATTCCCATTGGAGAATGTTGTAAGGCTGAAGAAAGTGAGGTAGGGGAAAGAGATGTGGCAGAGGAAGATGAGGAAGTTCCTGGCTATTCAGATATGGTCACCAAACACGGCTAAAGTCATTTCAAGAAACGTTTTAATTCTGAATTCTGATTAAATTGTGTAACACCACAAATCAAGTTTACTTGCGTACGCCGGGATAAGAACCCACGACGTCCTGATTGCTAGATGAGAGGCTAGCCTCTTAGTAACTTTGACAATATTATGCCATAATATTTGGATTTATTGAGAGCATTATTACTATGTAATTTTAACGTCAATCGTATTTTAAAAGTGGTGACTAAATTACTTACCGTTTCAATCCTTAGAATCAAAATTAAAATTGAGAAACATTTTATTTTTCTATTTTATTCGTAAACTTACGTTTCTTAAACAAGTCAATGATGTACCAAAACAGTGAACTGAGCGTAGAAAAGTCCTGTTTTAAATCGATGGTCTTGCATTTCGTCTGTATGTACGTTCCGTTTCAGGTACCATTAAAATGTCCAAGATGGTTCAGCAAAGATTATTTTTTCAAATTTGAAATTGTAGTTTTTATTTGGACTTTCTTATTCGTATTTTTTCAATGTCATGATACCCACCCACCTGAAGAAAGTTTGAGTAAACAATTATTGTCATTCCTTTTCGAAATTATTAAAAATGTTACATATAACAAATGGTAAAGAAAACTTTTTTTTGGTAATTGGCATGAAATTGACATTGGCCAAAGAATTTTTAAATACTTTAAAACAAAGCTATTCAATGCTCTTCCACTAGCCATTAAACAGAACTCAAGTTATTTTAAATATAAATCAGATACCAAGTCTTTAAGCATTTACCAAGACAGATCTAATATCAAACATTTTATTGAAACCATATGTATGCATTTCCAATGGTACGAAGCTGATTTTTTTAACTTCAACATAATATTGTGTTGTTATTTGTATGTGTGTTATAAACTGCTGTTTACTGGCATAAACTGCTTATGTTATAAACGGCTATTTACTGCCATAAACTGCATATGTTTTAAACCGAGTCTGCTCTCAATACAGGAGTTCCTAATGAGACAGGCACAACATATCACCCATAATTATTTTGTTAACTTTCTAACTCAAAGGCCTCATACACTATGTGTCGTATTGTATAATGTTAATGCTGCCACTACCTAGCATTTACATATAAAATTTACATTTCTTTTTAACTAATTTAAGTTTGTATAACTTAGGAGAAGGCATATTCTTATTCTTATTTTTGTACAACAGGTTTATACCTACAAATAATTATTGCATGAATTTACTATTTACTTGCTGTTATAATATGTCAAATGGATATAGTATTTTTACTATTACTTTTGTGAACTTACAATCTTCAGAATATATTTTTTAAATTGAATAATGTATGTAAAAGCTCAATGGGCGTATAAATAAGTAAATAAATTAAATAAATAAATATAATGGAATCATTAGATGATTTATTTTTTTTACAAATTTTAAAACATTATTTGATATTTGTTGTGAAAATGCTTTATATTCTGTGAGTAGCAATAAGCAAAGAAAATTAAATATTAATTTACATTTTACTATCTAACATGTACCTGGCGTTGCTAGAGGACTTATAAATATTTTGTATTGAGTTTGTGAAGTTTTTTTAAGATATACAATTCCGTAATACATTATTTTGATGTATATTATAATATTCAGCCAACGTTAGCAATGTAAGCGCCCAAAAATATTTTTACGACTTGTTTAGAAAACATATAAATAAATTACGTAAGTATTATAAATATATTCGTATAAACCTCCCAGAAGAAATTCTCTAAATGATAGTGAAAAGTCTTTCAAAATCCATTGCGTAGTTTGGAAAAACTAAGCGCAATCAGATAGACGCGGATTACGACCTTGTTTTATACTATTTAGAAATTTGTATGCTTAAGTTCCTTAAACAAGTGGAAGATAGAGTACAATATTTAAATTATAAATTTATTCAATTTGTCAAATACGCCGCAATCTAATTTCTAATTGAGTTTTTAATTATTCCAACTTGTTCCTTCAAAGCGTTTCGTAACAAATTAAAATCAATGATACTTTTAATTAAGAAAAAGTAATTATCGAAAACGTCTAAAGTTTTTTTCAAAGTCGGAAATAATCGTCCAGAAAAGAATATTCTTATAGCTCGATTTTGCCTTTTTTATACCAGGTACGGTTTGCCATTTTCCATATATCCACTGGCTCATCGCGTCAATCAAGCGAATCGAAAAAAACCTCTTTGTTCTTTGAATAAAATCAACTTCATTAATAATATGGAATATAACGTCAAGTAGCAGGAAAATCGATAACTCTGTAATATTGACGAGACTTTGAAGTTGTTTTTCCCCATTGACTGCTTAATTTACAAAGCAAACCCTTGTTTGCATATTTTTAATCGTAGCCAGGTGGTTGGGTATTGTCATTATCTTTATTAAATTTGTTGGAATTTGATTATAATAATACTAATTAAATATTTTGTATAGCGCCGATTTTTTGAAAAATTGTCTCAAGGGCGCTAAATAATTTTGAAAATACCATTATTTATTCCAATTTTGGGGGTACTATTGACATATTTACTGTCTCTATTTATAGAATTCATTATAATTTATACAAGTACTTTGCTGAATTCTACATATTATACTAAAGCTTATTGGCGCAGACCCTTAAAAATCACGGGATATTGTAATTGCAGGATTTGAGAAAATCATGCTTTTCAAAAACAAATATTGTGAATTTTCTTTATAATATATTAAAAGTAATTCAAGTCCATTTTTATTGTATTTTGATCAATAATGGCCTTGTAACTTAAACTTCAGATTATTCGTTTAATTTTCATTTTTCGGTGCCCGCTTGGATTCTTGTGACATCACAAGGTGGTAACTTTTTGTATCAACATGGTCAACTCAGTACTAAACCGAGATGGATTCATAATATAGTCGTTCTATTTACTTTTGTATTATTGTGAGTTATATGATTCAAGCAGTTTTAAAAAGAGATAGAGATAACATAACGCTTTGTATTTACATGTAAAAGCTTACCATACGTTTTTACAATTTTAATTACATCGTTCAGTAATAAAAGTAAGCAAAACTAGTAGTTCACAATGAAGCCTTAGTACCAACCCTAATGTATGACAGAGAGGTATGGTACTGGCAGAGGAAGAAATAAAGTAGAGTGAATGCTTTGGAAATGAGGTTGTAAAAAACCATGATACGGAAGTATGTAAGGAATGGATGCCATTTGATCGAAGCACCCTCCCAGACAAAGACTCCATTGAAATGCTTGAAGTAGGTAAGTATATCAGAACCGCCCAAGTATCTTGTAAATCTGGCTTACAATAAACTGGGTGTCTTGTATAGGGCGGGCAGATTTTTCAATGGTGACCAGCTGCTAACGCTACATAAATCTGAAGTACGCCCAACAATATAATTAGGAAGCCACCTCATTCTACAAACCTCCCTGATTCTGTGCAAAAGAGGGCGGTTCGTCTGATTGACAATCCTTTGTTAACATACCGATAGCCATCTCTAAAGCACAGATGTAAAGTGGGTTTGCTGAGTCTGTTCTGCAGGTTCGCTCTGAGAAGCAAGCAGCATTGCTTTCCTGTGCACCGGTGCAAGTGCGTGAAACTCTACGTACACACGCGGAATACCCGTTCACAGTTGTTGATGGCTTTGCGAGAACGGGTCGCTTCGTCGACTGGTTTGTGTAAGACGGCTCGTATGTGGAATGAGCTATTGGCATCTGATTTTCCTCCTTCATGTAATCTGGGTCTCTTCAAGAAACGAATGACTAAATCCCTTCCTTCGGCTCCTACCTTAACCCGCCTCACAACGCTAACCAACCGGGTGGCGAAATAGTACCCCTGCCTTAATACTTTACAGACAGGGGCGCTCATGTGAGATAATCATGTGTCACATAAAAAAAATTGAAATCTTAATTGGTTTCGGCACGAAGAGCGGATTCACAAAGAAAAGAGTGTAAGGAGAATATATAACGCAAAAGTTAGTGGGTAGAAGAAGCCGGGAACGCTGAACGATCAAGTGAATTAAATACTTGAGTCGGGCCATGTCATATTAGAATAAAAGACGAGTATACGTGAGAGGATATATGAATATGAATGAAGCGAGGAGTGTGCGCCAAGACATAGTTGTGTGGCGTTCTATCATCTCTGCCTACCCCTGCGGAAAAACGGCGCGATGGTTTAAATGGGTAAAAATATTTTGAAAATATAAATCCTTTCCGTTTATCTGTAACACATTAAATGCTCTTGTTAAAAAGGCACCCTCAATATAATTACATTTTCCTTTGTGATTGATCGAATTAAAATTTGAAAGGGATTTTTAATGATTTACGTCAGCAACATAAGTTGGAAATGACAGTTTTTGAAAGCCTTTTTAAATGACATTTTAATGGAAACGGATAACTGTTTAATGTAAAAACTCACAGAGAAAAAAGGCCAAAATATTTTGACAAAAGAAACAATAACAAAATAAGTTAAATTAAAAAAACCCTTTTCAGTTACATGCATTCAAATAAAAGTATCTACTTTTATTTGAATGAACATAAATTATTCTTTAACAAAAAGTGTTTTCGTTGTCAGTTATTTTAGTTCAGTTTTTATGGGAAAAAACGTGAACTATTTTTTCAAAACTTTTTTTATGTTTGCATTAATAAATTGAATATTTAAAAAATAAAATATTTCCAAATTACACAATTTAAAAACGTATTTTATCAACTGTTTTCAGTTGATAAAATACGTTCAGAAAAATTAAATTGATTTTGTTTTTATTGCAACGCAGAAATACACAAAAAGACAATATGGAAAGGCCCTGACGTTTTAAATACTTATATTTTACTCTTTTGATATATACACTTCCTTAACTCATTTGTACAACGAAACTTTGTATGATAACTCGTATGGCACTTGCTTATATCGTCCAACTTCCAACTCACCTATAACAATGCATACATCTAAGATTTCAAGAATAAATAAAAAGAAAATTAAACAATCATTCTATTTTATCTGTAATCAATAATTAATTGTTTTACTACTTGATCAAACAATTAATCAAAAAATGTTTTGTTTCAGTATTTTATAAAAAACTTTATTTTTTTTATAAAATCAGCATTGTTACAAGTGCGCCCTGATAATTAATATGATTATAAAATATGCCTTTTCCTTTTCAAAACTTTCACGAGAAGCTCCGCTTCGGACAATGAAAAGTTGTTAATGACGTCGGGAGGTACTCAAAATATTAATTTCCATGGAAACACCTGGCCACATCATTAAAGTTGTTAAAATGTTGAAAATGATGAGATTAAACGTAGTAAATCTCATAAAAAAATTGTAGATACTTTCAGTATTGCATTGCCGTTTAAAATGGCGAAATATCGCAGAAAAAGCTATATGTTTGATGAGCATATATGAATAACCAAGTACATCTCAACCTTCGTCTTCACCACCTTCTACCCTTCTCCACTTCTTTCAGCCTCACAATATACTCCAATTGAGGATGCTATCGTCCCCCACTGGCTCCGAACAGTTGGAACCCTTGAATTAGGTTGTTTGTTGTGTACGTGTGATGCAAGATAATTAATTGAAGCGAGCAAGTATTTCTATCGCACCTTCAATACACCATTGTATGAAATCCTCCTTTAAAATCATTAAGACGTACCGTTACAAAAACTAAGCTCTTGTTTGCACCATCTCTCTTATCAATGTGATGTAATTAAGGTACGTAGAGGTCCCAAAAAACTTAAATATTATAATTATAAATTTCCAACCCACCCTACTTCTTCTTCTTGAGGGTCAACCCCCCCCCAGAGGATGCTTTAGCTACGCCACTGCTTGTTCATCTGTGGGTAACATGGCGTTAGTTAAAGTAGTTTTACTAAAAACGACTGATGCATGTGATCCACAAGTGGTTTTATAAGTAAACTCGTCGTCCCACTGGCGTCGTAACTGTAAAGAATCGAAAAAACGGAGACCCTGCGCTGAAAAGTCCCACATCTGCAAACCGTAATGAAATTTACTTTTCAGAACAGAGTCTTCGTTTTTTGTCGATACAGTAGGTAGTGTAGGTACCAGCATTCATTTGTTTTAATAATAAATAATTGTATTTCTTTTGTTTAAATGTTTGAAAGATCTAATTATGAATCCCTAATGCTTTTTAAAGTTTTCTCACACTGTTTATTCGAAAGGTAATTCTGGACGTCACTTTTATTATTCGTGAAAAAATAGAATTATATTTATATGGAATTCTATTAATATTATGAACTCTGAGAAAACCCTTTACTACCATAGGAATTTGACTGTTGAACATTTCTCGAAACTCACACAAACGGCTAAAACTTTATTCCGTAGAGATTTTTGTAGTATTTACCAAGTTTGTAAGTAAAATCCAAGTCAAACAACAAAGTCAATAATAATTGGTTTATGTCAAAAGAATTCTCAAGTACCCAAACATGACATACTATATTAATTATTTATTTATTTACCCATAACAGTATAAGATATTTGCAATATCGTGACCTTTAAGATGACCTTAGCTTACCTTGACCGGTCGGTGGCCGAGTTGACATCGCTTTTGGGTCCCACCCAGGCGTAGTGTGTTCTATTCCTCTGCTGGCTAAGTCCTCCATCATAACACAAGCAACATTTTCCACTTAATGTGGTGGTAGTAGGAGATTTTCAAATATTGTCAGATTGTTCATAACTCGGGAATGTTTGTATTTCTTTTAAAATAAAAAAATTATAACTAAATCTGACTAGCCAGATACGTCTTCCCCATCCATTTCCTTCTCTCAATTACCCCCGTCTCAAATTTATGTTGAACTAACTGAAGTCCCCCGCGTTGCCCTAGCTTTACACAAAGTTTTTCGAAATTAGATGTAGACAGTTACCTTGTTCTTGTTTTGAATGAAAAGTGTGCAAAATTTCATCAACCTCGTAATAAAACTATAGATTTGAATAAAAATCAAATCCATGCAGCTCGCCCCTTGTCCGTCATGCGGCTGGCTGTCTTCCCGCCACAGGCGTAATTATTTTTTATATGTAATAATAATAATAGATTCTTTCAATTTAACGAGTTTCAGTTCAGAAAATGAGAAAAATAAGTATTGATCCTTAAGGGATTGCCCTTTGTCTTGGAGTGCATCCACCGAGACGGTGCGCTTTAAAACACATTAGTACTCAGAAACGACGTTGGCAATAAGCTCGGGTCTCAGGAAACCGGGTCAACCGTAAATACTCTGAACTTTTGCATACTGCATCATAATATATGCCCTGTTACATTTGATGCAGTTTTTGCGGATTTTTTATTTATTTTTTTTATTATTATTTAGGAGAAAAAAAAAGAAATAAAAAAAATCAATTGACAAGAATATACAAAACATCAACTAGAGAATTCACCTGCATCCAAACTATTTCTCACGAATTGACTTAACCAGCAGTTAAAAACATTTACGAATATTTTGACTTATAAATAGGGGAAAAATATATACATAAGAATGTTATTTTACAAAAAGAGATATGAAAGAAATGCGCAATATCCTTATAAGAATTTACAAATTATTTTTGAAAAAATTTAGAGGGTAAAACAAAAAAATATATATATAAATAGATAAACAATGTTAACTGAAATTAAAAAAAATATACATTTAAACGAAGTATGTCTAAGTTGTTTACTTTGAACTTTGTAGGAAAACAGTCTTCATTTTTCTACTAAAAGTAGTGCGTGTATCAAAAAATAAGTCAGAGTCCTTAAGGTTTTGATTCTGATTAACTGATTCGCACATTCTTCTGATTGGATCCCTGACACCAGCATTTGTACGGGTCCTGCTAATGTGGAATAAGTCGTTAAGAATTGTTACTCTGGGTGGTACTTTGAAGTTTATTAATTTCAGTAAGTCGGGACAGTCAATCACGTTGTTATTTATTCGTGGATATTTTTTCTTTTCCAAGGATTATTAAGACATATTGTACTGTAGGGTCTTTTCTCTAGAATGTTATTAAAAGGTAAGTAAAGTAAGTAATTAAGGTAAGTTATTTTAATATACGTGAAGGTATAAGTTAGTAAATTGTGTATATTGCCAACAGTGGAGTCAAGTAATAAAGTGATTTGATTGAAGTTTATGTGACGGACGTTGCGTTAGTTAGTTCGTTTAGCGTGATGATTATTCTGATGCAATGGTAAGTATACATTTGCGAACCTTAACGCGAACTGAGCCACGGGCTTTTCGCGCTATTTGCGGTTGCTCTGTTCCTTTTCCATAAGTTGAGGTTCAATTCAGCAGTTATACATAGCATTACCAGAATTTTCCCGTGTTTCGCTGCTACCAGTTCCCGTTGTCAGATTTTCATAATGTTTGGATATGTGGTATAAAACAGCACCATTGAGACCCCGCAATCCGAATTTATACCGATTTATGACGTACTTTCCCTGGTCACTTTAAGTTTTAGGCTCTTTATAAAAGGAAATCTCTATAAATTGGCCGACCTGAAAAAGGAATTATATAAAATTCCATTTCATAGAAAATAATATATATTACGCTTGGGTCTGTTATTTACCATGTTAAACGTTATAAAAAATCACAATTTTTCTTTATTTGCTACTTTTGCAAACATTTGCCGAAAGATTTTTACTCCATTTTAAATGAGTCATTCCACATTATATTTTTGCTTACGGCTTTTCATTATAATCTATTTTAGTATTAGCGCGCTCCTTCAAATAATTCTATTCTCATCTCCCTTTCAAAAAAACTATTTTTAACGCTTTCTACGGAGAGTCAAGAAAATAAAATACAAAAGTTTTGAAAATAATACCTTGATTGTTGCGATAATTCAAAGAAATTACAAACTAACAATAATTAAGAATGAGTACGTTATTAAGTGTATTTATAATAAAACCCAAGTCTTTGGTATGGCAGAAATGACTAAAAATTATATTATCATATATAGGTATCATATTCGTATAACTTATAGAAAAAATTCTCTCACTTCCAGATACTTTTTTACCCAGCTTTTTACATTTATTTTATACGAGTTTAGGTTTTGGCATATCTTGATGGAACTCGGCAAGGAATTAAACAATTTTGGGCCAATATAGTTAATGTGTCTTTGGGCTAGCCTAGTTTTGCAGTGAGGCACTGTGTACATGCATATGTTGTGTCTCTGGCTAGAACGATTTGGATTTTTACAGAAATTATAAGGACGAGTGTATACAAATTTAAGACATTGGACACAGTAGATCTGCCTTAGTTCCATAATGTCAGTTTCCTTAAATAATTTATCGGTGGGATATGTCTTGGTCTTCTGGTGCATTATCTTAATGATAGACTTCTGAATAATTTCTAGAGGTTTCACATGGTTATTGAATGTTCCTCCCCAGGCGATTATTCCGTAGGAAATGGATGAAAGTACCAATGCATCATAAACGAGCCTCATAGTTCTTATGTTAACGATATTGCTCATGCGTTTGAATATATAAATTAGGTGCCTCAGTTTATTGACAGTTTTTTCTATGTGATAAGTCCATTTGAGTTGACAGTCAATAGTTACACCTAAGTATTTGATATTATTTCCTAATTTTACATCTTCGCAGTTTGAGCATGTCTCAGGGTTACAATTAACATTATGGAACTTCAGGTTAAGATTATTTTTAGGGGATGCCTTTTGGGAATTATAGAAGGGAATAAAAACGGTTTTCTCATAATTTAGACTAAGAAGATTTCTATCTAGCCAATCTTTGACTATTGCAATGCATTTGTTGGCTTTACTTATTGTATCTTCCCATGTTTTACCTTGTACTGTTATTGTAGTATCATCGGCAAAAGAGAGAATTTTACCTGGTATTACTATGTTGCATAGGTCATTGATGTAGATTAGAAAGAGTAGTGGCCCTAAGACAGTTCCTTGTGGAACACCATGTTTAACTAGGTCGTAAGCGCTTAAGGTTGATCCTATTTTTATGGATTGTTGGCGATTTAATATGTAGCTTTTTAATAGCATGAGACTTTTATTTTTGATACCAACGTTAGAGATTTTCTTTAATAGAATTTTATGGTTGACCGTGTCAAACGCTTTCTTTAGGTCTAGGAAAATCGTTAGAGTCTTAGTGTTTGAGTCTAGGTTAGAGTATATGTTTTTGATTAAACTAAAGATAGCGTCGTTGGTGAAAAGGTTTGTTCTAAAGCCATATTGATTAGCTGAGAGGATTGAATTAGATTCTAGAAAATTCATAATTTGTTGTTTTAAACACTTTTCGAAGATCTTGGATAGTTGCGAAGTTAGAGTGATAGGTCTATAGTTATCTGTTTTGCATTGGGATCCGGATTTATGTATTGGAATGATGTGGGAGAGTTTAAAATTGTCGGGGTATATGCTATGTCTGATGCAACTGTTAAAGATGTGATTATATATTAATGCTAACGATAATAATTATTCAAAAACAGCTTAGAGTAGCGCAGTATTTTACCTAACTTGGAAGTCTACCTTAGAACTAAACCTAAAACGGTTTTCCTGTTTTGTCTATGTAACGGTGAAGTAAGACAATTTCAATAAGTGCTTGAAGAAACAACGCTAATAATTCCTTATCAAAATCTTAGGATGTGACCCGCAAGCTGACCATGATAATGCATATTTTACGATATATTTGTTTACGATTTGTTCTCTGTAACATATCACATTGTAGATGATGGTTAAGAGAAAATTATTTGCTACACTTTCTATCTTAAAATTAATGTTGAAACAACTTCTTCACTTTGTAATTTTTAACTTTAAGGTTCAAACATGGCTTTGAAATTTTTAAACAATTTTTTTTTCATTTATAACTTTACGTATTGTGTTTTTGTCCTTCTCTAAATAAATATTCTCTCTTCTATCAAGCCTTATCTAAAATTGATTCTCATCTCATCTCTTTTTAGTCTGTATTTCACTCTAATCTTCCACATAATTTTGAAATTCGCCCAATTAACAAAATTAATATATAAATTCACCTTCCCTCTCTCCATAATTTGAAATGATAGCCAAGAACACAACTAAAGGGTGAAAACCAGAGACATACACAAAAAAACTTTACACAATAATATACACAAGTATTTGTAGTATATAAGTTTTCCTCTCCTAAGCTCAAGCATCTGTTTTATCAGGATCAATCTTATTTTGTTGTAATAAAATAAATGGAGAAATAAACAAAAAAAAAAGGTTTATTTGGTTGGTAGGTAGCTATTAAAAAGATTTATAAATGAATTAGGTATCTTAAAATCATGTATTTTTATTAAATTAACCCTGGGGTAAATAAATGGTTTAGTTTGGCTACACTTTTTGTTACGAGTTTCTATTGGAGAAATGGAAAGGGCATAGACACGGCGTAAATCACTGATAGTGTTTCTAAAACTAAAAATAAATTCCAAATCTGAAGTAAAAGATTGAGGATGTCACATGTGTGAAAAAATGAATCTGCACCCGCCACATTTCATACCGCGTCAACAGAATAAAGAGTATTATTATTATTTTATTTATTTTTTAAATGGTAAACTAATGTTTACAAGACAAGGTTTTATGGATAGCGTAAAGGATAATAAATAATTAGTCGAATATGATTTAAGATTTTCACGGCCAAAAGTATTTTTGTTATTTGTTTTTGGGGTATTATGCCGTGTTGCGCTAACTCCTTCTTTAGCCAACGTTTCGGACAGCATTGCAGTGTCCATCATCAGGGCAGATGTGTTATAACACATCTGCCCTGATGATGGACACTGCAATGCTGTCCGAAACGTTGGCTAAAGAAGGAGTTAGCGCAACACGGCATAATACCCCAAAAACAAATAACAAAAATAATTAGTCGCATGAAATATCAATACAAATTTTAAAAAATATCTCCGAGTAAAAATAAATTCCGCCAACGGGAATTGAACCCGTGCCTTCTGATGTCCGGTCAGGTGCTCTGAACCACTAAGCTATGTCGGCTTATTTCCAGACCGCCAAATAATTCAATATGTACTAGTACCTCAACCAAAAATTACTGCTTATAATATTTTTTTCACCTTTAAACAACCAACTTTATTTTTGTAGGAAAGGCTTTGTTAGTGCTAAATTTCCCACTAGATGGCGTCGAGACATATTATATCTACATTC
Source organism: Hesperophylax consimilis (assembly GCF_061612785.1). Classification (NCBI taxonomy): domain Eukaryota; kingdom Metazoa; phylum Arthropoda; class Insecta; order Trichoptera; family Limnephilidae; genus Hesperophylax; species Hesperophylax consimilis. The sequence goes on from NC_142846.1 coordinate 30,801,329, forward strand.
GTTGGTGAAATATTTTGACTTGTCAAATATTATATTAAACCTTGTCTTATAAACATTAGTTTATCACTATAATAAATAACAATATTTGACTCCTTTCCACAAGTTTTGCTGGTTAAAACGCCGAGGAAAATGTAATTATTTCAATAGGTGAAAGTGGCCATGTTTCGAGGGATATGGTCTAGCATACTGCAGAATACAAGCTTATATCGGAAAATTGTCTAGAAAGAAAATCTGCGTAAGTTGTGTGTACAAATTTTTGAGCTCTGGAAATTTAGTTTCGCTATTGTGCTTTTGTGTTCCCCTAAGCGATATATTGTCATTGAGCGTTACGTTTTGAGCATCACGTTACAAAAATACACTTGGGTGGTGTTTGTTGAATGGTCTTCAAGGATTGAAGATTGCTTCTTAGTAAAATAAAATCTTACAAAGCAAAACGGAGTAAAATTGATGATGAATAAATAAATACAATTTGCAAATAAATCACCTAAATTTTACAGAGTTCCAACATCACTTTACCCTAGTTGACAAAGTTTGGTAAAACGATTTCTCGTTAACTATTTACCGATTTCTGATTTTGAAGTTGAATCTTGTGTAAAATATTTTAGTTTAACATATTTTAGAGGAAAATATTTAAATAGGACATACGGTTATGCTATACACTTAACATTTTAAAATATACCTAATCGTATAGATAGAACCATATGCAACCAGCTGGGCATAATTCCAGGATATGGCCACGTTCTAATTAAATATTTTCTATTAAATTCATAAAACTATGAAAATAAAGATTGTTTCTCAAAACTAGTGAAAAAGTTAAATAGATTAAGAGTAATTGCAATTATTCCTAGAAGCTTAACACTTAGATATTAGAAAATTTTACTGTATGCAATGTCTGAAATATATATTTTCACGAAATGTATAATTTACCAAAAACGAAAATCGCTCTAGCAGTGGAGTAAATAATGCATTTGAGGTTCCCCTATGCAAAACTAGACTTGCGCAGAAACATTCTTTTTTTCGTTGCGCCAAAAATTTACAATGCACTCTATCAGACTGTAGAAATTAGATGTAAAAACATATCGTCTTATAGCGTATCCAAAAATGTAATAAAGACTTGGATCGTTAACAATGACACAAATACTTACCTGCTATAACATCCTACCTGCTGTAACTTTAGAAATTCTTAATTTATATTTAACTTGTTTTTTTTTGTAAATTGTAATTTTGTAAATAAGGAATTATTTGTTTAACTTAATCTTAACTGCATTAATAAAACATTAGTATACCCACGAACTGGCGATGCCTATGTGGGATTTTTTGATATCATACATATATGTATGTAAACTATTTCACTATACTTTTTGTTTAATTGTATTATTTTTTTTATCCAATACTATATTTTTCTATACATTTGAATAAAAAAAGTTTTGGTTCTTTCTTTTTTACTTAATATAAAATGTATGTAACAAAAAAATTATGAATAAAAAAATAGTCTTCGCAAACTTTGACACCTCAGAACATGGTAAATCGGGGTTACAACCTTAAATTAAAGTGACGAAACTGCACTGCGCCTCGTAAAAACGATAAACTGTCAGATATAAACAAAATGGCAAGTGTAAAAGGTTCAAAGTGATGTTAGAACGTTGTAAAATAAATGGAAGCCTTAAAAACTTAGAATTTTGTCATAAATGGTACGGAAATACCACACAGATGGCTCTGAAAGTTATTTTCGTCATGGAAAAAAGGAAAAGCAATGTTTTTGCATTGAAATCATTTTTGAAAAAAAATGTCAGTTAGAACCTTGTCCAACCGGGGTGATAAATATAAATTAACAGTGTGGTTCAATTTAAATTGATATACTGTAGGCACCTATAATAATCACAATAGAAAATATTTTAAGTATTTAAAAAAAATTATACGGAAATAGATATTTTACGTGAGTTTTTATTAAGTGATTGAATTACCAAGCTTTGAATTACTTTGCCGGGTTCCTGTTTCCAGAAAAAGCGGAGAAAAATGGTAAAAAATGTTCAAAAAATTTCACTTAGCCGTGCATATGGAAGAAATACGACTGGTTTATGATATAGCTCAGTGGTAATAGCATTCGCTCGCATGGCCAGTGTTTTTAAGTTCGATATCTGATCGCGGTGAAAATCGTATTTCTAACACCAATATAAATAAAAGATTTTTTAATCTTCATTGAGTTCAAAAAATTCTGATAAAAATTTATGGTCTAAATTTAAAAAAAATAGTTCATTTTGTCCTTTTTTTAACGCGAAACATATTTTTGGAATTGAACTTCATTGGTTTATCATTGTTTTGTATCGCCATTCGTAATGGCTAAGTTATATTCCAAACAATTGTTACGTCTGGTAAAAAATCTTCTCGACAGTGCAAAAATGAGGCAATGAACTTATTTATTCGGAAATCACCGAGTACCAACGTTATATTTCTAAGAGCGAAAACTCTCTGTAATTTGAGCGAGCAATATAATTTAAGTGAAACTGATCTCAACACAAGTGTAATTAATTAGAATCTTTGAATGAAACATTGACATTTTGACTAATTAATCACATGTATTCAATTCCTTTCAAATAGAGCCCAATTATATTATGAGACGACGCGTAGCACCCGTTGAAAAGCTTTGAAATTTTGATGGTTTCAAAAACTTAGTGATTCACGCAATTAACTTATCCCTAAATGTGAAACATCTATCACGAATAGTAATTATATGGAAATAACAAAACCAAAAGAAATATTTATTGAATTTCAATAAATACTCCACAAACGACACAGTAATTTTAAACTACTATAATATTAAAAAAATAAATGAAGCAGTTGATCGTACAAATACATCAGAGTACAAGCTTTTCAATGGATAAAAGTGAGAGATACAAGTATAAATAAAACATACAGGTATACTTAGGTTAAATTGTTCATTTTTTGTGCCGTTAAATAGATCCGCCACTTCTACGTATCTTTTACTATGTATGTAACCTAGGAACAAGCGAGTGTTTTAAATGCTCATTCATGGTATTGTTACAAATAAACATGATTCTCTCGTAGGTATATGAAATTCAATGAGGTTTAGTAAATGAAGGGTCTCTGTACTACCATTTACAACTTTGAACAAAGGTTTAATTCCCATCTACAAATCTGGAAACAAGACAGATACCAACAACTATAGACCAATTACTTTACTGAATAGCTTGTCTAAAGTTTTTGAAAAGAGCCATCAAATACTTTAAAAAAATCAATATGGTTTTCAAAAAAACAAAAGTACCTCAGATTTCATTGTAAAAAGCATTGATAACGGAAATAAATGTATCTCAATCTTTTTAGACCTCTCTAAGGCTTTTTATACAGTATCACACAGAAAACTAATTTAAAAAAACTAGAAAAAATCGGCATTACGGACAAAGAGCTAAACGTCTTTAAAAGCTACCAAAATGGACGCAAAAAAAGATTAAAATACAGAATACTTTCAGTAGTCAGCGCTCAACTGACTATGGAATTTCACAAGGAAGCGTATTGTGACCAACTCTGTTTTTACTGTATATTAACAACTTTTGCAACCTAGAAATTGAGGGAAGCATTGTTAGCTTTGCTGACGATACTGTTTCACTGTTCGAAGACAACAATTGGTCACCTTTATTTAAAAAAGCTGAAAATATATTAACTTAGTTAAAAAAATGGTTAGATATAAACACGCTTACCCTTAACACGAAAAAAATAAAATATTTCACTTCAAGCATCAATACTACAGGCCAACCTAATGATGATTACTCCATAAAAAATACATAACTGCGTAAAAATACATAATGGAGCGCACTCCACAGATGAAGTACCTCGGCCTCACCATTGACCCATACCTCAAATGGAATCTACATACTCAGATCATTGCAAATAAAATTAGGAAAACAATACATTTCATACATTTCAGATCTACAAGGAACTTCCTTAACTTTCAAATTCTAAAAACGATTTATTTTGCAATCATCAATCCTTAATTGAGCATGGTATCATTGTATGGGGAGGGGGTACTTCATCAGCTCTAGTTGTCTAGTAGTCGTGTTGAAAAGGCGCAGAAAACAATTATGAAAATTATTCTCAAACTTCCTCAAACTGCAAGCAGCAACTTAATTTTCCACATAATGAGAATATTTGATGTTTGACAGATCTATGTAAAAAATATCCTCATGCATCTCTTTAAAAACAAACTCGTACTTTACGAAAAAAAATACACTTAAGATTTACGCGCAATTCAAACAAAGACATATTGCAAGCTCCAGCACTTTCTTCCACCTTTGGTCAACGTAGCTTTAGATACTTTGCCACAAAAATATTCAACATGCTCCCAGAAAATATTGAGTCAAACATTTTCTGGGAGAAAGAGTTTAAAAAAAATATTAAAATTTGGATTTTTTCAAATGATCGAGCATATAATGGTGCCCTCACCCAAACGCCTTGTCACTGACAGTTATTGTAGTATGTATGGTGATAAAACTTCCTGTATTTGTATTGTGTATATGCAAACAATAATGTAACCTAACCAAAATCCTTTTCATTGATAGTTATTATAGTATGTATTGTGCTAAAACTTGCTGTATTTGTATTGTGTATATGCTAATAACCTAACCTTAAATAATGTATTGCTGTATAGAAACCTATATTAAACATTTATAAGGAAACCATAGACAAAATGCGAAAAATAATTAACAAAAAATCTGCCTCAATACAGGTTCGCCTTGTGAGGCAGGTTATGCACAACTTAAAATATAGTATATTATGACAAATCTTTATAACACTCATACATTTTTACTTTTTCTTCTATTAGAAACTGTTCTATTATTGTAACATTAGTTTTTCAACAATGTCATTGTTACTAACTTACATATAGGTATTTTACTTACTAATGACATATTATATACTATGTAATTTTTTTAATGAAATAAAAAAAAAATATATATATATACATCTATATATATATATATATATATATGAGTGTTATAAAGATTTGTAATGTATTTGTAATAATTTGTATTTATTTTTTATATTTATGTACAATGAATTATTTAAGTAGGTACTAACTAACAACAACATTTATGTACACTCCCCTTCCATACACAAGCAAATGCTTTCAATGGAAGAGTAGTAAAAAAACCCAAGATGTAAAATGAATTATGTACCATGTAAACATATTATTAAAAAAAAACAAAAAAAAAATATATATATATTTTTTTTTTATATATATTTTAAATATTTTTCTGCATTTGGTTCCTTAGAACAGGTAAACATTTCTAGCTAGGATAAGACATAATACCACTTGTACACATTTTAAATATATTTTTGTGCATTCGGTTCCTTAGAAGAGGCAATATGGCTAGCTAGGACAAGACATAATTACCACTTGTACACATTTTAAATATTTTTGTGCATTTAATTCCTTAGAACAGGTAAATATTTCTAGCTAGGATAAGACATAATACAACTTGTACACATTTTAAATATTTTTGTGCAATTGGGTCCTTAGAACAGGCAAATATTTCAAGCTAGGACAAGACATAATACCACTTGTACACATTTTAAATATTTTTCTGCATTTGGTTCCTTGGAACAGGCAATATGTCTACCTAGGACAAGACAAAAACTACTTATACACATTTTAAATATATTTTTGTGCATTCGGTTCCTTAGAAGAGGCAATATGGCTAGCTAGGACAAGACATAATTACCACTTGTACACATTTCAAATATTTTTGTGCATTTGATTCCTTAGAACAGGCAAATATTTCTAGCTAGGACAAGACATAATACCACTTGTACACATTTTTAATATTTTTGTGCATTTGGTTCCTTAGAACAGGTAAATATTTCTAGCTAGGACAAGACATAATACCACTTGTACACATTTTAAATATTTTTGTGCAATTGGGTCCTTAGAACAGGCAAATATTTCAAGCTAGGACAAGACATAATACCACTTGTACACATTTTAAATATTTTTCTGCATTTGGTTCCTTAGAACAGGTAAATATTTCTAGCTAGGATAAGACATAATACCACTTGTACCCATTTTAAATATTTTTGTGCATTTGGTTCCTTAGAACAGGCAAATATTTCTAGCTAGGACAAGACATAATACCACTTGTACACATTTTTAATATTTTTGTGCATTTGGTTCCTTAGAACAGGTAAATATTTCTAGCTAGGACAAGACATAATACCACTTGTACACATTTTAAATATTTTTGTGCATTTGGTTCCTTAGAACAGGTAAATATTTCTAGCTAGGACAAGACATAATACCACTTGTACACATTTTAAATATTTTTATGCATTTGGTTCCTTAGAACAGGCAAATATTTCTAGCTAGGACAAGACATTATACCACTTGTATACATTTTAAATATTTTTGTGCATTTGGTTCTTTAGAACAGGTAATATTTTTAGCTAAGACAAGATATAATACCACTTGTACACATTTTAAATATTTTTGTGCATTTGGTTCCTTAGAACAGGCAAATATTTCTAGCTAGGACAAGACATAATACCACTTGTACAAATAAAATAAACTTAAATCTTTTCAATTATTGTACAATATTACATAATATGCATATCATATTATGTTATTTGATGTATAAATGTATCAAAGTAATGGAAAAACTTTGTGTGGAAAAAACATTTTATTATTTTTATTTGGTACAATATTATAGAATACACCACTTTTGATTAAAACATTGTGCTCCATTTAATAACATTTCTTTACAAAGTCACAAATTTCCAAGAAATTCTTAAAGTTATAAGTATGCAATTCTGATGGTGATTCTTACTTGAAAGCATGTTTCGCTCTCAGTATAATTAAAAATAAGTGTACCGCTTTCTTCATTACAAGTTTTAGTAGATGACTTTGTTTTCAGGAGTGACCTTTTGGCTTTTGAGGTCGCTACCCGAAAGATGCAACTATTTTAAACACGTTCGCAAATAAATGACTCGAGGCAATCTTCGCCTGTCTCAGCTTCCCGAGAAATCCTAATTGATGTGATTTGTTTGCGTATGTAAACGGCTTTAGTTCTCTTAGTTGTAAATACCAATCACGTGCAGGAGATTTAACTGTTAATTTGGAATGAATGGGCTTACGTTGTTCGTTTTCGTTATTCGTTTCTTTTGCTTAAATAGTGAATGAACACAATGTAGAGAAATACCGTGAATTTTCTAATTGATTGGGTATTCAAAAGCATTTGAAGAAACCGAAATGTAAAGTTTGTTTAAGAATTTTAATTTTTTTTATATTTAGAAAAATTTATAATTTTAAACTAAAACGAAGAAGAATATATAATTTTTAAATCACTTAACTAAACTAACTATCACGCCGTTTCCACGCAGGAGTAGGCAAACAGGACAGACCGCCAAACAACTCATACACTTCTTTCCTTATGCGCATTCATAGATCGTCTCATACATTTTTTAAATTTTTTTTTAAAAAGAAAGACAAACATTCCCAGGTTACGAATAACCCAACAATGTTTGAAAATCTCCTACTACCACCACAGAAAGCCGAAAATGTTGCTTGTGTTGTGATGGAGGACTTAGCCAGCCGAGGAATCGAACACGCGACGCTCGGGTGAGACCCAAGCGCTATGCCCACTCAACCACTGACCGGTCATACATACTCTTCTATTTTTCTGACTCTCGACATGGCCCGACTCAAGTGTCTGATTCACTTGGTCGTGCCACGTCTTCCTCGGGCATCCCCGACTTCCGCTACCATTTACATTTGCATCATATATTCTATTTCTTAACCACTTAACGGGTTGCGTAAATTTGGTGATTAAACGTATGAAATTGTTAATTTTTATATCTGAATACTTCTACCTACAATAATCACTCGGTTTTTCACGAAAATTTCTTTGTTTAATAGTACAAAACTGCTGACCCTATATAAATCTCAAGTGTGCCCCTCTATTGAATTTGGCAGCCACTTCTGTTCTGAAGCCCAAATTATCTGAAAAAAACCCCTAAAAACAATTCTGTGCAGAAACGGGCGGTCCTTTTGATAGATTCCTCTATCTTAACAAACGGTTTGCAATCTTTAGAACACAGGCATCAGTTAGTCCTTGTTCTACCGGTATCACAATGGAAAGTACTCCGAGGAACTAGCGTCATTGATCCTTTCGACACTGGTGTACAATCGGGAAACACGCCAAACGCGCGCCCAACATATGTACACTGTTGACATTTGTCACATTAGAATAGGTCGCTTCTACGGCTGTGGAACGATTTGTTAGCCTCTGTTTTTCCTCTCTCCTACAACATGGGTATCTTTAAGATCCATGTTCACTACTTCTTCTCCTCAAAAAGACTCACCGCACAGGATCCCCATGGATAACATGGGCCCTGAGGGAATTTTTTTTCTCCGGGGCGTTCTTTGTAGAGTTAATGTATTAAAAAAAAGATTAAAAATGTGTATTTACTCTCAGTCGTAACGAATTTTTTTAGCAATAAATGGGAAAAATAAAAATGAAACTCAATATATATAAATATATATTCATATATATATATATATATACATATTTATATATATATATATATACATTGTGGTATTTAAATTCTAATTCTACCGCATTCCCCATTCGTAACAAACTGTCCAGTAACCTTTTATGTATGCTGATTTTTTTAAACGAAACTTAAGGTTAAACGTTATTAATACATTTTAAATTTGTTTCAGCACATACTGATGCGCCGTAGGCATCGGATTTGCTGTCGACAAAATCTGTAAGTATTTTTAAACTTTTAATTTACTTTGTAAATCTTCCTAACCTGTGCGTTAATGCTTTCCAAATTTCTTAAAGTATTTCGATATAAATAAATATTTCTCAAGTTAATCCATGTTTCCCAGATTATTCTTTCATCTTTCATTTGTATGTTTAATTCAAGATGGCAACTGTTACACAAATTACTGTTTCATTTATCTTCAGAACGTCTCAAAATGATTTCAGCATTTCAAACAAATTTAATAAATGGTTGAGACAATATTATTCAGCGGACAAATTAATCAAGGCGTTATTTCATTAGTGATTTATCTAATAAGAACAGTTCTAAATCATTAATTATAAATATAGTCGATAATATTATCAAAGAGAAGTTTCCTGATATTGTAAATATGTATTCAAGTTTTGTAAAAGGTAAAACATTTCTAGCAACGACTTTTTACTGAATAAAAAGCTTAAGCTATTTTCATCATCGCTTCGATTCGATTCCTTGTTAGTTTTATAAATTAAATTCTGGATACAGAGAGCTAAATCTCACAACGAGCCAAATATTAAGTGTCATCAGTTGATTTGGTAAATTTTGGTCAAGTTATAAGTTATATCAAGTCAAAACAAAACATCCAGTAAATTTTACTCTGCTTAAATTTTGCTTTTTTTAAATAGACAAAGACATCTGATATTCTATTCCAAGACGGCATTAAATGTTTTTGGAGACATTGCGTTTAAGCTTCTTAGAAAAGTCCATAATAATTTCGCCACACAGGACGTTTATTGGTAAAGTTTGGAAGGTTCGGGCTTCTCGCTGAAATTCCGCGCCTTCGCAGAAAATTGAAGTCTTGAGAATTCCGGCGTCTTTTTGTCGAGGTCTTTTCTCGTTCCCAGGAAAGCCTATGAAAACAAAATTCTAACGCTATTGAATTCGAAGAAATACATTACAAATGTAGGTCAATCGAAAGGGTACATTTATTTTTTTTTGTATTAAATTGAGTTTGATTTTTATTTTTCCCATTTATTGCTAAAAAAATTCGTTACGACTGAGAGTAAATACACATTTTTAATCTTTTTTTTAATACATTAACTCTACAAAGAACGCCCCGGAGAAAAAAAATTCCCTCAGGGCCCATGTTATCCATGGGGATCCTGTGCGGTGAGTCTTTTTGAGGAGAAGAAGTAGTGAACATGGATCTTAAAGATACCCATGTTGTAGGAGAGAGGAAAAACAGAGGCTAACAAATCGTTCCACAGCCGTAGAAGCGACCTATTCTAATGTGACAAATGTCAACAGTGTACATATGTTGGGCGCGCGTTTGGCGTGTTTCCCGATTGTACACCAGTGTCGAAAGGATCAATGACGCTAGTTCCTCGGAGTACTTTCCATTGTGATACCGGTAGAACAAGGACTAACTGATGCCTGTGTTCTAAAGATTGCAAACCGTTTGTTAAGATAGAGGAATCTATCAAAAGGACCGCCCGTTTCTGCACAGAATTGTTTTTAGGGGTTTTTTTCAGATAATTTGGGCTTCAGAACAGAAGTGGCTGCCAAATTCAATAGAGGGGCACACTTGAGATTTATATAGGGTCAGCAGTTTTGTACTATTAAACAAAGAAATTTTCGTGAAAAACCGAGTGATTATTGTAGGTAGAAGTATTCAGATATAAAAATTAACAATTTCATACGTTTAATCACCAAATTTACGCAACCCGTTAAGTGGTTAAGAAATAGAATATATGATGCAAATGTAAATGGTAGCGGAAGTCGGGGATGCCCGAGGAAGACGTGGCACGACCAAGTGAATCAGACACTTGAGTCGGGCCATGTCGAGAGTCAGAAAAATAGAAGAGTATGTATGACCGGTCAGTGGTTGAGTGGGCATAGCGCTTGGGTCTCACCCGAGCGTCGCGTGTTCGATTCCTCGGCTGGCTAAGTCCTCCATCACAACACAAGCAACATTTTCGGCTTTCTGTGGTGGTAGTAGGAGATTTTCAAACATTGTTGGGTTATTCGTAACCTGGGAATGTTTGTCTTTCTTTTTAAAAAAAATTTTAAAAAATGTATGAGACGATCTATGAATGCGCATAAGGAAAGAAGTGTATGAGTTGTTTGGCGGTCTGTCCTGTTTGCCTACTCCTGCGTGGAAACGGCGTGATAGTTAGTTTAGTTAAGTGATTTAAAAATTATATATTCTTCTTCGTTTTAGTTTAAAATTATAAATTTTTCTAAATATAAAAAAAATTAAAATTCTTAAACAAACTTTACATTTCGGTTTCTTCAAATGCTTTTGAATACCCAATCAATTAGAAAATTCACGGTATTTCTCTACATTGTGTTCATTCACTATTTAAGCAAAAGAAACGAATAACGAAAACGAACAACGTAAGCCCATTCATTCCAAATTAACAGTTAAATCTCCTGCACGTGATTGGTATTTACAACTAAGAGAACTAAAGCCGTTTACATACGCAAACAAATCACATCAATTAGGATTTCTCGGGAAGCTGAGACAGGCGAAGATTGCCTCGAGTCATTTATTTGCGAACGTGTTTAAAATAGTTGCATCTTTCGGGTAGCGACCTCAAAAGCCAAAAGGTCACTCCTGAAAACAAAGTCATCTACTAAAACTTGTAATGAAGAAAGCGGTACACTTATTTTTAATTATACTGAGAGCGAAACATGCTTTCAAGTAAGAATCACCATCAGAATTGCATACTTATAACTTTAAGAATTTCTTGGAAATTTGTGACTTTGTAAAGAAATGTTATTAAATGGAGCACAATGTTTTAATCAAAAGTGGTGTATTCTATAATATTGTACCAAATAAAAATAATAAAATGTTTTTTCCACACAAAGTTTTTCCATTACTTTGATACATTTATACATCAAATAACATAATATGATATGCATATTATGTAATATTGTACAATAATTGAAAAGATTTAAGTTTATTTTATTTGTACAAGTGGTATTATGTCTTGTCCTAGCTAGAAATATTTGCCTGTTCTAAGGAACCAAATGCACAAAAATATTTAAAATGTGTACAAGTGGTATTATGTCTTGTCTTAGCTAAAAATATTACCTGTTCTAAAGAACCAAATGCACAAAAATATTTAAAATGTATACAAGTGGTATAATGTCTTGTCCTAACTAGAAATATTTGCCTGTTCTAAGGAACCAAATGCACAAAAATATTTAAAATGTGTACAAGTGGTATTATGTCTTGTCCTAGCTAGAAATATTTACCTGTTCTAAGGAACCAAATGCACAAAAATATTAAAAATGTGTACAAGTGGTATTATGTCTTGTCCTAGCTAAAAATATTTGCCTGTTCTAAGGAACCAAATGCACAAAAATATTTAAAATGTGTACAAGTGGTATTATGTCTTATCCTAGCTAGAAATATGTGCCTGTTCTAAGGAATCAAATGCACAAAAATATTTAAAATGTGTACAAGTGGTATTATGTCTTGTCCTACGTAGACATATTGTCTCTTCTAAGGAACCGAATGCACAAACATATTTAAAATGTGTATAAGTAGTATTTTGTCTTGTCCTAGGTAGACATATTGCCTGTTCCAAGGAACCAAATGCAAACGTAAAGTTTTTCATCCAGCAGTGCCATATTAAGTGAGATATATTATTACATTTTTATGCAATGATTGTATAAATCACATTATGTTATGCGGGGTATAATATTATTCTGTAACTGCTATAACTGCTCCATATGATTTTAAATCTCATTATTTAACAATTTTTCAGACACCCTCAAGCCATTTAACCACTTGGTTATTATGACGATGTATTATTTTATTAATGTTTGTTTCTGGGGGGATTATATTAAATTATTTTGGTCTCAGATATGTAAAACATCGTTTTTGCAAGTTTTTACAGGTTTTGCTGTTTGGGACCAGGGAATCCTATCTTGTAATACATCTATGTTAATACATTATTTATGTAAGTACATCATAGAACAAAGAATAACACTAGAAACGCTTTCTACATAATTTATTTTCGAAACGGATGTTCCATTTAGTGAATTTAGCCCAATAGCTCATCGCTCATTTGAATTTCGTAAACACAGCTTTGTATTGGAAATTTAAGCCACGATTGGGAAAGTATTTGAATCACAAAATAAGCCGACGAACACTTCTTGTATTTTGCTTTATTCAATGGTATACATGGATAAGAATTTATTAATTTGCTATCAATAATTGAATTTTAATTAAGCTCGCGTTGGTTCTAGTCCGCATGATTTAAGACCTGTGACAAAATTTTAATAATTATGAAGCACGTGTAAGAAATCACTCCTGTCGAAAAGGGGTGGAAATAATGTTGGAAAATTTAGGAACTGAACTCTAGGAAATGTACTATTCATTTTGTGTTGCAACCAAAGTGGCATTTTTGCAGCCGGGAACATTTCAATAACATGATTCTAATAATAGTGGTCTTTTAATATGCCCCAAACGCAGTGCGTGTCAAAACAAAAAAAAAACAGATAATTATACCAAATTGATTAGAATCTTAGAGTTGCGGTAGGTACAAATTAAAATGTTCTGATAAATGGGGGATGTAACAGAGATTTTGTTATTTTCAACAACCCACGTGATATTTTTTGATATGAAATTATAATTTCGTCTACTGCTCGTTTCAAATTGAGGGTCAAAAAGGACCAAAATGAAAGCAAAAATACTTTACTAAATTGATCATCCACTTTTGACAAATGGCTATTGCTGTGGGAAACAATGGAAATGTTTTTTTAAAGGTAAAAAGTATTGGCCTAAAAAAATATCATGAAATTTTTCACTTCCAATGTCATATAATAATTGTGGACGAATCAAATAAACTCCGTCACCATACTTAAATCATAACAATTTTCTGAAAATTAATAAATAAGTTTGAAAAGGAATCTCCATCCGAAAAAAGATAGCGGAGATGAATCTTAAAATTGATATTGAAAAATATCGTCTGTGTACGGGGTGGTTTACCGTATACTTTACAAGGGGGGATATTATTTTTCATTTGGAATGCCTTACCTATTGATTCGAGTTTTACATAATTGAATATTCTAGCAGTCACTCGTGGCGGTCTAAAAATACCATCCCCTTGAGCCGGTTGTGTTGGGGTGGAGGCATCGGGGAAGGCAGTAGGACCTATAAAGGGTTGAATTGAGGTTAGTGTAGCGAGTATCAACCCTTGCGTGACCGAGAGCCTGATTCGAACGACAAACGGACCTGGGGGATGAAGAAAATACGGTTTACTTGCGTAATAAAATAGTAAGAAATCAACATTTTATTAGGATTTCATTAGCAAAGTTATGTATGACATAATGTTGCTATACACACTAACAAAATAAGCCTGATTTTCTGTTGCTGAAACTGTTAATTCATTGGGTAATTTCGTTGTTAAGAGTTGATTAATACTGCCATTAGCTTTAGTACTTTCATTTTTATTGCAGAAGCAGTTTCGTCGTGCTAGTGGTATTTTTATGCTGGTCCATTTAACATTTTAAACTTCAGCAAATATATTACTTGTAACATCTGGCAAAGAAGAAATAACATTGTTTCTTTAGGCACTTAGTAAACTAGTAATACAATTTTATTCTGGGCAGATTGGATGATTACCATTTAGTAGTTATATTTCAATCTTAGCATAGCTTAAAAATATGAAACAAAGTCAAAATTAAACTAGAGCAGGGTTTCCCAACCCTTTTCCCGTAGTCCCGCTATTTTTAAACTTCCCTTTCGTGATCCACAAAGTCTTTTATCGCATTAAGAAAACATATTTATTAAGTGTCACGTGATTAAGTCAGTGCCATCGAGCAACGACAGTTTTCAAATGGTGAGGATTGTTGATGATGCTCGCTGTTACAGCTGAATTGAAAAGAGAGAGGGTGGGTGGCGAAAATGTGCTTTGTTATGGGAAGGCCGCGAATGCTTCAGATTATTTCAAAATGGGCCCACTAACTGTGTAATTGAGTATGGAAGGTTCCAGAAAGTTCATGAAGCTTATGGAATGCTCTACAAGGTTCTGGAAGGAGAAAGTTCATGAAGGTTCTATAAGGTTCCAAACTGAGTGGCGGAGTGTGTCGGTGAGTGTAGAAGGTTCCAGAAAGTTCGAGAATGCTCTTGAAAGTTCTGGAAGGAGCCCACAACAACGCGTAGTGGGGTACAGGTAGTATTCTATGCAAAGTAAACAGCTTTAAAAAAAAATGAAAAGTGTCTTTTTAAAAAGATTTATATTCTCAACAAAACAATGTGCGATGAAATCTTTACTAATATGTTACACACATATCAAATATAACTTTTCTAAATGTATTTAAATATCAAAAATGTCTAATCCAGATTAGTGGCTTCGTGGGCTTTGTAATTTTCACACAAAAGAATCTTTCATGGAAAATTCCTTGGATAGATAAGAGAGACGTGCAGGTTCTTTTCCTTGGCGAATGCAGAAAACAGTTCAGGACTCAATTCCCCACACAATACAAGAAACTGGAGTAGCTAGAGACAGTGGCACGAAAAGCACGGAGGAATAAATGTTATGTTGTGTTGTTTTCCGGAGGCGTGAATTTGAGTAAAAAAAACTTAATAAACATTAACTTTAAATGTGGAATGATGGGTAAGGGAAAAGAAGAAAACAAATTACGTTAAGTGTAAGGTAGCATTAAGAAAGATGGAAGGTGCTGATATATTTTAATCTTGGAGACAAACCAGAGGGTAGAAGATTATAACGGCGTAGGTTTTTAGTTGCGAATGACTTAAAAAAAAATTATACCACCCGAGAGTCTCAGCTGACCCTTAGGACGGGCTGTTTCGGAGAATCTGAACAATTCATCGAATTTCAACGTTCATTTTCAAGTTCTGTGAAAGATTTTTTCAAGTTCTGTTTTTATTTCAGTTTCGTTAAGCAACTAGCCTACAATGATATAAAAACAGAACTTGAATAAGTCTTTCACAGAACCCGAAAATGAACGTTGAAATTTGATGAATTGTTCAAACTCTCCGAAACTACCCGTCCTTGGGGCTATGGCATTTCCGAATATGTTGTGAAGTTGTGTTTTTATTTTTTGTTATTAATTTATTAAAATTTGATTTTTAGGTTTAAAATATACGTACAAAATCTATTTACAGGGTGTCTCGTGAGCCATGGATAGAACGAACAAAGTGGGGGTGACGGGACGTTATTTGCAATCAAAATGACCCTAAATGTAGTGGTCCGGTTCTGAATCCTCTCAATTTGGGAGGCGGGGATAGGTACCGTCGCCCCAGGAACCATTTATTGGATAGTTAACACCTCTGCCACATGTCATCCCAAGTGGTTTGTTTCGTTTAATGCTTAGCAGGGGTTCATGGGGTTCATGGGTTCGTCCATTTATCGAGTGGATCGGGAGACACTGGTTGAGATAGTCCCAATTCATCAAACAAAATTTACTTGCGCACGCCGGGGTTTGAACTTTCAGATTGCTAGTCGAAAGCCTTAACCCTCAACCACGGAGGCCGTCATTATTTGGCATGCACAATTTTCCATCTGCCCGTTAGAAGTTACTCTTAAAATAAATTAGTTCTACCATTTGCCAGGAAGAATGGATGCGGAAGAAGCTAGCTGATTGCATGCCAAGGCGGAAATGTTCGGCAATCCATCCACTCCCACAGCTTGGCAGATAGAGATAGGACGTGATTGCGTGTTGGTTTGTTTCGGCACTTAGCACAAACCTCACGAAGCACAAAGGTCCGAATTGAACCTAAGCTGGCCAAAAATACTATTTTTAAGAATTATGAAATTTTTAATGTTTATCTTAACAAATTTGTATTTGTTTAGTATATAACAGTTATGGATTTTCCACTTGTGATTTTACCTCTAACAAGGCAACATATTATAAAAAATAAAATTTATAAAACAAATTGTAGAAAACAAAAAAATCGCTCTTGGAAAGTAAAAAAAACATTTATTTTATAGAGATATTTTAATTGAAGATGTATTGACATATTGACAAGATATCATCTTATAAATAAGACAGAATAAAAAAGATACAGTATTTTTTACATCATCCCCACAGGAAAATAAATTCCATTAGGGCCTATGTCATCTTAATTATGTAAAACAACAACGAAAAATTACTAATTATTTTGGAAAAACTTTTTTTAGTGTACTTATCTATAGTCACTGTTGTCATTTATTGATATTTTTTATTTATTTTAAAATACAGTGTATCGAATAACATTTCACTAAAATATCAAAGTGTAATAATATTACAATAATAACCATAACATAATATCACATTTAATGTTAAATTTTATCAATCAACCAAGTACGTAACAGCGAGTAGACGCGATATTTGTGCTCTCACTAAAACCGCTTAAAAACAGTGAATAATCTGAAGATTTATATTCAAGTGAATGAACTTACTGATAAAAAAAGTTTTCCTTAAAAAGGTGGCTAAACATACTGTCATTCAAGTGCTTTATCACGGTGCATTTTGTAAATTTAACTGTGTTCTATTGGAGTCCATTAGAGCTCAACCAGTGATTGTGACAATAACACACAACTCAACGAAATAAACAACACAGTGTAAATTGGGGTAAACATGACGCACACAAATAACCACCAATTTATGGAATCATGCAAGACGGCAATTCAAGACCTGTTGGAGGCAGTACAAGATCCAACAAAAAAATTTACCAAGGATCAACAAAACTTAATTACATTAAAAGTGAATACAATATTGGCACTGATGGGTCACGTCGCCATTGAAATGACTGAAAACAATGTCAAACTTGAGTCGTATGACCAATCAGTAGATAAAAAACGATACTTAAATCGAAAAAACGAATTTTCCCTAATGATTACCCCTAATCAAAATAATAAAGAAACAAATGAAAAACTCCAAAAACGAATCCAAGAAAAAAATAAAAACGGAAAATTAAGGATTAATATTGACAGCATTAAAAAAATTTCTCAAAACAGAATAATCATAAAATGCTTTAAAAAAGAGGACGCACTGATGCTGCAAAAAGAAATTTCCAAAGAATTACAGGATGTAGAAGCAAAAGAACTTATGAAAAAAAAAACCTACACTTATATTCAAAGGCATCTTCAATGACTACAACACTGAAGATTTTACTGATGACCTATTTGAACAAAACGAATATCTTAAAGTTTTTACACAAACTACAGATATCAAATCACTAATAAATGTGAAAAAGGTTGTTAAAAATAAATACAACGACACGATGAACTTCATTGTAGAGGTAGACAAGGACATCCGAAGAACTATAATACAAAAAGAAAAAATAAATATCGGATATCAAAGAATTTACGCCGAAGATGCAAACCCGCTGGTACAATGTTTCCATTGCTTACGCTTTGGACACACATCAAGTAGATGCCTTGGGAAAGAAAAGGACGCAGCTAGCTGCAGCTATTGTGGAGGCCCTCACACACATACGACTTGTATTAATATAAGCCAAGCACCCAAATGTCTGAACTGTGAACAACATAACCTAAAAAATAAACTGACATTTCCATCAAATCACCGAGCAAATGACAAGATTAATTGTAAGTTTTATAAAAAAATGCTTGAAATTGCACACCAAAAAATCGATTATTGAAAATCGTAATGTTTTAATGTTTTCTTCATCAGGATGTCATAAAATTGACATTTCTAACTACGTTTTACAAATCCATATTCTTGAAGTTTATTTTGTACTCTATAGTAATATTTTGCGCATAACTCTACAGCAGTATTCTCTCGTAGTATTATTGAAACATATCTCTTTTTATATATTCTACTTACACGCCGATATTATTCAAGTTTGTTTTGTATTACTCAATACTAGGTTGTACAAAGCTTCTCGGGAAATAGTATCAAATAATACTAAACCCAACAACCATAATATTAAAATATACGAGGATAATACTATTATTACAAACAGTTCGATATTTTTCTTTATAAGATGCACAAAATTAAAATCTATTTTTCAATTGATTTTTTACAAGCCTACAATATTCAAGTATATTTTGTACATCATTATTATTTTGTACATTATTAATAGATGCTATATCTCAACTTCCAACCATTATACTGAATGTTACGAGTATAATATTATATTATATTTTTAAATGGCTTTCAACTATATTGAAAATGATACTGATGTAGAATTTACCCGAGTAAGCAATTTAGAATGTTGGATTCACGCACAAAATATTAATAAAAGCAATACTAACCTAACCTGTGTCCAAATAAATATAAGATCACTAAACAAGTATTGGGATATTCTTCATGCCTATTTGAAAAACTGTTTGAAAGACATAGATGTAATTATGCTTTGCGAAACTGCAATTAACGAGGAACTTATTAAATTATATGATATTCCAGGATATAAATCGTATTATTATTGCAGAAAAAATAAACAAGGAGGTGGAATATTGCTGTATATAAGGGAACATTTACATTTTAAACAAAAAATAGTTGAAACCATTCACTTTGAAAATGTGTTTGGAATATTGACATTACCTAATAAATGTAATTTTTATATTTTAGCAATTTATAGACCACCTAACCTCAATAAAAAGGGATTCTTAAATGAAATTTCTTGTTTTTTTTGCAATAATGTAAACTTTAATGATAATATAATATTTTTTGGGGATATTAATCTTAACATACTAAATCAAAGTGATTCAAATATAATAGCTTATGAAAATATACTTACCAGTAATTACTTAACAAAATGTATTAATGATACGACTAGAGAAGCAATCGTTGCTGGTCAAATAACCAAATCCTGTATTGACCACATATATGTTAGATCTAATAAATGTAACTTGTCCGCGTGTGTAATTGATTCGAGAATTGCTGATCATTTTATGACGGGACTAAATTTACAATACCATGACGTCAAAAATATTGAACAAAATGAAAAAATCACAATTCTGTCTCAAAAACGTGTTGATAAAGAAATAAAAAAATATAATTGGAATATTCTTTTGAAAGAAGTGGATTGCGTAACTCTGTATAATAAAATTAAAAATAAATTTAATGAAATCTATGAAAAAAGTACTGTAGTAAAGTCTTATAAACCTCAAATCAGACCTAATGCCATAAATGAATGGATAAATGAAGATTTATTATCAAAAATCAAATTAAAAGATACACTTTACAAAAGATGGAAAAATAATCCTACAAATAAATTTTATGAAAGAGAGTACAAATGTAATCGAAACAAAGTTACAAAATTAATCAGTGCATGCAAATTAAAATTCTTCAACTCAAAATTTAAAAATTACTTTGCCGACTCTAAAAAAACGTGGGACGAAATAAACAGATTGTTAGGGAGGAAGAGCAAAAGTAATTGCGACCAAGTAATATCAAACTATTTTTTAAAAAAAGAACAAACGACTGAACAAACATCTATCAATTTTGCAAACTTTTTTTCTGACAATGTTAAGCAACTATTACATAGATGTGACAAAAAAGCTTTTCATATTCAAACACATAGACTTCCACACAGCATGCTCTTAACACAAGCAAAACTTTATGATATTGAAAAAGTAGTCAGAAGTTTAAAAAATAGTCAGTCGCCGGGGATAGATAAAATTAGGATGTCTGACATTAAAAAACACTTTAATATCTTAGGACCTATTTTAACTCTATTAATTAATATGATTTTATCGGAGGCAATTATACCTGAAGATCTTAAATGTAGCATAATCCGACCCATCTACAAAGGTGGTAAACACAGTGAAATTGAAAACTATAGACCGATCAGTATTTTACCTGCAATTGAAAAGATCCTAGAAAAATATATATCTGTAAAACTAATAAAGTACCTTGAAAAATTTTCTATTATTGATACCCATCAATATGGTTTCCAAAAAAATAAAAGCACAGATCTACTACTTCAAGAATTTTCAAATAAAATTAATAATGATCTTAACAAAAGAAAACATGTACTCGTATTATTTATTGATAATTCAAAGGCTTTTGATACGATTGATCATAGTAAATTACTTAAAACTCTAGAAAACATTGGAATTACAGGAAACCTACATAAATTATTTGTTAACTACTTTCAAAATAGAAAGATTTGTGTAAAAATTTTAGATCATTTTAGCAAAAAAAATATTGTTTTCGCAGGCGTACCACAAGGGTCCATACTAGGCCCTACCTTGTATATAATATATGTTACTGCAATGAAATTTATTTTTTCTCATGTAAAACATTACGTTTATGCTGACGACACAGCATTAGTTATTTCACATGAGGATTTATTAATAGCGAGTAATTTACTGCAAATTGACTTTGTCACTCTTCAAAAATGGTCACATGATGTAGGTTTAATAATCAATGCTAAAAAAACGAAGCTTATGCACATCAGATCTCCTCATAATAACATCACCATAACTCCTAAAATTATTTCTCATGACTTTAATTGCATCCATAACTTTGTAATACAACCATGCTCATGCAAAAATATTGAACTTGTTTCAAAATACGTATATCTAGGCTTAACAATTGATTGTTATTTTAAATGGGATATACATATACAAAAAGTATGCACACGGCTTAGAGCTATAGTGAGCAAACTTTATAGATTTAAGTTTTTTGTTCCACCAAATACCCTTAAAATAGTATACCTATCATTGGCGGAATCCCTAATAAGATACGGAATAACTTCATGGGGACATTCAACAAAAACAAATCTTCTTTCAGTCCAAAATGTACAATATTCTTTGGTAAAATTATTATTAAACAGAACTAAATACGAACAAAGAAATGACGTACCAAAGTCATTACTATACAACTCTGTAAATATATTATCTGTTCGTGCTTTATTGTGGCTTAAAATTGCGAGTCAGCATACATTTCAATCTGAACATAATAAAATAGTGACACATGTTCATAATACAAGACTAATTGCAAACGATGGACTTGTAGTTCCCAGATACCTGAATAAATATGGTCAAAGAACTCTTGAATACCTCGTTCCAATAATTTACAACATGTTACCAAACTCAATAAAAAGCTGTGAATTGACTCACAGAAGGAAATGTATGTTAAAAAAATGGTTATGTGAAAGAATTTTTTTGTACTAATGTAATTATGTGTATATTTTATGTACTTGTTAAAATTTTATATGTATTTAAGAAGTAATTGTTAAAAGAACCCGTTGAAAAACTGATATCAATCAGTTTAATGGGACTTAAATTGTAAAAATTGTATTTTTGAAAGTTGATAAAAAAAAAAAAAAAAAAAAAGTGTTAACGAAATATGTCTGACTCAGAAAAAAGGTAAGGGGTTTATTAATTCTCCCTAACCACTCACGTGATTTTCGGCATATTATGCCAAGTTTGCAAAACGTCTTGAGTGATCGTACGCCATAATATGCCATTTTTGACTATTAATTGACGATAGAAATCGTGCAACGATTTTTTTATAAATCCTAAAAATATAGGATGAACGGTAAAATATAGGTGAATTTGTTGGTTTTATTTCACTTTATATTCTTATTAAAATTTAGAGTAACGATTTTTTTAAATAAGTGTAACAAATTTCCAAACCAAACGCCAATCACTATTCTAGTTAATGACGCGAGCACTCGAGTTGATAAAGGCACAATTATTGATAGATTGATCTTGGATTTCAGCATTTTACATTCCAGAGTCATATACGTTGTTAAAGTTTAGTGTTAATAAGGACGAAGTTAAATGCACAGGCACGGAATATCGAAGGACACCGAGAAAGCACTCGCCACTCTGTTGGATTCGGCTTTGATGGTTTTTATCCACAACTGATCACAAGCCCTACGATATAATGTATCACAATAAATAGGCTGATGAACACTGCAAGGGCTTTCGAAACATTTCTTCCAGGTGAAGAAATATCAAATACAGATTTTTACCTAAAATTTAATCAAATATCATCCTAAAAATTTTATTTTAATTAGACACAGAGAAATATTATGCATTAGTATATTTGAAGAAAAAATACCGCGCACTCAAAAATGTTAGTATACCGCACAAAAGTCCCAACTGTCTGGAGCCAGTGAGACTATAACATCCCCAATTGGGGTATGTTGTACGGCTGAAAGTAATAGGGAGGGGGAGGAGGTGGGGAAGATGAAAGTGGGAAAGTACCTGGCCATTTATTCTGGTGACCTAACATGGCCAAAGCCATTTCAAGCAACGTTTTAAATCTGAATACTGGGAATACCAGGGCGATACTGAGATTATCTTCCACTCTGGAACGCGCGGCAAATTTACTTCATATTTTTAAAATTCGTAAATCGTGAAATAACACATTTTGGTTTTTTTTTAATTCGATTAGATCAGCATTATCTTTAACCTGTAATTTTTTCCATAGAAGTCACACGCTTTTATCATATAATTTTTTTTGCGCACGCCGTGATTTGAACCCGCGACTTCTAGCTTGCCAGTTTAAAGTCTTACCTCTCAACCACAGAGGCCGTAGTGCAGCAAACATGCAACTTGATCTATGAATTTGTCGGTGGTCCGGCAGTTGATCTCAAACCCTGCTTTTGAAGCAAATCGTTTGTGTACTATGCACAATTTATGTAGTGTGACCCCATAAAGCAAAATAATATAGTGTCCGAATTTTTTTCTCTAATATTTTTGGTCAGCTGAAGTTACATCTCAGACCTCCGCGCAAAGTCCCAAAATTTGATATTATTACGGCTGCTTACTGCTACTTCGGTGTTATTGTAGGGAGAAAGATAAACAGATTACGGAATATAATAAAATCTCTTCTTCCCAACTTTTCCTTCTTCCGCATAGGCTTGGGGTAAATAGGATAAACGAAGGTACACATAAAAATAATTTTAGTATATTTTTATATCATGGACGCCTATGCTCGTGTTACAAAATAACTATAAAAATAACCGAGACCTGAAGGTATCTTGGGGTCAAAGCTCGACCCTTAACTCTTTTAGGATCTCGTGTCACTATTTTCATGTTATGTCTAGCTCTCAAAATTCAACCATGTTCATACATAACATAAAATGTTGAAAATGACTTTTGTCGGAAGGAAGATGAGAGAAAATATAGGAGCAAATTTATAAAAAACAGTTATAAATTCAATTAAACTTAACCAAAAAATTGAGGATTTAACGACTGTAGTTAAGACAGCATTTTCTCTACATAAATGAGAATATATTAGAATTTATTATTAATAATATTCTTCTTCTTTCTAATGGTAATAGTAAAAATGAATATGAATAAGTTATTACGGTTAAAATGAAAATAAGAAAATAAACAGATTTAGGAAATGAGATTAAAAAAAATTGGCATTCTCAGACTATGAAAATATTACCATTTGTTATTTCGGCTACTGGCATTATACTTAGCTCTCGCATTCAAAATTTAGGCGTATCGGATCTGTCAAAGAATTCATATACAAAAATGCAAAAAATCAGTATTTTAAATACATGTAGGATTACGAAAGATTTATAAAATATTTATATTGATGGATCAGTAGGATTTATAGGTCCTGTTAGGAGTTCTACCGAGCCGAAATGATATGAAAATGAAAATCTGATATGAAAATATCTGGAGTCAGTGAATTATTTTCTCATTCGATCTCTGGTGGGTTGACGTGTTGTTCTTGTATTGTTTTGTATGTATTATACTTATATAATGCACTTGTATAATGTGGATTGACTAGATGATCATTTGTGGAAAAGTGTGTGGAAGGATTTAGTTTCTCATGTGAGGAACATTTAACCCGGACATAAAGTCGGAAAAAAAACTTATCTACTACTATTGTTTAATATTGGCGTGGTTGCGTGGGGCTTACACAGTTCAATACCCTACTCGCAACTTAAGCAATATGTCAATAATTTGTGTTGTATTATACATACGGGCTTTTACAAACATTTATTTATTTATTGGTAAAGGTAAGAGACAAACAGCTTATACATAAAGCTGAACATGTGAGAAACATAATAATTAAGTGGCATATTATTAAAGAAGTAAGAATTTGTAAAATAGAAAGGAATAATAAAAGCTAAAATTAATATTTATTTTTGAGATACGATATTACAGCCTTCTTGCAAGAAAATTTCGTCCAATTGAACACATCTACTATTTTCGAGAAAATGTTACCAACTGAATTTAATCTATGTATGCACAAGGTTCAATCGTTTATCTAAATGTCTAGCTATTTCTATTTGGTATATATGGAAGGTAATTAGACTAAGTAAATCGAGGCTGTCTATAATACTATAGACAATTTAATCATAGATTAATTAATAATACGAATGCATACAATATTTATTTAACGAAATGCCAATGCAAAAAAAATAAATTGTATCATAACTTTGAATTTACACAAGGTATAAATATGAAGTAATATTTCTAGTTATATTACCAAAATCGATTAACATCACCAAGACCTTCAATATGGTATTATTGATCCATTTTTAAATACAGTTCCCATGCATTATCGTCTAAGAATTATAAGTGAACTTTGTTTATTCAAATAAGGCAGTGGGAAAAATATTTACGCAGCTTATTTAGTTAATTTAGGTAGCATATTTAGTTAATTGAGTGTCGTCTAGACTCCGCCTGTTTGTTCTTCGGTTCACCAGCCCCACACGCGTGTTTACTGTAAACAACCTATTGTCGCACACCATTTGCCGAACAGCCTTTTATCGTGGATGTTATTTTCAAAGACGGGCTGTCAAAGACAGCAGCGAATGGGTCTTTACTAGATATTGGCATTGTGCTGTAGAACTTAAATGAAAACTTGTGTTTCATCAATGGTGTACCTAACTATTATAATATTAAAAAAACTACCATTTTTACTACGAAGCAAAGAAGTGATATTTAGACGATGCAAATTGTGAAAAAAATGTAAAAATAAATAATCAAACCGTAAAATAATATGTATCTTCTAGGGATTTACTTCATGCATCGTGAGTATTATTCATGATTTACTCATGAGTTTTTTATGATTTACTCATGAGTTATTCCTGATTTACTCATGAGTTTTTTATGATTTACTCATGAGTTATTCATGATTTACTCATGAGTTTTTTATGAGTTACTCATGCGTTATTCATGATTTACTCATGAGTTTTTTTATGATTTACTCATGAGTTATTCATGATTTACTCATGATGCATGTAGGTGATCTGTTTGATAGATTCACCTCTCTTAAGAAACGGATTGGAATCCTTAGAGCAAAGGCGTCAGGTGGGTATGCTGTCCTTGTTCTACCGGTATGACAATGGAAGATGCTCCAAGGAACTAGCGTCATTGATTTCCTCGGCACCAGTACATAGTCGGGAAATGCGCCAAACGTACGCACAACATGTCAATCGTGTACATATAAACGGTTGACATTTGTTACTTGAGAACGGGTCGTTTGAACGACTCGGTCTTGAGTTCAACAGCTCAGCTGTGGTACGATTTATCGGACTCTGCGTTTGCTCCCTCCTATAACATGGGTTTCTTCAAGGCCTATGTTCATTCCTTTCTCTCCTCAAAAAGACCAACCACACAGAATCTCCAAACACGACATAGGCCCAGAGGGAAATTATTTTATTAACATATATTTTGTATTAAAGTTATAGAGTTAATATAAAAACGTAGTAGAGCTAATATAAAAAGCATATCACTGCCTGGAAGTTGTACATTACTTTTTGGTGCAAGTATTTCTATTAATATATGTATAATTTTTTCCCAATATTCACCGTCTAAATATCACTTATTGCGTTGTGGCAAAAAAGGAGTTTTATTTTTTGTAATCGTTAAACGGGACCCAATTTGAAATGATGTGTTATGCCACTCAATATTGCATCAGATGACGTCACCACAATTGTCTTCTCCACGGATCAGATACAGATGACGTCAGAGCCAAGCAGGACCGTTTCGATCAGCTAATTTTGTATTAATTTTTCAAAATCGATTTAAATTGTACCAACGACTGAATATAATATAATATTACAATTTTAACATATTTTGGAATCCATATTTATTGTTAATAAGGCATACATTTTTCATTGGAGTTCCTTATTCCTAAAGATATAACTGGATACATATATATGTTTTTACTCTTATTGGGTCAATCAAATGAATTAAAACATTATTCGATATGTGAATAAGTGTTTGAATACAAACGGTGGAATTTATTATTTAGATATTGCTCTCAAAGGATTTAAAAAATGACACTTCAGTTAACGAATAGTTTTAGTGAACCCAATAGATAATAGTAACACTTGAAAGTAGCGAGCTAACTTCTGAGCTGATGAAGTTCTGGGTATCAAGAGCGAATTTAGTTCATCGCACACTACTGTATATAAAGTTTGGCCTATTGCCGTCTTACTCTAACGCTCTAGTAGTTTTTTATGTAACACGTGTGAGAAGTATTAACAAATGATTTAAATAAAAATCGGTTGCATTGTGATATCTAAATTGTTAATTTCAGTTAAATTTTAACGGTAGCTCACTTTTATTGGTGATAGCTTCCATTAGCCTTATAAGTGGTTTGCGATTACCATATGTCATTAGATTGCGCACACGAACAACACATGTCGTGATTGTTTAAGTTATTTCGTGTGGTTTACATTACATTAACCCTGATCATTGATCATAAAATTCTCCGCCGAACTGGTCACACTCGGATTAACCATAAATTATATTTGTATTAACGTCTATTGGAGTGGAATCGGAATTAAGGTATTTTTATTAAATTCATATGAACACGCAAAAAAGCATTCAATTATAACGTACAAATCCATGGGTGTTAAATAAATATTTGGTCTTAGATGATCAGCGTAAATAATAACCCTCTTACTTTCCGCAAAGGTGAAAAATTAAAACTATGATTTATTAATTAACATGCTTGGTATTCGAGATGTAGGTATTTGCATGTTGGGGATAAATCAAGATTTTCTCATCTACATGTTTGTTGACCTCACTTTCATGTTCATTGATTTCTTCATCTTCACGTTGGTTGACCTCACTTTCGTGTTCATTGACTTCTTCATCTTCATGTTTGTAGATCTCACCTTCATCTTCATTGGTTTCTTCATCTTTATGTTTGTTAACCTCACCTTCATGTTCATTGATTTATTCATCTTTAGGTTAGTTGATTTCTTCAGGTGTTATTTTTTTTGTTTATTTATTCTTCTTCATGTTCGTTGATTCTTTTTATCTTCATGTTTGTTAGTATTATGGTTGTGTTAGTATTACTTGCTGTTTTTTTTTAAGATCTCATTCTTCATATTTATTTAGCCATATTTTGTTTTTAAACATCATGTAGGTATCTCCATGGTATTTTTAATTTCTTTTGGAAGAGCATTATATGATTTTGAAACAAGAAATTTGTGGTTTTTATGACCGAAAAATGTGTTTAATTTTGGGATGCGTAGTAGATTTAAGGTTTTTGTTCTTGTAATGTAGGTGTGGTAGTCAGTAAGGTAGTCATTTTCTTAAACATTGGTGTCATTATTGTAAAAAAATTCCAACAGATAACAGATTTAAACAGATTCCATTCCAAATACGTTAAAACGTTTTTGGAATGGAATCATTTATATATATATGGCTGTTACCCATCTATAAATTAAAAAAAAAAAAAAAAAATAAAAAAAATAAAAGAAGCAATATTTTAGGCCCTGGAGAACAAGGCAAAGGCCACATTTCATACAGAATTCAAGGGGCAATCTTCAGAAAAAATATTTATTTTATTTTCAATTTGTTCCGCATTCTCTAGCGAGGCATAAAACCACGACAATTTCTATGCTCCGAGCGG
This sequence comes from Hesperophylax consimilis, assembly GCF_061612785.1. Taxonomy (NCBI): domain Eukaryota; kingdom Metazoa; phylum Arthropoda; class Insecta; order Trichoptera; family Limnephilidae; genus Hesperophylax; species Hesperophylax consimilis. The sequence goes on from NC_142846.1 coordinate 30,829,859, forward strand.
GCAGGAAATAATACGTCAAATTTTGATTGAAATTTCGGGAATTTCCCAAAAGTCTCGAATCAGGGGGGTTCAATGATAAAGAACGAATTCGCAAACATAAATAATATATTATTTTTAGTTAAATAAGTTAAGGTTGGCAAAGGAAATGGGCTGAGATCTTATTTTCCTTTTGAATATCAGCCCGACTCCATCATAAATAAAACTTAAAGTAGGTTATTGACACTGTCAAGATTATTTTTCAATTTGCAGATTCTTCCAAATTTGGTAGTGAAAAGATTTTTGGTTTCCGATTTGTGAAGTTCGCATAATATTTTTTTTTGGTTGGTGTAGGGATAAAAAGACCCTACGTTATTTTTTGTATGGTAGATTGGGACAGCAAAATAATAAGCCTTCATATAGAGTCAATCTCACTTATCACAGAACATTATCCAAGTTTGACATTGGTCGGCCATAATAGTATTCTATAAATTGGTGTATAAATCCAATAAACCATAAACTACTAGAGAAGAACATTGATCATTTAAGATCTGTTTTAAAACTAAGTGTCCTACCTCTCACACAAACCCTAAATACAAGTTAATAGCAATTAGTACAAAATTAAAAATGTGAGAAAAATTCTCAATATTTAACTGAATAAATTATATGAAAACGCTACACTTTGTATACACCATTTTGAAAAAATAATCTACATATTTAAAAGCCAACGCATTCGAAAAAAAACGAAAATAAAAGTTAATTTTCACTATCCTGACGAAGACGCCGTTGGCTTTGAATCATGAAGACTATATTAATTAAAATTGTTGTATACAAAGTGTTTAATTTTCATATAATTAAAATGACGCCACAAAGTAATTTTGCAACTATAGAAGATGAAATAAATTATGTGCCTATAATCGGAAACTCAATCTTATAAATTATTAACGCGTAAAGATCTAATTTTTTTTTTGCTAACGCCATAACTTTTAGCACACAAAATCACTGCTGTCACGACATACAATGATCCATTAAAGTTTTACTTGAAAACAACACGAATGTACCTAAATTTATCGTGTATAATACAAGCATATATTTTATAAGCTGTTTTGTCTACAATATTGCTATATACTTTTTAGACTTTACGTTTTATTATGAAAAAACCTTCATAATCTTCGAGCAATGCTCTTTTCAGGGAATTCAATGTATTTGATGCTCTACAGTGTTAAAGATAATAATGCATTTCATTCATAAAAATAAAAACAACATGAAAATCGGCGAACTCAAACATCAGAATAGAAGTAAGGGCAGAAATGACCTTTCTGTTCCAATGAGCAACACAGCGACTTATAAAAAAGTATTCTCGTACCTCGGACCAAATATACAATAAAATTCCTACACAACCGAAAGTGTGTGAATTTTCATCTTTCGGTTTAAAAATAGGAAAATGGTTATTTGATTTAGGCTAGACGGATTCGGAAGCATTACTAAAATCATCTAATAATTTATTACGAGTTAAATACAATTTGATATTACGTATAAAACAACAAAAATCAATGCTGTGATTAGTTTATCAGAACAGGCACTGCCTAGTTAAAAACTAATATTTACTGGGCCACAATAACATAAATGTGTTCACGCCTTTTTTGCAGCTTATCCTCGACGTAGGCTGAACTTTTCATTTTATTATTTGATTTTGGGCACACTTCCAATATCCCATTACATTATTTAGCATATTTATCACTGTCAATTGTTCTGTATCAAATATACAATAATGAATTGCATAAGCATCTTGTTCGAGTTCATATTATTAATTTTGGTTCCAAATAATTATTTTAACAGCCTGCGCTTACATTAATGAATTTTCATGTTAAAAAACATGTGTCCTGTTAGAAATCAAGCTATCTTAAAAGATCGGAGGTCATCTTGTAATAATAATAATTGGATTGTTTTCGTTTGAAAGTCACCTCAAGCTCGCTTTACAACTTAATTCATTCAAATATGGAATTTATTGCATTGCAATACCCCTGCATACATTCTGGAATAAATTCTTATTATTATTATTTGATTCATAACGCATTAGCCTTACAACTAAGATTTGTAACTATTTACTTCCAATACTTATAGATATCAACTATGCACCGAGGTTTATAAAAAGTAGTGCTTTACTAATAAAACTAATTATGTTTTAAGACATTTTAATAGGAAGGTTTTGGTTTGGTACGTGTCACGAGTTTGGTAAATAATATAAAACGTTAAAATCTGTAAGTTACTTAAAGAATGTTGTCAAATGCAATACGTTTTTTTTTTGCTAAATAAATTCAATTCTGATACACCTGGAAGCAATCGCAGTGTTATGAACGGAATTTTTATGCGGAAGACATGAAGAATAATATAATCAAGCCAACAAACATTATTTGAATACCTCAGAGAGGCGCTGTAGGGACGATAAAAATAAGGCAAGCGTTTGCAAAGAATTTTCAGTCGCTTGAATAAAGTTATTCACGGGCTTAAGATCACAGGGCCCTAACCACAAACTGGTATTTTGAGCTAAGCTTGCTTTCGGTTATGCCATAATCATATATATTAGTGACACGAAGCTCTATCTCTTACATATGACCGTTTAAGAGATAAAGTTTGGAATTTAAGTTTGTACAGTTGGGTGTATTTCCAATCTTTAGTTGCGTTTATCTATGCTTTGTTTTTATAGGCCCCTGTGATTTTCAGTCCCCGAATTGATCATTAACTTTAAAGTTTTAAGTTCGCGGGTGACCAATAAACCCAAAAGTAGGTCGGAAAGCAATGATCAAAATATGTATTTAAAAAGGATTTTCAAAAATAAAATAAATTTATTAGGGTAAATAAAACTATTCGCGCGTAATAATCTTAACTAGATTCCACCATCTAATAATAGTAAAAAAATCGTTTTGTCTCTTCATTTTATTAACCAGGCCTCTCAGAAGCTGGGCGTACTGTACAGGGCCCGCAGATACTTTAATAGTATACAACTGCTGACACTGTACAAATCGCAAGGGCGCCCTACTGTCGAATTTGGCAGCCATCTCTGGTCCGGAGCCCCTAAATAGTGAAAAAAAACCCTTGAATCTGTGCAAAAACGGGCGATCCGTTTGATAGATTCCCCAATCTTAACAAACGGACTGCAATCTTTAGAGCACAGGCGTCAGGTAGGTATGCTGTCCTTGTTCTATCGGTATTACAATGGAAGATGCTCTGAGGAACTAGCGTCATTGATCCCTTCGGCACCGGTGCGTAGTCGGGATACACGCCAAACGCGCGCCCAACATTTGTACACGGTTGACATTTGTCACATGAGAACGGGTTGCTTCTACGATTCGTTCTTAAGTTCAACAGCTCGGCTATGGAACGAACTGCCGGCCTCTGTGTTTCCTCCCTCCTACAACATGGGACTCTTCAAGACCCATGTTCACTCCTTCCTCTCCACAAAAAAACCCTCCACACAGCATCCCCAAAGATGACATAGGCCCTGAGGGAAATTATTTTCTTCAGGGCCTCCTGTGTGGAGTTAATATAAAAAAAATAAAAAAATAAACCAAGCAAAAGGACTACGTTTTCGTTTGAGAGCTTATTCGAAAATTCCACATTTTAAAACTCGCAGCATTTACACCTTCATCTTTGAACGATTTCTTTTGCAGATTTACAGATTTAAAATATTGTTCCTAAAAAATCAGCATCCGCACGATGGGTACTCACTATAAAAAATACAATTATAAAACTAAGTTGTGCCTCTGTCTGTAACTACGTTTCAATGAACTCTAGAGATTTTCATTTTAAACATTGGAAGTGTGTGTTTGATAGTAAAAAATATATTTTTTATAATTAAATCGTTATAATTATTATTTTTTTAGAAAGACAAACATTAACGGTTTACTAATAACATGTGAACGGAAATGTTGCATGTGCCATGATGGAGGTATTAGCCACCCAATCTATCATTGAGAATGGAATCAAAGCATGGGGAGGTGGAACTTCATCAGCACTAGACCCAATCATAAAAGCACAGAAAACTATAATCACAATATTGCTTAGGCTACATCTGATCACACACTCGAACTTAATCTATAATATTATGAACGTGTTTGACGTTTGGCAGATATACGCAAAAACAATTCTCACGCACCTATATACAGATACAAAACACAAATACTACACGAAAAGTTGAAATACTCGGTGTATTCAAATCAATAACATAGATTTACGCAAAATTCCTGTAATGCATACTGCTTTCAATCAAATAAATTTTAGGTACATTGCAACAAGATTGTAAATTATTCTTCCAAAGAACATAAAAAAGTGATACTTAAACATTTCAAAAAGAACATTATAATTTGGATCAAAAGTAATAGTAGGGCCTTTATCGGTGCCCTCACCCACACTTTAATTTCGGATCTAAAAAAATTTTTGATCGATTATATTATAATGTAAGTGTAGGAACGTATATTCATATGTATCTAAATTAACTTCTAAAATGACTGCCTCAACGTATCATACGTATGTTGCCATCAGAATGTATGATAAATGTCAGAAATTGGAGGTATTATTAATATAATAGGGAATTTGTTAGTAGTAAAGTACTTGGTTGGTCTAATCGATTACTACATAATTTAATATTACATTATCATGTTACAAGAAAAACACAGAAACGGATTGATAGGCTACTCAATTCAAAATATTGATTCCAATTTAAACAAATGTTTGCTTATCGGCTAATATCGTTTCACCACAAATGATTCTCTTGATTAATTCAATATTTCCACGCGTTCTAACGCCGGTGCGTGGTTGTGTGACTTTGTTTTCCGATGAATTATCCTCAAATTACACTCATTTCATAATTTCCATAATACATTACTCAAATCTTCAAATCCATACCTAAACAAAAGCCTATTTGTTTTTCCATCTAAACTGTTAAAAAAATCAACCCACGTACAATTAAAATTAACTAAGTTTACTTATTACTTGGCTTTTATTAAGTATACTTCAAAATGACAACACTTTCCTATTTGATAAATATCATTGAATATTTTCTTGTTCAAGACCGGTCAGTGGCCGAGTTGGCATCGCGTTTGGTTGGCATCGCGTCGTCGTGAGTTCAATTCCTCGGCTGGCAAAGTTTTTAAAACAAATGTAATTTTTTTGCATTCGTGTGGTGGTAGTAGCAGATAATCAAATATTGTCGGGTTATTTAGAACCCACGAATAAAACTAACGGTTACACTTTGCTGTATAATGGGGAAAGTAGCGTTAGGCGATAGTGTTTCATAATTGGTAGCAGGCTGCTCCTTTAAAATGGAAGCCAGTGCAACATTATAAGTGGGCCCCCGTATTCATGCAGTACACGAAGTGCATTATAATGCGAGATGTGGGGTTTGAGTACTAGTCAACCGACATCAACCTCCAACTAGCTCATTCAAGGTACGATATTGACTCTACCCAATCCGGGAACTCAGCTATCATTTCTGCTACTTCATTCAGAGATGGACAGGGGTTCGATAATGACAAAAGAGTGATAGTCGATAGTTTACAACCATATATTATAGCAGGGCTTCGTGCATATACACAAAGAAGTATTACAAACTTATGCGTACGGGGAATGATAAACATCACGGGTACATAGTACACTCCTGCCTAATTTATATTACGAATTCGGCACTGAATTTACCATAGCACATGAATAGGGGTTGAAATGATCAAGTTTACATGGACTTTTTTTTTTTGTATTAGGCAATTCACCCCTTCTATCGGTGATGCTAGGTGAGGCCGCCATTTTGCCATGTGCTGGGAGCACGTTGGAACATGAACCAGCATGATTAGGTTCGCTGAGAAATCCAGTCAAGAGTTTATACCATATTCCCTATCGAAAGGTAATGATTTTTGGGTGATTATCCAAATGTTAGTCTGGACATTCTTTCTAATTTGGTTTTAACTTCCGAGGACTGCGAGAGACGGGCTCGGGGTACGTGTTGAAGGGGCCGGCGAGCGTTAGTTAGTTCTGAAAGTGGCCGCCAGGAAGCGGATAGCGTTTGGTAGCATTAATTATTATGCTTACGATTCAAACGTTCACGTCAGTGACAATTCTTTTTCGATTCGTTTTCCTCGCTAATATTTCAATAATACTATGTACCTTTTATTGATTTTTGCATCGATACGATATTGTAACTTATGACTCGTTTATTTTGATCTCACTTGGCTACCGGTATCTTTTTTTAATATTTCCGGGCCTCTTCAAGACCCGCATTATTAGACCCCTTTCTAAAGCCGGACCCGCCTCATAAAGCTGCCTAACCTTATGGTGGCTTAGTTCCCTTCTTTGCATTGCGCAGACAAGGGCGCTCTTATGAGATGTCAAATAAGAAAAGGTAAGGTAATTTTCATTGTACATCCCCTTTTGCTTTTTTGACCTTAACGTAACCAACACGAATATTTCAATTATTTCAATCTGCTATACCTTCTCGAGAGTTGATAAATTACCTTCTTTAACCAGTTTTTTGGTCATAGAAGAACTTAATAACTATATTAATAAATTTGATTTTAATTAAAAAAAAAAAAAATTAAATGAAGTTCTACGAATTAAACACAAAAACAATAAATATTCTTTAACCAAATTTCGCGAAATTTTAGATCTTCTTACGTTGGTAGTATATAATTATTTTATAAAAGCGACTCTCATTTCTACTGCACTCACTAAACCTTCGTCCTTCGTCTGCCGCTGGTATCGAGGTGTTGACATCTTGCTACAAATATGTTTAGTTTTAATATTTTAAATCATAAGTATTAAATTTGGTTTGAATAACTTTCACGAATAACTTTTGAAAGTTGTAGCTATTAACATAGTATATAAGTGAAGAAGAAAGTAATATCTACCAATTAACCAAACGAAACATGAAACAGAACAAGACACAGAAAAAGGTAAAGGGAACGGTTTCAACTGGGAATCGAAATCATGATCTCTATCTTGCCGAGACAACGCCTCAACCAATTGAAATATGAGATCGACAGAAATGACGTATAATAATTGGGTCCCATCACTGCCATGGCCGAGTAAGTCAGAGATCATAGTTTCGATTCCATTTGAATTCGTTAACTTTTACTTTTATTGTGTCTTCTTCTGTTTCACGTTTCGTTATGGTTTATTAGTATTACCTTCACATTAAAACGTCATTAGAAAACGCTACTGGCTGGTAAGACGACCGGCTGGTATGACGTCAACAACACTATAATAACTAACAATAAAAAAATGTCGTTTTGGCGAAAAATCAAAAATGGAACATGTCAAATCACATTGTAAATAAAAATAAAATAAAATACCTTCACTCTCGCATTTTTTCCCTTATTTATAAAATAATAAAATACCCTATTTGTGAATAAAACCTACCAGACTTATAAGAGCTGTCCATTAAAGACCCGCCCATAAAATAACAGGTATATTGACAATAGCTGTCGGACTTGGCGTGTTGCTTCCTAGACCTTGAGTTGCACTACAAATCGATAATTCCGTATTACACACCCGCAGAAGCAGAAAACCATTGTGAAATCATGATATTACTTACACTTGCCGAGTATCTTTCTAGCGGAAGGTAAAGGCCATACCCGAGACAAATAAATAACGTTTGCTGAATGGATAAGGCTTTTGTAACTTGTAACATTCGAAAAGATGAACAAAAGAGAAGTAGAATGTTATGTAATGTTAGAATGTTAAATGCATTTCCATGAATCTTATAGTTTTAGTAAGGCTTTTATGAACCACACACGGAGAAAACTTACTGACATAATATTCTGTTAATTAACTAATCTGATCAAATTATTCGTTTTCTTGTTAAGTACAGAACTGCAGGCCTATAAATAATGAATTGACAACGGGACGAATGAATTGAAAGAGTTCCTAACAAAGTATCAGTTAAAGGTGAATGTTTTATGAGGACGACAGGGTGTTCATACAGATATTTTTAATTTTTTTTTATTAAATATTTTTAAATAATTAACCAATTTACAGAGTATAATCAATAATGTTAACTAAAATAAAAGGTAAAAATACAATTAGTTTTCACTGTTTTTGATTTTTTAATGTTCCTCTTCTATAGAAGCTGGCGCTTGTGTCTAGAAAAGTGGTGAGCATCAAGATGAAGAATATTTACTGTTTTAAATAATATTAATTATGAATATTAAAATTTATAATTAATTAAAAAGATAGTTTCATCATTCCGGTATTTTTACATTGAACTTCTCGTTAATTGCTTTTAGTAGGTGTTTATCATTTTCTTTTGTTCTGATATTTTCAGGTAGGCTGTTGAAGTATATTTTCCCTAGATGTATGTAATGATGTTGAGCAAAAGTGGTGTTACATTTTTGTGTTGGAAATATATGTTTTTGAAGAGTACGACTTTCAGTTAAAAAGCTGTGATTTTGTTTTTCTTTTATTATTTGAGTTATTATGTTTTTTTGGACAAGATCATTAAATTGTAATACCTGCTTTAAATTCTTCAAAAATTAGGTGTGTTGGATAATCTCTTGGTTTTTTTCAATATTATTTTTATAATTAGACGTTGTACAATTTCAACAGGGAGTAGACTTGTATTGTATGCAGCTCCCCAGCTGATGACAGCGTTGATACCATAGACATATGAATATTAGTAGACCTGCCCTAAGTGATTAAAAGCGTTTTATCCCCACTCCCCATACCGGTTCCATTGGAGCCGGCTGGGCTCGCGTATGGCCTCAAGTGAAATTTGAAAACGTGACGTCATCATTCTTGTGCGAACTATGGTCGAGGCATCATCGGTTCATTTTACGAAATAACACGGCAAAATGTTGACTTGTACTATGAAAACTTGTAAAAATAGATGTGAAAAAGAAAATAAACCCAATTGTCGTATTACATTCCATATATAAGCATTATTTTACTTTATTTTAAGCATATTCACATCGTATAATATAGATCAGTTTTAGAAACATATACTATCACATCGAGAAACGTCTGGACGCGAAACACAAAGCTGGTTGGTTGCTGGGAAGTAAATCATGAACATTTATAAAAGTGTCTTAACTAAATACTTAAACGAAATATTCGACTCTGAAAATAGAACCGAATTTTTTTGCCGAATTTGGACTTCGCAAATTTTTTCATAACGTGGCGAGTAATTTGCGCTCCCATGTAAAAATGTCTATTCATTCAAAAGCATATTTTACTTTTAATAAGTAAATGGTGATATTATAATGCGAGATGCCTATTTACTGTCAGATTGATTTATTGACGAATCACAGTCAGCCTTACGCCCTTCGTTCTTCAACAGTTGATTTTACTCCTCGCCATTATCTTCTCGTCTATTAATTCCTATGTCTGTGGTTGATACTGATATTGACATACTGATTTCTTCGCATTACGTCATGATATTTACTAGGAAAAGAATGTGTGTTCTTGATAAATTCTGAATGACTTATATTTTATCAGTAAATTGCGATTCTTAACAGGATCATTTTTGTCCGTGCACATAACTTAAATCTTAAGGGGAATAACATTATTTTGAAGAATGTTTTATTTTATACCTATTTTTTATAAGGTCCTGTGTCCATCTGCTATCCACATGAACAGTAACAAAAACACAAAATTCGTTATTTCAATATAAATGCTAATGCAATATCAATACATTATTAGTATTTCTCTTGAAAATCTCAAGGTTTATTTGTTGAAGGTATCGAGAGACATCTTGTTTAGCATCACCAAACTGACCAAACTCCGTGTCATGCCGAACCAATACATCTGCACTGCCGTATTGTGGTATGCATTGCAGATCATGTGTCGCCGCTTTGTTAGATAAAAAAAATATAGTATTCTAAGAAGTATGAACTATTTATCACATTATTCATAATTTTATAAGCTGTTACTGCAAGAGACCTATTTATCTTCTACTGGAGACTACTGGTTAGTGCATCTCAGAATAATAATAATAATAATAAGCCTTTTATTCTGAACTTCTCCCGAAGCTCAGTTTGCCTCTTGGCATAGGCCTCCTCTAACAATTTCCATTGGGACCTGTCACGCGCTACTCTTCTCCATTGATGTCCAGCCGTGAGTTTAATGCCCAGGATATCCCATTTTGTTTCTTCGAGAGCTATTTCTAGCTCGTGTAGGCTTTCTTCGGTTCTAAGGGTTCTCGTATTTAAAGTTGCAATATTGAGTATTTTGTTTCTTCATGTTTTTAGAAAGTTGTGGTCTATAACTCCCGCGGGGACCAGCCGATTCATCTCAGAAAACAACTATTAAATAAGTAAATGTTTTTTGAGGGACTACGTCATCCCCAATTGTGATATATTTATTTATTTATTTAAACGCCATAAAATGGCTTTTACAATACAGCAATACAATAGAGTGATTACAGAACAAGTAATGTGTACACAAAAATATTATTGCAAGTGATACAGTTTTTAATAGAAGTGCAGTTAAACAATACATAATTCAAATAAATATCTACTAGTGTAGTAATAGTGGAATGAATACCAAGTTTGTATAAGACCTGATATAAATCGAGTTATGAGGTGTTTATGATAATGAATAGTAATTAATATAAAATAAATTCTATTAAGGCCTAAAATGTTATAATAACAGAGAATATTTTATTTGAACAGTATATTAATATGTATAAGAAAAATGACTTTTTAACATGTATAATCTAGCAAAATATTATAATAGAGTAATTAGTAGTGAGTTTATTGTTGCCTTCAAAATTAATTATGCTTGGAATAGCTGGGCAAGTATCGCAATTTGGCTTACGTAAAACAGGGCTGTCAAAGATTTTATGATACTTTTGGATAAGGAATAATATTTTTTTGTTTTGTTTCCCGACTATGCACCGGTGCCGAAGGGATTAATTATATTAATTCCTTACCAGTAGAACAAGTATGGCATTTCCACATGACGCCTGTAATCTAAAATCTAGTCTTCCAAAGGGCCACCCATTTCTGCACAGCATTGAGTCAAGATTTTCAAATTATTTTGAGGCCCCAGATCATAAGTGACTACTAATTCAAGTAACTTGCGATTGGTACAGGGTCAGCAGTTGTACACTACATTTTACAGTTGTGTATTATGATGTATTTCATATATATATATACGCGTGATTCGCTTTTTAGATTTTTTTTTGATTAGCGTGTCATTATAATAAGTTTATAAAAGGTATGTAAAAGTCACTCCTCTCCGAAAGGTGACTTAATTTTTAATATATATTTTTTAATCCCCCAACAAATTGTATACATCTATATACAATTAATACATGTGCAATAAAATCTTCAAAAACAAATGAATTTAGAAAAAAAAAGTTATTTAGTTTCAAAGTATTAAATTCGGATATGCAGTCGATCGAAGTCGAACGAAATCGAATCGATTTTTATTTTTATTTCTGTTTTTATTTTTATTTTTTTTATTTTTTCTAAAGCTGAAGAAAATGATAAAGAGAATAATAGGTGGGGAAGGATCTGGCTATTAAGATCTGGCCTGAACCAACACGACTAAAGCCATTTCACACAAAATTTCAAATCTAAATTTCACCAGGGAGATTACCTTTAAATCTGGAAACTTCCTGCTTGTTCAGATAAAGTTATTACTTATTTTGGTAAATATTCGGAATTGCTGGACGAGGATTTACGTAGATAAAAATTAAAATGGTAAAAATTAAAAATATCGCAAATGCAGTCAGATTCCTTTTATAGTAATTAAGGTAAATGTTAAGGTTTTATTTAAAAATATTTCATATAATCCGTGTCCAGTGATTCCGAATAATTACCCTTATTTTAAACATTGTTAGAACCATTTTAAGAATCTAAATAAAAAAATTCTTGAAAAATTAACATTTTTGAATAATGCAAAAAATCTGTTGTCGTTATTTTGTATTGTAGGACAACGAAGGGTAAATACGAAAATCTTAATTTTAGAATTAACCCATATTTTGCAAAAACACTTTTCATGAAAAATGAAGTAAAATATTTTGCAATTATTTTCGTTTCCTTTTGTAGACAATTTCATATGCGTGAAATTTGGAATATTTCACATTTGAATATTAAAATAAAAAGTATTGTCAGGGAAAACATAAAAAGGAAAGAGCGACAGAAGAAACCGCTTTAGAGAATTGCTACGTACAATGTTGGTGAGTCACTCGAACGAAGTCAAACACGGTGATGTAACATAATTGTCAACTTTATATTGCGTTGCTTCAAGCCTCGAAGAGATGGGAATAGGAGAAGAAAACAAGGCAATAAAATATTTATTTGCTTGGTGGAATAACTGTATAAGTGGTATAAGATAAGGAAGGTTTAGATGAAAATACAAAAATCTCTGCCACTCATTGAAATACATTATTAAAAATTAAAGTAAGCTATTAAAACACAAATAAAAAACAGTACATTCATAAAGAAAGACTTCCCGGTTTACAAATAACCGGACAACTATTGACATATTGGAGAATCAGTCGATTTAAAATTTAAAATTTAATTTAAAATTAGTGTGAATTAATTTTTCAAATATAAACATATATGAATTAGTTAATTTTTAATATATATAATATATAATGGACAAAAGAGACATCTCTGGTCAGTTTTAGATAGATTTTGCTCTGCATGTAAGTGATAACGAATTACAGTCACCTTTGCATTGATCAGTTGGATTCATCCCGGATTGTGTCATTTGTCAAAAGTGGTCTATTTAAGACAAAAATAATTGAAATACTTTTTTTTTTGTCACAATAATGTGACATACGTGCGTATTGTTACAATGTGCTGATTCATTTTTATTAATAATTCTACTCTTTTGAGGGCTGGTTGATCTTATAATCTCATAGTGCGAATTCAAATATATTTTGTGCTGATTTACCGTCTGCCGCAGAATTTGAAGATCAAGGAGAAGAACTCAATTGCAAGTGGGATTCTCTGGTGAGTCTTTCTGTTTATATGTATTTGGTGGCTGGTTTATAAGTTGTCTTCTCCTGCAGAGTGAATTCAATGATCAATCCATTTTTTTTTTTCATAGGGAATTAAAATATTCCCTGATGGTCTGTGCTATTTACAAGCCAGATTATCACCACATATATTGTTGATAAATGATAACTATTTTTTTTCATTATGTATCTATCTTTCTTACTTTTTACTGATGACCAGAACTATTCAAAATATTTAAACATTCTTCAAGACAATATCAACAAATTTTTAATTTAGAGTAATTTAAATAGACAATATATATTTAAAAAAAATAAAATAAACACTTTGTATTTAACCACGAATATTTATTATTTTACACATCGACCGGTTCTGCTTAAATCAAACTTCATCAGGATATAATAATAACAAAGTTATTATTTTTATTTGTTTTATTTTAAAAAAAAATAGACTTTACTTAAATATCGCAAAATTTCAAATGGTTAGATTTTCTCGAATGAAAAATACAGTGATTTTTTATTACAACATTGATAACAATGCTCTTGAGAAATTAGCACAAATCAAAGACTAAGGACGGGTTGTTTCGGAGAATTTGAACAATTCATCAAATTTCAACGTTCATTTTCAAGTTCTGTGAAAGATTTTTTCAAGTTCTGTTTTTATTTCAGTTTTGTTAAGCAACTAGCCTACAATGATATAATAACAGAACTTGAATGAGACTTTCACAGAACCCGAAAATGAACGTTGAAATTTGATGAATTGTTCAAATTCTCCGAAACAACCCGTCCTTAGTCATCACTTTTCAATCAAATATTTCATTTGTTAACCATGTAATAGAAATCCCTAATAAGGCCTTAAAAATGTTAGGATTTATAACTAGGCTAACTAAAAATTTAAACAATATAAAGGGTATTAAATTGTTATATTTTGCCTGTGTAAGAAGTCAACTTGAGTACAATTCTTCTGTCTGGAACCCACATTATAATATACATGTACAAGCTGTTGAAAGAATACAAAACAAATTCTTATGTTTTATAAATTTTAAAATGGGTATTTCAGCAATTATTTTGAACTACAACACTCTGTTAAATTATATGAATAGGTATCTATGCTCAAATTGCCAGACAATAGAATTTTCACTAACTTAGTATTTCTATATAAAATTCTAAATGATTTAGTTGATAGTCCAGTATTGTTAGAATTGATAAGCTTGCGGATTCCACAAAGTAATACTAGAATTCGGAATTTATTTCAGTGCAGAAATTCTGGTACTAACTACCATATGTATTCCTCTTTGCCCAGTTTGAAACAATTATACCAAGTCAGTGGACATCTTAAATATATCTTTAAACAAATATAAAATGTTGTTAATGACGCAATTAAGTTATGTACAATAAATAATGTATATTTCTTAGTACTCATATGTAAAAGCCTCGAAAAAGGGCGTTAATCAATAATTAAATAAATGTTAAATAGTAGTAAATAATCAGTCGTAAATTATACATATCTTTACCTACGGTAATAATGTATTAAGTTTTAATTTTATGATTTAACAAAAATATTAACCCTTACAACTGCAATATCATACATTTATTTAACTATTGTTTTTTTTCTCTTTTCACGAGTTAAAAATTGTATGCACGTTATGCATTTATTATTATTGTTTCATTGGAAATCAGGTTTTTGTCTTGTAATATGAAGTCATCTTCTTAACCCTTAAATGCATATTGTTGCAAAACTGCAACATACCGTTCAAACCACCTTCAACTCTTTGGCGTATACTTAATGCATGCAGTTTTAGAGTTATCAAGTTCACGGTAATATATTTTATCGAGTGGCATCACCTTTTTTTCTTTCGCCAATGTCAAATGTCACTTTTTCTTTAACAAAGTGAAGATTCTCGAAAATTGGTTGGAGGTTAGAATTACAGTTTTGTTTTGCTGTTATTATTTTGATTTTCTTAGGTAAGTAGATACAATAATATAATACTTGTATGTAATAACTCGTTTTTTTTCCGGTACACTTATTAGTTTTGAGAAATTGTTTTAGGTTTTTTTTTTATAAGCAAATTGCTAATATTAATTTCTATTAAATACATGGTGTTGTAAATCTTGTTAAATTGTTTTTTTTAAATCAAATATCATTAAAAATTACAATTTTTTTTCTTTATTTTTACTTGCATATGCATGTACATATCTACCAAATATATTTTTTTCCAGAAAAATAAATAAATCATGCATTTAAGGGTTAACTAGAAATATATTTTACCTATAATAAGTAGATGCTTAAAGGTAGATATATAATAGGTAAAATATATAGAAGATGACTTCATAATACAAGACAAAAAACCTAATTTCCGCATTTATGTAGGGTGAGTTACATATTACGAGTATATTATATAAATATATTTTTTAAATCATTGTATTTTACAGGATCTTACTGACTTTTTTATTTTTTATTAGTTGCAATTGCAAAGTTTGGACATAATGTATGCATAAAGTATAATATATGTAGAGATTCAATTTATTTCACATCCTCCACTAGGGTTTCCTATTCTGAGGCGGCCTGTAGTTTTAAAACTTTTGTATTTAGTTTCAAGTTGTCTTTACATCGTCTTCATAATGTTTGTTAGTTGAATAACACTTTGTTCTCTCAGACATATTCTTACTTTTGTTTTAAATATATTGATTTCCGTTTTTTTTGTTGTTTTGGTAGAGCACTGTATAATTCAATATTTCTTTGTCCAAAAGATGTATTCAAACTGGTAGTAACCAGTATATTTTGGCTTATTGCTCTGTTTGAGTATTTATGTTGGGTAGTGGAGTATTAAGATGTTTTATTTTTAGTCATAAATAAATTTTTTGTTGTTAAATTTTTTTGTACATAGTAGACGAGAAGTTTTTAAATATCTATTATGTGGAAGTTCTAACCGGAACTTTTAGAATTGTCTTTAGTACTGCTTTTTGGGCTATGTTATTAGCTATTAGTTGTTTAGGGCTATTAGCTATTGACAAAAAGCGTAGTACACTTTTTTATGTGGTTTATGTTGAAGATATTACGGATGTTTTTAAAGAAAAATATGTACCTGGTGAGTTTTTTGTAATTATGTCAATGGGTGAGTTACATTGGAGATTTTGGTCGATTTACATTCCAAGATGTGTAATGCTTTTGGAGTGTACTATTGTGGGACAGAGGCATGATAAACCTTGAGTATGTTGATAGATTCCTTGTTGAATTTGATAATTTAAT
This sequence comes from Hesperophylax consimilis, assembly GCF_061612785.1. NCBI lineage: Eukaryota > Metazoa > Arthropoda > Insecta > Trichoptera > Limnephilidae > Hesperophylax > Hesperophylax consimilis. Next base: position 30,846,037 of record NC_142846.1, read on the forward strand.
CATCTGAAGGCTGTTTTCTGGCTGTTATAGAAATATTTATATTAATATTTTGTTTTATTAAAATTAAGCGTGAGGAAATTTCTCTTAAGCCAGTTTTGCAGGAGTTCAAGTCCATGTTCCGCTTCTTCGTAGGAACTTATACAATCTCTTTCTTTAAATAAAATTACTGGGTCGTCAGCAAATTTAACGATTTTTTCCTCGTTCCTAGGTTACAGATATCATTGATATATACTAAAAATAATATCCCTCCTAGTACGCTTCCATGGTTGATTATGAGAAATTTGCTTTTTCTCGTGTTAATTTGAAATCTCTGTGTACGCCCTATCATATAACTTTATAGTAAGTTTAAAGTTGTATTTGATGTAACAATTTTTAAAAGTTTTGCAAAAAAGATTTTGTGATCTATTGTATCAAAAGCCTTTTGTAAGTTTATGAAGATTGCCAATGTTTTTTCTCCACTGCCTAAATTTTTTTGTGATCATATCTGCAATAGTTTCTATGGCGTCACCAGCACTTAAGTTCTCCCTAAAACCATACTATGTATCCGATAATATTTTATTATCTTCTAAGTTAGCTTTTTGTTAACATATATTATTTTCTTCACGCGCTAAGATTTGCTGTTATACAAGCTCATAAGAGCTGTTTATTACTTACCCAATTTTCATTTAAACTAAACAATTTTTAATATACTTTACTTTCTATATTTACACCTACTTATAAGTATTTACTGTGTATTTAATCTATCGTAAGTCAGTTACATATAATAATATATATTTATTGTATTACTTAAACAGGATCTCAATTTGCTTTGTTATCTACTCATATTTCTTATACTATAAGTATCATATGTACAAGCTGAAAGGCGTTAATTATATAAATAAATAATATTATACATTCAAGATGATACTATTTTATTTTTACGTACTCCTCTAGAAGCTGAAACTGTTGTTTGTGCAATGTTGGAGGACTCATCTTGCAAATATTTCAACCCTTGACGCCTGGTTGTAAATCCAACGCTTTGAAAAACTCAACTCCAAACCTGTTTTAAAAATACCCTTTATCACGCCAGAGAAGAAACGGAGAATAGAATTTTTTACGAAGATAATCAGGGATTAATCCTACAAAAAATACTTTCGCTAGTCCAGATAATTCAACAGATGATTTTTATTGTGAGATTAGTTGCTCTAACAACTAAGATAAAGAAATTTTCCGATCAATGACCTTATAATAGGTCACAGACAAAAGCTTCCAAGTAAAACATCTAAATGTTTCCAAAATTGCTGATTATAGCCAAACTGTTTCGTAGACTTAGCGTCGCCTGACTTAATTATCTTAAATACAAATCACATTTATTTGTAATAAACCTTTCACGTTATTTATAATTGTCGACGTACGTCGTTAAATCGTTAACTGTTTGTGAGTTCAGAATGCTGAGCTTTCTTTCAAACTCTAGCGCTTTTATGCTACACAATGCATAATTAGGCTTTCATGTGTGTTGGCTTCAATACAAAGGCCATTTTATTGCAGATTTTATATGAAATAATTATACTAAGGCTCTCGATTAGTTGAAGTCGAAAGCACTCTGAATGAAAGCCACTCGTCAGGATAATGTAACTTATGATAGAAAACGCATATCCCGATAGGAGGCATCACAATGGATAATTTTACATAATATCAAACAAGTTAATGGTAATGGAAAGCAAGTAAAAATTATGATTACAGGATTCAGTAAAACAGCATGGTACTCGACTGCAACATTTTTATTATCACCTACAGTTTTTTTCCATAGTAGGTGAGGCTCCTTTTGTTTTTAATATTTAGATTTGGAAATCAGAATACGATTTTTTCAATGCAATAATAAGCTGATTTGGGTACTAGAAGGTGATGAACGAGATATACTTGACTATTAAGGCGATGCACTACGTAGTAATGCAAAATCACGTGTTTTAGGTTTGAAAATTTGGTCGCCTAGAAATGTTGCAGATGCTTTAATTAAATACTGCGAGTAGAATACATCTTGGCCTTTGAAATAATAGAGTATTGTTTAGATAAGTCTTTTTATAAGCCGAGAAGAAAATAATGTATAAGGCCTATGAAAACTGCTTTAAAGTTCAAAATCTCCTACTTACGAACCCATTTTCGGTTATTATTTTATTGTTTAATGTGGAAAATTAATTTATTTATAAAATGATTGGAAAGAAATTTAATATTTATGCCTGAACATCCACAAAATAAAATAAAAGCACTTTTCGGCCATGTTTTTTTCTTGCATAAATCAAAACAGGCGGATGGTGTTAAGCGGGAATTTAAACCTTATCGCCATCTACGTAAGGGGTGTTATTGATAGCGGCTCGATATAAAATATTACACGACGTAGTGCATCGCCTTAAGATCTGGTTTCATAAAAAGTCTGGTTTATCAAGGCAAAGGCGCAGAATTACGGACCCTCTCAATCATGAAACGTTAGAAGAATTGACAAAAATGTTAAATAAATCGTCACTATGTTAAAAAAATCAAATATCGACAGCAAACGAAAAACTTTTGTGTTAAAAGTGATTCAACGATATCAGTTGATTAATAATGAATATTTTGAATATTGTTTTATCACTAACGAACTTTACTGAAGTGTTTATTTACAGTTCCATCCTCCATCAGATACTAACAGTACCATTATTCTACATTGTAAAAGCATGTTCATGTGTACTTCTACATAAAATCATTTAGCTCAAATTACTACACGTGCACAAAAGCCGATGATATTCACCATTATTAGTTACTCCTGTTCACATCAAATAATGCATAACATGATAATAACGTCCACTTCATAATTTCTAATATACCACAATATTGCGCGATATTAATTTTGAATGATACATTCAAGACCAATTAGCTTATATATTAAATGAAAAAACACTCTTTGTAATACACCACTTTTTTATTGAATCAATAAGTATTTGGTTCCTTCGAAAGAATTAGTTTATAATCGGTTATTCGTCATCTTCTAAGAAACTGCAAACGGTGCGAAATTGAATTGTTTATGCGTTCTAGCTTCGTTCCTTTCCCATAATTCGACTCGCGGAAATTTTGTCTTGCTTTTATGCTGCATAACATGTCAAATGTTTTCTCACAGAAAACCTTAACTCCTTTAACCGAAGTTTCTAAAGAGGAAGCTGGTACATATTACAAATTTATGTGAGGGACATTTCGATCTGTACGTTTATAATTCCAAATGAGCTGTTTAAACAAGGAACAAATCTTTCAATCGAGTAATCTCCCGTATAATTTGTCATTTGTAAGTTATCCCGTTTTGATCGTACAACGACGATACTGGTATTATTTGGTATTGATTCCTAGTTTACTACCAGCATTAATGCTCTAATTGAGTATCCATCCGTAATCCATAGAAAACGTTCTTCAAACAGTTAATCCGCTATAGATTGAAGTGTAATTTAATAGCGTATCGTATTCAAATCTGTCTCCAAAGCTTTCGCATCCGTTGTTTGTATTGTTATCAGAATACTATTTGCGTTTCCGATTGATCGAGGAATCAATATGAAGTTTAACCCGCTTTGATGAACTTGATTAATTCGTGTTGGGAGGTAGGGCGGAATACCGGCTGGAGAGCTGGGGGCTGAAGGTGTTGGGCGAAGTATAAGAGGGACAGGGAGCACAATAAGAGGGACTGGGCAGGCTAGAAGGGGGATGGGTGTAGGAATTAATTCAAGGTATGGGGATGGTTTCTCGTGAATAAGTGAAGGTACCGCCATCATGGAGTAAGACAGCACTACGTGAACATTTGTACGTACAAAGCTGTGGTGAGTACCAATAAATAGACACATATCGTTCGATAGCAGCTGGAAAATATGTCAATTATTTTCATTTATTGACATTATTATTACGTAATAGATATTATTTTTGCTGAAAGTCACCAAAAAATTATATCTGCTAAAAGAGAAGAAAAGAATAAGTGACCATTTGAAAGTAAAGTAAAATCAGACTTTTTCAGAATGATAATGTTAATTCCAAGCGATTTTTTCTTGTTTTATTAAAAGAAAATATTTTCTGTCAACTTTTTTTATAGGTAATTTGATATTAATATTGTGAAGAAAAACTCATTAAATGATTTAAAAAAAAATTGTTTTCATGTAATGCAACAATTAAAAACCGCAAAAATTAACATTATCATTTTTAAATTGTCTGATTTTAAGCTTTTTATGTACATAAAATATTAACGTTTGTCGATTTAAAACAATTTCACAACAATCGAATTTAGAGTTTTAACAAAAAGGTAAGTTCATTTATCTTTCGTATGTTTTCTAATATTGATATATTTAAAATCTTCATTTACGGCTGGTAATTTATGTGCTCTGAAGGGATGTGAAGTTTAAAATATACGAGGCGCAAAAATTTTCCTTGGTTTCTTTCTACATAAGGCATAAGGCGAAGCTTAATGCCAAGTCACTAATTGATTAATCTTTATATCGAATTGGTAACTAAAAAAAAAAACTAACTAACCATCACGCCGTTTCCCCGCAGGGGTAGGCAGAGAGGACGGACCGCCAAACAACTTGGTCTTGGCACACACTCCTTGCCTCATTCACATTCATACATCGTCTCATACATTTGAATTAATAATTATTTTTTTTCGAATTGGTATAAATTATGAATACCAAAAATTATGCTTTAGATAAATTGTAGGTTTTCCAATCGTTTCGCTTGAGTAGAATACAAATAAAAAAAATAAATTACTCAATAAAAAATATAAATGTAAACTACTAAACAAAATATTATATCAATAGAAATGTATGAACGTATAAAGGAAACAACTTAAGAAAAATTCAGTATTGTAGCTAAGATTATCTGTAGATAGACAGTTTCACTTGATTAAATTTTTTGCTTTCTTATAAAATTATTTACAAAATAAATAAAAAAAACAGTTTTGTGCTTGAAATCGAACGTTTCTAGACTCCGTTTTTCAAGCGATTTTAATGCCTGTTACGTACAATATAAGGTATACCAAGAATATACACATTTTTGGGTTGTAGCTTCCTCTTAATATGATATTGCAAATATGTATGTATTGTGGGACCTGTTTGCGCAAGATTGCCATGTATTGCCCATTCTTGTCGACGCGCGATGTATTGCTCTATCTTTGTTCACTACCTACCCGATATCAAAACTCAAATATAATATGGCGAGTTTTTTCAGTTTGATGGAGCTATTACAGAAGATCTATTTTGAGTTGTGAATTTTTCATTATATTTCAAGGCAATCTTGACGTGACATAACATATTGGCAGCCACCACCTTGACCTGCAAGACTAAATTGACGGCCAAGACAGATGTTCGGTAATATGCAATAATAGGCAATTTATTTAGCTCGTGTATGGACACGTTTAGTTTGCGTAGCCCAGTTTCCATTCCCGACATAGCAGGACTGTACACAGTACACGCTATAGTCACTTCCGGCAGTTAGGAATAAGGCCTCAATTATTAATTCTCTAGTCACGAAGTAGGCCCTAGATGGTCATGCAGGAGGTAAGGGCTGCGTATAATGGCACCGGTTGAGAATATTTCACGGGAAATGGGATTAACAGAATTCTTAAGATTACGCGCTGTTTTATTTTCCAGTAATGGGTATTGGTTTTTCCAACTTTAGGGCTTACCCGTGATAAATGAATGTTTTGTGTGACCGAATTACGGGCAGTTACAAAGGAAACACTCTCTCATTTTACACGTGGAAAGGTTTTTGTGAAGAAATAAGTAGGAACACGCAAAAACTTTTTGAAGGGTTTCCTTTACGATTTTATTTTATTTGCCCTCGAAGATAGTAGAACCACAGCATTCCTTAATTGGGGATGTAGTTGCTAAATGTTTAAATTTTTCACTATTGGCGCTGCTTTTCAAGGCTGAGTGATTTTAAATATTTTTTGTAATTATTTTAACAAAAATAGGTACTTTGGTTACATTTTTTTTGTTAATTAATTTGTTTTACACGGTAACCAGAAACTAATAGTATATGCGGGATTTTTATTTGGGATTTCGTTTTTTGCATAAGTCGAGTGCAAAGTTGAAATTTTTTAGAACAAATTAAAAAAAAAGTTGCCAAGGCTTAATACTGGCTATTTAATGTCTTAAAATACATCGTTACTTCGACCCAATTGCCGAATAAATATAAATGTGTAAAATACTGTTGATTTATTAGAAATCTCTTAAAAACGGGAAGAATGAATTGAAAGAGTTCCATCAAAAGATCAGTCAAAACCGAATGTTTTATGACGGCGGAACACGTGTTCATACAAACAGTCATTTTGATATTGACATACTGATATTGTCACATTCAGTCATGATATGTATTAGGAAAATAACACGTGTTCTCGATATATTATGTATGTAATATAACGATATATAATATTTTTTCAGGATGTTGGCATTCTGTCACTTTTGTATCAGGTTTGAATTTCCAGACACCGTGTATAACTTATTTTTTTGGCATAGTTTTGTGTCTCATATAAGTGACTTTTTTCTGGGTATATAGCGAGATGTGTTTTTTTGTGTTGTAAAATCAATTTTATAAAGATTTTCCTCTGGTCGTACCTGTAAAATACCTGCGGGTCATACAAGAAAAAAAAAGACATGATTTTTATTCAATCTCTTTCATAAATCATAAAAACCCTTTACTTCTAATTATATTACTATTAATTGAATGTGCACAACTCTCAACGACAATTATTATTGTACTTTCTTATATAGTCCGTACTCGGCCTATTATGCTACGAAATATACAATCATTATTGTACTCCTGATCAGCTTACCTTAAACATTGTGTACATCTGAAAGCCTTCATGGCGTGAATAAAATAAATATTTTTTTTATTATTTTTAGTTCTTAACGAGAATTCCTGCTTTGTGTTCCAATTGTTCTAATTTCGATGTTCCCGTTTCAGACTTAGTTTAAAAAAAAAATGTGAACACCGCGCAAGCTTCCCAACTGCTCCCAAACGCTTGGAGCCAGTCAGACTAAGGCATCCACGATTGGGGTATATTGTGAGGCGGAAGATAGTGGGGAGGGGAAGGAGATGGGGAAGACGAAGGTTTGAGAGTTCCTGGATATTCAGATCTGGTCACCAAACACGGCTAAATAAGGTTTGAGAGCCTTACCCCTGTTTCACCGAGGCTGTACCTTTGTACATTTTTTATGTACTTAGTAATGTTTTCTTAGTAATTTATACTATTGTAATAATAATAAATTCTTTATTCCAGGAAGTGGGGAGGTTAGTGCAATCCCACACATCCCATAGAGGATATAAGTACAGATAGTATTTACATATAGTAAAATAAAAAATAAAATAAAAAAGATTAAAAATTAAAAATTAAATTAAACATGAAATTAAACCGGAGAAGCACGGGAATCCATCGGATCTAAGATTGTGGGAGCAGGTATCTTTCTCCAATGGTCTTCAATCTTCAAGAAAGTAATAATTTTTTTAAAATTTTATATATAATTATGTTCCGAAAATAGGTTATAATAACCAACACAAAAGTACAGATTACAATAATGCTAAACGATAATGATAAAATGATCCATCTGTTTGTTATCTGAGAGATAAGCTAATAGCAGACGGTAAATTTACGTATAATACATCTGCGTTACATGATATTACTAACTTTGTTAATAGATATTAACGTAATTACTACTCATGGATACTAATTTAACATTCATAAAATGTTATGATGCACAATTTCAGATAGCGTTTGTTTCAGTTTATTACGAAAATAATAGAACCTTAACAAAAATGATCTCGTATTTTAAATTGCAATTCATACGACTGCCACAAACACTTAAGCCAACGCATACCCGATTTAAACCGATTTAAAACAAGTTTCTCCTAACTTAACATAACTCTATAAGTTTTTAAGTCAAAAAAAAGTTATTTTTGAATATAATATCTGAATATTATTTATTTATTTATTAATTAACGACCTTTTTTGGGGCTTTTAGAAGTGAATACTAAGAAATATACATTATTTATTGTTCATAACTGAATTGTTTCATTACCAACATTTTATATTTGTTTAAAGATAAATTGAAGATGTCAACTGACTTGGTATAATTGTTTCCCTCCATTAGTATTCTGGGCAAAGAGGAACACATATGATAGTCAGTCCAATTATTGTTATGCCGGAAGGTTAATTATATAAAATTCCCTCGATAAAAAAAAAATCGCAGAGTAAGCTCCGAAAATTATTAAAAACACGTATTATTCTGTTATTTAATATGTTATAGGGATGAAAAAATTCGCAATGTATTTTTAAATACAACTAAAGAATTTGACGAGAGGCTTTTGCTCTATTTAAAACGAGTCGAGTGTTTTCTTAAATATTTTCACCATTTATGCTAAATTATTATCGCTTTTTAATAATAGCGCGCTCCGTCTAACATTCGTATTTAAAAATCTCACTTTCAAATCATCTTTGGACGCTTACTACGGGGCCTTAACCCCTCAGCATAATTTGTTCGCTTTTAGGAGCTTATATGGTCTCATGAAAATCGTTGTCTCTCCCTTATTGAAATGGTAGAAAAATTGATCAAAACGGTGTCAAAAAGCGAAAACCTCACGCTTTATATTCAAAACTAGAAGTTAACGACAGAAAAATTAAAATGTACACTTCTATATAACCAAAGTTTCCGACCACAATTAAAAAAATAAGTAAACATTTTATTAACTATTTTTAAATGAAACGATAAAAGACTGAGGTGATTATAACGCTTGTAATACATTTATCTAATATTGTTATGTGTGCATTCCAAACCTTAAAATATTAAAAATTAAATGTTTATCAATAAAAAAAATGTAACGTATTTTGTCACCTTTCATAAACAGTTTTTAATTTTCGGATACGTCCTGAAATATTCCATTTATTTTGATTTTTTTAAAGCGAAAATACTTCTTAGAGAATATTCGAGATTCCAGAGGGATGACATAAAATTAATTAAAGCGAATTCAGCGCATAAACCAAACAATTTTAGTGCAAGTGCGGTGATTGGCTTGTGCCATAACTTCGTCTCCCATGTTGGAATTATTAAACCCAACCCTAAGTTGTTGTGTCAGACAGCACTATCGGTCGCCTAACTGACGTTTACATCACCGGACAATTAATTTTCCCAATAGCATTTGTGAATGGACAGATAACACATCTGAATATTATAATTAATAACTAGTAACTACACAGAGTCGCTATGTAGGATTAGTTTTCTATCGTTCACTTTATCTTAATAGTAGATGAGTTGAAATAAAATCAGATGTAGCAGTAATTTTCCTATTTTAAAAAATATCGAAAATCTTCTTTAAGGGATGGAAAACGGGGTGGGGTGGTTTTTAGAAATATCGTGTTGACCTCACATCTGATCTCGGAAGTGTGTTAAAATTATATTTAAAGATAGTTTAAAACGGGACAATCTTCTTTATTTACGTATTGATTATATACATTTTTTTAATTAATTATAAAATATTTAATGAAATGATTTATCGTAAAATGAACTCCTGTAGCACAAATAAAAACCAGACTCTTATTTAGGAAAAAAAGAGCAAAAGATATTTGCCCAATTACCAGAAGAATTAAAATTAGAATTAAACATAAATAAATTTAAACTTAAATTACTAAAATAATATATTTTTTTATTAAAGTAATACATTTGTAAAGATTTTATTATGGCATAGATATCGTTACCTATATAATAAATAAATAAAACAATAGATTACGTACCCATTTGTAGAAAAGCCATTTTCTTGAAATCACCTAAAACAAATAAAGCGCTGATAAAAATTAATTAAAACTAAAAATGTGTTTATTTACATAATTAAACCTTCGCATTGTAAGTTGTGGTTAATTTTGACACACAAACATACCCTGTGAATACTTTGTGAGATTTTATGATTGATGTGTTTCGTGAAATTGACATGACGTTGCTTGGAATAAACTAGCTTCACATTTGAGAAAGATTGACAGCTCATCCGAGTTCAGAGCAAAACTAAAGACTCACTTTTTCAACTTGTCGTATCCAGAATAATGAGAGTTTTTTCTCAGTATTATTTAATTGCTCAGTCCAGGGATTTACCTTTCTCCTTCACTACCCACTTTAATGTAATGACCATTTATTATGCGTAAAATTTTTTGTAATATTTTTATATCCTACCACAAACACCACGGGCAGAAATCATAACAATCTGTAGTTCATCCTAGTTTAAGCCGTAGTTGCGTAAATAGCCACTCGGTAATAAAAAACGTGTAGTTTTAAGCCACTAGTTAAATGTATTAGTTGTAAACGACAAGTAATTAATCTTATTTATAAGCCACTAGTTATAAGACAATAACCATCAAACTTAGTTATAAGCCACTAGTAATAAGTTATAAGTCTAAGATTTCACAGAATTTGAAAAATTCATCAAATTCAATGATGATTTGCAAGTTCTGTGAGGGTTCTATTCAAGTTCTCTTATTATATCATTATTGGTCAGTTATTTTACAAAACTGAAATAAAAAATAGAACTTTAAAAAAACAACCAATCCAAGTGATAAGAATAGATTAATAGCATAAATTAAGTTGTTAATCGCCCTTGAGGGGATTTTTATGACATAGGAAGGGTTGTTTCACAGAATTTGAACAAGTCATCAAATTTCATAGATCATTTTCAAGTTCTGTAAGGGTTTTATTAACGTTCTGTTATTATATCAAATTTGGCTGTTTCACGTAACTAAAATAATAACAGAACTTGAATAGAACTTTCACAGAACTTACCTATGAAATTTGATGAATTGTTCAAATACTATGAAACAACCCGTACTTAATGCTTTTACGTAGATTAAGTTACGCAGTTGGTACCTACCGAGCAGTGATAAAATTGTGAACGTCAAAAATATTTTTCGGTTGTGTTTCGCGCGGTACTAGGTACTCAAGATAGCGATGTGCACATGTAAACCCAATACTGTGAAATAATAGGAAAGCTTAAACTCTTACAAGCATATTCATAGATTTCATTCTGATATTAAGTGTGGTCTTTGACATATTTTTGCATATTAAGAGTTTTTTAATCTAGAAAACATACCAATTAATTAATGCTATCCGTATTTATTATCAATATCAATATCAATATTCGCCACTTTTGAGACCCTCGACATATCCAAATTCAAAGGAAAGTTTTAAAACGGTTCAATGCCAATCACTCCCATGATGGGCAGACTAATCTTAAGTAATTTGAATGGTAATAAAAGCTCCTGACAGCGAACGCATTACGGCCTATCTTAATATACAGTGGCAAAATAAATAAGACTTATTTATTATTAAGTTTAATTTTTAGATTTTCATTAAAAAATTTCATCTCTAAATAGTATAAAATAAAGTCTCTATCCGCGTCTATCTGTTTGTGCGCTTAGTTCTTTTAAACTACGCAACTGATTTTGATACGGGTTTCACTATTATTTAGTGAAGGTTTATGTATTTAAAGTGGAGAAAAGTCGATGTACTTTAATTAAATCGTAAAAATATGTTTTCGGGCACTACATTGTTAACGCTGGCTAAACCTTATGAGATACATCAAAATAATGTAGGACGGGATTGTATGTCTTAAAAAGGCTCACAGAAAAGTCCATGATGGTACATCTCCTAAGAATAACCCCCAGCAACGCCGGGGGATAACAAAACAACAATAACAAGAATAGATAACAACAAAATTCTAAATCATCAAAATTATCTCCTGTAAAGTATTTAAATCCTCAAAACACCTTAATCCCTTTCTTCCTTGGCGTTATTTTTCTTTCTTTTGTCCCATTCTGCTAAAATGTAATATTAACTTTATTTCACTATTCCATTGTTCTATTTTATGTTTCATCTTTCTTTTTACCCGAAAATATCTAGTTACGTATTTATTGAACGTTCGTCGGGCTTTTACGCAATTTTAGAATTAATTAAGTTGAAATTTACATATAGGAGTTAAACAAAGTTTATATTATTATTTATTTATTTAATACTTCCTGTAAATACACATTGTTATTTGTATATTTTATACAACATATTCACAAACATAAACTATGTGTTTTTGTTTAGAGACAAATTATAATTATATTAATTAATTAATTAATTAATTAATTAATTAATTAATTAATTAATTAATTATAAATCGGAATAATAATTATTGTTCCGATGAGGCTTGAGCCAAGCCGAAACCGGTTTGCGAATAAATTCGAATAAATTAGTGGTTAAATACAAAATGTTTCTTTAATTTGAGATAAATAGAACTATCTTTCCGAACAGAAAAAAACTGAAATATTGACTGGTTTATATATTCACTTGTACAAATAATAATTCTGTATGGATGGCAAATACCTACTGCCTAATTTCACACCCCTCTCACGATCTGTATTGCATTGAACTGGAAAAATCTCTAAAGAGCCTTATAAACCGATACAATTAAGGCTGTTGAAGTGGGAAGCCCTATTGGCTTCAGTGTACCTTTCCTTACAATGATATTTGACCAAATGAACAAAGGAATAGGATAAACAAAGAATGTCGAAAAGCTTTCGGAGCTTTGATTAGCTTTTCTCGAAGGCTTGATCATTTTTATATTTTCAAGAAAATGTATGCGTGAAATAGCTTATTTATTATGTTGTGTATATAAAGGATCTTATCACGAAACATCGAATGTGCTTAGGACATCCACTAAAATATTTTATTAAATGAAAAAATACACTTTTTAAAACACCACTTTTATTTTGAATTAATATTAACAGCCAACCAGGTTTCGCTTAGCTCAAGCTTCGTCAATGCTTATTATACCAGTTGATATAATAAGCCCTGACGAAGCGAAACCTGGTTGGCTGTTAATATTAATTCAAAATAAAAGTGGTGTTTTACAAAGTGTATTTTTTGATTTAATATATAATGTCACATCACAAAATGTTTGCTTCCTTAGATAAAATATTTTAGCTCAAATATTTATGCAATTAATATGGTAATAGTTAGCCATAGACATTTTTTAATACAAGTCACCAAGATGGAGAAGGTATGCGATATTTCCCTTTTTTCAGGAACTAATCAATGTATTTGATTTCCGTGGTAGTGTTATTTTGACCTTGATATTGGGCTCAGAGGTTGTATGAATACATAGGATTTAATTTAATTTATTTCTTAAGCAGACGTTTTCTTATATAATATGGGCATGTGAAATTATGTAGGCGTCAATTTCACGTTCGAATATACATTGCCAGAATAACGTACGGGCGGAATTACACACGGAGAGAATTACTAAACTTAATCTTTATTTTACAAGCAATAATTATTCGCCTGAAACACTCATCCACATTGAAAAATCTCCTGATAAAAGATACGTGACGTCAACGGGACCGTTGGCGTCATGTATCTTTTATCAGGAGATTTTTCAATGTGGATGGGTGTTTCAGGCGAATAATTATTGCTTGTAAAATAATTGTTACCCTTTGTGCTAATAAAAAATCAACTGTGACGAATCAAATTTCGTCACAAATAAATTTGAACGTTAAACTAAGTATGTCCCGCAGTGTGCGCCCAGAGACAAAGAAAGTGTTGACAGACGGGGGTTGTAAAGAAAGAAGTGAGAAGTGCGGGGTAGGGCGACAGGTCCTACGAGCTCAAGAAAGAAAGACAGTCAAGATCGAGGCGGGAGAGAGAGGAGACCGAGCCAGGAGTGGTGGTGAAGTACGCGCTCCCCGCCCAGCGGTGTGATGCTGGGCGGCGGATGAAGAAGTTACAGTCGAGTCAGAGAAAGTGATTTTCAAGTGTTATCCTCCGCCCGGCGACGTAATGTCGGGCGGGAGACGAAGAAAGTGCGGAGATCAGACGCGGCCGGGAGGGCCTGAGCTGCAGAACGGCAGAGGCTGCCACCTAGGACTTCGGCCTTACTAAGGCCATCGAACAAAATCAACTCAGTGACAACAGTGTAGCTACAGTGAACAATGACAATGCGAATAGTGAAGAAGTAATCCGAACCATATGACAACTAGTTAAGTTATAGATGTAAGTAGATCTAAGTATAATTTAGATTAAGTATTAGCACTTGACAAACCCTATTAAAATCGAGACTTATAATTATTAGATGTTCTTAATTAAATTCACCTCCCTAGTCCCCACCCAAGCGATACGAATTGGCGAGAAGGCAGAACATACGAATTGGTAAGTATAAGAACAGCAATATATTTAAGTATGATTCTGAGCTAGATGCCGGAGATGTTAACATTATTGTCACAATGGCGCCCCACGTTGGGCGCCATTTTGTAACAGTAAAATCACGTTAACATCTCCTCCGGCATCTAGCTCAGAATAATACTTAAATATATTGCTGTTCTTATACTTACCAATTCGTATGTTCTGCCTTCTCACCAATTCGTGTCGCTTGGGTGGGGACTAGGGAGGTGAATTTAATTAAGAACATCTAATAATTATAAGTCTTGATTTTAATAGGGTTTTTCAAGGGTTAATACTAAATTTAAATTATACTTAGATCTACTTACATCTATAACTTAACTAGTTGTCATATGGTTCGGATTACTTCTTCACTATTCGCATTGTCATTGTTCACTGTAGCTACACTGTTGTCACTGAGTTGATTTTGTTCGATGGCCTTAGTAAGGCCGAAGTCCTAGGTGGCAGCCTCTGCCGTTCTGCAGCTCAGGCCCTCCCGGCCGCGTCTGATCTCCGCACTTTCTTCGTCTCCCGCCCGACATTACGTCGCCGGGCGGAGGATAACACTTGAAAATCACTTTCTCTGACTCGACTGTAACTTCTTCATCCGCCGCCCAGCATCACACCGCTGGGCGGGGAGCGCGTACTTCACCACCACTCCTGGCTCGGTCTCCTCTCTCTCCCGCCTCGATCTTGACTGTCTTTCTTTCTTGAGCTCGTAGGACCTGTCGCCTTACCCCGCACTTCTCACTTCTTTCTTTACAACCCCCGTCTGTCAACACTTTCTTTGTCTCTGGGCGCACACTGCGGGACATACTTAGTTTAACGTTCAAATTTATTTGTGACGAAATTTGATTCGTCACAACACCCCCTTCGTTACAAAAGAAAATTATGGTTTCCTACAAACATAATTTTCTATTTCCCTTTTCCCGTATGACAACCTTCTTAACTCTAAACATGGTAAATCTTGAATTATAAACAATGCAATATTCTAAATTTAACATTTCTTATCATTACTTATCCTCATCATTTTTTTTCTTTTTCATCATATCTCATTTTCAACGACAATCCTTTTCGCTATACGCTCTTTCAAACCCACAACAAAACTCAAGTCAAAACATTTAGCCTATCAATATAAAATAACATGAAAACAATAAAAGTGACAATAAAAAATAAAACACATTAAAATCAACTATGAATACTAACACCTCGACTAACGTAAACACTTTTTATTTTAACCAAGCGATCTAATCCTCTCCAGACACTTGAAGATATAAACCTTTCAATTTTTGTTTACAAATTTCTTCCCAAGCATGTGACCAAAAACTAATGACAAGATTTTAAAAAACAACATGAAATGACAACATGTTTAATGACAATATTATTAATGACAACATAAAATTTTCAAAGAATCAGGATAGGGAAGGAGTTGTGAATTCATACCTACCACTTCAGTTTAATCTCCCCTCAGTTCTGCTGGCATGTCTGAAGTATAATAGAATTCCATACTTACATACGCATAACTCCTTATTGATCACTTGATCACTTAAACCTAAACCTTGACACGTTGATCACTTAAACCTAAACCTTAGTTGTACTTTGCAAAAGAGGCCGTTACTAATCTTTATTCACTCCTCATTTACCTTAATCTATTAACGCCTACATCTTCGATAACAAAAACAAGAAATCTGGTGTACATACATAGTACAACTGAAATGAAATGAATGATAAAAAACTAAACAATATATGGTAACAGAGTTGTAGTGTATCTCCCGACGTGATACACAATGGAAATTGAGCGCCAGATAGTTTCTATTACACGGAGAAACCACCAAAACCGGATACTCTGTCTCTCATTCAACCGCTTTTAAGATGCAACCTCAACATGTCACATTTTATCATTCCTGCTGGCTAATGCTTCAATGCATCATCCCATTTTATTTAAATTTTTCGCACTTTTACATATTTTACGGTCTTTTATCACGCGCGCAGAATTCTTTTCAGATATCGAGACTTTTAGGTACACACATACTAATTTCAACGAACGCGCGTATTTGTTCCCTCAAATCATGGAACGTTCAGTGCTTGCTTTCGTTTTCGCATTTTCGCTCGTGGACGCACTTCTACCAATACCGGTCTTTTATCACGCATGCAGACTATTCAGATATAGAGACATTTAGGTACTCTCATAGTATTTTCGTCAAACATGCATATTTGTACCACTCAAATCGTGGAACGTTCAGTGCTCCTTTACGTTTCCGTTCGCATTTCACATTTTTTAATTTGTGGACGCACCTCTACCAACACCGGTCTTTTATCACGCACGCAGATTAATTTTTAGATATGGAGACATTTAGGTACTCTCATACTAAGTTCATCAAACGTAAGTATTTGTACCTCACAAATCGTGTCGGTGGTAAGTGCTCCAATTCGTAACTAACGCAGTTCGTCATCACATTCGCACGCTCCCTTTTATTTTCTCATCTGCGCAGACTACTATCCGAAACATTGCGAGACTTTAGATACAAGATAATGTACGGTTTCGCCGAACGAAGATATTTGTTTTTCTCAAATCGCGTTAAGTGAATGCGCCTAACCCTTTTTCTCCCCTCTCTATCGGTCGCCTTCCGCCATCAATTTTTAATTATCGGATTTTTACCGAACACATAAAATTGATCGAAATTGTGGTATGAAAATGAATTTCTCCGAATGACATATAGAAAATACATTGTTATTCTTATGCCGTTCATACACAGCAATTCTATATTTGCTGACTCAGCTCACCACAATCTTTAATTTGATGACCTTTGTCAACGGGACAAATAATATATGATCCTTACTCGGGGTCAAACACCCCTGCCTAAAACGCAACAAAAAATAAACTCCAATGGGTACCCTAAAATCACTATCATTAATACATTTTAACAAACAAAAAAAATTAGCCACTTGACATCTCCCGACTTACTTGTTTTATAAAAAAATATAACATTCCTGAAAATATCTATCGGTGATGAGAGGATTAACGATCTCCAGGTACCTACAGTCCCAAATGTGTCAAAACGCCGAGTTTGTTTGATAATGATTTAACTGCCCCCCGACAAAAAATAGCACTTGACATGCATCTGACTTTATCACAGAACATTTGTTTACGCTATACAAAAAACGAAACACCCAAACAACGGTATGCAACTCGAGACAAAACATGACAAGGGCGAGAAACAGTGCAGAAGATTAAATATAATAAGAACATGCAAATATTTACCTTGTTTTCAGGGATGGGTTTTAAGAATGTCAATAACATTAGTGATAGATATAATAAAATATCTAAAACCGCTTCACATTGGGCGCCATTGTGACAATAATGTTAACATCTCCGGCATCTAGCTCAGAATCATACTTAAATATATTGCTGTTCTTATACTTACCAATTCGTATGTTCTGCCTTCTCGCCAATTCGTATCGCTTGGGTGGGGACTAGGGAGGTGAATTTAATTAAGAACATCTAATAATTATAAGTCTCGATTTTAATAGGGTTTGTCAAGTGCTAATACTTAATCTAAATTATACTTAGATCTACTTACATCTATAACTTAACTAGTTGTCATATGGTTCGGATTACTTCTTCACTATTCGCATTGTCATTGTTCACTGTAGCTACACTGTTGTCACTGAGTTGATTTTGTTCGATGGCCTTAGTAAGGCCGAAGTCCTAGGTGGCAGCCTCTGCCGTTCTGCAGCTCAGGCCCTCCCGGCCGCGTCTGATCTCCGCACTTTCTTCGTCTCCCGCCCGACATTACGTCGCCGGGCGGAGGATAACACTTGAAAATCACTTTCTCTGACTCGACTGTAACTTCTTCATCCGCCGCCCAGCATCACACCGCTGGGCGGGGAGCGCGTACTTCACCACCACTCCTGGCTCGGTCTCCTCTCTCTCCCGCCTCGATCTTGACTGTCTTTCTTTCTTGAGCTCGTAGGACCTGTCGCCCTACCCCGCACTTCTCACTTCTTTCTTTACAACCCCCGTCTGTCAACACTTTCTTTGTCTCTGGGCGCACACTGCGGGACATACTTAGTTTAACGTTCAAATTTATTTGTGACGAAATTTGATTCGTCACAGTTGATTTTTTATTAGCACAAAGGGTAACAATTATTTTACAAGCAATAATTATTCGCCTGAAACACCCATCCACATTGAAAAATCTCCTGATAAAAGATACATGACGCCAACGGTCCCAGCATCACACCGCTGGGCGGGGAGCGCGTACTTCACCATCACTCCTGGCTCGGTCTCCTCTCTCTCCCGCCTCGATCTTGACTGTCTTTCTTTCTTGAGCTCGTAGGACCTGTCGCCCTACCCCGCACTTCTCACTTCTTTCTTTACAACCCCCGTCTGTCAACACTTTCTTTGTCTCTGGGCGCACACTGCGGGACATACTTAGTTTAACGTTCAAATTTATTTGTGACGAAATTTGATTCGTCACACAACCTTAAACATTAGTTTACCAAAAAAACAAAATTAAACTTAATCTACTTTAATTACACTTAATGGAATTGTTGCATCCGAAACTCCTTACGAATTAATGCTTCAGGTGACCATGAAAATGCACTGTAAATAATACTAATAATAGACGAAATGAAATGGTGATGTTTGATGGAATTGGGTGATAGTATGTCTAGGATGAACATGATATAAAATAAGGAAAACAGGAAAATCAATCTTTTACAACTGTATCTCTGCAAAGTAGCACAATATACTGAGTTCTACCGCATAACCTCGAGGAGATTATCGCCACAACAAAACAAATGAATACTTAAAACGACCCACTTTAAAGATGGTCAACGTTCTTCATTTTAACTTTATAGACACGAATAACACCTACAGCTTGCTTCCAAGGTAGCCCCAATCCTTCTTCTGTTTTCAAAACAAATGCACTCGAACTTGCACTATGTTCTTGTCACTATTCCAAATTTCCAATACGTTTGAAGATAGGTAGGAAGGGATAGGTAGGAACTTGCTAAATGACACCCCGGTAAGGACTAAGCACATTCTCATTTCAAAACCAAACAGGAATTACACAGTTACATGACTCGTCAAAAAACATAACGTAACCTGTAATTCCAAAGGGTATTAGAAAACATACCTACATTTGAAGAAGTCATTGGAAAAGATAACATTAGTAGTGATTCAATAAGTATAAATTCCATAATTTTAAGTAAAAATGTATCCGTCTGAAGATGGACTTCGTTGTTCGCGATTAACCGGTTCTGTCGGAGATAAATAAAAGTGAAATAAAGTTTAAAAAAACTGGTTTTATTTACTTTATTAGTATGGTTATGACCACTCAAAAATCAATCAATCAATACTTGCATGAATTTACGATAAAAATAAACTTTAATAAAACCGAATAGTGAAAAACATTGTACTTTTACCGTGATATATCTATTTTTATTAATATTTTTATTTAATAATATATATATTTTGTTTCACTAAGAATTGAACTGCTGTGACCTATTAAAATGTCTTAAAATAATGGTTTGATTGAAGATTGAACCCTCCTTCACAGGTAATATAGTCAACCGTGCTAACAACTGACCAAAATCCCGATTGGGCAGAACCGACTTTTATTTCGCATATTAACTGCTGTAATGACAGATGATCAGATTTCAGAGAAATGCGTATATTGAAGACAATATTAGCAATTTCTAAACGAAAATCTGAAACAGAAAAATCAGAAAAGGATACGGTCACATCTAGATGTGATATCGCTAATATTGTCTTCAATAATTAAATATTACAATTTGAGGTTTTACTCAATAAAGTTATTCCGAAAAATAAATAAATGCGTATATGTTCGAGTGTGTGCACGTGATTGCCACCAAAAAGTTGATTGAATGCGTTGTCCGATGACGATTTGTCGATACAAAGATTCGGAAAGATAAGATTTCGGAAAGATAAGATTTCGGAAAGATATGATTTCAGAAAGATAAGATTTCGGAAAGTGGGTCACTTTCCACTTCCAAGATTTTCAATTCATCCATTTATTCGAAATTTCGTAATGCATACTTCGTAACATTGTACGATTTTACGTAGCCCGTTGAATATTTCCATTTTTCAAGGATCAGTGCTAGGAGTGTTTTGAAGCATCCATCGTTAAAATATTTCCGTGGTACATTTGGTTTCTATTTCTGTTTGATATTTAGAGAGGGTGAATGCACTGACATCCTTCGTTCTAAATTAAGATAGAAACTGTTCAACGATAAAAAAATCAACGTCTTGCAGCTAAAGGTTGAATCATTTTGAATTTTATTTATTTATTTCGTTGTTAAATTCCAAAACGACTCATAATATACTCAGATAATTTACAACTAATCTCTTTTTCAGTAATACATTTTTACAACGCCATAATACTACTTGAGTATTTCATAAATTTAATCCGTCCAGTCCAGTAAAAACCATGGTAATATCGAGCAACAAAATTGCTAACAATTATTTAGTATATAAGTGTTGCAAGTAGATAGTAGTGAAATATTGAGTCAATGTGAAGTTATAGTATAGCGATGAGTCGTTCATGAGTGAGCCGCACAATTGAGCTAGCTCTTTTTGATGAGCCATATTCCTACGACTCCCGGTAAACCGTACCATGGCTCAATTGAGCAGTTACGCTTTTTATCAGTAGATATTTTGAAAAAAAGCGCCATTAAGATTATCCGGTAGGGTCGGGAACTCTGATTTAGAAAATTCTGTTAAGTTTTCAGGTCTCTTCAATATCAATCCTTTAAACTTTACTGAGTTTTATTTTACAGTGGAACGATCACAAGATGTGTTCAATTATCTTCACTAAAAGGGGCCTAATCCCCCTGATCATTCTGAGTGATACATGATACAGCTTGCTCAGCAATTGGTAATGGAAGAAGGAAGATTTTAACAGACGTTTAATTTAAAAAAATATAGCATGACGTTTTTTAAATAACAAAAAAATGATTTGAGACTTAAAGAGAACACTGCCTTATCATCAACTTAATCACTACCTGATTTAGTCTAGGTTCAAAACCTAAAATTGATAATATTATTATATTATTGTCATTCTATTTTTGTATTGTTTCGTAGGTGAATTATAATTTTGATATCAAAATACCAATCTTAAATTGTACCGAGTAGAGAGAGTCAAGACGAAAAACGTTTAATTAACACAACAAAATCGAACGTAGAGTACAAAGTCAATGTTTATCTAGAAGTCAATTAAAGGAGTTCTAGAGAACTTTATCACTCTCGACCAGAAAGTTGTTATTAGTAAAGTTATCATTACACTTCGGCGTAACAGATCGATGTTTGGATGAAGTTCTCAGTCCATGTTTTTATTCCTAGTATTCGGGTAGATTTTTTCTGAACTATTTCATTGGTAGTAATTTTGTGCTTTAGTAAAAAGGGTGTTTACTAAATTAATATAAAAGAATCTTAAAAAAACCTAAGTTTTCAGAAATATTTGTTTCAATTTTCTAAATAAAAATGTTCAATTGAAATTGAAAGAAACTATCTAATCATGATGAGAAGTCACATCTAGTCTGAAATTTAAATTTTTGATGAAATCATACATGAGAAAACACATGAGGTACGCGCGTACATGAGAAAAATGTGTGGTTAATTGATTTCTGCTGTATGGATGTCTTCAAATCCAAAGTTCATTGTCACATTGAAACTTATAATTATGATGTTTTTCTATTTTCGTGCTGTTTCGTATGCGAAACTTATAATTTTGATATCAAAATACCAATTTAAATTGTACCTATTAACCTATTGTAAGTTACTCTCGTCCTACAATGAGTTTTGTAACTCATTGGAATTGCTCCAGCAAGAAATAAAAATAGTAAAAAAAAAATAAAAAATCTGTAAAAATACATTGCTTACAATCCCTAGTGCTAGATATAATCAGTATTACTATGTTATGAGCCCTTTTTTGAAGATTTTCTAAATGGCTTTAGCGGTTTTAAGTGACCAGATCAGATTTATCAGGTACATTCCTATCTTCCTCTTCATTTTCTCTTTAGCCTCGCAATATACGCAATATTTGGATTGCCCCAGTCTCACTATTCCGAGCAGAAATAAAACAGTAAATTTGTGCGCTATTCAAATAAATACACAATATCATCATCAGCGGTAACCTCAAAACTCCCTGAGTTGTGCAAAAATGTTTTAATACAATATTATTATTATGAAACTCATTTGAAAAAATAATCAGCAATAACCTCAACTTATCATGTTTAAATTTGCCCCTTTTCACACGAATAAACTTAAAAATACTAATTATGGGAGAGCTTATTGCCTGCCAAGCAAACCACCTCCATAAAGTAAACCATCTTCCACAGGGATAGGCAAGTATCCGATAGTACCTTGGTGACTGTCGCCATGTATCTGCCCGGTGGTTCGTACACAGGCACAAGTCGGCGACGCCAGTCTCCGGCGACCAGCAAGCAGAGTTTGTCCCGACTCACATCGTCATTTTGTAATAATTCGTTTGCTCTATATCAATGCTAGGAGCAAAACAATCGACAACGAATGACAGGATATAAAAATAAATGACAGTAACAGCAGCTGTTTGGTTGTGAGTGAGATTAAGAACGCATTCTAGTTTAGACCATTAGAGAATCAACAATGACTGGCGGCAAAGCGTAGTTTCGAAATTTCAGTAGCAACGTGTACGGCCTGTTCCTATGCGACAAATTGTTTGCAACGTGAGTATCGGATACTTGCTTATCCCTGTGGAATAGGGGCCTTAGTGCACGGTTAACCGAAGTGAAATATACTGAAGGGGTGGTTAGTAGTTAGTTACCGGTGCAACCCCCCCCCGCTCACTTGCTGCCAACGTGTCGCACTCCACGAGACGTGTTGCACGCGCCACTTTATCACCTTCACATGAAGCCGTGTGCACTGTGCAACACGCTTTAAGTGCAGCTAGCGAACTGCAGTTAATTAACTTACTTTGTAGGAATACGACTTCGAATATTAGATTAATGTTGGTCATCATGTAAGAGCGTGTTTTAAGACATTACTACCTTACATATTTTATGTTTGAACTTATTAAAGCTGTAATACCAAAGAGTAATAGGTGTAGGTAATTAAAAAATATATTTCACTTCTTTCAACTGTATGAACGCCACAGTGGGGGTCATTTTAAACTCTTGGGTATTTTTGTGCCTTTAGTATTCTGTACATCGATGGCAGTAGCGTATTTTTAAATACTTTACAGCACAAACTGAGACAGAATGTATTGCAGTAGACAGAATGTATTGTAGTAAGTGTTTATCAACCTACTTTCAGGGATGTAATTTAATTGAACAAAAAAATAAGGTTATAGCCGCTACTTGGATTTGAACTCCGGGCCTGTATGTCAGGGACTGTTATATCGAACTAGCTTTGACTCGTAGCTTGAATTGAAAAATCTACGGTGGCATTGTTAGAAATTGATTTAACCCCTCAAGTATTTTTGTGCTTTTAGTACACAGTGCTATCGATAGCAGTAGAGTATTGTTGTACCCTTTACGACACAGACTGAGACAGACTCATACAAGTCATTATATCTCCCTTTGTATTGTAGTGAGCTATATAATATGATAAGGAGTGTACAAAAGTAGCAACACCATGCTTTGTATTTGAATTTTAAATCTTTCATCGACCGCTTTTGTTGGCGTGTTTAAGAAAGATTTCTTAAAGTTTGTGAGTTTTTTAATCTGTTTTTAATGTTTTAGTTGTCTGTTAGTTTTCGTCTGATTTCAAATCATGTTGTTTTAGGATAAATTTACAAAATAAGTATTGGAAAATTAATGTTAACCGGGAACGTTTCTAAATAAATCAGGTTAAATACATTGTGTGAAGCCAAATAGTCAATGCTTTAGTTGTACTAAGTACTTAATTCCTATACAGAGGGTCTGTAAACTATGGCACCAACGGGAAACCGTTGTATTTAATTCACATCCATAGAACCCAGCATTTTAATAGAAAATTCTCGACTGACTTAATATACAAAGAATGTAACATTTAATACTCGTTAATTATTTTTACTGCAAACCAAGAAATATGCATTAAAAATCAAAAATAATATCGATAAAAATAAAATTAAACCATTTGTATTTTATTCACAACAATATTACATTATAAAACAATAACTTTCAAATTTTCACTACAACTTGATTGATATTTTATTTTATTTATAAATTATATTTATATTCTTATTTCATTAGTGAGTTTATGGTATATTACCACACACAAGCAGTGCCTTGGAGAGTTCCCTTTACGTATCTTTGTTTTATATTTTATTAACATGTAATTTTTGTTTGCAATAATGTATGTCCTTTTGTAGTAAAGTTTTTGGGAAAAAAGGAAGGAATTAAAAAAATTATATACAAATAGGGTTACACAACTTTTGGGGGCGTGTTTATAAAGTTTCGATGCATTTTAAAAGACAATAATTTTGTACAAAAACGGCGCTATACAAAGCATAAAAATATTATTATTATTAAAATCAGTTTTAAAATTGCATCTTCGTACTGGATGTAGTCGTTCAAATCTCAATTTAAAGCTCAAGTCAAAAAAGTTAAAACCACAAAATCCACTACGAATGTGATTAAATTCCCAAGTTTCCCGTTCTTACCATTAATTTCCGGACACCATGAGTAGGATAAGATTCAACTCTGAAGTGGACTGGCAATACGGCTAAGACTTTATTTAATATATTAAGAGAAATGGATCAAAGTAAAACAGATTATAATGTGTAAAGTTTTCAGGAAATTTCCAAATAAATTTTCTTGAAAAACGTAATTAAAACTTAGTTACCGTACAAATATTAAATTCACCAATGCAATTTTCTAAACCATACAAATAGAAATTTTAAAACTTGACATTAATAATACTCCGATGTAAAAATTTCATCAAAATTATGCAGGTTGACTGGTAATTGAAGTGACATATTGAAGGACGGCAAATGAAGTCTGAAATGAATTCTTAAGAGTACTGAAAAAATAGGACATTAATTATGGATTAATGTTTTGTATGGATCTACAGAATTCTGGACATTAATAGCCATACAAAATACAGTTATAAGTCTGCTGAAATGAAGTGTATCCTTACATTATCAAAGAATGTAAAAAGAAAAGTTGTTCCAACTTACTCCGTGAACTTTTGCATATAACTTTGCTTCCGGCATAGCAACTTCGGCAGCGATAAGGCTGGATTATTTCAACAACGGTTTCGTTAAGTTAACAGCATTACTAAAAAATATTTCACCACTGTTAAAAGGTGTTTTAGTTCCACACTGAATAAAGATTGTGCAATTTATGGTTCGAATAATATGTACGATTCGCGACGATTGGTGACTTAGCAGGGTGTGCCCGGTTTCATGGGGTGAGGTTTGTCTAGGTCTTGGTAGCTGATGCGTTTGCCCACCTTTTGCTTGACGGGTAGGATCGGGAGAGACTGGTTGAGGAAGATGTTTTGACATCTCCAGCCGGAGTCTCTCTCGACTCATCGTCTTGCAGTCAGAGATGTGCAAAATGGATACCCAAAACCATTTGAAATGCAAAATGGAAATGGGTCAAAACTTTTCCATTTGAAAATGCAAAATGCAAAATGGTTTTTAGAAAAGCATTTCAAATGCAAAATGCAAAATACCTATTTTCAAAATGCATTGAAAATGCAAAATGGTTTCTCAGGTCAAACAAAAATAATTATAGAATTTTTATTATTATTATTATGTAATGAGCAGGTAGCATTCTGCTGATGCGCTCATATCTGATTTCACAACAAGTTTGACAGTAATTGAGTTGTTTTAAGTTTGAACTAAGTCCTTTTTTCTCTCCAAATGTGAATCCAATAGAGCTTTGAATTGATTTATATTTGTTGCATCGATGACATGTTGTGGAAATTTGTTCCAAGCATCCACTACTCTATTTGCAAGGAAGTGTTTTCTAGGATTAGATGCAAAAGGCGTTTTGGTAATTTTTTTTGAGTGTCCACGGAGATTTATATTTTCATTAGTAGTGAAGATTTCTTGGATGCTAGGGCAACTGTAATGTCCAGACAAAATTTTGAAAGTCTCGATCAAGTCACCTATTTCTCTTCTTTCTTGTAAGGTTGGTAATCTCAGTTCCTTGAGTCTATCTTCGTATCGTAGATCTTTCAGAGCTCTTGGTATTTTAGTGAAACGTCTCTGTACTCTCTCTAACAGATTTATATCCTTTGCGAAGAAAGGATTTTTAAAGATTTTTAAAAAATTTTGTCATTTAATAATGAACATCAATGTAGAACAAACATATTACATGATGGTAAATCCAAAAACACCACGACTACAGATTATGAAACCAAAAAAATTTTGAGCGGGACTAATATTGCCAACGTAAAAACATAGAAACTGGCCTGGAAATCGTGGCCACATGTTCAGTATTTGAATCAGTATTTTTTGTAATGGTATCACTCAATCGTCAGGGCTCCTATCAGGGAGCAATTTGACAAATGAAAATTATCTCTCATAGCGAGGTTGAGGACCGATTGATATTTGGGGCTTATAAAAAAAGATGAGTGGAGATAGTAGGAAGAATGTTGCAAAAAAGCATTTAAAATGGAAAATGCATTGAGAAAAGCATTTAAAATGCAAAATGCAAAATGGTTTTTAGAAAAGCATTTAAAATGCAAAATGGAAAATACCCATTTTGCATTTTGCATTTCCATTTGAAATGGATTTATTTGAAATAAAGCACATCTCTGCTTGCAGTGCAGTGGGAGGGACGGATCTACAGATAGATCTTCCTCTCTTTCCTTTCTCCCACCCCGAGGGATTTTTTTCTTCAGGGCCTCCTGTGTGGAGCTAATGTAAAAAAAGATTTTGTATATTATGAACGGGCCACGAATTGTTCATTGGACGTAGTTTAGTGAAACCACGTTGGCGCTGTGTTCTCTATTTAAATTTTTCTAAACATCCATAAACAATTTAAACCAAAACAAATACTCATTTCGAATAAAAACTAATAATTATAAGAATAATTATAAGAACTAATAATTAATTTTCATATACCCACGAGAGCTACTCGTTCTAAAATTTTGTTTAAATGCAACAATATCAGGACTGAGTATTCCAAACACTCGCTTGTACCTAGGTTGCATGAAGTTAGTAATAGATACGCAGATGTGGCAGATCTATTTAACTGCACGCAAGGTAGGTACAAGAGGGCTATGCTATCAAATCTTTTCAATCAATATTAATTTAATCTAATTCTACCTTATTTGCACTATAGAAACTTATGTACTTGTATCTCTTGTTTACTTACTTACTTACTCTCTAATGTCATTTCACAATCAAATGCCACATATATTTGTAATTCTTTTTTTTAAATATTTCTACGATTTTAACTGTGACATGTTATCATTGTTTATGGTATATTTATACCGTTGATATTAAATAAATAAGAACACAATTTTGGTACCTACTTTATCGTTTGTCTGATTTGTATCATACTTATCCGTTCCAATTTTGAAAATTAAAAGTTAATTGAAGTTGAATAGTGTCACGTATTACGTATTTCACTTACTTACGTATGGTTACGTTAGCACCAACAACGCTAATTAATATGTTTAATGTTCATACTGCTTATTTTTATATTTAATAAGACCGTTTTTCTGCTTAAATCAAGAACCATTTTGTATATATCGGGGAGCACCCACACAGAAGCTATTCCGGGTAAATCCTGGCTTTATTTTACAGCGCGTGGGTGGATTTGCCGCAGCTTATGAACGTTCGCAGTACAATGAACAACGATAAATAGCTTCATATCTCTTAAAAAAATAACACCTGACTGCAATCATTGGATGCACTTTATCTTGATATAGATTTCAGATTGAAAAAATAATAATACTATCCTTCACAAAAGTATGTTAAAACAAACTCATCGCTATTAATCTTAGGTTAGATATGCCAGGGTCACGTTTATTTTTCTGCTTTAGAGTTCCATTTGCCAATTGTCTGGAGCAATGGAACTATGACGTAAATGTTATTTTAGAAATTAATACGTTACATACTAAAGTTCAATATATATATATAATTCTAATTATTTCATAATATAATAAATTAATTCCGCCGTTTTCACAAATAATAGTTCGTGGCATAATTTATTTATTTTTATTTAAATACATAAAACAGGCATGGTGCCATTGATGTATTATACTAGATTAGCCCTGTCTAGTTAAATTCATTTTAAAAATAACGTCACGTAGCGTACGTCACAAATATGAAGATGAACTTAACAACCTAACTCTGTTTAAACTCCTTGTACAAGCGTTCAAACTCGTAAGCGAATTTGTTGTCAGAGGTGTTGTAATATGGATATAATTCAAATTTAAATATTTGGAACTGGGTTATTTTTGTGATTGAAAAAATGAACTTGCCCAGCAAAGCTGAGAAGCAAAATAGTTTACTCTTGACCAACAAAAGGTAAAACGCAATGCACAGTGCCCATTTCGCATTGCGACACAATGCGTGGGCCTTTTCATAAATGTGCACGTGAACCAAACCAAAATTGTGTTGGGGTTATTTTTAAATGAATATGCCGTGTCTAGTCTAATTTAGTCTATGCATGGTGCCCGAAAATTTACATACTTACATGGATGTTTAATTACATAATAATAACAAAATGATAATAACAAAAATATTAACAAAATGAATAAGGTAAATATGCAGAAGTATATAACAAATAAGAATAGGTAAAAGGTAAATACAAATATGTTCATAAACGATTTATTATTGTCACACCTGTACTGGTGAGACACTGATTAGGTAGGTACAGTGTTACTTCTCTTTAAATAAAGGGCTGCATCACAATATTAGCTTAATATGATTAAAGGTAATACGTTTTTTTTTAAGTGTTTAAATTGGTCATTAAAAATGTCTATTTCATTATTAGAGCCATGTATAGTGTTATAATTTCAATGTTTGCGGCACAGGGGAAAAATATACTGTATTTGTGTGGTAGGCTTTAATATAGAAAATGTCTTTCATCCTCCTTGTTGATTTTCTTGATGGTATATTGATGTTAATTTGGGAAAAAATGTTTGGTGTATCAACTGATGCATGTATAATTTTGTGTAGAAGCAGTACGTCAGAGAGTTTACGTCTGACCGTCAGTGAGTGTAGTTTATAGTGCGAAATTCGGTCATTATATGTTCCAAATCGACCAGATAAACCTTCACTATAAGCAATTACACGGGTTAGTTTCCTTTGTATGGATTCAATAATGGTCAGCATAGTTTGCCTGTTGGATGTTTGATTCTCAGTCGTGGCAATTTTTTTTTATTTTAAAATTTTTATACTTTTTATTTTATTATTATACTTATATTTTACTTTTATACTTATTATTATTAAATGAGCAGATAGCATTTTGCTGATCCGTTCGTATCTGATTTCACAAAAAATACCAGTATTTTGAGCTGTTTTAAATTACAAATAAGTTAATCCTTTCTTCTCTCCAAATGAGAATCCAATAAAGCTTTAAATAGGTTTATATTAGTAGAATCGATGATATGTTGTGGAAGTTGGTTCCATGCATCCTATGCTGCTCTATTTTCAATCAATAGCTTAACGGAAACAGACTAACTCTGAAAAACAAAGGAAATTTTTGACACAAACTATAACATAAAGAGGTCTACCTCCTCGAATTTTTGTTCTGAAAATACATGTGTGCTCACAACCTTCTTCAACATGCCATTGCGAAAATACATGAGTGCTCACAATCTTCTTCAACATGCCATTGCGAAAATACATGAGTGCTCACAATCTTCTTCAACATGCCATTGCGAAAATACATGAGTGCTCACAATCTTCCTCAACATGCCATTGCGAAAATACATGAGTGCTCACAATCTTCCTCAACATGCCATTGCGAAAATACATGAGTGCTCACAATCTTCCTCAACATGCCATTTCGAAAATACACGAGAGCTCACAACCTTCATCAACATGCCATTGCGAAAGCATAGAACATGTTAAATAAACCAAATATCTTGGCTTCGTATTGGATGAAAACCTCTGATGGAGTGATGACATTAACTCATTAACATCGTAACTCAAATAAATTATGTACCTCTTAAACAATACCAAAAACGTAATCCCACGCATAATACTAAGAACGATTTATTGTGCCCATTACCAACCTTAAATTACATATGGTCTAATTTCTTGGGAAGTGCAACTGATAACTCTCAACGAAAAAGCAAAAAGTCAACTATTAAACTTATTCTTCAAGTACCATACGACACTGCTCTTAGAAATTTTTTATTTAAAAAGTTATGTTTATTTCTAATGATAAAAGTTGAACGCATAGTATCAAAACTATGTAACCAGTGTCGTTTTTGTTTTGAAATGATTAACTAAATAGATTTTTAAATTAATATTATGTTTTTAATAGCACAGAAACTAATAAATATCTCTTTATACGTAACATTGTTTATTTTGAATTTATAATCACTAATAATAATATTCGCAGTGGTATTAGGAATACAACGTCAAAGCCATTTATTGCAATAAGGAACACGTTTAGTTTGTTTTGCTTATTTTCGTAGACCACGTTCCATTTAATATTTTTAGGCTCTGTTGTGGACATTTTTGTTTTTCCAGCAGTTATCGCATAGTTTCCGTATTTTTTCGTTACCGTAATATTTTTTCAGGTTTTTTTACTACAACCATTTTATCCTATGTATTTTATCATGAGTATTTATGATTTTCGTGCTGCTATATTTTAAACTCTTATTCATCATATCCCAGGAAACTGATGTGTCAATTAATTTTTTTCTTCTATTTACAGTACAAGATTTCTTATTTAAACAGTCTTAGAATTTATGAGGATAGGTTTGCAAAGAAGGTTATTTGGAGTGTGTTTATTTAAACAGCTTACAGGGGTAATTTTGCATCCTACTGCTTCCTTTCCATCTCCTGCCCTATTTCACGCGATCCCCTTGTAGAGCCTACTGTTAATAAATCTCGTATCAATGTTGTAGATTTTTGTCAAAAAGGAATTCATGTAATATGATAAAAAAAAAATGATCACATTCTTACTAAAATACAATTTTCTTTTACAAATGTCGATAAAATAATGATCAGGTTTTGCCTTTTTCAAAGCCCGACAAAACGATCGAAATTTGACGGTATGCGAGACGTTATACGTACCTCAGTTTTGTCAGTGGACGGTGAGGTTGATCTCACTCCACTTATTAAGCTGGTTATTGCGTGTGTGATTGCGTTACCAAGTGTAGATTAGTAAGAGCAGCTGTGGATTTCACAGGCTATACTTTCTAATTCCATATTCTTCCAACAAACTCTATCAATGCTAACCCATAGTTAAATATTGTAGTTTTTTTTACAGTCCATTAATAAAATATATCTTCTGATTTGGAAATTTCGTTATTCTCCGGTCATGCTATTCTTTGCTAGAACATCTGTTCTACAGTGTGGTATCTTGAGCAAGTCGTGGTAAAGACTACAGCGGAAGATCTCAGGCACGTATCACAGGATTCCAAGGAATGGGCTATTATATATATTTATGTCAGACCTTTTCCCAGACCCGGAGAGGCCAGTGTAGTTAATGTTCTGCAGACAGAATTTAAAGAATTTGAACAATTCATCAGATTCATTCAAAGTCCTATGGAAGTTCTGTTTTTATCAAACCACTTTGAAACACCCGACCTATGATTCAATAATAACAAAACTAGAGCAGAACTCGAATTTTGGCATAGAAATTTGATTAATTGTTCAAATTTTCTGAGATAACCCTGCCTTAGCATTTTTAGGACCTTGAAGGCAAGTTTTGAATTCGTTAATTTTAAATACTTGAAATATTTAGAAAAAAATATCGTTCTCAAATGTTCCCATAGAAAAAGATCATGCTTTATTCTTCTGCAATTGGACCCACGAGAAATAAAAAGCCAAAAACATATCCCAGTTCCAGAAAAAAATAACGTCAAATTCGGAAACTTTCGTAGAATAAAATACCATAAACAAAAAAATCAATTTGTATGAGGAAATTATGGTGGGAATGTATGGGAAAGCTTAGCGAGTGGGTGGTTTCTTGCAATAAAAAAGCTAAATAAGCTTATAACTCACCTATAAGCGTAACTTAGGACCCACAACGCAAAAGAGATTTTTATTTTATTAGTACGCTTTAGATCAGATTATTATTTATATTATCTTATAAGACTCTTTAAATTGTTTATTTATTTTTCACATACAAATAAAATAAAACTTAATCATTGAAAAAAATATAAGCGTTTCTCAAACCGAAATTTGAAAAAGAAAAATTAGAAAAAATATTTGGTCGCATCTAGGAATTAATTACTAAAAAAAAATATATTCATCCTAAACTTAAAAAAGTCGATAGATGTCGCACATTAAAAAAAAATAAAAAAAATAAACAATATATTTATCTAAGAAACTACAGGGTTTTCCAATAAGAGGTGTTATTTTGAATAGCTATTTCGGTAGATGTTACTTTTGAAGCTGTCATTTTTTGACATTTGACAAGTAGAAACTACGTCATTAATACAAATGGAACGATACACGCTTCAACAACGCATTGAAATTATTAAAATTCACTTGAGTGAATCTAATGCAAATCATCTTGAGTGATGAGGCCCATTTCCACCTCGGTGGCTTCGTCAACAAGCAAAATTGTCGCATCTGGGGCTCGGAAAACCCAAGAGTTATTGTTGAAAAGCCTCTTTATCCTCAACGTGTGGCTGTTTGGAGCGGCTCATGATCCGGCGGAGTCATTGGACCTTACTTTTTTGAAAATGAGGCTAGAGCAACAGTTACGGTGAATGGATTGCGCTATCGAGAGATGATTAATGATTTTTTATGGCCGGAATTGGATGGTATTGATCTGGACAACGTTTATTTTTAATAAAACGGCGCTACGTGCCACACAAGCAACGAAACCATTGATCTTTTACGATTGAATATCAAAATAACACCTCTTATTGGAAAATCCTGTATTTAATATAAATTATCGACATGTTTTAAAGTATACATAGTATCCCTATGAAGAAACTATTGTGTTGAAAAACTTTAATGTACTCCTTTTTTAAAGCAAGGGTCTTCAGGTGTAAATGATTTTTTTATTTATTTTTTTTATTTATTCAGTGAAATGGTTATTACAGTTTTTAGGAAAGTTTTGACCACCAAGCTAGGCATATACCGTATTTTAGTGGTTCATTATATACCTATACAGTACATTAAAAGAATATATGAAGTATGAAATAACGAAGAAATATAAAAATAATATAATTTAAAAGAAGATAAGGAGTATTGAGTATATAATTTAAAAAATACATACATAAATTCAATTTACGAAATCAATGTAAGTACCTACTGAGAAGAAAAAATAAACTTTTTTTATAAGCAATAATTATGTATCTTTTATCAGGAGATTTTTCAATGTGGATGAGTGTTTCAGGCTAATAATTATTGTTTATAAAATAATTGTTATCCTTTGTGCTATGCGTAAAAAATTTTGTCTTAAACATTAGTTTACCAAAAAAATAATAATAAAAAAATAAACTGTTCTTATTTTATATGTGCGAGTTAGTGTTTATGTTAAATACATTAAAATAATTTGAAAGAGTCGGACAAAAGATTAAAATATAGAGGAATTTAAAAAGAGTAAGAAAAATATAGAATATCAGACATAGTAAGGAGTAAATAATAAAAAAATCCATAAGAGGTTATTAAAATTATATATATATAATTTTCGCATCAAAGTGAGTGATTGATCTCAAATATCCATGTGGTTCTAATTACAATTAATATTTATGGATACAGGAGTGAAATATCTACAGAGATGAACGTCTGATTTATTCCGCAGTAAGATAGTAGAGGAGAGGCGTATTTATCGTACCCAGTAAACTTGGTATCCCCAGTATACCCGGGTATATTCATACCGTACTTTGTACTTGTGACAAATCTTCAAAATACCTGGTTCCTAAGTTTTTGTAAATATCACAGGCCTTGAAGTACTTCGTACTTTAAAATAATACTAATTTTTCACTCTGGTCTCTTAGAAAGTTGCATGGGGAAAATGGACGAAGAGGTAATTTTGCCTATTAGCTAATTCGTCATATTAAATTATGTAACCTACCTTACACTACGAAAGTATAAACTATAAAAATCATGCAAACATTATTTATATTGAACACCCTCTAAGTGATGTTATTTCGGCTCGTTACTCCCCTCCCTACCCCTCAACTTCCCTGCTTAGTGCTCAGCACGCCTCAGGTTCCCGTGAGGGCCCGTTCCCACTTCCGTTTTCAAATCGGAGGCGGGTCCCGTTTTAAAAACGGATGCCCTAGTGGCTGTAGTGGATGTATGGAGCTGTTCACACTTGTCCGACACGATTTGAAAACGGATCCGACATTTTTTGTCGGATGGCTCGCCTACGCAGCGCGTCCGTTTTCAAATCGTGTCGGAACACGCTCTCTCATAGTGTTGTATGGAGCTGTTCACACTTGTCGTCCAGTCGTTCCGGCTGAGTCCCCGCCAAACCCCGACCCCTCCCCGCCCGCTCCCTGTCGCAAGGAAGCAGGCACGCTGCGTGCTTGTATTTGGTTATTTTGTTAAGTAAATAAATCAAAACTACAATAATGGATAAGGAAATAAATCCCGAAAATTTAATACCACTGGTCGAAGAAAGAGTATGGTAATATTTTATCTTTAACTAAATAAAAACAAAACACTTGGTGTACACAACTTTTGTACACCAAATTTTTATATTTTTAAGTTTACTTTTTTAAATTTTAAAGTTTTAATGAGATGCACGGAAGAGCGTATTAGTTTAATAAACACATAATAAAAAATATTTGAGTTGTTATTGTTTTCTTACTTTAAAATATCGATAGCCTTTCTTCAGGACAAATGCACTTTCTCAATTTTGTATTTTGATATGTTAAGCTCTCTGAAACTCATTCCAGTAGATGGTTAAAGGAAGTGATAGACATTCTCTTAAGCCATTAAGCGCCCTTGAGGTGATTTTTCATTGTGAAAACGGCGCTATATAAATAATCCAATCATTATTATTCTAAAATAATTAAAGAACTTTAGTTCATCACTTCTCAACTCACCAATTAACACTTGGAAAATTCCTACAGAAAATCATTCGGCTATGATTGGGTGTACCCAAAATTTTCTTTTCACTTTTTTCCTTCTTTTTAATAAGTACAACATGACAACAAGAGCTTCATCGTCGTCCATTGCGCACCATTACTGAAAAATGAGCAAATAACATGTTTTTGTTGAATCGACAATTATTTTTTTTCGTAGAGCATGGTCCGTTTTTAAAACGGATCCGTTTTTAAAACGGTAGTGTGAACAGGGCCATAGGCCATACGTTTTTAAAACGGGACCCGCCTCCGATTTGAAAACGGAAGTGGGAACGGGCCCTCACTCTCCGTAACCAGTCCCCAGATACTATAATCCCCAGGCAGGTATAAAATACTTGAGAGTATTTTTTAACCGGTATTTTTAACAGGTATTTTTTGTACCTGTACTCACTGTACCCAGTAACGAAAAGTACTCACAGTACCCACCTCTACAGATAGCTTCTGCCCGCTGATGGTTGACGAAGTACCCGCTGGCCTAGTGTTCGAAGGCACTCGGTAGTATCCGACTCCGTTAACCGAACTAGCACCATGAATTGGAATACACCAAAACGATACCAAAGTTAGTTTAATTTAATCTATCTTCGATCTATCTATATAAATAACAATGTAAATGTTCGTTTGTTCAAAATCTTAATTCTCAAAATTTTGCTTTAAAATTTTGACACAACGCAACGTTTCATTCGATTAAGCGTGTGTTTTTATATAAATATATTATAAATGTTACCTGTGACGGATAAAAACACAATTTTTTCACCTGTGACAGTTAAAAACACGATTTTTCAAAAAACAGTGCCATCTGTCGGATGTAAAAGCAACACGCGCTATTATTTCTCTGTCTGCACAGGCAGACTGAGCCACTGAAACGCGTGACGGGGTACATATAGTTTCAAGTACAATTATGCCACACAGTGATTTTGCTTTGAAAAAACTATTAATATTGTTATTTTGCAATACGATACGAGTCAAAATTAGTCATTTAAAAAATCAAAAAAATATTTTGATGGTAAACGAATTCATTTTAAATATTTGATCAAAAATCTCTATAACATTAAAAGTGAATACTTGTTTTTGAGAGCCTAGTAGACAATGCAAGGGCTATATAAATTAGGTTACAACGAGAGAATTGGAAAAAATATATGTCGGTTACAATATTGAAATTAACAGATAAACCCTTCTGCCACATGACCACCAATTTGTTTTATGTTGTCTCACTAAAAAAATTAAAATGGGAGCTCTGGCGTCATGAAATTTACTCCAAATATGTTCCTGATGCAGTTTTTATAAATCCTTTAATGTTTTCTGACAGTGATGGATGAGAAAAATGAGATGTTTACAATGCATTTACTTCTATTTGTAAAACCTGCTTTTACGCATCATGTTGTGCATGTGTCGGTCATCGGTGAGCGAGCAGCGGAAAGGTCTCAATATAGAAAATCGTCGCAAAGTAACTACATTTTTTATTCCAAAAATTTCTTGATCAGTGAGATCATAAAAATCTTTTCTATTTCTAAATTTTATAGTCGGTGCAACCAATAACCACTAAATGTTATTTATAGTCAGTGCAACCAATAATCACCCAATCTTATTTATAGTTAGTGCAACCAATAACCACTCAATGTTATATATGGTCAGTGCAACCAATAACCACTCAACGTTATTTATAGTCAGTGCAACCAATAACCACTTAATGCTATTTATGGTCAGTGCAACTAATAACCACACAACGTTATTTATAGTCAGTGCATCCAATAACCACTTAATGCTATTTATGGTCAGTGCAACCAATAACCCCTCAATTTTATTTATAGTCAGTGCAACCAATAATCACTTAATGCTATTTATGGTCAGTGCAACCAATAACCACTAAATGTTATTTATAGTCAGTGGAACCAATAACCACTTAATGGTTTTTATGGTCAGTGCAACCAATAACCCCTCAATTTTATTTATAGTCAGTGCAACCAATAATCACTTAATGCTATTTATGATCAGTGCAACCAATAACCACTAAATGTTATTTATAGTCAGTGCAACCAATAATCACTTAATGCTATTTATGGTCAGTGTAACCAATAACCACTAAATGTTATTTATAGTCAGTGGAACCAATAACCCCTTAATGCTATTTATGGTCAGTGCAACCAATAACCACTCAATTTTATTTCAATCTTGGAACTTTTAAATAATAAATTAAACTTAAGAAAAATAAGTTAAAGCGATGTATTGTACTATATTTTTCAACTGAGTAATAGGAAAATAAAGCAGTGTAGTTAGTATGATTAACAAAAATCCCTGAAAAGTTGCAATGTGCCCCATTTGCTTGTAAAATTAAAACCTTAGAAGAAGGCAATAACGCTTTGATGATCATATTTTCGTATCAAGAAGATACACAGAGACCATTTGGCGTTTCACCTGTTTGTAAATTTGTTTGTCATGTTCCGGATCCAATTTCACAATGGTGGCCGTTTTAATAGTTAAATAAGTAGACATATTACTCTTTTTTAATGATGAACTAATGTTTATAAGACAAAGTTTTATGCATAGCATAAAGGATATCAAATAATCATAAGCAATAATTGGTCGCCTGAAAAATAAGGTTGGTTGTTTACAGGTGAAAAAAATATAGTAAGCATTAATTGTCGATTGAAGAATCGCGGGTTGGAAATAAACCGACATAGCTCAGTGGTTCAGAGCACCTGACCGAACATCAGAAGGTATTTTCACTGGGAGATATTTTCATTTTGTATTGATATTTCAGGTGACTAATTATTGCTTAAAATTATAAGTAGGCAAATATTTAAGGGCCCACTTCCAAAACTTATGGTTTCAAAGGAAATATGGTTTTGATTTAAAACGGGAGAAAATTGGATACATACTTTTTTGGACGCTAGGTCTACTGTTGTAGGTATACATTGTATATAGTATAGTACATTATCGCTCAAATGATGAGTAGGTACCTACCTAAGTGATTGTACGCAATCAATCGTGATTTCAATTGCTTTTCTTAAAAAACATTTGTATCAGAAAGCGTGGAAAACAAAAAGTGATATTTATTACTTAGGACTGAAATTGAAACTGATTTCGTAGAACTGAAAATGAATTATTTTTATTTTCCACTAATTGTCTCCTAGGTTTCGTAATTAATCATGTCAACATTTTCATTAAAATTAAACTCCGCTGATTTATTATTTCAAATGACAACAAAATTTAAAATTTAATTTTATTCTTTGTTTGAAAAACATTTAGATTCATTGCTTTGAAAAGATTTCCTGTTGATATTTTCCTTTGTGAAGACTGTTTTTACGGGAGTCAAAATGTCAAACTTAATTTGTATTTAATTTCAAATACAAACCTTTTCCACTATAAATGTCATAACACCTTCCGACAAAGTTTAATTCTTATTTGGTTTTAAGGACTGGGAGGATAGTGCATTATGATGTAAATATTACAATTTTAATGTAATTTAAAGAAAAAAAATAAAATAAAAAAGAAAATGTTACATAAATTATACGTTATTAATCACAAAATGACATAAATACTCATGAAATGTAAATCAAATGAAAGGAAAGTCATTCTGAGAGGTTTAGGAGTAGGTTGTTCCATCATCTGCATCGGTCGCTGTGGGTGGTTTCGAGTGGTTAAGCTGGAGAGCTTAACCACTTGAAACCAGCCACAAAAATAACGTTTGTATCTACGAGTACATTTCAACTAAATTTAATAAAAAATCTCAATATTACGAGTATTAAAAGATAACAACATTGAGAAAATTAAAACTTAATTCATTTTGACAAAAATACATTTACAAAGGGAAAAAAATATTTTAATAGTCTTCCTGCAGAAATAAATATATTGACAGATTTATTAGATTGAAAAAAATCCCTTTTAGAAACCCAACCTAACTTTACTAATTTAATCCATATTTACATTTTTCAATGCCGCCACGTCCTAGTACTTACGATGTATTATTTATACCCCATATAATATTATTTTTTACCTTTACACTGAACTCTAAAGCTAGATCTCTTCATTGTTATACTATGTTTAATGATTTATTAAAAACAATTATTTGTTGGGATGTTGTGGAATTTTCATTTAAAAATGTCGTTTTAAAAGCAAACCCTTTAAAAAAACTGTATTACTTCGAAAATAAAGTGGCAACGTTCGAAGGCAAGGCAATCGTAGACCGTCCAACGCTAAGGTTTTAATTCTGAATCGATTTACTAATACAACTTCACTGCAAATATAGGATACACATAAATATCTATCATGGAGTTACAAGTGAGCAGACACTCAATATAGGTAAGTATAGGTA
This sequence comes from Hesperophylax consimilis, assembly GCF_061612785.1. Classification (NCBI taxonomy): domain Eukaryota; kingdom Metazoa; phylum Arthropoda; class Insecta; order Trichoptera; family Limnephilidae; genus Hesperophylax; species Hesperophylax consimilis. The sequence goes on from NC_142846.1 coordinate 30,885,743, forward strand.
TCTAAGGTATCGATATATAGGTAAGTATAGATATCCAGGGTATGGATCGACGAGTACATAGGTAGTAAGTATAGGTTTACGCTCTAAAGGTCTTGAAACGTGAAAAGGGAGCCGAATGTCAAATATTTGCGCTTAGGAATCCAAATCCAAATGGCTTTGACTTTATTTGATCATGTTTAAAGCACTATGTTCCAATTTCAAATAAACTACTCAACTGGGTCGAGAGCTTATCTAACGAAGTACGGGAATCTTGAGAGAAAAATCACTTAGGATTTTTTGAGATATAATAACATAACTACCTCTTTTCAGTCAATTAATTAAATTAAATTAATTATTTATTTTTTTGATCAACACTAAAATACGGTTATAACCGCTACCTGGATTTGAAGTCCGGGGCCTGTTAAGTCAACGAGTTAGGTTACCGGGGTAACCTTGAACATTGAAAAATCTATGGCCGGGTTGATAGAAATTGTTAACTCTTCCAGTATTTTTGTGCCTTTTAGTAGACAGTAATCGAAAGCAGTATAGTTTTTTGTGTCCTTTACGGCACAAACTCATGGAAGTCGATCTATCTCCTTTTGTATTATGTTGAAGATATATGATTTAAGTATTGTTAGAAATAGTTACCGCAGTTTGTATTCGCACTTTGATTTTTGCCATAGACACTTACCAATAATTTTGTAATATAATCCAAAAAGTTATCGATCGCCATTGCTTGAATGTTTACGATTTGTTATTGTTTTATTCATTGTTTTCATATGAAACAAAAAAATAAATTATTGTAACCTTTGCAATATGTTTAAGTAATAATTAAAAAAAAATTTTATTCATATAAAGTAGTATTTTTAGAGTTTATAAGGAAAAACAACCCATTAGTGACAAAATATCCTAAAAAGTTCTTAAATTTGTTTCTGTTTGTAAAATTAAAATGTATCTGAAAGAGTCGTTGTTCAGCATTAAATAGTCTTTAATTCTGGAATACGTTAAAAAAGAGCAAATTTATTTGAAAATTAATACCAACCGGGAATATTTATAATTTAATCATATTATATCCGACAGGTCATTAAAAGTGACTTGACTTTCACAAAATACCTGAAGGGTTAACTATGTTTTGTGGCCAGATCTGAATATCTTCCATTTTTACTTCCCCTTCCACTTCATACTTTCATTAGCCTCACCACATTCCCCAAATGGTAACCACTATTTTTGGGACAATCATTTAACAGAAAGAGGTAGAGGCTAAACGATGCCATCAGTGGCGTGTCCGTGTAACATTAAAATAGTTATGAAACTAACATACACCGTTTATACAAAAGAAAAAAAAATTATCACTGCATTACACACATAAACTTTTCATGACTGTAGTTTTTCTCATTTTAGAATTTTCCAAACGCCTACATAGGTAAAATTATATATGTTAGTATTAACAATAAAACTGGAATGTAACATGCAAATTTTCCACGGATAATCATTTAAAAAAAGAAATCTACAGATACTAAATTCCGTTCTGAATCATTTGACTTATTAAATATTCATGATTTTTTTAGGGCCTACATAACCTTTAAAATTTCACCTGAAATTTTATGCATAATTTTGTTACGACACTTGCTTAGATCGCGATAAAAACGGGTCCAGGTCAAAATATTATTATTCTTCAAGGAAATTTATCACATTTGTAAAAAGGGTTTCATTCAATGCTTTATTTTAATGGAAGTGGTTGGTATTTTTTACTAATGTTACCAACACAAGCTTTGGTGGAAAAACTTCATACGTACGTCGGTGATAAGAAGGAGAACTTTAATACCGATGAACGATAAAGCTGTAAGTTCCCGAGGTATTTTGGCGAACTTCTAAACTTCTAAATTCTAAATTTTTTTAAAGTCGGCGCCAAGTTTTTCATAAAATTCAGAGAGTTTTTTTTCCTGTAAATCTAATTAAATAAAGATAAAATATTTATAGATATTATTCGTCCTGGGTTATTTATATTTAAAATCAAAATCAGTTATTTGGGTAAATAGTTATTATTTGCGTCTCTGCTTGCTGAACGGTGTATTTATTTTTTCTCATTTTTTGTTTTTAATGAGTTTTTATTATTCAAAATGTACATTTGTTACGTATAATTTTTTTATAAAATAAGCGACCGGTTACGACACGTCCGTGTCATTAACTAGCTATTTTAAAACTTAAAACTTTTAAAACTTGTTTTAAAATAGCTAGTTAATGAAACGGACGTGTCGAAACCGGTCGCTAATTTTATAAAAAAATTTATACGTAACAAATGTACATTGTGAATAATAAAAACTCATTAAAAACAAAAAATGTCTAGAAATTGTTACATAGTGAATGCCAAAGAAACACAAAAAAATATTTTTTCTCAATAGAACTCCAGTGAAAAATTATATGGCTTTAAAAAATATTTATCCACTCGAGCGATTTTTGGCATGGCGAATTTGCAAAAATGTTTTGAACTATCGTTTGTCAAAATGTGCCAAATTTATAGAACCTAAATTATGGAATAAACGGTGAAATCTAGGCGGATTCATTGGCTTTAAACCGCAGTAAGTACTTATATGTTTCTTTTGTCACTGAACGATTTGAACGACTAAATTTTGTGGAGCGAGCTACCAGCATCTGTTTTTCCTCCTTTGTATAATCCGGACCTTGAGACAACTCCTAGCTTAACCCGCCTCGCAATGCTGCCCAAAGTATGTCTTCATTCTGCCCATGGGTGGCGATACAGTTCCTTTGTCTTTACACTATGCAGATGGAGCAATATTGTGAGGAGTCACGTAAACAAAAAGAACACAGATTTCATGAAACTTTTCTAATATAAATGACGGTGTGTCATTAAAGAGCATATTTTAATATACTGTGCCACCGAATACGTAATCAAACGAGGCACGTTTTCATTGATCTCGGATTGAAATCGGCATTTGATAATAATAAATAGATTCATACGGAAATAGTTTCAAGTATCCCCGAGAGATCATGGGAAACTGTTGGATCGAGATATTTGACATAACGGAGGTGTAATGTTTTACTGGTGGACATATTTGTATAGAAATTATATTAATATAACAGGTATTTATTAAATATACAGTTCCGTATTTGATCGAATCCGCAAATTAACGCAACCGTGGTAAACATTTTAATAGAACCATTCCGTTTTCTTGAATAATTTGTAGTGAAATCTTTGAAGGGAAGTCTTATGATGTTGGTTTTTAGAAGTTTCAAAGTGGGTCTGAATAAGTTCCAAAATTGAAAAAGTTTGGACAGGAAACTTGAAAGAAGAAGGGTGGATGGTGAGCATTTCATACGTTTCCAACATGTTGCAGTTAGCCTTTTTTGATACCGTTGACAAGTTGTCTGCATTTGAAAATTCTTATCATGACCTCAACTTAAGTTATGTTATCTGAAAATTCTCCAACGACACATTAAGGTTGGATTATTTCACAAACAATCGTTTGTAACATTATCATATAATGGCTACTCAAGGCATCGTTTAAAGAGAACCTTTAAGCCAAGTGTCTTTCAAGCAATATTACATTTTAATTTCTGCAAAACAACTGGGCCTAAGTAACTAATAAACTCGTATGCTACATCTACCGGAAAACGTAAATTCTTTTCGGTTGTCCTATTTTTCTTCGTCAGGATCGACGCACCTAATAGACTCTATACAAGAGATAAAAAAAGTAGAATCTGAACATTTGCAAATGGAGTTGTAAGTCAAATATCTCTGCAGTAGAACAATTTATTAATGTGCAAAACGGTATTTAGAACCGTTTCTTCTGTATTTTAGATTTCCTGAGAAGATCAAATTAACTGACATAACTTTAACATAATATGTAGGTTGCTAGATACGGTTCCATGATATTTCACAAAATGACAACAAAGAACACCTTCACTTTTTGTTTCATCACTTTTCATGACTTTATATCACTTTTTGTAGGTGTGTTGAACTGCCATTATGATGAGATACTCGGTCACCGCTAGATACATACGTGGATGGCAACAACACACACTTCAGCAAAATCAACAGGAGATGGATAGTATTATTCTTTGGTGGGATAAAGAACTGCAGTACTATAAAAGCGGTGTGGATAGTAAAAGAAATAACATGAACATAAACAAAATCGAAGCAATTCAAAACAAATTCCTAAAATATCTTTGTTACAAGTCATTTGTAAGATTTAATAATTATGCAGAGGCAGCTTCATACTTTAAAATTTATTCACTGAGTGTACGGAGGATTCATAAGGATGCACTATTCCTGTATAAAGAAGTTAACAATAATATTCAATGCCCAGAGTTGCTAAACAAGATTCCATTCAATGTAACACGCTCTTGTGTCCTGTTCAGGGTTGATCAAAGCAAAACTCTTAGCAGAATTCTCGCCTGAACAAACTATGCAATAATTACAATAGCGTATTATCCAAGGTTGATATTTCCAGTTGCAAACTTACCAAATATAAGAGATCCATAAAAGAATATTTCTCTGATGGTTTATGTCTCTATTGTTTATAACTGTATTATGATTTGATTTATATCTACAACCCCTCTCCATGGCTATAAATGTATTGTTTTGTAAATTTTTCGTTTTATATAATCTTTTGTTTTGTATAAATTTTTTAATTCATATTCCTTTCTCACAAATTTAAATATCTTATTCCATATTATGCTGTCTCAGTTAAGGTCACAAGGAGGAAATCCACGATTGGTTTTATTTGACTATATAATACTCATGTACAAACTGATTAAATGTAAACTGTCGATTTCCCGAAAATGAATAAATAAATAAACATAAGGTAATAATTTGAAAAAAAAAGTTTTCAACACGGAAACTAAAATAATACTTTTTACAGGGCCTAAAAATGACAGTAGCCACAGAATATCCGATTATTCTTTTGCTTGTTGTTAACCACCCAGAAAGCGGTGTTATCATTATTTTAGGGAAGTGGCTGCAGAAAAATGGAAAACAAAAATAAATTTCAAGCCGGTGCAGTGTATTTATTATCTGGCTCTTCAGTTATTCCGATCTAGTTATTGTACACAGATGTGTTTCTGATTCGTGGTCTTTCCCAAGTTTTTGGATTTACAAATTCCTTTTCTGAAGGTTATATTTTTACTTATTCTAATTTTTAATTTATGGTGCAATCTCAGTCTGACGTTCCATGCAGTGTTTGCAAATCCCGCATATTTTTAACATCTGTGGGATTGCGGGAAAAAAAACTAGATATCCAGCAGATTTCGCGGGATTTTTATTAAGAGGGATTACATTGAAATAAAGCCAATATTTTTTTAAAGTATTTTTTGTTATTTGGTATTAATTATCACTGATATATTGCATTAAAAAAACACATTTAGGAGACAAGATAGTAAGTAATTTAATAGCACTTTTCGTATCAATTTGGTACTAGAAATGTTTTAAAAATATTTAGAAAAGTTAACATAATAAGTATTTTAAGAAAACTTTGATTTAAAAAAAGGATCATAAAAACATAGATTGTGGAAAGTACTATCACGCATACACGAACGGATATTTATGCACACGAGCCCAGCATCGAAAAACGCTCTTTCTGCTTCCACACTAGTTAGTTGGGTTGTTACCAAGAAAGTGTGTGCTAACTAAAAGTATCTCCCTCTAATACCTTCGTTCTCAAAAAGGGAGATATCATTCTTCAAAATCGATTCCAGGTCTTGAAGATTCCCACAAATCCGAGGGATCAAATATAATTTCAATCAAGCGGGATTGTGGGATGCGGGATTGCGGGTTTATGGGATTGCAAATCCTAATGTATAATTAAAAACATTATAAAACCAAAGCATCGTATTTCAGGGTGGCCGCATCATCTACTTCCATCGTTTATAGAGTGGAGAGCTGAGCCACTCGGAAGCAGCTACGACAATAACTGGTTGGTTGAATTCGCGAAAGCGAGGAATGGGTGTACCCTCTCTTCAGTGAACATCGTAGAGACACTGCAAAACCTTGAAAGTTGCCTGTATATGTTATCCCGTTGCGCTGCTGGGTATTGTGTCCACAGTTCAGAAGTGTATAGAACAGTAGTACAGTATGTAGTAAAAAGTAGTTTCCTGATACTCGCTACAGTGGTAAAACTCCTTTTTTTTTTTTTTTAATTTTATTTGATACACCATAATAGCGCCCCTGTCCGTACATTCTAAGGACATGGGATACCAGATTGGGCAGCGTTGTGAAGCGGGTTAATGCGGGGCTGTTGGAAGGGGTTTATGAATGCGGGTCATGAAAAGGCACGGATTATATAAAATATTAAAACAGATGCCCGTTCTCGTGAAGCAAATATCAAATATGAATGGGTGTTCCGCTCGTGTACGTTTCACACACATGCACCGGTGCATCAGGAATAAATGCTGCTGGCTCCTTGGAAAAGGCTCCATTAAAATACCCGTAGAACAGACTCAGCATGCCTACATTGCGTCTGTGCATTAGAGATGGCAATAGTGGATTGTAAATCAGACGAACCGCCATCCTTTGCCAAGAATCAAATAGGTTTATCATGTTCTGTGGTGGCTACCAAATTCATTTGTTGGGCGTACTTGAGATTTATATAGTGTGGTTACTTGCCTTGAGCTTGAGTTCATTCGTACTTGAGATTTATATAGGGTGGTTACTTGCCTTGAGCTTGAGTTCATTCGTACTTGAGATTTATATAGGGTGGTTACTTGCCTTGAGCTTGAGTTCATTCGTACTTGAGATTTATATAGGGTGGTTACTTGCCTTGAGCTTGAGTTAATTCCGGCCCGTTCTTCTTTGTTGTTCTATATCTTCTGTAAGAATATGTCCCAGGTATTTAACATGTGAAGTCATAAGCAATTAATTTTCTTCTAGCCAGATTGGTGGCATATTTAATGGCTCCTATGTTTGAATACGATGATGACTGATTTCTTGGAATTATACAACACGTTACGTGAGTTCGCGCACTCTTGGCATATTCGTTAATCAAGATTGTTTTGATGTCATAAAATTCACATTTCTGAGTTAAGTAATAATGCCTAGCAATGAAAACTTTATTTCTCAAATGGATGGTTAAATTTAACCGCCATTTAAACCTATAAAATTATAACTGCGATTTAGTTTGCATTGAACTGAACACAATAGACGTTCACTTGGTAGTTCGGAAAATTCATAAAATGTCTTATCTTTAAATAATAAATATTTTAAAATTTATACGTAAGTTTCTAAAAAAATAAGTAGTCAAATGATTTTGTATTTGAATATTTACGGTGAGTTTTTGAAATCAGATGTAAACGATTTGAACGTCAAGCAAGCAAACTTTCATCAAGAAATATCTAAATTCTGCTATAAGAGTTAGTAAAGGGGTTTGGAGTGGTTTTATGATACCTCATATAGACAGTATTTTTTTATTATTTTGAAGGACAAGTGTGTGAAAATTTTTCATCAAGAAGTAACAAAATTCTGCTTTGAGACAAAGACACGTGTGCAAATACTGTAGGTTTGAAAAGGAATCAAATCCACACCTCCCACCACGGAGACTCTTCTTTAAATACATATATAAATAGAAATTAGTAGATGATATCATAATTGAATTTAAAAATTCTGCAACAACCACGTTTAAAAATTTAAGATAATATTTGAATATGGAAGAACGATGCATAAGAATGTACGAAAAATCATTATATTTTCGTAGTATAAATCTTTTAAATAACGTTTTGCGATCGAATATGGTTAATGACTCCATAGAGCTTTAGATTATAATCGTGACTTATTAGAAACAATTTTTTGTTTTGCTTTTGTGCGATCATAAACAAATTGATGGGCAGTAAACTAGCACGACTTTAGCGTTACTTGAAAACTACGGCCCATGAGGGACCATAACTTTTGCAACATAAACAAAAACCGGAGGATTTGCTAGAATCAATAAATTCACCCTTAATCCTCCACGGACAAAGTGTGTGCGTTCAGGTAATTAGGCTTTTTTACCTTGATAATATAAGGAAAAGATGAGCGATATTTAGTTAACTATCAATGAAAAATATTGCTAGTATTGTCAAAATTCGAATTGAGAACAGTGACCTTGTTATTCTCATGAAATGTAATAATATATATTTTTAAATATCTCTATTTACTATATAAACAAAATATAGTGAACAAAATAAAATGGATTAAAAACATTTCTATTGGCTTAAATTTAAACCACAAACGACAGATTTACGTTGGAAAATCAACTTTTTCTGTATTTCTATAAAAAAAGCATTTTTAAATAAATTTTTCGTTATATTTAAATAGTAGAAAAGATAAAATTTCTTTTTTTTTGTTAACTACAATTAACTCTCATTGAATTCCATAATTGCCTGTAAAATCATGCAAAATTGAATTATTTAATAACCTTTTCATTATAATATAAAACACAAACAAATAAATTAGCACAGATCCTTACTAAATATTTGCATACATTTTGAATAAATTAAAGCTTATTCTGTTTGGTTGGGTATTTTGAACTCAAATCCAAAATTAAAATTTCCAAGAATAACAAATGGTGTACGGGACGTGTTTGCCTGCACAAGAAAAGACTGTAAATAATAAGCACCGTTACACATCAGTCCTCAACCTGGGTAATGATTTAAGTAAAACACCGTGAGGTGTTCTATCCAAACCATCATAAAAGAAAGACGATTCCAATCAAAATTTTAATAACAAGTATTGTACTGGTATACAGAACGTACAAAGGGGGTGTAGCTTATAGGTACTTCCTACTTTTTACAGCCATACCAATTCACAAGAAATAGTTGTATGTATTTCAATACAACTGGGATTTAAAACACAGATAGAAAAAGATAATTTCAGATTGGAGCACATTGTGCATCATCGCGCCATACCATACAACAAATGGCGTAGGCTACTGCTGGAGCAGTGGCCAGTTCAATTCGTAGCCAGCAGGGCTAGGCTTCAGCATCAATGGCTAATTCAGTCGGTAGCCAGGAAGAATTGGCCGGCCTCTAGGTTGTCAGCATCAATGGCTAATTCAGTCGGTAGCCATGAAGTTGGCCAGCCTCTGGGTTTTCAGCATCAATGGCCAATTCAGTTGGTAGCCAGGAAGAATTGGCCGGCTTCTAGGTTTTCAGTATCAATGGCTAATTCAGTCGGTAGCCAGGAAGAATTGGCCGGCTTCTAGGTTGTCAGCATCAATGCAGAAGAGATTGGCCAGCCTCTAGGTGATCACCGGCAGTGGGCAGTTCAGTCGGTAGCCAGCAGGTATTCGTCAGCCTTTAGGTTGTAAGCATCTGTGGCTGGTTCAGTCGGTAGCCAGGAGGAATTCATCAGTCTCTAGGTTGTCAGCATCAATTCAGCAGGGATTGGCCAGTGATCACCGGCCGTGGGCAGTTCAGTCGTTTGATTATAAGAGCCGGCACACGGAGACGCCCCATTATTGTAATGATGACAGATGCGTCTGATTCAGCTGATAGAGTGCCGGCCAGCTCGTTAGAAATAGTTGTAATCTTCAAAATGATTGTGCCGTGATGGAGGAACAGAATCGACTACAGATTTCAGTTGACACTGAGGAATTTATAATTATAATTAACAGATCGCGTTTTAACTGGAGGTGTTCCGTCCACTCGTGTTAATTTTTAAAATTTGACTGACCCAATATTTTGTTTTAACTGCGTATTTATAATTTCTCCAAGAAGCGTTATTGTGACAGCAATAACATAAAAAAAACTTGTTTACTATTTAAACGCAGGTGTTTTTATGAGTCAGCGTCGGGTATTTAATATTCTTTATTTTCTTCGGCTTGATTCGCCTAGTAACCGATTATTTTGGTACATTTTTCAACTCGTAAACATTATTACTTGGAAAAGGGGTCATTAAACTTGCAGGTGTTCAACCTTAGTCGCAATCGAACCAAATGAAGCAAAATCATGTTTTCACGTTCGATACAAATGGGATATATTAATAGGTATAGTGTTCGGATAAATTTTATTAATCTTATTCATTTTGATAATTAAGTTGTATTATTTATTAACCAAAAGAACTAAGTTTGTTAAGTTTAAAGGTAAATCACAGCAACCTTGTACTTACAACAAACCGGTAATACATTAGATGTCTGTTCGCTCAGAGAGATAGTACAGATACCACATAAAGCACCTTCTAGCTCGTAGAATGTACGTCTCCTCAAGTGGCGCAAGGTGTTCAGTGGAACGAGGTGTTCCGGGCTTCTGAAAAGAGCATTTTCTTACTGGAGGTAAAGCAGGGACATGCCACCACTTATTTAAACTTAAAGCTGCAGCAATGAACTATTCATGAGAGGCAGTGCAGCGCACCTGTTTTCAAGACTTGTGGAAGTTTGTTCGACTCTGCTGTTTGAGGAATGCTTTCAGTTATATTTAATTTTACACGAACAACATTAAAAATTAAACTAAAACATAATTTTAATGACCGTTATGCTTGACGAATGATCAGGAAAACTAACTTAACTAACTAACTAACTAACCATCACGCCGTTTCTCCGAAGGGGTAGGCAGAGAGGACGGACCGCCAAATAACTCGGTCTTGGCACACACTTCTCGCCTCGGCGTTTTTGTGGCACGTTATAGAGTGGAAGATACTCTCAGTATCGTCCTGGTGTACGATCACCATTCAGAATTGTAACGTTTCTTGAAGTGGCTTTAGCCATGTTAGGTGACCAGATCTGATTATCCAGGTACTTCTCCACCACCCTATTCTCCATTACCTCCCCACCCGCCTACTTTCAGCCTTACAACATACCCCAATTGGGGAATGCGTGTGCAATTTTATTCGATTGATTATGGTTATTTATCTATTTAATCATCTAAAATAAGATAAAGAATATTTGCGGCACGTTCCAGAGTTGAAAATACTTTTAGTATCGTCCTGGTGTAAGACCACCATTCAGAATCTGAATAGTCAGGTATTTCTCCACTTTCCTGTTCCCCACTTCCTTTCGATCCCCACTACCTTCAGCCTCACAACATACTCCGATTGGGGGATGTCATAGTCTCACTGGCTCCAGATGGTTGGGAGCCGTTGGGTCTCTTGTGTCTTTACATTAAAAAGAACGTGAATAATAAATTAGAGCCATGATATTGACGACCAAGTTTGAATTTCGCTCAACGACTACAACCATTTTCGCTGATGTCGCCTGAAAACATTTTTTTTGTTCCACTTCAAGACAAGGTAATCCACGTCACGGAGTGGATCGAAAATAGTAAATCATTTTTTTCTTTAAAAATATAACATTATTGGATTATACCAGTCACTTGTCAATCGGAAAGATTAGCAAAACAACTAAAATATATAAAATAATATTGCTTAAGTTTTAATCGAATCTTAAAATAAATTTGTTACTGTTAGAGGTCAGGGACATGATGATCTAAATGGTGGAAGAACAGAAATAAATTCAAGGTAAATTTATACTTCCCGAAATTATTAATTAAATAATACAAAAATAATTGAATTCATAAATATATTTTAATTAAACAATCAAATATATAAACATTAAAAAAATGATCCTTGTTTATCAAAAATTGATTGGGAAAAAAACGAATCGGCGGCTTTGGTGATATTCCACTAAAAACAGTGGTTTGTGGGTTCTAACACCGGCAAGAAATAAATTCCAATTAATGAAATTATTTTATCTCTAAATTAAAATTAAATTAAGTATAGCTTATTTCTCGCAAGTTCCAGAGTGGTAGATACTATTAGTATCACGCTGGCGAAAGTCTTGAAACGTTGCTTGAAATCGCTTTAGCAGTGTCTGGTGACCAGATCTGAATAGCCAGGTACTTCTTAACCTCCCCCCATATTTGGCAAGATGGGTATACAAAAAGTTTTATGGTTGTTTAAAGAGTGATCAAACACTGATGATATTTATTGTTTTAGAATTTCATGCAATAGCACTTATTTATCTTGTAACGTTATTCTATACTAGAACATCTGTTCTACCGTGTGGTATCTTTAACAAGTCATTGTGATGAATATGGCTGTAGCAATAGAGTGACACACTAACAGTAAGTATTTATTGCGATATATTCATTAACATCTGGTTTCCAGGCTAAACCTATTCGTTGCCTCAATAAAGTTCATACGGTGCACGAATCTCAATAAGATCCATGCGTCCGCATATATCGTATACTAGAGGATTTTTTTCCAGTATATTTTTTATGTATTAAGTATAACTGTTTCGTACCGACGATTGGTAATTAGAATGGACTGTATTTTAACGAGAAAAAAGTTCAAGCGATCGTGTTTATTTATTACAAGAAAAATTTGGAGTGTGGAAAAGGAGGCCTGTGCCTTGTGAATGGTGTTTGTTTCATTTGTATTTCTGGTAGTTTCTAGATCAGTGGTTCTTGACCTTTTTGGGGGTACGGAACCCCACCAGTTACATATGCGCATTCACCGAACCCCTCCTAATTTGAAAAATTAGTAGTAAAATGTCTATGGTCCGTATATAATGACTATGGTCATTTTCAGGCGGCCATCTTGACCGGTAATCGCAAGCTCTACCGCTGCGTGATCACCTGCAGCCAATGATGGACAAGCAGGGCATGTCACCACGAATCATATAAGTCGGGGGTCTTGACCTCCACCGAACCCCGAGACTGACTCACCGAACCCCTGGGGTTCGATCGAATCCAGGTTAAGAACCACTGTTCTAGATTGTTCCGTGGGTAATATTAATAGTTCATAGTTGTACATCTTATAAGCACCGTTAATGTTATAGATTTCCACAACACAAAGTGTTTTTCAATCATCATAAATCGGTGATGATAATTTGGACTATTTTACCGAATTTTCACGAGATTAATGATCATAAAACAAATGATTTTGGCGTTGGTCTTCTTTTTTCAAATTTTCTTTATTGCTTTTTTTCTTAAGGAATGGGATAAAGACATGGAAAAATTTGGGTAGGAACTGGAATGTGGAATAATCATATAACAATACAATACTAAATAATAATAATATCTGCTATGAATGAGAAGAAGAAAGAAAGGAAACGGGTTAACTGACCCGTAAATTTGTCGGAATACCAGTGGCAGGTACTTTGTATCAGTAAGGATGCATTCGGTGAATTGAATGGACTCTTCGTAAAGGATTGCAGATGTTTCCCTTTCGAGCGTGGGAACTACATTGAAATATGTGCTCTTTCGAACAAAATTTTAAGTATAGTTGGAAAACACGCTACTTGTGTCTAACACCTTCTTGTTTGGCTTTATTTAACATAGTGAATTCTATTGTGAAAATGCATTACAAAATATATGTGTTCTAATGCATTGCGCTAGAGCTGGTTTTATACAAATGCTAATATTCGTTTAGTCCAAAGATGGCTATAATAGGCTGTAACCAGGCTTGAACCAGCTTGGAATTTATGTTTGTTAGCATTTTTTGTATTACATTTGACAGCCTCCGTGGTCGAGAGGTAAGGCTCTCGACTCACAATACGGAGGTCGCGGGTTCGAATCCCGGAGTGAGCAAGTAAATTTTATTTGATTGATTAGAGTTATTCCAAAATTTAATAATCTAAAAAAATAAAGGGAACACTTGTGACACGTTTCTAATCGGAAAATACTATTAGTATTGCCCTGGTGCATGACAACCATTCAGAATTGAAATGTTGCTTGAAATTTTTTTAGCCGTGTTTGATGTCAAGATCTGAATAGCAAGGTATTTTCCCATCTTCCTCTTTCCCATCTCCGTCCTTTTCCCACTATCTTCAGCCTCATAACGTACCCCAATAGGGGATGCCATATTATCACTGGCTCCAGGCAGTTGGGAGCAGTTGGGACTTTGCGGTATTCACATAAAAAATTACTTTGTAATTGTATGTACTGTTCTAATTGACTAAAAAAAAAATTAATTATAAAAAATTAAAGGTCTAACAGAGGTGATTTTTTTATGACAATAAGAAAAAATATTGGTATTTTTATTTCGAAATCATTTATTCGCAATTTCAACAAAATTTATATTATTTTTTCGGTATAAAAATTGTATTTCTAATATAAAATTCGTCCTTAACATTTCTTTTTCCGATGCCTTTTGAGTGAATGTTGTCTTTATAAAGAAGATCTGAAAAGCCTAAGGTTGTTGTTTATTTAATTATGCCGTTAATTTCTTCAGGCAAAATTCTAATCCTTTAATTTAAAAAACGCCTCCTTAATTTTCATTCCGCTTGAACAATTATTTTCTCTGGGTACATTGACTTGCCAAGAATAATTGCCAAAAGAGATAAAATAAATTTAATATTTCTAGATAGTAAAAATTTAGATATTCTGACAACGTAACAAAAAATATTCACGTAAATGTTTAAGAACCGTGAAAATGAGAACTTAATGAAAATTACAAAACGGTTTGTCTTTACACTTGGGGGATTTAAATCACAGCTGTCATCAGAATGATTAAAATTAATTTTATCAGGTAGCAAACACTTTAATACGAACGCATTTAAAAACAGTTATCAATGAAACTAAACATATTAAAGTTTATTTAAATCCAATACTAAAAAGTATTACATTAAATGAAAAGTATGTTTCGTTTATATACCCAGTGGTTTTGTATGAACTTTAACTACTGATTTCTACGTTTTTGTTTCTTTCCATGAATAATTAAGATAGTATTTTAAATAAAACTCTACCATTTAAAACTAATAGAAAACTCAAACAAACGTCATTTATCCCAACTTCAAAATGGATAAAAAACAATTTAACAATTTAACGATAAATATCTTTTAATTTATAATTATAAAGTATTATTCTGAAAATATAGTATTTTAAAATTAAAAAAACACACTGAAACTAAAAATTGAATACTTTCACGTATAAATGAATAATAAAAAAAAAACGAACAAAATAACACTTCCCTTATACGCTCAAACCTAGCTTTATTATGGTAGTTGATTTTATATTTAAAATACTGTGAAATGATTACTTTTTTTTGTTAAATTTTTATCATTATTTTTTGAAAAAACGATAAAAAATAAATTAGTTCGTATTTAAAAAAATATATTTTAAGTTATTTTTTAACGTACGTAAGGTTAACTTTGTGAATAGCGCCTGAAGGTATGACAAATGTCACTTTCAGGTTTACGTGAAAAACAAACATGGCAGGAAATTAAACGGCACCGGAAGATGGAAGAGAAATTTCAATACGCTGAAAGTCGAGAAGGTACCTTTATCTCCTTGAACAACAAAGTCAGATACATCTTTGCCACTCATCATCATATAACCAAAACGGGGTTTAAAAAAAACTATTTTATAGTTTGGCAACTACTTAAGGTATTCAAGTTGACTTGTTTTTGATGCTATATATTTTGAATGTTATGGAAGAAACGTCATGCATACGTGACAGAATGGAAGAAGAAATCGAGGTACCTACACGCCACGATACAGTGAATCAAATTCTCGAGTCAGGTATTAATTATTATTAAGAGTAAGAGGAATAAGGCCCATTGTCCACACAGTCGCCTTTTGTAGGATGCATGTAACCTACAAATGAAGATAGGCGTATGTTGCATATTTGTTATGTCTTATGCAATAGTCAGTCACGTTACAAAACGTCTCAGTTTTCTTTCAACTAGAATCGAGAAAGCACGTCTTTTGTCGTGAAAATTTCAAGTGATGATGATGAAGTTATTACAGCATACAATTTTATTAGAAGACGACGAAACATGCGAAGAAAGTACTGGATTCATCCATACATCGAAAGAAATATAAATTGTAGATTGTTTGTTGCTGCTAGAGAGTTATCAGAAGATGATTCTGTATTTCAATCATTTTACCGAATGACTAATCATACGTACCAAAATTTAATCTCTACTGTTGGACCACTGATACAAAGACAAAATACTGCAAGCGTCCATCTGACGAGTCGGTCGAGTAGTGACATGTTGCCGCGCGCAACGCATTACGAATGCATGACGAGCGGCTGACGCGACGTTGCCGCTTCGTGGACACAGATTTCACTGTTTCTTCGCAAGATGCAAGTATTTGTCTTGCAATCGTCAATTGACGAAAGCGTGCGTATGACGTGCGGTTACGTGGACAATGGTCCTAAGACAAGAGTGTGAAATGTAGGGATAGGTAAAGGATAAGGGTAATAAGAAACATAAGAAGCAATATACGCATGAGATTGGCGGAGAAAACATTCGTAGAGGGAGTTGTCTGGAGGTCCATCATCTCTGCCCACCCCTGCAAGGAATTTAAAAAAAATAGCAAGGCGAAATAGATTTTAAAAAGTAACTAAAATTTTAAAGGAGCTAATTGGCTAACTGTGAAACTGATGCAGACTTTGAACAAGATGATTTTTATACATGAAATAATGAACAACCTATTAAAATGAAATGATGTAGAACAAGACTATTCACAATCATAATACAAGAACGTGCAACGAAATAAGGCTACCAAAAAAGAACACAGTCAATACCCAAAAAATAGTTTACTGCACAGTACAAAGAAATACAATATTATAATTAGCTGCCCAAAACCATAAATTGTATTGTAGGAGCCATATTAATAAAAAAGAAAGTGTTAAAAATTATCCATGTAATAAATAACATTTCAGAAATTTGTAAGCTTTGATGCACAAATATCTAAAACAAATTAATTAATATTTTTTGTCACCTACATTATTTAATAATAGATAGGTTATTCTCTATATTCATAACGGAGAGCGAAAAAGTATAATGATAAAAATAAAGATAATAGTTTGTATGTTACAAAAATCCCACATAGGAGTGTGGGCTTCCTTGGATTTAGTCAAAAGCTTTTTAAAATTTATTTTAATGGTGCATATATAATACTTAACGTAGATTTAATCTATATACAATTAATTATAAGTGTAATTTATTTTGATATATTCTAGCAAAAAAATGTGAACATAATATATATTCTCAATAATTATCGCAATTCATGAGAAGGATGAAAAAATCCGTTACACAACAGAATACACAATCGTTTCGCTGAGAGGTAATTGATGACAGGGGTGGGGTCCGTAGAGCGAGGTGGGAGTCTTTATCTTATAAAATATTAACTAAATTAATTGGAGACATTGCACGTGCATTTGATATATTGCGTTAACAGTGATATTAGATTTCACTATCTTTCATGTTCAGAAACCGGCTATTTAATTTTCGTAACGTGTCAATTATACTACCTAAAAGTTGGGTTTAGTTTATTAAAACCTACAAATTTGTTGACGTTGCTAGTTTTTGAATCTAAATAAATTAATTATTAAAATTAGGTGAAGTAGAAAAACAGACTTGAAAAATGGTATTTGCAAAGACCAGGTTTGAACTATGCGATCTTCCACTAAGTAGGTGCCCACTATAAGCCACATAGCTATCACGGCCACCTTATGTGATAATTATAATAATATTATATTTACATAGTGCAGATTGTTTTTTGTTATTTCAATTCAAGTGCGCTTTACTATAACAAACTATGGTATTCAGGTAAATGGATCGCTGGCTTACCTTCAGCGATCGGGGTGTCCATAGATTAACTCCAACTTATAAATTAAAACACTGATTGAAATACATACAACTTTATTGTTTATTTAAATTTATTAACGGGAAAAATTAAAATTAATAATTGAAGGAAATAAGAAATAACTGTCAACGGAGGAAGCGAGATCACGAATGAGATTCAAAATGGCTAGCGCTCAGCAGCTGACATCGGCACGAGGCAGTGTTGCAATCTTCCAAACATTGCCAGTGGCAAAAAAAGAATATTTCACGTAAATAACGTTCTTGTTCCCAACAAAACTTAAAAAATAATAATTTAGTATTAAGTCGTCGCATTCTTAAAATTACTCCCACAGTGCGCCTTACATAATATTTCCAAAAGTACCATAAAGTACCATAAGGCAAAAATGTACAGTAAGCAATACAAGATAAAATAACAAAATTTAACAATAACAGTGCCATTACAGCATGGAAAAATAATAATAACTAACATGACATAAAAGTATACGGTACATCCAACGCGATGATAAGAGAACAAGTAAAGATTTTATAATATTTTCGTGAAACTCGGGAAATTAATTGTTTTACATTGTTGTCTTGTCCGCTAGAAGTTTTTCTTGATGGAATTTTAATGATAATTATTAAAAAAAACAAATGCCAATTCTTTTCAGAATATTCTGATTCAATTTCCAATATTTCTATTGGAAAACTGAGTAGATAAATTCCAGTATTTTCCACACAAATGTAGACGCCATTTATAAAGACATCAACCTGAAAAATTTTCTTCTAAAAAAAGTGCTTGAACGCCCATAGAAATTAAAAAAAACTGAAAGCTTTTTTCCAGAGCTTTAGCGAAACTAAATGAATGTAAACAAAAACGCATTTGTAAAGAATTTCGTATACAAACATTAAAAATATTCTGAAAATTTTTCAATATTTCGCGTAAATTAAAATTAACTTTCTTTGAATATGAGAGTACATACAACTTATCATTTTAAACTGAAATTTATTATATACGAACTTCATAGGATAAAAGAAACAAGATAAATTACTGTAATAAAACAGGAGAGGCAGCAAATACCTGGCTGTAATGGATAATGAAAGCTTTTACACCAATTTGGTGAAGAAATAATTATTTACGACGTACATTAACTCCACACAGAGGAAAATAATTTATCTCAGAGCCTAGGTCACCTTTGTGTATGCCATATGGAGGAACTTTTTGAGGAGATGAAGGAGTGAGTATTAAGTTGGAGCGGTCTAGTATGGAGAATTTTTTTTTTCGTAATATTGAATTCGGCATACGCGGGATTGGTGCTCCGTTATGTACTTATCTTAAATAAAAAATATTTATTTATAATTACGACATCGCCACCATTTTGAATTTTTGATAAAAACACTGAAAACACCAATAATGTTCTCCCGATTCTTAGAAATGCTTATAAATATGTAAAAAAAAATTGAGTGTTTATTTATTACCTATGATATAATTACATTATTATTTTATAGTATAATTATAAAGTAGGACTGTAGGAACAGTTAAACTATTCCCACACAGCAACGAATCCTTCTACCCCAAACGCGTATCAATCAGAGTGAAGTGTATCGCGTATCATCTTGGCGAAGTTTCCGATCCGCTAGACATTATCTAGTAGATCGGGGTACTGACGCTATTCCTTCTTGTAGTTTAAACTTTAGACTCTCAAAAAATGTGCTTCGTCTTCAATTCCTCAAGAAATAATGCAAAGTGAAGCACAACCAAATAATTCTCACCATGAGGTGAAAGACTTCCCTGTTGTGGCCAAAACACTAGACAGATATTGTATTTCAGATCGAGCAGGAGCTGCAATTGTTTTCGCTGTATTAAAAGATGTTGGCTTAATTTCACAGAACGATACATCTCGCGTTTTGGATAGGAGTAAAATTCGTCGAGCTCGAATGAAGAAAAGAACCGCCTTACTAGTAAGCCGTTAGTAATCGATTCCAATGAATTTGGTTTATACTTCGACGGACGGAAGGACAAAACTCTAAGCATGGAGGACAACCGGCGAAAAATAATAATTGAAGAACACGTTAGTTTAGTAAAAGAACCAGATAGCGAGTACATGGGACACATTTCATTAAAAACCGGAAAATCTGAAGCAATAAGCAATGGAATTATTTCATTACTGTCTTCGAAAGATATTGCTTTGGAAAAAAATGTTGCAATTGGATGCGACTGAACTGCAGTTAATACGGGGTACAAAGGAGGTGTTATTCGGCGCCTTGAATCACATCTCAAACGGCCTTTACAGTGGATTGTCTGTCAATTACAAGCTAAAGAACTCATTTTGCGACATCTCTTTGAGAACATCGACGGAACCACGACTGGATCGCAAAGTTTCGCTGGAATTATTTGTAAATCTTTAAATAAGTGTGAACAACTTCCTGGCGTGAAATTAAAAATCATTCAATGTTCATTACCAAGTATGACAAATACACAGGATTAAAGTACAGATCAGCTGTATCTACTGAAAATGTGTAAAACTATTGACTCCGGATTCTGCAATGAAAATTTATCAAAAACAAATCCCGGTCAAATTGTACAATCTAGGTGGCTCACTACAGCGAATCGGATTCTTCGGCTTTACATTTCTACCCTAAAACCATAAAAAAATATGGTAACTTTAACGACATTTGTATTAACAGTTTACGCACCTATGTGGTTCAACATTAAGACCAAACCATTATTTCTTTCCAGTGCAAGGCATTTACACGAAACAATAGTGCTTTCACGGTATTTGCCCGGTGATTTAAAAGATATTATTGATCCAGTAATCCAGCGTAATGGCTTTTTTGGACATCACGAAAATATATTGTTAGCCATGTTAAACGACAACCGAAAATACGTAAGTGAGTTGGCGTTGAGAAGAATATTGAAAGCTCGGCAAATGAAAATGCAATCAGACTTTAATCGTACCTTCAAAGTGCCTGTTTTTGATTTTTCAGCAGATGATTATATTGAAATTATAAAGTGGGAAAATATAACCGAGCCACCACTTACCAAATTTGTATGTGACGAGACAATTTTACAAGCCATTACCGATCACACGATAATTGAGGATGTCATACTACCAATGATAAAGAAATTTCCTTGCCACACTCAAGCTACAGATAGATGTGTGAAAATTGTAACAGAGCCTCAGCCGTTGTTTGTGGACCCTTGAGGCGAGATGGATTAATAAAAACAAGGTTAGAGTCACGACACCTTATGCCTATTTTTAACACCAAAATGCAGTACCGTTCATAGTAACTTTTGTAATTTTCAAGTTTTAAAATGCGGTAAATAATATATGTACATTTTTTATTTCAACTATTTGTTCCATTCTAACAATCTACGAATGTATTATCTGTAAAATAAAAATTTTATGTGTGTTTTATTTCGCGTACACGAGCTGTAAATATTTTATCATTTTCACATTTCATAAAATATAAAGCTTTGGCGATGTCCAGGTATTGTGAATATATATTTTTTATTATTTTTGTCGTAATTGTTTATATATGGAGCATCTTTCCCAACTATGTCAATTTCGAAATTCTCAAAAAAAAAAAATTTCACTCCACCTTAGTGAGTATGGGTCTTGAAGAGACCGCAGATGTTGTAGGAGGGAGGAAATATAGATGCCGGGTAATCGTTCCATAGCCAAGCCGTTGAACTCAAGAACGAAAGTTCTCATGTGACAAATTTCAAGTGTACAAATGTTAGGTGCGCGTTTGACGTGTTTCCCGACTATGCACCAGTGCTGAAGGAATCAATGACGCTAGTTCCTTGGAGAATCTTCCATAACAATATCAGTAGAACAAGGAAAACATACCTACATGACTCCGAAAGATTGCAATTCGCTTCTTAAGAAAGGGGAATCTATGAAACGAACCACCCGTTTCTGCACATAGTATGAGAATATTTAGGAGAAATATGATACATTCCTATAATAAAGAATGTTGACTACGGTTATTATGCTACGAAATCTCAACACGAAGGTATTGCGAATATTTTAAATCCACGACAACGAAAATTGTGCTTAGCAATGAATTTTACCCGTTTTTTTTCATTTCAGAGGATAATCCTATTACGCTTGTCTAAAATATGTTAATACTTACATCTCCATGAAGAATGCTTCAATTCCCTAATCTAATAAATATATCATTTCCATGTAAATCAGAATCTCTTTCGTCCCCCTTTTCCACTCCCCAAATATCTGATAACAAATACAAATCCAAAATGTCCACATATCCCCGAATTCGGTGAGTCGCTAGTGTAGATATCATTACCACAAATTATTGATTTGATAAATACTTAGTTGTTTCGTTTCTCTTTAGGAGGCCAGCAGATATTAGTATGTCAAGCTGTAAGCCTTGTAGAAAGTGGGTGAAGTGCTTGGACAGAAATCAAACGAACGACAATATCTTTACTGGGAAATTGAAGGAGCCGCAACAGGGGCGGACCTAAGGCGGTGCGAACAGTTATAAGCCGAACGTTATCTCAGAGAGGGTAAAAAATTCGATAAAATAAATTGGAAAAACTACATTACGTGTAATTGCAGTATCATATTGTGAAATGCTGTCGGGCGTAGCAGGTGTGGAACTTAATAAATAACATTTTTTATATGAACCACACATTTAGGAAATCTTTCCTTGTCTAATATAAAACAAAATGCCATCCGGAATGGAATTTTAAAACTACGTAGTAACTGCGCATAGCACAAGTAAGAAATTTCGTATTGAGTTGATAATGGTTGGACATTTGAGAAATAAACAAGGCAAAACTTCAACAAGCTAGAAATAGACGGAATCTTTTTTTTTCAGTGTAAAACAAGAAATAAATAACATAAAATAAGAAAAAACTAAATTCTTTTTAAACGTTTTTCTTTCTGACAAAAATACAAGTTACCCTAACAATCCTAAAATCATGAAATTCACCGAAGTCGCACCACATGGAAACATTGCCAGCTTCGAGCTTGCCCGCATAGCACCAAGAATCTCATTAATCTTTGTTGAAACCTAGTCATAAGCCTATATTGTCAAAGTAAATGGTTTTTCATTTATCATATTTTAGATTTACGTACTAAAATCATCCAGCCTAATTGTTTGTTTGAATAGGTATTTATTTTCACATTTAAAAATAATTTTTCATGTAAGATTAGAGATTTTCACGACCAAAAGAATTATAATGATTTGTTTTTGGTATTATATCGTGTTGCGCTACCTTCTTCTTTAACCAACTTTTCTGGTAGTATAACAGTATCCACCATCTTCAAATAGTGTACACATCTGCCCTGATGATGGACACTGTAATGCTGTCCGAAACGTTGAAGGTAGCGCAATACGGCATAATACCCAAAAATACAATCATTATAATAAATTTTCATGTTTACTTTTCCTCTAGCGTTTTGATTCCAAAACACCCATTTCATGAACTGTTCAAAATCATAATAAATTCACGAAAGTAAAGTTTTTCGTAAAAATAATATTTTTTTGAAGGGAAGCTCCGTGTAGGATGGCAAGCTATTAATCCGCATGCCAATAGTTAGTTATTTAGTATTGGTAAAATAAGAAATATCATTTCAAACCCATGTAATATATATATATATATAGATATCCAATAAGCAATATTCTCAAGTATAAATACATCTCTAGGAAACTCGTAAGCTGATATTATCAAAACTTTTATAAGTCACTTTCAATTTGGTGGGACAGAGGACTAAGTTTTAATACACTCGATGATAACATATTGTTAAACCCCCATAGGATAGTTAGTAAACACCCGTGGGAGGGTAGTTTTCAAATTAGGTTTATAATGCATGAATATTCAATATATTGATTAATATTCTATGGTATCTGTGCTGTTCTCGTGTGATCCCGACATAAAGCAAAATGATATCTATTATGCCATTCTTAGGTATGGAGTTTTGACTAAATCAACACATTACATGATTACATTGTATAAGTTCTCTAAAACGATATTATTTTCGTCTACCGATTAATTTTACTTTGATTTAAGTGTATAAAACAGGCATGAATACCAACACTTACATTCCTGAATGTTGAAATAATAATAGTACATTTTTATACACAAAGATTTTTGTTTATTGTTTAAATTAAAATACAGTGGAGATCCGTAATGAATGCAAGGCTGATGTTAGCGTAATGAGTTAGATTAAAAAAGGGGTTAGATGGTTTGGAAGGAGTGTCAGGAGACGCCCGAGGAAGACTCGTGTCTACTTAAGTCTGGCCATGTGAAGAGTCTGTACGTATGAGAAGATGCATGAATGTGAATGAGGCAAGGAGTGTGTGCCAAGACCAAGTTAGTTAGTTAGTCAAAAGCAACGAAGAAAAAGCCAAAAATATGTATTTAAGTGACTACATCTTTTATTGATTTAATACTTAACTGTCTTTAAAATTAAAGGGCTTCGTATATATGAATGCTAATATTAGCAGCTTGGTATAATATTTGGTAAAGCTCTTTTTAAGCTTTTAATTGGGTTATTAAAAATGCTTACTTCATTATTAGAGCAGTGCGTTATACATTATAGTGTTATAATTTAGTAATATCCTGTATTTATTTTGTGTGGTAAGCCACACCTCTTTTAACTTCGTTGATTTTCTTGTTTGTGCGACCGCGACGTGCGTTAATGTTAATTAAGGATAAAATGTTTGGTGTATCAACTGACGCATATATGGTTTGTCTGTCTGAGAGCGTGAAATTCAAACAATTATATATTATGTTCCATATTTATCAGATACACTAAACTACAAATTATCTAAAAGAGTTTCATTTATTTATACTAGGTTTTTACAGACGATCTCACTTACGTGAGAACAATATAGTTATAAAAACTCAGTTAAAATACAAATACACATACAAAGTCACATTAATTCTCATATACCTAAATAAAGATTAAAATATAAAACAAATACAAATTCAAAAATAAATATGAAATACAAATATTACAGAAAAGTAAGAGACGCAAGTAATACATAATATAATCAGTGCAACATATTATTTAACAATAGCAGTTTTATTTCTGAATCCATACAAATTATCGACAAAAATATCTACTTCCGCACACTTAATCTTATCGTACAGTCTACACATTTGGGTCAGAGGGCTAAAATAGGCGATATTATTTTTGAAAATATTCATGTGAAAAATGCTATGGAGTCTTAAACAATGGGAATTGGAGACATTTATTTCAATATTGCTAAGACATAATGAGGTATCAAGATGGCTGTGGATAATTTTATGCAAACATATTAGGTCAGTCTATTGCCTTCTTATTTTAAGAGTATCAATCTTAAAGTATTCACGACGTGCGTCGTATGATCTAAGATGGTCATGTAGTCCACATTTGAAAGATAATAGTATAAGCATTTTTTTAAAACCGATTCTATAATTTTTTCATACTTGCAATAATGTGGATTCCAAATAGTGCTTCCATATTCAAGTTTACTTCTAATTAAGGCAAGGTAAAGGGTTAGAATTGATTGAGGATCTTTGAAAGGTTTAGTTATTCTGTGAATAAATCCCATCATTTTAAGTGATCTGGACTTAATGTAATTAATGTGTAAATCAAATATGAATTAAGAATCAAGAGTAATTCCTAGATCTCTTATAGAAGACACTTTCTTAAAAATAATCTTATTAATGAAATAGGAAAAATTCTTTATAACCCTTAAATGCATACTGTTGCAAAACTGCAACATACCGTTCAAACCACCTTTAACTCTTTGGTGTATACTTAATGCATGCCGTTTTAGAATTATCAAGTTCACGGTAATATATTTTATTGAGTGGCATCACCTTTTTTTTCTTTCGCGAATGTCAAATGTCACTTTTTCTTTAACAAAGTGAAGATTCTCGAAAATTGGTTGGAGGTTAGAATTACAGTTTTGTTTTGCTGTTATTATTTTGATTTTCTTAGGTAAGTAGATACAATAATACAATACTTATATGTAATAACTCGTATTTTTCCGGTACTCTTATTAGTTTTGAGAATTTTTTTTAGGTTTTTTATTTTTTTTTCATACGTAAATTGTTCATATTAATTTTTATTAAATACATGGTGTTGTAAACCTGCAACAATTTTTTTTAATCAAATATCATTAAAAAATTACAAAAAAATAAAATTCTTTATATTTCCTTGCATATGCATGTAAATATCTACAAAATATATTTTTTTCCAGAAAAATAAATAAATCATGCATTTAAGGGGTAACCTTATTTCGAGTAAAGTTTAAAATGTAAAATTTTTCCACATTTAAGTGCATATCATTGACAGTACACCAGTTATTTAGTGTATCGAGATCCTTTTGAAGCACTAGATGATCGGTAACAGACTTAATTTTACGAACATTTTTAAGATCATCGGCGAAAAAAGTATAATCACAGTTTAATTTCGAGCCAAGGTCATTTATGAATATAAGAAAAAGTAGGGGGCCAAGATTTGACCCCTGTGGTACTCCAGAAGTTTCAACTATAGGGGATGATTTGTATTCGTTAATAAGCACTAGTTGTGTTCTATTATATAAATATGATTTCATCCAGCGCAATAAGTCTCCATGTATTCCTATTTGCTCTAGTTTCTTTAGTAATATGGTATAGTTAACTTTATCAAAAGCGTTTTGGAAATCAGTATAAATTGCGTCTACTTATAATATTTCATTAATAGAATTACACACATAATTACAAAATTCCAAAAGATTTTTAGTTGATAGATCTACGAGGAAAAAAACCCATGTTGCCTAGTGCAGAGAATAGGCTTAAAATGTGAAAAAATATTTTTGTATATCAACGATTTAAAAACCTTGGCAAAACATGACAGTATACTAATTGTTAATTTTCTTAGCACGGATTCAATCCTATAGTCATGAAAATCATAATAGGAGACCAAATTGTGGATGCGTATTCCAGAAAGGAAGATCGTTTTCTGATTTTTTTAAACTAGTGATTAATCATCAATTAAAAACAAAAGATGCCATATAACACATGATAATATTCAATGCTAAATTTAAGAAAGTATAAAAAAGGATTTAAATTTCAAGGGAATTCTAGTAAAAAGCTTGTCGGTTATATTCTCAGTACTTTATCACAAAGACACCTCTTGCCTGCGAAACAATTTCCAAAAACTGACAAATTGTCGTGGCAATTTATTATTTTCGACACTTTCACATCAAAGGATGTTAAACTGACAGGAAATATAATACTCTCCATTATTAAATCGTGGAAGTATTGTGAACAGGGTTTTGAAGGCAGCGAGTTGAAAAGCGTCTAGAGGTTTTTCCCTACAATATACTCACGTAGTAAACAACCCAGCCATACAAACACTTGTGTGAAAAATGGAAAAATAATGTTCATAAAAAATAAAGATGAAACGTTTTTTTTTTTGTAAATTCTACGAGTAGTTTGACATTCATTTCGGAATCTGAAATGTGTAGGTACGAGTACCTTGTAGTGTAACTGTAGTGTACATGTGTAGGTACGAGTACCTTGGAAATTATATATTAAATATTTTTTTATAAAAAAATAAGAGAAATGATACCAGGGTTGTAGTTTGGTGATTTGTGGGTTGCCGTAATTTAAAAAAATGGAAAAATTTTAAAAATAATTAATTTTAAAAAACTTTTTTTTTTTCACATTATCTGTTTGAATGATGCGTTATTATTTATGTAACGGTGAGATTTGGAGCCGTGAAATTGTATATCTTCGAAACGGAAGTGTTATTATCTCCACTCCATCCAGCTATCTAGGATTAAGCTTCCCAACACACCTTGATTTATGTGATTACTTCCACCTTTGCTACATAATATCCTGCTCAATGGAGCCGTACCGTTCTTATGAAACGCGTTATTAAAGATTATACAAATAGCCTTTTGCAAAGAAAAACGCGAATTCAAAATAAATCACCAATTGCAAAATAAAAGCATTCATTAACTGAAAATTGCGTTAGATCAGAAAAGTGATTGTGGGAACACAACCACATTTGGTTTTATTTTTAGCTTCCATTCGTTTTATGAGTTTGTCAATGTCAGAGTTGAAGTTACCGGTTTTTTAAAGGAAAATATTTTATGAGGACGAAATTCAATTTAAAAATAATGTCCGTCAGACGAAAGATTGATATCCCTTTCCTATAATCTTAAAAGCCCTGATGCATTATTTCGCGAACTAAAAAATATAAAAAAACTCAAGTTTAGCTTTTCTTTGTCAAAAAAATCCCATAATAATGGATGATCATAAATAATAACTACTGACGAAAGATAAAAACTTGTATTTTAATTTCTTTAACTGAAACTTCCAACGGAGGTCGTCTTTAATATACGGATATTATAAAAATTTAGTAAGAATTTTGCATTGTTGTATTTTCCCTGTCATTATTGATGAATTACCTTTGACCGATGGGCTTTATTTTTCTTTACGGACAGTAGATTGATCATTAGCACGGCAAAATTTTATCATCGATTTCCATTAACGGGGAAAATATTTTTCAGACGGAACCTAAATCTAATCTCTTACAATGTGTGTGTTCCATTCATACCAAGTTTTTAGTTTTATATATTTAAAATACCCTCGGCTGATTGTTCGCCAATGCACAACTCCGCACCGTAAATAATATGTATTCTTGCATCAAGTTCATCAATCAAATGCATTGTACATATAGCTTTGTATTAGTGATCGACGAACCGGTGAATGCAATCTGTTAGAAATAAATTGATAATAGATTCACTAGTCTATAGTTCGTAAAAACATGGATCATTGTAAAAATGTATTTTATATTTGTGCAGCGTCCTTGAGGTGATTTTGCACAAAAACAGCGCTATATAAATCATTTTTCGAAGAAAACTTCTTCTAACTGCTTTTCACTTTGTGATGGCATTATTTATTTTTTATTAAAACACAAATAACATTGTTTACATCACTTTATTTCGATACAAAATCTCAACATGTTTCATGAACCAAGTTCACTTCATCAGGAGCACAAGTATACTAAAGTTATAATTAAAATTAGGTCTAGAAAGAAGAGGTAGAAGGAGTGGGGAGGGGTAAGAGTGGGGGTGGGTTATTCAAAGTAGGAATTAAAATGTCATTAGACGGGAAAGACCGGGTAATTGGGAAAATATTTAAAATGGGGTTTATAAAATTTTTTTGTTTATTAATAATATCTGCTTTCATATTCACGTGTTTTCTTATTTCTAGGATTTCAAAATTCCAACAATATAAATTTTTAAGTAACAAGGCACCGCTATTAAAAATCTTATTTTCTAAATTATTAATAAAAATGTCTGCAATCAAAGGACTCGTACTGTTCCCCATGGCCAAGCCATCCTTTTGTTTAAAAATTGTATTGTTAAATTGAAACAACAAAAAATTTTTATAAACCCCATTTTAAATATTTTCCCAATTACCCGGTCTTTCCCGTCTAATGACATTTTAATTCCTACTTTGAGTAACCCACCCCCACTCTTACCCCTCCCCACTCCTTCTACCTCTTCTTTCTAGACCTAATTTTAATTATAACTTTAGTATACTTGTGCTCCTGATGAAGTGAACTTGGTTCATGAAACATGTTGAGATTTTGTATCGAAATAAAGTGATGTAAACAATGTTATTTGTGTTTTAATAAAAAACTATATAAATCATCCAAATATTAAAACTATTATCTGCCATTTCAGATCTTAATCGGCATGATGAATTTGTGCATGCAATTTCGCTGAGGAAACGGGCTTTGGTTTGAAAACTGTTTATTTCAGGATACATTAGGCTAGTTTTTATTCTGTTAGTTCAGTTGGACAATGCTTAAATGTGTTACAAAATGTGATTTACAAAACATTAACTTTTTTTACAACATTTCTTACAAGTTCTTGATATTGGTTTCGTGATATTGGGGTCGTGATAACCGCTTGCAACTTAACATTAGCAAATGTCAAATTATGAGGTTTCATCGAATAAAGAATCCAATATTTTGTTGATTATTCCATTATCAATATGTCGTTAGTATCTGTCTCTGAAATTAATGACTTAGGTATTTGGTTTGATACGAAACTTAACTTTATCAAGCATATTGAAATAATAACCAATAAAGCTTTGAAAATGTTGCGATTTATTTTAAGGGTATCTTGTGATTTCAATAATGTCAATACTGTAAAAACATAATATATGTCACTAGTAAGGAGTCATGTAGAATACAATTCCATGGTTTGGTCCCCAAATTCTGAGGTTCATTGACATGCGATTGAAAGAATCCAAAATAATTTTTTAAGATATGTAAATTTTAAAATGGGCATTCCTAGACAAAACCTTAATTACGATAACGTACTTTGTTCATCAAATTTAATAAAATTATCTGGTCGTAGAATTATTTCCGATTTAACCTGTTGGTGTAAAATCATTAATTCAATGTTTGATAGCCGTGATTTATTAAATGTAATCTCTTTTCATACTCCAAGCAGGTCGGTTACAAGACAGTACCTACCATATTATTGTAGCAATTCTATATCAACGTCCCAATATCACACTCCTATGCGACGGATTCAACAGCTAGGAAACAAATACTACGATATTTATTTTTCGGAATAACTTTATTGAGTAAAACCTCCAATTGTAATATTTAAATATTGAAGACAATATTAGTGATTTCTAAACGAAAATCTGAAACAGAAAAATCAGAAAAGGAAACGGTCCCAGTTGTGACCGTTTCCTTTTCTGCTTCAGATTTTCGTTTAGAAATCACTAATATTGTCTTCAATATTTAAATATTACAATTTGAGGTTTTACTCAATAAAGTTATTCCGAAAAATAAATATTCATTCTAGACTTGCAGAAAAGTCAACTGATGTCGCACATTAAAAATAATAAAAAAATAAAATAGGTTTATCTAATATGACGCTGTCTGGATTGCATTTAGTTCGGGTTGAATCTTGCGATCATACATAAAGATAGTTGCCAATAAAAATGTGCGGTGAAAAAATGAAGACAATGTTTGTAGTTCTTATTCGAATACAATACAGTTAAAAGTGACCGAGGGGAATAGGGTCCCATTAGCTCAGTTGGTAGAGCACTGTCACGGAAAGACAAGGGTCCTGGGTTCGGGTCCCAGATGTGACCGTTTCCTTTTCTGATTTTTCTGTTTCAGATTTTCGTTTAGAAATCACTAATATTGTCTTCAATATTTAAATACTACGATGTTGTTGATATATTTAGTACATCAATTTCAATATATAAGCAGCATACCCTATTGAAGTGTTTTTCATCAAGTAGTGGAATATTTTTATAAAGGTATTTTTAGTAATTTGACTAACACATAATAATTTTGTCAACTGAAACAGAAAAAAATATTTTGGATTATTTATGTTTTGTGCCTGCATGCTCTGTAGATCAAGTTCATTGATATTTTGACTTTATGTTTTTGTAATTGTTTTAAATAGTCATTTTTTGCACTATTTTCGTGTATAATTTCGTAAATATTATTTATATATATGTATGTAAAAGCCTTAATAGGCGTGAAATAAATAAATAAATAATCCGCTGTGTGTAGCTATCTCCTTATCCCATTCCATCTTTCAGATATAAATACCTGTCCTATTCATTGACTAAGCACTAAACCTCGTAAATTTTACACAACTGATAAACATCAATTTACCCATTATACATTAGTTAAATATAGCATTAATTTAAAATTTGAAATCATCAAATGATAAATATCAATGAAATTTCTTCGATACGTCATGTAATTTATTCAATAACAGATTACAATTCATTCTTCTCGATTTCATTTCCGGCTCTAGACCGAATCCGGAACCCTCAAGACAAAACCAATTTAGGGGAGTAGCGAGGTGTAATTGATTGGATGGAGCCCATCCTACCGGGAATCCTAACCGTCGCAAATGGGGAAATTCCACGAATCAGTATTCTTTTCATTCTTGTGGAAATTTAGCGTCTTATCAGCATTTCAAGAAATGCGAAGTTTGTAGGAGAGGTAACACTGATTTGTTGTTTTTTTTTATTGAACCTAATTGTGCGTAGAATTTTTGGTAATTACGATTTTTAAAAACGGAAAAAATGTATTTTATGTTATAAAAAAACAGCAAAATTGCTCCTTCTGGAAGGTAGGTTCGTTTTTCGTTGGGTTTTTATTGTGTGGTATTCAAATAAAAAAAATCTCAT
This sequence comes from Hesperophylax consimilis, assembly GCF_061612785.1. Taxonomy (NCBI): domain Eukaryota; kingdom Metazoa; phylum Arthropoda; class Insecta; order Trichoptera; family Limnephilidae; genus Hesperophylax; species Hesperophylax consimilis. The sequence goes on from NC_142846.1 coordinate 30,917,414, forward strand.
CGCAGAAAATATGAAATCTGAAAAAAAACAGAGGACTCTGGTGTCATTAAATTTGAATGAATTTCCAGTATAAATTTTACAAAGTATGAAGTAAAGTTATTATATTAAGTTTTAAAGTATAAAGTTAAAGCAATTTTTCTACCATTTCCATTGTGAGCTATGGAGCTTATTATATTCATGCAACTATTTGTACCATTTTTTTAAATCACACACTTATCTATTGTCTGCGCCATACTTTTATGTGAGTATTCAGAGAAAAAAATCATTTAAATTTTTTCATGTTAGTACCGCCAACTGTTTCCAACCGTCTGGAGCCAGTGAGACTATGGCATCCCGAATTGGAGTATGTTGTGAGGCAAAATTTTGTGTGGAGGTGAAGGAGAAGATAGGGAAGAAAAAGGTGGGAAAGTACTTGACTATTCCTATCTGGTAACCAAATTTGGTTAAAGTCATTTCAAGCAACTTTCAATTGTAACGTAATGTTGTAATAATATGAAAATAATGAATAATACAATTCAAACATGCTGCTTTGTAGTGAAAAAAGAGATTGGGATTATTTATGCATATTTGATGTTTTGTTGAAGGAATAGTATTGTGTAGTTTTATTGAAGTGAAATAAAGTTCTTTTAAAATGAAGTGCTTTTGCGCAAACTGCAACTATACTATATTAGTTGGTGTTAGAAGGTGCTGCTGTGATAAACCCTATGCAACACACTTGAAAGACTTGTCCCAAAACTATGCCAACTTCAATTATGTTATTTGTTACAATTAAATTATATGCATCCGCTAAGCTCGATGAAAAGTATTCCTCAATGTTTTAAATTATGCGCTTATTGAACATGAGATAATCCATGATTAGAGTACAGGAAAAAAAAGACTCACCCGTCGCAGTTGGGGACACAAAATATGCCATCTTCCTGATGATTCTCTAATAATGTGTATGTTATATCAACAAATTTACTCCCCTTGTCTCCTTTATATTACACATCAATTATTTCTGACTTTACACTGAGATGCACTGAGCATTCTGTCATTTTGAAAGGTAGGTTTGATATCTTATTTTTCTTGCAACTGCTTTCCGGCCATGGTGACATTTTTTGGATGGGTACATTAGGTAAGTAGGACAATTGCAGGAATAAATACCGAGGTTTCCTTTCCATCAAATCTTTGCGAATACATTCTTTCCTAATCCCATATATATTGGGTGATCAGGTAGCTTTGTCTGTTTTTGGTGTAAGAAACTTTATTGAAAGGCTTGTTTTTTTGTTGGTGTGTATATTACAGTACAGTAAAGGTACAATATGCGAGATAACAGTAATATACTCACTAGTCGTGGTCTATGAAATAGTTGCTTGTTTCTTTATTGTACTTACTGTAATAAATAAATTTAGATAGCATCGCTAACTAGGTCAGATGGAGACCGTTTCAAAATGGCGTATTATAAGTACTATCTTAGATCTCGAAAAGACACAAATAACGGACTAAAGTACACGACGAACATGTAAAGTGTGCATTAAAGCGATGCACGCATACGAAAAACTTGTAAATTTATTTAACACAGGACAGTGGCAATTCAACACGCTTCAACATTTTATTATCCCCAACTGCCCCTACTGCTCCCAACTGTCTGGAGATATTGAGGCTATGGCATCTCCGTTGGGCAATGTAGTGAGGCCAAAGGTAGTGGGGAGTCGAAGGAGATGGTAAAGAGGAAAGTGAAGGAGTACCTGGCCATTTATATCTAGTTACTAAATACGACTGAAGACATTTCAAGCAACGTTTCAATTCTGAATGGGGGTGTTGCACCAGTGCGATATTGAGAATATATTCCACTCCGGAACGTGCCGCAAGTATACTATATATTATTTTTAATTAACAAATTGCGAAGCAATACAAACTAATCAACCAAAATTACCTATGCACCCCGGGATTTGAATCCGAGACATTCCGAGGCTTACTAGTTGAGAGCCATTCGACCACGAAGGTTAAATAGGTTGGGTTTGCAGGTTTTTTTTTCATCACTTTTCTAAAGTGTTTTAAATAGCCTGAATTGCCATGAAACCATATATTATGTAATTATGTAAAACGAAAAAATTATATGAAAATTATGAGACAAAAAAATATAAATATATTGAAATAGATCAAAAAACGCAGTTTCTCAATATATAAGTTTTATTAAGTATTATTTTATGTAGAATCTATAAAATGTCATTTAAAAATGAATAAAACACCATCATATTAAAACATACCGTTTGTTTGATACGATTAAATCTAAATAGATTCTGCCTCGTTTTGGCATCACAACCAGTCTATGTGAGTAATATATTTATGGTCTATAATCAGCCTCGTTGTTGTTGTTGTTGTTTCAGTATATGCATTGATTTTCAATCGATCGATGGTCATAGTAATTTATTATTTATTAAGGATATTTTGAAATTTGTGTCAAAATCAAAAACAATAATATTGATGTGGTAATCTGCCTAAATAATGTTATTTATATATGATTCTAAGTAGATCCCCCGCAATGCTACGCTATTGCTTATAAATATGTCACTACTGCATACCACAATGTTACTGTTAAAAAACTACATTACATCGACTTTAATTCGAGTCCGTATCTCATTACAGGGCAGATATATTTCCTTAAGTATTCTTCGGACGTTCCCGACTTCTTCTACAATTTAAAAATCTCTAAGCACTCTTGGTACTAATAACAAAAAACTATTAATTTTCAGCGATAACGGTTGACTACTTTTCGAGTTTTGCGAGCATAAACATACGGAGGCTGAATTTTTATATATTAAGATTAGAAATCAGTTGGGATTTAACTCAACCATTAGGAATGCATTTTACAATATAAGACGTTGTCCTGCCATATACGCTTTCTATGTAGGAAAGTTAAAATTTGTGGTTGTATGTATTTTTTGATGAGAAATCTTTAAAAAAATCCTTTTTTGGGTCCAAAACTATTCTGTATTTCGATCGAGAACCAACCATACACATTCATAAAATTTCATTGAAATCGGTTGGGCGGCTTCGGAGGTTAGCGTGTACGAACACAGGAACACGTGATTTGTATATGTTTAGATTATCACTGTTGATTATAAAAATCCGAACATAATAGGTATCACACAGGAAAAGGGACTTGAAAGTTTCATAAAATATAAAAAGAAAACATTATGCTGTTGAATCTACAAGGTGTAAAAAAGCCTTAAAAACAATGTAGGTTACATTTATTAAAACATCTAAATTAAACTATTGTACTGCATCAAAATGATCTCCGGAACAAAATTAGGTTGATCTAAGGGATAAAGAAGAGTTTTATTATTGGTTAGTTTGATGGCGTCACACCATTTCTTTCGTAGTACTGCAGGTTTTAAAATTGTTAATCAGGTACAGCCATGGATGTATTTTTGCACCTTGGTTCAATACAATAACATAAGTGACGAGATGCTAACATTTGATCTATTGTTATTCAAAGTTAGAAGCGGGTAATTTTATGAATGTCTCGATTCCATACAAAATACAGTATCGGCTGAAAAATTTGGGACTAGTGACTTCACTGGTTACGTTCGCAGATTTAGTAGGTACAATTAATAAAACTTATTATACAAAAAAAATATATTTATTGGTGTTTAAGTATTTTATAGATAAAAATGGAATGGAGTTCCTTATTTAGAATTGTAAATTTCTTATCTACGAAGGCAGGAACAAACAAGCCGGCTGCATTAAGCGCACATTAACCTACATTACCTTCAGTAAGTCTATAGGGGCCGTAATGGCGTCTTAAATTGCAGGGAGGTTATGCAACCCCTACGACATTATTGCACCTCAAGGGATGGGGTATGCAATAAAAACGACGATGTTACAATATTACACCAATGCCGGACACTAACAAATGAAAAATTGCATAAAGGTTCAATTTTAATATGCAAATTAAATAATATGTTCTTTTGCATTATCTATACTATCACTATCATTATCGGGAAATACAAATATTAGAATGATTAGCAATAAATCATGAATCTAATTTAATGAATAAGTTTCGCCCCTTGGCTACATCAAATTCAACGTGCTCAAATACAAGTCTATGTGAATTCTTGATAGCAAAGTGGTTGAAGTAGACGACGTGTATTTTTTTAATGCGTTAAGTTTGATAATAAATTCATTAATGTATTTTTAAATTTTTTGTTTTAGCACCAAAGTTTTTGACTAAACGTTAGAAATAGAGAAAAAACTTTATGATTTAAGAGGAAACGGAGAACGGCCAACGTGGTCGAGGGATAAGGCTCTCGACTAGCAAACTGGAGGTAGCGGGTTTATATCCCGGCGTTCGCAAGTACATTTTATTTGATTTATTGTCTTATTTCACAAATTACTGATTTGAAATAATCTATAGTAGAAGATACTCTCGGTATCACCCCTGTGTAAGATCAAAATTCAGAATTGAAACGTTTATTCTATAATATTTACATTACACTTTATTTTTCATTACATTTTATTATTTCATTACACTTTATTTTATATTGTATTTTATTATATCATTACACTTTGTTTTTTATTATTTCATAAATTTTATTATTTGATAACATTTTTTTATTTGATTTTATTATTTCATTACATTTTATTATTTCAAAAGATTTTATTATTTTATTTCATTTTATTCTTACACTATATTTTATTATTCCATTACATTTTATTATTCCATTACATTTCATTCATTTTTATTATTCCATTATATTTAATTATTTCATTACATTTTATTGAACTTCCTTACTTACTACGCTACCCTTGGCCGTGTTGTACCAAGTAATCAACGACTTTATTTTGGGTATGATATAATTTGAAAATCAAACATGCATATTGTTATAATAATAGAAAGAATAAAAGAAACACGAGTAAAAATTTCAATGACGTGTTATATTTTACTTATTAATTTAAAACAATTAATTGAATGGCTAACTGTTGAACTAATTTGAATATATATATATATATATATAAATATAAAATATATTAAAAAGAAAAGTAAAAAAATATAAATATACTAATTATGGTACTAAGAATAAGAAATGTAATTTTAATTATTTGAATTGTAATAGTGTGTAATTCTGGCAGTACAATATCGCAAAATTACGCCCGTGTAATTTCATCAGGCATTATAATAATTACACGTGCATCGGCATCAAAACTTCATTGTAAATTGATTATTGGATCATACAATATTAAAAAAATCATTATATATTTTTTATTTATTTTTATTTATTATATAAGTACATTTTTGTTTATTTGTTACAATATATGATCAAATATTTCAAGACTCCTCTTCCATAGAAGCATTAGCTTGTGGCTTTATTTTTTGTAAGTTTGTCTTTAAAATATTTTTTCACAGTGTTTATTATTTGGATGTTATCATTAATGTTTCTTATTTCTTCAGGTAGTCGATTGAAAAAAGTTCTTGCTCGGTAAGTGTAATAATTTTGTGCAAAGGAAGTGTTTAATTTTGGGCATGGAAAAATATATTTAAGTCGAGTACGGTTTTCAGTTAGAAATTGATACTTGTCTTTTTCTATTATGATTTGAATTAATGCATTTTTAGTATAAAGATCTTTAAATGAAGGCACTTGAAATTCTTCGAATAATCGATCCGTTGGGTAATCGGAAGGTTTTCGTAATATTATTTTAATTATTAACCTTTGTATTACTTCTATTGGAGTAAGGTTAGTTTTGTATGTGGACTAACTAATGAGACCATATTGTAGAGTTGATTGGATTATATTGTTATTTTTTTATTATTATTTATATTATTTTATTATATTATATTATATTGCTCATACTCAGATTTGATTTCACGGTCAAAAGTATTATCGTGATAAATTTTTGGGGTGTTATGCTGTGTTGTGCTTCTTCCTCCTGTAGCCAATGTTTTGGACAGCATTGGTGTCAATTATTAGCGCAGATTTATAATACTCCATAAATAATGGTTTATAGTTTACGATAATGGTTTTAGCTTCGCTATTTTACAAAGTTCTTGTTTTTCCAGAATTTATTTTTTTAAATAAAAAAGTTATACATAATAACTAGCTGTTCCCTGTTGCTATGGCTCAGTCTACCTTTGCAGATAAAGAAACAATAGCGCGTGTTAATTTTACATCCAACCATTGGCCCTGTTTTTTTAAATTGCTTTACCCGTCACAGGTGACATCTATAATATAAGTATATAAAATCATATGAGTATTCTTATTCAACGTTGTGTCATAATTTCAAAGCACTTTCGGAGATTTAAAATTTAAAAAAAAATTTAAACAGGAGACAATTAACATTTTTATTTATGTAGATAAAGTAAAATCAAATCAGCTGACGTCTTTTTTAGATGTGACGAGAGGCGTGCAGTTCAAAGAGGCTGGTAAACTGCGTACGACCTAAGAAATGAAAAACGAATAATAATTTCTACGAACCTGTTTGTTTTCTACTAGTTCTTGATTCCGTCAACATATTTTATTATCTAAACACAAAATACTTCGACGTTTTTAAATCATCTCCCTGTAGAAAAAAATGCTAACAATTTTTTTTTCCATTTATAAAAACGTAATGCCAATGTTTAATAAAATAATTCGGCCCAACTGAATGAGGTCGCGGTGTTTGCACGCTATTTTTGGCAGGGCCTCCCGATCAATGGGACATTTGGCTGACACCGACACTATCTACCACTACGTAACAGAATATTATCCTAACCTAACGGTTATTGGCACAGTTTCGGGTCAACGATATGCAGATGTGGTTCAGAGTTTAACTGGAATATTATGTTGGCCTGCACTCATACCGTCTTACTCACAATCGATAATACAAGGGGTAAGCCGGGTAAGTATAAAACGTTACTCATAATCAAAATACTAGCTGCAATACGACAGTGTTAGAAGTTGAGCGATTTTTAAACCGCCCCATCCCCTTTGACTTTGTTAAAAATCTAATTTATTTGACATTATCGATCGATCGCTCAGTGACAATGTAAAAAAGCAGTAATACCCATTAGCAGCACTATCGGGGGAATATTTTATTTCGTAATATATATATTAACCAAAGTTAAAACGGAACGCTTAATTGAATTGGTCGGATTTCGAAGCAATTAAAAACAGACCGGGTCGGTGACATCTCTCAACTAAACGCGAAATGCCAAAATGACCGTGTTTTTGAGAATTGGAAAAAAGTGGTGCCATTCCAAAAAATCTTACACGAATATTACTATGAGTTAAGACTTTAACCCGAGCAGTATACAGTGGTGTGTTAGGGAAGTAGGTAAGAATGTTCATTTTTACATGAGGAGTTAGTTTTAGTATATAAATTTTAGTATATAAGTACAGTTTCTTCTCAAAACTAGAACAATTCATCAATTTTAAAGTTAATATTCAAGTGGAAGTCTTGTTATTTTTACATTATAGGCCAATTGTTTCACGTACCGTGAATATTAAAAGAATTTGAACAGAACTTTCACAGAGATTGAAGTTCTGCGAAACAATGCAGATAAAGACCTGTAATGATCTGCCCTTTCTACTTCAAACTTTTCCTTCTCTTCTTTCTACTATAAATTTTCCTTAAGTCCCATAGGTAACTATTCCATAAGGCTTTGGTTATGTATATATCCGGGGTAGGAATGTCCTCCCTTCCGTCTTTCAAGCCTTTGTCCCTCTCTTTATTACACACCCCTTCAAGTGTGTACATCCTAGTTTGTCTACGTGACGTACGACCTTGAACGTACTCATTTCACGTGACGGTTCAGTATAAAAAGACTTCACCGAACGTTGTGTTGGTTTTTTTTGTTTCTCGGTATAGAAACCTAGTTATCTATGTATGTGTGGTATCCCTCGGTTCTTTTGAGATAGAGTGAGTTGAATCCATTACCACTGTGCTTTAAAGCCATTTCATAAACCTTATCTTCTAAGTCACCTGCTCCCCCAACTAGCTACGCGATTCTATCTATCGTAGGGTAATGTGAACATAACAAAGTGTTAGATTTTATTTATGTGATATACATACGATAAATTTATGGTGTTAGTTGTCGGCGCCATCCATGTATATATTTTGGGAGGGGAAGGAGAGGAAAGGAAATGATTTTTTTTCAAGTTAAGATTGGCTCCTCCTCTTTACCAAACAAAACCGATGGATGATAATTTGAGCAAGGCGATCGATATCTGCGTGTCTGGATATCACAACCGGCCGGGTCTCCCCTTGTTCCAAATCGGCAACCGTCACGCCAGAATAAAGAAAACCAGGTCTCATCACCAATTTCAGAATTGCCCCAACCTCATGCACCTCCAGGAAAATCTACTTTACTGAGTGTAGAAGGGGAAAACCATGACATCCCTTGTCACGAATCTAGTCGCGAAAATGTGACACGTAAGGTCCTAAGTTACGTGCCACCTCTAGAAAACGTTGTAACTCCCTCATCGTCGGGGATTTACATCCCTTTCTAGGTCAATAACATAGATAACACACGACGATCTTGTCGACATTTAGCCTGCTTTTTAGCGATAGGTTGTGTGCCTACCCATTCAGCCAATTATCATGTGAGATATATGTAAGGTCTACTCGAAATGCCAAATTTAGGATGAGGACTGTCTGTATTTTAATATTTGGTTCCAGTATTTATTTTATGAGGTTACTAGCACCCTCGTGTATTAGGTATGGGTAACTTCTATTGAATACCTATCCTCTCAGGTAGGTATAAACGGATAAATGGTTTGATTTTTGCATTTAATTTAAAGAGGCTGCCTACCTCTCGAAAGGTACCTGTTGAGAAAAGTTGTTCGGTTGGTAGTTTTATTTCAGAGATTACCATCTCCCTCTTTTGACTCTAGATTTGTTTTGTGTATCCCAATTCGTAACTTAGAAAGTCAAACAATAGATGAAAAGTATTAAATTAGAAAGTCAAATAACAGAAGAAAAGTATTCATTTTGTTCTATCTGGTTGCAACCGATCGCTTTCTATTCGGGCGGTCATACGCTAGCAAAACTTCCCCTTTGACTGACTGTACACCGCGCCTCTCGGCCTCATAGTGTTCGCTGTTTCAATTGTACGCCAGTGTTGTGGTAGGTAGGTACCCTGTAGATAGGTATTTTTATACTGCGACTTTATATTGGTTGGCCTAATTTGTAATAGGTATTTTATGTTTCGTCGGCGATTCAATACCTACCGCAGGGACAACGTCATGATTTGATCCGTAATGTTTTAAAAGAATAACAGATCGGCAGGTAGATAAATTCTCGATATTATGACCCTCGGTCCAAGGCGTTCCCCTAAAACAAAAGTTATCGGCCTACATATGAAAAGGTCGTTGACTCGTCTCTCGCTCACAGCTGATTGACAGTTCGCCTAGCACATCCCTTTCAATGATAACATTATTTGGGCGGCAGGTGTCGTAAACTTAGTTCCTGTACCTCGGTTGTACCCGTCTTTTAAAAGGGTCCTCTGAAATTTAATAAATAATATAAAAAAACTCACCCAGTTAGTCATCTCTCATTCTCAGCGTGAAGCTTACCTGGTTACACTATATAGCTAAATCACTTTAATTTTCGATCTCCTCCCTATCGGCTTCTTTCCTCATTTCAGCGAAATCCTTGCAACTTGTTCAAGGTTGGTCCCCTCCCTACGCCTATAAAAGGGTAATTAAATAATTCTGTAAATACAATTGTACCTCCCTAATCTCTGTTGGGATTCGAACCTGAGTTTATAATTTGTTTGATCCTCTGGTTTTCGGTCTCCGTGGATAGATCTCGCCAAATCAATTCCTCCCTAGACCAATTTAAAACTTGCTGCCTTTACATACGTTCACTCTGTTTTAAAACGCAATCATTATTATTATTATTTTCATGTTTTTAAGACAAGTAATTCAGTTTGAACTACACATTTACGAAATCACGTTTAATTTAACACATTTTATATTATAATCGCGATCGCCCAACCCTTAGCGCCCCTGGGGTGATTTTTCACAAAACGGCGCTCTACAAATTATCCAATTATTATTATTGTCATTATTATTAATTGTATTCTCACTGAGTCCAACTACTTTCACTTCACACAAACACCGGTTAAATAATATTTCACTTTAATTCAAAAACCAACAAAGCTTTCTAACACCATCTGAATTCACTAATTAACTCTAATTTCACACAACACTTCTGATTTGTATTGATTTCTCGGAGCTGTCAACGTATCCACGTTCAAGAACTGACTGCCCCTCCGATCTCTCCCTTCCCGTGGGAATGTGTTTCTTCAAGCCCGCCTGTCAATAAATCTTATCTGTTAGCCCAAACAAAAAATTTTTGGAGTACATTCATTTCGTTTATTTATGTGATTGTTCAGACCATCACAGACCTAAGATTCGCAACTGTTCTGCTGTAATTTTGAAATAACTGTGTTGCGAGGAAAATTTTCTATCCGTACGTGGGAAAAAATATTAAAAATTCATCAACCCTTAACAACGTGTAAATGATTTAAAAGTACTAAAAGTGATTCTTGTAACTTATTAAATCATTAACCAACTTTTGCATGGCAATAAAAGTGTTAATATTAGGTATTTATGTGTTATGATTGTTTGAAAACTACCCTTAAAACATGCAACACTGCAGCATAAAATTTGAACCTGCAGTTTTTTTCATAATTGTTGTTCACCTACTAACATAGCAAGAGATTTAATGTTGTTTAATTGGATTGACCTATTTTGAGGTCAGGATTCAAAGTGGTATAAATAATTAATTATGTTAGTTCAGATGGAAGGCTGATAAGGACATTGACAGAAGGCTACATGTAATAGTGGCTAGTAAAACGTTAAGAAATAAACCTCGTTGTCCACAAGTTCACCATGAAGTTTTTTTATTAATAATTCTGATACATCATAAACTGGGCTAGAAATGGTAGATGAACAATGGAAGTTTGCGTGGTTACCTATGTAAGGGATCAGCAGACTTTCTAGTGAGAAAAGTAAACTATACAAGTACAGAATACAAGAACATTATTGTAGAGCCGAAAAATAAATTTTCACGGTGGCGCTAAGACTGCTAACACAAAACGTTATACACATTATTGTAATAAGTGTTGAATAATAATCGTACTGATATTTATTATCCAATATCTGATTATCAAATAAATCCAGCACCATTGACGAAAATTATAGGGAATGGCGTTGGACGTTGATGGCATCAAGTTATTATTTGCAATGGCTAGTTAAATTTTGGTACACTCCCAAATAATAAATAGAGAATATTATACATTGGGATCGTACTGTTTCAGTATTGTGCTTTTCTAATGATGCTGCAGAGTGGAGGAGAAGCTGGAATTGTACAGCCTCTGTGGTTGAGGTATGAGGTATAGAAGGCTCTCGAATAGAAATCCGAAGATCGCGGGTTCAAATACCGGCGTGCGCAATTAAATTTTATTTGATTATATTATGTTATTTAACAGCTTATTAATTTAAATTAAATAATGTATATTTGCAGCTGGTTACAGAATGGAAAATACTTTCAGTATTGTCCTGGTGTAAAACCACAATTCAGAATAAAAACGCTGCTTGAAATGGCTTTAGACGTGTTTGGTGAATAATAATAATAATACTGACTGATACAGACCAAATATTCAACAGCTGTGACGTACTAGATATACGCCAATTATACATTAAAACACTACTAAACTACATTTTTGACAAAAAATAATAATTTCAACATACACAAAATGACACTAACAGACCAGTTAGACAAGCGTACAAAGAAAACATAAAAACTCCGACAGTAAATTCAAGCTTTGGACAAAGACACTACCAATACCATGCAATAAAAGCTTTCAACAGTTTAAAACTTGAAATTAAAATTGAGGAAAATAAAAATAAATTCACACACAAAATTACAAAATGGATTAAAGAACAAAAAAGACAATATTACCAAAATTTCATAGCATAAAATAAAAATAAAACCTACACGTAACACACAAAACCAATATAAACACACATCACTCACAAACACACAAGATTATTTTCAATGTACTATTTTTTTTAATTTTAAATATATTATTTTGTATTTTTAATTTTAAATGTATAATTTTTCTCATTAAATGTATTATGTAGTTTATATTTCATATTATAAAATGAAGGCCTCAGCACGGGCAAGCCACCCAGTGAGGACTACATTACTGGAATACTTGAATTGTAAAAAATATTGTACAGAATAAAAAAAAAATAAAAAAAATAAGGTGCCTCCCTATCTTCTATATCCTTCTCTCCATATCCTTCTCTTTCACTCCCTTCAGCCTCCCAACATACCTCAATTCGGGATGTAATAGTCTCACTGGCTCCTGACGTTAGGAGCAGCAGGAACTATTGTGTTGTATTTACATAAAAAAGGTGAATGGGTTTTCTCTTCGCGAATTCCTCAGATAAAAATACATTTTATAAACTTTCTTTCATTAAATAACCGTATTTTTTGTCACCATCTATGTGGTTGACAGCTGAAATTGAAAAAAATGGATGAGCTGTCTTGGAGTAAGTAACCTTACGATTCTCGCCAGATGCTGAAATTTGAAAACCATTAACCCACCAAAAAATCTGTGGCTTTTCAAATTGTCTCTCCCCTAATGTCCTCCGTGTCTCATACTTAATTTTTTACTTCACTGGGCTAATTTTGGTGCGTCCCATTTATTTTTATGATTTTTCCACAAAAGGCATGATCCCACTATTCTGAAAACTTTCAAGTAACTGTATTTCCAACTTGAATCTTACGAAAGTTGGAATATACTCCATTATTTCTGATATGAAAATGCTGTATCTTATTGTATTGCAATCTAGGGCAGTTTTATTCACAACAGTGAACATATATTTAATACAATTTGTCTTTAACAGCGGTACTGGTAGATAATTTGGAGCAAAAACTTTTGAATATTTTTTGTGACCTAGATTTAAAACACGATTTGAGTAATTTTCCCTGGGCTAAAGTTTTAAATTCCCTTGACACTAAAACGGCTGTCGTATTCAGTTACTTTGATAAGATACTAAAAACTGAAAATTCTATAAAAAGTTTTTGAAAATTTTAACATTTCATAAAACAACTGGCAAGAGTTTGAGTTCATTCATACGGCATGAAAAATATATCTGGTTGACTCTCACAATATACAGGGTGTATCGGCACTAACCCGACAAACTTTAACCAGCTATTCCTTAGCACATTTGGAGTAAAAAATGTTATTGGCACTTTGCTGTCCGGTAGCATTTTTTTTAAATTAAAAAAAAAAAAAAAATTTCCACACTACATCACTGTCATTGGCATTGCTTTTCGTGTTCAACAGCTGTTATAAGCAAGTATGTCGAAAAGCGTCTTCACTCTTTCGCACACACTAAATAATAATAGTTAAAAATGAGACGAATGGTGCCGCGACATTTCGTTGTGACTGTAAAAGCGCGCCAATATAGGTACACACGTACATTATTCGACGGAATTCAAATAAAATATTGCCAGATGGGTTTTCAAACTTTGACAAAGGATAAAACAGTGGTGACATGTGGTGAAAATATGAATAATAATTTTTTTATTAAAAAAAAAAACGTTACCGGACAGCAAAGTGCACATAAGATTTTTTACTCCAAATATGCTAAGGAATAGCTGGTTAAAGTTTGTCGGGTACGTGCCGATACACCCTGTATACTAAAAAGTGGGCTGTATGCTCACGCAATGTTAAATATCCCTGCAAAATGAAGAAAGTACTTAAACTTCTACAAAAAGTCTTTTCTTACCCTAAAATAAAGTCAGATTCCTAACGACGTAAGTAAAGAAGGCGTCTACAAAAATATGCGACGCGCGGCCTCGGTGAATTGAACGGACCTACGGTTGAATTTGGCCTAGCAGGCCTTGATTGATCTTTCCGCGGGTTTCATTAAATTTAGTCATAATTAACGTATTAACTCCGAAAGATATTAATTATTCATCGTCATAAATAAAACTAACCGCTAATTATGTAGTTGAAAAAGAAAATTATAAATTTTGCCAACCGTTTTACGTAAACTATTTTCATCGTAAACTACTGTTTTTATTAATGTTAAATATAATTACATCCGTGGGTGTTGATCTAAAAACAAGTTCTTATAGTAACAAATTCGTCGGAATTAATTTCAAATGTGGGCTTCAAGCAAATCTCATTATTAGAGTCTTTTCTTTAAGTTTGTTGATACGTTCCGTTTTCGGTTCAAAATGGTTCACTAAAGATTATTTTTTAAATGTGATATCTTTGTGTTCATTTTGACTTTATTATTCGCATTCATCAAAGTTACCTATGGTACTTAGTACTTACCTGCCTGAATAAAGTTTTAAAAATGATTCCCTATTTAAATTAAAAAAGTTACATTTTTTATTTATTATTTTGGCTTTCACCCATTAGGGGTGATCTTGGCCATATACAATTAACATTTCTTATTAACAATATCATCATAAACATAACATAATGTAACATAAATAAACCAAACATAACATAAACATAACATAACATACTTAACATAAACGGTACAGAGCTGGTAACAGTAGGTTATCACAAAATTATAAAAATTGTAATCTGTGTACAATATAAGTGGGCGGTTTTCGTGATTTAACCAATGATTTTTCTAAAATTAGTAGCGTTTTTTTTAAACAGAACTAATAAAAAATTAACAGAAAAAATGGCAATCTTATAAACAAACACAGCACATGGGAAAAAAAGTTACATGAAATACATGGTTTATTATTAAGTAAGGATGCATTTAAATACTACCTACCTAATCACAATTCTAATGATTCGTAACGAAATTTTAGTTTTTATTTGTTATATAAGAAAATTAGAAAGTATTATTTTAGACATTGTCCAACGTTCACACATAAAATAAAGAATAACACAAGAATTGCCTTCTGGGCGTGTTTGGTGATCCAAATATAAATTTCAAATACAAAACTGCTGTGCGATATTCGCGTAGACTATCGACACATAGGTTATATTGTAATTGTTATAATCTAGACAGGTATATGCCTATGTAAATTAACGCTCCGTTCGCTGAACCAAAAAGATAGTTATTCGAAAATGTGACTTACGGAAGAGTTGGTTGTGATGTTCGATGAAATGCTTCTTTTGTTAGCGCTCGTATGGTGGAGGAATTCACAGGCACTCGTATAAGATCGAGCTAATTGTAACTCCGGCTAAAATTCGAATTGACACATCGGTTGCTTTATCGGTACGGTGTTTTGGTCAACTGTCATTAGATGACGTTTTCGCTACGGCAACGGTGCGGGCGGCTAGATTCAACTCAAAGCAACACTGCGCAAATTCAAACCAGTAAAACTTGAATCCTAGTATCCTTTTTGGTTGTAGCAGAAAAAGCGTTAAAACAATTCTGCGTTACGAAACAACTATGTTTACGAAACTCAAATGGGATGGGATCTACGATGTTAGGCGTGTGTAAGTGAGACGCTGTTGGGCTAAATTGAAAATTTGTTTTCATTCAGATTTATATGAAAGATACATCAAGTTTTTTCTTAATTTTATGCGTTCACAGAGCTACTTGTTTAGTGCCAACTTTGAACGCTAGGATAAAGTTCAAAAGTCCATATAAGAAATCTGTTATCACATTTGACGTACTTACTTTTATGTCAGAAAGGCAAGGAGTATGGAGAAATTATGAAATCGAACGCAGAAAAAATGATGTAGTAAGTCTTGTAGGAGCGTATTACACTGGGGAAATCTGTTAATTATAATTATTGTTCTTGATTTAAGAGGAACTGCTTCGTGGCCTTTTTCGTATAAAAAAATCAAATTTCGATTTGAAGCCAAAAAACATCACCAAACGGAATAATTAAGTATATGCGCTATTTAATTTTTTGTGTTTCATATAATCAAATATATACAATTAAAAACGATGATTTTTAGCCGTTTTATAGGAAAACTAAGTGAGCTAATAATAATTATTAAAAAAATAATTTTTCCCTACCTGCTATGTAAATATAATGATGAAATTGTAAATCAGATAAAAACATTTGTATGTACTTAAATTTAAATACAAAAAACTCATTTACGATAAAATACAAATATATCGAAAAAAAATTAAAAAATTTACCCAAAGAACGTCTTTTTACAACGTTTTTTTGGCAAGATTATTTTTTAATAATCTTGCCAAAAATCATCGAACCAGAAAAACTATTAAATCTACCTCTAACATCATTAAAAATTGAATAATTTAATGGCCAATATTTTAAAGTTTTAAACATAAATAAATAAAACAGTATATATTCATTCTAGGTATTTGAGAGACATTTTGTTGTATAAAACAATTATCTTTTTTTTTAGTCAAGTATTTTATTCTCATTTTTTTTGTGATAGAGGCCGTGCAGCCGTTTCTCAAAACTGTAAGGAACAAGATAAGTAAATGAATGTTTATAATATGTGTCGCAGATTTAGAGTAACATATTTTATGACGCGCAAGTGTCTTATAGCAGATGAAGGTGGGGGTAATCCAAAAAACTTGGCACAAGTATTTAAAATACTACAGTAGAGTCATGTCAATATTGATTGGCATCCTACCCTTTCTGTCTATTTCTGCAGCTAAGTGTCGTATTATTTAGTTTTGTATGTTAAAAAGACAATTCAGTTATGTCAATTTCTATGCAAGTCGGCAGGTGGCAATAGAGTAAACAAACGACGTCTTTAATGTCCTGTTTGTAAAGCAGCTTCATGCAAATATTATGCATAACTGAAGTGTACACAGAGCTTTACAGGTCAGTAAGCATAGCATTAGCATAAAAAAGTTGAATACAAAGCACAGATTTAAATCGAAATAAAATTTCCCAGAAAAAATGTAAATCGACGTTTTTAATATGCATTATAAAAGTACAAGATAAATCTTAAAAGTAGTTAAGGCGAAAGTTCGCTTGCTGTTTTACATTTAAATGGATTTTCGGGTTTTTTCCTAAATGTAATATTTATGAACTGAGTTAAAACCCGTCAATAACGAAGCGATGTCCCCAACGATGGAAAGAGTGTAATGCTTTCCTTATTAAGAAATATATTTTTTTATAATGACAATTAACATAATTTATTTTCATCTTGAAATTCTGCTAAGCAGTCATTTATATGCTTGATTAGTGTTTCGCCTTGAGAATGCATTGACAAACTGTAGGAAAGCCTCAAAAGGGCGTTGTAAATCTATTTGAATGCCTATTTGAAAACGTTTGTCATTATTTGATTTCTTCATAATTTGAAGCACTAGGCGAAGCAGCTACCATATGTAAAATTATACGTCTACGTAGTAGTTATAATTAAGGTACGATTTGAATACCAAAATGCAGTCTTAAGAAAAAAATGTTTTTCTCATAACAAGCCTGGGAAACCACAAAAAAGGGTTTTTCACAATAAGGTAAAAAACATATTAAAACTAATCTGCTTACTGGATTAAAAATGAAAAGCTTTCGGAGAAAAGTTCAGATCCAATAAAAGGTCATTTAAATGTCAACTGCATTCTTCAAGGGATTAACTTGAAGGTTGAGAGGGGTGGGTTTTTCATAAACTTTTCTCGTTCGCTTTTGATTACATGAAATATTTTGATATATTATTATATCATAGATGAAAGTAAATTTCAGACATAAAGAAAAATCAAAGTGAAAGCAATTACGCATTATAATTTTCATACATTTGTAAAACTAAAGAAGAAATTCCCAAACCTTGATAATATGGTGTTTATATGAAATTATATTTTCGTTTATCAAAATTACCTACGTCTATCGAAATCTTTTGTATCTTGCGGAGAAGTGTGGCAAACCTTTGTGGATGGACTTGTGTACAATGTGACCTTAGAATAGGGTACCCCAGTAAGGTCACGTGCCTTTCTACAGTTGTAAAAAATTATCAAAACAAAATATTCATGCTATAAAAACAAAAAAGTAATACATCCTTAAAATCAATGGCGATTTATCTAATGTGCGGTTGTGCGGTGATCCCCCAAAAAATAACTAAACTCACACGGACAGAAAGTCAAAAAATCCATTGTATATTTTATACAACATGAAGTCTAGTAGGTATCGGTAGGCCAAAATTCGTCGTTCTTGTGCGCCGTGAGAGCGTTTTTGGACTCGGAAACGAAACTTTAAGAACATTACCGAATGCATTTGGGTGACTGCTCTGCGTCTGTTGGCTTCGAACCTAGGCACTAGGCACAGATTTGTTCACCGTTATGGTAATATTATGCGCATTACAATCATTGTTTTTTGCTATCAATTATATAAATGTTTAATTTACTTGTTTCTATAATTATGATATATTACAAACTGTTATTTTTTGTCAAATCTTCTCAAACGCTCAGATTTTAAGTAAACTGCTATTTTTGTGTACCTTTGTATTTTTTTATATATCCTCTATTTAATGCCAAATTTTCGATCCACAAATGTATAGGTCAATGGACGCAGTTTTGCAGATTGTAGTGTAGTTTCAGAAAAAAAAACTGAATGTGTAAATCCATTTTTTTAATATATTTTTATTATACATGATGTCCAATGATTAGGTGTAGTTACTTCGGGAGGTGATTCTGCATGAAAGTGCAAGTAAAAAAGATTTACAACTTTTATCGAAATTATACATTTTTTGGGTACTTTTCATGTCAAAAGGTAAAATTGGTTCAATTTGTGCGGCCGGCATTATTATTTTTAGTTGTTGCCAAACTACCGTCCCGCATCTGCTGCCGGTTCCGACAATTAGTCTTGAACTCAATGAATACCGTGCGTTTTGTCAATAATTTATTTTTCATTAGTGACCTGATAATTTAATTGTACCTAACAGTGTTTGACTTTGAAAACTTGACTGTTCTAATTAAAACTTGTTAATATAGTATTTCGTGTGTATTTATTACGACTAAACTTAAAAAAACATCTGTATTCGATGAGTATTTTCTCCAGACTTACTTTTAACATTGTGTTTGTTGATGAAAGGAAAGTTTTTGCCAAAGAAGTTAATATCCTCGAATAACTCCGTTAAGTATTCACGAAGCCGCAGATGAGATACGTCATAACGTACGAATTGTACATAGTATTACTTTACGTTTATATACTTGTCTACAAGCTGAGGGTTAACTTTTTAAATTTTTGTTAAGATTGGTCAAAGCAATGACATAGTGAAGTGATTAATAGTTATAATTAATTTTATCCTTAAATTTTTTTTTTAACATTTGTCATTTTAGAGAAGTTCTCTCTTGAATTTGTTTACGACAAACGATTTTAATAATAATAATAATATTTGGATGATTTATATAGCGTTTTTGTGCAAAATCACCTCAAGGTCGCTGTACAAGTATATAATACATTCTACAATGATCTATGTTATTACTAACTATACATGGAGATAATATACAGTACAATACTTACCTGGTAGGTCACTTGAGATTAACACTTAATTAACATTAACTAATTGTTTATTAGCGAAATTTAGATAGAGGATTTAGGACAAAATTGTAAAATTGTAAATTGTAAATTTGATATAAATGGACTTTTTTTCAGGAATGGTATATTTAATTTAAAGGTATGACAGCATAAAAAAGTAAGTTTTTAGTTCAGACTTGAATTCTGTTGGACTTGTTATGGATCTAAGTTCCGGAGGGAGTTTATTCCAAGCCTTCGGCCCAGGTACTCCGAAAGCGCGGTCACCAAACTTTTTTGTAGCCTATTGTAAATTTCAACCTCTGCCTTCAAATAAACACGAGTTTAGAAAGAGAATTAGCGTAACAAACCTTCCTCCTATTGAACACGGAAAAGGAAAAACGTGCCACGGCGACCTCACAGCAAATTTATCGGGTAAGTTTGTACCCCACTCTAAGGATTTTTAGTAGGTATGTTTTTGTATGTTGTTATATTGAAAAAAAGTTAAATTTCGAAATAAGTTATTTATCTTTTTACTCCTACCATCATGTAGAATCACCTTCCAAAGTTAGTGCACATAACCCCCGGATACCCTGTCAATTCAAAAGTTTTTAATCACTTTTTGCTGCTATTTACCGAATGTTATACACTAAAAAGATTTCGATATATCGAATAATATTATTTTTTTTAAAAGCAAATAATACGAATGAATCGTACATTTTCTAACTCTTGCAATGCTTATTTTTTGCGATTATTTATGAAATAACAGGTATTGCTGATTATTTTTCTGAAAAAACATGATTTATTTAAAAAAATTAAAATAAAATAATTTAAATTTTTAAGCTATTGTTCCTGTCACCTGAGCACAAATAAAAAAAAAATTAATAATTTTTTTTTAATGTTATAATTTATGCATTTAAGGGTTAAAACCGGGAGTTGATTTAAATTCCTACGAGAAAAAGCTCAAGAATGGTCCTAAATCTATCTTGAATCCAATAAATTTCAGAATAGAAATGTGGAAGGCAATGATCACTGCAACTTGGCAAAGGTGCAAGATCCAACGCTGATTTATGCCGGGGGCTCAATTCCATCAGGCTGAACACTGCACACTACACAAATGCACTTGAACATTGTCTCTCGTGCAAGTGAAGCAGTAGGCAGGTATTATACACTGCAATGTATAGACTTCCACGGAATAATGGATGTAGGAACTCAGGGAGAAGAAAATCAACATTACTTTTTGAATCATGATTTATAGAATGAAGTTGGATACTATTCGGATATGAAGATTTATAGATAAATTGCATAGAAGTCGAAAGATTTGAATTTCGATAAATCATCAATTTTAAAATTCAACGGTATAAGTTTACCTCTTTTTTCGTATTAAGCGATATTTCATTTGCTTTCATCGTCGAGTTTGTCGCCTTTTACAAATTTTGAAATTAGCTGGAATGATTTATAAGTGGATCGAATGTTTCTATGTTTAAAAGCCCATATGAAGTTCCTGCAATTTTACATTTGTTTGACGACTAGTAATATTGTCTCCGTGGTCGAGGGGTAAGGCTCTCAACTTGCAATCCGAAGGTCGCGGGTTCAAATCCCGGCGTGCGAAAGTAAATTTTATTTTATGAAATTGCGTTATTTCACAATTTATTCATTTAAAATAATATATAGAATACTTGCGGCACGGTCTAGAGTGGAAGATACTTCCAGTATCGCCGTGGTGTAAGACCACCATTCAGAATTGAAAAGTTGCTTGAAATGACTCAAGGCGTGTTTGGTGATCAGATCTGAATAGCCAGGTTCTCTTCCGCCTTCCTCTCCCCATCTCATTCCCTTCCCACTACCTTCATAGCCTCACTGGCTCCAGATGGTTGGGAAGTGTTGGAACCCTTGTGCGATATTCACACAATAAAATATATATAATTCTGAGAATGTGATAAAAACCAAAAATTTGTGAAATACGCGTCATGTATTATAAAGACAAAGATAAGATACTTGAATGATGACGTCAAGTAAGACTCTTCGCCAGGACTATTACATATATTACGTGTATGGAATTCTGTGTACGGAGATATTATATGAGATAAAACTGAGAAAATCTCATATGCAAATTATAATTATTTTATTATTTCTATTGTGGACCAAAAATTCAAATAACTTTTCAGCATTCATCACACCTGAAATAATGTCTTAATTGTTCTGTTTTTGATATTACGTACGAAAACTTGATCTATGTAGAGAGGCGAGAATCTTGGGGGAATAATTCGAAGATATATCTATTTCACAAAATGCTTGGATGCAGTGGCGTAGCGACCATCTGGGTGACCCGAAATGTTCAAAATGTACGAAAAGATACAATAATAATTGTAGGATGCAATTCAAACGAATTAAACAGATACTAAGAACTCTTACTTAATCCACAAATAAAACTTTCAGAAACAATAGCAAGTAATTAAAATTAAACAATTTGTACTTTAAAACCACTCTTTGTTCAGTTTATTGGATTAACTTTTGAAGGTTTTAACACATTATATATTAATGTGATTTTTAAAAATTGATGAAGATAAGATAAATCTATACAAAACAAGAAAAAGAACAAGGTACGAGTATAACATGAAAAAGAACAGGGTAACAAAAAAAACGACACAAGATTATTTTGCTTAGTTTTTATCGATCTCATCGAAATTTAATACTAAAGTCCTGCATTAATTCTATTTCTTGTTCTATTTCATGTTTCGTTTAGATTAATTGATTAAATCTTCTTCTTCAACGATTATAACATTTATCTGTTATATAAATCTGTGAAATTGTTTAGAAGAAAAATCATAATAAATTAATGGAAAAAATGCGATCACTTCCAATATTTTTACACGATACAGTAAGTCCCAATTACTCGGAACCACTGAAATTACGGCATTAATATATTTGAAAAAAAATTTGTCAGTGGGGCAGGGACAAACGTAAGGGAATAAGTTTCAAGTTATATTTAGTCATTAAACATTTCTCGAGCGACTTTAAGAAATTAAAAAAATACTTCTGCATGAATTGTTTTGAATGATACGAGAAGAGAATCATCTCTCATTTTGTCTGAAGTCAATGACCTCTTTAATCTGTGCAAAGTAGCTTGCTACTCTGCCTAAGAGGTCATCAAAAGTTTATTCGTAGATCAGTAAACATCAGAAGTCACAATTTACAAGTTTGCCCCGGGCTTGGCAGTTTGTCGCTGCGCCCTGCTTGGGTGATTTTAATATTTGAAGATGTAATTAGTTTCCTTTATAATTGCGCAAAGACTGTGAAGCCCGTTTAATTAATCCAAGTATTCCGCATGAATGCCAATGACACCATTTGCTTTAGCAATGGTAACATAGGTATGGGATGAATGAACTTGATATATATATATATATATATATAAATTATTATTTTAAGCAAAGAACACTTCTTCAATTCAATTCAGAGGCCTTACGTAGTTTGGATTTTAAAAACTTATTAAATTTATAAGACAATTAGTGTTGATAATTTTAGTTTAGATACATTTGCCTTATATTTGTGTGGTTGTTTTACATGTTTTCTTGCTGATGCTGGTGTCAAAATGAAGGGGAAAGCTTCTATTCTTCGAATATGTGACATTCACTCAAAATCAATGATTATTTTTTTGATAACCAATACCTCTGCCGTAGGTCACCCCAAGTGGTTCGCTACGTTTGGTGATTTAGTAGGGGTGCCTGGGTTCATCGGGTGACGTGTATTCAGGATGCGTCTGATTAATTATTTTATTATCTTATTAATTAATTAAGAATCTCTAATAATTATTCGTAATCCGGTTAAAAACGGGATTGTAGGCCTTTAAAGATGGCATTGATAGATTTCCTAATAAACTTTTCTAGTAAAACATGAATGCGCTATCGCAATGCCGGAATACGTATTCATAAAAATTCTAGTATTTATGTATTTCGTCGTTGTATATTATCATGACAATTGCATGAATACATATTCATTACGAATGTAGTAAAAATTTAACAGGAAACCGCCTGCAATTCCGTTTTCAAGCGGATTTTTAAGCTTAACTAGAAATCAATTAAATATTATATAAGTTTGAAGTATAATAAGTATGATCTAATACACGTCTAGCAATTTCAGACTGTAAAGTTTATTATAAGATAAATAAAAAACCCCAAAGTCCATTAAATGTGTTTACTCATAAAGTATGATTAAAACCGCGAAGTCCAAGTTCAAGGCGAGGTTTTTTTCATTTTAACTAGGTTATATATTTGCTGTAGAAAATTTAATTAACGCTAAATGTGAGACTCGCTCCTTTATACCTTTTTACAGTAGGTACATATAATTTAAAGCTTCTTTCAAATATTTGTTTAAGCTCCTAAAATACTAATTGACTAAGATGTGAAAAAATAATTTCAAAAGTTTTTGCTCAATCATCTAAACTCATAAATTTTGCTAATTCGTTTATTAAGTTTACGAAAACTCTCAAATAATAATAACTTTTTTATTTTTACACGGAGTCAGGAAACTCGCCGTGCAAGTGGAAAACTGGTGAATCATAAGAGAACAAAAGGTCTTTTTGTAAGATTTGAGAGGCAGGTATAGGAACCGCTGCCCGCAAATCATTTATTGGATAACCAACCCCAAGTATTATGCTACATTTGGTGACTTAGTACGGGTGCCCGGGTTTATGGGGTGAGGTTTGTCTAGAACTTGCCGGTCGGATCGGGAGAGACTGGTTGACCCCCAGATCCCTACACATCCCTCATACCTTTTTCCTTCCCAGAACTTCCTTTTCCTGAAAAGACCATACAAACAGCATCCCGAAGACGACATAGGCCCTGAGAGATTTTTTTCCTCAGAACCTCTCATGTGGAGCTAATGTAACTTTTTTTTAACATTAGGGTTTTAGCTTTGAACCATTTTAAAGGTCTCTTAACAAATGGCACTAACCCCCCTAGTTAACGATTAATTTCAAATTTGTCTTAAAAAATTCTAACTTCAGACTAGATTTATACTAAAATCGATTCTAAATGTGATCCACCAGTTTCCCGCTAGTGCTACGAGTTGCTGGACACCGTGTGCAATTTACGGATGAAATAAAGTTCATTGGCCTGGTATCTACTGCCGTGAAGCCAAGATACTTAATCCTTATAATATTATTAAGAAGCTAGATAATTTGGACATTTAGAAAATTATATTATTGTCGATAGAGGGGTGCTATCTGGTAAGATCATCCATCTAACTTAATAACCATGTCATAACTGTCAGATCAACTAAATCATATCTTCCAATGTGACAAACGTCACACTTAACTGTCAAAAAACAGGTGGGTACTTACGTTGACTTATTCAAAGTATGAGAGAGAAACCAAACTAAACAGGAATTTATTTATAAAAATACGTGCAAATTCTAGTATGTACTTATGTTTTAGTTTATTAACAACGGTCTCCTTAAGAGATATCTTAGTTGGATGCAATAAATACAGTTTCAATGTTTTTTTCAAGGGCGACACAAGACTGTAACAACAGGGAAGGGAAAGTCACACATTTTAATAAATTCCGACGAATTCCTAAAGATAATAATTTATATATTTTGAAAGCGTTTCCTTTGGATTTAAGTTATTTGTATTTAAAGTTAAGAAAAACAGTACCTTACCATTATAATATTTCATGTAAAATGGTTTGAAAATTTTATAAAACGTTTTTCAACTATAAAATTAGCAATAAGCTCCAGATTTTATTTTTCTAGTCGATGTATTAGTAACTTCCTGATAGATTCCTCAAGAAACATTTGAGATTTTAGTAATACGTTCATCAGAAATAAATAAAATAAATCCAACGGAAAGATCAATTTCCTAGGCCTGCCAGAGCAAATTTGACCGTAGGTTCGTTCATTTCGCCTGACCACTTGCAGAAAATTATTTTTATACCACTTCATTACTTATGTGGCTAAAATTCCCGCTTTATTTTAGAGATTTGATAGGGAAAATTCAACAGTAGGTCTGTCCAACATACAAGGGCCGTGCGTCGCATATTTTTGTGCACGGCTTCTTCACTTACGTCGTTAAGATCCCAACTTTATTTTAGGGTATTGTCTCGTCTTTCGTTTTTCTTATGCAAACCGACAAATGGTTATGCCAATATGTGAGAATCATTGTATATCACTTCACCGTCTTGAACCAATCAACAATAGGTAGTGCCGATAGCAATAAAAAAATAGTCAAGTATTGTAATAATTTTCTACGTGACGTTCCTGGTGTTTAATTAAAATAATTTAATTCTTTGCGAGTGAATAACTCGAAAAATATTGTAATATCACTAGTATTTCTCTTACTGCTTATAAACATGTTGTTTACTTTTTTAATATGAAGTGATGAATATCCATCGACGTCAGCTCAGAAAATTTCATTAAAATCACAACGAGCTTCGAAGTTTTTTCGTTTTACAATTATTATTTTTCTGTATTCTTGGGATGATAAAGTTCTAGATAAGCGTAGGTTTGAGATTTCATATATTTTATGTTAGGATATTTAGCTATAGAAATATAAAAGGAACGATTGTTATTTGAAATTTTGCAAACTCAGAAGCACGATTTCACTAATGAATTAATTTCATTAGCTCCGTACAACTGGCTATAAGAAAAATAATATCCTTCAGGTCCTATATAATATTTAGGGTTGCTGTGTGGAGTCTTTTTATAAAGAAAGAAAGATCTGGGAAATATGCGCAATAACAGTGCTCATTTTTCCCAGATTTCGCTAGCGGCTTGTTCTTTCTTACGATATAAATTTGTCAATAAAAAGTAGAAAAATAAAATTTTCGCTTATCCAAAAGCTACATTTTTTTCTATTCTAAAATGTCAACCAATTAGCAATTAGAATTTAACACCATCAACATAATCCTTAATAAATAATTAAATGAATTGAACAGCTCAAGAAGAATTTATTGACATTGTATCACATTTGAAAATTTGAAGTGGAATTTAAAATGGAACAAATTGTGTACATTTAAGTACATTCTGCCGGAGAGGATTGATTCTGTGAAAAGATATAAAAATCAGTCAAGTTAGAATCTTTCAGCGAACTTTAATTTTTATAATAAAATCGATCTAAATGATTATTCTATTATTATGCTTGGGGAGTTTTTAATCACCTTTTTATTTATTTTTTATTTTATTATTTTTTTTATAGTATAATATTGATTACATTTTATGATTTTGACTGTCCAACGAGGAAGGATTCCCGTTTAAGGACAGTCAAATTTACAGGTTTCAAGTTATCCTAGACGAATACAGGATTAAGACTAGCTAAAATAAGTATGTTAAAACGAAGATATGAATAAACTATTAAAAAAATATTTTTTTAAAGGTAAAAACCGCACATGAGTCCCAAATACTCCAAACCGTTTGGAGCCAGTGAGAATATGGCATCCCCAATTGGGGTATGTTGTGAGGCTGACGTTATTGGGAGGGGAAGGAGATGGGGAAGACGAAGGTGGAAGAGTACCTGGCTATTCAGATTCGATCAACAAACACGACTTCAAGTCAAGCAACTTTTCAATTTTGAATGGTGGTTGCTATTACCAGGGCAATACTGAGAGTATCTTCCACTATAAAATACCACAAGTATTTTACATATTATTTTAAACGGATAAATTGTGAAATAACATAAATTTATCAAATAAAATTTACTTGCGAACGCCATGATTTGAACCCGCAACTTTCGCATTGCTAGTCAAGAGCCTTACCCCTCGACCACGGACACCATCAACTACTAGTCAACCTTAATGGCAGAATTGACATGGCTGTGAAAATATACATTTACTTGACGGGTAGCGTTACTCGTCGGTGATGAAACAATATTATACGCTACTCGACTAAATGCTCATATCTATAATTTACTCAGAGGTAGTGTAATAACTCCTTAGAATTTTTTCTAACTAAAAGTTTCAGGTTTTTATAGTGGCAGTTTAAGCGCTGCATCAGGTGACCTTTTCAAAGGTGAGGTTTCCTTTGATCTTGAGCACAACCTTTAATTTATTCACTCGAAACAAATTTGCTAGATAGATCGAGAAGAAACAGTTAAATCCAAAAAAACTTGGGCCTTGAGCGAAAATGCGATTGCCAAACATTACACGAAGAAAGGTTAAAAAAAGAAAGATTTACGTTAGACTGTATTTTTTTACAATCGCAGCTGGGGTAAATTTTCATATAAACAACCACTCAGAAGGCTTAAAAACAACTGCTTTTGTAATAGTATCGAGTTGGAAGAAAATTCTTTCAGTGTGAATAGATAGTACAAGCTCGATTTTCGCTTTGTTGTTGGTTGAGGAGATAAAACACCAACAAAACAGAAAGGATTGCTTCATGAAATTTGCACAGTTTCTTCAGTATGGACATTTCAGGCCTACTAACAATTACGTGAAAGTTAGATGAAATCTATGATAAGACTTTTAGATCAATTTTTCGTAGCGCGTGAGGGATAGTAAGATATTTAAAACACTGTAGAAGTAGGTAGTAAATATACTTTTTTAATGTCTATTGGGGAGTCGCTAGGTAATATCTAATGATATTACCTATCTAGATTTATTATGATAGCCTTCCTCCAATCTGGAGATAAATGATGAAATAATATGATACATGCCGATCACCAAGTAATGCACATTTCAATATAAATAAAATTGACTGAACATAAAAATGTTAATTGATGGTACATGCCAAATACCAAGAAAAGCACAATTCAATAAAAATAATATTGAGTAAACATCAACTTGTTAATTAATGTTACATGCCGAATACCAAGAAATACACATTTCAATGCAAAGAATATTGAGTAAACACCAACTTGCTAATTAATTTTATATGCCGAATACCAAGAAATGCACACTTCAATATAAATAATATTGAGTGAACATCAACTAGCTAATTAATTTTATATACCGAATACCAAGAAATTCACATTTCAGTGAAAATAATATTAGTTTAATTTAACTAGTTAATTAACGTTGAAACTCGGATACCAAGTCATGCACATTTCAATAAAAAAAATTAAATTTCAGTTACTAAAATTTTAGTTTCTGAATACTTCACGATACATAGAAATAAGTGTTCACAGAGAAAAATGAGTGTTGTTTATTTATTTAAAATATAATAAAATTATCGGGTTTCCGGTTAAAAACGGGATTGCAGGCTGATAAACTTTTAGTAAATTCCAAACATATCGGATAACGCGTTCATGAACCTGCATTTGTCTTAAATTGGCGAAATGCGGAAATATTGTGATTTTTATGAACAAGTATTCTGAAATCGTAACATACGTTCGTATTTTACAAAAAGTTTATTAGGAAACCTATTAATCCATTGGTTAATGGCCTGCATTACAGTTTTTAACTAAATTACTAATAATTTTAAAAGATTCTAATAAATTAGCAATATTTTTTTCAGTAATATTTCTTCGTGTATATTTCAGTGAAAATAGATTTTATTTTACAGTTTCTTTCTACTTCATATAAGAAAAAAATATTTTGAGCACGTAAAGTTTAACTCGTTGAAAACGAATATTTTTTATTGAAGATACAGCCGGACCAACAATTTGCTCTACCCTTTGGATATTGTTACAATACTAAATCTTAAAACATAATTTGTAATATTAATTTAACAAACTACTAACCGGTTTTGCTTCAAATCTGAGAATATCTCACAAATAACAGGGGGGTCTTGTGGAAAGTAAACAGATATTTCAAAACATAATGAGCTTTTTGTAGTGTTTTGTAAGTGTAACTTATATACTTGATTTATCAAAATACCTACTTAAAATCTTATCTATGAATTGTAGTTTCATCTGTTCCTTTTTATAAAATGAATTTTATAACTCATCGGGAAAGCTTTGCAGCAAGAAAAAAAAGATTTTTTGAAAATTACTGCCTTTATTAGACATTTCAGACAGTAAGTAAGAACTGTGCATATTTAAAAATGTTAGGTTAGGTTGGGTTACCTTTTTTGCGGGTATTAAGAGAAATACCCAAACATATTTTGTAAATGCTGATTAACAAATTTATCATTTATTATTATTATTTATTATTTTGTATCTTTTTCACAATGTCATTTAATGTAATGAAATATTTTATGTATCAAAAAATATGTAAACATTAATTCATGTACCAAATACGTCTGTCTCGACACAGGTTTATCCTAGTGAGACAGACTTCGAAAAAAAAACCTGTAAAAAAACTTTATATTGATAATAAAAAATAAAAATAAATCTTATGGTTAAGATTAAGCTAAATTCTATCTTCGCGAAAGATTCCTAGGGGCATTTTTCTATTACTCTGGTAGGCAGATTCATTAAAATATTGATAATCTTAAATTAACAATTCTAGAGCCCACACTTTTCCATAAGACACCTTCCTCATAAGCCGATACCGAGTCTAGGTTATAGCTTTGTTTTTTATTATTATTTCCTACGATTCAAACCGGTACATAACAATACATATCTTTAATTATAATTCTGACTCTATATTTGTTGAATTGGAAACTAAACTTTAATTTTAACACGTAGGTACTTTGTTCGCTTTGATGCCAGTAAATATTAAGAGAAAATAGTTTGATGGAGAGAGGTGATAATATTTTTGAGGAGCGAGCGAAATAAACGAGTAATTGGTAATGGAGCACTCATCCAAATAATAAACTTTTATAAAGTTCACCGAACTCCCCGTGATGAAATTCCTTTGAATACGTTTGAATACTTAAAAGTTTTGTGGAATTATGTAAAAAAAATGATTACTTGTGATTGATGGTACTTTTCTTTGGTTAATTGATGATATTTTTACACATTTTTATTTGAAAGTAAATTATTCAAATGAAAAATTTCTTTCTTATTTGGTGTTCAAAGATTAAATTCAACATGAGTAATTTTAAATATATGTAATACCTGTATTTAGTAGCAATTTGCTAAGCTTATGTGCAAAGCTTTATTTTGTTATACCTACCCTTTAGATCTACCGTTTTGGACTGATATTCCCAGAAAATAACAATATACACTGCAAATTATCAGCCTCAGTGCAAGGCTGAGCGAAACGCAGGCTCAATAAGGAAGAAGCATAAAAATATATCAAAATCAAACCGTACAGTAATCTTGTTCTTACAAATTATTAAATGGGTATAATTATTATAACGATATTTTCTTAAAAGGGATTGATTTCGCAAGCAATAATATAGGTAACTACTTCTAATCGTCGGTACCATGTCGTAACATAGCATGCAAAAATATTAATGAGAATTTTTTTTTTTTCAGATGAATGCTGTCCATTGGTTCCTCGCAAATAACGTAAAAAATAAAAGTTTAATAATAGTGGTAGTGCTTATTCGAAAACATGTTAAAACTTTTAATAAGTTCACATGAGTGATTTTCCGAAAGTGGTATTAGTGAAATATTTTTCCTTCATAGTTTTTTCAGCGAGTGTATTTAGTGTAGTGGTACAATGATGTTGCATCGTAGTTCATCGTCGCGGCGCCGGAGGGCGTCTCGCAGCGCCGCGTCCTCCCCGCAGGGTCGTCTGGTGAAGGCTCCCGGAGCCCCCTCACCCAATCCCTCCCTATCTCCTTCTCGGCGGGCCAGCGTGGCCGTCACCTCAGATACTGAAAGCCTTCAAATTCCAAGAAGCCCCAGACGAAGCCCAAGGCATAGTCTTGCACCAGACCTAGACGTCAGCCCAGGCACACCAGACATGGAAGAAGACCACAGGACACTACCCATTCCTTACTTGGACAGAAGTCCTAGACACAGTCTTGCTCCGGACATACCAAGCTTCAACAAAAGCCCCAGACACAGTCTCGTTCCGGATTACAACAGAAGTCCGAGAAACTCTTTAGCCCCTGAAGGTGCTACTAGATCACACAGAAACTCCATAGTTCCAGATATTTCTGCGTTGAGTCCACGAAATAGCCTTGCTCCAGGTTTGGATAGAAGTTCTAGACAAAGCCTCATACCGGATGCAGCTTACGGATCCAGAATGAGTCTGAATCCTTTAGACTTCAACAGAAGTCCTAGAAACAGTTTGGTACCAGATACAGCAAGGAGTCCGAGAAATAGTTTGATTCCTGATACATCCAACTGGAGTCAGCACAGAAACTCACTAGTTCCAGATATAGGCAGAAGTCCAAGGCATTCTCTAACTCCAGGTCAGGCTGACATGAGTAGAAGTCCACGCGGAAGTATTGCACCAGAGAGTCCAAGATTGAGCCCACGAGGAAGTCTGGGTGATGGAGGTAGGAGTCCTAGGGGAAGTATTGGCGGTGGTATCATATCGGATATAGGGAATCGTAGTCCTCGTGGGAGTATAGGGATGATCCCCGAAGTTGGAAGAAGTCCCAGAGGAAGTATTTGTGGGGTAATTCAGGAAGGTCGTAGTCCAAGAGGGAGTATTGGTGGTGACGCGGGAGGGAGGGAAAGTGGTAGGGGAGCTAGAGGGAGCCTGACGTTAACCTTCCAGGAACCTCCGAGTGGAACAAGGAGAGCTAGTGACGATAATGGTGCTGCTGGTAAGTTTTCTATAAAATATTCTACTCTTAATTTGTTTTATTCACGGTTACCATGATACTTTACAACGGTGATAGTAATTATTCTCACTTCGAGACAAAAACAGGAAAAATTTTGCTGGCGCAAGAGACAAGCCGAGAATAAGGATTTGTCAACCAGGTTGCGACCTCTTTCAGTGTCATAAAATATATTCCACACGAGATTGCCGCTATGATCCCGATTCTTGGCTTAGAGTGGCATTTCTGTAGTATGGTAACATATAAACCATTGGCAACTAGTAATTCTTTACCCTGCGTCCATGTCCAGTATATATTTTTTTTTAAATAAGGAATACATAATTTTTCAAATTTCGATTCTTTTTCAAACTTTTTTTCTGGCAGCTAGGTACTATAATATTGATCAAATGCGACTGAGAAAATCCAAATAAACACGTCAAATTTTCATAAAAAAATAAACTGTACTAAACCACATTAAAAGTTAGGCAACTGGTAAATATAAGGCTTGCTTCAATAATAAAATAGATTCAGTTGATATTCAATGAACTCTAGAACTCGGATTTGCTTTGAACTTAAGTGAAGTCATTTTCAAAACTGGAAGTGTTTGTTAGGAGAAATCAGACAAGTAAGAATGTGGGTAGGCATTAGTTAAATAAATTCAGAAAATTATTTTTAATGCCGACAGAGGAAAAATTGAGACAGAATTGTTGAGAATTCTGTGATTTTTCACGTGTTGCGCTAGTAAAAATAATAAAAAAAACTAAAAATCTGCTAGATACATCCAAGACACCATTTAGTTTGAAAATATATTCCGATAAGAGCTTTGCAATAATACCAAATATATATTTAAAAAAAATTTAGAACGTTAGTAATAAATTCTTAAGTTATTCGACAAGAATCATCGAATTTATTTGTCCTAGATGTGACCGTATCCTTTTCTGATTTTTCTGTTTCAGATTTTCATTTAGAAATCGCTAATATTGTCTTCAATAATTCAATTAATAGAGTAAGGGCGGGTCGTTTCGGAAGATTTGAACAATTCATCAAATTTCAATGTTGATTTCCAGGTTCTGTGAAAGTCCTATTGAAGTTCTGTTATTATATCAGCATAGGGTAGTTGCTTGACAGAACTGAAATAAAAACAGAACATGAAAAAATCTTTCACAGAACCTGAAAATTAACTTTGAAATTTGAAGAATTGTTCAAATTCTCCGAAACAACCCGTCCTTAGAGTCCAAGTTCCACAGTTATTTTTTTTTAAATTTGATATCTGATTCTATTTCCATATTTGCATCGTGAGTTGTTAATTGTTTATTTTCAATCTATAAATATTAAAATGTATTATTCCTAATAATTTATTAGAATAATTGCTAATTCTATTCTATTACATATTAAAATCTATTATTTTCTATTCCAATTCTTAACATCATTTACTTCTCTAGTCTATGTCCCTATTATTGGTCATAAAGGTCTTGCCTCTCTAAAACCTCAAAATGCCACATTTGGGTCATGATTTATTTATTTCCTATTTTTCCTTGGGGACCCATAAATGAAATATGAACCCACGTAGATATGGCTTCTCGCCATCGATGGCTTAAGGTCAACAGTACCCATGAGATTACTATTAGCTATAAAGAAAGCACAGCTGATGACCCAGACTGAACGCGAAGATCAAACGTAACGTTTTTTTAGTATCGACACTTTTTGTCGGATTATCGTGAGGTTTTATGAAGATTAGATGTGTACTGATTTATAATTTACCAAAATTGCGTAAGTATTTGAATAAAGATAACGCTCAGAAAACTTTATATCGTACATATGTGAAGGTTCAGGTTAAAGTACACTGCACCATTTAAGAAAGCATTTGTAAATAAAGGTATTTATGGTAAAAATGTGATTTTTAAAAATCACTTCAATCGTAAAATTAAGACTACTTAAAGTAATGAAAACAATTTTTAGAGTGACATAAAGGTACTTTCAGTATCGACCTGGTGAAAGACCAGGTTACTTTTTTGACTTCTTAAATTTTTGCAAATTCACTTTGTGGCACCATTTTATCAATGAAATAATTAAAAACACTTTGTTTTTACCAGGATAATTTTTATTTTAAAAAAATCAACATGTTTCGAGAACGATGTTCTCTTCATCAGGACATTAAATTTACTAAAAACTAAATTATCAAATATAGAAAGACAGGCGTGGGTAGAAATGAAAGTAGTGGGGGGAGGGGGAGAGAGGTGGAAAGGGGAGATGCTAAAGAAGATCAATACAAAAAAATACAATTCACAAAATTAATTTGATTATTAATAATATTTAAATTTCTAGTGACATTTTTCTAATTTTTAATATTTCTAAAAGATCTAAGTGAAAACCACTTACGTTAGTGTGTAAAATTTTTAAACAAGTATTTATATCAAATGAATGGTTAAATTCAATTAGATGGTTAGCGAATTCCAAATAATTGTTGCTATTTAGACATCTCAAATGTTCCTTAAGCCTCGCTTAAATAAATAAATTAATACAATTCAATTGGTAAAATGTAAATGGTACTTTTTTACATTAGCTCTACGCTGGAGGCCCTGAGGAAGAAATTCACTCAGGGCCTATATCGTCTCAGTTTCGGAGATATAAATCCATCCATCCCATTGCAGTGCTAGTCAATGGGTCGAGAGAGAGAGTTAGGCTGGATAGGTCAAAAAGTTTTCTTCAATCAGTCTCTACAGGTCCGACCCGCCAAGCAGTAGGTGGGCAAATGCATCCGCCGCGAAGACCTATGAAAATCTCACTCCATGAACCCGGGCACCACTGTTCAAGGCACCAAAGGTAGCGAACCTCCGGGTGCGGTCTATGGCACAGGTGTCGGTAAGCTAAAAATGGTTTACGGGGCAGCAGTAGCCATTCCCATCTCCCTATAAATAGCTTTGGCCGTGTTTGTTGGGCCTACCTGGTTAGCCATCTTCTTTCTACCCAACTTATTACACATCTCCTCCCGTTCCCCATTCCTCAAGCTTCACAAGAAACGCCAATAATTGGGGATGCCATAGTCTTAGTAGTCTATGGCATTTTTTTTATTTGGTAAGCGCTTATGGGTACCACCGTCCCGAGGAAGATTTACTGGATAACCAATACCTCGCAAGTTGACTCAACAAAGGCTGGTTGAGGGAGATCCATCCCCCTGCACCGCAGTGGGAAGATGGATGCATTCTTCCGTCACTCCTGGATACACTGACTTCCAGATTCCTACCCACTGCTTATACGTTATATCTTTTCTTACCCAAAACTCCCTCTCCTTCCTATCATTAAAAATACTTTTAATACAGCACCCAGAAAGAATGGAGGGAATCTTGAGGGAAATTATTTTCCTCGGTACTTGGGACCAAAAGTTAATGTAAAAAATGATATTTTTTTGTGGAACGATTTGCCGGCTTCTGTGTTATATCCCTCCCACAACATCGGTCTATTCAAGATCCATGCCCACTCATTCTTCTCCTCCGATGTACCGTCCCTAAGGATGACATACACCCTGAAGGAAATTATTTTTGCAGAGCCTCCGGTACGGAGTTATTTAAAAATATATCTACTTTACAGAAAAAAAAAAATAAATGCACATATCAGGCGACTTCTGTTTATACATATTTCAGTTTACATAATAAATAATCAAACTCACAACTTTTGATCCCAAATACAGTGAATTTCCCACTATACTAAAGCGAAATCTTCACGCGTAATTCTATGATCAGAATTCCATTATCGCGGCTTACCCTTTCAGCGCCTTAGTGAAATACCATACAAAAAACTTTAATATTCGTATCTGTGACACTTATAAAAGGCAAAAGACATCTTTTACGGCCCGCGGAAGAAGTATAAGGTGACAAATAAAGGAATGCCTTACACAAAAGTACGGGTTTATAACCCCTTTAGGACACGGATTCTCAACATTTTATGATCTATGAACCCCTTTTCCAATCAGATTAAAGTTACGAGCATCGAATGCATAGAATAAAATTCAGAAGGAAATCAGCAACGTTTTAAAATTAAAAAAAGTGTATTAAAACTTAATTTCAGTTTTATGGCATGTCCATTTTGGTATCATGTTTTGATTTTACAAATTACGTTCAGTTTGGGTAAGAAATGACACAATTTAGAGAAAAACTTTTTATGACATAGTGTATATTATGTGATATGTAACTACTTCTAAATATTCACAAAAAATCTATGAAAAATTTCTGTAAAATTATATAAAAAACGACGATTTTCAAATAGGAATTGTTGAACTTACGCCTATTGTGGTGTTCAGAAACTCGTGGTTTGAGCGGGAAACTAGTGAATCTAATTAACTTTTTTTTTTACTTTCTAAAGAAATACAAAAATTCCCGGGCAACGAATATCCTGACAATGTTTTTAAAGTCACCTAATACCACTATAGGAAACTAAAAACGTTGCTTTTGTCGTAATGAAGAGCTTAGCCAGTCGAGGAATCGAACTCTCAATTCTTCAATTTTCGATCACATTTTTAAGGAGCAAAAATGGCGATTAGTAATAGTAGAATGTGACAATTCTGGACGGATATTAAAAGTATTAACAGTTTCGGTGTTTAAATCAGTAATAATGTACTATGTTTATGCTGAATCATTTCTATTCTAGAATTGAGACTTCGAAAAATTCCTTTTTCGAAGAATCAAGAAAAAAAGAATTCGAAAAATATGTCCCTAGAATAATTGGTTTTCGAAGATTTTACCTGTAATCGAAGCATAGACCCGACTCTTCAAGGATTAATTAATCCTAACCCTTATAACTAAAGATGTCGAAAATTAGGAAAAACACAAAACGCACCACAACGTGCAGTTTTTATGAACGTTTCACTTGCTTATCATATGTTCAAACGCGTCGCATTCTGGCCAAGCATTTGACAAAAAGATTCAAAACAAGTTCCGACAAGAAATTATTTTACCACTGGTTAAGAACACCTGCTTTAGGATGTTCATGTGAAAACGAGAAATTCGTTTGACTTTTTGCCTTGAGTTTTGTCATGTAAATTGAGGTGATCCATCACAGGGCGGATATTAAAATAGACGCAAGATTCTCTTCTCCCTGGGAACATTTTCATCTGAGCCGGAAATATTAACGGAGGTCAAAGTTGATCGGAATAATATGGAAAAGAGTTTCGTGTATCGGAGAAAAAAAAACATTTTTTATGCGTATCTAGTCTTTTTGACGTATCGATTGCAAATTTTTAGAATCTCTAAGTTTATATAAAAGTAATGCTGATAGATTTTTTTTACTTATACGTTTCATATTTTATACTCTCTTGCAAAGAAAGGTTACTAATATTATTTCAATTCGCCGCCGCTTTTACCAATAAAATTGGTCGCTAGATAGTTAATTTTTTGCTAAACGTACAGTTTCGGTGAATTAAGTTTCGACTTTAATAAACGCATTTTCATTCAGCGGTACATAAGTAAAGAGTTTTTTTACTAATTTCCACATTCCAGAGACTTTGGATATTTGTGTTATTCACAAAGTGTATATTTTATCAACAAGAATTGACTTTTTCTTGACCTTGACATTTCATGTAAAAATATGTTTTCAACACTTACTTGATTTGCTGACAATAAAAGTGAGTTGAAAAATTACTTAAAAAAAATATGTGAATCTTGATATAAAAGAGATTAATGCAGCACCTAAGATCTGAAAGGTTATTGCCCGGATTAACTGTTGAGTAGGAGGGCCAAGGAGTCGTGAGTCAGAAAATGTCTCTAGTGTATAGGTTCGCTAGAGACGTGTTTGTCGAGTCTCCCTGACGTGCCCGGTGCCAAATGGATTTATGCTGCTAGTTCCATGCGATACCTTTCATTGAAATACAGGTATATTCAGAGCAATTTTGTCAGTTATCCTTATCGAAGGATTACAATCTGTTCACTAGACTAAGGAAAGGACGAATTATAGAGGTCAAAGGAAGGCTTACAGGTAAGATTGTGTGCAATCTTTGAAAATGCTTTGCATTTGAAAGAGACAAGATTTTCGAATTGACTCCGAGGAAACCGACTCTCTAGATGTATCCAATTAAATCATTTTCGTGCCACTCCCCGATTATAATATTTGGTTGGAATAGAAAGAATTATTATTACCATCGGAGTATTATTATCTTAATGCCTGAACAGTTAAGAAGTGTTGTAAACGGAAGTGGTGCTATTAATGCTGTGTTATTTAAAAAAAAGAACCGTTGAAGTGTTTAAGACGCGGTAGCGGGTTTTTAATTGTAGTTATTTTTATTATTTAATGAACAGGC
The DNA here is from genome assembly GCF_061612785.1 of Hesperophylax consimilis. Lineage (NCBI taxonomy): Eukaryota > Metazoa > Arthropoda > Insecta > Trichoptera > Limnephilidae > Hesperophylax > Hesperophylax consimilis. The sequence continues at coordinate 30,955,629 of NC_142846.1, forward strand.
AGCATTTTGCCGATGCTCTCGTATCTAATTTCACGATAAATTTAACATTTAATTAAGCTTAATAATTTTTTTTTAAATAAGTTAATCTTTTTTTCTCTCAAAATAAAAAATCAATTAAGTTTTAAATTGATTTATATCTACAGAAACGATGACATGTTGCGGAAGTTTACTTCAGAAAAGAGTTTTATTACAAAACAAATATTTATTTTCCACACATTAAATTTAGTTAATAATCTAAAGTTAGGTCATCGTGTAATTTAAAAAACAATGGTTTATTATGTTCCTATACATTAAGTATAATTATTCTAAACATAAATTCATTTCTTTTAATAAGATCAACATGTATTTTACTTATTTGACTGATTTCTAGTTAAATATTACTAAACCTTAATGCTTCAGCAGGTAGTAGCTGAAATGTTGCATTAATTTAATAAAAAGCATTTAAATAACTCCAATGTTCAGTATTGATATTGATTTTGAAAGAAAAACGACTGTTATCCGTAAAAGATATATATCTTAATTTATAAAAATTGTGTGTTACTGTGATTTGAGATTTTTACGGCCAAAAGTATTATATTGATTTGTTTTTGGGGTATTATGCCGTGTTGCGCTACCTCCTTCTTTAGTCAACGTTTTGGACAGCATTGCAGTGTCCATCATCAGGGCAGATGTGTGACACACACACACAGTCACACATACACACACACATACACACACACATCTGTCAACATGGCATAATACCCCAAAAACAAATCACTATAATGTGTAACTGTGTTCGTACACAAACACAATTTTGTGAATGTGTATGGTTGGTCCCAGTTTGAAACATAGGATAGTTTTGGACTTTTTTGAATTTTTTTTCAACGATTTAATACATAAGACTGCAAATTATAACTTCTCTACCCCCCCGCCCTCAATGCGATTTTACGGTTTTTTAAAGGAAAAAAGGGTCGTAATTCTTTTCTAAGTTGTGTAAGATTTTTCTGACAAAAGACGGACGATAAAAAATGGTTCATCAAATGGCCCCACATTAAATTACATTCATTACTATAATTTAAAGCAATAATATTGTTTAGACTTGAGAATCAATCTCTATTTACCTCATTTATAACATTCAATTTTAATTCAATATTGATTACGAATTTTCAGTTAATTTATTACACTTGAATATGAGGTGAATAAAAATTAAATTAAAGTGTTTGTCGAAAATGTTTTCTATGGATCGTATTCGTACGGCAATCTGTCACACTGTGAAAGAAATATACTTCAAGGCAGTTTTAATAGAGTATAGAACGGTACCAATTGCATTTTATTTTTTATCGTACAGAACAATAATCACAATCTGCTCAAATGATCGATATCAAATGAAAGGTCAAAACAATATATACCATGGATGTGACTTGCGAATGTATTTTATGTATGTCAAATACATAAAATATCCGACCACAGCGACAACAGATAAAAGGCGGTCTACATAGAAGGCTCACTAGTACATAATGAACTCTAACTAAAACTAACTAACTATCACGCCGTTTCCCCGCAGGGGTAGGCAGAGAGGACGGACCGCCAAACAATTCAGTCTTGGCACACACTTCTGCCTCATTCAAATTCATACATCGTCTCATACATACTCTTCTAATTAAATAACCAAATTCAATTTTTTAATTTAAAAAAAGCTATCTTAACCTACTATGTCAATTCAATGAAATTTAAAACAAAAGATCGTAAAATGAGCGTGGTAATTTTAATTTATAAATTACAAATTTGTATGCCAAGGTGAATTGATAATTTATAATTTAAATTTAAGCTCAACTCTAAGATTTTTTAAATCACTTTTATTTTTAATTATATTTGCAAAGTTGATTTTTTAAATAATTATCGTTCACTCACAAATAATTGCCAGAGTTGACTCTAAAATCGTGAAAATTCGATATCTTTAATGGCCTGTATTTGATAATTTAAATCGCAAATAAATAAAACAGCACGTATATTCATACAAAATAGTTATATAAAATATACGATGAGATTAAAAAGTTATTATACAGGGTGTCCGGAAACTCGTAGTACAAGCGGGAAACTGGTGAATCTACATCACATTTGGAGTCGATTTTGTAGTATATATTTTTTTATTTGAGCTTTCGTTATCGAGTAAATCGAGTTTGAAGTTGATTTTTTTTTTTTTTTTTTTAATCAAATTCTTATAAATTATTACTGAAGATCAAAGTACCCAACTAATTAAAACTATTTGAAAGTAAAACAAATGAAGAAACTCGGATTTGAAGCAATATTTTGAAATCACCCTTCATTTAACCCGGTGTAATCATAAAATATTTCTGCTCTGCAGGCTTAAAACATCTGTTATTCAACCCTAAACACCAGAAAAAACTTTAACCCTAAAATAGCCGAAAAATATTTTTTTTTGGTTTTTTTTTTTTTGAAAATGCTCAAATCAAAAAACTTTATGTTTTTTTGGGTTCCCCATGTGGTGTAGAATCTCCAGTTTCCCGCTTGTACTACGAGTTTCCGGACACCGTGTATAATAGTTTTATACTATTCAGTTTGGTTGGGTGTTTTTTAGCTTCAAATACAAATTTTAGTTTTGTATTAAAAATGCGGCGCAGCTGTCCCTCTTAACATCTGCTGCTTGTTATTACCGTTCCAAAGTTACTGAGGGCATCATCAATCACGAGTCTAAACTTAGAACTCGTGCCGACAGTAGATCTGATTCCTAACTGTGGAAAAAGAAGTTGCTGCTCCAATCATTCATTCCATTGGTCTCCCATCTGCGGCGAAAGCTCGCCAAATTGCCAAAAGCCGGTAACAGATTCCTGGATTCACTACATATTGGAAACTATGAAATATGAAACCTGAACATCACCGATAAAGTTAAGCTCATTGAAATGAAGAGCGAAGTTGTTATCTGTTTCTACAAATCTTCGGTTATTAATATTGTTTTGGAAATGATTAACTTCGTGATGTTTACTTTGAACGTAAATAACTTGTGTCAAGGAATTGTATCAACTACCTTCTAATCATCGTTATAATTTATATATTTATTTATTTATGTCTATTCTTGAATACACATTTTACAAATGATTACGGTGGTTTATATTGTAGTACAGAGAAAAAAGTACAGAAAAAAGGTTTAGAAAATAAAGAACGTTGATATAGGTAAAACTGTGTGTGGGTGATGTTGTATGTTACGTGAACACCTCACTAGGAGAACCTGTGCTGAGTTGTTAACGTGTTTGTGATTAAGGGTGACAGATATTTGTGTGTTGTGGTAGAAAGTTATTATTATTTTATTTTTTTTACCACATTTATATGTGAGTGTATGTATTTTTGGATAATTATTGAAGAACGTGTATAATATTTAATTTAACTTATTATATTTTGGTTTGGAATTATAATCTTTTAAATAAAATTAATATTTTGATTTTTTATCCAGGCTACGATATGTTTTTTGAGAATATTAAATTTGTAGATGTGTTTGTAGTCAATAATTGTTTCAAAGTAATGGGCATACTATTAAAAAGGTGGTTGCGTAGTATTGAAAGTGTCTTTGTCCGTGTGTGGTGTGTGTTATCGGAATTTTCAGTGTTTTATTTGTTGAGGACCTGGTTTTTATTATGGCTTTTGCTTCATTTATAATATGAAGATTATTATAGATGAGGTGTAGGAGAGCAGTTTTGGTGTAAAGTTGTATTATTGACATGGCGTCTAGTGTTTTGAAGATTTTGTTTATATGTGTATTAAACATTTGTTTTGTGCGCGATATCACAAATAATTAAGTTTCTACTTACAAATAAATACATTTTCGTCCAAGAAAGTTTTCATATATTTAGTATTTATTTATATTCTATCTAGCGTAGACTATAATCATGAGATATTATAACAACATGGAAGAACTTACAAAATATTTGCCTCAGATCTTGCTTGTCAAAAAATAATTAGTTGTACGATCAGAAATTAACCTTTCGAATGAGTAAAACTTTAAACAAAAGAGATACGAATTTAAAACCTAGAATTATTAGTGAAATATATATTTTTGGTACCTACTTTCTAGCTTTGTTCTCTGAATCAGTTCCAATTTTGAATGTTTAATGTTCGTTGAACGTTAATAATTCTAAGCAATACATTACATTGCATTATTATTTCACATCACAGACAACTTTAAGTGTATGTTTGATACATGAAATGTCGTTAGTTAAGTTCCAACTAGATATAGATACAAGTAAGTAAACATTTCAGAGGAAAATGAAATAATCGATAACACTAATTAATATAATTCATTGTTCCAATTATTCAATGTGATCATTCATTAATTATTTCTATAACTAGTCAGCTATAATTAAAGGCTCATTATCCTTATTGTGTTTCTTACAATGATTAATAGCAAAATTTTATTATTAATCATAGTATAAATTTAATAATCGTCAATATGCTTACACCTGTTTATATCCACTCGAGCGATTTTTGACATACTAAGCCAAGTTTGAAAAAACGTTTTGAGCGTTCGCTTGCCACAGTGTGTCAAATTTATAAACGAAAAATATGGAATCTGGATAGATTCATCGGCTTTGTATAAATTGAATAATCTGTATAAATATGACACCAATCACCCGAGTGAATTTGTTAAAAGTAAAATTATTTCATACAAGTGTTACAAGCGAAAGAAAACTTGTGTTCTTAAGCATTTTCCTTCAAATTACAAATGTCACGTCTATGGTACGAGCTCCCACCTCAAGGACCACATTCAAGATAAAATTATGTAGGTATTTTTTAATTCCATCAGCCTAGAGCTCTTTCTACCCACTACAATTCCTTTCCTCTCCAAACGATGAGAAGAAGCCGGATATTAATTTTATTCTCAGAGTAGATCTAATCCTAGACTAGTTGAATTCAATTTCCACTATGAACGCCCACATCAAAAATGTGTTTCTACATTGTGTAATGAACAACAACACGTTTTAAATGAAATTTTAGAATAAATCTTTTTAAATAAAACATCCGAACTTCACACATAGCTTTTTAATTAATAACTAACCTTAATTATTTATTGTTTTTTTTGTGTTTAATTTCTAGTACTCCATTTACAACTAAATTCAAAGAACATATAAGATGTTATAATAATAAAAACTAGATTTAAATAACATATAAGATGTTATAATAATAAAAACTAGATTCAAAGAACATATAAGATTTTATAATCATATAAGCATTTTTTCTAAATTTTCAGAACATCTCTTAGTAAATAATCACGTCCCGCTTCACAACAAAGAACTTAAACCCTTACATATAGAAAAAAAGGCTTTAGATTAAATTTTCTTGAACAATTAGAAATTAATAAAAGAATCAATGACCCTAACATTAATTAACGAAGTAAGGAAAATTATTTATTCCCCGCTAAGTATGTTCACAAAACCTAAACAATATAACACATTTAAATAAATTAATAGCAGCCACCATCATTATTAAACTATTAAGATAACATCAATGTGGGGAAAACAGACTTCAAAATACCCCCCACAGATTATGAAATCTATTGTCACAATTATTTTATCAGTAAATCGGATTAACCGGTAATAAATCATTTTAAATTGGGAGGGGGTAAAATAGAATCATATAAATAAGTCGTCTAAACGTGGTTATAACCACAGTTTGAAAATGGCTTTGACAGCCGAAACAGCTCTAACAATAACATCAACCAAAAAAATACTTGCAAAACTTAATAATTATATTAATAACGTTAACTAGGTACAGGAAATAACCGTGCATTCTCGGCAGTATAAATAAATAAATAAATTACAAAAGTAACATGTATTGAGATCATTTTGAGAGGCAGGTTTGGGTACCGTCGCTCAGGGAACCATATATTGTATAACCGACACCTCTGTCATAGCTCATTCGCAAAGATATTAGAAGAACGAGATGTGCTATGAGCAGTTCATATTGTGTGGAATTGTTTAGCCCAGTGTCGCCGGTTTTGTTCACCAATACTACTGCACACCTTCGCTTACACTAAGGTATCCGCACTAATACATAGAACAGATTTCTGTGCGTACACGCCCCGATAGTATTCAAAGTACCCTAATTAGGTAGTACTCCGCCTACGGTCCGGCGGCTAGCATAGCATATCTCGTTCTTCTAATATCTTTGGTCATTCGTCAAGTGGTTCGATATGTTTGGTGATTTAGCAGGGGTGCCCGGGTTCATTGGGGTGAGGTGTGTTTAGGTTACATTTGCTCACCACCTGTGTGGCGTGCCAGATCGGGAGAGGCTGGTTTGGGGAGACCCTTTAACCTTTCCAACTGGTCTCTCGACCCATCGCCTTGCGCCGCAGCGGGAGGGATATATTTATACATCACACCTGAACACACTGATCCTTAGATTCCTTTACACCCCTCATATCTTTTTCCTTCCCAAAATTTCCTATCCTTTTTCTAAAAGATTTCATAGAACCTGAGGGAATTTATTTACCTCAGGGCCAGGTATGAGATCAATGCGAAAAATATCTAATTTAAGAACCAACCATTAATAAATAATTTCTGGTGAAGGTCCTCGTAAACTTAAGCTTAATTTTTACCATGAAATGTATTTAAAAATACTTAAAACGTCCCTTTTCGGGAGAATCGTGAGGAAAATTCCTCGATAAATACACGGTGATAAGGAAACCTGTGGTGTTTGTCTGGAGATATATAGGGAGCAACCTGGCTATGATCACGTACAGAAATTCATTAGAAATTCCCTACTACCTTTGGGCTGCCTGATCTATATCTATAGAGAAAATTTCTGAACATCAATTATAAGAATGCAGACGTTTACCATTAGTTTTAAATAGTAAGGTTTACAGGAAATGAAACGAAAAATGGTATTATTGTGTATTGAGTGAATGCTTTCTGATATATTTGTACAGTAAATATGCAGCAAACGGAATCGCTTATATTGACGTAGTACTAATTAAAAAATATGCAAACAGAACGCATTTTTCACGATGTACAAATATGCATTCGATAGATGATTTATTTCAGGTCACAGTGCTGCTAACCTGAGGTTAAAGATGTAAAAAAAAACCTTTAATTACCTAAAGATTTTTATCTGGAAACCCGTAAACCAGGGAAGCGACGAAAGGAATTCGAAAAGATACATCATTTTCCATTAATAATTTGGTTTCATAAAGACTAATGTTGTCCTCCGTTATTTTTTTTTACTACTCGTGACTATTTGAAAAGTTCATATTATTCTACGAAATATTATCATATTATCAATTGTTATATAAATATGTGTTATTTCACAATTTATTTATTTAACATAATACCTAATATTGCGTCTCGTTCCAGAGTGGAAGATACTCTCAGTATAGCCCTGGAGTAAGATCACCAAACGTTCCTCAAAATTTTAGTCGTATTTGGTGAACAGATCTGAATAGCCAGATACTTCCCAACCTTCCTCTTCCACATCTCCTTACGCTCCCATAACCTTCAGCCTCACAACATACGCCTATTGGGGATGCCATAGTGTCAATGGCTCCAGACGGTTTTGAGCAGTTGGGACTCTTGTGCGGTATTTACATAAAAATGAAAAAAAATATTCACGGTATTTTAAAACCAAAAAAGTTTAAAAATATGTCCATGTATTTCATTTTAAAACAATAATTTTTTTATGGCAATATTTTATGTTATCCATATATTTTCACAATTTTGCACATTATTAGATAGAGAAGGATTCATAACATTAGTTTTATATACGATATTATGCAATTTTATAAATCCCTTGAGTGCTATTTATCGCTGCTGCATTAACGGCCATGTTTAAACTTATTAATCTAGAAATAAACTGTCGTAAACTTTACCCGACTGAACTTTGATCTTAGTGACTGTTAACTTCGAATGAAAATTGTTTTATGATGGTGCGGAAATCGTTTTTATCAATTTTAGCAAAATGTCAAAGTGATCGATTCAAATCGACTGTCAATCGTAAAGTACGCGTCGCAACTCACCGACATATTGACAGAGGTCGCTTGAGGTAGAATATTTTATGAATTATGGCGCCATCTCATAGAAATTTACTTAGGTTTTCATATTACCTTCTTTCTCATAAATTTTAATCGGTGTTCATGGAACAGAAACTGACATAAAGAATTTGTTGTAACGAAGTCTCGTAATAAAATCCAAATAAATGGGATATTTCTAAACTTTTCCGAAAAGTTATAACTTGTAAAAGGTGATAGAATTAACTTTCAATTTTTTTATCTGAAATAAACATAAAATTTATTTAAAATTTAAATTCTTTTACTTTTTTTCTTCTAAACACTGAATTAAAATTACTGATGTCTAAAAAACACATATTTTACTAGACAAATGTATTATAAACATTACTGTTCACAAAGTTTCATATTTTTTTATCTAAAATTGCAGTTGGAACCTTTGGTTTCATAGAGGTGTACATTTTAATTATTCTAAGGTTAACATCAACATTTGAATGTGAACCTTGATATTTATTTTCTTTCTAAATAGCTTTACTTTTATATTTCACATTCAAATATAGAAGTGGAGCTTGTTTGAAAGAAAAAAAACAAGATTCACTTCTTATTTGAATGTGAAGCTTGATATGTTTTCTTTCTAACCCCGTTTAGTTCACATGTCAGCCAAGACAGATCCATGAACAAAAAATTTATAAAAATCCCTTCATAAGTATGTACTCCAACTAGATGCTGATTAACAAATTTATCATTTATTATTATTATTTATTATTTTGTATCTTTTTCACAATAATTAATAATCTTTTTCTTAATGTAATGAAATATTTAATGTATCAAAAAATATGTAAACATTAATTCATGTATCAAATACGTCTGTCTCGACACAGGTTTATCCTAGTGAGACAGACATCGAAAAAAAAACCTGTAAAAAAACTTTATATTGATAATAAAAAAAAAATTTCAAAAAAATAAAAATTATGACGGCAAGGGACACAACGGTCTCTTTGAAACCATATGAGTTGTTCCGAAAAGCTAGTACGATAATAGCTATGAAAATGTTAAGTCACCAATAAAAACACACAAAATCCCACTGGTGACATATTGATTGATTCAGAAAACTGTACGTTTTATGAAATATCTAAAATATAAATTTCTGGAATTTTATACCGAAAATGTTATGAAAATTTTATGATGCCACCGTTTACCATAAGCGAGTTCTTATTTTGAGAGGTAATTGATTTTAATGCTTCATGGTTAAGTTGTTTTTAGTGTTTAAAGTACGCTTGGTTAACTTAAATGAGAAAATTTTACTAAAATACGATTGGCGTGCATCTATTTTTTACAAATTAAAGGGAATTTTTGTATCGGCAATGGAGAATATTGTATATATTTGATAAAACTGATTTCTATCATTTATCAAACGAAATGCGAAACCAATAGATGCCACATAACTTTAAGATTTATTGAATAATATGAGAAGGTAGTATGGGTTTCAATGCTCGTTAATAATATTCTGTAGAGTAAAGTTATAGTCTCAATGGCCCCAGTTAGTGACATTTTTATATATGGTATTCAAATAAAACATTATATTTTATTGGCGGACAGCGATAAAATAAGAAACCATACCACTTTTAATTAACAATAAATATAAGTTATCGAAGAAAGCCAACACTTTGTGTATTGACTTATGCAATGAAAAGTTACTATATTTTTAACCACTTATTCATTTTTTTGTATTCATTACGCCATCTAGTTTTGGTATATCGTAACGTAAATACTGTTGTGAAGAAGGTTATTACACTATAACCAAAACTAGTTTACGTAATGTACACATTCTAATAGGGTGGTTAAAACAAAGTAACTTTTCATGTGAGTTTTTTTAAAGGGATTTTTTCTTAAATTACTCATGTGTGGAGTTAATTTAAAAAAATGTAATTTAAGGGGTGTCAGCACGAAATAATATATATAAAACTGCCAATATTACACTCTGACCGATTTACACACGGGGAAAATTACACACGGAGAGAATTACATCTACCTTATTTAATTACATCCATTATCTAAAGCTAAACAGATTATCATTCGTATGACAATTTAGCATGCAGCCCTCGTTGGTCAGTCGAATATGCTCAAGTATAGATTATACAAAAAAAATTGAGGCGACCATCAGATATTTGTGTTTATTAGTGCATCGGTATGTATACGCTTCATATAGCGAAGTCTTTGAGAAACTTCATTTAAAAACAGCGTCTTGATGTGCTTACTCATAGTAATTGTAATTCGCATATACCTAATGGGTAAGGGGTATTTAAAAAAAAAAACTGTTTTTCTTTTCAGGAGATCTTTTTTCTTTTCAGGAGATCTTTTTCCTATTTGGGTTCCCTTAGCACCTACTTATTTTTGTATCATCTTCAATGAACTTACTTTCGATGTTCAAGTTTTACCTGCGTATAGTCGTACAGAAAAGTTGCCATTGTTCGGTCAAAAGGTCGATGGATGAACAGTTTTTCATTTGATATAAGGTTTTTCACCCATTATACTCTATTCTGCTGAATTAGAGAAGAAACGTCGAATTTATGACAGCGAGGATTTGTGTTCATTTATTAAAAATAATGAACACTTAGTTCTTACCATTGTTTAAATAAGGTCGATGTGTTTTGTAAGCAATGCTTATTTCTCCAGAGTTTCGCTTAAAACTAGTTACTAGTTAATTCGACTACCATAATACGGACATGTGTCTAGTGTAGTAGTCGAAAACCATATAAAAAACTGTTTTACGAATATATTTTACGAATAAAAAAAAGAAAAAAAAAGGTTGAGTTACTTTTAGTTTTAAGTAAGCCCCGAAGAAGTGAGCGCTGTTTAAGGCGAAATAGGTAGACTTGACCTGAAATTTGGCATTTTTGAGGCCAGTTTCAGACGTATGGACACTTTTCTAGAAAAAAACACAAATTGATTTTGAAAGATCGTTATGTTATCTAGTAAAGTAATATGTTAAATTTTGAAAAATAATATTATTTTCATATCATAATAAAGTGTTGCCGTTGGACGTTGCGCAGATTTGTTGCATTTTCAAAGGTGAATTTGTATTATACAACAAATATTTCAAATCATATAATAATACAGTATAAACAATCAATAAATTTTCTTTCATAAGTATGTATAATAATTTTGTTTTTATTTCAAATAAAATTACTAATAAATAAATCCGAACACGGGTTTTGTGACGAAAATTCCTCAATTTGACTATTTATTTATGGTCTTACAAATTGGTATAGTTCAGATATTTTTACAAAAATAATTTACCAAGACATTATTGAAACATTAGAAATAATTTATGACCAAAAAATATATTCTTAAAGTATATAATAGTAATTAGATTCGCGGTTACATATGTAGGTAGGTACCGTAGAAAATAGTTGGAAACAAAACCTAGTTTTAATATATATACTACTTCAGTTTTAAGGAATTAACCCCCTTTTCAATGTCATACGTATCAAATCAAGTAATACTTTAAAGATAAGTATTAGAAATAAAACTTACCAGTAATACCTTTCGGACAAACGAATAAATATGTGAAACAAAAGTTTTATACTCACTTTTGGAAAACCTATGTAGAATAAATTTAAAAAAAACATATATTTAAATTTTTTTTAAATGTATTTTCATATACCTACTTATTTTATATCTACCATGTCAACGCGCTGCATTTGTATTTATTTATGCTTACGCACTCTGACACATAATTTACAAATATGTATGTAACTACTTATTAGGAAGAAAGCTACAACCGAGAATTCAACAACAATAATTGTTATTAATTTCATCGGAACCATGCTGTAGTTGTACGGCTTGCAGTAGAATGAATTCGGTATTTCTGTCTCGTTCTAAAAAAACGTCCGATCGCGAGACCGTCTTTTAACGAAATTTGAATT